>NC_137157.1:51980920-53352461 GCF_951394435.1 Stenella coeruleoalba
TAGTTCCCCGACCAGAGATCGAACCCGTGCCCCCTACAGGGGAAGCGTGAAGCCCTAACCACTGGACTGCCAAGGAGTTCCCAGAGTTCTAGCCTTAAAAATAAATAGGTGGCAGAATAGTTGAGTCGTCCTCTTGCAGCAAAGTTCTAGTCTGCTCATATGAATCTGAGCTGCTGATTTGTTTTAAACCTTAATTTTAATGTACCACTGAATATAAGACACATCATCAATTTAATAACAGCTTTATAGAGAAAAAGAAGTATTACCAAATTACAAATACACATTGATTATAAGATACGTGCTCATTTCAGAAACTCAAAAATATGAATGAGACTTAAATCCAGTATTCATATCCAACTTTTAATTCTTCCTTCCTTTTATAATTCTTTCTACATATCCCCAATATATACCCATAAAATATTTTAAATTTCTCTACGATTGAGTAGTATAAAAGAAATGTTTAAAAAAACTGTTGTTTTGAAAAAATGAAATAATTGAATGCTGATGAATTGAAAATTTGAGAAATACCCATAATCCCAGCACCCAGAGATAATTATGTTAATATTTTGGTGTGTTTCCTTTCAGTCTTTTTTCTATGTATAAAATCTTATTACAGACACATTAACACTTTGTATACCGTACTGTATATATGAAGATCACACTGCAGGGCTTCCGTGGTGGTGCAGTGGTTGAGAATCTGCCTGCTAATGCAAGGGACACGGGTTCGAGCCCTGGTCTGGGAAGATCCCACATGCCGCGGAGCAACTGGGCCCGTGAGCCACAACTACTGAGCCTGCGCGTCTGGAGCCTATGCTCCACAACAAGAGAGGCCCCGATAGTGAGAGGCCTGCACACCGCGATGAAGAGTGGCCCCCGCTTGCCACAACTAGAGAAAGCCCTTGCACAGAAATGAAGACCCAACACAGCCCAAGATAAATAAATAAATAAATAAATAAATTTAAAAAATTAAAAAAAGAAAAAGATCACACTGCATATATATTTTTAATACTGATTTTCTCACAGAACATTATACACAAGCATGCTCCCAGGTGATTGAAATTTGTTAAATATCTCTCTTTATTACTGCTTAACCACTGTGTAGTAAAGAATTAATTTTAGCCAGAGAGGTCCGGTCATTGCCCTTGGCTACTGGGAGGTGATATGCTAGGCTTCTAGGATGTCCTATCTGCTAGAAGTTGTCTCTGTCTGTGGGTTTTGGCCATGTGACAGTCTAACAATGTGATTTATGATGGGGATTTTGGACATGCACATCCGTTCCAACTTCCAGAGGAAATGGAGGCTAAAAGTATTATCAGAACCTATGGGAAGGGCTGACTACAGGTCAGCCATGCAGGCAGTATGTGATTGAGCCCCAATAAAAACTTTGCACACCAAAGGCTCAGGTGAGCTTCCAGGGTTGGCAATACTCTGTGCGTATTGCCGTGCATCAATGCCAAGAGGATAATGTATCCCTGAGGACAAGGACAACCATTCTTTATTATAAACAGGGCAGCAATGAACATTTTTGTGCATAAAATTATAATTTACACTTCTGATTACTTCCTAAGAAGTAATCACTAAAAATGAAATCACTGGGGCTTCCCTGGTGGCGCAGTGGTCGAGAGTCCGCCTGCTGATGCAGGGGACACGGGTTCGTGACCCGGTCCAGGAAGATCCCACATGCCGCGGAGGGGCTGGGCCCGTGAGCCATGGCCGCTGAGCCTGCGTGTTCTGAGCCTGTGCTCCGCAATGGGAGAGGCCACAACAGTGAGAGGCCCGCATACCACAAAAAAAAAAAAAAAAAAGAAAGAAATCACTGGTATGAGGAGTATAAGCTGCCAAACTGTTTTTCAAAAGGTGTAATTTTATTGATTACCCACACTAACAGGATTTATATTTTTCTAATGACATTTTTATTTTCACTGTTCCCCACTAAAATCAATTCTGTCTTTTACAACTGGACTTCATATATCACTCTCTGGATTCCAAGGATTTTTATTTTTTATAAAGCCTTCTTTGAATTGTTTGACTTTCTCCTTGATCCTTATATAATTATGTCAATTTAACTTTAGCTTTTGTTTTTAGTAATAATACCAGTAACCATATTCTATATTCTTTTATTTCTTATATACTTTTTCTGATTCCATGAGACTTCATTTCCATTGTTATAGCTGCTCAAGAATCTTTGAGAATAAATATTTGGTGGTATGAGCCCTAATTTTCACCATTAAAAAGCCCACTGTTTATAAAACAATTTTTATATTAGATTATTTCTCCCGAATCATAATAACTACAATAAACATGACACCATTAATTAAAGCTTGACTACTTACCTCCTCTTCAATAGCAAATAATTTGACAATATTTTTGTGATTGAGTTTTTTTAACACTTCAAATTCTCTCATTTGAACATCCACTGGACGAAGAAAGCTTATGTTATTAAATACTTTGATAGCAAATAAGTCACCAGTTTTCTAAGAAAAAGAGAGAAAGGTTTTATTTATTTATAATATTATAAAGAAGATACAAAAGGTACCATTAGCACTAGATACAGCAATTTATCTTTTTTATAGAATACCCTGAATATTTTTAAGCATTAGGTAATTTGTACTACGACTCCTGACCTTTTTATTTTAAGCTGAAATAAATCAATCAACTGTTCAGTATTTCTTTCAAATTGAATGCTTTGGAATGTAGAAAAGGCTATTTTTTTTCATTTTATAAAATAAAGCTTCCTCTCTATATATATATTTATATATATATAAATAAAGCTTCCCTTATTTATATATTTTATATCATAAAGCTTCCTTATGATACACGTGGCAAAGATAGTCATTTACATATCAGAAGAGCTCTAACAGTACCAAATGTGAATGTGTATTTTGAATAAGAAATAGAAAGTGAAACTCACAAGGGTTTCTCCAGGGCCTAACAATTTTAAACTAATCAAAGTAGGAAATGAAAGATTAAAAATTATATTCCACATATGCAATTTTTAGTAAGAATCTCAAAGTAAGGCAACTAACTTTAAGATTCCCTAGCTGGGGGCTTCCCTGGTGGCGCAGTGGTTGAGAGTCTGCCTGCCGATGCAGGGGACACGGGTTCATGCCCCGGTCCGGGAAGATCCCACATGCCGCAGAGCAGCTGGGCCCGTGAGCCATGGCCGCTGAGCGTGTGCGTCTGGAGCCTGTGCTCCGCAACGGGAGAGGCCACAACAGTGAGAGGCCCGCGTACCTCAAAAAAAAAGATTCCCTAGCTGGACAGAATGTGTATGTATGTGGGGGGGGGGGCTGGGATTCGAGAATAAGGTTAAAGCAGACCATCCTCATTGGACTGCACCACTGCTGCCTCGGGTAACCTTCTGCAACTTCACCTAGAGGACTAGGGCAGATTGTTGCTTAGCAGATCATTTCTAAAGGATCAAAGACACTTCCTTTCCTCTACCAAAGCTCCGGCAGCACCCCAACTCTCACTCTCTCATGGCATACTGAAGTAGATTAAACACAGAATTACAATGCAGCCATAGTTGGGAGGGAATCCTAGAGGTACAAAATACATGCTAAATTTCAGGTAAACATTACATTGTCATGGTCTTCATTTAATTAACCTTTCTTTGAGGCTCTCTTCCAGACCCTCCCACCTCTTTCCAGCCACTCAGGCCAGATTCTCTGAATTTAAGCTTACTTTTCCCACAATCCAAGGTTGAACTTGCCTGGAGTTAGTGGAGAGACTATTCGTTTCTCCTGTGAGCTCGGGTTCAAGCATGCCCTGCCTAAAGATGTTTCATGGGTCTCTGTCTTTTAGGACCTCTGTGCTCTTCCTGCTTTGAAGCCCTCTCTACAGCTTCTCACACAGATTCACCACCTACAGCCATCACCTCAGAATTTCATAATCTTCTTCTTAAAACCATTTAGCTGCATCACAGTCTCACTCTTCAAGATCCCTCTTTGGAGACCACCACCTGTGTTATGTGATCACTCCCCACTCTCTCCCCCGCTCCCCCCACACCAAATATCCATATATTCTTTCCAGAGGAGAAGACCCGTTGACTGTTTTCAGACAGTATGAAAATGGAACAACTTAACTAGAGCTCAACTACACTGTTTTCCCATTTGATCAGCCAGGGTAAGGACACTGCCAAATCTATACCACGCAACAGAGAGATTTTTCTTGAGGACAACTGTCTCAAACTTAGTCTGAAATCAGAAGAATCCTAACAGAGGAGCAAGCAGGGAAAAGAACACAATGTTGCAATGTACCCACTATGACCCAGGCCAGTATTTTCCCGCCTTTTGTAGTCTACATCATACCTGTGAGATCACTGGGACATGTGTGGGAATGTCCCATTGTCCCTCTATTCAACTGCACAGTCACCTATCGGTCACTGTCTCTAAGTCAAAGCATGATGAATAATATTTAGAGATGCACGTGTACATATATATACAACGTGCAGGTCAACATGTCCTTCCTACAGCTCTCTCCCCTTTAACTTCACCTCAGTTATCACACACATATACACCCGTCCAGACACAGTAGCAGCTCAAGGCAAATTAATGAAAAAGAGACAGATTAAGTAAGTAATATACTTTGAATAACAAATAGTAAACTTAGGGACCGGATCACTCTGAGCAGTAACATAAAAGGGTTTAGCTAATATAGTTAAAGATGCTTGAACAAACAGTTATTAAGGGCAAGCAGGATTTGGGGGGTATAGTCCTAAACCCTTGAAATTGATGTCACTGAGAACAAACATGGTTTCTCAAAACACATCCCAGGGAAGACTGCTAGGGACTGAATACTAAACTGGGTGTTAGCAATATTTTAAGTCAGTTCTTATGCCTCTCAAATCCTTATTTGAAGCTTTCAAACTATAGTGGATAAAGAACAGTTTTACTTCCTTTGAAGAAGAACTTCAGGACAGTAGTCTACTCTGTCCTCATTCATTCATTTATTCTTTCAGTCAACAAGCATTTACAGAGTGCCTGCTAAGTGTAGGCACTTACATGAAGGACACTGGATAGCTACGTAAGGAAAGAGGATCAGAAAATGTGAGATATTTACTAGTGCCAGGCACTTTATGCCTCCCTCAATTCCTATCACTACTGACTACCTGTCACTCCATCAGTTTCTAATTTACGTTCCTTCCAATACCACCTTGCTACTAAACCCAACACGCTTCGTGGGCAGGTACAGCACATTATCTGTAGCTCAAATCACTAGGTCCATCATAGTGTCTGACACATACCAAGTGATTACTAAAGTCTGTTAAGTTAACCAGGGTCACAGGAACACAGACGGTCAGGTGCGTCTCACTGCTAAACCCAGAGGTGCCACGCCACCCGTTTTCTCTTCTTGGCACCGTGCACAAAACAAAAACAATTTCTAGGACAGGAATATCCAAGGCTGATCACTATGAATCTGACCAAGGACTGGAAGCTGCGGACAATGCTAGAATTGGAGGTGAAAAAAAGCTAAAAACTGTACGACACTACTTCCGATTCACTCTCTAAGAGCCAGCGGAAACAGCATGCATCTATGAATGTTCATCTCATTGCCACAGACAGAACTGACTGGTGGTCTCAAGGTTACAGAAAAATATAAGGAAACTCCTCCTTCCTAAAATGTTTAGAGCTCCTGTGCTGAATTCACAGTGCTGAAAAACTAGTGAATGATTATTTGCATTATAAAAGGATGTTTTTATTCCATTACTTTGCCAGCTTCCTTCCCAGAATAGAAACTTAAATGATCTTAAATCTCTTCATTTTAAATGACTTTAATTACCTTTTACTTCATCCTCCAATATAGAATCTGACACAAAGTCCTTTTGGTTCTTGAAATGCCTCTGGGATTAGCCCTTTTATTTTATTCTCACTTGCACTAACAAGTTCTGATTACCGGGATATATAGTCTTTTAAACCTGGGCTCCTTGATGATAACCTCACTTTACTCCAATCTACTTTGTAGAATGTTTTACTCTGGGGGCATGAAGCCTTACTACAGCACAGCAGAATCATCTGTGGGTTTCCCTCAAAAATACCCATCTGCTCCTCACCATGCCTCCCTCTATTACCTCCTAACCCAAATCACTGCTGCACTGAACTCGGTCAGTGAGATCACTCACTCACGTAGGAGGATTAGGTCGAGGAAAAAACCAAACGGCACAACACTAATCTTCCCCAGTTCCTTTTTTCAAACAACCTTCTGTTTTTCTCCATTCCCCAACACATGACCTCTGCCACCACTGGGTAGATATTACTGCCTCTGACACAAGCTATACCTTAAGCAACCACAAAAACAGATACTCTCTCTAGACAAATTAATCAAAACCACCAAGTCTCACTTTAGTACAAGTGTGCGTCTCAGAAAACTACATATATGGTGCTTTCACAGTATTCTCTGTACCAACCTTATGTCTTCCACGAAAGACATTTGCAGTAGCTCCTTGGCCTAAAATATCAGATAAAAGCCACAGATGATTAGAAGTGCTCTGCATCTCGGCGTGGTTAGGTGATCCTCTTGTTATACTAAGAGAAAAGAAAAAAAAATTGCATGTTTGTTTTCAGGGAATAATACATTTAAGAAACAAATGTTAGCTATTTTTACTCTCAAGAAAGATCACCTATTATTTATTACTAAATCAAAGTGCATAAACAGTCCAAAAAAATCTAACTTTCCAGCAATATTAAAGACTAAAATGCTGCATGAGCTCTGAAAAAACATCAACCAATAACATCTTATATATTCAATTTAATTCACTTATTCACAGGGCTGAAAAAACATCAACTTCCCTTCTAATTTTGTCTGTCAATGAGAGTGATATTGGCCATTTACCTCCTTAAAATGTTTTGAAAGATTAATCAATGATAAATCATATTATAAAGTGTTTTAAAATAAAGTAATAAGGTAAAATACAACAGAAATATAGAAAAAAATTACTTTGTTTCCTTCCAGGGCAGGGCAACACTAATGAAAACAACTGCTGCCATGGCCTAACACTTCTATAACTTAAAACTTCACCTACACAAAGCATGACCATCAGGAAGCAAAGGTGACCTTTCAGCAATAAATTTTGAAATTAACTTAAGGATAGTTTCTTCGACCTCCAAGTATATAAATATACACATACTGAATGTGTATTAGCAAGTGTTAAAAAATAAGCAAGGGGAGGCTCAGCATGTATGGGGGCAGGAGGTATATGGAAAACCTCTGCACCTTCTGCTCAATTTTGCTGTGAACTTGAAACTGCTCTAAAAAATAAAGTCTATTAAAAAAAAAAGCACCACCCCAGCCTTGTCCTTCAATATTGAAAAGCTGTAAAAGTATATTGTAAATATTTGAGCTCCATGTTGGAATAAAAATGAGGTATGCTAAATAGCATAAACACTTGTCCCACCATGCCACCTTAAACCTGATGTAATGTCAGGCTGAATCAAAACAGATCTTGCTCTCCCTTCATAGTAAGTTAGAATGGACTAGGTATTCAGTGATGAATTAACGACTGCCAATATTCCAAGTAGGGTTAAGTACACAAAGAATGGCCAGGGGTCCAAATTTCACCAATCTTTGATATACTCAGAGAGATGTATATAATTTTACCACCCATCTACTTCAGATAAGGGAATTTTACATACAGCAACTTATTGGAAATAAGCAATAAAAATACGATTCCTTTTTCAAAATATGAAATACACATTTGTCAGCTACTGAGATAATAATAAACTTCTCAAATATCTTTTCAATAATATTTTCAAATACTTCTCAATATGAAAAGCTTTGCTCATTAATGTAACTGTTGCTTGAGATAACTATAATTGGCAAATAATATCATTAAGTATCTATCTATACCTAGTGGGTAATATAAAACACATTTATCAGCTAAGATATCTGCTCTCTATATGCAGAAATTAAACTATGGTGTCACAATGATCTGGGAAATGTCTTTTGAAATTATCTTCCAATAACCCCACAATAACCGCATACTAAAACGTGACTCAGCACACCCAGAAGGTACTTGCTATATAAATCATTCCAAAATTTGGACACAATATAGGCAGGCACTCAACAAGTATGAGACTGGTAATCCTGCCTTAAGTCTACTTCCTTATGCTGTCCAAAATGAAAGTTACCATCTGTCCATAGATGAAAACAGGCTTGGTGACGCTGCATATGGACAAAGTTCCAGGATTTCCAAACCCTACCACTAAGTGAATCATTTATTAAACAGATATTATATTCAGCGTTCTTCAGGGAAAAAAGTCGGTCTTTGGTTATGCATTTGACAATTACTGGGTAGAACTTGTTCTGAGGCCACCTACTAAAAATGCCTGGGAAACGGATTGGAAATTACACTCATAAGCTACGTCCCAAAGGAAAGGTTTGGGCATTTGCATTATACTTGTGTACATTAAAAACGTCTTTGGCTTCTGGCTTCCGGCGAGTCAACCCCCGCTTCACTAAAACACGTCTCTTTTTAATCGTCTGAAAAAAAATCAAACGATTTAAACACTGCCAATAGCGTCCACGCTCGGAAAGAGGGGTAGAAAGCGGCCAGCCTAACTCCAAGGGAGAGGGACATCCGCCTGTCCCGGCGGCCAGGGCCCAACCCCGGTAACAGACACATCCTCTTTCTCGGTTGCCCAGAGCCACCAGACCAGGGAGGGTCCGAGTCAGACAGCCGGCCGTAGACGAGGAGTCCAGACGCAGGGGACGGGCCCGCGCGACCATTCCGGCCGGCTTCGCACGCCCCGGACACCCGGGAGGCGGTGTCAGCCCAACCAGAGTCGGGGAGGGCTCGGCCTGGGGTCCCGCTGTGCTCCTCCGGTTGCCCGCCCCGCCCCCGCCCTGACTCAGCATCCCAGTTTCCCACTGGGGGTGGGAGCGCTCCGTGAGGGCCGTGCCCAGCTCAGCAGCCCGTGCCCCACGCGCCTTCGGCCTCTCCGCCCCCGCCCGCCCTGCTTACCTCGCCCGGTCTCCGCCGCGCCACCGCCAGCGGGCTCCCGCGGCCTCCTTGTGCCTCAGGCCACTTCCGGCTTCACGAGCACGGGCCGGGGGTCACGTGACCGACGGCCGGCGTGCGGGTGCGGATGCGCGTGCGCACTTCCGGCGCCCCGATCTGGGCCTCGGCCTCTGCTGCCAACGCTCCTCCCTCGCCCGGCTCTCCGAGGCTTCTGTGGCGAGGGGCCGAGAGGCTGTGGGGCGTTTGGACCTCGTCCACACCCTCTGCCTGTCCCCTCTTACTCTGAGGGTGAAGCCGGAGAGCCCTGCGCAGTGAGCGCAAGGATTCAGATTCCAACTGCGAATCCCGCCCCGTCCCCGACAGCCAAAGGCGGAGTGAGGTGATAGTGGGACAGACGGTGGACGGGTGATTACAAACATGCAAATAATCACGGGTGTGCAGAATGCTGGACACATGAGGGGACATCGCTGGAGGATCATACTCTGCAGGGATAGATTCGTATGTATCTTAAAGACCACATTGGCTGCAGGGGAGCCAGATTATCGGCTGCGAGTAATTCGGACGTGAGATTCTTAATGTAAATAAGCTCATTTAATTCCCTCTTTTTATACGGTATTTTGGAAAATGGCAATACTGGAGAATCTAGGGACTAAAATCAGGTCCCCTGCAGTATTCGTGCCGCTAGGATTTCAAGCAGCTATTCCCGAGTGATCCTTGTTGCCCACTGACAGAACTGCAGCCTTTCTCAGCGTAACGAGAGGCGGAGAGGCCGAAGAGACCTCTGCAGATAAGGGCTAAATTTCTGAGTGAGGGAGGCGGAAGGAGGGAGTTCTTCCCAGATGAGAACTATAGGAGCCGGCAGTGAAATAGGAAGCTATGGCAGAGTGGTTAAGAGCAGAGGCTTTTGAATGGAATAGACCTAGGGTTGCAGTCCCAGCTCTCCCTGCCAAATACTGACTTTAAGTCATTTTTAAAAAAAACTCTGTAAGCCTGTTTAATCACGTATCTTATATACAGTGGAGATAAGACCACTGTAATGCTTGTTACAAAGGAATTCATTAAACCTTTAAACAATGTTTAAGTGATGGAATCATTCTACTGTAACAACAATCTATTCACTGCTTACATTCCCACCAATTTTAGTTGTCCCCTATCTAATGCCAAGAAGAGAACCTGTCCAAGTTCCTTATAACTCACATCTCACAGGTGAATGGGAGAAAATGTGATTAGCTGAAGGCCTTGATTCACATGTTTACCACATGAGTGAGGAACATTGAAATACATTTTCTTAAAGATCAAGCCATTTGTGAACCAATTAATATTCGTATTTAAGATTTAAATAAACTGTTAGGCACAGAACTATACCAGGCCTCATAAAACTCTTGTAGTTCCATAGTTAAGTCATACAAATCGCGCAGTCTTACTGCCTCAATGAGGCTGTTAACAGATGAGATTCACCCTTGAGACGATTATTTGGGTGTTTGCTTTTGGAGACTAAGAACAATACAGAAAAGGTAATTCATGGTGGAACAGTTTCCTAATTGCTATGGTACTCCCTAAGTAAAGTGCACTAGGCAACTTCAGGGAAGGAAGGTGGGAATTATTACACATGATTAGATAACATGAAGTTTTAATTTCTGTTACAGACTCTTAATTCCCACGTTTTGATTTCTCTTAGCTCTGAAAACTTGTTAATCTCCTGAAGGGCTTTAAAGAACCAGGGAAAAAGGAGGTGTTGCCTTTACATACACGGAATAAACAGTACAATAACAATAGCTATTATCAAGCCTTCATTTGCAGATGCTGTGGTAAGCTCTTTTCATGTTCAACTTACTGAATTCTTAGTTATGAGGTAGTTATCATTATTTCCCCCACTTTACAGATGGGGAAACTGGGGCAGGGAGAAGTTATTTAACCTGCTCAAGGTTCTGAAACCAATTACTGGCAGCACTGCTATTTGAACCTACTTAATCTGGATCCTGAGCCTGTCTAAGCTCTTAACTACTATGCTATGCAATTCAGTATACTTTGGACAATTAGTTCAAAGATCACTGCAATAGATGCAATGATCTCTCCCACTGTAAAAGAAACAATTAGCTCTCACTCATCTATTTTAAAACCATTTTTATTTAAGTACAGTCATCCCTCAGTATCCACAGGGAACTGGTTCCAGGACCTCCACAGATACCAAAATCCTTGGATGCTCATTTCTTATGTAAAATAGCATAGTATTTGCATGTAATCCACGCACATCCTCCCATATACTTTAAATTATCTCTAGAATACTTACAATACCTAACACGACGTAAATGCTACGTAAATGGTTCCCAAGTGCAACAAATTCAAGTTTTGCTTTTTGGAGCTTTCTGGAAGTTTTTTTTCCCAAGTATTTTTGATCTAAGGTTGGTTGAAACTATGGATGTGGAACCTGCACCTACAGAGGGCTGACTGTATAATATACATTCCACTGATCTATTTTTATAATTAACTGTCAACTTAGTTTAGTACCTTTATTCTATGATGTAAGGAAAATATTTATAATCTCTTCTGGAATTAACACCAGGAAAAGATTTATGTGCAAAATTTTGAATACAATTTTAGGGAATTTAGAAGACCACTGAAGCCCATCCATGAAACCTCTAGGGACCACATGGGCCAAAGGTTAAAAAAAACCCTCAACCACCCTAAAACCTTACCTGGGCTTTTAAAATTTAAACTTAAATGATGGCTATAGTAAGTGTGCTGCTCAGTTTTGTCCACCGTTTCTTAATTTTCCAATACTACTACTGATGTTATTTGTCTTCTTGGTTTCCTGCATAGTCATGAATAAAAATGGGGGAAGGCAGGGGAACTAAACGGGCAGCTACTACTTACAAGCATCATAAACACATAGGTATATTGTGCCCTAAGTAAATCTAGTAAGATGGAAAATATTAGATTTTTAATTCTATCAACATACTGACACAGGCTTTTTCTAGTTCACTTAAAAAAAGGATTCTGAATTATTTAATAGAACTAAGTCACATGTAATCTTTTAGGAGCATAATTAAATAAATCATCCATACACTTATATGTGCAATCCTTTAAATGGGAAATCAGGGAGAGATGAGAAAATAAGACTCCAGTATTTATAATAATTCCAAAGAAGACTCAGTAGATTTCACTACGTAAAATTTATTTCCTTTTTTTTTTTATAAAAAATGTATAACACCAGCACCTACTCTTCAATCAGTTAATTTATGAAACCATTCTCTTTTGTAGAATACACATTGGCATTGAAACGGTTTAAAGAAATGTAATGGCTATCTACAAAAAATTAGTTTTGATTTGTTGTATTTCCCCCATATTTGATGAGTCTGCACACATAAAAGAAAATTAAAATTTTCAAACATTTTATATTCAGCAATTAAAAAAAAAGTACACTGTTTTCCTGCTATGGTCTTTACAAAGGACTTAAATTTTCAAGTTAAAAAAAAAGGTACTAGGATAACTGCTGTATCTTATAACAGCATTTTTATATAGAACGATTTGAATTGGCATGCAAGCAACTTCTCTAGTTGTCACATACCAGTAATTTAGGGAAAATTACACCCATTTTACAGAAAAATCCCAATGCATATACTGCAATAAGCTCAAAGCAGTGTTAAAAAGACCAGTGTGAATGGCACACAACAATTGTTTCTTTATAAATTATTAACTGGAATTCCTGATCATGAAGTAGGCACAGGGAGATCCAGTCCTTAGGGCTTTGCTCTCTGGAAAAACACCTGTAAATAAAGTATTAGTACAATTAGTACTGATGTCAGAAGATTATCACCTTTACCTGAAGAATGGCTCCAGGTTACTGGGTGCTAGTCACTCTTTTGTAAAATACAATAGATTATGTAAAACATTTAATATACTCCATAAATCCACACATAATGCAAGTCAGGAACATTCTCTTCTGGACAACTTGATAAGGTCTAGAGATAACTTATGTTGCCATTTACTAGTGAAAATATGGTATCACCTCCAATGCTGTGAGATTCAAGCAGTCAGAGGAAAAGATGCTCTTGACACCTTTTTGCTGATTGGCACTACTGTCAAAGTTAATGCTAGGAAATTAAATTTTGAGGAAGAAACAAACAAGTCAAAGCTAAAGACAGCAGCTGCTATCTCTTAACTATTTATTTATTTGATTATGAAAAAATACTTCCAATTCAACACTTGAGACTATGAACGAGTAGGCTAGAGGCTGTGCTAGGCACTGGCTCAGTATTACTACGTTCCATAGTTGGGTACATGTTAAGTGAGTATTCGAAAGAATAAATAGCAGGCAGTAAGCTCATTATGGATAAGGACCACATTCGTCATTATATCGCTAACACCTAGTAGGTCAGACATTCACTTAACAATTATTAACTGTCTATTGACTAAGTGGAGAGAAAAGAATCATCAATATAGAGCAAAAAATAGCCCTACAAAGAGGCCATGCTTGAGATAAGCCTAGAAGAATGGGTAGAATTCATAAAGGCGAAGCATGCTAATAAGGCAGAATTCTTGAAGAACAGCAAGAATAGTAAAGACTGTTCCTGCAAGAGAAACCGGAAAGGTAGTCTGAGATCAGAATCTGAAAAAAAAACACACCTAAATGCCAAACTAAGAAATATGTACTTTTTAGTCAATAAGTTATGAAGATTATGAGGAAGAGGAAGGAATTTCAGAGGACTGTTCAATGTTTTCAAACAGATCAGCTTGGATAGAACAATGGAAGGGAAATCAGAGTGAGATAAGAAGCCTACACCAGAGTGGCAGCAGTAGAGACAGAAAGGAAGTTAGCAAGGAGGAAACAATCAGCAAGACCTAAGGATCAATCAGATAGGAACAGAGTAGGCACAAAAGAAGGAACTTCCTTTTTTCCAACTAGAAGAATAACGGTATCACTGAAGAGAAGCTGGGCTGGGGAGGAAGACTTTATAAATGCTGTTTGGATGAATATGTTTGGGGCACAAGCCTGCTACAATGTACGCACATCTGCTATAACAGATACCTCTAACAGAGAGTTACAATGTTTTTAGTCCTTTAATCCAGTGTGATTGATCTCTTACTTAACAGAGGTTACCTCCACAGGCACTTTGCTTTTATGGGGAAATGGGAGAGGGGAGGGTTCTCAATGACAGACAGTAACTCTATCTTCTCACAAACTCTTTTGTCAGTTTAAGCTGACAAACTTAGCACCAAAGTCAAAGGATAGCACATTTATTTATCAGCAAAGCCCCTTGACTTGAATGCCATGGGCAAAAGAACGAGGGAGCCATTAAGTTACCTGCCCCTAAGAAATTTAACACAGTGCTTTACCCTCAAATTTGCTGAATGAAGATAATAAATAAAAATAAAGAATAGTTCCTCATCCTGTCACACTGTAACTTTATTTCCAGACCATGAGCTCCTTGAGGGCAAGGAAAGTCACTCATTGGTATTTGCAGCAGTTAGCATAGTATGTGTTACATAAAAAGCAGTCATGGAGTACTGAATGACTGACTACCCAGGTGAAAGCAAGATACCTGCTTCATGGATTTAACTGTAAAAATGAATACCAAATACATATTTGGTACTTCTTGCCAACTTGGAGGTTGATTGGTTGGTTTGTTTTAATTTGGTGGTTTTATGAATGTAAAAAGAGCCTTAATGGCCAAATCTGAGGATTCTACTTTTTGTCCATTTTGCAATTCAAAAGTTTCAAGATAGGATATAACCAAGTAATTCATACTTGTTTCTTTATTTTTAGCTCCTTCCTTTCAACTCAATAAAGGGCAGCTGTTCATAAACATTACTTGTTCTCCCAGTCCTCTAGTTCCTGTTTAATTACATCACAAAACTTAAAGGAAACTTACATTTTCATACCAACATGCTCAGGCACATACACATTCAGTTTGCTTATCTGACTTTCTATAATCTTTTGTAGGAGCTCAGTTGAAAGGGGCTTTACAGAAAACTCTGAAGTGTAACATCTATTAACCATGGATTCTTAGAAGCAGGTTTTAGAGCAAAGAGATCCCCAAATATGTAACTGTTGATCAAACTACAGTATGACACAGTATCCTGTAATATATATTCTCTCTTGGCTCTGAAACATCACCTAATTGTATGAAGATATATAAGTTTTTCCAAATACCTACCTTTAAGTAGTTTTTAAAAACTTTAGCATCAGGCTGCTGAAGCGCTTGGCAAAACTCCTGGGGGGGCCAGGAGGGGAGGAGAGAGAAAAGAATGAGTCTATTTGTATTAAATTCATCATAATTCAAAACCACAGTATTCTTTTTAAATTATGATTAAAAAAATAAAATCGACCATCTTAACCATTTTTATGTGTATAGTACCAGCAGTGTTAACTATAGACAACTGTCATGCAATAGATCTCTAGAATTTTTTCATCTTGCAAAACTGAAACTCTATACCTATTGAACAACTCCCCCTTTTCCCCTTTTTCCAGCCCCCATCCCCTGGCCACCACCATTCTGCTTTCTGTTTCTATGAGTGTGACCACTTTAGATACTTCATAATAAGTGGAATCATGCAGCATCTCTTTTTGTGACTGGCTTATTTCATTTAGCATAACATCCTCAAGGTTCATCCACGTTATAGCATATGACAGAATTTCCTTTTTTTTTTTTAAGACCCAATTGTATTCCATTGTATGTATATACCACATTTTACTCATCCATTCACCCATCAATGAGCATTTAGGCTGCTTCAAATCTCTAGGATTCATATTATAATTTATCAATTAATTAACCTGAACAGTTCCTCACCAAAAAGGTTATATGGCATTTTCAAATGTAATACTTGTCAGAGAGGCTGCTTTCACTTTTGAGAACATGGCCTCCTGGGCAAGATTGACTCTTGCCTCAGAAGGGTGGGTGGGACAAAAACCACATGGCTATGGCTGTTTTCATCTAGTAAGAGGGTAACTGAGCGGAGCCAGACTGAGAGAAAAAGAGAAAATTCTCTTCAATAAAATTGTGCAGGGACTTCCCTGGTGGTCCAGTGGCCAAGACTCCCTCCTCCCAATGCAGGGGGCCTGGGTTCGATCCCTGGTCAGGGAACTAGATTCCACATGCTGCAACTAAGAGTTTGCATGCTGCAACCAAAGATCCCACAGGCGGCAGCTAAAAGATCCTGCATGCCACAACTAAGACCTGGCACGGCCAAAAAAAAAAAAAAAGGATTGTGCAAAAAGTGCTGTCAGAAGGCATATGAAAAAGGGAAGACTGGGAACCATTATCTTTTATAAGCAAATTATTAGATAGAAATATAATACACAGAAAGACAAATATCATATATTGCTTACATGTGGAGTCTAAAAAAGAGGGTACAAATGAACATATTTACAAAACAGAAACAGACTCCAAAAACAAACTTATGGTTACCAAAGGGGAAATGTGTATGTGTGTGGGAGGGATAAATTGGGAGATTGGGACTGACATATACACACTACTATATATAAAATAGATAACTCATAAGAACCTACTGTATAGCACAGGGAACTCTACTCAATACTTTATAATAGCCTATATGGGAAAAGAATCTAAAAAAGAGTGGATATACGTATATGTATAACTGATTCACTTTGCTGTACATCTGAAACTAACACAACACTGTAGTCAACTAAACTCCAATTAAAAGAAAAAAAGAAAAAATAATTTTGCTTCATTTAGCAATCTGGGAAACTACTGATATTATTCAAAATTGAATGGTATATTTCTATTTTTGAGGTGCACTAAGATCATATGAGTAATTAGTAATGTATTGTTTTCATAAAATACTAATTTACTTGTGTAACAAATGATAACTGAGAAAATTAATTTCAAGTTAAAGATATGTCATAAAATAAGAGATCATAAATTCACTAAAAATGAGTTTTATGATTACTCTTATGTGAGATCTGTTTCTACCTCATTAGAATTATGTGCTATTGGACAACAGGTCTGGATAACTATGCATCCAGAAAACAATCGAATGCCATCATAAAAATCACTCTGAAAGAGTGCAAAAATGTAAGATAGCTTTCCAGGCACTTACCTCAAAATACGGTTTCAGATTCACAAATTAAGCACTGGTGAGCTTGGCCTGTGTAAAATGAACTACCTGGCACAAACTTTCAGAGCAGAGGTTCGTGTGCCACAGCCCCCTCTGGCAGTCTGGGGGAGCCTGCTGGACTTCTTGCAGAATGTTTTAAAAAACATACTTGTGACACACGGGGTTACAAAGGAAGCTAATTCAATGAATTATGGTTATCAAATGTATTTGTGACATGTGGTAGAAGAATAAGACTTATTGATTTAGATAACAAGGTCTAGTGGCATATTCTAATAACTCAAAATTTCAAAAAGATGAATATAAATAATATTTCGAGATCTGTGGAACAACTAATGCGATATAAAAATATCTGTGATTTCTACGGGTGACAACATCACAGGCAATGCAAATACTACTGTGATTTGTCCCCTACACAATGGTAGGAAATTAAATTTCTGTTAAAGGTAGTGAAAATAAAAACAGTTTTTTTCTCATTCAATTTCATAGGCCCCCTGACATTTGGACTTTTGCTATCCTATACATAGTAAATCAAGGAGAATGTAGTTTGGCTTCCTTGAATCAAAATTTAGATTGAATTACATAGCTCTATTTCTTTAATTAAGAGGAAAATCCACTAGGACAGAGCTTACCTGAATTATCTCTGGAGCTACTTGCAAGGAAGGCAGGTATTCTTGTTGAAGATACTGAACACATTCTGGGCCCTGAAAATTAAATTGGAACAACATATGTATACTTTAAACACAAAATGGTATTGTGATTAAGAACACAGACTCGGGAGCCAGATTGCTTTGGTTTGAATCCTGGCTCTGGCAAATTTCTAGTAACCTGTGCAAGTTATGTAACCTCTCTGAGCCTCAGTTTCCCCACCTGAAAAATGGAGTTATTGTGAGGCTTGGATGAGTTAAGAAACGTAAAGCTGTTAGAATAGCACTTAGCACTGAGGACACGTTCACATTACTTAGTGCTAGTTACGCAGTGCTAAAGATTAAACAAATACTCTTCTAAATGCAGGAAGTCACAACGCCAAAGCCTGGTTCCATGCACTGAAAGGAGAAAGCAAAGAGAGGGGCTTCTGGTTCAATCTACCATTGGGTGGACTATAGGGTGTCTATGGGTGTGCAAGGGGAAGCCTGTGGGTAGTGCCAGGATAATGAACATCTTTAGAAACTAAAATACAAGCAAGAAAGAACAAAATGCTATGTCGGGAGATAACAGCAATAAAAGTACACCCCCTCTCCCTTCCAGTTCAATAAACTAGGAAACAGGAATTTAGTAGCCAGGTAAGGAAACCAATACCCAGAAAGATAGGGTGATTTGGCTAATTTGCTGTTAATTAAGTCTGTACTAAGTAAAAAGCAGGTCACCTGACTTCTAAAACCATTGCTCTTCATTGCCAACTGCTGGTACTGCTAGATGCTAAAACTCTAATAGTTTTGTGGGTTTTTAAGGGTAAACTTGGTAGAGGGAAGGGAGAATTCCACAAACTAACCCCTAAGCCCTACACCTTCTCAACAGCTACAAAGGAACTTAAGATACAATTTGAAAACGGTTTTCCTATAGCAATTTGTTTCTGAGACGGTGGCCTCGACCAAATGCAATAAATCCAATACTTAAAAAAAAAAAAAAAGAAAGAAAAACAAAAAACCCAGCTAATTTCACTTTCAAACTTGAATCTGACTTAAAGGCTTTAATATGTTAATGACTCCAATCTAGTCCAAATGAAAGTAACAGTTATCAAAATGAAATCAATCCAACTCTCCTCAATGTACTTCCCCCTGCATTAATATCTCACCTTTTCCTTTAGTCTACTCTCCCTATACTTACTGCCCACTCACTGCTCATCATTGCATATAACCCCACTGTTACCACTTAAAAATGGAGTATACTTTTTTTTTTTAATGAGGAAAAGTAAACTTAAACCTCAAGAGGAAGTCAGTCAGGTAGATAAATGAGAAAACAGAACAAGGAAGCAAAACGTTTTCTAATATGTTCCATTTGATTCAATTCTCTGTGTATCTAAATAACAGCTCTAAGGACAAGATAAATACTTCTGCATTGTAAACATCATTCTTACTGTTTGTTATTCCTCATCCTCCTTGACTCTCTAGCATCCAACAATGTCAACTAGTCTCCTCTTTCATGACTCTCTTCCCTTAACTTTCATTCCTTTGGTTCTACTTCTAGCTTTCTCTTGACTCTTGCTTTAGCCAAAGTTCTTTCTATCCTGGTCTTAGAAAGTCTCATTCATTCCTACTACTTCATCTTAGCAAACTACAACCTGAGGACTCCAAAATCAGTATTTAGTTCTAACTGCTCTAGACCCGTATATCAAAGTGCCCTGTGAACATTTTTTCCACTTAGCTCTCCTAAATTCAACCCCACTGACTACTGACTTACCAACTTTTCACATGTAACACACACCTAGTTCCGTTTTGGTTTTTAGCTATTCTACCTCCATGCTTTAGCTAAACGGGATAACACTATTTTCTACCAAGTCTACCATGTGACATCTGATCTGTCTTCATACACCCACCGCATAACTTTGCCCAGAGTGCCAGCTCCTCCTGGTCAGCCCGATGAATGTACATTTGTTTCAAGGTCTATCAGAAAAACAGAAAAATACCCCCTCTTTTCAACGGCTGTCTTAGACTGCCCTCATAGGCAAAGCTGCTCATTCATCTTTAGTCCCACCATGTTACATTTAATACAAATGTATTAGTTTAATATACCTCTGTTAAAGTACTTACTTAATCCATCCAATTGAGTTTTTAGGTACTGGTCTCCCCTGATTCTAAGCTCCACAAATATTGGGGCACTTTTTATTCATCTTTATACAGGTCTCCTGCAGCCCCAAAACACATACCCCTCACCCTAGCACACAGAGAAAATGTTTGATTGAAAACCCTTCAAATCTCTTTTGGAATCAAAAATTCAAGTTCAAACAAAGAGGGGGCTATACAGAGACTCTGAACAAGACGTCATGCTTTTATTTTAGGCAACTGAGGGAAGACTCATTAGATGACTGCAACTATGTGGGAATGCTAGTCCTGTGTTGGCATCCTAGCTTTGCGAAGTTGGAGACAGAAATTTTTGTTTAAAAAAAAAAAAAAAGCTACCTGATTTTCAAATATTGGTAGTCAACTCATTATTATTTAAAATACTGTATAAAGCAAACAACACACCAGATAGATTCAGCCCAGAATCACTTATAATTTATACAAATGGTTAAACTGACAAGGACAGTACAACATTCTGAAGTAGTAAAGTGTTCTAACCAATCTGTAATACTAAGAAGTTGGACAAATCTGTGAAGAACCACGAGGTAGTGAAATCTAGATCGTGAAATTCTGATTAAAATTTTTCTCACTCTTTGTCAAACCAAACAAACATACATTTTAACCTTCCTGTTACCCCAAATATGAAAGACAATAAAGGATACTACTATTTTCATTCGACCCACCCCTCACATCCAAAAAAGTCAGAACTGAAGTTAACTTTTATAAAAGATATAGCTTTCAAGAACAAGACATACTCAAAACTACAACAAATAAGGGACTTCCCTGGTGGCGCAGTGGTTAAGAATCCGGCTGCCAATGCAGGGGACACGGGTTTGAGACGGGGTCTAGGAAGATCCCACATGCTGCAGAACAACAAAGCCCGTGTGCCACAACTACTGAAGCCCATGCGCCTAGAGCCTGTGCTCCACAACAAGAGAAGCCACCGCAATGAGAAGCCCACCAAAATAAATAAATAAATTAATTAATTAAGAAAAAAAAACTATAACAATAAGCATGTGAGCTGAAAACGAAGGGGCAGAGAGTACAAAGCTTACCCGTTTGAGATGAATTGTTTTCAGCGTCACTGCACACTCAGATAAAGCCTGTGAGAAACAAGTTTAAGAATTTTAATATAGTCAATTCTTGGTTACTGTTACAACTTTTCTTTTTATTTCCCTGGCCACTGCTCATTAACATTTACCTCCAAAGAAGGGATGGAATGATTTCCTGGGTGGCTCAGTGGTTAAGTATCCACCTGCCAATACAGGGGACATGGGTTCAATCCCTGGTCCAGGAAGATCCCACATGCCACAGAGCAACTAAGCCTATATGCCACAACTACTGAGCCTGCGCTCTAGAGCCCGCAAGCTGCAACTACAGAGCCAGTGTGCCACAACTACTGAAGCTTGCACGCCTAGAGCCTGTGCTCTGCAATGAGAAGCCACCACAATAAGAAGCCCACGCACTGCAACAAAGAGTAGCCCCCACTCGCCCCAACTAGAAAAAGCCTGTGTGCAGCAACAAAGACCCAATGCAGCCAAAAATAAATTAAAAAAATAAAATAAATAAATTTACAAAAAAAAAAAGTGATGGAGAAAGGAAAGGTAACAGGCAGGCAGATGGAACAAATGGGTTAGATAGAAAATTTTAAAAATAGAAAAATACAAAAATGCTGTCTTAATGCAGTACATGATAATTAAGAAATCTAGCTTTTACTAGGTCCTGGGTAAGTGAGTAAAGGGCAACTGCTTGACATTAAGCATTCTGAAGATGAGATTTGGGGAAACTATCAAATGAGGAAGAGAAAGTTACTTTTTTTTTTTTTTTGCGGTACACGAGCCTCTCACTGCTGTGGCCTCTCCCGTTGCGGAGCACAGGCTCCGGACGCACAGGCCCAGCGACCACGGCTCACGAGCCCAGCCACTCCGCGGCATGTGGGATCTTCCCGGACCGGGGCACGAACCCGTGTCCTCTGCATTGGCAGGCGGACTCCCAACCACTACGCCACCGGGGAAGCCCGAAAGTTACTCTTAATAATTAGGAAAAAACCATTAAGCCAAGTTTTAGAATGAAAGTAGAGGCAGGAAACTAATAACTCAATCAAGCTTTAAAAAAATGTTTGTATCATGTACCCTTTCATGGTCCTAGAAAAAGAGTCTTGGCTGTTAAAAGTTGGAGGAGTTGGATTTTATACATTCAACTTTAACATCAAGATTTAGTTAAGAATCAAAAGGTCCAAAAGGTATCAATTTTTAAAAAATGAATTCTAATTTGAAATTTTTTTTGTTTTAAAAAGGCATTGAAATCTAATATAACCAACCTGGCATTAAAAAAGAAATTGTGAGTTAGAACACATGAGATGTACATAAAGTAAACAGAGACTCCTAGGTGCTTACCAATACTGTTTGTGCATCTGCCAGGTCAAAGGTTTGTTTTAAAGGTGCTAAGAAACATGCGGGAACAATGTGCTTATAAACAAAATCAGCAAATCCCACTGGTCCGTCTTTACCTCCTGTCAAGAGAATTCAGATTTTCATTTTGTATAAAAAGAAAGTCATTTAATTTATCACTGGTGAAAATCAACTCCCAGCTCCTGTCTATGTTAGGGCCAGGATCCCATTTCATCTCTCTTGTCTTAGGAAACAGGTTGGGGAATGAAGTTTTTTTTTTTTCTAAATCATCTTACCCCAGAGTTCTACCAACTTGGAAAGGATGATAAAACACGTTTTCTGGGCAATTGGATCTGGATATTCGACTGCTCCTTGAATAACAGTTACCAACACTCGTTCTACATTCTCTGCACCTGAAAAGAAAAAAAAACTGAGTTCAATCTCATAAAGAACTAGAAAGGCAACCTGAAGCTCTCACTTCATATATAGTAACATAACAAAAACAATTACAGAGTTGCTAAGATCCTCAGTTTTTATTAACGTGCCTCCTAAATTTTAAGCATAAAACATTGAAAAATTACTATTCTCTTATTATCTTGCCCTCTGGATTTCCATATAGCAAAATATTCTATGTTGATCTATATAGTCTCATTTATTTTAAATTTCAAAACAGCTAAGTGGCCAGTAAGATTTAATTGTCAGGTCAATTCTGGCAAGTAGCTATCACACTATTTATACTATGAAAGAACCAATTAATACAGCTTTAGGCACGCATGGATCATTCTCTGGGATAGACCACATACTAGAACACAAAACAAGCCTCAACAAATTTAAGAGGATAGAAATCATTTCAAGCATCTTTTCTGACCACAATGGCATGAAACTAGAAATCAACCACAGAAGAAAAACAAAAAAAACTCCAACTACATGCAGACTAAACAACATGCTACTAAAAAAAAGGAGGAAATCAAAAAATACCAAAATGCTAATGAAAACACAACCATATGAAAATCTATAGAATGCAGCAAAAGCAGTCATAGGAGGGAAGTTTATAGAGATTCAGGCCTTCCTCAAAAAACAACTTAACCTACCAGCTAAAAGAATTAGAAAAAGAACACGCAAAATCTGAAGTCAACAGAAGGAAGGAAATAAAGATCAGAGAGGAACTAAACAGAGATTTAAAAAAAAACAGAAAAAGTCAATAAAACCAAGAGCTGGGGGACTTCCCTGGTGGCACAGTGGTTAAGAAACCGCCTGCCAATGCAGGGGACATGGGTTCAATCCCTAGTCTAGGAAGATCCCACATACTGCAGAGCAACAAAGCCTGCGCACCACAACTACTGAGCCTGTGCTCTAGAGCCTGTGAGCCACAACTACTGAGCCCGTGGGCCACAACCACTGAAGCCTGTTTGCCCTAGAGCCTGTGTGCTGCAACTACTGAGCCCATGCACTCTAGGGCACACATGCTGCAACTACTGAAGCCCGTGTGCCTAGAGCCCGTGCTCCGCAAGAGAAGCCACTGCAATGAGAAGTTTGTGTACTACAACGAAGAGTAGCCCCCACTCACCACAACTAGAGAAAGCCTGTGCGCAGCAACAAAGCAGCCAAAAAAAAAGCGCTTTACTTAAATAAATGAACAAACAAGTAAGTAAATCATAGCAATATTTTCTTAGATCAGTCTCCCAAGGCAAAAGAAATAAAAGCAAAAATAAACAAATGGGACCTAGTCAAACTTATAAGCTTTTGCACCGCAAAGGAAACCATAAACGAAATGAAAAGACCACCTATGGACTGGAAGAAAATATTTGCAAGTGATGAGACCGACAAGGGCTTAATTTCCAAAATATACAAATAGCTCATACTACTCAATAACAACAACAAAAAAGCCAACCCTGTCAAAAAACGGGCAGAAAACCTAAACAGACATTTCTCCAAAGACAAACAGACATGCACATTGAAAGATGCTCAACATTGCTAATTATTAGAGAAATGCAAATCAAAACTACGATGAGGTATCACCTCACACTGGTCAGAATGGCCCTCATCAAAAAGTATCCAAATAATAAATGCTGGAGAGGGTGTAGAGAAAAGGGAACCCTCCTACACTGTTGGTGGCAATGTAGATTGGTGCACCCGCTATGAAGGACAGTTCCTTAAAAAACTGGCGGTTCCTTAAAAAAACTAAAAGTGGAGTTACCATATGATCCAGCAATCCCACTCCTGGGTATATACCCGGAAAACATGAAAACTCTAATTAGAAAAGATACATGCACACCAATGTTCACAGCAGCACTATTTACAACAGCCGAAACATGGAAGCAACCTAAATGTCCATCAGCAAATGAATGGATAAAGAAGACGTGGGGTATATATACAATGGAATATTACTCAGCTATAAAAAAGAATGAAATATTTCAATTTGCAGCAACATGGATGGACCTAGAAATTATCATACTAAGTGAAGTAAGTCAGACAGAGAAAGACAAATATTGTATGATATCATTTATATGTGGAATCTAAAACATGACACAAGTGAACTTATTTATAAAACAGAAACAGACTCACAGACATAGAAAACAAACTTATGGTTTCAAAGGGGAAGGTAGGGAGGGATAAATTAGGAGTATGAGATTAACACATACACACTACTATATATAAAACAGATAAACAACAAGGATTTACTTATAACACAGGGAACTGTATTCAATATGCTGTAATAACCTATAACGGAAAAGAATCTGAAAAAGGATATGTATATACGTGTATAACTGAATCACTTCACTGTATACCTGAAACTAACACAACATTGTAAATCAACTTAAAAAAAAAAAAAGGAATACTGCTTTAGGAAAATGGGAACTGAATACAAGTTAATTTTAAGGTCCTCTATGTGCAAATGATTCCCACCCTGATGGTAATAAAATGTCATCTTTGGGGCCAACATATAACTACTTCAAAAGTTTAGTGTTTACTCCAACTAGCTCTTGCTCATATAGATATACAACCGTGACAAGTACTTAGACGATTTAGGCACTGCATGCATCCCCACCTTGATTTGCTATGACTTCGCTCATTCCACTGCCTGTGACTGTTTGCAGGAAAGCAAAGTAACTCCTGCGCAACATCTGCTTCTCTAAAGCAGCAGACTGGTCGTTTTCTTCTGCTGGTCGGAGCAAAACTTCAAAAATTGCATGAAGAAGAGGCATAAACATTTGTTGTAAAAATGGGGATACCTGTATCTGAAGACATGAAGCAACTATTACTATTTCAGAAATAAGAAAATTAGTAATACGAAACTTAGAAAAAACGTGTTTTACATAAAGCCTTCTTCTAGAGATTCTAGTTAGGACACATATTTACATAATTTTGTTAGCAAATATCAATGTTAAGACAAAAATCTATAGAGCATAACAGTATTGAAAGCCTCAAGATCGTTAAGTTCAACCCATTTCCTGCAGTTCAAGATTCAGGTTCAAATAACATGGAGTCAGACATATTTCACAATCAAATATTGCCATGGATTATTTTCAAATTTAAATTCTCAATAAATGAATTCTACTGCTAAATTATAAATGAATTTATACGATTGACTCTCAGGCTTTACATGCCCTTGAGCAAATTGCTTGACTTCTGTGTCTCAGTCTCTTCATCCTTAAAACAACAATACTTAACTTCTAGGGTTGTTACAAAGATCAAATGAATGTATAAGAAAATGCTCTGAACAGATTTTGAACACAGAAAACACTATGTAAGTGTTAGTAATTTATATTAGCCAACTTATGCTTAGGTTACATTTCCTTGTACATAAAACTGACACTGAATTATTTTTAAACTACTTGGGCACCCAAATTACAGGGCTTAAAATTTATTCTTTAGGCATTTATTATTCAATGCTGTTTTATTTGCTTTTCTAAAATACCAGATTAATAGCTTTCTTCTGCTGCATAGAACAGAAAAGGTCTGTTCTTATTAAAACATCTTTTAAGCATTTCCTATGTGTCAGGCAGTGTTGCAGACATTGGGGATGATAAAAATACCTATGATCCATGCCCCCAAGAAACTCATAAAAAAAAAAAAAAAGCAAGGGTCAAATGCTAAAATATACCTAAAGATGAATACATCTAATCTTGAAGTCAGGAGATCTTAAAGTCAGGAAATTCTCTGAGCTCTGAAGGTTTGTGGTACCTTAAATTTAGCTGTAATCTGGTTGATAAGAGGAATGAATTCCTGGAGGTCTTTTGCTTCACAATCTTTGAGCATGTGTTCTGAAGCAGATGGAATGAACGGAAGGACTTCTTCCTCCAGGCAAATAATCATGCGATGAAGGAACGTGCGAACCCCACTTCTGAGAATATCCTTTTGTAAGGGACAACTGAGGGCTGGCAAGAACGTCTGTAAACAGTCCAGATAAACTTCGGAACAGCCACACTGTTTCACAGTCTGCTTGTTGCTGAAAGCTTTGCTGGTTCGACTATATAAACAATTATCAGGTAACTAGTTTTAAGTTTATTCTTCAAATGTTTTATGGAGTAGTCAAAAACAACACACAACAAATTACAAAACTGACAAAACAAAGAAGCCATTTCTTTATTTTCCATGTCACAGCTACATCTAGCTTTAGCTGATACGGTTATTTGTAAACTATTGCTTCCAGTTACCATTCCAGAAAGAGCTCAAGTTAAAATTAAATGAATGAATGAAATGTAATTAATACAATCTCTCAAATGTGAGTCCACCTAAATGTTTTACTAAAATCCTGCTGACAACTTATGAAGAAAAGAGAAAAAAAATCTATTTGTTATGAATAGGCTATACTACACAATCTGTAAACTACCAATTTATATTTAAAACAATCTTAGAATCAAGTTATTTATACAACATCTTTAACATAAGCTTTTGCACTGAAGTCTTCTGCAGAGCAATTTCTCTGTGTAGCTTCTAATTAGCAATCACTATAACTTTCATGCTGTTATTATTTGCCAATAAACAGAGAGAAAGGGCAGCTTGGGTGGTCTTCAGGACACAATGTAACAACTAAAAAGAAGCCTCAGCACCTTCTCTTTAAGGTTCCAAAACTGATCCCCTGATGTCATTGGTATATAAATACTTAGACTAACCTCCTTAAATAAGTAAGCAATTTATAACAAAGAAATCAGAGGAGTTAAGGATTTAGATAACTGTCAAGTCAGAAATGCAGAATGTTACATGACCTAATTCCTTCTTCAGTTAAATCTAATTCAATTAATTTAGAAAAGAAACAATTTAGACAATCCTCTGGACAATCTAGTTTTGGAAACATAGATATGCATGCCCAATTAGAAAAATCCAAGCAAATGATTCTGTGTATGTTGAAAAAATCACTTCACAAATTTAAATGCAATCACTCACCTGGCAAATCCAACAGCGTGGTTGAGACAGTCTGCAAGAGATGCCTGCCTTTCTTCGTCCTGCGCCAGCATCAATTTTTCTAACAGAATTTTAAACTTCTCCATGAGTGGAGTCAACAGATTCCTCATTAATGCCTGCTTCCGTTCTGCTGGGTACTCGCTATTAACAATCAGCACTCCAGCTGTCTCATAAATAAACAATTGATCATCGCTGCTCAACAAAGACTGGTAACCATTCTCCTAAAATGAAATTTAGTCTTATTGAAGTTTTTCTTTGTTCAGTTCCTCTCATTTAAATGAGAATAAGTACAAGAGGGACAGGAGATTTAATCTATCACATCAACTCATTATTAAAAAGAAGACTGAGTACTTATAAAATTTTTCCCAGGATCATATAATGGAAAACAAGTGGAATTAGAGGTCAAAAGATCATGGGTCTAATTCTACCCCTAACAAGACTTCATAAATGGTCATATAATGTAACTGTTAGTTTTCTAACTTGTTTTCTTTTGTAAAACCTATTTATTATTAGGAGGCTAACAATCAGGTATACAACGTGCTTTGAATGTTAGGAAAAAGGCCACACAAGTTAATACTTTCAAGAGTGTTTAAGAGTTAAATAACAATAAACACCACACAATAAACACACACATACACAACAGTTACTTTAGAACATCTGAAAATAAGACTGCAAGTGAAAAAAAAGATCTCATTCAAGCATAAACAAACATCTATATATTGATCCATTTTTATTAATGAGTTTGTTATTTTTTAATTAAATTATTTATTTTTATTTATTTATTTTTTTTGCGGTACATGGGCCTCTCACTGTTGTGGCCTCTCCCGTTGCGGAGCACAGGCTCCAGACGCGCAGGCTCAGCAGCCACGGCTCACGGGCCCAGCTGCTCCGAGGCCTGTGGGATCTTCCCAGACTGGGGCATGAACCCGTGTCCCCTGCATCGGCAGGCGGACTCTCAACCACTGCGCCACCAGGGAAGCCCGAGTTTGTTATTTTTCACATTTATGCAGTCTGAGAGGCCAGGAGGAGGGGGAAAATATCAGAGGCCCCTCTAGCTCTAACATTAAAGCTCCCTGTTCAGAAATTATTTAAAAGCCTTGTCTTAAAACAGATAAATTATGTGGCAGTCTTATTATTAAAAAAAAAGACCTCATCTTTTAAAAGAGAATGTCCCTATTTATTTATTTATTTATTTATTTTTGCATATGCAGGCCTCTCATTGTTGTGGCCTCTCCTGTTGTGGAGCACAGGCTCCGGACGCGCAGGGTCAGCAGCCATGGCTCATGGGCCCAGCCGCTCCACGGCATGTGGGATCCTCCCGGACCCGGGGCACGAACCTGTGTCCCCTGCATCAGCAGGTGGACTCTCAACCACCGCGCCACCAGGGAAGCCCCCTATTTATTTTTTATATAAATTTATTTATTTAGGCTGCACTGGGTCTTAGTTGTGGCACACGGGATCTTTTAGTTGTGGCATGCGGACTTGTAGTTGCAGCATGCATGCAGGATCTAGTTCCCCAACCAGGGATTGAACCTGGGCCCCCTGCAATGGGAGTGTGGAGTCTTACGTACTGGACCACAGGGGAAGTCCCATGAAGTATTTTAATATATATGTTTCTTTAATATGTAGGCAAAGATAATTTAACCATATAATGTACTAGTAACCTTTCAAGCAATGAAATTATATACCTTTGTACCCTGAATACTGGTATTTATTTTTTAAAAACCCAAAATATTATTTTATGTTTAACACTTTTCAAGTGGCAGCTCTAGTAATAACTTTCATCAAAATGAAAAAAAAATGTCAAGGTCAGTATTTTGCTTTACACAAAAACATGTATCAGTCAAAATGTGCTTACAAAGTATCTCAACTTAAATCTGTCTAGTGAAATAAACACCGAAATATACAGATCAACCAGCATTTAAATTTTACCCCAAGCCAGAAGTTTCACAGAAAAACTTCAGTCTACCAGTAGCAGTCACTGAGAATGGCTAATGTGATCATAGTACTAAACAAAGAGAATAATTTAGAAACCGAATTTTCCTTCTCCAAAAAACACTTCACTGGCATTTAACAGTACAGAGAGCAGACCATATCTCACACTGCTAAATCTATCAGTCAAATTTTGATTCCTTTCTATTTCTATTACTATGTTTTGTTTACTGTATCTCAACAGAGTTTTGGTAAACAAAACTAACCCTTGCACACCCTCCATCCACACTTTAAAAAACAAAAGCAAAACAAACAAAAAAAACACCCAAAGGCATTAACACTAAAGGCTAAAGGGATATGTAGCCTCAATATTGGGGAAAACTTATCACTCAGAAGGATAGATACTTACAGGTGGAGAAAGTTCTAATAAATCTTGTATTCTATTCAGAATATCCTCAATGAAAGGATTCATTTGTTTACTGAATAAAGGCAAAAAGGAAAACCACAATTACATAAATAACAGTGCTTGGCAAAGTGCGGAAATGCCAAATCCCTCTTTAAGGCAGAACTAAAAAAAAAAGTTCAGTGCTAAGGTAGTCACATGTGATCATTCAGACTAGCTATGATTTTTTTAAACTACGATTTTATAAGCCTAAGAATAAGTAGTTTTCATACCAAAAGCTGGTACTAGTAAAGAACAATACAATATAAAACAGATTAAGTTCAAAATGTATTTCCAAGGAGTATCATCTTTAGAATTTCACAGAAGCCATAGAGTTATCTACAGCAGTAAAACCGTTAAGTAACTAATGTCATTAGTGATGACAGGTGTTACATACAAAAATATTCAAACAAATCACTGTTTAATGATGAACAAAGTACCTGGCTAAAGAGAAGGAAAAGAAATCGTAACATCATGATACAAAAAGGAACACCAAAATTTTACAAAAGCCTTAGGACGAAAAGACCAAATCTACCACAGGCTCTTAGAAAATAATTTACATCTTACTTAACAATCTTAAAAACAAGAATTAAACATTATAGATGAAATTTTGTACTTACTTCAGAGATTTGACAAATCTAGAAAACAGGTAAGCAGTTCTGCTCCGTACTTTTGCACTAGAGTGCCGCAGACCCCTGTGATCTAAGAAAGCCATCTAAAGAAACAGAGACACTTTTACTATTTCTGTACTTATTTAAGGCTTTTATTGCTATTGTCATGACACATTTTTGTTCATACCAAATTCTACTTTTTAGCTCTAGAAGGGAAGAACTAGGTACATATAAGAAGTAAGCCTACACTACACACAAACAGGCCCTTGAGTATTTGTTTTAAATAACTGACTAGACACTCCATTTTAAAGGAATGGAGGAGGGGTTAGTGTCAGTGTGTTGAAGAGTTTTTGAGAGCTTCTGGCTCTGGAAAAAGTAATAAAAGAAAGATAGAATACTATCTGCTCATTAGCTGAAACACACGGAAAATAAAAGTTGAGAGTAAAGTGTATACTTACTAGTACACATGGAATGTGTTGAGGTTCAACTGTGAAAAACTTTTCATATCTAACAACAGTTTCGAAGAACTCCAATGTCACAGATGTGTGCTGGTAGGAACTAACTCCTGATGTTACCAACTGGAGCAGGAAAAAGTTAAGAAATCTATCCTTATTTACTGCAACATCAAAATGTCCCAGTATTAACATATATTAAGCTCTAACAATTAAGGAACTCACATTAGCTTATATGAAAACAGAAAATTATGTTCAAAATAAATTATCTTTAGTATACTTACAGTTCGCATCATATCCTGCAAAGCACTAGCTTTTGAAACATCACCTGAGAAGTGAGCACCATGAGATACTGGAAGAGCTTCTGCCAACATATACAGCAATCTTATTGCCACTTCAACTTCCATAAACCTTGTAGTCTGCCAATTCCTACCAAGGTATATAATATGTCAGTGAAATCTGAATATAAACTTTCTATACAACTAGTGATGCACGGGATAAAAAGACACCAACCGAAGCCTCTTTAATTATTAAACCGTCACAGCAATTGTTAATTTTGCCAGGCAACATAATTCATATCACAAAAGTATACAAAACTAATGAAATCCATTTTATTGACATTCCAAAGAGCAGTATTTCCCCCCAAGAATCAAGATAAATCAGAGGCAAGTGCATTGTTTCAGAGATACACGTAAGATCTTCATAAGTAACATAAATTAATAAGTCACGTGAATCACTTATGGTAGACCATCATCAGGGAGAAAAGGAAAGAGGTGACTTGTTAGAAACAGCGTAACAAACTTACTGCAGGGTAGAACTAAAAACTCTGCGAACAGAAGCCAGCAGTAACTCGGGTGAAACTTGAGCAAGCCTGTCCAACAATAACTTCAGTTGTTTTCTGTATTCTACAAACATGGCTTCGTCTTCACCCTATGATATTTTAAAAATTCCATTAAAAAACATAAAAGATCTTAAAACACATAAAATGGTGAGTTCTCACTAGTTTTTGTATTTACAAATTTAATACACTTTTATTTTTTCATTAATATTTATGTAGGAAAATGTACTATGCTCAGTAGCCTTTCCCCTCCTGCTCACAAATAATTATTTCTGAACACAGCCCTAGACCATGAAAGCCTAGAGCCAGAAATAGCATAGGGAGGATGTTAAAAACAAAAGTCTAACAGGAAAGAGTTATTGAGGGACAATTAAGCAAAGGACAGATAATGCAAGGCTTTGGGGAAAAAACAAAAACAAGAGTCTAAGCCAGGATGGGTTCATGTAGGGCTCTGTGAGAACTCTGGCATCTTATTTACATTCCTTGTATCTCACTGTCCACTTTAAGAACTGCAATAATATCACATGATTGAAGATATTATATGTAATGAGCCTAGCACTTCATAAGTGCATGGTGTGTTGGTGATCATCACCATTATTCTTTTACAGTTAGAAGTTTTTGAATGCCTGAAGTGGGTAACAGAACACGTTAGCACACAACTAGACAGTACATGCCATCATTGAGTTGCTAGAAAGCACCGATAACCCTTGTGATTGATGAGAAGCTGACTCACTGACAACCCTGGACAAGTCTTTAACCAGAACAAGTCCAGAGATGGTTAAGTACCTCATTCCTACTCTCCCATAGACAATTATGATCTGAGGTCCATCAACTGGGCTTCAACTGATCACTCTTACTAAATATAAAGTGAAATATGATCACCAATAATACTGTCAATATTTATGAAGTTCAATGCTACAAAGTGTTTTTAAAAGGGTCATTTTAAAGAGGGACAAAATACAAAAAAATGAAGGATTATGAAAGTTTCCATTAATTTCACCTAAGTAGAGGTCAATATAAACAAGACTAGGGACTTCCCTGGTGGTGCGGTGGTTAAGAATCCACCTGCCAATGCAGGGAACACGGGTTTAAGCCCTGGTCCGGGAAGATCCCACATGCCGTGGAGCAACTAAGCCCATGCGCCACAGCTACTGAGCCTGCGCTCTAGAGCTCGTGAACCACAACTACTGAGCCTGTGTGCTGCAACTACTGAAGCCTGCACGCCTAGAGCCTGTGCTCCGCAACAAGAGAAGCCACCGCAACAAGAAGCCCATGCACCACAAAGAAGAGTAGCCCCCACTTGCCACAACTAGAGAGAAAGCCTGTGAGCAGCAATGAAGACCCAATGCAGTCAAAAAACAAAAACAAAACCCCAAGACTAATTTTTTAAGATAATCAAAACTTGGAATATTAATTTGATGTAAGTAAACAAAATTAAAACTGATTTCTCCTCAATGCAAAATTCTTACCTCATTTTCAAAGTTATATTCTTCATCATAGGTTAATTTTTTCATAACGGCCAACATGATTGCCTAAAATTAAGAACAAAATACCTTTTGTCAGTCTCCTTTAATTTCATATAATTTGAAATTAAGCTACATTTCAAGGCAGACTGCAGATGTAGATTCTATTATTGGTTTAAAAGAAACAAAAAGAAGTCAATTACCTCTACATTAGCTTTTTGCTGATCAGAGAGCACTGTAAGCTGTTGAAAGAAAGCAACCATTTATTAGCTTTCCTAAAGTTATACTTGCTTATCAGAATATTTTTCTGATCAGTTAAGATCTTTTCAAACATGCACACAGCTTTTCTGGAGGACAGTTTGACAGTACATTTCTATATATGAAATGTACCTAACCTAAGATCTATCAATTTCACTTCTAGTCAGTAACTTGACATGTAGGCAAAGACATGTAGATGAATTTGATTTTAAAAGGCACTTATAAATGTATTCAGCAAAGAAGTAGATTATAGAACAGCAAAGTATGATCTCACTTTGTTTTTAAACAAGGCCAAAAAAGCCTAGAAATCCATTATGAGATACACAGTGGGACTATCAATACTGATACCAATTTTAACTTTCTTCATACCTTTCCACATTGCCTAAAATTTCTTAAAATATGCATGCAGAAACATATTAGGTTTATAACAGAAGCTAAACTCAGTTTGGAAAAAAATTATTTTAAGCTTGACTCAATTCAACTAATTCTATGTAAATATCAATAAAATAGGAATGGCTCTCACCTAATGTCATAATGAGAAATCACTAATTCTTTAAAAGGCTACATGCTATCAATATAATATGGGAGGTTCATACCTTCTACATTTTAAGGTCTATTATTGGAAGCAACTCTCTAGGGGGAAACTTTTAATTGTAAAAAAAAAATTGTTTATAAGAAATGATGCATATGTAATTAAAATAACGAACCACGGGGACTTCCCTGGTGGTGCAGTGGTTAAGAATCCGCCTGCCAATGAAGGGGACACGGGTGTGAACCCTGGTCCGGGAAGATCCCACACGCCATGGAGCAACTAAGCCCGGGCACCACAACTACTGAGCCTGTGCTCTGGAGCCCGCTCGCCACAACTACTGAGCCCGCATGCTGCAACTACTGAAGCCTGCATGCCTAGAGCCTGGGCTCCACAACAAGAGAAGCCACCAGAATGAGAAGCCCATGCACTGCAATGAAGAGTAGCCCCCGCTCGCCACAACTAAAGAAAGCCCGTATGCAGCAACGAAGACCCAACGCAGCCAAAAATAAATAAATTAAATAATTAAAAAAAAAAAAAAAAGAACCATGTTTAACAAAATTTCTACTGTATTTAGAAATAAACAGAGGGGGCTTCCCTGGCGGTCCAGTGGTTAAGACTCTGCGCTCCCAATGCAGGGGGCACGGATTCAACCCCTGGTCGGGGAACTGAGACCCTACATGCCACACAGCCAAAAAAATAAATAAATAAAAATAAACAGATTCATGGAGTTCCCTGGTGGTCTAGTGATTAGGATTTGGCACTTTCACTGCTGGGGCCCAGGTTCAACCCCTGGTCGGGGAACTGAGATCCCGTAAGCCGTGCAAAGCAGCCAAGATTTAAAAAAAGAAAAAGAAATAAACACAGATTCAAAATAAAAAAAACCCCTAAACCTATAACTAATTCTGAAGCTTTTTAGTCTAGTGAATTTTAGAACCTGGCCATTTCTGTTTTTTGGCTAAGAAGTTTAAAGAAAAAAAAAAGATGAAAATACATTAATAATTAACAGTAAATGTCATTAGAGTGTAGAATTATGAGTATTTTCTTGTTTTCATTTTTCCTGTATTTTCCAATTCTCTATTGCTTTTCTATATTATCTACTGGACAAAAAGATTAAAATAAGGACTTACCTGTTTCAAAATATGAAGATAATCATAACAAAATCCAATAATGTTAGAAGAGATGTCATCATCCTCATGAACTAGGAGCTGCAACATCAGTGCCACCTTTGTTTCAATAGCTTGTAGTGCCTCTTGAGCATTCTTGATATCCCCATTCTTAATTAATTTAGTCCAGCTAACTATCAATGACTGTCCCATTCCATTTACCAGTTTAGAAAATCTGGCCAGGAAGTCAACATCTTCTTCCTACAAATGATCAATACTTCAATTTAAAACCAACCACCTAAGAGGGAAAACTCTAAACTTAGGTATGGGTCAAAGACCAATCATAGGAGTCATTTTTATTTTATTTATTTATTTTTTATTTTTTGCTGCATTGAGTCTTCATTGCCACGCACCAGCTTTCTCTAGCTGCAGCGAGCTGGGGCTACTCTTCGTTGCGGTGTGTGGGCTTCTCATTGCAGTGCTCTAGGCACACGGGCTTCAGCAGTTGTGGCATTGGGGCTCAGTAGTTGTGGCTCATGGGCTCTAGAGCACAGGCTCAGTAGTTGTGGCACATGGGCTTAGCTGCTCTGCAGCATGTGGGATCTTCCCGGACCATGGCTTGAACCCATGTCCCCTGCATTGGCAGGCGGATTCTTAACCACTGTGCCACCAGGGAAGTCCCAGGAGTCATTTTTAAACTAACATTAGACACTAACAATTCTACCATTTTGACTGGGAAATCTTAAGAGTTTGAATTCTTCTACTATTATTATCCATTAGTACTAACTCTTCAAAGCAACTTTTTTTAATGATTATAGTCATGTAGACATTGCCAACTTATAAAAGCTTAAAAAAAAGAGATCTGGGCTTCCCTGGTGGTGCAGTGGTTGAGAGTCCGCCTGCCGTTGCAGGGGACACGGGTTCGTGCCCCGATCCGGGAGGATCCCACATGCCGTGGAGCGGCTAGGCCCGTGAGCCATGGCCGCTGAGCCTGCGCGTCTGGAGCCTGTGCTCCGCAACGGGAGACGCCACAACAGTGAGAGGCCCGCGTACCACAAAAAGAAAAAAAAAAAAAAAAAGAGATCTGTGGTTTCAAAACCTTCTCTCTAAACCGCTGAATTTAGTAAATATGCTCTAATAAATTTAATGTTGCCATATTATGCTATGTATAAGAATTTACAACAGCCCTTTCTGATACTATTTAATTTGAACCTCAACTGCACTACAAAGAGATAAAACTGCTATTATAATAATCTGCCTAAGGTCACATCAGCACTAATTCTAGAACTTAAAATTAGGTTATTTTCATTAATTATCCTTATGATGTTTCCTACAGAAAGAGATTTTCACCTTCACCATTTTAAATCTTTTACCAGGGACTAAATAAGACAATTATCAGCAGTGTAAGAAAACACTACTATTTGTCAGCTAGGAAAATACCAGAGGTGTTGTACTCCGGACATATCAACAATACAAAGACTTCTCAGTAATTCTTTACCAATATCACAGGTAAAATTAAAAATAAAAACCTTCAAATTCAGTTTCTAAATTACTAATTTACCACATTCAGCCCTAATTCTGCTGACGCTAAACTTTAACAGCTCAAATGAATGTGATGAAAATATAACATTTATAATTAAGTCTAATTTAGGTCAAAATGCATTGCCATGCTTCTTAAAGTGTGGTCCATGAATCAGCAGTATCACAGAGAGTTTGTTAGAAACGCACAATTGTAAGTACCATCCCAGATCTTCAAGTTTAAGTCTGGTATAATCTATTGTTCAAGGCAAATGTTACAGATAACGTTATGGCTTTCTAGATACAATGTTTCATTATTATAACGTCAAGGAAGTTTCCAGCATTTAAAAACAAAACAAAAAGAAAAAGAAAAGGAAAGCATATTTAAATTACTGCCTATCCTAATTTGTTCTAACATTTTCAAAACCTTATACATAAATTTACTGACCTGGTCAATGCTGAAAAACCCAGCAGACTGTAATACTCGACACAAAGATTCTACTAGTTTCATTTTATCAACAGGATCCATTCCTTTATTTACAATTTCAAACAAACAATCACATGCTTCTTCCCGTAGAACTTCTATTGACATATGACCTAGCAGCATATTTATAAACCTGGCAATGGTGAAATAAAATTGTTACAATATTTTCAAATTCATGAGTTTTACATACTGTATTTTGTAGGTTTACATTTTTAAAATATAGGTTAACTTACCTATCATTGGCTATAAGGGATAAGTCTATCCAAGAGACATAAGCCCCAACTACTTCAAGGCACTGACATGTTACTTCTGAATTAGTATACTGATAGTTTTGTAGGATTTGGTACCATGATTCCACCAAGTTTGGAATGCACTGTTCCCTCATGGTATCTTTTATGAGAGTATTCCTACGAGCCTCCTAAAAGACAAAACAAAGTACCACATACACAATTAAAGTAGACTACCTCCCAAAATAATGTTTAACATCTGAATAATAGTCGCACACAGTAATTTCCTCACCACTAAACTTCCAGACTTGTTAACACATTCACTGCCGCTATTTCCTATTTATCTGCTCTAAAATCATAACCTGTGATTCTAATTCCTCCTTCCATTCTACTCATTTCCTCAGACACAATTTCTTATTAAATACAAACTATAAATAAACATTGCTTAGAAATCTTAACCATGTGATAAAAGTTATTTCTCAATATTATACAAATACTTAAAATTACTTAAGAGAATAGCAATTACTTAAATGTTACAAACATATTTGACATACAATGACCTCAAATTATCATACACATTTGAATTAAGCTATTTCCATTGTATTCTTTAAGAAAAAGGAGAAAGTTATATTGGGTAATACAGAAATAGAGAAAGACTAAGGTGATGGGCTATGTGACTAACTGAGAATACAGAAGAACCCAGCACTGATTCATAAGCAATGCTTTTTCCTCACTCGTTGACTATAAAGCAGTAGTAAATATAGGCCACATTTGTCTATAGATTCATAGGAAAAAATCAATTTGTGTATTTCTCTAGAGAAAGTTCTTGCCTGGTTAAAAAAAAAATCTGAATACTCTAATTTCACCCTACACCTGGAAAAAAAACCCAAGTTTAAATTCCTTTGTAAAACAAAATTCAAAACGTTGAGTAAATTTATAAGTATTCTTAATAAAGTTTTATCTCAAAAAAAACAATAAAAAACTCTTCTTGATCCTTTTATTATATGCCCACCACCTCCTACAATATCTACATTAAAATCTTAAAATTAATAGGAAGTTACTTGCCTCTGATGTATGCACCACATCACGATCCACCAACTCTGAATCAATAGCCATGAGAATTCGGAGGTACAGATCTACTCCCCTTGGATTTAGGTCCACTACTGAGAGAATGTCAAAAAAAAACTTGGGCCATTTAGTGAGATATTCTGTAACAAAAAGCAAGGCGAAGACTTGGGCTGCTTTATTTCGTATAAAGGTCTTCTCTGGTTGGGGATTCAGCATCTGACAAACAGGGAAATAGTTCATAAAATCAAATGTAAATGGAAAAGACTCAAACGTTGTTTTCCTATTTATCATTAATAGGCAAAACTCCACCAAACTTCACTAGGCTCTAGAACAGCTGTGCAACAAATATGCTTGAGAATTACCAAAGTTCTGAGGTGACTAGCCAGATGGAGAACAATCAAATGAACAAAGGTGCTAACCGTTACACCTCTCTCACACTTTCAGAGAAAAGTTTCACGGGCAGAGCGTTAGTAGTTCCTATAATTTTTTCTAAGAAGAAAAAAAATTCAATGATTTTTCTTCTACCTGCTTGCTCTTTAAGGAAAATAAACATCCTAGCTACACAACTGCTTTAATATGTTAAGATTAGCTAAAATTAATGAAAAAGAATGTACTGAATAAAGAACTCTATTGGCTCCTCTGAAAAGGGCTCTTTCTTAAGAGGCTGTCCAGGAGAGCTCACCTTAAGTGTGAACAGAAAAGCCACTCTTGTCAAGTAGTTAAAAACATATTACATTTTAAAACCAAAGTTTCCACCATGTGTCATGGACAGAATGACAGCTTCAATTATCAATATAATTTAAAGTTATTGCTAAGTTTTCATCTACCCATGATCTTCAAAAACAGCACTTTCTAAAAGAGCTACATGATGAAATGGAGGATAAATGAGTGACATTTTTGAGGTGAAGTTGCAAACTCTTGCAAAAATAAAAATTTAAATATCTGGCAATTTGAGGCACTAAATGTAAAAACTACTATTTTACCTGAGCTTGAAGCCAAGATATGAGTGTCTCCCTAATCAGTTGTTGTTGAACAGTAGTTAGTTCTGAATATCTGTTCAAAATAGGGAAGAAAAATAACAATGATAATGTTTAGTGTCTGTGGTTTTAAAAAAGTAACAGCCTCTTATAAATTTGAATGAGAAAATTTGTACAGCACTCGACTATCTAAAATTCCCTAAAACAAATTGGTAATACCTCTCATTACTGCTTTAAAGACAAGGGTGGGAGAGGCAGGTGGGGTATCAATACTGATCTTTGTTTTGTGGTTCAGTTCATGTTAAAACAAAATGGCAGCTACACAATTTTTCAGACGAAAATACACCCATGGTCTCAGGTCTGTGGTTTACAGAATAAATCATTAGGCAAACTAAGGATCCCCAGAGCAGCAATTGACTGTTTTTACTTAAATTAGGCAGGGGTTCTAAATACAAGTGCCCACACTGCCACTCAACTCTAACAGAGAGTCATTGTTCAGAGAAACAGGCTCAGTATTGCTAGATCTTCTAATTTCTTCCAGAGAAGCTGGAAATCTACTTTTTTCCTGTGAAATGACTGGATTTTTATATGTAACCAATGAACTCAGTATTTTTAAAACACTTTTTGGGATAAATCAAAATACATCTATGAGCTGGATATGACATATACCATCAATTTACAACCTATGTTATGGTGTCCCCAAAGACGGAAAAACTAATTTAAAAAATGGCCTCTCGGGACTGCCCTGGTGGCGCAGCGGTTAAGAATCCGCCTGCCAATGCAGGGGTCACGGGTTCAATCTCTGGTGCAGGAAGATCCCACAAGTCACAGAGCAACTAAGCCCATACACAACTACTGAAGCCCGTGCGCCTAGAGCCTGTGCTCTGCAACAAGAGAAGCCACCACAATGAAAAGCCTGGGCACCACAACGAAGAGTAGCCCCTGCTTGCTGCAACTAGAGAAAGCCTGACTGCAGCAACAGAGACCCAACATCGTCAAAAAGAAATTAATTAATTAATTATTTTAAAAGTTAAAAAAAAAAAGCCCTCTCCCCACAAATCTCAGGGAGAAAAGCCTTACTTGTATTTAACTTGATGTTCTAGTACTTGAAAGCAGAAAAATTTAATGTGATCATCACTGAAAAAGAAAAAAAAAGAAAAATTAGATAAGCAGAATATGAATTAGGGAAAACAAATCAAAGTTAAAATAGTAATGAATAAACTACAGTTGAAAAGTTTCTCAAACTAAACCTTTGGCTTATTGATCTCAAGTTTTACATTCACATCCATTTGTTTAAAAAGCTAAGAGAACTTTTTATGTTATACAATATTCAATGGAAATCTGGCAAATGGAATAACCAAAAAAATTTGAGCTGCATTTTAAGTACATACAGTGCTTTTGCAAACAGAAGGCGTTCCCCCTAAATTCTAGACGTTAGGATTCCCAGAACAACTTCTACGTTTTACAATAGAAAGGCTAGATGTAAAATTACAAATGGTAGGACAGCCAGAGACTGAGTCAAACCAGAAATGGTCATCAAAGTCATACTTAAAAGTTCTACTGCAGTCAAATCCAAAGCAAGCGGAGTCACCCAGACTGGCAGTCCAGCCCCCAAAATTCATACAGAAAACCAAGTTACCAATATATTGCCCTTATAAAAGGGGAGTAAAAACCAACACCCACCCATCATCCACTTCCAACTGTGTCTCTAGGGGTGACGGCAGAGCTGCAGTGAGCCAGCTACAAACTCTGACCAAGTCCCGTTAGTGAACAACAATCTGTTCATCTTAATACAGTTGGTCTAGGCCAGGCTTAGTCATGGAACAATTTTTCATATACAAAGCTGACTAGTCAATACAAGAATGGAGGTGTTATCTTCATTTAGACTACATCAATTAACCAAAAAATAATAATAATTTCACACTTAAGAAAATGAAACTTAATTTTTTAAAGTTTTTTAAAAAGTTACATTTAATTTGCATCTCTTCTAAGACCCTAGGGTTTCTAATCTTATCATGGATGGCACTGAAGCTTTAACTAATTATGTGACTTAGATCTTCCACTCAAAATATAAACTATAGGGAGCCTTTAATTAAAAGCCAGCCCTTATTTACTCTAAGACATATAGATATTCTCAAAACCAACTTTCACTAAACTGGAGCACTTCCTTTTGGCTATAAAATGTAGTGACTGATATCCACAGCATGCCAAGAACTCTAGCTAGGAGTCATCACTGACCTCTATAAACTTCTACTCCCACTAGTAGAGTTGTTTATTTACAACTAGTCAGCTGTGTTTCCCCAAGCCTCACTATGTGTGTTGTACTTCTTTTGTATGTAAGTAACTTAATTATCATATAAACTAATGAAATGAGTATGATGACAGTTTATATTTTCATAAAAATTAAGTTGAATGCTTTAGAAAGAGTTCATAGGAAGTCACACTGCAGGGGGAAAACCTTGGACCTATGTGATGTGAGACAGATAACTTGGAGAGATAGGAACAAATAAATAAAAAGTTTAGAAATCTGTACTCACTGTTCCTCAATCCACTACAGGGACCCAAAGTGGAAATTACAGGGGATCAATTATGGGTGTGATCAACGTTGAGAATGATGAAGTGAATGTTAGTGGCATATATGCAAAGAAAAGTCCTTGGTCCAATATCAAAAGATTAGTAACTAAGTGTTTATATACTTTAAATTAAAATTAAAAATTAAGATATATAAAATTTTTGATTACCTCCTTTACCAACTTTTTAGAAAACCAACTACCCCTCCCCATCATAAGAAGATAAGGAAGTTTCTACTGTATAGAAACTATATGCCACTTGGGATCTACTGCCAGGTACTCAGAATAAGGCAAAGGATATTTTAATGAGAAGTCAATTCTGGAATGGCCAAATTATTAGTTTACTATTTTTCTCATTTCTACACTGAATAGTTTTCCAAAATATAAGTCATAAAATGTTTTTATGAAAACATTTTCCAAACAGGTAAATGTAACAATCCTGTCGAGTTCACAAAAATTTAAATTCTCCTACAAATCACGCAAATTTTGTTTTAGTCACCTGTACGTCCTCTGGGCCAGAGCTTCTGCACACACTTGCCAGGCATCTGGGGAAATCTTTAACTGCTCAAAATAGGCCAGGGCCTGTAAGATTGCAAAGCAGAAAATGCATTTGGAATAGTCAATCTCAATTCTCTGCCAATACTCGATAAAGTTTTCTGGGAGTAGCAAAATAACAACAAAAAAGTGACTAAATAAAAAATAGCTAAACATTGAATTCAGGCTTCTGAGTATGTGCAACTTAGTGATCATTCCTAGGAAAAAAGGTTAAGTAAAAAACAAATTCCATCAGTTGGATACTCCAACCTGTTTCTTTACAGGAAAGGAGACAACACAAAAATGCCCTGCAGGTATCTATGAATTATTAGGAAGATCAAAGAGAAAACACTCAAGTGCTGTGTCAAGTGCTATACTACTGAGGTTATATGCAATTATAAAATGGTATATAAACAATATTTTTCCTATTTAATAGCAAACATACTATTAAAGAGGTGATTATAAAAGATGAAACATACTCTGTAGGTCATTTGATCTACTGTTTAACAGAAAAGGAGAGTTATTTAAAATCTTCAGCTACATCATGTAAGTTTCCTAAAAAGTGAGATTAAAGTCGGAGTTCAAGTGCTTGATATGAAGTTTGCAGAAGTACCAAATAACTGAAATGGTCAAAGTTTTAGGAAATGTGTTTCTCATCCCTGTATTCGCGAATTCTGGGGCCTGTCATAAGAGCAAGTATACTCTAGACTGGATGCAGCACCAAGTCCATATGCTCTCTACCACTGTTGGGAAAATGGGAGTGACTTCTGCCACTTTTCCATTAGTATGTTGCAACTGGAATCAATGACAGATGCAGGTTTCACACATGACAATGGACAAACAGTAATCTCACCAACTTGTAAAAAACATCTCAGTCAGGAAAATAACACATAATCTCTAGAAACACTGCTAAATGATTTTAAAGCAATTACATACTGATATAAACCCTGAAATTAGTTAGAAACAATATTAAGCCTTAGAGGAACCTAATTTCAATTAGTCAGTATATATTTTTTAAATGTGGTTTGTGCCCCATCCATGATGAAGACAATTTTATTGGTCTTGATCAGCAATTTTTAAAATGAAACAATACAGAATATCAGACTGCACTGCACCTAGCAAGAATAACTATTATTTTGTGTAACTTGTCTTAGTCATGTATGTATATGTCATATATTCATGTGTATAGGTGTCTATGTTTACATATATATATACACACTCACACACACATATACTGTCAAGATATAAAATTATTTTTTCCTTTCAGTTAGAGGTTAAAAAAAAATAAGAAGCAAAAAATCCACTGTATTTAGGTGATAGTTTCCTGTGTTATGTAACTGTATGAATGAGGGAATGGGTTTTCAGACGTGGTCTCAGTGGCTGCTCCCACTGACAGAGGACCAGATAAATGAACGTGAGCAGATGAAGAAGATCACCAAATACTATCTTAAGTGTAAGTAACAGCTATCTTTAGAAATTAAGAATATAGGAACCCAAGCAGCTGCAAAACAATCTAGTTCAGGTGTCTAACAATATCTATTCCATGAAACCTAGAGTTTCCTTTAGGAATACCCCAGGGGCCAGGGCAGGGGACAATGCTGAAGTCAATCGTATACTGCATTACCACCTAATATTTCACTTACCAAAAGAGGAGGGGGAGGTGTGATTCAGCTGCTAGAATTGTCACTGACATACCATTTTCTTTCTTTCTTTTTTTTTTTTTGTGGTACGAGGGCCTCTCACTGTTGTGGCCTCTCCCGTTGCGGAGCACAGGCTCCGGATGCGCAGGCTCAGCGGCCATGGCTCACAGGCCCAGCCACTCCGCGGCATGTGGGATCTTCCCGGACCGGGGCACGAACCCGTGTCCCCTGCATCGGCAGGCGGACTCTCAACCACTGCGCCACCAGGGAAGCCTCATTTTCTTTAAATAATAGCAAGTTTTAAACCAAAGACAGATATTCTATTTTTTTAAGTGATAATAACTTGAAAAATTTCAGTTTTAGCTAGTCTTTGCACTCTGAATCCATGTGATACTAGCATCAAAAAAAACCTGTGGCAATGACGAACAAGTCAAAGCTTTTATCACCCAGTTCTCTCTCGTACCTTCTTTGTAACGCTCCACTGTCTCTAAGTGGCAACAGAGTCAGTTCAGCTACTTACTGCCCATGTAGAAAACAGAGAACTACAGACAGACAATTGGGAACCAGGGTTGGTAGTCATTTATCTTACTACGAAACTGAATTAAGTTCCCACTACTCCTGAATTCCAATATCAGGACTATCAGAACTCACTTTTCCTTAAGATTCCTTGTTTTTCATCCTAATTGTTATGCAGGCTGGCCTAATGGGATATCAAATTAAGCCTGCACCAGGATGCCTAACATAAGCCTGTGACTGATAGAACCCATTTTTATTGATTAAAAACCTAACTTCTATATTAAAACCACTGCCAGTGTACTAGTTTTACTTTTCTGAAAAAGAAAATCATGGCACATTTAAAAAAAAAACCTGTCGGATGGTGGAATTTAATTATAAAACAAAGGATTTCAAAAAAGGAACGTAAAAAATAACAGAAGTTTATTTAATAACTAAACAAATAGTCAAAGATTTTAGTTATAATAACTATGAAGTACCAAGCCAGACTAAAGGTACAGGTCTGTGATGCTTCGACTATGTGACTAAGGGTTTGAAGGCAGGTAGCTTACACTCCCATGAAAAGAAATATTTGTCCATACACAGAAGACATGGACTTTTAATGACTTTTCATGTCCTAACCAGTTTGATAGGTATCTTGTAATTAGCTATTTAAATCTCAATTCTTACTATTTACCTCCATCTGGAGGGCTGGTTACTTCTTTTAACATACTATGCTGGAAACCCCTGGAAATTTTTTACTACTTAAAAAAATCTCTGCTTAAAAGCAGAAAAATTGCTATTTTTTGTGAAATTGTTAAATTGCTATTTTTTGTGAAACTGTTAACCTCGTTTAGCTCATTTATAAAAAATATTCTTTGGGGCTTCTCTGGTGGCGCAGTGGTTGAGAGTCCGCCTGCCGATGCGGGGGACACGGGTTCGTGCCCCGGTCCGGGAAGATCCCGCATGCCATGGAGCAGCTGGGCCCGTGAGCCATGGCCTCTGAGCCTGCGCATCCAGAGCCTGTGCTCTGCAGCGGGAGAGGCCACAACAGTGAGAGGTCTGCGTACCGCTAAAAAATGAAAAAATAAAAAAAAAATAAAAAAAATTCTTTGTTATGAGAAGTAGAAAGAAGAAAATGACTCTCCATCCACTTACCTTATACTTCAAACCACCCACGCATCTTTAAAAAATTTAATTATAGGCTTGCTCTCTAGATTCTTCTATCATTCAGCCATAGTCATGATTACAGGTGTAGGCTAAATTATGTTTAATTGTTTATACTTACCCAAATATCCCAGCACCTCATAATGGATTCTTTGTCATGTGATCATTTTACATAACCTGATGGCATATCATAACTGCTTACTTACATGTCTAAATAACAAGGATGTTAACTATCACTAACATGAGGGTTAAGCAACTTGTTTAGACCAAACCAAGCAATGGGAAAATATAATATGTACACCGGCTACTATGGAAAGTCCCTTGAACAATCCTTTGCATTACAACTTTTAAATAATTAGAAATAGTGATGTGACATAAAGACCTGCCTTGAATTACATGAGATTTTAATACTTTTAAGCCAACTTAAGAGAAAATAAATCACAATCACTCACTGTTTCTTTATTCAGAATATAGTCAAATACCTCAAATTTGTTTCTCTATTCATTTCCACCCAAATTAGACCTTTATCAGATGTATATTTTTGATTCAAGTCCTCTAATGCAAATCTTCCCGTAACATGCTTTAAAAAATGATTAAGCTGACTTAACTTACCCTTTGCCTGAAGTCTGAATCAGCATTTGGATTTAGCCCTAAAAGAGCCTGTTCATCCATCCCTGCTGCTATACTTGGAGTTTTCTGATTACAATAGGCGTGCCCTCTGATCCCACAGAAGAATCCACAAACATCTGCACACACACACACAAAGTTGAAAGAAAACAATACTTGATAAACAAAATAGATGCTTATCCAGAATATCATAACAAGCGGTAACATTATGCAAAGAAGTTTAAGAGTTAAAAGAACTTCTTTTGAACCTATCCAAATTACAACTAAAGGAGCCTAAGTCTCAGAAGATTGGGTCTGCTAAATACTCCGCTAATGTGTAATTTCTAAAAATCTAAGGTATGCCATTAAGGTTCTCAAATGTTTTTCTTCAAGATCATCAATAAAGTACAGAAAGTCATTCTTTTTCTTGAAATAGAAGTATCTAATTTATGTTATTACCATCTCCAGTAAAATGCAATTGTGCAACTACATTAAGTTTAAAAAAAGACAAATCCAGATCATCTTATTACACTAATTATAATACTTGCTTACTGCCATTTATCAATATCACAATCCTTTAAAAAAAATTAGAATGGCTGACTAAATACAGATCTCAGAGTGCCTTTCTGGAGAGTCTACCAAGTACTTCAGGAGAAGTCAAATGAAAAAGGAGCTAAAGAGTGAAAACAAGTCATTTAGCTTTTGAAAAATGGGCTAGCTCTGCCTTTTACAGATCTCTGCTCTTGCCAGCCCAGTTCCAGAAATGTATTTCAAAAACTGTTTTCTAACAGTAGCTATAAAAATTGACAACACTGATTTTTCTTATTTAAGAACTTTTTTTAGTCTCCGGAAAATACTGCATTTTTTCACAATATAGGGTCTAACATTCTCAAGTAAGAACATGACCAGCCCTAAAGGCAACTTGGTTTCTGATAAACTGTTTATTTATCTGCAGAAACAAAAAACAAACTCTACCTGAGGTAGGGAGACCAGATCTTACTACTCCTATTAAAAGGTTGTAAGGCTTTTTTAAAAAAAAAAATTATCATAACCAATTAGACCATAACTGATCTAACCAAAGAGAAGATCAGAGCCTAAAGGGGTCAAGTACCTAAATGGGGGATGTGGTGTGGAAGGGGTCACAGCCTTTCGGGAATGGTAAGACCAGGATCAGATCCAGGTTAGAAGACTCCTACTACAACATGCTTTTCTGTCTCCCTGGCTCTGCCTGAGTCAAACGATAAATCAGGATATATGCTGAGAGCCTTGGAGAAGAAAGCTCGACCCCTTCTCTTACGATTACCATCATACTTGCAGACTACAGAGGGGCAGTGTAACTCCCCACTGCCCTCAGGATTAAGATCCAAACACTTTTCAACGACTCCTCACCATTCTGCACCCTAGCCCAGCAAGGCCAGTGGTATTCTGCCTTTCATCTTCTTTGGACACATTGCTCTTTCCTTGTTACTTAGTTAACCTCTGCTTGTTCTTCAGAATTCAGCCTAGAGGTCACCTCTTTCAAAAACGCTACTTTGACCTCTATTGTTCAACTCTCCCAAACTGGATTAGATGCCCCACCTAAATGCTGATACATTGTCACTGTCTGCTTACTACTTTTCTCTCATTAACCTTAAAGGGAAGGAGGGACTGTCTATTTGTCACTGTGTCCCTAGGACATAATATAACATACATTTTGGATTTGGAAAGACCTGTATTGGTACTCTGATCTTGTCATTTTCAAACTAGGGCCACACAGACAACTACCAAACCTGAGAGAGAGAGCCCTTTCTATGAAACGGGAAAAAGAGCATCTGACTCATAAAGTTGCAAAGACTTCAATGAGATAAGGTATGTAAAAGCATGCCTGGCACCTAGTGGGTCCTCAATAGCTTATCTATCATTCAGAGCTAGGCACACGGGGGAATGGGAACTACTTGGAGTAATCTAGATTTCTTTCTTTTTTTTTTTTTTTTTTTTTGCGGTACGCGGGCCTCTCACTGCTGTGGCCTCTCCCGCTGCGGAGCACAGGCTCCGGACGCACAGGCTCCGCGGCATGTGGGATCTTCCCGGACCGGGGCACGAACTTGTGTCCCCTGTATCGGCAGGCGAACTCCCAAACACTGCGCCACCAGGGAAGCCCTAGATTTCTTATACTAGTAAACTGGCATTTTGAACAGATGGAAAACCAAAAAGGTACTGTTGAAAATTTGATGACAATTCCCCTGAAAAATGCACACACAGAAAGAAAAGACAATCTGAATTTCTATGAATCCCAGATTAAGTCCTATAAAAGATTCCTTGAATTTGGCATGGCTTTAGGGAAAATTGCGTAAACTTGGTCACTCCGATTCTACCAAGGGAAACAGCAAGTGGTCCTAAGTAAAAACATCGCAAACAAAACAACTTAAGGAAACAAAATTTGTTACAGTTGTCAGCACAGAAAGAATCCCCCACGGAGAAGGCACTTGGATAATAATCAACATGCAATGGTAAATTACTTACATGTATGCAAAAAACGGAAAAGTTACAACCTCTGCAAAAAGGTGACAATGTTCCCAGTAAAAGGTTGTGCATAATGTTCTAACACCGCATAGCGGTGCAGGCTTAAACATTTGTTACAATGTGATAAACACTTCAATTACGTATCTAGCAAATGTTCCGGGGGAAGGCGAGCAACATACTCGAAATATCAAGCCCTAACTCTCCCATGTATAGCCATTAAATCAAGAATCAAAACAATCTGGAAAAATTCCTCTATACCTACTGAAGACTGATCAAAGACCAGGACTGAATCTTTCCAGCCTTTTAACACCACTCTGACAAGTCGCTTTAATAAAACGTAACTTCCCTCAGTAACAACTAGCACTTTCAAACAGTGCTAGTCGTTACAATTAGCACTTTCAAAAGGTACTCCTTTTTTCGGGTTACAGGGAAACATCACGCTTCTCTACTCCTGCAGAATTGTGAGGAAGGGAAAAGCAAAAATGGCGTGCCGTGCTGGCAAATTACTGCACAGAAATAATACTTTTTTTTGTCCTGGGACGGGGGTCGGGGGTGGGGTGGGAGGAATCAAGTCTGAGGTCTCTGCAGTTGAAACTGGTGGGACACGCTACAAGTATTACAAACGGGCTCGGCCACTTTTACTATATCGGGGGCCACAGGCAATGGGGGCCCTCCTCGGCCGGCCTTGGCCCCTTCCTTCCCCCGGATCCCTCCCCTAAAGGGAGCCTCGTGGCAACTCGGGTGATGAAACACCCGGCAACGAGCGGCCACGCACTGGGGACGCGCTCAGCCTCGGCGGCCGCAGCTTGTACCCACCCCCACCCAGTCCGCCCAGCCTCTGGGAGCATCGCCATGCAGGGCCCGACCCGCACCACTCCCCGACATGGGGGATCCCCGGGCCAGTCCTCCCGGCCAACTTCCCCGCAGCCTCGCGTGGACCGAGTCGGGTCCGAGTCCCGCCCCGAGCCCCGAGTCACCTTCCCTATCACTCCATCCCGCCTCCCAGCCTGCACTCCCGAGGGCCGGTCAGCAGAGCGGAGCGGCGCCGCAAGCAGGGAGCAGGGAGAGCGGCCCTCGTCCTTGTCACCGTAGTCCTCCGCCACGGCCGCAGCGCTAACCCCGGAGACAGAGCTGGCCGGGGCCGCGCGCCTCTCGCCGCTCCGCGTCCCCTGGCGCCTTCTATTGCGTGGCGTCGGGCAGGCAAGCTAGCAAGCTGGCAGGCGGGATCGGCGCCCCAGGAAGGGAAAGAGCGCGAGGGCCAGCTAACGCTGCTGCCGCCGCCGTCGCCGCTGAGTCAGCGCGAAGCGCGCTCCCCGCGTCGGAGCCGCGCGGACCAAAGCCAGCAGCCTCCTGGAGAGTGCGGACTACGGCCCGCGAACCCGGACCGAGAGCCTACAACTCCCAGCATGCAATGTGCAGGCGACACTTCCGGGCGATGGGGCGCACGCGCTCGCCGGGCGCTCGCCAGGAGACGTGGTCGCCGGGGTCTCTGGTGCATGCTGGGATGGGGGTTCGTGGGAATCTCTCCCGGCTGTAGAGTCCCTTGCTGTTTCTGCGCCGGTACAGAGACCCAGGGTTGGGTTTGCTTAGCACGTTCCGTAAAGGCTTAGGTAGGTAGTTGGCACGTTAGAGTATGGAGCTCCGGAGAGCCTCACCACGTGGTCCAAACCACGTGTGAGTCAGTTGTTTAATTATTCTCTTTCGCGGTCCCACGTGTTCCCCCGCGTGAGGATCCTCCGAGGAGCGATGAAAATTTTTAATTTTCTTTTTAAACGTACCAGTATTTGTCATTCGTGAAAAGAAGGAGCACTTTCTTAGGAAGTCCTATTCGTAGGTTCCTTCTGTGATACTGTTACTTCGTTTATTCATTCACCGATTAGCTTATTAATACTGAGTAGAGGTAGTGTGGGCACAAGCTGTGTAGATTTGGATAACAGCTCGCCCCACTCCCGTCACCTACCACCCCGCTCACTAGTTGTTAACCTCAGTTTCAGGCGCGTTACATAATCTATCTGTACTTAAGTTTACTCATCAGTGAAACGGTGGATGATAATCATATTGACCTCAAAGTGTTGTTGGCAGGATTAAATTAATACATGTGTTTGGCATACAATAAGTGCTCGTTATTTAGGTTTCATTGTTGATTGTTAAGTATGTACTGAATACAGACTAGGTTGCCCTCACTGGAACTACAGTGAAAAACAAAACTTGGGGGAGGGGAATGGAAGGAAAAGTAGAATAAAATTAATGTTACCATTTAACAGCTACATTTATTTAGTGACCGGCCATGTGCGAGACACTGCACCAGGCATTTCATATATAAAGTATCTCGAATCACTTTTGCATCACGCTTGTAATTTACTCGTTTAAAATGTCAGGCTAGGATTCCTGTGCTATTACAGTGTATCCCCAGCGTCTAGTACCATGCCAGCCTGTAGTTACAACTCAATAAGTGAACAATATGGAGGCCTAATGCTAATCGTGGTCTAAGTGGCTCCAAAGTCTGTCATATGTTCAGTGTATTCCACTGTATCATCCTAAAGACCCTCAAAATACAGTCTATTGTATTGTTACCATCTATATTTGCCTTTTTCATTTGTAAATTTATTTTGTGGATACTTCATATGGGGAAGTTTATCTACAGCTTATCTAGTATCTATAGCTTATCTACAGTTTATCTAATAACACTGGCCCTTTATGGTAGTTCAAATACCTAGGATTGTAAAAAACCTCTGAATTTTGTAAATTCATGTTATTTCGTAACAAATAAAGAAACTACTTGGAATCTACCTGAAGAGGATCTGAGAGGGATATTAAATTTGACCATTCTGTATTCTGGTTCCCCCATCCATAAAGGAATGGACAGTTTCCCATCTCAGACTAACATAAAATGCCAGTTATCAAAATGTTGACAAAGAGCTGTGATTATTTTAACTTAAAGCATGTGTGCTTGCACATGGCAATGCTTGTATGTACTAATTGGCAACATTTTGGAGCATTTATTATGTGCCAGAAACAGTCCTGAATGTTCAGATGTTAATCCTCACAACAAGGTACTATCATTACGCCCATTTTATAGATGAGGAAACAGCAGTGCATAAAAGTTAAGTAGCAGAACTGGGATTCAAATGCGCATAGTCTGGCCCTAGAGTCTGTGCTTCTAACCCCTGTCTCTCAAATGAAGGTCCACTAAACGGTGATGACGCTGTAGAACTATTGTGCTAAGTCAATTTTTCTTCCTATAAATATGGTGAGGCACCTCTCTTATAAAAATAAAACATTGTTCTTGTCCCATATTTCCCTTTTTTTTCAATTGCCAGAGTACTTGAAAGAATTAGGGTAGATAACATTTATATATTTCATTATGGTTTACAATATGTCTCCATATAACTTTTCTAATTTGTTCCTCTTAACCTTGTAGGGATGGAGCAGATATCATGATCATGATCATGATCATCATTTTTAATTTATGGAAAAGGAAACAGGGGCTTCCTTGGTGGTGCAGTGGTTAAGAATCCGCCTGTCAATGCAGGGGACATGGGTTTGAGCCCTGGTCTCGGAAAATCCCACATGCCGCGGAGCAACTAAGCCCGTGCGCCACAACTACTGAGCCTGTGCTCTAGAGCCAATGAGCCACAACTACTGAGCTCGCGTGGCATAACTACTGAAGCCCGTGCACCTAGAGCCCGTGCTCTGCAACAAGAGAAGCCACTGGAATGAGAAGCCCGCGCACCACAACAGAGTAGCCCCCACTCGCCGCAACGAGAGAAAGCCCATGCGCAGCAACGAAGACCCAATGCAGCCAAAAATAAATAAATAAATAAATTAAAAAACAGGTGGCTCTATTTTAAGTAACTTATCCACATAGCTAGTAAATGGTGGGCTAGAACCCTAGATTCTTTATTCTAGATTTCCTGTCTTCAGGACACCATATATGTTGCCTACACTTAATCTTCCAGTCTCTCACTTATTGTAATCTGTTTTCTGTTCCCAAATCACTCTACTAAAACTCTTACAAATGATCCAACCCTGTGACCATTTTTATTAATTTATTTCAACTTTTCTGTTGACTATTTCCTTCCTCCTTGAAATTCCTCTCTTGACTCTGACCCTGTGTTATCCTCAAAATCCTTTTATTTTTTTTGATGACTACTCTGTCTTCACTGCACTCCTACTTTTGTTCTCTTTACCATGTCTTCCCCAAGGCTGCCTTCTTAGCCATCTGGCTTTCTGTTTTCTGCACTTGCTCTCAGTAATTATTTCCATGGCTTCAACACTCATTTCTATGAAGATAATCTCCCATTCTCTACTTTGGGTTCTAAGATTCTGTACTCCTAACTTGTGTTACAAGACACCTACACATCTCACCAGCATGTCAACTCTTAACATGTCCAGAACCAAAGTCGTGATCTTACCCACAAAATACACCTCCCTCCTGATGTGGCTATTTCTACCAATGCATTCAACTCCTCAACATAACTCAGTGCTCTTAGGGTCAGTTTGTTGCTTTCATGTTCAGTGATCCAGTTCAATTTCAGCATAGTGCTGTCACATCTATCTTTTCTGTTCCTTTCCTTATTTCCTCTGCCTTACATTAGGCTTTCAAAGCTTCTCTCATGAACTTACTGAAGGAAACTTATCCATTACTTGAAAGTTATCTTTAGGTTGTGAGACTGCAGGTGATTTTTGTTATCTTCCTTGTACCTTTTTGGATTTAAAAAAAAATTCACAGTGAACATGTAGTCCATTCATTAAAACAAATTTTTAAAACTGACTATAATAAAAGGAAAAAAACAGTTTCATTCACTCTTTGAGAATTTATTGAATGCTACCTCCCTCAAGAAGTGTTTCCACATTTCCATAACCAGGCTTATTTGATCATTTCTTTGATGTTGTGCTTTTTTTTTCATACCTCTCATGTCATTAATATATTTTAATATGTTTTTGTTTTGTATTAAATTTGTGTGGTTGTCTTACTCACCTATTAGTCAATTCTTGAAGACTGAAAATAAGTTTTATCCTGATTCTGTTTATGGGTAATAATTTCTCTGTAAATATCCGTGAAATGTATTGAATTGAGCCCAAATAATATAATATGAGCTGATAACCACTGAGTTCTGTGTCAGATTCTCTTATTTGTCTCAAAGCTTATTAAGCCTAGTGTCATTGTCACCAAAAGCTCATTCATGATGGGTTTCCTGGCCGAGAAAGAAGTCGGAAAATAGGTCAGGTGAGCTGTCTTTATTGGGTTCTAGTCCAATCATTGGTTTCTTTTAGAGTAAGTGGGTGTGAAGCAGGAAGCCTGAGGCAGAACAGAGCACTGGGGCATTATTTAGTAAAAGAAAAAGTTGTTTGTTTTAATCCAAGGCATTTACATGTTTCCTTAGACTTTATCATAATGATACCTCCTCTTCTCTATATGCCAGTTGACTGCTAATGTTGTAGATATTTAAATGATCAGTATCCATTAATACTAAGTAGAAATACCAAGGGATTCCTAATTCAGACACCTTTAAAAGTGCAGGTTCTATTTACCTACTACAGGCTTCAAGTATCTCTCTATACATATTGTCTTTAGTTTCACGCTGGGAGATGGGAACACTTGGGATCCCTAGACCCACTGAAGGGTACTTCTAGTTTGAAATCCTTACAGGATTCTTATGACCTATGGCCCACTGCTCATTTCTCCACCAAAAATGCAACTAAAAAAAAAAAGGTAAAAATGCCATTCTTTTGTTTGTATATTTGTGCATGTAGATTAGGTGTTGTCTTGAGCCTTAATCTGAAGTTTAAAGAGTTAGGCTGCACCCAACAAGGAAGAGTTTAATATTACTACTTTGTATATGGGGAACTAAATGACCATATATGTACCAGGAAATCACACACTTGTTCAATTTATTTTTAAAACACTTACACATTGTCGCTCTGTTCTAGGTACCTGTTCTAAGTACTTAGAAACATTGCTAATCCTCATAATAACTCTATGGGGTTGGTACTATTACCCCCATTTCACAGATCAGGAAACTGGGGCACTGAGCAATTAAGGTAAGTTGTCCAGGAACTCCCTGGCAGTCCAGTGGTTAAGACTCCGTACTCTCCCTGCCAAGGGCCCAGGTTTGATCCCTGGTTGGGGAACTAGGATCCTGCATGCCGTGCAGTGTGGCCAAATAAATAAATAAATAAAGTTGTACAAGGTAATTTTTTAAACTACTGAGTGAGACCTGGAATTTGAACCACGGCATCTGGCTCTGCAGACCTATGCTCAACACTACTGTCCTCTCATCCTTAGACCTAAGGCTATTCTGTTCTTCTGGTTAAGGAGAGTGCCTTTGGGTATTAGTTCCAGGTAAGTCATGTTCCATTCCTTTGGATAGTTTTATCAAGAAACATCTCTTAAGTGCTTGATTGCACAGGATCTGTACCAAATTCTCCCTGAGTTTGGATGGATTTAGAAGATAAGGAACAAATGCTTATGTAGGGTGTATTTATGTTAACTATCCTCATAAAGCTTACCCAAAGATAAGGGAATATGGATACTTTGCATGTCTGTAGTGCTTTCAGAACTCATAAGTCATTGCCTTTGCTCCTCACATCAGCTCTTTGGTTAGCAGGGCATAAATTAGTACTAGTTTCATTTTACAAATGGTCAAATGAGGCTCAAAAAGGTGAAGTGACTTTCCAAAAATCTCAGGTACTGAGCAACAGGATTAGTGCTCTAATCCAGTTCTCCTGACTCCAAATCCAGGGATCTTTCTCCTATATTAAACCCCTTTCCTGTGATCCGAACTTTGCTGTTACACTGGCAACAGTATAGAACAACAAGTGACTGGAAACCAAGATACTGCCTTCTCTGTGTGCCACAAAGTTAAAAATTTAACTGAGCTCACCTTAACCACCAGACCCTTTGTTAAATTCCCTTCTTCATGTGCAACATTTGTTAAGCCTAGTACCCTTATCACCAAAAGCTCATTTATGATGGGATTCCTGACAGAGCAGATATGCTGTCTTTTCCGGTCCTGATCCAGTAATTCTGTTTCTTAGTCCCAGGAAGTGGGTGTGGAACAGTGAGCCCAAGAGACACAAAATAGCAGTCTGGACTGATGCCTTTCCCCACTTTCCTCACATTCCACCTCTGCAGTAGCCATTTACTTTTCTTTTCTTTTTCTTTTTTTCTTTTTTTTAACATCTTTATTGGGGTAAAATTGCTTTACAATGGTGTGTTAGTTTCTGCCGTATAACAAAGTCAATCAGTTATACATATACATATGTTCCCATATCTCTTCCCTCTTGCGTCTCCCTCCCTCCCACCCTCCCTATCCCACCCCTCCAGGCGGTCACAAAGCACCAAGCCGATATCCCTGTGCCATGCGGCTGCTTCCCACTAGCTATCTACCTTACGTTTGGTAGCGTATATATGTCCATGCCTCTCTCTCGCTTTGTCACAGCTTACCCTTCCCCCTCCCCATATCCTCAAGTCCGTTCTCCAGTAGGTCTGTGTCTTTATTCCTGTCTTACCCCTAGCTTCTTTTCAACCACTCTTGTGAGGTGTGGCTATTTGGCAAAGCTGAAGGGCCTTTGCCTTCTGTTGGTTTGAGGCAACAAATTCTAGAATGGGTTACATAGCGAATAGTCTTTATTTCAGAGGAAATAGCCATGCCTCTGGGGCTCCAGGTATGAAGTTATGAAGAGTCAGATGATCAGATTCTAAGAAAACTTTAAATGCTAGGTCATTTAAAATTTTGTCAGCAGGTGGCTCTTCTCTCCTTATTCACCAAATACATTCTCGCCAAAAAAAGAAATATTGTTTCTACTTCTTTGCTGCTATCGAGTTCCTCAGACTTCTTTAGTCACATCCAAACATTTCTCCTCAGTTCCCTTTTGCAGCGATTTAGTTTACAATAAGTTTATGCATTTTAATTTATTTATACTCTCCACAAAGGATTTGAAATTGCTTACAACATACAGTATGCCATAGTAAAATATGACGAAAAGGAGAATATAAAATGCAATAAAGAATATGTAATTCGATTCTGGGTTGCAGGTAGCTGGAGCAAATCAAACAAAATATAAATATATGGTTTGCATTACCAGGTCTCTGGGTGAGTGAGCAGGAAGAGAGAATGACTTTTCTAGGATTTGAAATTAAAATGAAAGTTCTCACCTAGAGTTATTGGAGGCAAGTTTCTGTTGCTGTGTCCTTCTCATCTCTCTAACCTAATTTATAATAAGTTATTCATGGTCTGTAAAAACTAAGCAGTACTTTTACTACCCTGCAGTCTCAAGGCTGCATGATCAGCATTTCTCAACCTCTAAGCTTCAATTTGTTCAAGATGCAGGCTTCACCCATTCATTCATCCTACACAGATTGAGTTCCGACTGCCTACAGGGCGTTGTCCTGGGCACTGGGAACAGAAACATATCCATTAGGTAGGCTTGGGTGTGCTCAAAACAATTTATAAGATATTCTTCTGTCTGATTTTATGTAGTTGGAGAAAGAAAAGCTACGTTTCTACTCATAAAAATTAGAGAGCTATGCCATGCAGTGTTATAATCGAATGATAAATAAACCTGTGATTCATCTTAATAGGGCTCTAGGATTGTTCTATTTAAAAATAAATCGGTAAATTACATGTCATTCAAGTTTCTAATAGAAAACCCGACTAAAACCGAGGCTTCCACACAGTTTGTAAGAAATGGCTTGGTCTGCAACAGCTGGAGTAGGCGAGGGTAGCGGGCCGGGGTGAGAGGAGGGCCCAGGATGCTTGCCAGCAAGGAACCTGGGGGACCGGCGTCGCGGCCCGCCCACTGTTGTCTGGGGTTGAGACCAGGATTGGGGGGGAGCGGGGGCGGGGCCGGGAGGGGGGTGGTGATGTTCCAAGGAGACGGACCCAGGATTTGGTCTCCGAATCCCGGGGCCCGGCCCCCAGTGCCCGGGGTTAGCGACGGCTTTGTGGCGCGCGTGGGTTCTACCGCGGGCGGCGCGGAGGCGGGGCTGCGCGGAGGCGTCCACCACTCTCAGCCCTCGGCCCTGCAGCGGGCGCCCCGCATGGCCAGCCCCGCGCGGGCCGCTTTCCCCGCGCGTAAGAACAGCCGCCTGGACGCGTTCCTGCGGAGGCGTCTGCCGGCCCGAGATCTACAACGCCATCCGCGCCTACGAGCCGTGCATCGTGGTGTCCGACACGGGGAAACACACCTTAAAGTACGTGCTGCTCAGTGACCGGCTCATCTACCTGACCGAGAACCCGCTCCAGTCCATCCGGCGAGTCGTGGCGCTCCGGAACATCGCGGCCATTGACCTGGTGAGGCGCGCGGGCGGGCTCGCGAGAACCCCCCTTCTTGGGGGGGTTCTGTATGCACTCCGAATAAAGATGCTTTTACCGTTCTCATCTTGTGTACCGGTCATCCCCTGTCCCCTCAAATACAGATTTGGAGAACATAGCCCCCTATCAGAAGTACGCTTTGAGGTCATTCCTAAGTTCATTAAGCATCTAGCCTTGCCAAGCACTGTCTAGACACTGAGGATACAAAAATGAAATAGGGCGCCATCCCAGAAGCTGCTGTGGGAGAGACAGAAAGCCAACACCAGGACAAATAAATGCCATGTGATAAATGCTATTATGCCTTGTTTATTTTTTTATTTTTAGGGCTTAGAGCGTGTTAGGTGCTCAATATGAGTTAAGTGAATAAATGAATTAATGCATGCATGCATGCATTAATGAGATGCGCATGGGACGCCTGGCACTCTCAGGCGGATCATTCATCCAAACTGGGCTCAGGCCATGCTGGGAAAACTTCCTGGAAGGAGTGTCATAGCGGAGCCTTGAAGGAGATACAATCTGTCCCAGTTTTTAGTGTGCTGCTACTGTATCCCTTTCGTCCAGGAATAGATTTACCTTATAAACCAGCAACAGCTTGAAGCAGTCTCTCTCCAATTACTGTTTTTCCCCCTTGGCTTCCTTTGTCTGAGCTGCTCTTCAGGTGTGTTCTTCCTTTTTCCATTGGGGACAGGTGTCTAGCCTCGTTTTTCTTTCCTTTGCCCTAGTCTCTGTGTCCCTCAAGGGAGAGGTTGGCGAGACTCTTGATAGAGCTGTTTTTTAATTTTTATTTATTTATTTATTTATTTTTGCGGTACGCGGACCTCTGACTGCTGTGGCCTCTCCCGTTGCGGAGCACAGGCTCCGGACGCGCAGGCTCAGCGGCCATGGCTCACGGGCCCAGCGGCTCCGCGGCATGTGGGATCTTCCCGGACCGGGGCACAAACCCGTGTCCCCTGCATCGGCAGGCGGACTCTCAACCACTGCGCCACCAGGGAAGCCCTGATAGAGCTGTTTTGCCAAGAAAATCATAGCTTGTTTGGAACATGTCTGTAAGAAAATAATAAAATTAAATGAAAAAAGTAGGGCTTCCCTGGTGGCACAGTGGTTAAGAATCCGCCTGCTAATGCAGGGGACATGGGTTTGAGCCCTGGTCCGGAAAGATCCCACATGCCGCGGAGCAGCTAAGCCCGTGCACCACAACTACGGAGCCTGCGCTCTAGAACCTGCGAGCCACAACTACTGAAACTCGCGTGCCTAGAGCCCGTGCTCCGCAACAAGCCACTGCAATGAGAAGCCCATGCACTGCACCGCGGCTAGAGAAAGCCTGCACGCAGCAATGAAGACCCAATGTAGAGAAAAATAAAAGAATGAATAAAATAAATAAATTAAAAATAAATAAATAAATGAAAAAAGTAAATGCTTTCTTTTTCTACTTAAAATACCACCGTGGGCTGATATCACTATGCTAATTTCTTTGCTGTATTTGAGCCAAAGCTGGAAGTAAAACTGCCTTTTCCTCACTGCTACTGTTTGCGTTCTCTTGAACTAAAATTTTTAAAAAATTAAACTTCTGACCAAATGTTTTAGAAAACATTAAACACTCAACTTCTTCTAGTGTCTGCAGTGTAAACATGTATTCTTTTAACAGAAAATAGTGATTTTAGGATATTGTTACTCTCCCCAAAAAGAGACAGTATACATATTTCAGTAGTTGTTATATGTATTTCTTTTTAAGCTGTCAGAATCTGAAAAGTACAGTAAAGCTCCCTAGGCCTCCCAAGCCAAGAATATTACAAAAAGGCATACCAATTTATTTATTTATATGAAATACTACATATTTCAGTAGTTGTTATATATATTGCTTTCTAAGCTGTCAGAATCTGCAAAGTACAGTAACGCTCCCTAGGCCTCCCAAGCCAAGAATATTACAAAAAGGCATACCAATTTATTTAGTTTACAAGGTAAACTCTGTACTCGATTTACAGAGTTTACCTTTCAGGCATATAGAAGAATGTGTAATGTCTATAAAGGTGCCGAACAAATCTAAGATTTCAGCATTGTTGATAGATTTAATGTCCATCTTACACAATATAGTTTAACTTTGTTTAAAGTTGTGGTAGGCAGAATAATGGCTCCCAAAAGATATCTCCAGAACCTGTTTTACGTTACATGGCAAAGGGGAATTACAGTTGCAGATAGAATTAAAGTTGCTAGCTAATCAGCTGACCTTAAAATAGGGAGATTATCTTGGATTATCTGCATAGGGCGAATGTAATCACAAAATCCTTAAGAGTGGAAAAGGGAGACAGAAGAAGAGTCAGCAGCAGAGTGATGCAGCATAAGAAAGACTACTGGTTTTGAAGTTGGAAGGGGGCCACGAACCAAGGAATGTGGGTAGCCTCTAAAAGCTGGAAAAGGCACAGAAACAGGTTTTTCCCTAGAGCCTCCAGAAAGAATGCAGTCTTGCTGATACCTTGGTTTTAGACCAGTGAGACCCATATCAGATTTCTGACCCCAGAACTGTAAGAAAATAAGTTTGCGTTGTTTAATACCACAAGTTTATGGTAATGTGTTACAACAGCAATAGGAATTCAATAAAGAAGTGTTTTCTCTTATGTTGTTTTAAAATGGGTAATTGTTAAAATGTATTGTTTCAGTGAGAAATAAGTATAATCACGCCAAGCACAAATGCCTTAATCTCTTTTTCTGGGTTTTTATTATAGTTATTGTTACATTTCAGTGGCTTGTACTAAGCTCCATAGGCTGTGTGAAAAATGGGTGTCCCCAAATTGCTTTATCTAGTGTCAATTAATAACGAATTAATAACACTATGTCTGTCCTTGGTACCACATAGAGAATTTTGCTGATTTCTATGTTATGTCATATATAGTTGTCCTGCTATCTATTACATTGGATTATATTATCTCAGTGCCAGGCAGCTTTGTTTTTTAGAACTGGTTCCTCCTTTCTTGAAAGATAAACTGTTTAATCTCCTTTTCTACTAGGGTGCTGTCCTCTTTCTAAGGCTACCTCTTTAGACATACTTTTCCGTTCTCAAAGGTCTTCTCATTTTACTGTGCAAGTTTGTCTCTTGTTATTTAACTTTCAGTTGGCTCAGGTTCCCACTTGGCCTTTGTTTTTACTGTCCTGTCAATAAAGCCCCTAAGCAAACCAGTCCTTTATGCCTCTGGGCCTCTACCCTTCTTGTTCCACATTTGGCCAGATTTCTCCACATAGTTCATGTCTCATATTCCAGTTACACTTAGGATAAAATTTGCAAATATACAGATAAAATTCTGTTCTCTTCCCTAAGGAAAAAAATTGAAAGAACAGCAACAAAATGTTAGACCCAGAGTATAGATGTGAGATTTCTGTTCTAGCAAAGACAAGTTCCACATGCACTTGGAGGTCTCAGTAGGTGATTTGTTTTTGTTTTTTCAAAACAAATTAATGTCAGTTTTATTTAAATAATTTTTTTTTTTTTTTTTTTTGCGGTACGCGGGCCTCTCACTGTTGTGGCCTCTCCCGTTGAGGAGCACAGGGTCCGGACGCACAGGCTCGGCGGCCATGGCTCACGGGCCCAGCCGCTCCGCGGCATGTGGGATCTTCCTGGACCGGGGCACGAACCCATGTCCTCTGCATCGGCAGGCGGACTCTCAACCACTGTGCCACCAGGGAAGCCCTAAATAATTTTATGTAAGTTTTTTAATCATTTATATTTAAAAATTAATTATTTTAAAAGTTGATATATAATTGACTTATAACACTATGTTAGTTTCCAGCGTACAACATAGTGGTTTGATATTTCAATACATTACAAAATGATCACCACTCAGTAGGTGTTTGTTATGGTTCATATCCTAAAAGAAAGGGTTTCCAAGGTTGTTCGGGCAGAGCTTTTGTGAAAGGCAGATGTTTTCTTTCAAAGTTGCTTTTGAAAGCTCTAGAGTTCTGCCCTTGTCATGTGCATCACAGTACTATTCTTTAAGCCCTTCTAAGATTAGACACATTTTTCAAGTGTGAGAACCAACTCTCCTGAACAGTGATTTCCTATGGATTCACTCTCCTTCAATGCCATCCCATCACCTACAAAGAAAAAAAACCTGTCAACGTCAGCAGCCCTTGTTTCTACTTCTTGCCTTTCTTTGTCCTTGTCCTTTCACCACTTTCCTCAGTGAATATCTCCTCTCCAGCCATCCTGGGGTCCATGTGGCTTCTTGAACAGGCAGCAAATGCACCTTTATAGCCGGGCCTGTTTGCTTGCAGTGTTTGCTTCCTCCTCCTTCAAGGATGTTCAGAACGTCGTATCTATAATCTTCCTCCTTCTCTTTCTCCTTTTAAAAATGTAAAAGATATTCTCGGCTCGGACAGAAACAGGTCACAGGCTGTGCCGAAGGGGCCACTGTAGTTTGCTAACGGATTCCTGCTTTCCCCTTCCCGTATTCAAATCCTACACAGTTTCCAGGCTAAGCCCAAGTTGTTCCTTCTCCAAATCACTTTTTCTTGACTGAGACCATGTCTTTTGGTCTGTTTTGCTCATTGCTCTATCTGGTTCCTAGAACATTGCCTGATACAGGTGAGATGGCCAATAAATATTTGTTAAATATTCAACATAATCTGTCTCTTTGTTTCTCAGTTTATTATCTGCAATATACATCGGGGCATTTAGTAATATATTTTTGTTCAGCTTTTGCTTTCTACCTGTGTGGACTTGGTCAAGTATATTCAACCTCTACTTTGTGCCTCCATTTCTTCATCTGTGAAATGGAGATAACAGCACCTTCCTTATAGAGCTGTTGGGAGGATTAACTTCATTAATAGATGAAACACACTTAAAATAGTACTTGGCACGTGGGAAGAGCTACATACATGTTTCATTTTTATCAATAACCTTTATTCACATATATTAAGTCAACTAAGGTTCCTGAATCTGTAAGATTGATATTATCTCTTTAGGAGATTTAGTAAATTTGGGGAAAAAATAACTGGTTTTTGAGCATTGATTATGTATTAGGTGTTTTATTTATTTATTTAGGCTGCGCCAGGTCTTATTTGCGGCATGAGGACTCTTAGTTGCAGCATACATGCGGGATCTAGTTGCCCCACCAGGGATTGAACCCAGGCCCCCTGCATTGGCAGTGTGGAGTCTTACCCACTGGACCACCAGGGAAGTCCCTATATATTAGGTGTTTTAAAATCTCATTTATTCTTTTTGAAAATTTGTGCACTGGGTTTGTCAAGTTTAATATGTTCAAAAACAGAATTCCTGATCTCCAGCCCCAAACGTGTTCCTCTCTTAGCTTTTCCTATTTTAGGAAGTAACATCATCTTCCATTATCTTTAATTCTATCTTTCACTCTCCTCATCCTACACATCAGTATGTCATCTTGACTTGTGTAGAAGAGGAAAACATTTTCCTCAGCCCTCTTAGGGACCCTGGCTAGGTCTGAAAATTTTATATGACATGGGAGCCTTTATAAGGAAATGAAATCTCAAAGAAGAAACAGTTAAACCTATGTGTGTTTAGTACTAGGTTTAATGAAGAATGGAGAGTCATAGAAAAATGTGATAGTTCAAAAAAAGTTCAAAAAAGCTAAGGGTAATAGACTGGGGAAATTTTAGAAAGGCCTGCTTGTTTGGATTTGTCTTAACATCCCTGTCTTGGAGATAAGGATGTTCCTTTCCTCTGGGTATAGGGAGGGCACCTCTCTCATGAGGGCCTTAAGACCTGATTCAGGGGAGGAGGGCTAGGGAAGGTCAGAAGGACTTTCCTGCATCTGTGTTTTCTTCAATTCCTTCCGCCCAAAGTATTCAGTATGCCAAGGCACCATATTTTGGGGTAGTGTGTTCTGAACCCCATCACTTGTCTTCCAAAATATATCTAACTATGACCTTTCCCATTTTTCTTATTCCTTTTTCTAGCACCACTTGTCCAGTCCCTTATCTAGACTACTGAAATTGCCTCCAAATTGATTCCTCTCCACATAGCAGTTGGGATGATCCTTTTAAATAATAATTATAAATTAAATTATATCACTCTTCTGTTTCAAAGTCTGCATGAACTTGCAAACTCCTTATTGCCTATAGGAGCCTCCATGGTTTGACCCCTCCATCTCTGACTTACCTCCTACCACTCTTCCCAGAGCTCTTTCTGCTCTTCTTCCTGCCTCAGGGCCTTTGCACCTGCCATCCTATCTGGAACACGTTTCCTCAGATCTTCAGAGGGTTGATCCCTTCTTGTCAGTCATGTTTCTGAATTCAGCATCACCTCCACAGGGATGCCTTCTGTGTTCACCCAATCTAAAGTACCATTCCCCCAACACACTTAGCACATCTCTTTGTTTCAAAACACTTACCACTATTTGCAGTATAAGATTAATGTGTTTAGTGATTTATAATTGTCTATGTCCCATAGTAAATGTAGGCTCCATGAGAGCAGGACCTTGTTTGTCTTTTCATCCCTGTATCACTGTGCGTTATATTCCTGGACACATAGCAGATAGTCAATAACTACTTGTAAAACTGGAAGAATGAATAAGTGAATCAATGGATGCTCAGATCCATCATACAGTTTACCTCTTAGAAAGGGACATATTTCCTTATTTCCAAATATTGAGGGACTTGGGAGACTGACAACTCATCACACTGGCCAGAGTTAACATAGCCAGTTAGTGGCAGAGTCAAGAGTAAATTCCCACGGGTCTCCTGCTGCTCAGATTCAGCTCTCTTAATGCTTCTTTTGTGTTGGTATGGGATGATCCCTGTGTTGTTTATCTGTGTCATGCATTTTGAGAGATAGTGAGAGTTATATGAGACCATGTTATGCATACTTCTTTTTATCATGAGCTTTTTTTCCCTCTATTTTGACTCACTTGTTGCATTTCAAAGATCTCACTGTGGGAGGAAGAAAGAAGTGGTAAACTCTTTATCAGTCATTGTGGCTGTTTCTTTTTTTTTAAAATTTTTTAAAAAATTAATTAATTTTATTTATTTTTGGCTGCATTGGGTCTTTGTTGCTTCGAGCGGGCTTTCTCTAGTTGCGGTGAGCCGGGGCTACTCCTCATTGTGATGCACAGGCTTCTCATTGCGGTGGCTTCTCTTGTTGCAGAGCCCGGGCTCTAGGCGTGCGGGCTTCAGTGGTTGTGGCATGTGGGCTCAGTAGTTGCAGCATGCAGTCTCAGTAGTTGTGGCTCATGGGCTCTAGAGCACAGGCTCAGTAGCTGTGGTGCACGGGCTTAGCTACACTGTGGCATGTGGGATCTTTCTGGACCAGGGCTTGAACCCATGTTCCCTGCATTGGCAGGTGGATTGTTAACCACTGCGCCACCAGGGAAGCCCAGGTCAGTGCTTGTTTGATTTTATTTATTTATTTATTTATTTATTTTTTGGTTGTGTCGGGTCTTCATTGTGGCATGCAGGCTTTTCGTTGCAGCGCATGGGCTTTTCTCTAGTTGTGGCGTGCAGGTTTTTCTCTCTCTAGTTGTGGCGCGGGCTCCAGAGCACATGGGCTCTGTAGTTTGCAGTACGTGGACTCTCTAGTTGAGGCTCACCAGCTCAGTAGTTGTGGCGTGCGGGTTTAGTTGCTCCATGGCATGTGGGATCTTAGTTCCCTGACCAGGGATCAAACCCGTGTCCCCGGCATTGGAAGGCAGATTCTTTACCACTGGACCACCAGGGAAGTCCCAGTGCTTGTTTGATTTTAATAACCTTATTAACAGCCAGAGATTTTAATGAAAACCCTCGTGAAGAAGTGCAGGGGGGTAACTGGAAAGATTGTGAACACTTGGCTTTAGGAAAATTCCTGGTAGTCATCTCTGTGAAACTTGGGCCTCCCACTACAGAGGGAACCACAAGTCCTGCCCTGATAATTGTGGTTTTATTATGGCTATTAACAGCATTCACTCTCCATTCAAAAATATTGGCTGGGGGGCTTCCCTGGTGGTGCAGTGGTAAAAAGAACTTTGGCTCTTTGCCTAGTTTATAATTTTGAATTTGCAAGTTTTTGTGAGGATTTATAGAGTCATCAATTCAGAACAGTAACTCTATCTTCTTCATAAACTCAATCAAATCATGTAACTAATGACCAACTAACTTTTTTTTTTTAAGTCAAAGAAGAGAATAATGGCCCTGCCTTTTGGAGAGGCAAAAAGCCTAAAAGTTTGAATGAATCCCTTTTCAGGTGAGATTGTTGTTTTATGTTTTTAACTTGCTGTCCAAAACTTATTTTACATTTCAATTGGCTTTTTAAAAAAATTATTTATTTTATTTATTTATTTTTGGCTGCTTTGGTTCTTTGTTGCCGTGCGTGTCTTTCTCTAGTTGTGGCGAGCAGGGACTACTCTTCATTGCAGTGCACGGGCTTCTCATTGCGGTGGCTTCTCTTGTTGCGGAGCACAGGCTCTAGGTGTGTGGGCTTCAGTAGTTGTGGCACGTGGGCTCAGTAGTTGTGGCACGTGGGCCTAGTTGCTCCACAGCATGTGGGATTTTCCCGGACCAGGGCTCAAACTCGTGTCCCCTGAATTGGCAGGGGGATTCTTAACCACTGCGCCACCAGGGAAACCCTCAACTGGCTTTTTAAAATTCTTTTTCTCTACTAATGTCTTTGAACTGAATTCTGTTTATCTCATGTACGTAATAATGAAGAAGGTATTTTGTGAGATTTTCTTCTAAATTCAAATCCAGTTAGTTATAAACTATAATTTTTCTCATTTCAATTGAATATACAGATGTCTCAGTATAAATAAATGATTAAAATCAAATTCAAATCATTTATTGAACTCTGGTTCTGTGTAGTGGTATGCTGGGCCCTGTAATAGATACAAAGATGAGTAAGACATAGTTCCTATCCTTGAGAGGCTGATTCTCACCAGGACATATGACATTTGCGTAAATAAAGATACTGCAAAGTATGCATGCTAAGTGTTATGACTGAGTTTGAGCAAATTGTCAAAGAGATTTAATGAGGGGAAAGGTCTTATTTGGTTGTGGGGAGAAGTCAAGGTGCCAGATGAGAGTCGGTGAAGGAATGGTGCACATGGTGATAGAGATATTGCAGTTGGAGGGAACAGTAGAAGCTACGGTAGAGGCAGGAAAAAATGGAACATGTATAAATTGAAAAAGGAGTTTCCTAAGCTGCATAACTCAAAGTCTGATTCTATTATACACTTTAAGTATCTAGACATTAGGAGGAAGGGAGCATAGGATTCTAAGAGCTCTGAGTCAGGGGATTATAGGCATGGGGAAAATTAAGGTGCATTGGGGCCCTGAAAGTCAGGTCATGACATGGGGGAAACAGCCCCCAGGAAAACATTGCAAAATGTGGAAAGAAAAAGTGAACGCCTACTTGGAGAGTATTCACCCCCAAGACCTGTGGTGTACCATGCTGTGCAATGGGTTACTGGGGAGGGGCCTTTTCCCACTGTACTTATTCTCATACCTTCTCTCACTGAACAGTGACATACAAAGGTCTTTTAAACTAAATTTTATTAACTTTTTTTGTCACCAAAAAAAAAAAAAATTGTTTTAGGAAGCCTGGCTTGTATCATTAGGCTTAGAGGGTCATGATTTGTTCTCAATCCATGTAATAACAAGCTATGTTTTAAGGAGTTGATACACTTCCATTGTTACCCTGAGCGCCATAAATTACCAGCTTCTGGGAGGAGGGCCTCTGCCTTCTTGTCTCGAGGCACTAAGTGAAGTTCCCAACGTGGCCCTCGTAACTGGAAGTACTGAGGGAGAGGCACTGCCAGTGGGTAGCCATCCACATGCTCTGAGATTCAACATTCATTTCACATTTGGCATATAATGCCCCAATTTTTCTAGACCACTCTGATAGCCTCATTGTTTTCTTCCAGTTTAGAAAAATAAAAGAGATTTCTAAGTAATGTATGCAGTAGCTGTTTTAGGTTATTGTGGAGATCAGAACTCTTTTAAAAGTGGCAGAAGTCCAACTTAGGTTAAAAGGGGAATTTATTGGAATTACAGGGCAATATTGGAATTAGAGGGCAACTCATGTTATTCAACATTCATTCAGCAGATATGTATAGATACAGACATAAATATAGATACAAATGTAGATCTATCTATTTTACCTGTTAAATCTGACATATTCTATTTGCTGGGCTCTTCAATTTTAGATGTACAGTGGTGAGCAAAATTAGCAAAAGTTAGAAACCACAACTTAGGAAAGTAGGAATGCTAAGAATGAAGTTGGACTTAGGCATAGCTGGCACTTGGGACATGAATGCCATAGAACTTTGTCTCTGTTTCCTCTGATGTGTGTGGATCAGCTTCATTTTCTCTCACTGAATGCCACGTCTTCTGTGGGACAGCAAAGTCACCAACTGTCTTAAATTCACTTTTTGCTTCTCCCTCCACCACACAAAGGCTAACTCACACACTTTCTCGTACCAAATTAAAAAATCCTGGGAAGGTCTCTGATGCCTAACTTGAATAAACGATTGACTGCTAAAAAAATATCCACCATAGCCAAGAGGTTTAAAAACATGGCAGCTTCTGTGTGCTCCATGTGTGTAGAGGAGGACTGATTTCCAAATAAAGTGGGGGTGGTGGAGTTAGGTCTGCTATCCCATAGTTTTCTAGTATTGTCGTCTTCATAATTAAACATCTGAGTCAAAAGTGTAAACAAAAGGCAGGCTACCATAAACACTAATTAGAGGGCTAAAGAATGTTATCATGTACAGAGCTTTGTGACACCTCTGAGGTGTAAAGTTTTAGGCCTAATTATGAGAAGCTGCAGGTCATAAGAAGGATGCAGTTATCTTGGAACATCACACTTACATAAATATGATTATTTTTCAAGGTAATAGTGAACAACAGGCCTTTTAACACCTGAGGGACAGAAAACAGACTGGTGATGATCTCTGATAATGAGATTCAGTACTTTGGTTTCTCTGTCTTTAGTATAGCTCTTCATTAGTGCATAGTTCCATGTAGTCATGCATTTTACAGGAGAAAACCCAAGCAGATATCTAACCAAAATGTTCTCTAAGGAAAAGTTTATTGTGACTTACTTAAGAATCCCCTAAAGCTGGGAGGAAAAAGACTGCCTATTGCTTGCACGTATAAAAAAAACATACAGATCAATAGAACATTTTTACAGTGCTGGCATAGAGTAAGATTTATGTAAATTTAATTGCATTCACCTTGAATAATCCAAAGGAAAAGAGTGAAAATGCTTAGCCCTCAGTCCAGATCTGCTAAGCTCATACCCACCAGGGTGGATTTCAATCTGAGTTTACATCTATTTATAGCCTCTACTGATATTTAGCTAATGAAAACTTAAAATTAAGCAGATTTTCTAACCATAGTGCATGGCAAGTAGTGGGATGAACTTTTGGAGAAACCGATCTGTTTAATTAACAGAATCAGAGCTGACCACCTTGGCATCCTTATGAAATGAGAATGTATTGCATTTAATTGTATATCATTAGCAAAATAGAAGGGAAAAAAAAAACAACAAAGAAGGTGAACCTTATATTTTTCTCTAAGAAGAAGCACTTCGCAGAAAGTAGAAAAAGGGAGCTGTTTTGTTCTTCTCTGCATAGTAGATAAAAACATAAAGGCTCTGTAGCCACACTGGCTGACTTCAAATCTGGACTCTACCTTGGACTATTTAACCTTCCCAGGCTTCACTCCTCATGGGTAGGATGGGGCTCACAATGGTACATATCCCACAGGGATGATATGTAAAGGGCTAAGTCATATACAGTTGACCCTTGAACAACACAGGTTTGGACTTTGAGGGTCCACTTCTATGCAGACTTTCTTCAATAGATACATACGACAGTCCTACACAATCCTTGGAAACGGAACCTTGGATACAGAGGGGTGAACTGTAAAGTGTTATATGCTGATTTTCAACTGTGCAGAGGATCAGTACCCCTAACCCCACATTGTTCAAGGGTCAACTGTACATGTAAAGTGCTTAAACTGTGTGTGGCACTTAGTGAGTCCCTATTAAACTTAGCTCTTTCGTTTTTGCAAAGTCAGTCACTGAGCAATAATCTATTTAGCATCCTCAGAATCCTTGATCAAGCCTTGAAACAGAATAACTTTCCTCTTTTCTCTTCTCCCTAATAAATACTACGGTATGTAAAAAATAAAAATGCTATTGTGCAATAATTTGGCACGAGGCACCATCTGTATTAATTTCCTAAGGATTTCTTATGCAGTAGGTTGCTGTACTTCTATTAGAGGACCAAGTCCTGTGTTTATGTAAATATACTTTGTGTGTAAGTATATGAATTCAGAATGTTTAGAAACTCAAGAGAAGGATTCAAGGCCTCCAGTAGCTGTTCTTATAATAAGCCCTTATTTCTTGATATTTCTCAAAATTGACACTGCAATTATTATTATATGCAATTATTATTAGATCATAGTTTATAATTATTAACAAATATTCATTGATCAGTTACAGATTTATAAAAATACAAAAAATATTGAGGGTTGGGGTAGAATCAGTATTCCTTTTTCTCCCCCTTACTCTCTTCCATCCTGTTTGAAAACTTTCCTGGGACATATACTCAGGAGCAGAATTGCTTTGTACATTCTACTAATATACATTATACGAATCAGCTTATTGGTTTTAGAGATTAAAAATACCTCATCCCATATTGTCAACTACCTATTAGCTTATTCTATGTGGTGTCTTCTACTGAGTAGAATTTTAATTTTGATGTAATAAAATTAATTAAGTTTTTAATTCTGGTCGAGGTGGAGTAAGCACACTCTGCCCTACCTCTCCCTCTGAATGGAAGTAAAAATCCTGAACAGAATGCACACAGCAGTTGATTGCCTGATTAAAAAAAATAATAATAACATTCTACATAGAATTTAAATAAGACCCAGAGTCAACAACAGCTATAAACTAAAATCTGTTTTAGCTGAGTCACATGTATTTGATGTATATTGCCATTCAGTTCTAAATATCTCTTAATTTCCTTTATCACTTACAGCAGTTTGATTATGATATGTCTGGTGTGGAATTCTTTGAGTTTATCTTACTTGGGATTCACTCAGTTTCTTGAATCTATAAGTTTGTGTCGTTTGCCTAACTTGGAGAGTTTTCAACCATTATTCCTTCAAATATTTTTTCTGTACCACTCTTTTTCCTCTCCTTCTGGGACTCTGAAGACATGAATATTAGGTCTTTTTCATACTGTCACACAGTCCCTTGAGAATGTGTTCATTTTCTTCTTCAATCTCTATTCTCTCTGGATTGTTCAAACTGGATAATTTCTATTCCTCTATCTTCAAAATTCAATGACTCTTTTCTCTGTCATCTCTACTCTGCTCACTGAGTCCATTCAGAGAATTTTAAAATTTTTAGTTATTGTAGTGTATTTTTTCCTCCTAAAATTTCCATTTGGTTCCTTTTTATATTTGCTATTTCTCTGCTGAGACTTTCTATCTTTCCATTTGTTTCAAAGGGGTTCACTCTCATCTATTGGAGCATGGTTATGATGGTTACCTTAAAGCTTTTGTCTGATAATTCCAACATCTTTTTCATCTCAAGATTGATATCTGTTAATTTTCTTTTTCCTCATAAGGTATTGAGATTTTCCTGGCTTTTCAAATGTCAAGTAATTTTGGATTGTGTCTGGGACATTTTGAATATTATGTGACTCTGGGTCACATGAAGAGTTTGGTACTGGTCTCTGCCAGCCTCTTGATTACACTTAAATATCTGAGAATTATTTTCTAGCTTTGAATTATTTTACATAGAATTGCTTATATTTCACCAGTTCTGCTTTAGTAGAGTCTTCATGGGGAATTTTTTATTCAGGAGAGCTCAAATTCTACATCTTGAGATCTAGGTCTATATGATTTTTTTTTATGGAAGAATCATTGTTCCTTATTGTTCTGCTTGTTTCTTATATTTTAGCACATTAATCTGACAATTTCGGTCTGATAGGTGTTTTACTTTCCATGAACACTAAACTCCCCGTTTTCATATTTACTTAACTTCTTTCTCATCCTTTTTAAGAGTTTTAAAAATCAATGATTTTTTTCTATTCCATTTTAAAACTCTTAAAAAGGATGAGAAAGAAGTTAAGTAAATTCTATTTACCATTTTTCTTCATTCTTGATAGAGTCAATATGCTAGTATATATGTACTTTGCATTCTTAGCTGTACTTTGCATCTAACAGATTTTTCTGAAGCTGTTTAATGTTGCCTGCTGCTTTTTGGACTCTGGCTTTTAACCTGACAGTTTCAGCCTCAAGGAGTTTATCTGTGTTTGATGCAGAGGGAGAAAGGAGAAAAACGATTTGTGCATACTTTTGATTCTGGAGTTCTCTTTCCCAGTTCTCCCATTGCTTTCTCCTTTGCGGTGGCTCTCTCTAGAGATACGTAATCAGCTCATTAGAAAAACACTTGACTTTTAGCAACTTAGTTGTGTAAATGTGGAGTTGACACATGTTGAAACTCAAGGTTCTAGAACTCTTGCTTAGTAATGAACTACTCTTTAATCAGACTACTAAAAGTGGGTATTATTGAATTTCATGTGAAAAATACAGTTCAACTTTATGAGTTGGTTTGCTTCACTGGTGAAACTATAATGTCCATGACATTTTAACTTATGCTGTCAAAAAGGTAATCCTTTTTAGAAACTCTTTTAGCTCTTTAAAATAATTTTTCATACAACTGAGTAAATAACAGTCACTTCAAGTGTGCCTTTCTGTAACTACCTGAAATCATTTTGCTGACCTTTCACATGAAACATATGTTGTGCCTAAAATGAACATTGTAACATAATTTCATAACATTACCTAACATAATCTGTGCACTGGTTATTTAACTCTCTTAATTTCCATAGAGAAAATTTTAGAAAATATCATCTACAAGAATAAAGAAACGCTATCACTTTCAAGAGGATTGGAGTATGTATCATCCATTTCTGGGCTACACATATTCATTGACCTGAAAATCCTATATGAGCACCTTATATTCTTAGATACTTCGATATCATTGTTACATAGTACTAGAATCCTATAAAGAAATAGGGCAAGGTAAGATAATCAGTAAGTGGCATTTAGAGATTATGGGTCATATACATTAATTTGTTTAGTTGTGTGTTTAAAATCTGGCCATGTCATGTGCCACTCCCCAGGGCAAGAAGAGTGCAGGAAGGAGAGGGTGATCGTACACTCTCTTTCCTGATCATGCTCTGGGACCACAGTGCCAGTGTGCACATCCTTAAGCCTGAGGGTTTGGCAAGGATGGCTGTTTAAGGGGGATGGAACTTGGATAAATGAACTGAGGTGAGCACTTGTGTATGTGTGTGTGTGTGCATGCATGCGTGTACACGTATGTAAGGTCAGTGGAAGAGGGAGCTGAGGGCTGGAACTCAGCACAGTTCATAGCATTGTACAGATGATGAATGAATTTTATACCTGTTTAAAGTTAAGAACTAATAAAAGCAAAGTGGTTTTCCACTTTCACGGAGGTGCCAGTCTCATAAGGAAGATAAGATATCTTAATGTAAAATGATAAACCAGCAATTCAAGGCAATATAGGATAATATTAATCCCTAGCACCTACTGAGTGTTTCCAGTGTTAAAAAACACTGCATGTATTTTCTTACTTAATCCTCACACAAACTCAATGAAATTGGTTCTATTATTGTTCCTATTTTAAAATTAGGAAATTGAGGCTTAGGTCAATCTAAGTCACATAACCACTGAGTGGCAGAGCCTGGATTAGAACTTAGATCTCATACTCTGCAACTTCTTAGCCTCTACCACTTGCTTCCTTGTGTTGCAGAGAAAAGAAATGAGTCATGGTGAGCTGGAGAGAACAGAGAAGGTAAAAGATGGGACCCAGAATTGGTTCTGAAAAAAGTGCTGATGCTATTGGAAAAATCAGAGAGTGTTAGCAAAATATGAATCAAAGAAAACACCATTTAAAAAAAATCTCTCTCCCCCCCAAAAAATAAATAAAAATAAAAAAAATCTCTCTTCATCTCTCCATATGAATAGTTCTTTTTTCTTTATAGGATCCATTAGAAATGCAAGATGAAAGAACAATCAAGTTTCAAAACTAGAATGAAAAGTCCTTTCACTGGGAATGTTGGGCTCTGTGAAGGACAGGCATAAGACTTTAGATATAAAAAATGCTTCTTTAAATGACATAGCATAGAGTTTTATTTCTGAAAGCAGGAGTATATACTGAAGAATTGTGCCATACCTCCTCTAGGTCAATGGTCAACAGCAGGTGAGAGTAAATCACTCCTTTCTCTTACAAGCATTTCTTTTATGTGAAGACTTTTACTTTCAGACTCTTAAACTGCTGCAATGGGGCCATTGGTTTCTCTTTGTTCCTTACTGTTAAATTCTGAATATTATGTTTAACTCTAAATTCTACCTGACAGGTACCACCAAGAGAGCAGCACACCACCATCCAAGGACTCAACTCTTGGCCCTCCTTCAGACCTCAAGAAGCTGTCCCTTCATGGCCAAAGTGCCTGTCGACCCTTACCTACCCCTTCCAGGAGGAGCTGTCAGCCCACATCAGCCACTAGCAAGGCTGTCGGTGTGCCATTTTGCACCACAAACACAAAAGAACCCCAGGGACTTTCAGATCACAAAGACTCTCTAAGTGAAATCCCTTTCAAGTCAGTGGGAACGGAAATGAGTTTTACTTAGGAAATTCCTCCCTGGCCTCCCCTTTACAGAGTAACCCCAACCTAGAGAAAAAGGAGTCAAAACTTCATTAGTACATTATTTCCACAACTTCATCAATATTTCTGCACTTAGAAAGTTCATGGAACAATTATGTTATAGTAAATGTCCTCCTAAGTTAACCTTGACTTGAATATTGGTTTTTTTTTGCGGTACGCGGGCCTCTCACTGCTGCGGCCTCTCCCGTTGCGGAGCACAGGCTCCGGACGCGCAGGCTCAGCGGCCATGGCTCACGGGCCCAGCCGCTCCGCGGCATGTGGGATCTCCCCGGACTGGGGCACAAACCCGCGTCCCCTGCATCGGCAGGCGGACTCTCAACCACTGCACCACCAGGGAAGCCCTTGAGTATTGTTTTTTAGGGTAGGCTTCCCTGCTCTTCCTCCCCATTTTGGAAGTTTAACCTTCGAATTTAGTAATATTGTGCAAGACATAATGCACTGGACAATTAAGGATATGATTTTACCAGGCTATTGCAATAGGGAAAATGCTCATTAATGAGACATGTCTTCAAGAAAAGGAGATGGATCTGAGGTTTTATAGAGGCAGGTAATAAACAAGGGAGTCAGCAGTGAGTCTCATGGGAATCAATGAGGAAGGTTGGAGACAAGTCTTATCTTGGAATATTTGTGAGCAGGGTGGTCTTTCGCAGTTAGCTGGGGGTGATTTCTCAACCATTCTGCTTTCAGAGACCAGGGAGCTCAGATAAAGTTCAACAGTATCAATATGTTTCTGTATTTCTTAGCTGTGCTATTGAAAGTAGGTTAGTGGGAGTTTTTGACTTTAAAAAAAAAAGCACAACATGAGATTTGTGAGTTAAGTTTTATTTGGGCAAAATGATGACTATAGCTCGGGAGACAGCATCTCAAATAGCTCTGAGAGGGCTTCCCTGGTGGCGCAGTGGTTGAGAGTCCGCCTGCCGATGCAGGGGACGCGGGTTTGTGCCCCGGTCCGGGAAGATCCCACATGCCGCGGAGCGGCTGGGCCCGTGAGCCATGGCCGCCGAGCCTGCGCGTCCGGAGCCTGTGCTCCGCAACGGGAGAGGCCACAGCAGTGAGAGGCCCGCGTACCGCAAAAAAAAAAAACCCAAAAAACAAAACAAATAGCTCTGAGAAACTGCTCCAAATAGGTAGCGGGGAAGGTCAGTATATATATGATTTTGGTGAAAGGGGAGTACATGCAATCTAGCACATATTTTTTGCAGAAGGTTTCTGCTAGTCTTGTGAAGGTTACTGCTAGTCACGAGGAGCAGACGTCATGAAGGATTTTAGTGCTTTTCTAGATATGAGGAGATACAAGAACTGGGCTCATAAAATTGGCTCCTGAAAATATCTAACTATCTGAAGACCTGTTCTGCCAGTTTTTCCCCGAGCACAGCGTGCCTCATTTCTGCTCTCCACCCTGAACTCCTTTCAGGGGGTGTTGAAAAGTTAGCAGCTGCAGCAGCACATGATTTAATCCCTGTAGAGGCAGATGGCAAGTGCCGACGGCAGGTGCCAATTTGTAGTTGACAGACTCATTGTCATAAGATCAGATGATTTTATAGAGATCACTTGGTCTATGTCCCTTATTTTATAAACGAGGAGACTGAAGCACAAAAATTCTACGTGACTTACTCAACATTATATAATAAGTGTAGGGGCCGAGTCAAAACTCCCATTTAGGGATCTTCTTCTAACACCAGAATCAGTTTTAAAATAAGCAATTTATTAAAAGAATAGTATGACCCTTTTTACTTATCTTCAGTGATACATAATTTTTATTATGGATCTTCAACATAATAATGTTAAGAAGTATGAAAGACTCTTTTCACTCAGAAGAAGCTAGGAAGGAGGGGGTTTTATAAGTGGCCAAAAATTGTGAAAGGTTGCAAGACAACTCTCATTTTTTTCTCATAGCACAGTTTAGAATGTTATTGTTTAAATTAAATGTTAAATGTTTAAAATTCCTCTCTAAAATTTTAAACCGCTTTCTCCAAATTAAGAATGTAAGTGAATCATGAATAGAGGGAAAATCCTGATCTATTAAAAGAAGGCTTCATATGTTCTAATAGAAAAACCACAATTTAATTGACTTCTAAAAATCTACCTAAATATTTCAAAATAACTGTTTAACTAACTCCCAGTTTTAAGTACTACTTTTAAATTCTGCAGCAAAGGCATGGATGGGGTAAGTCAGATAGGCCAACTCATAGCCCTTCTGATACTATAAGCAATAACAAACAATTAATGTGTAGTGTTATTATTGGTAGGAACTGTTCTGATGCTTTCTGTATATTAACTCATTTAATCTGTACAACAGTCCTACGAGGTAGGACTGTTATTCTCATCTCATAGATGAGGAAATTGAGGCACAGGGAAATTAAATGATATATTCAAGGTTGTACAACTAATATAGAGCTGGGATTTGAACCCAGACAGTCTGCTTTTTTTTTTCTATGACCACTGAAATAATGTGGATGGAGGGGGGTTATCTTTATGAGTTGTCAGATATTATCATTGAAAACAATGTTCTGGGAATTCCCTGGCGGTCCAGCAGTTAAGACTCCGCGCTTCCACTGCAGGGGGTGTGGGTTCTATCCCTGGTCGGGGAACTAAGATACTGCATGCCTCGCGGTGCAGACAAAAAAAAAAAACCAATGTTCTATCCCTTGAAGGATGAAAAATGAGTAAGCAAATATTTCATATATAAATGATGAATCTATCAGGTTAGCATTCATTCTAGTGAGAATAAGATATTAACAATATAAACATTTTAAAAGTTGTGACTTTTTTGTGACATTGTTGAAGTCTTTCATTAGGTTGGTCACCTTTGGTTAGTCTTGGCTATCTTCATAAGTTTTAGGAAATGGACAAAAATAATCTCCTAAATCTGTCAGAATTATCTTGGGTAATTGCTCTCTTGTGCCTTGAGATTTCTTTCATGTTGAGGTATGGATAAATGCTCCTGGGAAAAGGAATTAGACATCTTAACTCTCTGTAAACTTTCAGGTAAAATTAACCTAAACCATCCAGTTAGAAATTAGCACTCATTCTGATTTTAAAGGTTTCCAAAGAGTTGTCCTTGTCAGTAACCCATTTTATCTGTAACTTTCACCAAAAGTAATTACATCTGCGTTGTTTAGCATCTCAAATTCTACAAAGACAAAACATGGCAATTCTTTGCCTTTCATACATTGTGGAATAACTGCTAGAAAGCTAAATAACGAATATCCTCAAATTAAAATTCTAGATTTAAGGCAAGCATAAACATTTGGAGAGAAAAGAAAAGGCAGCTTTTTTTTTTTAAACATAAAGCAATGACAAAAATAGTAAGAAAAAGTACATAATTCCCCCCTACACACCCACCCACCACCCTACTCTTATTAAGGAATAAGACAGGAGTTGTTTGGAGTTGTAAATCAGCAACATTTCAGAAATTCCTTCTGACCTGTTAAGCCTCAACATTAATAAAAAATTATTACACTACATGCCAATTTGTTTCAAGACCCAGTGGGAAGTGGGAGCACTAAAGATTTAAGGAAAAAATAACCCCATTAATGGGGGAATAGTTAACAAAATTATTGTATATCTCGGCTATGTAATACTGGGTAATCATTATTAAAAAGACTGAAGTAAATCTATATACGTAGACATGAAAAACTGTCCACCATATATTAAGTGAAAAAAAATCCAGATTAATATGTGATATAATGTAGTATTTAAATACATATTATAAAAATATATCATCTAACATGTAAATATTATAAATGTATATGTTATAATTAACATGTTTTTATATGCCTGAAAGAATATAAACCAAACTAACAACAGTAAGGTGTTTTGAATATTGAGACAGAAAGGGTAGGGAGAGATAGGGAACTTTTATCATTTACTTTTCTTTTCTGTACTGTTTTATTTTGATAGATTATTCTATTTTATAATGAACAAATGCTATGTATAAAACTTTAAAAAAACTATATAAGGAAAAAATTCCCTGTAGTATTATCAAATACTGGAATGAGTTACAAATCATGTACTGTAGAAGGGATTAAAGAATAGATATATGATATTGACTAAAAGTAGTGGGAATTGATTTTTCAGTAAACAAAAATTCTAACTATTCCCACTTTTTTTCCTCTTTCAGAAAGTTACTCTTTTACAAGATCCCCTATATGTTAGTGAGCTCAGTCCTGCTACTGGAAGTCAAAAGCCATATAGGTGGGCTTCCCTGGTGGCGCAGTGTTTGAGGGTCCGCCTGCCGACCCGGTCTGGGAAGATCCCATATGCCGTGGAGCGGCTGGGCCTGTGGGGCATGGCCTCTGGGCCTGCGCGTCCGGAGCCTGTGCTCCGCAGGGGGAGAGGCCACAGCGATGAGAGGCCCGCGTACCGCAAAAACAAAAACAAAAACAAAAACAAACCAACCCCCCCCCCCAAAAAAAAAAGCCATATAGGTAAGGAGTGATGACAGAACAGAGTTGCACGGCAGGGTGTTCGCCCTCTTTGCCTCTCCTAACTCTATGTGATGCTGACCATCACATTTATATCTACATCTCTTCTCGCCCTGAATTGCAAAGACAATTAAGCACTGGATATCACTTCTTGTATGTTTCACAGGAGCCATAACGTCAGCATATTCAAAACAGAACTCAGCCTCTTCCTTCTGTGACCTGACCTTCCATCTGTGTTTCCTAAACAGGGCATGATGTCATTATCTCTAGACAGCCTAAGCCAGAGTCCTGGATCCCGAGATCCCCATCCCCTAATCCAGTCATCACCACATGATTTACTGTACTTATTGAATATATCTGGATAACACCCACTTCTTTCTACTGCCACATGCTCAGATCCAATTATCTGTTCTGGGCTCTGACAGTATTTTCCTGGCTGGCCTCTGCCTTCACTCTTGCCCCTCTCTAGACCATTCTTCAATACAACAGAGGAACCTTTCAGAAGTACAAACGTGATCATGGAACTCCTCCCTTAAAGCCTTTCCATAGCTCCCCATTGCCCTTAGAAGGTCTACACTCTATAACAGCTTTTTACAAATCTTCCTGATGTCTCTATTGTGTCCTCCACACTCCTGCCCTAAGCTCCTGATCCAAATGAACTCATAGCTCTCAAAGAGCTCCCTGTTAATCTGGGCCCTAACGTGATGGCCTCTATTCTAGAACCCTACTCTCTTCTCTTCTTCCCCTTCATAGAAACTTCAGCTCCTCAAGTCTTAGCTCACTATCCCTTTGTCTAAAAATCAGTTCTCAAGACTAAGTTGAGAGGGTCCCTCCATAACGTCCTGTGCTTACATATCTGTAGCACTGTCCACTCTGTATTACGGATTGCTTGTTTATGTGCTGCCCTATTATGCAATATGCTCCTTAAGGGCAGGGACTGTTCCTCGGTCACTGGCACATAGTAGGCTGCCAATAAACCTTTATACAATGAATGAATGAATGAAATAAGATAGAGGCTGGGACCTTATATGCAAGGCAAAGGAGTTTGGATTTTATCCAGACTTCATACTTCTATTATGTTCTTATCATAGTCAGCCTTACATTGAAGTAGTTACTTGTGATGTGACGATTACTTCCAATAGACTGTGAGCCCCTGGAAGGCAAAGAGTATGTCTTATTAATTTTCGTATTTTTCTTACTTAAAACAGTGCTTTGTACTTAGAGAGCACTCTGTCAATTGATGGTGCCAATAATTTTGATATTAAGTAAGTCATGAGTGACTTTTGAGAGGTTTACGATAGTGACGTATATTGGAGGTGATGTAAGTGAACTAAGGGAAAGTTTAATTTTAAAAGATACAATTCATTCCCCATTAAAGGGAACCAAAGTTCCTTGGAAGAATGACTGATTCTAGGTCTGGGGTAGGAAATATACAAATGAGTCTGAAACAGCTTGTGGCAGAATGCAAAGAGTAACAGGGCTCAAACTAAAGGACACAGGAGCCCACATGAAGGGCCTCCTGATAGCCAAAGATGGAACAAATCAAGAATCAGAAAAAATAATGAATGAGATAGTTAAAACATAACGAATATATAAAAATTCCAAAGTGTATAATGATGCATCATAGAGAGAAAGTCCTCCCTCCTACCCTCCCCCACCCGGTTAAGAAATAAAAATGTACTGAACTCCGTTAGAAGTAAATAGGGCACTAATTCATTTTTCTGCAAATCAGCAAACAAATGGAAAGAAAGAATTAAGCATTTATCCTGCCTTTCCTGCATAAACTGTAATTAGGTCAGGGTAACCAAGTAGCCCAAGTTGATGAGAGCAAATTCCATTTTACAGAATTCCAGCTAATGAATGTGGGAGGTTTAACAGAATTAGAAAGCTACCATTTTTTAACCTCTGATGAAATAATAGATTCATGCAAAGATCCTCAGTGGATGGAACCATCAGACAGAAAGGTGAAGTGGAATTTCAAAATGGAGGGTTCATGTAAATAACTAAACACTGATCAGTCTTAGAATCACTTAAGTGGGATGCTATAATGGAGCACTTAAAAATTATAAAATGCCTCATTATTTGATGTAACATGAAACACATAGCACCACCTATGACATATCTTTGTTCAAACAATTAAACTGGAATCTGACTTAAAAGTGTGGGTGTGTCAGCCTTGAGAAGGAATGAAATTCTGATACATGTGACAACATGGATGAGGCTTGAAGAAATTATGCTAAGTTAAATAAGCCAGTAGTAAAAGGACAAATATTATATGGTTCCACTTATATGAGGCACCTAGAATAGGCAAATTCACAGAAACAGAAAGCAGAATATAGGTTACCAGGAGCCATGGAGAGACAGGAATGGAGACATTGTTTAATGGATGCAGAGTTTCTGTTTGGGAAGATGAAAAAGTTCTGGAAATGGATAGTAGTGATGATTGCACAACACTGTGAATGCACTTAATGCCGTTGAATTGTACACCTGAAAATGGTTAAAATGGTAAATTTTAGGTTATGTATATTTTATCTCAAAATTTTAAAAGGTGTGTGTGTGTGTGTGTGTGTGTGTGTGTGTGTGTAAGGGAATAGATAAAACAAGACTGGCAAAATGTTGAAAATTACTGAAGCTAAGTGATGGGTATGTGAGGGTTTCTTATAAGACTTTCTCCATTTTTGTGTATGTTTGAAAATTTCCATAGTAGAAGTTTTTAAAAGATCTAAGAAACATAGCAAACAAATATAGCAATTATCTTATTTAGATCTTGGTTTTAATGAACCAAATATAAAAAGGCATTTTTAAGACAAGAGAGAACATTTGAATATGGACTAGGTATTAGACAATACCATAGAATTATTGATAGGTTTGTTGGTGTGATAATGATGATTTTGCAAGGAAATGTTCCAGTTATTTCGAGATACGTTCTGAGTTATGTAGGGGTTAAATAGCATAATGTTTGGGATTTCCTTTTTTAAAATTAATTAATTTGGCTGTGCTGGGTCTTAGCTGCGGCACTCGGGATCTTCGTTGCAGCATGCAGGCTCTAGTTCCCCAACCAGGGATGGAACCCGGGCCCCCTGCATTGGGAGTGTGGAGTCTTAACCACTGGACCACCAAGGAAGTCCTGGGATTTCTTTTTTTTTCTTTCTTTTTTTAAAATTTATTTTATTTTTGGCTGCGTTGGGTCTTCGTTGCCGCATGTGGGCTTTCTCTAGATGCGGTGAGTTGGGGCTACTCTTTGTTGCGATGCACGAGCTTCTCATTGCAGTGGCTTCTCTTGTTGCGGAGCACAGGGTCTAGGTGCACAGGCTTCAGTAGTTGAGGCTCGCGGGTTCTAGAGCGCAGGCTCAGTAGTTGTGGCGCACAGGCTTAGTTGCTCCGCGGCATGTGGGATCTTCCCGGACCAGGGCTTGAACCTGTGTCCCCTGCATTGGCAGGCAGATTCTTAATCACTGCACCACCAGGGAAGCCCAGTCCCGGGATTTCTTTTTTTAAAAGATGATTATACAGATAGCTTAGAATTTCTACATGTTTTCTTATGTTTATTCTAAAAAAAAAGTATCAGTTTTAATTTTGGTACTATATTATGTAAAGTGATTTTAAAGCTAATTGTATAATAAAAACAGGCTTTTACTTTGTGTGGCTTGAAATTTATCCCTGAAGGCAAGGAGGGTTCTGCCACTATCCTGACTCAGGAAAAGCATATTTCTTGTAAAGTTAATTTCTGAAGGCAACATGTTTAAAGTGTAGTAATTTAATGCACCATGAAGGATGCAAATGTATGCACAAGATACATAGGAAATAGTCTGTGCCTACAAGGCACCTTCAGTTTATTAATTAATTAATTAATTTATTTTTGCTGTGTTGTGTCTTCGTTTCTGTGCGAGGGCTTTCTCTAGTTGTGGCAAGCGGGGGCCGCTCTTCATCGCAGTGCCCGGGCCTCTCACTATCGCGGCCTTTCTTGTTGCAGAGCACAGGCTCCAGACGCGCGGGCTCAGTAGTTGTGGCTCACGGGCCCAGCTGCTCTGCGGCATGTGGGATCCTCCCAGACCAGGGCTCGAACCCGTGTCCCCTGCATCAGCAGGCAGATTCTCAAGCACTGTGCCACCAGGGAAGTCCTTCAGTTTAAAAGAAGTAAATATTCTTTGGGTTTTCAAATTAGGATTTTGTCACAGTTGTGAGTTCTGTAATCTGACCATTGTGAACATATACACAGAGCTTCTGAGATAATGTACGAAAAACCATACCAGCTGTAAAGCATTATTCAAATGTAAGGTATTACTGATATTAAATGTCTGGAAAAATGAAAAAAATAGTAAAAATAGAGCTTATCATTAAATCAGTAATCCTCCTGCTACATTATTTGCGTGAATTTATGTTTTCTAGCTCATGAAAATACAGAATATCTGTTAACATTAATGTAAAATTTCCTCTTATTCCTAAGTTGAATAATGGATTCTTCTGGCCTAGACTTTTTCTTTTCTTCTTTCTTTTTTTTTTTTTTTTATGCGGTACGCGGGCCTCTCACTGTTGTGGCCTTTCCCGTTGCGGAGCACAGGCTCTGGACGCGCAGGCTCAGCGGCCATGGATCACGGGCCCAGCCGCACCGCGGCATGTGGGATCTTCCCGGACCGAGGCACGAACCCGTGTCCCCTGCATCGGCAGGCGGACTCTCAACCACTGCACCACCAGGGAAGCCCTAGACTTTTTCTTATTTAAATTAGTCAAAGAAAGTTTGTCATCTGTGTAAAACCAAATATTCTCTGAATGTTCAGAGAAACTGTGATTATCCATAACTTCTCTGTAGAAATATAGGCTACTGAATCTAACTTGAATTTATGAGGTATATGAGACCTCAATTTATATATTAATTGATTTTTAGTATGAAGAGATTAGTGTGCTTTTTCTTATGAAATTTGTTTTGACCTTTTTGAAAAAAATATAGTTCGATATTATTATAATCTTTTGGCACCTATGATAGCATAGGTGCCAAAAGATAAAGACAGTTCCTTTCTACATGGGTCTTAGCAAATTGCTGACTCCTAACGGAAAAAACTGGAAAATCAATTTCAAAATAATTGTGCTGATATTGTATTTTTTCTGGGCTTTTGCTTTTCTAAGCTCATTTCTTTGTGAAAACTACATTTCTGCTGTTTTTTGGAATTCTCAGAGAATAGAGGGATTTTATGGGTTTTTTTTTTAACATCTCTATTGGAGTATGATTGCTTTATAATAGTGTGTTAGTTTCTGCTTTATAACAAAGCGAATCAGCTATACATATACATATATTCCCATTTCTCCTCCCTCTTGCATCTCCCTCCCACCCTCCCTATCCCACCCCTCTAGGTGGTCACAAAGCACCGAGCTGATCTCCCTGTGCTATGCGGCTGCTTCCCACTAGCTATCTATTTTACATTTGGTAGTGTATATATGTCCATGCCACTCTCTCACTTAGTCCCAGCTTACCCTTCCCACTCCCCTATGGTTATTTTTCAAATGAAATGTGGCAGTAGTTAGAAATGGATGTATAGGGAAGCAAGATCTCAAAGCTTACTCCTCTGTTATTTAGATAACATTTATTAAACACTTACTGTGTGCTAAGCGCATGAAGTAACTAAAGTATCAAAAGAGCACAATGGGATAGGTACTATCATCATCCCCATTTTACATATGAGGAAACTGAGGCACAGAAAGACTAAGAAACTTGCCCATGGTAGTTACTTAGAGGAAAGGGGCAGATCTAGGATATTGATCAGCCTGTCTGACACTGCCCCTATGCTCATAATCATGTTCTTCTGCCTTCATGACTGTTATCACTGAATTCTTTCATTTTTTTAACTCAAGTTCAGCTGATTTACAATATTATATGTTTCAGGTGTACAACATAGTGATTCATAATTTTTAATGATTATACTCCATTTATAGTTATTATAAAAATTGGCTATATTCCCTGTGCTGTACAATATATCCTTGTAGCTTATTTATTTTTATTTTTAATATTTTATTTATTTATTTATCTATTTATTTATTTTGGCTGCACCAGGTCTTAGTTGAGGCACGTGGGATCTTTTAGTTGCAGCATGCAGACTTCTTAGTCGTGGTGTGCGGACTCTTAGTTGCGGCATGAGAACTCTTAGTTGCGGCATGCATGCGGGATCTAGTTCCCCGACCAGGGATCGAGCCCAGGCCCCCTGCATTGGGAGCATGGAGTCTTACCCACTGGACCACCAGGGAAGTCCCTATTTATTTTATTTTATTTTTTATAAATTTATTTATTGATTGATTGATTTTTGGCTGCATTGGGTCTTTGTTGCTGTGTGCGGGCTTTCTCTAGTTGCGGCGAGCGGGGGCTACTCTTTGTTGCGGTGTGCGGGCTTCTCATTGCGGTGGCTTCTCTTGTTGCACAGCACGGGCTCCAGGCGCACAGGCTTCAGTAGCTGTGGCACTTGGGCTCAGCAGTTGTGGCTTGCAGGCTCTAGAGCGCAGGTTCAGTAGTTGTGGCACATGGGCTTAGCTGCCCCGTGGCATGTGGGATCTTCCCAGGCCAGTGCTTGAACCCATGTCCTCTGCATTGGCAGGTGGATTCTTAACCACTGCACCACCAGGGAAGTCCCTGCTATTTATTTTATATATAGTAGTTTGTACCTCTTAATGCCCTACCTCCAGCTTGCCCCTCTCCCCTTCCCTCTCTTCACTGGTAACCACTAGTTTGTTTTCTAGATCTGTGAGTCTGTTTCTTTTTTGTTATATTCACTAGTTTGTTGTATTTTTTAGATTCCACATATATGTGATATCATACAGTATTTGCCTTTTTCTATCTGACTTATTTCAATTAGCATAATGCCCTCCAAGTCCATCCATGTTGTTGCAAATGGCAAAATTTCATTCTTTTTTATGGCTGAGTAGTATTCCATTGTGTATGTATACCACACCTTCTTTATCCATTCATCTGCTGATGGGTACTTAGGTTGCTTACATATGTTGGCCATTGTAAATAATGCTGCTATGTACATTGGGGTGCATGTCTCTTTTCGAATTAGTATTTTCATTTTTTTTCAGATAAGTACCCAGGAGTGGAATTGCTGGGTCATATGGTAGTTCTGTTTTTAGTTTTTTGAGAAACCTCTATACTGTTTTCCATAATGGCTGTCCTAATTTACACTCCCACTAACAGTGTACAGAGGTTCCCTTTTTTTCCACATCCTTGCCAACATTTGTTATTTGTGGTCTTTTTGATGGCTAAGACTGAATTCTTAACGATCATCTCCTCCAGTATCTCCACTAGAAAAGAGACTTTTTTTCAGGAAGTTTTAATTTTTGCGTTAATAAGAGAGGTTCATTGATTGCATAGAGGAGAGCATCTTAGAATTTTTTTAAATAAAGGGGGAAGGAGTGGGCAAGAACCAAGATTTCATGTAGCATTACTGGAATAAATGGCTGGTATCAAGATTTGTGGAATAAGTGGTAAAAATATTTTTACTTTAAGTCAGAAATTCTAAGACATTTCCATCAACCTACATATGTTCTGTTACTGTTACTTTGCACCCTGCTTCTCTGAATCACTGGTTGTGTTAGCTTGGACAGGCTACTTAACCTAACATCCTATAAATGCAATAGTAATTCCCAGCTCAGTCCTCCTAGTGACGCTGAATGAGCTAGCCCATGAAGAGAACCCAGGCCAGACCCCGCCATAGAGTCAGTGCTCAATTAAGTACAGGTTGTTATTATTGAGCACAGTGGGAGATGGAAACAATATCTAACCTGATAATGTGTTTTCAAGTTGCTGCAAAGCCGAGGGGCCAGGACAAGTACACAAATAACTGCAATGGAGTGAAGTAGGATTAGTGTGGTGTAAGAAGTATGGAAAGAGTGCTATGGGAGAGGGTTCCCCATCATTGGTGGAATTAGGGAAAGCTCTGAGAAGAAGGTGTTAACTCATTTCAGCTAAGCCAGCTTTTCCTGAAGTGTGGAACGCACATGGGGCAGTAATGGAAGATGACTTCATGTGGTATTCTGACATGGCATGAAATAACTTTGAATTCCATGGTAAAAAATGATTCCCTTTTCCAATTCGTCTGACCTCATTAGGGAGAACCTCTTGGCTTGGTGCCGGTAGTGGCAGCTCTCAAACACATGCTCATATGCCTTTTTGTCAAAGGGAGAGCAGACTTCAGCCTCAAAATAGGGAGCATCTACTTAGAATTTTGTTGCTATTTTTAGTTACGTGCTATTTATAGCAAATGGTACTGGTTTTCCCATGTGAAGTAGTGATACAAAATTTTCTGTATAAAAAAATTTCTCTAAGAAAAAATGAGTTCATTTAAAGAAAAAATACTAAGCAAATAATATTACATATGACTCGTGGGTTATGGTAAATGGTATGTGAAGAAACTCTGTGCTGGACTATGAAAGAGGGACGGAAGTTTACCAGGAACAATGAGAGTATTCATGATATGTACAGCTTGAGTAAAGGGGCATGGCAAAAAAGTATGTTTGGAGATTAATAAATAGTTCAATTTGGGAGGAGCAAGTTTCATTACTGATAAGTAACAAAGCTAGAAGTACAAAACTATATTAAAATTCAGTTAGTAACGAAGTTTTACAGACCTAGCAATAATCGTTGATATTCCTCAACTGCTGTTTATCATTTTTTCCATGGAAAATTTTCTTTTCTTTCTGTATATCTGAGGAGAAAATTAAGCACTTCAGTCAACTTAAATCTGAACTTTTTCTTAAAGACAATACTTTGAGGAAGATACTTTGTTTAATTACAGAACTTAAAGTAGCAGCCCCGAAAAACTTCATTCTGAAAAGGCTTTTCTGGAAAGTAGTTGTTTTGTCTTATTTTTAATCTTTAAAGCTTGTTTTACCTGTTTATCAAATGCAGCATATTCAATCTTAAAGTAAAATATAAATAAATGTTGTATACTGATGCTGCATTTTAAAATGTTGATTAAATTTAATGCAATCATCTTGATGCCTGAAATGTTGTGATGGAATCATTGTATATGGTGTGTTGGGGCCAGGGAGACAGAAGAGGGGAGAGCAGTAGGGAAAAGATAGTAGCTCACATGGATTGGGTTAGCAGACACAAAAAAAGAGAGATCGAGGGGAAGTTCCTGGCATGCAAGAAGTATGAGTATAGACAGTGAGATGAGAAAGTACATTTCAAGAAGTCTTACGTGTATGTTCCCCTACAATAAAAATATAATTAAAAAGTTACTTTTGAATGTAGGATTGTTATTTTTTAAAAGGTGACTCCTGGGAAGTCAAAGCAGTCTAGCTCCCATTTGGCAAGTTACACACTTACTCTGTAAGACTGACTTGTAGTCTCAGGTTTAGGTGAAGGTATTGAGAAGCCCAGGTGAGTACTGGTGCTGTGCTAATGAGACTCATTCTGGTTAGTGATCTTATACATAGTTGCCACCTTTTTATTGCACAGTTGGGAAGTGCACAGCTTCCCCAGCCATACCTGACAGTCTTGGCCATTTCTTAGATTCTAAGTGCTTGACACATCTGATGACCAACCATCCTGGTTTACCTAGACTAGGATAACAAACTCTCCCAGTTTGCCTGGGACCGAGGAGGTTCATGGCACTTGGAACTTTGAGTGCAAAAGGTAGACCAGTCCCAAGCAAATTGGGATGGTTGATCACCCTAATTAGAGGGCAGAGTAGCTACAGAGAATAGAGTATCAAGTGTCCCCAACATTGAGGCAGGTAAGGATGATGTAGTGCTGTATAATCAAAAATGCTTGAGCTAGATAGACACTGTTAGGAATACACCATCCAAGTTTTAACTAAAAAACTTCAGAGAATTACGGAAAATACAGGGACAGGCATCAACATGACTTACATACGGTTATGAAGAGTCCACATGGAAAGGCTAAAGAAATTGGTATTATCTCCCACCCAAATAAACCTCTCCAGTCCAACCTACATGGTGTCTACTCATCTATAACACTGATTGTGAGGACTTTGCTTCCTAAAAAACTTCTTGAGGTTCTCCTTATTAAGTACAAGCACTTTGGCTTTGGCATTTAAGGCTCTCCACTACCGACCTCTTGTCACAGATTCCAAGTTTGGACAGGCATGGCCTTTATTTTAGCAGGGTGGGTTATCAGGAAGGGGCCAACATCTGCATAGGGCAGCCACTGGGAAAACGAATCCAGCTGTAGATGCTAAGGGAGAAGGCACAGTGCCCAAGGACGAGAGTGATCTCTACAATGTGCAAAATGAGAAATATCAGGGCATTATAGCATGTGGGTGGATTACACCCAGATGTCTGCATAAACATTTGGCACCAGGAAGATCTGCATGTTCAGGATTTGGGAACAGGGCCTTCATGGAATGTGGGGTTGGGGGGAGTAGCAACGATACAAAGTCAAGAGTAAAGTCAGTAGCTGGGAAAGGACTGGCAAAGGACTTAGCTCAGGGCCCAAAGGAGAGGGCCACCTAGACAACCTGGACACAATCAGGGGATTGATTTAAAGCAGATGTCTAGGCAGGAGAACGGAGCTACCACCTAAGGGTTAGACTCGCAAGAAGGGTGTTGATGCTGAATACCAGCATGTTGGTCTTAAGCGTCTCCAATCTTAAAACAGGCCTGAAGCAGGTGGCCTCGGCTGTGGAGGAAAAGAGGGATGCAGAGAAAGGGAATAAAACCAGGTCTAGCCCACTCAACCCACCACTTCACCACTCTCACCTCTTTTCTGTAAAAGCTTGAACCATGTGAAATGATTGGAACACCCTGCCCTTCCCAGCCCCTCCACGTTTTCCCCTACTATTGCTTTCTCTAGGATACTCTTTCCATTTTCTCCTGTTAAAATCCTACCCATTCATTCTCCAAGGCTCATCTCAAATGCTGTTCTTCTGCCTTTCCTCAATGGAGAACTGTGGTACCTTCCTCTTTTTGATCTGTTATGGCAGTTCTGTGCCTTAGAACTCTCCTTGATATTTTATAATCTGCACTGTTCAATAAAGTAGCCACCTAGCCACACGCGGCTATTAAGCACTTGAACGTGGCTAGTGACCAAGGAAGTGAAACATTAATTTTATTCAGTTTTAGTCCATTTAAATGTAAATAACCACATGTGGCTAGCGGCTTCTGTATTGGACAATACAGCTCTACAGCATCTCCCATAGTACTTTCTCTTTAACGATTCAATAAACATTTATGGCATGCCTATTCTGTGCTTGTAGCAATAGGTACTAGAAATGCAACCATGGCTAAGACACAGTCCCTACCCTCAGGAATTAGCACAGACATTCTCCCTTTTGCTTGGTATATATGTTATTTACCATAGTATTCTATAAGCTTCTTCAGGACAGGCATGTGTCATACTCATCTTTGTATTCTCCCTAAGGCCTAACATAATGCCTGCCTATATCAGGTTGCACAATCAATTCATAATAAATTGAAATTTTATTCTCTTGTGAAAAATTAACCTGATTGGAAGTCTAGGAGTAAAGCATTCATGTTCTGCTTCTTACTTGAAAATTCTGCAGCCGTTCTTTAATGTAATATCCTTAGATGGACTACAATAGAAGATCTTCTAATTTAGTTGTCAAAAAATGAAAGGTCAAAGTGAATAGAGAGGGAAATAAAAGGCACATGGGTAGTCTCCCTGTTTGGGGTCTTTCCCTACTTCAGTGGAGTACGTTGTGTCCCTCAGAGCTGGTAGCCTTATGTTCTCTCTCTAACCTGCAACCAAAATCTAGTCTCATATTCATTTACACAGAGTTAACAAATATGACTAGTAAAACTCAACATTTTAATCTTCTTTTAGGAGCTCTTTTACTTAAATGGTTATCATAGCCTTAAGCTAAAGCAGTGTTTTTTTCCAACTTTGTGCTGGGCTCCCTGCAGAATGTAAGTTTATGTGAAGCTCCCTTAAGAACCCACACTGGGGTGGGGAAATTAGAGGCAGCTTTAATTTTTGGTTCTTGGGTAAGAGGATGGGAAATTATACATATATATTTAAAAATTATAATAGGGTCTTCCCTGGTGGCACAGTGGTTGAGAGTCCGCCTGCCGATGCAGAGGATGTGGGTTCGTGCCCCGGTCCGGGAGGATCCCACATGCCGCGGAGCGGCTGGGTCCGTGAGCCATGGCCGCTGAGCCTGCGCGTCCGGAGCCTGTGCTCCGCAATGGGAGAGGCCACAACAGTGAGAGGCCCGCGTACCGCAAAAATAAATAAATAAATAAATAAAGTTAATATAATGAATAACTATAGGCATATTCTTATAATTAATAATACAATTATTATAATCATATAATAAACAATATAATATTATATAATCATAATATATACAGTTGACCCTTGAACAACATTAGTTTGAACTGCTTGGGTCCACTTACATGTTGATTTTTTCAATAGTAAATACTAAACTACTACACGATCATGGTTAGTTAAATCCAAGGTGTGGAACCGCAGATATGGAGGGCTGACTGTAAGTTATACTCACATCTCGTGTTGTTCAAGGGTCAAATGTTTATCATTTTCCCTTTTAAAAATCAACTTCATTGGGGTATAATTTTCCTCTGTAGGTAATTTTTATTCTTCAATTTTATTACAAGAAAAATTTTAAATTACGAGAACACTTTTGTACAGGTTGACTAAACTGCAAGCTTTAGGAGTACAGACACCATGTCCAGTTTGTCAGTTTTGCTTAAGGTGTTATTCTCATTACTTAGCATAGTACCTGCCACATGGCTGCAATCAATAGTTACATGTTCAATGAATGAATGAAAGAGTTCTCTAGACATGTTGTTTCCCAACCATTCTTTTTTTCTTCATGAAGTTTTTTTTCCTTCAGTTTTTAAAAACTATGGTGAAATACATATAACATAAAATTTACCATCTTAACCATTTTTAAGTGTCTAGTTCAGTGTTAGGCACTCATGTTGTATATCTATCACCACCATCCTTCTGCAGAACTCTTTCCATCTTACAAAACTGAAACTATATTCATTAAACAACAACACCCCATTTCCCCTTCCCCCCAGCCCCTGGCAACCACCATTCCTCTTTGCGCCTCTATGAGTTTGACTATTCTAAATATCTCATGTAAGAGGAATTATACAGCATTTGTCATTTTGTGACTGGCTTATCTCACTTGGCATGATGTCTTCCAGATTCATTGATGTTAGAGTGTACGTCAGAATTTCCTTCATTTTAAGGTTGAATAATATTCCAGGTATGTAATACCACATGTTATTTATCCATTCATCCATTGATTAGCACTTGGGTTGCTTCCACATTTTAGCTACTGTGAATAATGCTGTTATGAACATGGGTGTGTAAGTATCTCTTTGAGACCCTGCTTTCAATTCTTTTGGGAGTATAGTTGTAAGCAGAATTGCTAAATCATATGGTAATTCTATTTTTAATTTTTTGAGGCACCGCCATACTGCTTTTCACAGCAGCTATACCATTTTACATTCCCACCAACAGTGCATAAGGGCTCCAGTTTTTCCACATCCTTGTTATTTACTGATTTTTTTTTTTTTTTTTTTGCGGTACGCAGGCCTCTCACTGTTGTGGCCTCCCCCGTTGCAGAGCACAGGCTCCAGACGCGCAGGCTCAGCGGCCATGGCTCACGGGCCCAGCTGCTCCGCAGCATGCGGGATCTTCCCGGACCGGGGCAGGAACCCGTGTCCCCTGCATCGGCAGGCGGACTCTCAACCACTGCGCCACCAGGGAAGCCCTTTACTGATTTTTTGATAGTAGCCATTCTAATGGGTGTTGGGGGTACCTAATAGTTTTGATTTGCATTTCCCTAATGATTAGTGATGTTGAGCATTTTTTCCCATGCTTATTGGCAATTTGTATATCTTCTTTGCAGAAATACTGGCGTCCAATTTACATATAATAAAGTGCACATATTTTTGAGTGCATTGTAAAGAGTTTTAACAAATGTATATATCTGTATAAACACCACCCCAGTCAAGACTGAGAACATTTCTATCACCCCTTAGGGCTACCTCGTGCCCTCTGGCAGTCAGTTTCCTCTGACCCCTGGCCTCAGGCAACTATTGTACTTTCTGTCGTCATAGATTAGTTTTGCCTGTCCTAGAATTCCACTTACATGGAATTGTACACTATGTACACTTTTGTGTTTGGCTTCTTTTGACATAATATTTTTGAGACTCTTTCATGTTGTTGCTGGTAGGCAGAAGATATTTTATAAGTGAAAATTCCTGAACCACTGAGCGGTGGGAGATCACAATAATAACTGACATTTATTAAGCACATACAATACGTTGAGTACTGTTCAGGCTTTACAAATAATATCTTACTTAATCCTAACATCAACCTCATGAGGTGATTCTATTAATCCCATTTTAGAGATGAAAAGTCACAGAATGTATAAGTAATCTGCCAAATGTCCTACAGCTACCCAGTGGCAGAGCTGGTATTTGAACTCAAAGAACCTGGCTCCAGAGTCAGCGTGTAAAGTTACCACCCTCTGCAGCCCCAGCACTCCTGAGAGGGCCAAGGTGTACGTCCTGCTCCTTTTGTCCTTCCCTCTTTCCACTTGCCGTCCTCAGCCTCTTCTGAGCACACATATACTTGTCTAAACGAAGAGTCTAAGTTGCCACTAGTAAAGGAAAGTGTAAGGCCAACTGGCCCGAGGCAGGGGAACACAATCAGATTCACAGGTTGCATCAGACCGAAATTCTCCGGACCACCCAGTTCCAGAAACTGACCTGGAGACATTCCGGACCACCCAGTTCCAGAAACTGACCTGGGGACTTTGCACCCGGCCCAGCCTTCCCGCCTTTCGAGGGGCGGGACTAACGGTCCCCAGGATACCCGAAAAGACCACCAAATAAGGAATACCCTGCGCCCTCCCAGATTCACCACACCCCTTTCCCTTCTTCCCCTATAAAATCTTGCCCAACCCGTGCGACTTCTCTGGCCCCTTTCTCTCGGACCAGTGAACCTCGCCCGGGAGCGCTCCCTAATAAAGCTCACTTGAAGCTTTCCTCTGTTTCCCGGTGCCGTTTGTTAAGATCCGACCTTACAGAAAGTGCTGGGGAAAAAATGAACAGTAGAGGAATAGAAAAGAGAAGCAATTATATCCAATTCTCATTAGTACCAACTTGCCTGATTTCATGGGCCTGTGCTTATTTTCATGCTCAATTATCTCATGAGACTGGATAGGAACACAAAAAAAACTGGTTCCCACACTCTTAAGTCAGTGTTTATTTTGGCAGAAGTGGCAATCTACATTTCCACTGTATTAACAGAAGTATTAAAATCATTCTGCACCATCTTCATGGGCTATACCACTGCTGTACATTTGTTTCTGAATTAGTAAACAGTTTTAAGTGAGTGCTTTTCTAGCCATTATTTCATTATGTCCTCACAAAGGCCAAATTACTTTGGAAAGGCAGGAAATATAGCGGCCCCCATTTAATATTATTATTCCAAGGTGACTGAATGACTGGCCTAACGTTATACACCTACTTCTGGATGATCTTCACTATTAATGGTGAAGCTGGGCCTAGAAGGCATCTCTCAGCGTCACCCGCTAGGTTTTAGCTCTGGCTCTGTTCACCAGGACAATGGTCTTCTGGTTGTAAGTAAAAGTATATTTTCAATTTGGGTTATGCTAGTGTTAATGAGAGAGAATGTAAATCACTTTCTCCCTAATTGAAGAACAAATCATTTCTTCTTATTTTTATTATGTAAGAATTGAGAGTTTTGCCAACAGATACCTTAATTACCGTCTTCTTTCCTGCTTGCTTTCACAGACCAGTGACCTTTTTTATTTCCTAGTAAACAAACTTCATGAGTACTTGCCAGAGTCTAGGGATAAGAATGCACATCAAAATAAAAGCCAAAGTGTTGGTGAGCTGGTGTAAGTACTAACTGGATAATCATAGATATTTTTCCCTACGATGTTCAAGATAAATGGAAGGCATTGGGCAAAATATATACTGTATTAATGATTAATAGGGCAGCAAGTTTTGCTTCACATAGATTTTTTAAAAACAGCATTTATTTTGTTCTAATTGTATAGTTAAAGAAAAACTACACAAGAAACTAGTAATACTGGCTGTCCCAAAAGGGAAAAAAATGAGTGTCTGAATAAAAGACACCTTTCACTGTATTCCCTTTTTTACCTTTGAAATTTTGAGCCAGAAATTACTACTTGAAACAGTTAAAATTATTAAATGTAGTTTAAAAATAGTGTGATTATCATTAAAACTTTGCAAAAAATAAGTGCAAAAATCAATATGTAAATGACTTTTAATCCTGACATGCACCTATTAATTCATTCATTCAACAAATATTTTTGAGTGCTTACTATGTAGCAGTCACAGAGTAGACACTCAACCAATGTTGGCAATTTAACATACAGAATTTCCTTCCTATACTTTTTTCTACATGGCTATCTGAATGCAGTTCTATTGAGCATTACTGATTTTGTGGAATTCTTAACTTACAATGAAATCATGCCATTTCTGTGATTTTTTTTTCTCTTTGTTTTCTAGGGCATGCATTGAAATTATACAGACTCTGGGACTGATGTTCAGAGAAACAGAAACTGAGGCATCACCCCTGAACACATTGGCAGCTAAGAAGTAAGGCCTTTTAAAAATTGAGACCTTGTAGTTGCAACCCATTAACTATTCTACTGAGTGTCTTCCAGAACTCAACTCTCTTGACTTCTCTGTTCAATCCCCTTGTAAATATATTAAACTCTTTTGTCTCACTTCCTTCTTTGATGAATACATTAATTAACATACTGAGTCCTCTCTGATTATTGGGGGCACAAAGATTTTGTTAGCATAAGTTTATCTTTTGTCATTGCCTGAAAAAGACCAAATGAACCATCATACGTTAAAAACGAGGGGGTCTCTATTAGAATTTTCTAGAGTACACTTTTATCCACATTGCAAAGGCAGGAACTATAGTAGCTCCCTTTAGTATATAATTGTGTGACCTTGGAGTGAATGACATTGGAGGGAAAGCTGTTGTAAGATACTCCAAGATATGTGGCCCAAAGAAGATAGAAATTTACATCATTCTTACATAACAGTCCCGAGTTAATAGCCATGCTTTTCCTCTACAAGATCAGCCAGAGACTTAGGTTCCCTCCTTTTTGTTGCTCTGCTATCTTCTATCATGCTATCTTTGTCCTCATGGTTAGCTGGCTAAATTGCTTGCTTTTATAACTCCCTGTGGGAATCAGGAAGAGAAGTAAAGGGCAAGCAACTTTCCTTTTTAAGCAAGGCGTATAAGACTTTTGCTTACCTTCTGTTGGTGAGAACTTTAGGCACATGGTGTTTCTAGCTGCAGAAGAGGCTGCAAAATGCGTCTGTAGTTGGACAGCTGTGTGCCTAGCTAAACTATAGATGGCAATGGGACATCTGTAATTTAAAGGAAGAATGGAAGAACGTATAGTGAGGGACAACAGCATTCTTTGCCACAGAAAGTATGTGTTTGCATGTCTTCCATATTATCTGCTTGACCTTTTTGTGAGATTTATAGGCTATGAATTACACCCTCGGGCAATGGTCTGACTAAAATCTTAATTTTTTTCTACCCATATCAATTGTTTATCTACATTTCTTGTACTAGAAGGTGGAAGAAGGAAGAGAGCCATGGACTCTGAAACATTTAAACCAGAGGGAAGAATAAGAACTTTTAGTAATATTTGTCCAGGCTATTTATTAGAGACCTTTACAAATAAATTTTAATGATAATACTCATTAACATACCTTAAGCAACTTGCTATGTGCCAGGGACTATGGGCATACTGTGCATTATAGCAGGGATGGTCAAACATTTCTGTAAAAGGCCATATAGTATGGGCTTCCCCGGTGGCTCAATGGTTAAGAATCCACCTGCCAATGCAGTGGACACGGTTTGAGCCCTGGTCCGGGAAGATCCCACATGCCACAGAATAACTGAGCCTGTGCGCCACAACTACTGAACCTGCGCTGTAGAGCCCACAAGCCACAACTACTGAAGCCTGTGCACCTGGAGCCCGTGCTCCGCAACAAGAGAAGCCACTGCAATGAGAAGCCCGCGCACTGCAACAAAGAGTAGCCCCCGGAGGGCCCCCACAAGCTTCTGGGATCTGCAGGGAGCAGGTGTCTCAGTGACAACTATACTCTGGACTAAATTCTGAATTTGTCTTGTTGGTCAAATGATTAACATCAAAAGCAGCTCCAAGAGATTGTCTCAAGATGGCGGAGTAGAAGGACATGCCCTCATTCCCTCTTGCGAGAGCACCGGAATCACAACTAACTGCTGAACAATCATTGACAAGAAGACACTGGAACTCACCAAAAAAGATACCCCACATCCAAAGACAAAGGAGAAGCCGCAATGAGATAGTAGGAGGGGCGCAATCACAATAAAATCAAATCCCATAACTGCTGGGTGGGTGACTCACAAACTGGAGAACACTTATACCACCCACTGGAGTGAAGGTTGTGAGCTCCACGTCGGGCACCCAAACACGGAGGTCCGGCAACGGGAGGAGAAATTCGTAGAGAATCAGACTTTGAAGGCTAGCGGGATTTGATTGCAGGACTTCGACAGGACTGTGGGAAACAGAGCCTCCACTCTTGGAGGGCACACACAAAGTAGTGTGCGCATCAGGACCCAGGGGAAGGAGCAGTGACCCCGTAGGAGACTTAACCACACGTACCTGTTAGTGTTGGAGGGTCTCCTACAGAAGTGGGGGTGGCTGTGTCTCACCGTGAGGACAAGGACACTGGCAGCAGAAGTTCTGGGAAGTGCTCCTTGGTGTGAGGCCTCCCAGAGTCCGCCATTAGCCCCACCAAAAAGCTGGGTAGGCTCCAGTGCTGGGTCGCCTCAGGCCAAACAACCAACAGGGAGAGAACCCAGCCCCACCCATGAGCAGACAAGCAGATTAAAGTTTTACTGAGCTCTGCCCACCAGAGCAACACCCAGCTCTACCCACCACTAGTCCCTCCCATCAGGAAGCTTGCACAAGCCTCTTAGATAGCCTCATCCATGAGAGGGCAGACAGCAGAAGCAAGAAGAACTACAATTCTGCAGCCTGTTGAAGTAAAACCACATTCACAGAAATATAGACAAAATGAAAAGGCAGGGCTTCCCTGGTGGCGCAGTGGTTGAGAATCAGCCTGCCAATGCAGGGGACACGGGTTCGAGCCCCGGTCTGGGAAAACCCAACATGCCACGCAGCAACTAGGCCCGTGAGCCACAACTACTGAGCCTGCGCGTCTGGAGCCTGTGCTCCACAGCAAGAGAGGCCGCGACAGTGAGAGGCCTGCACACCGCAATGAAGAGTGGCCCCCGCTCGCTGCAACTAGAGGAAGCCCACGCACAGAAACGAAGACCCTACATAGCCAAAAATAAATTAATTAAAAAAAAAAAAGGCAAAGGACTTTGTACCAGATGAAGGAACAAGATAAAACCCCAGAAAAACAACTAAATGAAGTGGAGATAGGCAACTCTCCAGAAAAAGAATTCAGAATAATGATAGGGAAGATGATCCAGGACCTCGGAAAAAGAATGAAGGCAAAGATGCAAGAAATGTTTAACAAACACCTAGAAGAATTAAAGAACAAACAAACAGAGATGAACAATACAATAACTGAAATGAAAAATACACTAGAAGGAATCAATAGCAGAATAACTGAGGCAGAAGAATGGATAAGTGACCTGGAAGACAGAATGGTGGAATTCGCTGCCATGGAACAAAATAAAGAAAAAAGAATGAAAAGAAATGAAGACAGCCCAAGAGACCTCTGGGACAACATTAAACGCAACAATATTCACATTATAGGGGTTCCAGAAGGAGAAAAGAGAAAGGACGCAAGAAAATATTTGAAGAGATTATAGCCGAAAACTTCCCTAACGTGGGAAAGGAAATAGCCATCCAAGTCCCAGAAGTGCAGAGAGTCCCAGGCAGTATAAACCCAAGGAGAAACATGCCAAGACACATAGTAATCAAAATTGCAAAAATTAAAGACAAAGAAAAATTATTGAAAGCAGCAAGGGAAAAATGACAAATAACATACAAGGAACTCCCATAAGGTTAACAGCTGATTTCCCAGCAGAAATTCTACGAGCCAGAAGGGAGTGGCACAATATATTTAAAGTGATGAAAGGGAAGAAACTACAACAAATATTACTCTACCCAGCAAGGATCTCATTCAGATTCAACAGAGAAATCAAAAACTTTAAGACAAGCAAAAGCTAAGAGAATTCAGCACCACCAAACCAGCTCTACAACAAATGCTAAAGGAACCTCTCTAACTGAGAAACACAAGAGAAGAAAAGGACCTACAAAAACAAACCCATAACAATTAAGAAAACGGTAGTAGGAACATACATATCAATAATTACCTTAAACGTGAATGGATTAAATGCTCCAAACAAAAGACACAGGCTCGCTGAATGGATACAAAAACGAGACCTATATATATGCTGTCTACAAGAGACCCACTTCAGACCTAGAGACACATACAGACTGAAACTGAGGGGATGGAAAAAGATATTCCATGCAAATGGAAATCAAAAGAAAGCTGGAGTAGCAATACTCATATCGGATAAAATAGACTTTAAAATAAAGAATGTTACAAGAGACAAGGAAGGACACTACATAATGATCAAGGGATCAAACCAAGAAGAAGATATAACAATTATAAATATATATGCATCCAACATAGGAGCACCTCAATACATAAGGCAACTGGTAACAGCTATAAAAGAGGAAATTGACAATAACACAATAATAGTGGGGGATTTTAACACCTCATTTACACCAATGGACAGATCATCCAAACAGAAAATTAATAAGGAAACACAAGCTTTAAATGACACAATAGACCAGATAGATTTAATTGATATTTATAGGACATTCCATCCAAAAACAGCAGATTACACTTTCTTCTCAAGTGTGCATGGAACATTCTCCAGGATAGATCATATCTTGGGTCACAAATCAAGCCTCAGTAAATTTAAGAAAATCGAAATCATATCAAGCATCTTTTCCGACCACAACGCTATGAGATTAGAAATCAGTTACAGGGAAAAAAACGTAAAAAACACAAACACATGGAGGCTAAACAATATGTTATAAATAACCAAGAGATCACTGAGGAAATCAAAAAATACCTAGAGAAAAATTATAACAAAAACACGACAATCCAAAACCTATGGGATGCAGCAAAAGCAGTTCTAAAAGGGAAGTTTATAGCAATACAAGCCTACCTCAAGAAGCAAGAAAAATCTCAAATAAACAATCTAACCTTACACCTGAAAGAACTAGAAAAAGAAAAAACAAAACCCAAAGTTAGTAGAATGAAAGAAATCATAAAGATCAGAGCAGAAATAAATGAAATAGAAACAAAGAAAACAATAGCAAAGATCAATAAAAGTAAAAGCTGGTTCTTTGAGAAGATAAACAAAATTGATAAACCTTTAGCCAGACTCATCAAGAAAAAGAGGGAGAGGACTCAAATCAATAAAGTTAGAAATGAAAAAGGAGAAGTTACAACGGACACCACAGAAATACAAAGCATCCTAAGAGAACAATACAAGCAACTCTATGCCAATAAAATGGACAACCTGGAAGAAATGGACACATTCTTAGAAAGGTATAACCTTCCAAGACTGAACCAGGAAGAAATAGAAAATATGAACAGACCAATCACAAGTAATGAAATTGAAACTGTGATTAAAAATCTTCCAACAAATAAAAGTCCGGGACCAGATGGATTCACAGGCGAATTTTATCAAACATTTAGAGAAGAGCTAACACCCATCCTTCTCAAACTCTTCCCAAAAATTGCAGAGGCAGGAACACTGCCAAACTCATTCTATGAGACCACCATCATGCTGATACCAAAACCAGATAAAGATACTACAAAAAAAGAAAATTACAAACCAATATCACAGATAAATATAGATGCAAAAATACTAGCAAACAGAATCCAACAACACATTAAAAGGATCATACAACATGATCAAGTGGAATTTATCCCAGGGATGCAAGGATTCTTCAATATACGCAAATCCATCAATGTGATACAGCATATTAACAAAGTGAAGAATAAAAACCATATGATCATCTCAATAGATGCAGAGAAAGCTTTTGACAAAATTCAACACCCATTTATGATAAAAACTCTCCAGAAAGTGGGCATAGAGGGAACCTACCTCATCATAATAAAGGCCATATACAACAAACCCACAGCAGACATCATTCTCAATGGTGAAAAACTGAAAGCATTTCTTCTAAGATCAGGAAGAAGACAAGGATGTCCACTCTCGCCACTATTATTCAACATAGTTTTGGAAGTCCTGGCCATGGCAATCAGAAAAGAAAAAGAAACACAAGGAATACAAATTGGAAAAGAAAAAGCAAAACTGTCAGTTTGCAGATGACATGATACTATACATAGAGAATCCTAAAGATGCCACCAGAAAGCTACTCGAGCTAATCAATGAATTTGGTAAAGTTGCAGGATACAAAATTAATGCACAGAAATCTCTTGCATTCTCATACACTAACAACGAAAGATCAGAAAGGGAAATTAAGGAAACAATCCCATTCACCACTGCAACAAAAAGAATAAAATACCTAGGATAAAACCTACCTAAGGAGGTAAAAGACCTGTACTCAGAAAACTATAAGATGCTGATGAAAGAAATCAAAGATGTCATAAACAGATGGAGAGATATACCATGTTCTTGGATTGGAAGAATCAATACTGTGAAAATGACTCTACTACCCAAAGCAATCTACAGATTCAATGCAATCCCTATCAAACTACCAATGGCGTTTTTTATGGAACTAGAACAAAAAATCTTAAAATTTGTATGGAGACACAAAAGACCCTGAATAGTCAAAGCAGTCTTGAGGGAAAAAAAATGGAGGTGGAGGAATCAGACTCTCTGACTTCAGACTATACTAAAAAGCTACAGTAATCAAGACAATATGGTACTGGCACAAAAACAGAAATATAGATCAATGGAACAGGATAGAAAGCCCAGAGATAAACCCACGCACCTATGGTCAACTAATCTATGACAAAGGAGGCGAGGATATACAATGAAGAAAAAACAGTCTCTTCAATGAGTGGTGCTGGGTCAATATTTAAAAAACAAACAACCCAAGCAAAAAATGGGCAGAAGACCTAAATAGACATTTCTCCAAAGAAGACATACAGATGGCCAAGAAGTACATGAAAAGCTTCTCAACATCACCAGTTATTAGAGAAATGCAAATCAAAACTACCATGAGGTATCACCTCAAACCAGTTAGAATGGGCATCATTAGAAAACCTATAAACAACAAATGCTGGAGAGGGTGTGGAGAAAAGGGAACTCTCTTGCACCGTTGGTGGGAATGTAAATTGATACAGCCACTATGGAGAACAGTGTGGAGGTTCCTTAAAAAACTAAAAATAGAACTACCATATGACCCAGCAATCCCACTACTGGGCATATGCCCAGAGATATCCATAATTCAAAAAGACACATGCACCCCAATGTTCATTGCAGCACTATTTACAATAGCCAGGTCATGGAAGCAACCTAAATGCACATCAACAAATGAATGGATAAAGAAGGTGTGCTACATATATACAATGGAATAGTACTCGGCCATAAAAAGGAACAAAATTGGGTCATTTGTAGAGACGTGGATGGATCTAGAGACTGTTATACAGAGTAAAGTAAGTCAGAAAGAGAAAAACAAATATTGTATGTTAACACATATATGTGAAACCTAGAAAAATGGTACAGATGAACTGGTTTGCAAGGCAGAAATAGACACAGATGTAGAGAACAAACGTATGGACACCAAAGGGGAAAGTGTCAGGTGCAGTGGTGGCTGTGGAATAAATTGGGACATTGGAATTGACATATATACGCTAATATGTATAAAATATATAACTAATAAGAACCTGCTTTATAAAAAATAAATAAGATAAAATTCAAAAAAAAAAAAAAAAAAAGAGTAGCCGCCACTCACCACAACTAGAGAAAGCCCGCACACAGCAACAGAAACCCAATGCAGCCAAAAATTAAAAAAAAAAAGGCCATATAGTAAATTATTTTGGCTTTTCAGGCCATATAGTCTCTGTTGAAACTACTTAATGCTGCCATTGTCACAAAAGCACCCACAGACAATATGCAAAGGAATGGGCACAGCTGTGTTACAATAAAGCTTTATTTACAAAAACAGGTTCTAGGCTATTTGGACTGCAGGCCATAGTTTGTTGACCCCTGCTTTACAGCATACAAGGAAAATATACTCTGTTATTTTCTCTGCATACTTCTTTATGCAGTTGATGGTACTGCCATTTTCCCAATCTCCAAGAGGGAGATTGAAAATTATGAATGATATTTACATCTTCTCCCACACTGAAAGTATTGCTAAGTCATGTTACCCTTTTTGTCCACCTTTTGGTCCTTATGTTTCTTTATCCAAGATGGAGAAAATCATTCTTACCAATCTCTGTTGTAAAGTGTCACATTTTAAATGTTCTGTCTTAACTTGGTTCAACCACATCAGCCTTACTACATCAAGCCTCTTTCCTGATATGTCTAATTCTTTTCATGCCCTTTGATATATATATTATATTGCTATAGTAGAGTCTGGTTGTAACACTAACTTTTCAGTCAATTTTGATATTCATAGGGGTCAAATCATGTTACCTATACCATTAACTACCACCATAAATGTTTAATACAATTAATAATCTTCTATTGCCATGTAACAAATTACCACAAAGTTAGTGGCTTCAAACAACATACACTTATTATGTCACAGTTTCTGTAGATCAGGAAATTTGGGCACAGCTTAGCTGGATCCTCTGCTCAGGGTCTCATAAGGCTTCAATCAAGGTGTTGGCTGGGGCTGCAGTCTCATCAGAGGCTTGGGGCCCTCTTCCAAGCTCATCTGGGTAGTTGTTAGCAGAATTAATTTCCTTATAGCTGTAAAACTCATGACAGCTTGCTTCTTGGCAGGAATATCTCTGAGCTCAGGAAAGGCCTAAACTCTCCTTTAAAGGGCTCGCCTCATTAGATCAGGCCCACTCAGGATAATCTCTCTTTGATTAACTCAAAAGTCAACTAATTGGGGATCTTAATTATATTCGCAAAATCTCTTCACCTTTCTCATCTAACATAACATAATGACAAGAGTGATAGCCTAATAGATTCACAGGTCCTGACCATACTTTAGGGGAAGGGATCATATAGTGTATATACCATGGGATGAAAATCTTGGAAGCCATATTAAAATTCTGCCTACCACAATAACATAAGATGACTTATGAGACCATGAGTTTGCCCTTCAAAGTCTGTATTTTAAGATACTTTAATACATTAAAAATTCTTATATTAGAAATAATAACAATCTAAACAATGAAAGTATCAAACTGTTGGTACCATTTTTAAGGGTGTGATGTCAACCCTATAATAAGTCTATTATAATAAGTCAGGATGAAACTACCATTTTAGATTAAAATTCTTTTATCTATTATTGGCTTAATGGATTTTAAATTGAGTTGGCAGAAGGGATAGATTTCAAATTAAATTCCATTTGAGCAAATAAAAAAGCATTTATTCATTTCAGCATTTTTCTCTTTATTTTTTTCATAAGTAGAAATTTTATTTGTTCAACCCACTTCATTGTATTCTTGAAATATGCCATAATCCTTTCTTTTTTTTCAGTATCCTTATGGTTGAATTCATGTATTACCACAGCAAGTGACTCAGAATTTGAGAGTTCCTTCCCGTAGCCTAGGGTATACGATACTTTGAAATGAAGCCGTTGCTGAAAATAAAGGACTATAATTAAATATAACAGTGAATGGAATGTCAATTCAAACTTAATATCAGGAAAAGCTTCTAAATGGAGTGCTTTGTTGATTTTGGAAGTGTCTTCTGAAAATAGACTGGCTGTTTTATAAAACAGCCTGAATCAAACATTAGCAAATATCCTGTAGGACATATCCTGCTTTTTTGAGCGATGTGCTAACTGACAATGTTCTAACTTCTTTTGCAGATATGAGAACTAGACTTGTTTTTTTTTTTTAATTAATTAATTTATTTAGTTAGTTATTTTTGGCTGTGTTGGATCTTTGTTGCTGCACACAGGCTTTCTTTTTTCTGGTTGCAGTGAGCGGGGGCTACTCTTCCTTGCAGTGCACAGGCCTCTCATTATGGTGGCTTCTCTTGTTGCAGAGCACGGGCTCTAGGCATGCGGGCTTCATTAGTTGTGGCACATGGGCTCAGTAGTTGTGGCTCACGGACTCTAGAGCGCAGGCTCAGTAGTTGTGGTGCACGGGCTTAGTTGCTCTGCGGCATGTGGGATCTTCCTGGACCAGGGCTTGAACCCGTGTCCCTGAATTGGCAGGTGGATTCTTAACCACTGAGCCACCAGGGAAGCCCTAGACTTGTTTTTTGAGTTGGAGAAACGAGGGGAATTATATTTCTCGTAGAATTTTGGTAAACTTCTAATCATGGTAATGATTTAAATGACTGTAAAAAGATTAGGAAGCCTCAAATATTACTAAACAAGGATTGTTTATATTCTTCTTTATTCCATTATGAAAGGAATGCTTAAGGTTATAGAGAATTTTTATACAGTCCTGTATGTAAATTCTTTTATTGCTCCTATCTGTCAAAGCTACTCTGATACTGACTTCAGTTAGGCAACTGATATTTTCAGTGGTCTGCCTTCAGCTCCTTTTGAACCATACATGGGTTGTACTATACACATGAAAATAGGGTTACTAACCCAGCTTCTCAGGATGCACATTTTGAATTGTGATTTTGTGTGTGTGTGCCTTTTTATTTTCAAATACTATGATATATTATTCAAATATATAGTAACATTTAAGTGAGTTATTAGTGTACGTTAGTGGACTGTACTAACAGTCCACATTTTTGTTTGAAATCAAAAGGCTTCAAGTTTAATACTAGTTTTATTCACTAATAGCTAGTGATCTTTAGTGGAACAGTAAACCTCTGAAATTCTTTGTTAAAAAAAGGTTTCTCGAGTCAAAAAACTTAAGAGATAAGCGTTTTAAGAAATGCTTCATACTGTTTCTTTGTCCCAGAGATAAACAGATATAAAATCTCTGAGAAGTCCTGTAGTAAAACTATCCAGTGAACTTGGCTTACCCAAGTATTTCCCATACTTCCTTTGACCACAGAACCTATTTTGACTATAATATTGCCTGGAATTAGTAATCCATAAAAAGCCCTTTGGGAAATACTGCTATAATTTAAATCACTCAAATTTCCCTTAAATCCAGATTCCCTAAGCTTTCCAAGCTAAGTGAACTTCTAGAACTATATTTTTTCTGAACCAAAAGACCAAGAAATTATATTTTCACTTAAATGTTTCATCACTAGACATTTGTCTGCATGTCTAGGGATACAAAAGCTCAGTCAAGAATGATCTGCAATCGCCACTAAAAACTACTAGAGCTCATCAATGAATTTGGTAAAGTTGCAGGATTCAAAGTTAATACACAGAAATCTGTTGCATTTCTATACACTAACAATGAACTATCAGAAAGAGAAATTAAGAAAACAATCCTGGGAGGGGCAATATAGGGGTAGGGATTAAGAGGTACAAACTATTATGTATAAAATAAGCTACAAGGATATATTATACAACATGGGGAATATGGCCAATATTTTATAATAACTATAAATGGAGTAGAACCTTTAAACATTGTGAATCAGTATACTGTACACCTGTAACTTATATAATATTGTACATCAACTATACATCAATTTAAAAAACCATGATGAATTACCACTTCATAAAAAACAAAACAAAACAATCTCATTTACAGTCGCATCAAGAAGATAAAATACCTAGGAATAAACTTACCTAAGGAGGAATAAACCTACCTAAGGGAGGTAAATCTACCTTATAGTTTTCTGAGGTGAAACCTACCTCAGAAAACTGTAAGACACTGATGAAAGAAATTGAAGATGATGCAAACAGATGGAAAGATATACTATGTTCGTGGATTGGAAGAATTAATATCCTTAAAATGACCATATTACCCAAGACAATCTACAGATTCAATATAATCCCTATCAAAATACCAATGGCATTTTTCACAGAACTAGAGCAAACAATTTAAAAACTTGTACGGAAACACAAAAGACCCTATATAGCCAAAACAATCTTGAGAAAAAACAGCTAGAGGTATCGTGCTCCCTGACTTCAGACTATACTACAAAGCTACAATAATCAAAACAATATGGTACTGGCACAAAAACAGACACATAGATCAATGGAACAGAATAGAGAGCTCAGAAATAAACCCATGCACTTATGGTCAGTTAATCTACAACAAAGGACGCAAGAATATACAATGGAGAAAAGACAGCCTCTTCAGTAAGTGGGGCCGGGAAAACTGGACAGCTATATGTAAAAGAATGAAATTAGAACATTTTCTCATACCATATACAAAAATAAACTCAAAATGGATTAGAGACCTAAATGTAAGACCATAAATCATAAAACTCCTAGAAGAAAACATAGGCAGAACACTCTTTGACATGAATTGTAGCAATGCTGTTTTGAATCTGTCTCCTAAGGCAAAGGAAACAAAAGCAAAAATGAACAAATGGGACCTAATTAAACTTAAAAGCTTTTGCACAGCAAAGGAAACCATTGACAAGACGAAAAGACAACCTACTGAATGGGAGAAAATATTTGCAAATGATATGACTGATAAAAGATTAATATCCAAAATATATAACAACTCATACAACTCAGTGCAAAAAAACCCCCAAACAACCCGATTAAAAAATGGGCAGAAGACCTGAAAAGACATTTATTCGAAGAAGATATACAGATGGCAAACAGGCACATGAAACAGGCTCGACATCACTAGTCATCAGAGAAATGCAAATCAAAACCACAATGAGATAGCACCTCACATCTGCCAGAATGACTATCATCAAAAAGACCACAAATACAAATGTTGGTGAGGATGTGGAAAAAAGGGAACTCTTGTACACTGTTGGTAGGAATGTAAATTGGTGCAGCCACTATAGAAAACAGTATGGAGGTTTCTCAAAAAATTAAAAATAGAATTACAATATGATCCAGCAATTCTAACTGGAATTGCCCAACTCCTGGGTATATATCTAAACAAAATGAGAAACACTAATTCGAAAAGATACATGCACTCCAATGTTCATAGCAGCATTATTTATAATTGCCAAAATATGGATGCAACCTTGGTGTCCATTAACAGATGAATGGATAAAGAAGATGTAGTGTGTGTGTATATATATGTGTGTGTGTGTGTATATACACACACACACACACATACACACACACACAATGGAATAGTACTCAGCTCTAAAAAAGAATAAAATTTTGCCCTTTGCAACAACATGAATGGACCTGGAGGGTGTTACACTTAGTGAAATAAGTCACACAGTGAAAGACAAACACTGTGATATCACTTATATGTGGAATCTAAAAAATAAAACTAATGAATCTGACAAAAAAGAAACAGACTCACAGATATAGAGAACAAACTAGTGCTTACCAGTGGGCAGAGGGAAGGGAAAGGGGCAAGACAGACATAGGGAATTAAGAGGGCAAACTACTACATATAAAACAAATAAGCAGGCTTCCCTGGTGGCGCAGTGGTTGAGAGTCCACCTGCCGATGCAGGGGACATGGGTTTGTGCCCCGGTCCGGGAAGATCCCACATGCCGCGGAGCGGCTGGGCCCGTGAGCCATGGCCGCTGAGCCTGCGCGTCCGGAGCCTGTGCTCCGCAACGGGAGAGGCCACAGCAGTGAGAGGCCCGCGTACCGCAAAATAAATAAATAAATAAATAAATAAATAAGCTATAAGGATATATTGTACAAAATGGAGAATATAGCCAATATTTTATAATAACTATAAATGGAGTATAATCTATAAAATTTTTGAATCACTATATTGTATACCTGAAACAAATATAATATTGTAAATCAACTATACCTCAATTAAAAAAAAGAATGGTCTGCAATGCTTCATACCTGTAAGTATAATTACACTCAGTTTCTGCAAACTTAGTGTCACTGCTATTTTTTTTTTAAACTTTTCTCATTAACAGCCTTTATTTTTTTTTCAGGGGAACACTATTTAACCTCTTGGTAATTTTAATTAGCGAGCCTCAGATTCCAAAATCTTGTCCTGTGTTTGACATCCAGTTGGTGGCTGATTCAGCTTTAGTTGAGATGTCTTTTGATGCTGAGGTGAGAGGAGAATTTTGGAATAGACTAACTACAATACATAGGGGTCCTGGGTTCTTCTATGTGGACCTTGACATCGTAGAGTATAGAAAGATAATTAAATCAAAGAGTAAATACGTTGTTATTAATCTCAAAATTTAGATAGCTATTCTGTCAATATTACTATTATATCCATTTTATATGTTTTAGAGTATACATACTAAGAAAAATTATTATTCTTTATACATTAGATAAATCTGTTTATATTTGTCTCTATATAAAATATTTACATATATAATTCCACAGCAAGGGTCTAACGGGTAAAAAAGCACTGTCTTAGAGATTTTAGGATTAACGTTCTTGCCTTAGTTTACCATTTCCTTACCTATCTAAGTAGTGCAAACTTAGTTACTTATTTTTCTAAAGTTTTACTAAAACATTAGACATATCAAAGTGCCTATAATGCACTTATTCTGAGAGAATAAATCAGGTTACTATTAGTTTTTTTTGAGTAGGCCAACACAGAATTTCTTTAAAGGATGGGACATGATTTCATAGTTGTTGAGCATACAATCAGAGTTATGTTTTAGCAAACTCTTAAATTCACTCATTCATTCAATAAATATTTATTGAGCATCTGTTATGAGCTAAACAGTGTGCTAGGCAGTGGGGTCCAAACGAGAAGCAAAATAGACACAATCTCTGCCCTCATTAGTTTAGAGTCGAGTTGGATAGACAGACGTTAGTCAAATATAACATCAATGTGTTATAGCAGACTGTATACAGAGCGTCTATGATACCAATATCAACAGTGGAGTGAGGGAATTAGGGATGAAAGAGGAGGATGGAAGCAAGACTGACAGACAGAGGTGTCAAGAAGCTAGTGCTGTAGTTCAGGTGAGGGATGATATGGGCAAGAAGGAAGCCTTCCTTGACCCCTAAACAAAACTAGGCTTTCTTTTTAGAGCTCTCCTACCTTCTTGTGTTTTTCTTTCAGAGCCCTTGTCTCAGTTTGTAACTATGCAATTTATGTGATTATTAGACTGATGTCTGTTCCCCACTAGATTGTATGTTCCATGAGGGCAGGAACCATGTCTCTTGTTACTCTCCATTAGTACAGTACAGTACTCCAACTAGTACAGTGTCTGATGCATGTTTGTTGAATAAATAAATGAAAAAAAGGGATAGTAGTTGTGAAGAGGGAAGATTCCAGAAATTTTTAGGAAACTGAGTTGATAAGTTGATGGGAAGATAAAGAGTTAAGATTAGATGACTTCTAGATTCTGGCCTGGGTGACAGATAAGAATTACAACAAGAAGAGTAGGTTTAAAGGGGAAATAATGAGCTTGGTTTTGGATTAGTTTATTTGATTTGCCTTTGATATTTCCATATGAAAATATTTAGTGGGCAGTATAGATAGGTCTGAATTTCCTGTTTTTGGATCTGCTGACCTTTTGCACCTGGGCTATTAGTGAAGCCATGAGCAAATCATATAAATTCTGGTTCCAAGGTCTAACAGAGTGGGAGATTTCAAAATAGAGCTCTTCCTTGCAAAGAATACCGCCAGGGAAAATGTGTTGGCCTGTAGCATGCCTGCAGACACAGTTCTTTCTCATGCACCAAGTGGCCTATGGGCTAGAAGACAGCTTCACCAACTGTTTGGATTTCTTGAGAACAACAGCAACAAAATGTCTCTAACCCTATACTTACCCATACCACAGAAGGAGTTATCCTTCAAGATGGGCATAAGACTAAATTCCCCAGAGGATCTCCCACTTTAATTCTGGGGAGCAAATTTCTACATTCTTGAAAGGAAGCAGGGTTGCTGATCTGAATGATTTTGCAAATTAAGTGTGCAATTTTTTTTGTGTTAGTATTCTGTAGGACCTTGTATCTTCTTTCCCTGACCTACTTTCTTAGCCATTATTAAATGTGCACTCATTTTATGAGAGCCACTTTTTTGAGAATGACTGAATCAAACAGAACAAGAAAATTAACCACACTAATATTTTTTGTTGATCATAAATTCTTTTATAAATACTTAAAGAGAACCAGGAGAAATGATCATTTTCTGGCTCTGCCAATGATATTGCATTGATTACTATTTAAAATTCTAGTTACAGAAGCTTATCCTGGAATACACAGATACAGCTACAGCACTTTTATATGAGATACTTCTTGTCTTTCAGCAGGTACGTTTTTATTATACATACTATATTGTGTGATTATTATATATGTCATGACTATCATATGATATATATATTATATGATTAATAATATACCTTAAAAATGTTTGTATTAGAGATAATCTCCAAAATTGGTTGATTTAAATGATAGTACTGCTTTTGCTCTTAAGTGTTCATCTAGCTTATTTTCCTAAATACTGATTTTAAAGATTTGATTAATCAGGATAAAATGTATTTGAGAATGAATATCTTTTTAGGTATCTTTTTAAAACTTGAACTTCATGAATATAACTTGTTTATTTCCTTGAATCTTTTAGGGAAATCTTGGATTGGGGTCATCAAAGTTTGCTATTAGCTGGATGATGTCCTTTCTACAAAGTCGTCCTCCCATAGTAAGTACGTAGAAGCAGAAACAAAACTACCACTCAAGGCTAATGAAACAGATGCTCTTGTGCTTAATTAATAAAACAAAATTTCTCTGTAAGTAGTCAAGTTTATAAAACAGAAGAAAATGTAAATTTGATGATTTTATTAACCAAAATAAAATGTTTTTATATTTGGGGCCTGAATGTTTAAGGTACTGAAATGACATCTTAAACGTGATCTTTATTTAATGAAAAGCCCTAAGATATATGCAGAAAACAGAGTATTAAAATACTGGCTGTATAATTAAGTGAAAAAAATGAACATTTATCTTAAACACTGAGTGTGAGTTGGCAAGTACGAATATAACACTTTTAATACTCGGGCCACTCTGCCCTGGCAGCCACCATCCTGGTCTGTAATATCACCATCTCTCTCCTTGGCACTATAATTGCATCTACATGGTCTGTCCTATCTTCTCACCGGACTACAGTCAGAGGAACCAATGCAAAATAAAAATCTGATTATGTCATCCCTTGCTTTAAATCTCTCGTAATAAAGAAAGATATAACAAATAAAGACTAAACTTCCTAATATGGCCGACAAGGCTGTACATATTATGACCCTACAGCCTCATCAGTTGCCTCACTCTTCCATGTCGGTCTTATACCCACTGCTCACCCCCAACACCCCCAACTCCGTCACAGGATCTTTACCATTCCCTCGGTCTGCCCTCCTCAAACGCTTTCCCCTCCCTTTTCCACCTAGTTAACCCCTACTTGTCCTTCAGGCCTCAGTGCCCCTTCCTGGTGCAGGGTGGGGGGGATGATTCTCTCACCTCTGACTAGGTAAGATCCCCCCATTATGGGCACACAATCATAGCATGGTGTCTTCTTCCTTTTCTTCATAGAACTTGTCACTGTTGCAGTCACATGTGTTTGTGTTATTATTTGGTTCTTTCTTGTGGTAGCCATTAGTGTCCACACGTATTCTGGCTCTCTCTCCTTCCAGGCACGTAGTAGGAGCGTACATCCTTCCCCACTTGAAATTAGGTAGCTCTCTGTTTTTGCTTTGGCCAATGGAATCTGAGCAGAAGTAACCTACGCCACTTCTTGCGCAAAGGTTTAGGAGCCAGTGCATGCTTCCCTGGCTTCCTTTTTCCTTCTGGCATGGTGACTGGCAACACTCCATATGGTCCTGAGTGACTACAATGAGCAGAACCCCCTACTGACCCTTAAGGGACATACAGTGTGAGCAAATAATAAACCTTCGTTGTATTAAGCAAAGCATTGACGTTTTGTGAGATTTGTTACCACAGCATAACTTAGTCTATCATGATTGATACAATGTCTTTCTCCCCAAACAGACTCCAGGTGCCAGTAAGGGTAGGAGCTATGTCTGTTGTGCTAGGCACACAATAGATGCTAAATAAAATATCTGCTGAATTAATTCTAATAAAGGCTTTATCCCCTAATCTCTTTTCATGTCCCCAAACTTCCTTTCACTTTATTCATTCATGCATTTGTCTATTCAATCAACATAGATTTAAATGGAAAACTTTTCAAAAGGTAGTAACCCAAACTAAATTTTCATTGCTAATGGAGGATTGGACACGTGGTATTATGTTCTCTTTCCATATATGAAGATGCCTCTCTTAACCATCAGTGATTTTCTGCTTTGAGGTATTTTTCTAGAGTGATGTTGAGTCTGTCCTAGGGAATCTAGATTATCTTGCCAGATCTCTGTGACATATGTTTCCAAAAACTTGGCTGGAGGCAGAGGGTACACTTGTCAGTAGTACAGCCAATTACCTTATACAGAGACTGAACCCAAGAACTTGGCTCCTTTAGCAGCACATAGACCCCAACCAATCTCGGGCCCACTTCAGAGTGCTGTACAGTTATAGTCCTTCCCAGCCCAGAAGCTCTTATGTGTAAGATGCAAAACCCTTCCTTTTTCTGTGCAGTGGTTCCAGACGGGGTCCTAAAAACTACAAGCAACAGGAAAGTTTCCTTATCAACCTCTAGGGTTGGTTCACCAAAGGAACTGAGTTGGTTATGAGCCCAGACTGTGACCATAAAGCATGTCAGGATGAAAGATGGCAAACGACCACTAACACTGTTTAAAGCTTTGGTATTAACCCATTTCTAAAGAGTCTGGATAGAGATAGACCACTGTAGAGAAACTTGCAAGCAAGGAACCTGTTGGGATCATTGAATACACCATCCCAGTCAGTGCTGGCTGATTCTCTTACTTGGTCGGAGCAAGATGCTAAAGAAATTAAAAATTTAATCCCCATATGGCCATTGCTTTGTTTCCCTGCTCCAGACTCTCTGACCTCAATCTGCGTTTGCCCGACACAATACCTAGTCAATATGTGTAAATGGATCTGAATTGCGGAAACCTCACTTCAAATCACCTGCCCTACTTAGGAATGGTCTGTAGCAACATCAATAGAAAAGGCCACATTTATTGGTACTAATTTAAGGGGCATCCAGAATGACCTGCTTACTAGAGCCTGAAAGAGCACTAGCTTTCCTTTCTGTTTTTTTACAGTAGCCTAAATTTATACTTCCAATGCTCTCCTTCCACTTTGGAGCCAAACTTCTTTGACAGTCAGTACTAGTTCTGACCCTGCCTGTAGGGGGGCAATTGGTAAGCCCAGTTGGTCTATGGTCTGGTGCTCTCTGAGTACCATTTCAATAAGAAATAGCACAATGCAAGGGCATTGGTGTAAGGGTGGTGAGGACCTCAGCCTAAATTTATAGTTGAGATTCCAGCTGAAGTAGGTGCTCTTACAGGTGTCATGCAGCCTACGTGTAACTGCATTCTCCTTGTCTAGATTACTTTTGTGGCCAGAATTGTGAAACGAGTGGTGAAGGGGCTTTCAGCTTCATTTCAGCTGCTAAGTCCTGGCCAAGCAGTTCTGTTACACCAGCAGTTTTACATCCTCAAGAGCTGCCTGCAGTACAGCAAGACTTTAGCTGAGTATATTAGGAATGACTACAGAGAAGAATTCAGGTAAGAAAAAGTCGGAATCTTATCTGCAGTAAAATCCACTCATTTCTGATTTTCATGCAAAACTACAACACTGCCCAATATTTAGAAGATTAAGTGACAAAGGGAAATTCTAATTTTTGTTTTTAATAATATCTTACTTTGATAAAATAGTTACCTTACTGTGGTAAGGTAGGATTTGGGGGAGGGGGGCGGGTGGTGCTCTAAGAACCATCGCCACTTGAAGCACATTCCCAGGCCAAAAAAGGCTAGTTCACTAGTCTTTTCATCAAACCTCTCTCTGAAGAACTGTTTCTCCCTCATTGTCTTGATTTCAACCAGCATCTATCTCACAGAATCATGTTAATGATTTTAACATGCTGTGAGTAATGGAAAGTAACCAACCCCACTGAAGGAGGCAATATATTATGGGTTGTGAATTAACTGAGTCACTGGGAGAGAAAAACTATTGATAAAGGAGGAATGATGAATGCAGTTATTAGGGATTTTTTGGTTTGTTTGTTTCATTTACCCCTCTCTTACTCTCCATAACAAAATAGTAAGAAAGAACATTAGCAAGCCTTTGTTTCATTAGTCAGCTTGTCCTGCACCTCGGGGGTTCCTACTTCTATTTATATGCTGCCAAAACCAAATGCACTTAGCCATACACCCCTGCCTTAGCACCTATCAAGGAAAAAAACCCTAGGTTGTGTCTAACTTAAGGTGAAAAGGGTGCAGCAGGCATAGCTTTGCTACCAGTTTGGATGGAGACATACAAGGATGTGGAGGCATATATTATGGCCTAAAGATTTGCTTTAAAAAATGTTACCGTCCAACTGTGGATCCTGTTTTTCCTCCATGTGGTTTTATACCATAGGTTCCACTCTGGCTCCCATGAAAGAGTTTTGTTGGGCCCACTCTGAGGTGGTGCACGCAACCCCATTTTTTCCTCACTTTTTTTGAGGTAAAATTCATATAGCATGAAATTCACCATTTTCAACATTTTAAAGTGTGCAACTCAGTGGCTTTTAATACATTTCACAATGTTGTGCAACCATCACCCCTATCTAATTGCCAAACATTTTCATCACTCTCAAAGAAAGCTGTTACCCATGAAGCAGTCACACCCCAGGCCCTGGCAACCACTAATCTACTTTCTGTCTCTGTGGATTTGCCTATTCTAGACATTTCATACAAATATTATATACATGTAAATATTATATACAAATCATGTATATATATCATGTAAATATTATATACAAATATAATCATACAACATATGGCCTCTGTGTCTGGCTTCTTTCACTTAGCATGATGTTTTCAAGGTTCATCCATGTTGTAGCATGGATCACACAAACGAATTTTTAAAAAATAGTTATGCACATTTAAAAATCAGAACAATGGCGAAAATAGTGTCACATGCCTACATGACAATAGTTGGTCAGGGCTCAAAAGCAGCTACCTTCTTAGGTAGATCATGCCCTGTTTAGTTTGCCACTGTCTCCTCTCTCTGTCCTTACTCTTACCGTTCCTCCTACTATGTTATCTGTGGGCATTTAGGTTTGTGATCCTTGTTTTTACACAAGTGACTTTCAACCTGCCCTGCATAGAATCAGTAGAGAGACTATTAAAAAATACTGATACCCAGGTCTCACATGGAGAAGTTCTGTTCAGTTTGTCTGGGGTTGCGCCTCGGCATTGACATTTAAAATGAACTGTCCGGGTGATTCCAATGTGCATCCAGGGTTGACAACTAATCTTTTAAGCCATCCGAGAGGCTGGCTAAAGATTTTCTTACTTTTGTCTCTTCCCTGGCCTTTGCTATACAGTTGCCCCTTGAACAATGTTGTGGTTAGGGGCGCCAACCCCCATGCAGTTGAAAATCCACATATAACTTTTGACTCCACCCAAATTTAACTACTAATAGCCTATTGCTGACCAGATGCCATTCCGATAACATAAAGTTTATTAACACATATTTTATTAACACATATTACTAACACATATTAACACATATTTCTATAAGTCTTGCTCACGATGTTCTAGACATATATTTTTGTATACATTGAAAAAAATCCAAGTATAAGTGGACCCATGCAGATCAAACCCATGTTGTTCAAGGGTCAACTGTACTCTTACTGAGGCTGTGGGGACGAACTCTCCTCTTCCCTCTTGATTTGGCCCTAGTGGTCACCCCAGCTTGACTCATTTCAACTCCCTGCTATGTACAGCCTGAGAAAACAAGAGGCAGGAGCCTCAGCTCACCCTGTGGTGAGGACAGTCCTGGCTTCCTTATTAATGCTTTGATAACTGATACATTATTAATGCAATTCGCTTTGCTGAAGCAAAGTGCTTCAATGAGCTGAAAGGTATACATATCAGAGGTCTTCTAGGTCACAAATGGGGGAGATTGGAGGGCTAAAAATGCTGCAGGTTAGACTCCCACACCCAACAATGCTACGCCAGTAAGTGTGTACGTACTGTGACCAGTGTGAAAAGTCTTGCTTTTAAAGCTCTCTATTTTGTTTCGTTTTATGATTTGCAGGTACTTTATTCACATGCCAGCCTTGGAAAAAAGGCTCCCATTATGTTACCCTATTACCCAACCTACCACTCAACTTTTTCATGAAGTTCTGAAATTGGTTGAACAGAAACAATGTGTGAAATGTTAATAAGAGTGTAAAATGTGAATTGGGAGTCAACTTAATATTTATGAGAAACATTTTTTGATTTAATATCCAGCTATTCCTGTGTCCTATAAACAAAGATTTTATTTGAAGGTTCCATCAATACCTCTCTAAGAGAAGTGTTTAAAGTTTTCAATCTGCTACAAAAAAGAAACTGTTTAAATACACTGACATACATAAAGTGGGGTGAAAGACTAGCGTTCTTCTAAAAGAAAAAGTTTCTAAAGACATAAAGGAAACAGAAACCCAGGAAGAGCAAATGTAGAAAGTGCAGGCTGATGAGTTTTGTTGTCTAATAACGGTGAGTGGCATGAAGCCACTGAAATATCCAAAGATAAATTGTTGTGGGGAGTATAAATTACAAAGTGATCACATTAGAGAAATGCTGGGCAATAGGATGCTACCCTCCTTTTCCACCTGTAAAAATTCTAGTGACATAAGTATTCATGGAAGAACAAGCAGAAGAATACAGGCATAGCTATAAGGAAGGTCAGTTCCTCATTTATCATGGGGAAAGAAGCTTGGATTTTCTTCAACAGCACTGAATGCATTCTGCCACTCTGTTTCAGGCACCTGGGGGCTAATGTGAACAGTGTTGTACAGTTTCTATGAAAGAGAAACTGTCTATTAGCAGTTAAGGCTCTTCCAGTTGTTTAAAAAATGTCTTCACTATATCTTATGGTAATAAGCTAATTTAATCCAACAAAAACCTTAACTTTGGCATCCCTGTGGAGCTACTGAATTTGGGCTTTTAAGAACTTAGGAACTGGGTCCTCCATTCAACTTACAACTTAAGGGAGGATCAGAGAAAAATCCACCACCAAAGAAAGAGCTCCCAAGCCAGAACTGCCTGTGCTGTTCAGTGGAGAGAGAATTAAACTCACTCAGGACATCTTATTTCTGGTTCTGGCTAAGCCACTAATCTGCTGTTTGACCTGGAAAAAGTCAGGTCTCCTTTCGGGGCCTCCTCTGCTATGTGGAAGGGTAAGGCTAGATGTTCTCCAAGTTCTCTTCCAACTCTAACATTCTCTGCCTGTGATGAGACACTTCTTAACACTCTGTAATGGGGTAGTGTATTCCTGTGCACCCTGGCTCAGTGGATGATTTCACATTGATTTCAACAATCCTGCTTTCTTTGGACTAAACATTTCCCTTCTGGCTGTCATCAGCATTGCTCTAGAAAGTGTCCAAGGCTTCTGCACTGTTACCCATCCAGGACTATAAGTCTTCTACTTTCTAATCTGGGGACAGAAAGGGGAGCAAAATGGTGTTTATGAGTGTCCTGGGCTGTTAGACGAGGGATTATTCCCAAGGGATGGTTAATCAGAAGAAGATTCTCAAGACAAAGGCAAGCAGCACTTGAAACTGGACAAACGATGGACAGTGGGCTGACTACTGGTGAATGTGGAGCCTGCAGAATGACGAGAGGACCAACTCAGCTCTGCCTCAGCTTCTAGGCAGTGCCCTGGCTCTGAGCAAGTAGCAGTGAGGCTCTGGAGAGAACTTGGGGTCTCTTTCCCATGGGCATTCTTGTCCACGTTGCTTCTCCTCTCCCACTGTTCCCTTCACTCTGAAAGCATACTTTATCTCATCTCTGGGAGCAAAAACTCTATCCGAAGGTACCTCAATCTTTCCATGTAGGGCTTAGTCAGTAGCTTTTTTGAAAGCTAATGGTTGAATATTTGTTGTCTTGATTTTCTTATGACACATGGCTAATCATTTACACAGTCTGGGAGAAGAGGGAAAACCCAGAAATTAATACTTTGAAGGGGTATCCTGCCACAATTCTTTCCTACTATGTGTTTTTTGCATTATTGCCAAAGCCAAGAAAATTACTAAATAATCCATCTCTATTAGTGATCAGACACATTTGATTGACTAAATATTGATTTAGACCACAAAATAATTATTTTTCAGGGAAACTAATTGTAGAAAAACTTTGAATATGAAAATCACATATGTAACTTTTTTTTTTTTTTGCGGTACGCGGGCCTCTCACTGTTGTGGCCTCTCCCGTTGCGGAGCACAGGCTCCGGACGTGCAGGCTCAGCGGCCATGGCTCACGGGCCTAGCTGCTCCGCGGCATGTGGGATCTTCCCGGACTGGGGCATGAAACCGTGTCTCCTGCATTGGCAGGCGGACTCTCAACCACGGTGCTACCAGGGAAGCCCACATATGTAACTTCTGAAGAATAAAAAGGATCACCAAAAGGACCACCACACACAGCCAGTTCTCAGGTTGGGTTCAAGATCCTGGACTCTCTGGCCACCTTTATAATACAAGGATTGCCATTGACCACTCCCACTAAGAGTGAAGTCATAGTAATTAGCTCTACCATTATATATACAGGGGTTTTGAGGTCAAAGAGCTGAGTTTAAATCCCAACTCTGCACTACTGGACCTTGGGAAGTTACTTAACATCTCTAAGTTTTGGTCAAAACAAGGGTATAACCTATCTCATAGGGTTGTTAGATTTAAATGAAAAGATGTTGATAAAGCACATAGCATGGCATGTGGAAGTAGTAAGGATGCAGTACTTATTATTATTAAAATACTATCAAAGCTGGCTGAGAACTTAGAGATTTATAAGTACTACCCTTATTTTTTGGACCAATTTGGGGAATAGCTACTATACTCAGCCCCTAATCCATACATTACTGAAGAACAGATTCATTTCACTATTAAACTGAAAATTCAATTTTATATTAGCAGGAGTGTGATTTAATTAAGTGACTATTTCTACTGCTCACCACCAAGGACCACTGACTCTAACTGACATTCTCAATGCAAGAGCTATGTGGGAAATATTCTTCCCACGAGTGGACAGAAATCTTTTCAGTCCTGTAAACTTTTTTTTCACCTTAGATTTAAATAGTTAATTACTAACTAATCAAACAGACATAGCCATTCTGTCCTTATAGAGTTCCTAATTGATTCACAGGTACTGTTAGAATAAATATATGAAGAGTTTCTTCATTTTACTGAAATATAGATAATCTAGAAACTATGTAAAGAGGGAAAAGCTTGAAGTCCCTATAATTGATAACATATTTTACTTATTTCCATACTGACTCTCCCTCACTGGTAGTACCACTTTTCATACTGTACAGAGATGCTTGAGAGTATGGTATTAAATGTGCTATAAGGCAGTTGATAAAAGTGGTCACAGCTTGTTGACTGGTAATATGCTCCAGCTAGCGGCATTATATTTTTTCTGAGGTTAGAATCACTTGTTTTATATTTAATGTTTTTGTATAGTAGAGACATTAGGTGATAAATGTGGAAGAGAAGCTGGAAATTTCTTGAAGAAATGAATTTGATGGGAATTTTTGAGCAACCTTTAATAGTGTTAACTCACTGTCTGATTTCTCTTTGTTCATTGTGTTTACTTCTAAAATGCAATACTGACTTGTAAGGTCCACTTGGATTTGGCTCTCTATAGGAGGGCGACAGTCAGCAATTTTTCATGCCATCAGACCAAGCACTCTGTGTCTGTATATCTGTCTTTTGGATCTGAAGCTTTTCACATTTAGGGGAAGGCAGCATGCCTCTGGCTGAAAATCTGGGTGGTGTAACTTTGTGACCAAGAGTCCAGATGCTATGTCAGAAAGACCTTGTTTTGATTCTTGCCTGCCTACTTACTTGTCATCAGACTTTTGGCAGGTTATGTAACTCAGAACTTCCATTTTATCAATCATATGTTAATGAAAGCCTATCTTAAGGGTTTTGTGAATATTCATTCACTTATATATAAATAAATAGTTCTATGGCCAGTAAATACAGAGACAAACCATATGGCATTGCCATTTTCAAGTTCAAAATTGTCAATATCTGTAATTTCATATGGTTCAAACAAATAAAATCCCCTCAATAAATGGTAGCAATTATCCTAACAGAAACACTAACTTGCTTTAAGAACTTATACTTTAAATACACGTCATTAATTCTAATTTCCCAGATAGCATGGCACTTTGTTATAATGTGGCTTATTCTTGCACAGATTTGGGTGAACCTTAAATCATATAGTTCGATTACAAATTATTGAGTGGGCATAATATAATTAAACATGCTCAAATGTAATTTAAAATTTTCTTCCTTGCCTTCCCCCAAAATAAAGAAATCTGTTCTTCCACCGGTCTCCTCCTCCTCAGTGAATTGTACTTCATTCACGCTACTACTCAAAAGAGACAGTTGGGAGACCTCTGTGTTTTCTCCATTCTTTTCATTCTCCAAACACAATCCGTCGACAGTGCTTATTGGAAATTCCTTCAAAATATATGAGTAATCTACTGACTTCCCATAGTTACTACTACTCATGTCCACACCTCCATCACCTACTACAATAAACTATTTAGTCACCCTGCTTTCACCCTTGACCCCTACAATCGTTTCTCAAAAAGGAGAGTGGACTGTTCTTTTGAACAAGGAAATCAATACAACTGATGACTTAAAACCTTCCCTTTTCTTCCCATTACCCAAGATGAAATCCAAAGTCCTTACCATGGCTTTCAGGGACCTTCATGACCTGGCCTCTGACTACCTCTGTGACCTAATCCAATCACTCTTCTCACTCGCTGCTCCCTAAACAAACCGGCCTTTGTGGTTTTCCTTCAAATCTCCAAGTTGTTCAAGTCCTGGACATTTGACTAGCAAATGCTTTTCCCTCACAATTTCAAATGTCACTTCAGGGCTTCCCTGGTGGCGCAGTGATTGAGAGTCCACCTGCCGATGCAGGGGACACGGGTTCGTGCCCCGATCCGGGAAGATTCCCGCATGCCGCAGAGCGGCTGGGCCTGTGAGCCATGGCCGCTGAGCCCGCGCTTCCGGAGCCTGTGCTCCGCAACGGGAGAGGTCACAACAGTGAGAGGTCCACATACCGCAAAAAAAAAAAAAAAAAAAATCACTTCAAAGAGGGCTTCTCTGATCACTCCCAAGTAGCATCCCACCCACCTACATCACCTTATAGTGTATTTGTTACGTATTCTTTGCAATGTAACAATTTAAAAATGTAAGCTCTATGAGGGTCTGGCCCTCATTTGTCTTATTGAGTACTATATCCCAACGCCTGGAATAGTGCCTGGCGCAAAGTGCCTCTTCTGTGTTGGGTGAAGGATGTGCTAAAGAAACATGCAGAAGGAGCCCACAGACAGGAGCACCAGCTCCAGTCGCCACATCACAGCAGACTCATGAAAGACCCCAAGTGAGACCTGTAGAAGAACTGCCCAGCCAATCCATAGAATTGTGAGATACAGTAAAGGGTTGGATTTTTTTCAGCATCACCGAGGTATAATTGACAAATAAAATTGTAAGATATTTAAAGTATACAATGTGATGATTTGGGGCTTCCCTGGTGGCGCAGTGGTTGAGAGTCCGCCTGCCGATGCAGGGGACTCGGGTTCGTGCCCTGGTCCGGGAAGATCCCACATGCCGCCGAGCGGCTGGGCCCGTGAGCCATGGCCGCTGAGCCTGCGCGTTCGGAGCCTGTGCTCTGCAACGGGAGAGGCCACAACAGTGAGAGGCCCGCGTACCGCAAAACAAACAAACAAACAAAAACCATGTGATGATTTGATATTCTTATACTCTGTGAAAGGATTCCCCCCCTCAAGTAAATCCATCCCTCACATCACATATTTATCTTTTTTTTGGGGGGGGGGGACCATTTAAGTTCAACTCTCTGAGCAAATTTCAATTATATAATACAGTGCTATCAACTATGGTCACCATGTTATACATTAGATCCTCAGACCTTATTCACCTTATAATTGAAAGTCTGTACCCTTCAAAGTTTGGAGAAGTACCAACCTCTCCCTATTTCCCCTACCCCACAGCCCCTGGCAACTACTTTCTATTCTCTGTTTCTATGAGCTTGACTTTTTAAGAAATAAAGTGTTGTTTTAAGCCTCTTAATTTTGGAGTGGTTTATTATGTAGCAACAGATAAAACAAGAACACTTTCATTTATTTTAAATAAAATTTTACAACATTATATCAATGTTAAGGTAATTCCAAATTAAATAATTCACCACAATCAGGCACTTTAACCAGCATAAGTATTTTACTTGTCTATATGTTCTTCTAGCTTTTTTCTACATTGTTAAAATCATATAAATTTTCCCTTTTGTCACTGTAAATGGATTCGATAGCATCTACAGAGTTCTACCAGTCTCTTTAAAATGGGATTTATATCTGTATAGACACAACAGGGTCCACACTGTCACTGTCCCTTACTGGGAAGGGGCCTTTGGAATCACACAGCGCAAATAACGGCTGAGCGCTTAAGTGCTGATAGTGTATGATGAACACCAAGCAGACTCAGCTTGCTTCTGCCCTCAACCCTTCCCCTTTCAGTCGGTCCCTAGTTACAAAGCGAAAGTTACAAAGATCGGAAGAGATAAGGCTTTGAAAGTGTATTCATTACATATCTGAGAAAGTTCTGGCTTCTGGGTTTGGAGAAACTATGGGGCAAAGGGTTTTCTTCCATTATTTTTCTGGTCTTCTTTTCTTTCTTGTTGTCTTCTACTTGAAAGGTGACTTTGACCCTGAAGAACTAAGAGGGGCTACAGATGGGACAAAAGAAAAGGAAGCAAGATTAATATTTGCCCCAAGATTCTGAGAGGCAAAGAAACCTTTAAGTTTCCTTCTAGGTGGTCCACTCCTTTGAAGATCCCAGGAGGGGTGTAGGATTTCAGGGCGTAAGTTGTCGCCTATAAATAAAGATGATGGATTTGATCAAGGCACTAACCCCCTCCTCTTTCTACTTTTGGTGGTGATGGGGACAGAGTAGTTAGTGGTGGTGGCAGTGATGACAGATATGGTGATTTGTATGTTTTGCCAGCAAGGAGGTCAGTGGAGGAGGGTAGAGGGTGTAGATAAAGTGGCATAGGGCCACTGTGGGTTTTTGTGGGCTATCCTGCAATAGTGGCCATTATTTATAACACTGTTGCTACAGGGAAATTATTCTGTCTTCTGCACAGCTGACCGACAAATGAATTTGGAAAGGACACATTTATAAAGGAAGTATTCTACTTCTAGTAGCAACTATAACCACCAGGGGGCATAATTGGACTAGGAAGACAGAAAGAAAAGCAAAACTTTGCTCTAGGAGTATTGATTCTTAAACTTCTAAAATTCCTGCTGACCTTCAAAATTAAATTAATTCTTGTTGTCAGGTGTCTTTAATATGTACTAACATAAATCTAGGTGTGAGAAAGCTCCATATGCTCTTAAAAGATCAACACAAATATATAATTTAAAAGTTTACAAAATTAAATGCAAATTAATATCATTAACATAATGCGTGATATTTTGCTCAAACTCTATCTCCTCTGCCAAATGAAGACAGTAGAATGTACCACACAGGCTCTTGAGTTCAGTATGCTGCTATCACATTTCACTCTTCTCTTTCAGAACTACTACACATCTTTATGTACAGGCCATGCTGACATCTGACTGTCCCTTAGCTTGTACATTTCACTATGTATGAAGTCTGTTTCTGTTCTCTTTTTTGGCCAAGGACAATTAAAGTTCTCCCACTCACGGACAAACAATGGATCAACATAGACAACGCAAACATGGGCATTTTGTTGAAATGAAAACAAAACTTTAGATTTCCTAAGAAACCCCACAGACTTTCAAGCTGAAAATCTAGACCCCAATTTGAGAGGCTCTGCTACAGAGGATAAGGGGCTCAAAATGTTGTCAGTATGATGACTTGTCCTCACTATTTCCCTGGGTGGTTTATGCCTTTATTTCCCCAGCACCCTCTGCTTTATTTTCAATAGTGTCCTCATTTGGATGATAAAGTAATAAGGTTATATCTGCTTAGAAACCAGTCCCAGCATGGAGTTTTAAGATCAGGAAAGACCTGTGCCTTAGCAGTGGGAGTTAGGAAACAAAAGTTAAAGCCACTTACAGAAGCTTCTTAGGTTTCTTTGAGAAGCATATCTAGTCCAATATGAGTCAAGCTTTGGGGGTTAAACCCAAACTTTTGACATGTTCTGATCTTCTTTTTTGAAGAAGAGGCCTCAGGGATTCCCCTGACTCCCCATATTCCCAAAACACCACCTCAAAACACAGGCTATATAAGAAAGGAAATACATAAAGTGAAAGATTTCATCATAATGAGGATTCTCTGATATCTGAGAGCATATAAGGTCATTTTAGGTTAAGAGAAGCGAAACTTCTGAAAGGGCCACATTTACTCAGAAAAGCTGGAAGACAGGACAGCAGTTTTGTAACTGTATGACATAATTTGGCTAATATCATGCTTTGGGCTTGCTACACAACAACATGATTCCTTGCTGCCAAGTCTCAAGACCAAATTCAGTTGCCAATGTGACTTCAGATGGTTCAATGTTAATAATAATGAAAAGATGCCATAAAATATGGTTTTTAAGGAGACTGAGAAATATTTCTCTAAGAATGTCCCCAAAACAGATATTTGCTGAGATTGGTCTGTTGAAGTGATACTAATGAGAGCATTCTAGCAACTTTGAGTCCTCTTTCCTTCAGATGATGAATATTATTAGCATTATTTCATATTTACCAAGTCCCAACTGGGGGCAACTTGTCATAATGGGCAGTGAAGGGAGAGGGAAAAAAGCACCACCTGTCCCTGGCATATGTGCCGAGGACACTCAATGTGCGGACAATGTCTTAAACGTGGTCTGCCGTTTAGGAGGTTTCATATGATTTTCAAGGATCTCACTGTGCCAGAGACAATTCAATTCAACTCAGTAAGCGTCTATTCGGAGCTAGTTGGGTACTTACAGTATACAAAAATAATAAAACTGGGTTCTTGTTCTAATAAGCTAAATTCTCTAAGCTGAATTATTTGAGTAGAACCTACAAAATTTTTGCCATATCATCTGTATTTTTATTTACTCCATATTTTCCTAACATCATTATTTATTCAATACTTTTCTAGTATCTCTACCTACTTTAGCCATGTCTTAAAGAATATCTTGGGAAATCATGGAGTTGATGTTCCAGATATATATTTTTAAATACTTGTGTTTACATATTTCTTTTTTTTTTACATATTTCTAATAGAGTGCACTTAAAAATGTGCATTGAAAAATAAACACAATTAAAAAAATTTTAATTGTGGGACTTCCCTGGTGGTCCAGTGGTTAAGACATTGCCTTCCAATGCAGGGGGTGCGGGTTCGGCCCCTGGTCAGGGAGCTAAGATTCCACATGCCTTAGGGCCAAAAAAAAAAAAAAAAACCCAAAACATAAAACAGAAGCAATATTGTAACAAATTCAGTAAAGATTAAAAAAAATTTTTTTTAATTAATTAATTTATTTTTGGCTGCGTTGGGTCTTAGTTGCTGCTCACGGGCTTTCTCTAGTTGCGGCTAGTGGGGGCTACTCCTCTTTGCGGTGTGAGGGCTTCTCATTGCGGTGGCTTCTCTTGTTGTGGAGCACGGGCTCTAGGCGCGCGGGCTTCAGTAGTTGTGGCTCGTGGGCTCTAGAGCCCAGGCTCAGTAGTTGTGGCGCACGGGCTTAGTTGCTCCGCAGCATGTGGGATCTTCCCGGACCAGGGCTTGAACCCGTGTCCCCTACATTGGCAGGCGGGTTCTTAACCACTGCGCCACCAGGGAAGCCCTAAAAAAATTTTTTTAAATCTCTTTTCCTTGGACTAACTAAAACCATCTTTGTACTACTCTATGGGAATGATAATAATAAGGAATACTTAAAATATTTTACAAGGGTAGAATAAGTCAGATGATAGAGGTATAAAGAAAGGGTTACGGGAAATCACAGAAAGAAGAGTTTAATTCTGTTTGGGTCCATCAAGGAGGCCTAACTTAGAAGATGTTGTATTTGAGGAGGTTTTAAAAATATCTAAGCATGTAATATTTTTTTCAAACTAAAGAACATGGCAAAATGGTAAGATTTGACAAAGCTTGGTGGTGAGTGCACAGATATTCCTATATTATGCTCTTCTCTGTATGCTTGAAATATTTCATGATAACAATAATAAAATGTGTCTAAGGTTTGGAGAAGAGAAAAGCATTCCAAGCAGAAAAGAAAGTATGAGTGAAAGCACAGAATCCTGAAATTCAGGCTAGGTGTCTTCGATAGAAGGTGAGCACCGGAAGATTAGGATGTGGCAGATCATGCAGGACCTTGGCTAAGTAGTCCTGAATAAGAGGTCTGGGGGGGGTGTGGGAAATCCCTGGAGGTTTCTGATGAACAATATATAACCAGAGCAGTAGATTAGGAATGGAACTCTGGGAGAGAACTGCAAGAAGGGGAGAGCCCAGATTTGGAAGGATCTTATAATAATGATTCGAGTGACAATACTGTAGTCTCCCTAAGCTCCATAACATGCTGATTTGCTCCCTTGTTCTGCCCACTTGCATCCTGTTTTTATTTTTAAAAAATCCATTTCTAGGACTTCCCTGGTGGCACAGTGGTTAAGAATCCACCTGCCAATGCAGGGGACACAGGTTCGAGCCCTGGTCCGGGAAGATCCCACATGCCACAGAGCAACTAAACCCATGCGCCACAACTACTGAGCCTGCGCTCTAGAGCCTGTGAGCCACAACTACTGAGCCCGCGTGCCACAACTAGGGGAGGCCGTGCACTAGAGCCCATGCTCCGCAACAACAGAAGCCACTGCAATGAGAAGCCCACGCATTGCAAAGAACAGTAGCCCCCACTCGCCGCAACTAGAGAAAGCCCGTGTGCAGCAATGAAGACCAAGTGCAGCCAAAAAAAATAAAAAAATCCATTTCTATTGGGTAGTCATATTTCCTCCTTCCTACCCTAGATCCTTTGCAGTCTCATCCAACTATATTATAGACAAGGGTCTGCTAAACTTTTCCTGTAAATGGCCAGATAGTAAATATTTTAGGCCTTGCAGGCCATACAGTCTCTGTTGCAACTATTCAACTCTGTTGTAGGGAGAAAAGCAGCCACAGACAATACATAATGAATGGAGTGGCTGTGTTCCCCTAAAACTTTATTTATAGACCCTGAAATTGAAATTTCAGATAAGTACCCTTCTTTTGAATTTTTCAACATTAAAAACGTAAAAACCATTCTTAGTTTTCAGGCTGTATAAAAATAGGCTGCAGATTACAGAAATGCAAAACAAAACCATAATGAGATACCATTCCTCACCCCCTGATGGCTGTAATCAAAAAGACAAATAATAACAAGTGTTGGCGAGAACATGGAGAAATTGGAACCCTCTTACATTACTGTGGGAATGTAAAATGTCACAGTAGCCTTGGAAAACCCTTTGGCAGTTTCTCAAATGGCTAAGCATAGAGTTACATATGATCCAGCAATTCCACTCCTAGGTATATACCCAAGAGAAATGAAAATATATGTCCACACAAAACATAATACACAAATGCTCATGGCAGCATTATTCATCATAACCAAAATGTGGAAACAGTGATACAATGGATCATTTGGCAGTAAAAAAGAATGAAGTGTTACTGTGCTCAACCTGGATAAATCCTGAAAATATGCTAAGTGAAGGAAGCCAGTCACAAAAGACCACCTACTGTATGATTCCACTTATAAGAAATGTCCAGAATAGGCAGATCTATAGACAAAAAGTAGATTAGTGGTTACCTAGGGCTGGGCGCGTTTTGGAGACAGGGGGATTAACTTGCTCATGAGTGACAGTTTTTTGGGGGGTGTGATGAAAATGTTATAAAAGTGACTGGGGTGATGATAGCACAACTCAATAAATATACCAGACAACCACTGAACTGTACACTTTAAAAGGGTAACTGTATGGTATGTAAATTATATCTCAATAAAGCTGTTAAAAAATAAATAACGGGCTGCAGGCTAACTGGTCACGCAGGTGGCAGTTTGCCAGCTTCTGCTGTAGGCACCAAATGAACTGGCTCCTTTCAGAAGCTTACTAGTAGATTCAGCTATTTAAACTTGGAAAATTCAATTTAGAAGAGCTGCAAGATAACTGTAGTCAGACAGGCCTTTGTTCTTGGGTGTTGCTGGTGAGGGGATCTGTACGTCTCATAGATGTACAATCTAAGCAATGATGAATTCCTGTTTGTAATTAAAGCCAGGAATTCAGCCCCCATACTCAGATATACTCAGACTCACAGTAGTTTCCAGCAGTGAGGTCTTGCAGAGCCACCAGGCTGCAAGGACCTTCACTTTGTCCCAGCCAAGCTTCCCAGGCAAGCAATCATTTTGTCCATCTTTCTTCTTCTAGACCAGCTGGCTGGTTACCTCAGATTCCTCAACTTCCCATGATTAAAAAACAAAGCTTTGGGGACTTCCCTGGTGGCGCAGTAGTTAAGAATCCACCTCCCAATGCAGACGACATGGGTTCGAGCCCTGGTCTGGGAAGATCCAAAATGCCGCGGAGCAACTAAGCCCCTGCGCCACAACTACTGAAGCCCGGGTGCCTAGAGCCCGTGCTCTGCAACAAGAAAGCCCGTGCAGCACAACAACGAAGACCCAATGCAGCCAAAAATAAATTAAAAAAAAAAAAGCTTTATCTCATTGCCTCTTTGGAGAGGTAATGCAAGGGGGTGATGGTAAAACTTAACCTAAATTTTTCTTCTTGTAATCAGTCTTGGCCAAGGCAAGACTACCTCCAGTAGACTACAAGCTCCATGAAGTCAGGGCCTTATATGATTTGTTTATGACTATATCTCCTTACCTAGCCCAGGATCTGGCTGATCATAGATGCTCAACAGATGTTTTCAATAAGAAACAGATGTTTTGAAAAACATCAATTACGACAGGAAGACTATGAAATTACCTTAAAAATGTAAAAGTAGTTTATGACCAATATTATGATATAAATTAGAATAAAGAGAATGAAAAGAAGGACAGAAATATGATTAGAAAAGTAGGAAAGGAGATGAGGAGAGAGTGTGAAAGAGAGAGGACACAGAGTCACCATTATAAGCAAGAGAAGGAGCATGGTAAAAAGAGAATTTTATTTAAAATAAAAACTGGTGAGGGTTTGACTGAAGGAGCATTTATTTTGGGAATAATCCTTTTAGGAGACTTGGTGAGTTGTAAGCCAGGACTGCTACCCATACACTGGTCAAAATAAAGACCATCCCAAATTTTGAAAAGGACAGTTTTGTCCACCACTTCATACCTTTTGTCTTAAATCCTTAGAATCTCCTGAATGAGATATTACATACCTTCCCCAGGAGGACTAGAAGTTTTAGGAAATAAAGCACATAGCAGTGTTTTTGCTTTTAAGAGGGAAGCTTTTCAGTTCACTTCCAGCCTTAATTCTTAGATAATTTGTGCCTCATCTCCTCTCTCTTTAGGCTTTGCATGTGGTGATAGCTAATTTTTAAAAATTGGAAGAGAATCTTTGGTTTTATCATTAAGTGTCAAGAAGAGGTCATGTGTAGAAAAAAATGTTTAATAAGATGCAGAAAGCACAGCCCCAAGGGTCTCCATGAAGACCTTTGCCTTACATGTAAATGGATAAATGGATGGATAGTAACGTGGGTGAGAACGACAGGAATGAATGATCAGAGGAGTTAAGAATTCAATGATACATAAATACTTAATACATAAATACTTAAGAAAAAATACTCAAACGACCTTCTCCGAGGAACACAAGATATGAATTTTAATGATGTCACTAAAAGACCCAAACAAGTCCATGATCATTTAAAACATAAAGGGAGGATCCCTTTGTCTTAATGAGTGTTCCAATCTCCTAGAATTAACTAGAAAGAACATGTTGACAAAGATACAACTCCAATCTATTTGGGAGTTTAAATAGTGTCGATTTATGAGAACATTTATATTTTATTAAGAAAAATGATTAAAAAATTTGCTGGGGTTCATAGTACAGCATTAGTAAAATTGAATACCATAATTATTTCAACAACTAATTATTGAGTATCAAATATGTGCTAGTCACTGTAAAGATTAATAAGACCCAGTGTGCCTATCTTCAAGAAGCTTACTATACAGCAAGCTTATAGTAAGTTAACTACAGAAATAATTATACGATAAAGTAGTTGATAATAAATAAACAGGAGGTACAGAGCTTTATGAGTTACAAGGCAAAAAGGCTTGTATATTATTGAGATAATCAGTAAAATTTTTCATGAAGGAAGTAGCATTTGAGATGAGGCTTGGAAAACAGCAACTTTTTCATAGTCTTGAGAGATGAGCATTCCAGATAGTGGGTACAGTAACAGCAAAGGTACAGAAGTGGGAAAGCAGGAGAGATTTTTAGGAAACTCAACAGCTATTTTGCCAAAGTGTAAACTATATGTTTTGGGGAGGGGGCAGTAGGAAATACCACAACTGGACAGTTATGTAGGAGTCCAATTGTGGGGAGCTTTTCAAATTCATTCCCTCACTCATTCAACATTCACTGAGCCCCCGTGCCTGCCACTGTGCTGAACACAGCAGCAAAAAAATAGATAGGAGACGTGAGTACTGTAACCACATCAGCTGTGTCTCCACAGACGTTCACAACTAGAGGCCTAAACATTCTTTTCATAAAACGAAGTCACACTATTTGTCTGCTCCCTAAATTTCATATTGAATTAGTCAAGCTTATTAACGGCCGTGACCTGAGTCCAGGCGATTGCTGTCTCACAGGGGTTCAAAAGTAATTTTGAGGAAGAGAGAAACACATTTGCAACCAATTATACTTTCCAGTTACACTCTAATTTCAAGGAACTAGGTCAAATTCCTTAGCAGGTTCGGAAGGATTTAACCTGTTCCTTTCTGGGAACAGTGACCTCTGCAGCTTGTTCCTTAAGAGGCTGGTGCCACTCAGTTTGTCCCAGTGGGGTGATATCATGATGATAATCACACCCCAGTAGCTGATCCACCAGACTGGCCGAATTTGGGATTTATCAAGGTACTGCTAAAGAATTCTAAGGACAAATTCTTGCAGCTGTTTTCAGCCTTGAACATGACTGGAATATCAATCTATAAGCTGGAGGTGGCACATGTTGGAGATTTATTGAAACTACAGGAACCCAGATTTTACTGTGGCAAATTTGGGCACCCTGGCTATTAAAATAAAGAGATTATGCCTACGTTTAAACCTTTTAAAAAGGAAATGTGAAATAACCAAACATTAAAAATAGAAATGAAAGTCATTGAAATGCAGAGCAATTATATAGATGACAAATTGAAATGTAAAAATGTATTCACGAAAAGGCTATGATAAAAGATTATCATTCACTCAAGGTGTTATAATAAGGAGGGCTTCCCAGGCTGAGTGTTAATTGAATATAAGGTGGGGGGAGGGGCCTAAAAAGCTTTCTCAGTTTGAAGTTTCAAATCTGTGGAACTCCCTGTCCTCCCGGCTTTAACTCAGACCTGACATTACTCACTTGAGGAACTGCTGTCAAGCTTGTCTTTGCATCCAGGCAGAAAACAGCACTGCAAGTCTTTACAAAAAGCCTCTGGGCCTTGAGTGGCCTCACTGATGAAAGTTAATTTACTAGTCTACTTGCCACTTACATGTTAGTCTTCTAATAAGATAGTGTTTCTCAGAGTACCTAAACTCTGTCCTTTCACCCCCTCAACCTGAAATCCATGTTGGACCAGCCCAGTCAGGAAAATGGCCTAGTTTTGATCCCCTAGATAATTATATGAGTCTTTTTTCTTTTTGGCTCTGTTGCGTGGCTTATGGGATCTAAGTTCCCCGACCAGGGACTGAACCTGGCAGTGAAAGCGCAGAGTCCTAACCACTGGACCAACAGGGAATTCCCAGGGGTCATTTTTCAAACCAAATTTCTGCTGGGTGACTCTCTCTACAGCTTAGAAAGGAAGACATAGCAGAAATATTTATTCAATTCAGTCAATCAGTATATATGTTTTAGTGCCTAATATATTCCTAGCACTGTGCATGATGCTACTAGGGAGAGAAGTGTCAGAGGCTAACAGTCAGAGATATAGGATCAACACAAATAAAGAAGGTATAAGACAGTACTCCTTTGTATGGACTGTGCTAAGAAGGCACCCTGTCCAACTGCCTTGCTACCATGGTGACAGTTACTAAGAAATGCACAGATCCACATACGAACAGGTTACAGAGTTCTGTTTTGTTGTTATTGTTTTTAAATATGCAGTTTCTCCAGTGAGATGAATGGTTCTTAATATCAGTCTCCAATTTTCTCTATGAACTCTGTATTCAAGTCCTTAAAGAGCATGTCGACCAATCCATGCAGACCCTGCACAATTTGGGGGTTTTCCTGTTGCTTGGGGATCAGGCTTTAACCCTTCATGTGTAGTGTGGAATAACCACAAGTGTTCCAGGCATCTAAGTTTACCTGACTCTAATACACAGGTATGATTTCCCAAGGATACCCCAAGGTTAAGAAGGAATTCTTTTTTTTTTGCAATAATAACTAAAGATGTTTATTATAGCATTATTTATACCATATTTTATCCAACTATAAGAAGGAATTCTTGATCATCCCTAAATTCCTGCTTTTTAGTGGCTGCTATCTCCTCTTTGCCCCACCTCATCCTAGCTGTGACCACTGTCCCCTCCTCATTTATTCCCCAAGCACCATTACATACAAGTGGTTCTTTATAAAAGACTTTGACTGAAAGTCTGGGAATTATAAGAGTAAGTAGTATTCTATATCACAGGATAGGAAATATAAGTATCCAAAAGTTCTATGGCCATTTTCAACACATGGAATTTCTCCCTATATTTTCCTCTCAGGCTCTGCCTGCTGCCACTTTACTCAGATTTCCTTCTCCTTCATCTCTTTTCTGAGTTCTGCAGGTCCAAATCGCTGTAATTTCATTACTCCAAGCAATGTAATTCTCATAGTCAAACCGTCCCCTATACAGACTAACTCACAATCCCCAAAGGCCCATCTTTTTTTTTTCTTTCCTCAAACAAAATCTCTTTTGCTGTTCCCCTGGAATGTAAAATAGCAGCTAAACATAACTGTTTTTAAAAGGTACTTATTTTCTTTCCCTGCTTACACACTTTTTGGCTGAATTCTTCCGTTTACTCTGTACTCATGGTAACTTTTTTCTTGAGACTGTCTGAACTACAGATGTAAAGTCAAAGTGTCAGAAACATTATGCATCGTGCATAGGTCATTCATATGTTTAGAGACAAGTTTAGTTCCTTTTTGTTCTTTTTAAAATTCATTTTCTAAAAAGGTGATTCCTCAAAGATTGAGAAAAACTATGGAATGATTTGTGATTTTCTGATTGCCCTATAGGAGATACATAGGGAGCAGAATAAAAACTGGTCCCCTGTAGAAAACTCCCTACTGTATCTGGCATTATCCACAGGCCAAGACCCCTTTATATGCATGCAACACAATTTTCATAAAAGAAACCTTTTCACATTCAGTCACAGGAGTAGACGCTTGGGCGGTGACCACAGCTCTGCTTTATGGATAAGAATCTTAACTTTGACTACAGAAATGTTTCCGGAAGTGCTGAGTACTGATTTCTTGGAGGCAGCCCTCAATTACATTTGAATGTCATCCCCAAAAGAAAGTAACATATGACAGTAAGTACAGCCTCTTGTGAAGATGGATATTTCCCCTTAGAAAGATCTCAATCTTTCTATCTATATATACACCCCTGGACTAGGTACCATGGAAGATGTGAGAAAACAATAAAACAAAATTGAAATCCCATAGGAGCTTAGAATTCAGAGGGTGAGAAAAGTTTCACTATACAGAAGTAATAATCATTGAATGAAAAACAAAGTAGAATTTATTCACAGAGTTCTGGAATTTTAGAACTAGAAGTATTTTAAAGATTATTCACTGATATACAGAGGAGCAAACTGGAGCCCAGAAGCGTTACCTGAGGTCACGCAGTGCATTAGTGGCAGAGCCAGGAAGAGACCACAGATATCAAGAGCTTTGTCTACTTTACCACACTGTAACAACTATTAAGCATCAATTCTATGCAAGGAAATATACAGCTTGAGATAGTAAATGCAAAATGCCTAGCACAATGTGTGGGACCATCAGCTGTCATCATTATCATAATCATCATCACAATCATAATGGTTAAGAGTACAAATTTTGTGGGCAGAAGACCTAAATAGATATTTCTCCAAAGAAGACATATAGATGGCCAAGAGGCACATGAAAAGATGCTCAACATGGCTAATTATTACAGAAATGCAAATCAAAACTACAATGAGGTATCATCTCACACCAGTCAGAACGGCTATCATTTAAAAAGTCTACAAATAACAAATGCTGGAGAGGGTGTGGAGAAAAGAGAACCCTCCTGTTGGTGGGAATGTAAATTGGTGCAGCCACTGTGGAAAACAGTATGGAGGTTCCTCAAAAAACTAAAAATAGAGTTGCCATATGATCCTGCAATCCCATTCCTGGGCATATATCCAGAGAAAACTATAATTCAAAATGATACGTGCACCCCAATGTTCATTACAGCACTATTTACAATAGCCAAGACATGGAAGCAACCTAAGTATCCACTGACAGATGAATAGATAAAGAAGATGTGGTACATATATACTGTGGAATACTACTCAGCCATAAAAAAGAATGAAATAATGTCATTTGCAGCAACATGGATGGAACCAGAGATTATCACACTAAATGAAGTCAGAAAGAGAAAGACAAATACCATATGATATCACTTACATGTGGAATCTAAAATACAACACAAATGAACTTATCTACAAAACAGAAACAGACTCACAAACATAGAGAAAAGACTTGTGGTTGCCAAGGGGGAGGGGGCTGGAGGAGGGATGGATTGGGAGTTTAGGATTAGCAGATGCAAACTAGTATATACAGAATGGATAAACAACAAGGTCCTACTGTGTAGCAGCACAGGAAACTATATTCAGTATCCGGTGATAAACCATAATGAAAAAGAATGCATATATATGTATAACTTAATCACTTTGCTGTAGAGTAGAAATTAACACAACATTGTAAATCAACTATACTTCAATAAAATTAAGTTTTTTAGTACAAATTTTGGTATTGGAACTGGAGGGTTGCAGTTCTACCACTTATTGTGTAACTGTAGATGAGCTACTTATCTTCTCCAAACCCTAGTTTCTTCATCTATAGAATGGGAATAAAAATAATATCTACCTAATAGGATGGTTATGAGGATTATATGTACTTCTCACTTGAGTATGTTCAAACATTAGCTGTTCCATTTATTAACCTATATAGGTATACAGAGAGACAGACAAAGATACACACATACAGAGTATTGGTGGAACTTCTCTTTGCTCTGCCAAAAAGAAAGCCAAAAAGTTAACACTTTTTTAGCTTTTACTATATAGATATCAGTACACAAAAGTATGGAGCAAAGAAAATAGGAAAAGAAATGCTATTTGGGATATTACAATATAGAAACTGCTTACTATTCTCAACAAATATACACCAAGTTTCTGTTTTCAAGGAGCTTGTAACCTAGTGGAGGAAGAAACCAGGGTGTTACGATATGGAGTGATATACACGTTGCAAAGCCAGAGTTAAGAGCTGTGAAAGCTCACAAAAGGGCATCCTATTCAGTAAGAGTGGAGGCAGAGAAGTGAGTCTCAGAGAAGGTTTCTCAAATAAAGGAATAAAGAGCTGGCCAAAGATGAGAAGAGTTGGAAAGTGCCTAAAGCTACAATCCAGGTGGGTCCTCAGGATCCATGCCAAACCCCTAGTGTGCCTTCTTACACTGCAGGTGTTAAAGAAGGAAAAACCACACCTCCCCCATCTCCCTGCAGTTAGGGTTCTGCTCCTGCCAATTAGAAGGTGGATCACAGGCTGAAGCCACCTGCTTTGTTTCTGCTGGCGAACTCAGCTGTGAACACGTTGGGCTTTTCTGCTACATTATTTCAGTGTCTAGGTACTAACTTCACAGGCGTTGAGAGGTAGTCACAGGAGCAGCAGTGGCTTCCTGATCCTTGGATTAACAGCTACAGTGGTATGTCTTTGAACTCAACAGTTCCAATGGAGTCCCCTGATTCCCCGTCTCTCTGATTATTGCAGAGGTAGCAGCCACCCTGGTAAACCAGCCCAGCAGTCTTGTCCTAGTAATCATTCCTGGAGGCCCCACTTTATCCCTTCACCCTTTCCAATAACTTTGTAAGCTCCTGATTCCCTGAATTAAATCCTTCTTGCTTAAAATGATGTGAATGGTTCCCATTGCTTGAATCAAATACACCAAAAGAATACAAAAATGCAAAATGTGCCATGAATAATATTATTTGCAGGGGTCAGCAAATAATGGGCTGAAAATGGGTGTGTAAATATCTCTTTGAGATCCTTTCTTTTGGATATATACCTAGAAGAGGGATTACTGGATCATACGGTATTTCTGTTCTTAGTTTTTTGAGGAACCACCACACTGTTTTCCATAGGGGCTGCACCATTTTATGTTCTTACCAACAGGGGACAAGAGTTCCAATTTCTCCACATCCTCGCCAACAATTGTGATTTTCTGTTTTGTTTTTTTGATGGTAGCCATTCTAATGAGCATGAGTGATATGTCACTGTGGTCTTGATTTGCATTTTCCTAATCATTAGTGATGCTGAGCATCTTTTTATATGCTTTTTGGCCATTTGTATGTCTTCTTTGCCCATTTTTAAATTGGATTCTATTTGTTGTTGTTGTTGAATTGTAAGAGTTCCTTATATATTCTGAATATTATCCCCTTATCAGACACGTGATTTCCTTGGGTTGCTTTTTCACTCTGTTGCTTCTGCCAGTCCAGTTTTAGTCCATGCTCACGAATGGAAGTCTAGTCTGGAGCAACTTGCTGGCAGTCTGGCCAGATCTGGAGCCATCTTCCATCCTAAAGACACCAGTGGGAATAAGCCAGAGCATCCCTATCTTGGACACTTCAGGTCTTAGCTACTCTGATTCCCTGTGACATCGAAAGGTACCTCCATGCTTTACTTTGAACCAGAATAAGCCAACCTAAGGTTTCTGGGGCTGCCAAATTAGAAGGAGCCTCAAGACTGGGTATGGGAGTCATGGAGGTAGACTCACCAGATTCAGGTTTTCCACTGTCAAGTACCTGCCACTAGAAAGCTGAAATCAAACACAATTTTCACATCTGTTTTGTAATTTAGCGCTGCTCCTTTTACTTCAAAGAGTAGTTCAGTTCATCTTCTTTGATTCTCTCTGTTTATCCTGAGGGGATAAAATATCCCAACCCTAGAGACCTTAACGATTTCCAGTAGAATACATAGAGAGTTAATGCATGACTTAGTCTAAAATACAACCCAGTTCACACAGTACTTGCTCCAAAAAATCCTTGCTGATTCTGTATTAGTGGGTATGAACTCCAAGGCATGCTACGTTTGCTAAAATATCCTATTTGAAGAGAGACGATTCTGATTTATAGAAGGTCTATTTCCTTTTCTAACTACTGCCTTTTGGAAGACTTTAGGAAGCCTTAATGTGCATTATTTTTATGGTCCCCACAAGAAAAGGAAAACGGGATGGTTAACAGAGCTGCATTAGGTCAAGAAGAAGAAACACTGGAAATGAAAGATCCTAATTCTCTTCTTCCCTGACTTTTATGTTAAGTTGTTGCTATTCAAGGGCCTACATTCAAGTGTTTATCACTGCATTACCTTTAATCATGAGTATCAGGGATAGTGACATTTATAAATGATTTCAGCTGTAAGTAACAGAAAACCCAAACATAAGTAGGTTAAAAAAATAGTTTTTTCCTCATCATAACAAGAAATCCAGAGATAGGCAGTTGCTGGCACTGGTTTAAATGTTCAGCGATCTCAAGGCTAAAAGTCGTTCATTCTCTCAACTTTTCGTTCACGGATGAAAGATGGCTACCACAGCTCCAGACATCCTATTCTTTACAAAGTAGAGAGAACAGAGAAGAGATGATACCAGTTCTGGCTGTGCCATTTTATTTGGAAGGCATAAGGTTTCCTGGAACTTCCCCCTCAACCTCAGAAATCTTCAGCTTACTTCTCGAAGGCTGAAACACCACTCCCAGGTGTAAGCAAGGCTAGGAAAACAAAATACATGGGAATATTTGGTTTTCCCACCCCAGAAGCAGGCAAGTGAGAGGGAAGTTGGCAATGAGTGTTGGTCTGCCAAGTTTTAAGGTTTGCCACAGTGAAAACCAGGAAACACCAAAATATTCAAGAATGCGAGACTGACTAAGTGTAACGTGCCATATGAATCCCAGGTAGCTGTTAAAAATTGTGGTACAGAAAAATACTTAGTGGCATCATGCAAAATTATTCATAAAGCATTATCAACTAAAAAATTAACATATAAAACAATAGATGAGAAAACATCAAATTTGTTGGGGTGACCTAAGTTTAGATAGATTTTTAAAAATAAATTTATTTATTTATTCATTTATTTATTTATGGCTGGGTTGGGTCTTCCTTGCTGCGCGCGGGCTTTCTCTAGTTGCGGCGGGTGGGGGCTACTCTTCATTGCGGTGCGTGGGCTCTAGGCACGCGGGCTTCAGTAGTTGTGGCATGCAGGCTCAGTAGTTGTGGCTCGTGGGCTCTAGAGCGCAGGCTCAGTAGTTGTGGCACATGGCCTTAGTTGCTCCGTGGCACGTGGGATCTTCCCGGACCAGGGCTTGAACCTGTGTCCCCTGCATTGGCAGGCAGATTCTTAACCACTGCGCCACCAGGGAAGCCCTAGATAGATTTTTAGAAGTTAAATATATATATGCAAAAAGAAAAAACTGGAACTTATACTCTGAAAATGTTGACTTAGGTTGAGTTTTCCAGGAAACAGACTTTGAGGCAGAGATTTGCTTGCAGCTGGTTTAGTGGAGAGTGCTCTGAGGAGCAGCACCTGTTGTGGGGGCAGGACTGGGCAGAGGGAGAAGGTGAACTGCAGGGCAGATGCCACAGAGGCTTTAATTGGTTCCATTGGAAGTTCTGAAGCTGAAGTCCCAGACTGTCCCAACTGAGGGACTGTGCCTTGTACCTCCACAAGTGACCAGTCGTGGGATTTGGACTGTCCCCAGGGAGGGGATATAACCTAGCGTGAGGCAGTTTCCTTCACAGAGGCAATTTTGGAGAAGAATTCAACTGTGAGTCATCAGCAGCCAACATTCTTGGCAGCTGTATCTTGAGATCCGGGCAGCACACCGCAGCGTCCACCAGAAATGTCAACAGTGATTATCACTGGGTTTGGGGATTAAGGTTGGTTTTCTCTCTTTTTAAAAATATTTTCCAAATTTTCCATAATGAATATAACATTGTTCTAAGCATTAAATGAGTTAATTCATAGAAGGCAGTTAGCACAGTTCCTGGAATTTATTAAACACTCAATAAATTTAGCTATAATTATTTTGTATTTATATATATATATATGTATATACGTGTTCATGTAACATTTTAAAGGGAAAACATAAATATGGATATTGTCAAGAAGAACGTATGAAATAGGATTAAAATAATAACAGAACTTGCTGTTCCTTTTGGCTTATTTTTAAAAATATTTATTTATTTATTTGGCTGCACTGGGTCTTAGCTGCAGCATGAGGGATCTTTGTTGCTGTGTGCGGGATCTTCGTTGCAGTGTGTGGGATCTTTAGTTGCGGCATGCGGGATCCTTAGTTGCGGCATGCAGGATCTAGTTCGCTGACCAGGGATCGAACCTGGGCCCCCCGCATTGGGAGCTTGGAGTTTTAACTGCTGGACCACCAGGGAAGCCCCTGGCTTATTATTTTTTTAATCTGTGTTTTAATCTGTGAAATTCTTTCTTATGACATTGTTTCTTTCCGGCATGTCCAATAGAACTTTATGTAATGACAGAAATTTCAGGGACTTCCGTGGCAGTCCAGTGGTTAACACCCCACGCCCCCAATGCAGGGGGCATGGGTTCGACCCCTGGTCAGGGAACTAAGATTCTGTATGCCGCACGGTCAGTGTCTGTGCTGCCCAATATGGTAGCCATTAGGCACAGGTGGCCGCTAGGCACTGGAAATGTAGTAGAGCAAATGAAAAGCCAAGTTTTAAATTTTATTTAGTTCCAATTCATTCAAATGTAAATAGCCACATATTGCTAGTGGCTACCATATTGGACAATGCAGCTCTATACCAATATTAGACAATGGTTATGTAGAGAACAGACCTAAAATATTCTTTCTCTAAGTTTGGATTCGTTCCTCAACTCACTACCCTGTATAATCTCCTACTTGTGATTTCAAAATCACATTTTATTTACATGTGTAGAAAAACAAAATGCAAAGAGTTAATTAAGTGTACAAAAAAGGGTTGTTGTTGGTGGTGGTGGTCAGACTTTTAAAATATACAACAGGGAAAGTAATTTAGTTGAAAGGTGCTAAAGAGCTACACAATGTATTGCTAACTGTATGGTATCTTTTAGTAAATAATCCAAAGAGAAAATGAAAGAGGTTGTTCCATATCATATATCTGGTTCCTCTTCGTAAGCTAAAAGAGACTTCTCACCAAAATCATACTTTTCAACCATACTGTCCATATAAAAAGGGAGATAACTGCAGAAACAATTTGAAAATGCCTAAATAACAATGTAGAAGTCTCTTACCTCTTAGATGGGAGGCATATGTATATGGTAGGAGACATATGTATATGGGGATAACTCACTAACAGCAGCCAAGTTTGTGGAGAAAAGAGACACAGATCTTGGTTTGCATCTCACCCTGCGAGTTAATGGCTGTACGTACTTTGAACAAATTACTTAACTTCTCCATAATCAAATGGTGATAGCTACACCTGCCTTGAAGATGAGTTGAAAGATTAGTGATATGTAAAGCACCTGGCATATAGTAAGCGCTAAATCAATGACAGTTTTATTATGATGTTAGTATAATGTGAAGAAAACAGATCAGCAAAAAGGAAGTAAGCCCAAATACTTAAAAACTGGAGTAGGAATTAACTGGAATAATCATTAAATTGTAAAATTATTTTTGGTATATTTTGTTTTATGTGTATTTCAACCACACAAAATTTAGTCAACTGTTTATCAAATGAATGAAAAAAATGGATGCTTGAATAAATGCCTTGCCTGTTTTTAATATCATTTTGCCTCCCAAATGGGTTGTTATCACTAAAATGGTTTTGTCACTGGCATTGTCACTAGGGATATTTTCAAAGACTCTGTAAAGAGCAGTATCAAATCAATGGTCTTTTCTAGACTTAACAGGAGGGATTAGGGCTGATATTAAGAAACAACTTCTTGAGCAATATTACTAATGGAGCAGTTAAGAGCTTCCATCCTTAGATATTTTTAAGAAGACAGATAATACTCCATGCTGGATATGTCATCATCTTCTGTGGTAGTTAGCTTCCAGGGTAGCCTCCATTGAACCTTACTTCCTAAGTCAATCAAGGATGGTCCTGAATATGGCTGAGGTGATGTGTGACTTCCAAGGCTATGTCGTAAAAAGCATTGCAGCTTCGGCTCCGGTAGATCAGATTGATCACATGCTCCATGATAAGCCAGTAGCCATGCTGTGAGGAGGACACTCAAGCCATCCCATGGAGAGGCCCATGTGGCCAACAGCCTGTGCCAATCCACTGGACATGTAAGAGAGCCACCTTGAAAGCAGACTCTCCAGCTTCAAACAAGTCTTCAGATGACCACAGCCCTAGCCAACATCTGACTGCAACCTTATGAAACACTGAAACAGAAATGCCCAGTTGAGCCACTCTTGAATTCCTGACTCACAGAAATTGTGAGAGGGAATATATGACTTTTATTGTTTTAAGTCACTAAGTTTTGGGGTTATTTGATATGCAGCCAACATATCATCAATGGCAAACATTTACTGCTACTGTCCAAAATGTCCTGCTAATGGGCTGAACCAGATGACCTTTTTTTTTTGAACCAGATAACCATTTAAGGTAACTTCTATCTTTGTAACATCAACCTTTTAACAGCTTATCATGTAATGAACTCAGTATCTTTTTCCTATAAAATTCCTATGAGACAAGGAGAATCAGCCAATCAAATATTTAACAAACATCCATTAAGTCTGTGGAATTAAACAACATCAGCTAAAATTGGAGTCAGGACACACCTGTAGGGAGAGCTGTCACAGCTGTGCATCATCAATTACTCCAAATTGGAAGAGACATACCCCTACATCTCTCCCACAGGAAGGTACTGCCTACTTTACTATCCAGAAGGAAGAAGAAAACCATCTTTCTGGCCAACCACAGCCCAGCCAATCAGAGACTGTAGCACCCTGGCCAATGAGAAGCCTCTATACTTTGGACTGCCAGCTTCCTCCGGTGAACTCTTTAGTTATGATAGCCCCTACCAAGGCCCCCCTTTTCCCTATAAAAGCAAGCTCCCCTTCCATGTTCTCTGGATTTGCCTGTGGTCCACCACAGTTCCCATAACCTGAATTGCAATTCCTCTGGCTATTCCCAAATAAACTTGTTTTGCTGGTAAAATAACTGGCTATTATTAAAGATGATAAATTCAAGGTATTACTCTAGGTGCTCTGCTGATTAAAAGGTATGATGATGCTAATGACAAAAATAACAATAATAGTAACAATAATAAGTATTACTAATATTTATTAAGCATCTACTTTAGACACTGTGCATATACTCTCATTTAACCTTAATATACATGGCCAAATGTTTTCCAGGAAGGTCATACCAAATTACACGCCCATCTGCAGTGTATAAGAACAGAGTCACTGTATGTTTACCAGCACTTAAAAACAATTTTTTTTAATCTGATAGGTGAAAAATACAATAGTTTAATCTGCATTTCTATGATTACTAGGTCTTGACATGTTAAGCACATCAAACCTTTATCTGACATACATTACAAATATTTTCCCCCCAGGTTGGTATTGTGTTTTTTTGAAATTTTTACAGTCAAGCCAATCTCTTCCTTTGTAATTTCTTCCAATTCTTTTGTAATTAGGTTCTTCTCTATTTCTAGATCAATTAAATTTTCACTTGTATTTCTTTCTAGTTTGTTTACATTTTTTTGTTTTTGACTTTGAGTTTACACAGTAATTTACTTTGTTAGACTTTTGTTTTCTTCTCTATTCTCTTTTTTTTTAAGTGGAGTATAGTTGCTTTACATGGCTGTGTCAGTTTTATGTGTTTTTTTTTTTTTTTTTTGCAGTACGCGGGCCTCTCACTGTTGTGGCCTCTCCCGTTGCGGACAACAGGCTCCGGACGCGCAGGCTCAGTGGCCGTGGCTCACGGGCCCAGCCGCTCCACGGCATGTGGGATCTTCCCAGACTGGGGCACGAACCCGTGTCCCCTGCATCGGCAGGCGGACTCTCAACCACTGTGCCACCAGGGAAGCCCTATGTTTTGTTTTTTACACATGTAATTATTTTTTGTTGCAGGATACAGGGCAAAAGTCTTTCTTCCCCCATAATCATGTCTCCTTCACTTATAAATTGAATAAGTTTTCCTTTCCCCACTGATTTATGATGCCACCTTTACTGTCTAAGGAATTCTTATATTACTGGAGTATGTTTACAGTCTTTATAATCCTCTTTCACTGTCTGTCGGTTTTGGTGCTAGTACTGCACTTTTCTGATTACTTACATCTACTCATTCACTAAGGACCACCACATTCTCTTCCAGGAAGCCTCCCTGATTCTCCCAAAGAGATACCATTGCTGCCTCCTTTGTCACCTTTATAACATATAAAATTTCACCTTTACATATAAAATTTCACAGTTAACAAAGTTGATCTTACCCAATTATATTCTTGAGAGCAAGCAACAGGTATACTATATATTCATTAAAATCAAATTATGGGATTTGCATTAAAAGGTAACGATGGCAGAACCGATCTTGTTTGACAAAAAAATGAAAACAGGCAATTCCCTCATTTGTCTAACAAAAATCATTGTGCCATCCATGATGAAAAAATTATAAAGGTGAATGAAACCTAGATTGTGCTTTAGGGAGTTCACTTAGTAGGGGAAAGACAGATGAAAATATACGTGTTTAAATACATTATGACTAAAGTGTATAAAATAAAAATAACAAAGAGAAAGGTAAAAACTAAGTGAGCAGTGGGGTAGTGTTTCAAGCAGTGGACATACCTATGAGCTGGGTTTATGGTGTTTCTTAAATGTTTGAGGATTTGTAATTAATCCGAATGACAAAGTACATCAATTCAGATTCTTTAGCAGAACTTGCATTAACGTAGCCTTCATTCTGATAACGTTTTAAGGAAGCCTAATATAGTGTGGGTAGTACGGCCAAGCCTAGGAGCAGCTCTGGTCGGAAGCCCTTTCGTTAGCACGAACCCGAGATGACTAGAACCTGACAGAGGCGTGAATTAACCCACCACGGGTGAACATCAGACATGGGGGTGAGAGATAAACCTTTACCCACCTGAGGCTTCTACTCTATAAACCACTTACTGGATTTGGTTTAAAAGCAATGAGGACCACAGACTCCTTGTTGTGAGAGCCAGCACAGTTCCAGGCCCAAGGCTCACCTCGCCGCGCGCCTCAGGCCCCAGCCGAGCCCCGGCCAGATGTTAGGACAAGAACTACTGACGTCACGGAAACGTGACGTCTCCAGCACTGACGCAGTCTAACAGGGAGGGGCCTCTCAGCTCACCTCAGAACGCCGTCAGCTCCACGGAGCAGCGAGCGGGCCGCCTCGCGCTCTGCCCTGAGGGTCCGAATAGTCAGAGCTGCGGGAACCGAAGCGCCGGAGTCGCTCAGGAGCTAAGGAGCGGCCATCCGTCTCCCGCCTTGACCCTTAACCGCGTCCCCTCTAAGGCCCAGGCGCGGTCCAGGCGGCCGCGCGCTCACGAGCCCGCCGCTTGCGGCGGTCACGCGCACGCACGCTCGTGCGCCCGTTCCCTGAGAACCCGGAAGTGCGAGGGAGAGGCGAGCCACGTGGGTGGAGCTGGAGCGCAGCTCGCATGGGGGAGTCTATCCCGCTGGCAGCCCCGGTCCCGGTGGAACAGGCGGTGCTGGAGACGTTCTTCTCTCACCTGGGTATCTTCTCTTACGACAAGGCCAAGGACAATGTGGAGAAGGAACGAGAGGCCAACAAGAGCGCGGGGGGCAGCTGGCTGTCGCTGCTGGCGGCCTTGGCCCACCTGGCCGCGGCAGAGAAGGTCTATCACAGCCTCACCTACCTGGGGCAGAAACTAGGTACCTCCGCCCCGCCCCCCGTGCCCCTTGAGGAAGGAAAGGGAGTATATTCCCCCATCGGCAATGGCTTGGGTTCCCTGTCTCTGTCACTCTTAGCCGCAGGCTCAACTCCGCACTCCCAGGTCTCCTCCCACCGATCCCGTCCTTCCCTCGGCTTCCACAAACCCCGCCCACCGGCCTCCGCGGCAGATAGATTGGCCGTCCGGGTGGGTGTTGTTAGCAGGGCTGTGCTTCAAACCGATGGCAGTATCCATTTTGCTCATGCATGGATTGGTGCCATAAATGAGAAGTTAAACTCTATGTCCTCGCTCTCTAACCAGTGACACTGCGGCGAGAGGAGCAAAACTTGGCAATACAACCTAGTTAGAATTCATGAACACTATTGTCTGGCTTCTTAAGGCCCCGGAGAGTTACAGATGGAGTCCTACCCCCTCTTCGTAGACCCACAATAAATATCTAATGAATGAAGAGAAAAATGAATGCTGGACAGGAAAGGCAAGAAATATGCCTAACACTAACAAGAGGGGCCTTACAGGGAAAATGGTAAACACTCTTATCATCCCATGATAAATCTTGCCCCTGAAAATAAGATGCAGGAGCTGATTAAGCTGATTTTCACTAGTAGAAACAATTAGTATGAGTAAATCAGAAGGAAATAATATATGTGAAAGCCAAGGGCTATACATACGAAGTATTACTACTTAAAATTACCAATATTATGAATCCCAGAGCTTTTAGAGTTGTTTTAGTAACTTTGGCGTATTTTAGACCCTTTAATATCAGAGGCACAGGGTCTGGTATGAATGAAGGACACATAACAGTATAAAATAGAAGTGTACAATTGAGTGCAGATTCCAGTTTGAGTTTCTCCCCCCCCCCAGTTTCCTTATATTGCCTGAAGGTGACCATGTACATCTTGCTTTCAGTAAACACTCAAGAGGCAGGGCTTTCTGAGATCTTAACTGTGCTTTAGCTTTTCAAACAATAACTTGTTATTTAGTGTGTTGACTTATTGGCAACAACTAGTCAGGTAGTTTCACCTTGTGTAATTTTTCCTCCCTTTCTTACAGTGGCACTTCTCAGAAATTTACAGTTGCTCTTGCAGTGTTATAAATCCCCTTTCTACAGATTGGCAAATTGTGTGCATGCAGTTGTGCGGGTAGGTGACAGAGCCTCTACCAGAATACCTACCTTTGAACTGTCAGATTGTGTTTGTGTCCAAATGATTTATAAAAATTGTAGATGTAGTATAATTTACAGTTATATATTAAATAATTTACATATTATTATGTATATATGAAAATGGGGAGGATTCTGCCTGTAAAATTGAAGGTGGGTAATTTTCTTGCAGTTTTAGTGTTTTTAGATTCCCCCGCCTCATGAAGAATGGTGATTGATCCCAGTGCCATGTTTTTATGTTTTTTTCTTTTAGTTAACCTATGAGGATTTGATAACCTGTGGCCTCACTCCCCAGAAAAATATATATGTAATACAATTTTGCATGTAATCTGAAAGGGTTCACTTGGATTTCCTAAAGCCTATGTATAGACCTCAGTTAAGAAATCTACTCTAGTTTAAGTTGTATGTGCCTGGTTTTAGGTGCCTGGCCGTGCCTAAGAACATGCACAAGCCCATCACTGTCTCTGACTTGGGTTCTCTGAAGTGGCTCTTAGTATGTAAAGCGATTAGTTCTGCACAGACCCCAGCTTGCATGGGTGAGCCTGAGGGCTGTGCTTTGAAATTGATCCACAGAGCAATTTACACTGTGAAACATGCTCAGGCGCTGTTTAGGCTCCCAGCTGATCTGTCACTTCGGTGTAAATGTTCTGAAAATGGCATGTTTAATGTCACATAGCTTACTCTCGTGTACAGTAAATGTAGGTTCCAGATGTAAATTTTTAGCTTTGCAATTACCTTACCGTTTTTTGATACTGGAATGTTTGTGATATCAACGTGCTTACAATATGACTTCATGATTATTGAGTTGACTCTCCATTTTCTTAAAAACTTGGGAAAATTTTTATGTTGCTACTTAAAACAGTCCCATGTTCGTCAACTACTTTGCTATTTAGAACATTTATATGGTTTTCTTTAAAAAAGCAAAACAAAAAGTTTATGTGTATTTTTTAAACATGTAGAAAGCACGGTTTTAAAAAGTGAGTCTTTTTGACTTCACTTTTGTGACTGGTGTTTATTGGAGACCTTGGCAGTGAATCCTGATTATAGATGCAAGTGTGGGACTTTAGACAAAGAACAGACCTGACAGGGAGCCTTCTGTTCCTGTCTTGGCTCAGCTGAAAAACTTTGGGGTCAACCCTTATCTTGGAGCCCTCTGTTTACTTTGAGGGGAGAATATATCTATTTGGGGAAAGATCAGTGATTAAAGTATGCTGACTCAATACCTGCAGAGGACTTTAGAAGGTCATACTTTTCTCCCCTTTGTTTCATTGCTGGAGAGTTTCCTCAACATCTGGTGGCTGGAAGATACCATGGTAGAAAATGACTTAACTTGAGAACTGATGTTTAAAGAGTATCATTAGCAAGAAGTTGTGGAATAAAATATTCAATTAGAAGTGCAAAACTTTAATATACTCATTGCTTGAAATTTCATGATGTGAGATAGACTGTTGAAATCTTGAAAAATAATGAGCATTCATAAAACGAGACTTCCATGGAAACAATTCAAAATAATCATATTTTGTAAATTCAAAAAGCTGAGACAAGAAGTCTGGTGTCTCTGATTCCTTATTTCCCAGCATGAAGGAAGGCCACTCCCCATTGGATGTTCCTAACCAGGGTAGTCACCAAGTAGGCTTGTGCTCCTGAGAGCTTTGAGAAGAGAGACATGTTTAAAACAAATGCGTTGGTGGTCTCTCCCTTCCTTAAAGTGTCAGGTAACTTGGTTTCACATAGTAGTAATGGATGTTTATTGATAAGCTTTAAAAGGTATTCTTTATATTTATATGGTGTTTCCACACCCCCAGGTAAGGGTAATCTAATGAAGGAAGGTATCCCTTTTTCACTCAGAGTTAAAATTTTCACCAAGTTCACCTTGTTTAACAGCAGAAGTGAGTACACAGTTAAGGTCACCTAGCTATCTATCAAATAGCTAGCTATTCTTTTTACAGTACTTGAAGCTCCCAATTTACCACAGAGTTGCAGAAGCCCAACTCTGTAGTATTGAGAGCTTCTTTTATCAGTTATAAACGGAAGGGGAAGGGATTAGCAGTATTGATTACGTGCTTTGCTCCAGGTGTGTTACATACCAAATGTTATTTCATTGTGTCTTTTTAGTTTCATGTTAAAACAACAACTAAGGCTCCAAGTGGCTAAGGTTAAGTCCCGTGCACATCACGCAGCTTGTAAATTTGGAAGCTGGGATTTGGAACCAAGTCTTTCAGACTCCCAGAGCTTTTAAATTTTACTTGGTACTCTTGCTACCTTCGTAACCTAAGAGATTTTGTCTTAGACCTGGGCGCAGAGGTCCATTTATTTCATACCATCACTTTACAAAATCTGCAAAGCTAGACTTAATATGGGTGGAGAGGAAAAGCAAACCTTCCTGGATACAGTCCTGTATGGGATGTTGGTGTCAGGGTCAATCCACCTTCATATGGTTTTTGCTGCTATTAGTAGGAGAAATGATGTGAATGCTAGTCAATCTGGGCAGTATATTGGAGAAAACACTTTTTCAGTATCAGCAATTTGCCTGTGAAATCAGTAGTAGTAGGGTGACCAACCCTATAGGTTTGCCCGGAGTTGAGGGGGTTTTCAGGACATGGGACTAAGGGTTTCCTGAGAAGCTAGACTTTCAGTACTAAAACCTGGAAAGTCATGGGTAAACTGGGACAAGGTGGTTGCCATAGTGGTAAGGGATATAAGATTCATTTCTTGAAATACAAACTGGTCAATGAATTGTGAAATGTTTCATTCATTAAGAGGACATTTTACAAATGCCTTGATAAGTAATTTATACTCCTAATTGGTATGTTTAGAATAGTAACTCATTCATTAAAGCATTCTATGAATATCAACAGAAAATTTTAAATGTCATTCATCTCTGAGAGTTTTATATATTCCTAAGAATTACTGTTTTAAACCTGCCCTGTTTCTTTTTGTTCTCCTAATGTTTTACCTCTGACCTTTGGTGGGGTACAGAATTGCTTAAGAAAACATCTATGAAACTGGCCCCATAATTATTAGAAGCATAGTTGATCATGTATTAATACAGAAGTAAAGAAATAATGTCTATGCCATTTGAACCTTTTTGGTTGTTGAAAAGAATGTATGTGGCCTTACTTTTTGGCTGATTTCCTTTGGAACCCCTGAGTTACAACATGAGTTACAGCAGCAGTTATTTATAATTGCTTCCTACTGTTTTTGTTTTTTTTTTCTATTTTCTTTTCTTTCTTTATTTTTGGCTGCTTTGGGTCTTCATTGCTGCGCTTGGGCTTTCTCTAGTTGCGGCGAGCTGGGGCTATTCTTCGATGCGGTGTGCGGGCTTCTCATTGCAGTGGCTTCTCTTGTTGCGGAGTATGGGCTCTAGGCGCGTGGGCTTCAGTAGTTGTGGCCCGCGGGCTCTAGAGCGCAGGCTCAGTAGCTGTGGCACACGGGCTTAGTTGGTCCGCGGCATGTGGGATCTTCCTGGACCAGGGATCAAACCCATGTTCCCTGCATTAGCAGGTGTATTCTTAACCACTGTGCAACCAGAGAAGTCCCACTTCCTATTCTTAATAATTCACAATATGGTGCTTATTATGACAAAGACTGTACTGTCAACCTTGTTAAGAGCACTAAGAGTCCCTTTGTTCCCCTGGGATCCCAGTAGTCTGTGTTTTCCATTTTCTCATACAGCTTGAAAGGAAAACGCAACTCCAAAGTAGAAATAACATTTTCTGGTTTACCAGGAATAACAACAGTGTTTCATAATTGGGTGTTCTCTTTTGTTTTAAATATCTTTATGTGGAAGGAGGACTTTTTAGATCCAGGTTGATGTCACTTGCAAGGTTAATCATCCCCTGAATTAGATCTGAATCCTCATTGAAGTGGGCTGGGGGAATATTGGTGCATGAATAAGGAAATTTTTTTTGAATTTTATTTGTTTTTTTATATAGCAGGTTCTTATTAGTTATCCATTTTATACATATTGTGTATATATGTCAATCCCAATCTCCCAATTCATCACACCACCCCCCGCCACCTTCCTCCCTTGGTGTCCATACGTTTGTTCTCTACATCTGTGACTCAATTTCTGCCCTGCAAACCGGTTCATCTGTACCATTTTTCTAGGTTCCACATATATGCGTTAATATACGATATTTGTTTTTCTCTTTCTGACTTACTTCACTCTGTATGACAGTCTCTAGATCCGTCCACATCTCTACAAATGACCCAATTTTGTTCCTTTTTATGGCTGAGTAATATTCCATCATATATATGTACCACATCTTCTTTATCCATTTGTCTGTCGATGGGCATTTAGGTTGCTTCCATGTCCTGGCTATTGTAAGTAGTGCTGCAATGAACATTGGGGTGCGTGTATGTTTTTGAATTATGGTTTTCTCTGGGTATATGCCCAGTAGTGGGATTGCTGGGTCATATGGTAATTCTATTTTCAGTTTTTTAAGGAACCTCCATACTGTTCTCCATAGTGGCTGTATCAGTTTACATTCCCACCAGCAGTGCAAGAGGGTTCCCTTTTCTCCACACCCTCTCCAGCATTTGTTGTTTGTAGATTTACTGATGATGCCCATTCTAACTGGTGTGAGGTGATACCTCACGGTAGTTTTGATTTGCATTTCTCTAATAATTAGTGATGTTGAGCAGCTTTTCATGTGCTTCTTGCCCATCTGTATGTCTTCTTTGGAGAAATGTCTATTTAGGTCTTCTGCCCATTTTTGGATTGGGTTGTTTGTTTTTTTCATATTGAGCTGCGTGAGCTGTTTATATATTTTGGAGATTAATCCTTTGTCCATTGATTCATTTGCAAATATTTTCTCCCATTCTGAGGGTTGTCTTTTCATCTTGTTTGTAGTTTCCTTTGCTTTGCAGAAGCTTTTAAGTTTCATTAGGTCCCATTTGTTATTTTTGTTTTTATTTCCATTACTCTAGGAGGTGGATCAAAGCAGATCTTGCTGTGATTTATGTCAAAGAGTGTTTTTCCTATGTTTTCCTCTAAGAGTTTTATAGTGTCCGGTCTTACATTTAGTTCTCAGATCCATTTTGAGTTTATTTTTTATTTATTTATTTATTTTGCAGTATGCGGGCCTCTCACTGCCGTGGCCTCCCCCACTGTGGAGCACAGGTTCCGGACGCGCAGGCTCAGCGGCCATGGCTCATGTGCCCAGCCGCTTCGCGGCATGTGGGATCCTCCCAGACCGGGGCACGAACCCGTGTCCCCTGCATCGGCAGGCGTTCCCTCAACCACTGCGCCACCAGGGAAGCCCTGAGTTTATTTTTGTGTATGGTGTTAGGGAGTGTTCTAATTTCATTCTTTTACATGTAGCTGTCCAGTTTCCCAGCACCACTTATTGAAGAGACTGTCATTTCTCCATTGTATATCCTTGCCTCCTTTGTCATAGATTAGTTGACCATAGGTGCATGGATTTATCTCTGTGCTTTCTATCCTGTTCCATTGATCTATATTTCTGTTTTTGTGCCAGTACCATATTGGCTTGATTACTGTAGCTTTGTAGTATAGTCTGAAGTTAGGGAGTCTGATTCCTCCAGCTCTGTTTTTTTTCCCTCAATACCGCTTTAGCTATTTGGGGTCTTTTGTGTCTCCATACAAATTTTAAGAATTTTTCTTGTAGTGCTGTAAAATATGCCATTGGTAAGTTGATAAGGATTGCATTGATCTGTAGATTGCTTTGGGTAGTATAGTCATTTTCACAATATTGATTCTTCCAATCCAAGAACATGGTATATCTCTCCATCTGTTTGTATAATCTTTAATTTCTTTTATCAGTGTCTTATAGTTTTCTGCATACAGGTCTTTTGTCTCCCTAGGTAGGTTTATTCCTAGGTATTTTATTCTTTTTGTTGCAGTGGTAAATGGGAGTGTTTCCTTAATTTCTCTTTCAGATTTTTCATCATTAATATATAGGAATGCAAGAGATTTCTGTGCATTAATTTTGTATCCTGCAACTTTACAAAATTCATTGATTAGCTCGAGTAGCTTTCTGGTGGCATCTTTAGAATTCTCTCTATATAGTTTCATGTCATCTGCAAACAGTGACAGTTTTACTTCTTCTTTTCCGATTTGCATTACTTTTATTTCTTTTTCTTCTCTGAATGCCATGGCCAGGACTTCCAAAACTATGTTGAATAATAGTGGCAAGAGTGGGCATCCTTGTCTTGTTCCTGATCTTAGAGGAAATGCTTTCAGTTTTTCACCATTGAGAATGATGTTTACTGTGGGTTTGTCGTATATGGCCTTTATTATGTTGAGGTAGGTTCCCTCTATGCCCACTTTCTGGAGAGTTTTTATCATAAATCGGTGTTGAATTTTGTCAAAAGCTTTTTCTGCATCTATTCAGATGATCATATGGTTTTTATTCTTCAGTTTGTTAATATGGTGTATCACATTGATTGATTTGCGTATATTGAAGAATCCTTGCATCCTTGGGATAAATCCCAGTTGATCATGGTGTATGATCCTTTTAATGTGTTGTTGGATTCTGTTTGCTAGTATTTTGTTGAGGATTTTTACGTCTATATTCATGAGTGATATTGGTCTGTAATTTTCTTTTTCTGTAGTATCTTTGTCTAGTTTTGGTATCAGGGTGATGGTGGCCTCACAGAATGAGTTTGGGAGTGTTCCTTCCTCTGCAATGTTTTGGAAGAGTTTGAGAAGGATGGGTGTTAGCTCTTCTCTAAATGTTTGATAGAATTCACCTGTGAAGCCATCTGGTCCTGGACTTTTGTTTGTTGGAAGATTTTTAATCACAGTTTCAATTTCATTTTTAATCACAGTTTCAATTTCATTACTTGTGATTGGTCTGTTCATATTTTCTATTTCTTCCTGGTTCAGTCTTGGAAGGTTATACCTTTCTAAGAATTTGTCCATTTCTTCCAGGTTGTCCATTTTATTGGCATAGAGTTTCTTTTAGTAGTCTCTTAGGATGCTTTGTATTTCTGCAGTGTCTGTTGTAACTTCTCCATTTTCATTTCTAATTTTATTGATTTGAGTCCTCTCCCTCTTTTTCTTGATGAGTCTGGCTAATGGTTTATCAATTTTGTTTATCTTCTTAAAGAACCAGCTTTTAGTTTTATTGATCTTTGATATTGTTTTCTTTGTTTCTATTTCATTTATTCCTGCTCTGATCTTTATGATTTCTTTCCTTCTACTAACTTTGGGTTTTGTTTGTTCTTCTTTGTCCAGTTCCTTTAGGTGTAAGGTTAGATTGTTTATTTCAGATGTTTGTTGTTTCTCGAGGTAGGATTGTATTGCTATAAACTTCCCTCTTAGAACTGCTTTTGCTGCATCCCATAGGTTTTGGATTGTCATGTTTTCATTGTCATTTGTCTCTAGGTATTTTTTCATTTCGTCTTTGATTTCTTCAGTGATCTCTTTGTTATTCAGTAACATATCATTTAGCTTCCATGTGTTTGTGTTTTTTACGTTTTTTTCCCTGTAATTGATTTCTAATCTCATAGCATTGGGGTCAGAAAAGATGCTTGATATGATTTCAATTTTCTTAAATTTACTGAGGCTTGATTTGTGACCCAAGATGTGATCTATCCTGGAGCATGTTCCGTGCGCACTTGAGAAGAAAGTGTAGTCTGCTATATTTGGATGGAATGTCCTTTAAATATCAATTAAGTCTGTTTGGTCTATTGTGTCATTTACAGCTTGTGTTTCCCTTATTAATTTTCTGTTTGGATGATCTGTCCGTTGGTGTAAGTGAGGTGTTAAAGTCCCCCACTATTATTGTGTTACTGTCCATTTCCTCTTTTATAGCTGTTAGCAGTTGCCTTATGTATTGAGGTGCTCCTATGTTGGATGCATATATATTTATAACTGTTATATCTTCTTGTTGCATTGATCCCTTGATCATTATGTCGTGTCCTTCCTTGTCTCTTGTAATATTCTTTATTTTAAAGTCTATTTTATCTGATATGAGTATTGCTACTCCAGCTTTCTTTTGATTTCCATTTGCATGGAATATCTTTTTCCATCCCCTCACTTTCAGTCTGTATGTGTCCCTAGGTGTGAAGTGTGTCTCTTGTAGACAGCATATATATGGGTATTGTTTTTGTATCCATTCAGCGAGCCTGTGTTTGTTGGTTGGACAGGCTCCAACCAAATGGTTAATCCATTCATGTTTAAGGTAATTGTCGATATGTATGTTCCTATGACCATTTTCTTAATTGTTTTGGGTTTGTTTTTGTAGCTCCTTTTCTTCTCTTGTGTTTCCTACTTAGAGAAGTTCTTTTAGCATTTGTTATAGAGCTGGTTTGGTGGTACTGAATTCTCTTAGCTTTTGCTTGTCTGTAAAGCTTTTGATTTCTCCATCGAATCTGAATGAGATCCTTGCCGGGTAGAGTAATCTTGGTTGTAGGTTCTTCCCTTTCATCACTTTAAGTATATCATGCCACTCCCTTCTGGCTTGTAGAGTTTCTGCTGAGAAATCAGCTGTTAACCTTAATGGGAGTTCACTTGTGTGTTATTTGTCGTTTTCCCCTTGCTGCTTTCAGTAATTTTTGCCAATTTGATTACTCTGTGTCTTGGTGTGTTTCTCCTTGGGTTTATCCTGTATGGGACTCCCTGCCCTTCCCAGACTTGGGTGGCTATTTCCTTGCCCATGTTAGGGAAGTTTTCGACTATAATCTCTTCAAATATTTTCTCGGGTTGTTTCTTTCTCTCTCCTCCTTCTGGGACCCCTGTAATGCAAATGTTGTTACACTTAACATTGTCCCAGAGGTCTCTTAGGCTGTCTTCATTTCTTTTCATTCTTTTGTCTTTAGTCTGTTCCGTCGCAGTGAATTCCACCATTCTGTCTTCCAGGTCACTTATCTGTTCTTCTGCCTCAGTTGTTCTGCTATTGATTCCTTCTAGTGTATTTTTCATTTCAGTTATTTTATTGTTCATCTCTGTTTGTTTGTTCTTTAATTCCTCTAGGTCTTTGTTAAACATTTCTTGCATCTTCTCGATCTTTGCCTCCATTCTTTTCCAAGGTCCTGGATCATCTTCATTATCATTATTCTGAATTCTTTTTTCTGGAAGGTTGCCTATCTGTACTTCATTTAGTTGTTTTTCTGGGGTTTTATCTTGTTCCTTCATCTGGTACATAGCCCTCTGCTTTTTCATCTTGTCTATCTTTCTGTGAATGTGGTTTTTGTTCCACAGGCTGCAGGATTGTAGTTCTTATAGTAGTTCTTCTGCTGTCTGCCCTCTGGTGGATGAGGCTATCTGGGAGGGACTGGTGGTGGGTAGAGCTGGCTGTTGCTCTGGTGGGCAGAACTCAGTAAAACTTTAATCCGCTTGTCTGCTGATGGGTGGGGCTGGGTTCCCTCCCTGTTTGTTGTTTGGCCTGAGGCGACCCAACACTGGAGCCTATCCGGGCTCTTTGGTGGGGCTAATGGCAGACTTTGGGAGTGCTCACCCCAAGGAGTACTTACCAGAACTTCTGCTGCCAGTGTCCTTGTCCTCACGGTGAGACACAGCCACCCCCACCTCTGCAGGAGACCCTCCAACACTAACAGGTAGGTGTGGTTAAGTCTCCTACGGGGTCACTGCTCCTTCCCCTGGGTGCCGATGCGTACACTACTTTGTGTGTGCCCTCCAAGAGTGGAGGCTCTGTTTCCCACAGTCCTGTCGAAGTCCTGCAATCAAATCCCACCAGCTTTCAAAGTCTGATTCTCTAGGAATTCCTCCTCCTGTTGCCAGATCCCCAGGTTGGGAAGCCTGACGTGGGGCTCAGAACCTTCACTGCAGTAGGTGGACTTCTGTGGTATGTGTTCTCCAGTTTGTGAGTCACCCACCCAGCGGTTATGGGGTTTGATTTTATTGTGATTGCGCTCCTCCTACCATCTCACTGTGGCTTCTCCTTTGTCTTGGGATGTGGGGTATCTTTTTTGGTGAGTTCCAGTGTCTTCCTGTCGATGATTGTTCAGCAGTTAATTGTGATCCTGGTGCTCTCACAAGAGGGAGTGAGAGCATATCCTTCTAGTCCACCATCTTGAACCAATCTCCTGGGTAAGGAAATTATACACAGGTCCACCACTACACTGAGTTGTACCAGCGTTAATTTACTCTACAGTGAAATTATGAATCACAAGATATTTAAATCCAAATCATAGAAGTCAGAGAACATGGTAGATGAAAACTCATTGAGCTCAGCAGTTTAGATTCTTTCCTTTTGGATGCTGAGAGGTGTTTTGTACTTGCAGTTTCTCTACCTTACCTGTCATGTGCTTATGTCATTTGTCTACCAGGGGGCCAGTCTTTCTTCAGCAGGAAGGACTCCATCCGCACCATCTACACTTCCCTGCATAATGAGCTAAAGAAGGTGGTGACTGGCCGTGGTGCCCTAGGGGGGACTGCACCTCACGTGGAAGAGCTCCTTTCCCACCTGTCCGAGCAGCTCTGCTTCTTTGTTCAGGCTCGGATGGAGATCGCAGACTTCTATGAGAAGATGTACACCCTCAGCACACAGAAGTTCATCAATGCCGAAGAGCTCGTTGGCCTTTTAGACACCATCCTCAAGAAATACAGCTCCAGGTCAGTGTAGGGGAGGAGGGAGGGAGGAGTGTGGCAGCCTCACAATCCCACACAGAGTCTCCGTCTTCCCCACACCCCTGCGGAAATCTGTGATGGAATAACTGTGAAGGAAAAATAGTTGTATTACTTTTTATACACGTTAATTAATCAACAGGTATGCATTAGACATCTTCTTTGGGCTTAGTTAACACCATACTGGATGGATGCTTCTCTGAGCAGTAGCAAAAGGTCGAAAATGAAGTAATCCTTAAAAGTTGTATTGTAACTGTTTTTTCTGCTTATGAAAGAATTCACACAACAACAAAAGAATTGTATATCACGTAGTGTGACTTTTTAATAAACCACTATTCAAATAAATGTCCCTTTCAAAGTCATCACCTTGGTGAGTTATCCACTTGATTCCTCTGATGGAGCCATTACTTAACATGCGTAGGGAACTCCTTTATAATTGCTTTCAGCACCTGTCGCATAGTTTTGATTTTGTCTTAAACTTCTTTGGTGGAGGCAGGCATCTGTGCTTTAGAGCAGGGCATGTTTTTTTGGTAGTCAAAAAGATATTTGTAGCCAGTTTAATTTTTTTTAAAAAGATGTTGATCAACTGGAAAAAATTTTTTGAAGAAAATTGCTGCTTATAAAGTGAGACTCGTTATAATGTATTGCTCACTGCCTGGCCCAAAAAGCAGTTCCAAAAGAATTTGAGTAGTGTTGTGAACATCACTGACTGTGAATGACTCAGGTTTATTTTTGGGTCCTTGGAGCCTGGCTTAGAGCCTTGCACATAGTAGGTGCTCAGTAATTTTATGATGAATTAAATGGAAAGTGATGCTAATCATTAGAGAAATGCAAATCAAAACTGCAATGAGGTATCACCTCACACCAGTCAGAATGGCCATCATCAAAAAATCTACAAACAATAAATGCTGGAGAGGGTGTGGAGAAAAGGGAACCCTCTTGCACTGTTGGTGGGAATGTCAATTGATACAGCCACTATGGAGAACAGTATAGAGGTTCCTTAGAAAACTAAAAATAGAACTCCCATATGACCCAGCAATCCCACTACTGGGCATATACCCTGAGAAAACCATAGTTCAAAAAGAGTCATGTACCAAAATGTTCACTGCAGCTCTATTTACAATAGCCCAGAGATGGAAACAACCTAAGTGTCCATCGACAGATGAATGGATAAAGAAGATGTGGCACATATATACAATGGAATATTACTCAGCCATAAAAAGAAATGAAATTGAGTTATTTGTAGTGAGGTGGATGGACCTAGAGTCTGTCATACAAAGTGAAGTAAGTCAGAAAGAGAAAAACAAATACTGTATGCTAACACATGTATATGGAATCTAAAAAAAAAGAAAAAAAAAGGTCCCATCCTGCCTTAAGGCAGGATGGGAATAAAGATGCAGACCTACTAGAGGATGGACTTGAGGACACGGGGAGGGGGAAGGGTAAGCTGGGACGAAGTGAGAGAGTGGCATGGACATATATACACTACCAAATGTAAAATAGATAGTTAGTGGGAAGCAGCCGCATAGCACAGGGAGATCAGCTAGGTGCTTTGTGGCCACCTAGAGGGGTGGGATAGGGAGGGTGGGAGGGAGATGCAAGAGGGAAGAGATATGGGGATTTGTGTATATGTATAGCTGATTCACTTTGTTATATAGCAGAAACTAACACACCATTGTAAAGCAATTATACTGCAATAAAGATGTTAAAAACAAAAAAACCCAAAAAAGAGTCATGTACCACAATGTTCATTGTAACACTGTTTACAATAACCAGGACATGGAAGCAACCTAAGTGTCCATCGACAGATGAATGGATAAAGAAGATGTGGCACATATATACAATGGAGTATTACTCAGCCATAAAACGAAACGAAATTGAGTTATTTGTGGTGAGGTGGATGGACCTAGAGTCTGTCGTACAGAGTGAAGTAAGTCAGAAAGAGAAAAACAAATACTGTATGCTAACACATATGTATGGAATCTAAAAAAACAAATAGTTCTGATGAACCTAGGGCAGGACAGGAATAATGACACAGATGTAGAGAATGGACTCGAGGACACAGGGAGGAAGAAGGGTAAGCTGGGACGAAGTGAGAGAGTAACATTTACATGTATACACTACCAAATGTAAAATAGATGGCTAGTGGGAAGCAGGTGCGTAGCACAAGGAGATCAGCTCGGTGCTTTATGACCACCTAGAGGGGTGGGATAGGGAGCGTGGGAGGGAGACACAAGAGGGAGGAGATATGGGGACATATGTATATGTATAGCTGATTCACTTTGTTATACAGCAGAAAGTAACACAACATCGTAAAGCAATTAAACTCCAATAAAGACGTTTAAAAAATTAAAATAAATAAATGGAAAGTGATGACTTTGAAAGATACCACTCCTTTGGATATATGAGTTCAGATATGTTTGCTTAAAAAAGAAAGGCAGATATATTCATTTATATTCCCAAATTAAGCCTACTACTCATCTGATTAATGGACTGGGGGAAGTAGGCTAAGTGGAGAGATTAAAAGAGACTTCACAGAGGGAGGTGGAATCTGAGAAGACTTTTAAGGGCGGGTAGGATTTTGAAAGAAAAGGCAGGTAGAAAGCATAGGTTCTTCCATATCTGTGACTCCACATCCAGAGATTCAAAGTACTGAATATACTACCTACTAAAATATGTTACCTCCTAAAATACATACATTTTGTAATATATTTTACATGTGTATATAAGTGGACCTGTGCAGTTCAAACCCATGTATGTCATTCAAGGGTCAGCTGTATTCTAAATTTTTATTTATTTTTAGTAGGCAATATATTAACATGGCTCAAAATTTATGAAGTACAAAAAAATGCAGTAGTGAAAAGTCTACCTTCTGCCCCTGTTCCTTAGCTACTTAATTTCTTTCCTAGGAGTTAATGAATGTTAACAAGTTCTGTCATTCTCAAGAGATAGTTTATGCATATAAATACACACATTTCCTTTTTTTAAACAAATTTTACATGTTTACAGATTTCTTTTTATCTTTGGAAATTTTCTTTTATTTCTCCCTCAAATCTGATTAGTATATGTTTTCTTTTAATAAAATAATTTTTTTTAAACCAAAAACTACAGTACAATTGGAGCTGTGATTCTCAAGAGGAAGAGATCTTATGTGGTGATTCCCAAATGCTAACGTGAAAGTGTTTTGCTGAACCATTTTGGGAGCTTAAGAAAAATACCGTTACCTGAGCCCTTCTTCTTTCCCAAGAGAGTAACATTCAGTGATTTGGGGTTGGGTGCCTAGAAACCTGTCTGTTTTAAAAGTTCCCTGTGATACTGATACATAAGTCTGCAAGAAAAATTGGATAAATAAGGAAAAGATGCCAACGTTAGGATATACTGGTTATTGAACCTTACCAATGTGTGTGCAAGTGCTTGTGTGTATGTTGTGTCATAGTAAAGAATGGTTATTACTATATAATTGTTTTTATTTTATTAGATTTGTGACCTATCATCTTTGAACCTTCTTTGAAACATCCCACTTCTCAGAGGCCTGGGAATTTCTTCCATTGCAGTAGCAAAAGCCCAGGTTTCATTCTTGAAGATCTTAGGGCAGTACTTAGCAGTACCTCATATCCTGCTGATGGAGCTGACTGTAAATCACATATGGTCAATAGGTGTTTTCAGCTATTGTCTCCATCCTCCACCAATGCTACCTTTGTCTACTTAATAGGGAATTAATGATCACAGACACATCCTAGCCTAAAAATTATCTACAGTAGAGGCTTTGGGTTAATTTGAACAACATAAATTCTTTAGTTTAGAATTTCTGAAAAGTTGAAATTCTGTATACTATATTCATTTTCTTTGGGAAGTGAAATTATTTTAGATATAAATTAACATGATTTGCCCTTTGCTTTCAGAGATGAAGGGGATTCATATTTTGTTTTTCTCCTCTGGAAGCCAGGTGTGCTCAGAGTAGAATGGTGTTAAAGGTTTCCTCTTTTGGCAAACTTATTACATTATTAAGCAAATGTAAATTGGTTAAGAATCACAGTCATTTGTGATGCTGCATTTCAAATTGAATAATTAACATTAATCATTTGAGTTTTCATTGTGTGCCCTTTAGAAGAAAAAACATGGATTAACTCATGCAGGGTCAGGGTGTCTACTATTCCTTGAATACTTTTGAGGAGAAGTAGAACTTGGGTTTTTATTTCCAAGGAATTATCAGTGGAACATTTTTTGATTCAGTAGAATTTGTTTTGAATTTATTTACCTGTTTGGTACAGTGGACATAAAAGAAAATTCTGGCTTATCTTTCTATTTCATGGTTAAAACAATTATAAATGCAATTTAATATATACTCTCCTAAATCAAGAACTTTTAATTGAAGTATAGTTGATACACAGTATTATATAAGTTTCAGGTGTACCGTATAGTGATTCACAATTTTTAAATGTTATACTCCATTTATAGTTATTATGAAATATTGGCTGTATTCCCTGTGTTGTATCATATATCCCTTTTTTTTTTTTTTTGGCCATGCCGTGCAGCACACAGGATCCTAGTTCCTTGACCAGGGATCAAACCCGTGCCCCCTGCAGTAGAAGCACAGAGTCTTAACCACTGGACTGCCAGGGAAGTCCCATATATCCTTGTAGCTTATTTTAAATATAATAGTTTGTACCTCTTAATCCTCTCCCCCTATATTGCCCCTCCCCCTTCCCTCTCCCCACTGGAAACCACTAGCTTTACAACATGATTTTTAAGAAATAATTCTTTTAGAGAAGTCAGCAATTATTCATTCTAGACAGCTTTTAAAAATCCATCTGGTGTGGCAATAATATTCTATTAAATGATTTTTATTCTTTAATCATAATTTTATAGCTAGGATTTAAAGAGCATTTTTTTAAAAACTGAGTTACATAAATTTCTGTTTGCATTTTAGGAAGCACATTTTTTTTTGATCTGAATGCTTCAAATGACAGAATTCTCACCAAGGGCAGAACAGTGATTTATTTAGTCTTTATGCCCTTTTTCCTTCAAAAAAAAAGATTCATGATGATAAGACTGTTAATGAAACAGTTAGTTGCATGTGTGTAGTTCAACAAGGTTAACTGTTGCCCACTGAAAATTTCGTAAGCAAAACCAGCAATAGTACGATTTCTGTAGGATGCGTTTTACTCTAGGTATTTGACTCGCCTAGATCTTAACAGTGGAGACTCAGGGTTTCTGTGATCTTGCCCCAGCCCAACTTTTCAAATTACCTAAGGCCCACCAAATGCCTTAAATTGCACTAAAACTCCTAGTAAAAAGGAAGCAGCTTCAAAGAGAAAACTTTGAGGATTTTAAGCAGAAGCCAAAAAAAACAGTCCATAATCTAATGTATTCCCCATAAGGAAATTTGCCATTTCCTACCTTGGTTCCTGTTACTTAGTTTGCTTAGAATGTCCTCCAATTTGTAGGGGAGGAAAAAATATCTTTTTCCTTTACTCTTCTAAGTATCTCAGCTGAGGACCCTTTAACAAAAGACAGATTAACAAGAGAAAAGCATACAAATGTATTTTAATATAGGTTTTATGTGGCATGGAGCCTTCTAAGGAAATGAAGATCCAAAGGAGTTGTTAAACCTGTGTTTTTATGCTAGATGTGATGAAGAGTGAGAGTTGTGGAAAAATGTGCTAGGATGAAAAAAGGTATGAGCTAAATGTACTAAACTGGGGGAAACAGCAAGGCCCGGTTCAGATTTCTCTCTGTGACCTTATGTCTTTGGAGATAAGGATGCTCATTTCCTCAGGGTGCAGGGAGGGAAACCTCTTACATGAGGGTTTTATGATCTGCTTCAGGAGAGGGTCAGAAAGTCCTTCCTGCATATGTCATTTCTCAATGTTACCTGCATATGTCATTTGTCAAATTCATTCAGCTTAAAATAGTCAATATACCAAGATGCCATATTTTGGGGTAGCGTGTTCTGAACCTCGTCAAGTTCTATCATGTGTCAATTAGCTGTTGCCACAATTATTTTGTATAACAGGCTACCCCCAAAATCACACTTTCGGGCTTGCAGGTCAATTGGGAGTTGTCTGACGTAGGCTGGGCTTAACTGGGTAGCTCTGCTGAACACTGTTGGTCTCATTGGGCTTGGCTTACTGCTGTGAGTTTTGGGCTTGGTCAGCTACACGTGTGTTCGTTCTGAGCCCAAGGTTAGAGGGGAAGCAGCTACCCGGTGATGACGCCCAAGTGCCAAAGAACAAGCCCAATTAAGCTCATTTCAAGCCTTTGCTTGCATCAGATCTGTTAACATCCCTTTGGCCAAAGCAAGTCACATAGCCCGATCCATGGTCCAGGGGTGGGAAAGTACACTCTACCTCTGGTGGGAGAGGCCGCAAAATCACACAGCAAAGGGTGTGGAATCAGGGGTGGTTAAGAACTGGGGCCAGAAATTTAAGCTCTCATCTTCACGTGGCTAAATCCTACCTGTTCTTTAAGCTTTATGACTCAATTGAAATCCTGTCTCCTCTATGACCTGCACAATCTTTCAACCAAAAGGAATTGCTCCTTTTTCTAAACTGTTAGTTGATTTGTACCCCTCGTAAGAGATGTATTACTTCCTGCTTGTAGCCATTATAAATACCTCCTTCTACCAGGGGAGGTCCTGTAGGGCAAACCTTTGTCTAATTCATCTTTATATCTTCAATGTAATTATATCTAAAAACTAGTAAAGTGATTGTTTTAAATGAGATTATGGATTTTTTAAATGTGGTGAAATATACATAACATTTACTTCTCTAACCATTTTTAAGTGTAAGTTTTTGTGTGTTTTTTGGGATTTTTTTGATTTTTTAAAATTTTATTGTTTTGTTGTAATAAAACATAATATAAAATTTATCACCTTAACCATTGTAAGTGTGCAGTTGAGTGGCATTAAGTACATTCACAATGTTGTGCAACCATCACCACCATCCATTTCCAGAATTTTTTTTTAATCATCCAAACAGAAACTCTGTACCCATTCAGCAATCACGGCCTATTCTCCCCTCAGCCTCTGGTAACCTCCATTCTAATTTCTGCCCCTGTGAAATTGCCTCTTCGGTGTCTCTCATACAAGTGGAATCACGTGACATCAGTCCTCTTGTGTCAGGCTGATTTCACTTAGCATAATGTTTCCAAGGTTCATCCATGTTGTAGCACGCATCAGTACTTTGTGTTTTTTTTTAATGGCTGCATAACGTTTTGTTGCTTAAGTGTACAGTTTTGTGACATTCATATATTCACATTGTACTACAGTTTTATTTTTAATTGGTCTTCTGACTTCTCACATGCATGGGCCCTGCATACTTCTTTTGGAAGGAACTCCTTGATGGGGATTTGTGAAGGAGGGAGTGCGTGCTGGAGCTCCCTTCCTCTCTCTCTCTTTTTCTGTCTTTTTGGCTTTTTTTGGAGCAGATGTTCTCTGCAAATAGTTGTCAATTTATTCTGTATTCAGGCTCTTTCAAGCTGTATGTTTTTGGATTACAACAATTTAACAGATCCCACTACGGGGTGAGATGTGAATAGGTATGAGGCACAGAGTGGGAATGGGAAAATGATACAACATAATGCTAATCTCAGGGTCTTGGCAGAATAACATCAGCATGAATTTTTAGCTCTTCTTACGGATGAAAAGTAGCTTCGGCATTCACATTCATCCTAATAAATGTTGAACATTTAAACACTTTTCCGTATATGTATACAGAAGAGCTTGTGCAGAATTCTTTCTAAAGGTTTGTACAGAGAAGAGAATTCATATTCTTTCAAGAGAACATTGGATATAAATGATGATTTCCAGCTGGAAGCAGAAACATCACTTTGAGTATTGTTATTTGTGGTAGAATGAAACCATTTTCCTCTTATTAACAGTCTTACTGTGTTCATAGCTCCTTGGCAGATTTTTGTGATATCCATGATTGTAGAATCTGGTGATACTTAAGGCTCATTAAGTGTCAAGTTGCCTAAAGGATAAGGTGGTAGGAGCATTTCTCAGAATGCAAAGATTCTGAGACATGCTATAGTGTGTGTGTGTGTGTGTGTGTGTGTGTGTGTGTGTGTGTGTGTGTGAGATAGGATTTCTTTTTCTTTTTTTACAGATTGATTTATTTTTGGCTATGCTGGGTCCTTGCCACTGTGCGGGCCCTCTCCAGCTGTGACGAGTGGGGCGCCACTCCTCGCTGCGGTGCGCGGGCCTCCCATCGTGGCGCCTCCCCCCACCGCGGAGCAGGGGCTCCAGGCGCACGGGCCTCCGTAGTTGTGGCTCCCGGGCTCCAGGGCGCAGGCTCATTCGCTGTGGCGCACGGGCTCAGCCGCCCCGCGGCATGTGGGATCCTCCCAAACCAGGGCTTGAACCCATGTCCCCCGCATTGGCAGGCGGACCCCCAACCACTGTGCCACCAGGGAAGTCCCATGTTAGGCTTTCTTAACGTTTACTTCAAAGCATGTAATGTTTGAAGAGTCCAAATTAATTAATTGAGTACATGAGCTAGACGATTTGAGATCTGGTTTATCTTTCTGATTCTTTGAGTGTATTATTAGACTACACCTCTCACCCATGTTTTAGCTTCCGTATCTTGAAGGATGTTGATTGTAAAATACCAGTAATAGAAAAAAAATGTGTTATTGTTATGTGACTAGCTACATCCTATTTATCACATGATAATCAGTTTCTATCATATAATATCCAACCTAGTTTGGGCTCTCTTAATCATAATCCCATTTGTTTAAATAGATTTTTTAAAACTCTAGACATACTTGTGATGATTTTTTTTTCCTAATTCTTTAATTGATAACCAGGATTTTCCTCTTCAACCAGGGCCAAAACAGATGTGTAAGAATCTTCTGTCTCATTGACAGTGAAGCAATTAAATTACATGGGCTCAGGCCTGTAAATCATCTTCCATGGTGCCTGGGGCATATGATATGCTTGGGAAATGCTAGATCTGGCCCACACCTTCAAAATGGGATCACTTGCTAAGATAATTCCTGAAACCTCTGCAGATGCTTTGGAACTTGAGGAAGAGTGTAAGGGCTTCATGTAGGCTCCTTGAGAAGGAGGTGCATCAGGCCAGGCAGACACTGAAACTCCCTGGGCATTTCTCAGAAGAAAAAGATGAGCAAGAAAGTTCTAAGTGGTCCATACAGAAAGGACTCTCCTCATCCAGTCCTTTGCCACACTTGATATTAGCCAAAAGGCTGAGAAGCGATAACCATTCCATCTCATTGTTACAGAACTTCATTTAGGTCATAAACAACAGAGTCAATGAGGCAGAAACTAGGATTCAAATCTTAACATAGTTACCACATTTACCGAGTTTCTACTACGTGCTGCATGTTTGAGAGATGGAGTGAAGGAAGAACGTAGCTTTTACTTCCCCTCAGAAGGGGCTCAAAGCAAGGGTGACCCTGTGTCCCAGTTTGTCTGATAAGTTATACGATTAAGCTACAAAGGGGAAGACAGGTATTAAGAAACTAGAGGATATAATTAGAGGGCCTGACCTAGTCTGGGGGAGGACAAAGAAGACATTTTGAAGGAAGTGACTCTGAAGAGGAGACCTGAAGTAGAAGTGTTGATGGAAAAGGCTCAGGCTGTCACTGGCCTCAGGGTCTTTGCACGTGCCCGTTATCCCCTCTGCCGGGGAGAGAGGACCTTCCCACAGCCTGTCCCCTTCCCCCTCAATTTACTAGACAAGTGAAGTAAAAAATGTTTTACAAACAGCAGGTAGCAGTCCATGAGTCATAAAATTAAGTTAGTGAGTAGTAATCTAATTAAAAAATATATATTGGGCTTCCCTGGTGGCGCAGTAGTTGAGAGTCTGCCTGCCGATGCAGGGGACATGGGTTCGTGCCCCAGTCCGGGAAGATCCCACATGCCCCGGAGCAGCTGGGCTCGTGAGCCATGGCCGCTGAACCTGCGCATCCGGAGCCTGTGCTCTGCCAACGGGAGAGGCCACAACAGTGAGAGGCCCGCGTACCGCAAAAAAAAAAAAAAAAAAAAAAAAAAATATATATATATATATATATATATAGTTAAATATCAAGAGTACATTGTGCATAGTAAGGGTAAATGTGAAATTTTAAAACCTTTTATCTATCGATGTATGCACTTCATCACAATATAAAGTATTTCTTACTGTAGATCATGGTCAAAATTTTTTTAAAAAATTTTGTCTAGAACAAATAGAAATGAAATCATGCTATTACCCTAACCTTCTCTGGTATACCATTGCATTTCTAGTTATTTAATGTATGGAGAAAGTGAGAAGAATGAGAATGTGGCTCAAGCTGAGGAGGGACCAGGTTTTTCGAGGCCTCGTAAGCCTTTTTAAGGATTTTAGATTTTATCCTGAGATAAATGGAAAGTGGTTGAAGTATAAGATTTTTTAAATTAGCCACGATTTTTTTTTTCTTTTTTTTGCGGTACGCGGGCTTCTCACTGTTGTGGCCTCTCCCGTTGCGGAGCACAGGCTCCGGACGCGCAGGCTCAGCGGCCATGGCTCACGGGCCCAGCTGCTCCGCGGCATGTGGGATCTTCCCGGACCGGGGCACGAACCCGTGTCCCCTGCATCGGCAGGCAGACTCTCAACCACTGTGCCACCAGGGAAGCCCCACGATTTTGTTTTTAACTGTGATTAAATATGAAGGGAATTTGAGAACTAGAAGTAAGGGCTTTCTGATAAATGTTCTATTCCTTTATTTTTTGGCTGTTTTGTTGCTGTGTGCGGGCTTTCTTTAGTTGGGGCGAGCCGGGGCTACTCTTTGTTGTGGGGCGTGGGCTTCTCACTGCGGTGGCTTCTCTTGTTGTGGAGCACGGGCTGTAAGCGCGTGGGCTTCAGTAGTTGTGGCACGCAGGCTCAGTAGTTCTGGCTCTTGGGCTCTAGAGCGCAGGCTCAGTAGTTGTGGTGCACGGGCTTAGTTGCTCCGCGGCATGAGGGATCTTCCCGGACCAGGGCTCGAACCTGTGTCCCCTGCATTGGCAGGTGGATTCTTAACTACTGTGCCACCAGGGAAGCCCTATTCCTTTAATAAACATTTATGGATTGTATACTGTTTCAGTTGGTTTATAGTCTCTACTCTCATCTGCAAAATAGATTTCGTAATACCTTTTGGAGTTACTGTGAACATTAAATAAGTTGATATGTGTTATGTACACATTTAAGAGATGTTTTAGTGACCTTTTATTTGCCTCTTTAGGACCACACCCTGAAAATAGGTTGCCTTGTTTTGTCATACAATTCCCAGAATAAATAAAATAAGTTAAGAAAGACCTATAGTGGGAATTCTCTGGTGGTCCAGTGGCTAAGACTCGGTGCTTTCACTGCCGTGGGCCCGGGTTTGAACACTGGTCAGGGAACTAAGATCCCACGAGCCATGAGGCGTGGCCAAAAACAAACAAACAAAACAAAACAAAACACCTTGGGGTTTTTTGTAAGCTGTAAGAAAGACTTACAGCTAATTCAGTTTCTCTGTATTTGAACAGAAGGTAGTGGCTATTCTCATTTTTTGTTTTTTTTTAATGTCAGGCTATTTCCACAGGAGACTATGGTGCTGACATAATTCTGAGATGGCGAAGTTATATCAGAATGACCTTTTAAATAAATCAACATGGAATCTTTCCATCTTTCCTTCCCCCGCCCCCAAACATAGTATTAGTCTGACCACACTGTGTTTTTTTGAGGATAGAAAGTGTCACTGTGGGGTCACATTTCCACTCATTTCTGTTAATTCCCCTTCCCCCTTTAGATTTCACCACCCCATCCTCAGTCCTCTGGAAAGCAGTTTCCAGCTGGAGGTCGACGTACTGAGTCATCTCCTGAAGGCCCAGGCTCAGGTCTCCGAGTGGAAGTTCCTCCCGTCTCTGGTTAACTTACACAGCGCTCACACCAAGCTGCAGACTTGGGGCCAGATCTTTGAAAAGCAACGGGAGACCAAGAAACATCTGTTTGGAGGGCAGTCCCAGAAGGCCATTCAGCCCCCACACCTTTTCCTTTGGCTGCTGAAACTCAAAAACATGCTTCTTGCCAAATTTAGCTTCTACTTTCACGAGGCACTGAGCCGACAAACGACTGCTTCAGAAATGAAAACGCTGACTGCAAAAGCCAACCCAGACCTCTTTGGAAAGATTTCCAGCTTCATCAGGAAATACGACGCTGCCAACGTGTCCTTAATCTTTGACAACCAGGGTTCCGAGAGCTTTCAGGGTCATGGCTACCACCACCCCCATTCCTACAGAGAGGCCCCAAAGGGCGTGGATCAGTATCCAGCCGTGGTATCTCTGCCCAGCGACAGGCCTGTCCTGCACTGGCCCAATGTCATCATGATCATGACAGACCGCACGTCCGACCTGAACAGCTTGGAGAAAGTGGTCCACTTCTATGATGACAAAGTTCAGAGCACCTACTTCCTTACCCGCCCAGAACCCCACTTTACCATTGTAGTCATTTTCGAGTCAAAGAAATCTGAAAGAGACTCCCACTTTATTTCCTTCCTTAGTGAGATCTCACTTGCCCTTAAGAACCCCAAGGTTTTTGCTAGTCTGAAACCTGGATCCAAAGGTTAGCAGGTGATTTGTGTGAAAGGCTTTCAAGACTGGAAATTGTGTTCTTAATTGCTCTAACGATCTACAGTGGTCTGTGATTAGAGTTTCCATCCACCTGTGCTGCTTTCAGATCTAAATTAAAGACACATTCTCCCTAATTGTGTTGCACCCTTTATAAGCAGTTAAGGCCAGCTCAGTTACATATCCAAAGAGTAAGCGAGGTGGACGTGGCTGCCGGTCTCCGTGGTACAGCAAGGTATTTTCGGCGTTTTCTCCTGTATTTCATGTAGATTAATATTTATTGGCCTTTGATTTTTCTTTCTAGATGTTTTATATTATTCTAAACGTTGTGTTTCAGTGCAATTTCAAATGCCCTCTCCTTTCTCCCTCTTTCTGGTTGAGTAATTGGGATACGATATTAAACGGCTTTTTTAGAATCAAGGACTGTTTTCTAGCTCATAAATTAGCAAATTAACATGAAACTAAGTTTTGTGATCAACAAATTAATATTTTTGATGCCAAAATTAGGGTCTTGGTGAGAAATTTCTATCAGTTTGTGAAATTGTAGGTGAATCAGAGTGGTAGCCTAGCATTTGTTTTTTAACAATTCCGAAGATACTCATGGCAACTTTAATAGCAGTGGTTTCTTTTGAGGTGATCTACACACCTAGCTTCGTTTGCTTTTCCCCTTATAAAGTTTCAATTTTTCACTGTTTTAAAGTTAGCGTAATCCATTAAGTGGGGTTTCTTCCTTCTTCAAAGTATAATCTGCTTGGCTCTCTATCACCTTTCTGCTGAAATGTATGTTCATGTTTGGCTCTATTCCCTGTTTATTTTTAGGCTGAAAAATCAGGCCGTCTTGGTTTTTCAGCCACTTTTATGCAACTTAGCCTACTTTTATAAAATCAAAATGGAGGTCTTGATACCTTTTACTTGTTAAAAATCAATTGTGCATTCAAAAGACCTCTTCGTAGTTGAGTCATCAACCCCGCAATTAAGCACATCTGAACTTGGGTTTCATGCCTGTCTCCTCAGCGTTATTTTTAGAAGCAGTGATACATCTTAACACATGCTTCCTTAACACTTTCCTTCAGTAGGTGTTCATGGGGAAGGAGACAGGTCAGTAAAGCCATAATGGGCTGTGGAGACCTTCACTTCTAGGTTATTGATTCAGAATAAAAATAAGCCACAAAGACTAATTGAGTTGTAACTCTCTGATAGTTCCTTCAAAGCTTGTGTGCAGTGTAATGATCAGAGCAGTCCTGTTTTTCATGATTGCACGGAGCCACTGTTTTTACTGGGCGGCCATAGCAGGCAAGCTGGCAGCATTGGCAGAGACCGGAGAGCCCCTTTGAGCCCATGTAGGAGGCCTGCCCACCTCAGCCTGGACTCCCTGGTGGAAGAGCCCACTGGCCTATTTTCTGGGGAGAACATGTGTTTTTCTTTTCTTTTTTTCCTTTTTTTTTTTTTAAAGTCATATGATTTGTAAAAAGCCAGTTTGCTTTAAATAGAAAGTAGTATTTACCTCTGCATTTTATTCACTCAGGTTCGATGAAAATCTGGACCGATTTTACAACATAGAACTTACATAAAAAATTGAAAACAATTGGAACTAAAAAGTCAAGTCATTTTTCCTCCCTTTTGTGTTTTGCTGAGAAGCTGAAAAATATTCCTTGGTGTTCATGTATTTTTCCCTAGGTAAAACCACCATTAGCCTTAATGATATGGTCTCCTGTACCTAAAAGAAATATGCTTCAGTGGAATGTGGAGGCGAGTGTAAATAAAACATATATACGATATTTAAATAATTAGCCCTCGCCTAGAACATATTTGAATTGTATATTTATTTTTAAACATACTTTGGTTCAAGCCAAGAAACAAAGTCATTTTACTCTGAGATTTGTCCTTTAAAATCAGTAATGGGGCTTCCCTGGTGGCACAGTGGTTGAGAGTCCGCCTGCCGATGCAGGGGACACGGTTCGTGCCCCGGTCCGGGAAGATCCCACATGCCGCGGAGCGGCTGGGCCCGTGAGCCATGGCTGCTGAGCCTGCGCGTCTGGAGCCTGTCCTCCGCAACGGGAGAGGCCACAATAGTGAGAGGCCCACGTACCAAAAATAAATAAATAAATAAATAAATCATTAATGAAATGATCTATAAAGTCTGTGCTTTGCTAATTGGAAGAGTACATCCTCATATTTTCTGCAGACTGCTTGCTTTGAAATATATTTCTAAACCACAACTTGATCGATGTTTATGGGTAACCAGGAGTGTAGTGAACACTTATTTGTTTGCCAACAAGGCCATCAAGGAGTGTTCATTTCAGGATGCTGTTTGGACACTGGGTAAATTTTACGACTTTGTCCTTTGGGTCCAACCTGGTGTCTGACTATGTCATTTTAGGGAGTGTGTGACAATAAAGCTGAATTCTTAACTGAGGAGCCAATACCCTTTATATAATTGCTTTGTATGTTTGGACATACTGGAGAAAATTTACTTTCAAGAAAGAAAATAGTTGGTATTTTCAACCTCGCTCCCAGTAGTCAGTCAGGTGATCGTCAAAATAAGTTCACCCTTTGATCTAACAGCAAACTTGCAATTTTCTTTGGCAAGTCAGCCTCTGAGCTTGACTTCCTTATCTGTAAAATGGGGATAAGGAAATGTGGGCTTTTTCAAAGGATGTGTAAGAATGGAGTGACATCACGCATGTAAAAAAAAAAAAAAACTTTGCAAACTTACTTGAGTTTGAATGTTTAAATAAAAGATGGACCACTGTTTCTTTAAACTCAGCACCTCTCCTGTTCTTGTCTTTCTCTTCAGATTGGTGAGAAACCTGTGCTTAGTCGTTAACTTTGAACGGTACTTAAAGAACTAGTTTAGCAGAGGAGGCAGATAAATGTCTAACCAACCCACCCACTCTACTTATTTTAGAATCTTTGTGGGTCTTCGTTCCCAAACTTTTATGATTGATGGTAGCATCATTTCACTTCTTCTGTTTTCCTACTGATATTTTTTTTGTCTGATTGCTCTATCAATTACTGAGAGGGGTGTATTAAAATCTCCAATTGCGACTGTGGATTTCTTTATTTGTCAGTTTTTTGCATTTTGTATGTTGAAGCCCTTTTATTAGGCCCATATACATTTATAGTTTTTCTGTCTTTCTCATGTATTAACCATTTTATCATTATGAAGTTTCCCACTTTATTTCCATTACTACTCCTTGCTTTGAAGTCCTTTTTGCCTCATTTTTTTTTTTTTTTTTTGCGGTACGCGGGCCTGTCACTGCCGTGGCCTCGCCCGTTGTGGAGCACAGGCTCCGGACGCACAGGCTCAGCGGCCATGGCTCACGGGCCCAGCCGCTCCGCGGCATGTGGGATCTTCCCAGACCAGGGCACGAACCTGTGTCCCCTGCATCGGCAGGCGGACTCTCAACCACTGCGCCACCAGGGAAGCCCTTGCCTCATATTTTTATGACCATTCCAGCTTGCTTATGTTTCCTGTTTGCATGGCATGTCGTTTTCCATCCTCTCACTTTTCATTTATTTGTATCTTTGTTTTTAAACTGTCTGTAGTGAGAACTAAAGAGAGAAGACTGATTAAAAAGAGCAGTTACCAACTCTGTGCTCGCCAATCTGACAATCTCTGCCTTTTGATTGAAATGTTTAGTTCATTTCTCCTATGAAGTTTTCACAGTCAGGGTTTTGCTGATGGTATCCTCAAACCATCATTTAACATGTTTTCTATTCTCTTTTTTCCCCTTTATATTGGGAGTTAGATCAAGATGTTTGGTCAGATTCAATATTGTATTTTCTTCCCTCCCTCCCTCCCTCCTTCCCTTCCTTCCTTCCTTCCTTTTTGGTAGCAAGTGTCGTGTGTTTTATTAGGCAGCTAATACCTGGCATTACTAAATCGGTTTTATCACTAGAGGTTACAAAACGGTGATATTCTAATTATATCATTCCATTTTCATTTATTAGACAGAAACATTCTACAAAGAGGAACTTCACCTCCAATTGTTTGGTTACCTTGAAGAACAGTTCATATAGGAATGGCTGGATAAATGCTTTATTCTTTTGCCAGTTTTTAAAATAATGAGTTAGTTGTATAGTATCTTCCAGAGACACTGGGGAGTTTTTAAAGAAATGTATAAGAATTTATAAGGATTTCTGCCTTCTCCGAACTCTTAGGTTTAACCCCAAATTTGAAACAAAGCAGCCATTTTTTCCCCTTATCATAGACACTTTTATATAAATATTATGACCTTCCCTTATTTCTTCCTCATGGTTGATTTTCTCTCTCGATTACTGTTAACTCTTTTCCTCTACTTTTTTCCCTCCCTCCCTTCTTTAACTTCCAGTACCTTCCAGCAATTCCGCTTTAGCCACTGAAATTTTTCCCATGCCTTAGGGAGCCAGGACATACCCCAGTGGTCTCTGACCCAATTTTGGAAAGCAGCATCTGAAAGTATTTATTTTGATTGTTTTTACAACTTGTAAGTTTTTTTTTTCAGGCAGTGGCAAAGGAATCCATAGAGGGGAAAAGTTCAGTATTGACACTAATGGGGTGACCACAAAAAGCCCAACCATTTCATGAGCACACAAGACATTTAGCCAACTACAGCCAAGCAGTGCTGTATGTATCTAGTAGATTATTCGACAAGAAAAGCTACTCAACTAAAATCTTTCCAAACGTATTTTTACTGTAATATTTTTACTATTAAGTAGATCATTCTTAGTCTATTTTCAATAATTCGTCTGTATAAAAACATTACATTAACTTCTGATTTTGTTTTTCCTTGAAGTAAACGTTTAAGAAAGTAGATTCTTTTTTTTCCCCATCTAAGTGAGAAAGAAAAAACATACCATGTGACTTCCCAAGAAAGCCCTGTAGGTAGAGTTTAGCAATTCCCCCTCTACTTTTTCTACCAATGCAATTATTTCATGGCCTTTTGCCTGAATAATTCTAAGCTGCTTCTCTAGAGGAAATGAGTCAGAAGAAATAGGCTTGACGTGCACTTCTGCCTTTGGAGACTTCTCTTAATATCTTGTAAGTCCATGAGGCTTCATTAAATGCAAGTATTTTGACTTGTCTGCATATTTTTTCAATCTGCTTTTGATAATAAAATCTGTTTCTGGGATACTTTAAATTTAAAACCCTATGGTATGTGTAAAATATCAATGCTAGAAATTGGAGAGCTGCAAGTGTGTTCTGCTTTCTGTAGCCCCCACATAATGTCAGCACCCGGGGCCAGGATTCTGGGTGGTGGTAGAACTCAGGGAGGGGCATGAGGCAACTGTGTTGAGGTACATTCTGAAAGAGGAGTGCTTAGCTGTGCAGTGACAACAGCAGGAGCATATAGGATGGCACGTGACATTGATCTCGCAGAGGAATATAATCATTGGGACTTTGGCTAACTTTGTCCCTAGGGGGCTTTTGCAGGTCTTAAAAAACTGTAGAGTAATTCCAAAATTCAGTTAAATTTGAAAATCTGATGTCTCATTTGATCTGAGATTTATAAGGACTCAGCTGATCAAACCTCTAGATTAGGTCTAGACTCATTTCATTTTTGGTGTGTCAAGGTCTGGCAGCTGTAGGACACCCCTCGACTCCAGAGCCGTCCTGGTTTCAGTCACTCCAGGCTAGGCCAATAGAGCAATCGATCCCTAAAGCAGAAGCAGGTAGAGGATATGAATGACACCTTTCTAGTATTCATTTAACAACTATTAAACATCAGCTATGCCAAGGATGGTGTTACAACAGTCAACCATGGCACACATGGGGCCTGCTCGGTTACTGCTGGTAGTGAGCTGAGCCCGCTCCGACCACCCAGGCAGGCCAAGAGCTGAGGGGGTCGTAAGCAGGAAGGCAATGAGTAGTCTTCAAACTTGGTTTACTCGTATACCTCCCTACCAATTTTAGAAAAACCATGATACCTTGATGGATTTTTTTTTTTAATCCAGAATCCTCATCATTACATTTAAATGTCTCAAATGATGCACTTTATCATGCATTGTAGATACTGACGTTTAAAATAAAATGTTAATTGTTCTTTTAAATGTATCCAATGAAATATTGGTATAATAGAGACTTGATAGCTACCATTTTCCATGTTTAAAAATATCTTAATAAGCTTTGTAACAGTTGGAAATATTATATTGCTCCCTGAACTCCGTTCTACTTCTCCCATAGAATCTTTTTCTAATATGATTTTTTCCTTAAAAGTCTTATTGATCACCCTATTAAATACTTCTCAGCATATTATATATAAATGTTCTTTCTGTTACCATAAGGCTCTGAGTCTAATGACCAACTGACTTACATATGAGAAATTTTATTTGAACATTTTATATGAAATATCTCTTTCAAGGAAATGAGTAGGTACCGTGTTTATGGTGACTTGGTTAATGAAATAGATTGTCTAAATGTTCCTTTGATGGGCAGAGATCTTTACACCCTTCAGTAATACCTCATGTTAAGAATTGTGAAGGGTCTGATAGTTTACAAGTTACCCTGCCATAGTTTCATGGATGCTGGCAGAACACAGGAGAAATTACAGCAGTAGCAGTAGCCGGAATATCACCATTTTTTTGCACTGGTTTTCTGGGCCCCAGTTCCCGCAGGGCCAATGTGGATGGGCCCAGATGGATGCCTGCTCATGCAATAGGTTGCATTTCAGGACAGAATTCTGACCTTAGGAAACCCAAGTCTTTTTAATGGTCAATAAGCATGACTTCCGCTTGCCCAAGTGAGACATTGTTATTCTGGACAGTAAATGTATTAGTTTCCTAGGGCTGCCTTTACATAGTACCAAAAATCAGGTGGTTTAAAACAACAGAAATTTATTGTCTCTCAGTTCTGAAGGCTAGATGTCTGAAATCAAGATGGTGGCAGGGCTGTCTTCCCTCTGAAACCTGTAGGGGAATCCTTCCTTGCCTTCCTAGCTTCTGGTGGTTTGCTAGCAGTCTCTAGTATTCCTTAGCTTATAGCTGCACAACTCCAGTTTCTTCCTTCATCATCACATGGCATTCTCTCTGTGTGTCTCTGTCTTCACATGGCTGTCTTCTTATAAGGACACCAGTCATGTAGGACTAGGGGCCCGCCCTACTCCAGTATGACTTCATCTTAACTAATTACATCTGCAACAACCCTGTTTCCAAATAAAGTCACATCCCGAGGTACTGGGGATAAGGACTTCAAAATCGTTTTGTGGGGAGGGACATAATTCAACCCATAACAGTAAACATGTCTGCTTTTTAGATAAAGGGAGCATTCTGTGTTCCAAGGATACTCACCAGGACACAAACATCCTTGAAAGATAGTCCAGAATTAAGAGCAGTTAGTGCCTCTCTCTCAAGAGCTACAGAAACATGAAAAACTCATGGAAAATCTTCTAATGTACCACATAAACTTATGGGTGAGAAGTGAGTTTGCTTTTACATAGGAGAAGAGCAGTTATTAAAGGAGAAACTAGAAAGAAGCACCTTCATCTCTGTGAAGGTGCCTTATGATAGGTTATTTGGCGAAAAGAGTTTATACAGAAGTTGAGGATCTGAAATTGATTTCCTGGAAATGACCCCTATCCTCATATCTCTCGGGAAATATTCACATACCCCAAGTGGTAGAGTCCCAGTCGCAGATCACTATTATAAGAGATGTGGAGGTGTATCTGGGCTGTGAGTAGCCACAACCAGTACAACTTTAAAGTGTTCTTGGTGTTGTAATGCCTCCTTCCATTTTCCTGAACTTTGAGAGATGCCTTTCCTAAAGGTTGCAGCTGGGTTGAGCAGTGTCATCAGAGAATTAAAAGACGAGTCTCTGCATTTGCTTAGGGAGAAGCAGATCAGGAGTGGGCAGCAGTAGCTGGAGGGAGATTGACTCCAGAAATTGTAAGAGGTGGTTTGCAGCAGAGTAGTGGATAACCTGTGCAGATACAGCATGGATTGATGAGGGGCAGACCTGTGGCTGAGGCCACAGACACCCGGGGTGGGGTCCTGATTCCCAGAAACAGCAAGGAAAGGAATTTATCAAGACCCTGGAATTCCTGCAGTTAAGCAGGATGGAATGTTGAGGTTTTCTTAAAATGGGTATTAACAGGGCTTCCCTGGTGGCGCAGTGGTTGGGAGTCCGCCTACTGATGTAGGGGACGTGGGTTCGTGCCCCGGTCCGGGAGGATCCCACGTGCCGCAGAGCGGCTGGGCCCGTGAGCCATGGCCGCTGAACCTGCGTGTCCGGAGCCTGTGCTCCGCAGCGGGAGAGGTCGCAGCGGTGAGAGGCCCGCGTACCGCAAAAAAAAAAAAAAAAAAAAGTATTAATATATCCATACGACCTCATTTAACACTCCTGTTGACATAGTCTGGGCGTGCCAGTTAAGCTTTCTGACCCAATTGTATATGGCTAAATTGATGTGGAATCATACAATTCCTCAGTAAATCATTAATGCAGACACAGTGACTTATTTGCATAATTTTTTCAAGTGTGCTTTTCAATAACAAGGCCAGTTTCTGAGACATGTGTTTGTAACCATCTGGCTTAGCAAGTACAGTTGTCCTTGGAAAGCTTGAGAAGACGATTCTTTACATATTTTTTTCAACATTAGTTTTAAAACCAGCACAAATCTCCAGGAGCAATAATGTTTCATTTTATCAAAGTTGAGTCTCTGCAGTCTTGCTTCTTTTTAAAGGGATGGATGATATTGAGGGGAAAAAAAGTTTCATGTCTGTGTCCTCAGGGAATTAACTTCCAAGGAAATAGGACCTACAGCAAAGATACTCAGCTTCAAAAAAAATTGTACTGATTGTCAAACTGCAACTACCTGCAAGTGAGACTTGTAACAATATAGAAAAATTGTCAACCAATTAGCTGCCAATAACAAACTCCTTCTTGGGGAAAGTATTAAATGCTTGGAAGAAATAATACTACTTTGAGAAGATTGGAGTAGAATTGGTCTGGTTACCTGCAGGGTTTTCCTTTTGCTTCCATGGAGGAAGAACTGGGACGGACCAGGGAGGGGAGAAAAAGGATTGCCCTGCCTCAAAGAATCAAATACACCCTTAGATGCACCACTGCAGAGCAGCAAAAAAATGCCTAAGGGGAGGTCTTTCAGGGTGTTCGTTGAGAGGTTGCACTGTGATCCTTTCTTTACCTTATGAAAAGTTCAGTAACTTGAGTAGATTTTTTGAGGGGTTAGGAAGGAGAAGGACTTCCAAGGAAGGAAAAAGAACATGGGACATCTGAGTTACATGTTAGTCTGGGCCATATTTTCTTTTTTTCCTCCTTCTGTTCCTTAAGTTATAGGAAAAAAGGAACAGCAAGTTGTCCTTTCCTTAACAACAAAGGTCTTTTAATTGTATATCTGATCAGGGCTTGCTGACTCATCAGATGGTGACTTACACCTGTCATCCATATATATTGATTACATAGGAAGGCGATAATGGCAAAAAAAGGCAAAATATAATCAGTCTTATTTTCCAGCTTTATTGAGGTATATTTGACAAAAAGTATGTTTATTAAGCTTCCTGCGAATACTGTGTTCCACACATGACCTCACAAAGGTAGTTCGTTTTAATGAAGGAAAAAACCCCAACTATTTTCAAGGTTTTTATTTCCCTATTCCATTCTGCGTGCCTAACTTTTTTTTTTTTTTTGCGATACGCGGGCCTCTCACTGTTGTGGCCTCCCCCGTTGCGGAGCACAGACTCCGGACGCGCAGGCTCAGCGGCCATGGCTCACAGGCCCAGCTGTTCCGCGGCATGTGGGATCCTCCCGGACTGGGGCACGAACCCGTGTCCCCTGCATTGGCAGGCGGACTCTCAACCACTGCACCACCAGGGAAGCCCCCTAACTCTTAAATTTCCTAATATGTTTGATCCTTCTGCTTATTTGTTATCACTTCATGTACAGTACATTGAAAGCACCTTTTGTCTTCATTACCTGGAGTTAAATGTTTAGTGAGTATCAAAAAATGTGAGATATTAGTCAATTCTGTAGGTTCCTAATAACGTTGGTATTATGGATTTTGAGGAGTTTTTGGAGCTGGTAGGTTTCTCTTAAATTTTGAGGGAATCTCTTTGGTGTCTGAACTCTCTAGAAAGGCTCTATCAAACGCAGCATAATTGCAAAATCTTTCATTTGGCAGCAAGAAGACTGGGAATGAAAGTAACTTGGAACTAGCCAGTAGAGGGCAACAGCTCCTGAGCTGAGGCTTTTGTTTCTGTCCTGGCACAATCGGTGCAGTGTGGATTCTTTGGACAGTGGAAAGCTGAGCAGTGCAGGTGTTATTACAAAAATGACCATTTTTAGTGATAAAAGTTGGGGCTTTAATGACTGCTCTTGTAGAGACAGGTATTCAGGCAAGTTTTGGTTTAAGAGATGAGTCAGAAACTCTAGTGTCATCTTCATTGAATTTTGACCGAGAAATACCAAACTCTTTTCTCATCTGGTGACTGTGCGGTGAGCATCTACTGACTCAGAACCATTCACCAATGACTGGAATCTTGCTGCTGCATCGTTACTGAGACTTTTTTGGTTTGTTCCGAGACTTGTGCCTCTTCCCAAAATCATCGGATGAGAGGGCTTCCCTTGCTTGGAGTGCTTAGAAGGATGACTAGGGAGTACTTCTTAGCATTTTTGGAGGGGGAAAGAGGGTCACATACCCTTTGAGTTTGTATTGAAAGTACATACTTCCTCCCAGAAAAATGTCCATGACCACAAACAAAATTCGCTTTTGTAATTTTAAGGGTTCACGGAAACTCCTGTGGGTCCATGTGCCCTCAGGATAAAAATCTCTGGGGGGGAAAAGCTCTTTGAAAGACTTTGCAATTATGCTGCTTTTGATAGAGACTTTCTAGAGAGTTCAGACACCAAAGAGATCAAAAAAAAAATTTATCTGAAACATACCAGCTCCAAATAAGTTATTCAGGAGGTGCAATATGTCTTGAAGGTTAGTACCTTTGTACTAGTACCTTAGTACCTTAAATAAATACTGTAGTGCCATTAAATAAATACTGAATGTTTTCACCTGGATATCCTGTAGGCAACTTAGCACTTTCCTTTCCCAAACTTGCTCTACGTGGCTTCCTTGATTTTCTTGGTATGACTTCTGTTCCAGTGACCCTCACTTTAAACGATGGGGTCATCTTTGATTCCTCTCTGTCATACTCAATGTTAAATCTTCAGAGCACTTTCACATTCAATTCCTTTTTCCATTATCATTCGCACCCTGTTCACTTTGGGCTTTTACTAGTCAAGGCTGGATTAGAAATTTAGTCTTTCACCTCTATTTCTTTGTATTCCAGTCCATCCTTCTTACCTTTACCAGGCAATTATTTTAAAACTCTGGTTTGATTGGGTTTCTCCTGCTCTGATCCTTGCCCCACTTTAAAAAACACCCTGATTTATGTAGCTCCCCAGAGCCTGCTGAAAAGAAGTTCTGATGATCAAGTTCAGCCTTTTTTCTCTTCATTGTTTTCTCACACTTCAGTCAAAATGGAATACCAGCTCTGCCCTGTATTTTCTCACCTCTTAGCCTTTGCTCAGTTTTCTTTGCCTAGACTCCTTCTAGTCTAGGAATTCTTAACATTTTTTTGTACAATGGAATAGATCTCTTTGGCAGTCTGTGAAGCTGATGGGCACTTTCTCAGAATGTTTTTTTTTTTTTTTTTTGTGGTACGCGGGCCTTTCACTGCTGTGGCCTCTCCCGCTGCGGAGCACAGGCTCCAGACGCGCAGGCTCAGTGGCCATGGCTCACGGGCCCAGCCGCTCCGCGGCATGTGGGATCTTCCCAGACCAGGGCACAAACCCGTCCCCTGCATCGGCAGGCGGACTCTCAACCACTGCGCCACCAGGGAAGTCCTCTCAGAATGTTTTTAATGCCTAAAATTATATACACAGAATTACAAAGGAAACCAGTTATATTAAAATACAGTTATAAAAATATCTTAATCTGTGGTATGTAGTCTTTATGCATGCATTTATAAATAATGACCTTGCATTGGTCCTAATTATTATAGTAGTTAATTGCCTACATCTGCATTGGAGGACGATGCTAAATATCAGCTGGAGGTTAGTGAAAATGAAGATGTATTTCTTTCCCCAATCAAGTTCATAGACTCCACGTTCAAAGTTTTAAATCAAGATCATTGATTGTCAAACTAGAGTATGTACCAGAATCACCTGGATACGAAACAGAATGCTAAGACTCATTTCTGATTCAATAGGTCAAGGGTAGACTCTAGAATTTGCATTTCTAACAAGTTCCCAGGTGGAGGTGGTGTTACAGGCCCAGGATCTACACTTTAAAAACCTCCAATCAAGAGTAGATCATTACCTCATGCTATCTTTACCTACCAAAATCCTATGCCTCCCCAAACCCGGGAGAAGTCCACCTTCTGTATTAGTTTTTCCCCTTATCACCCCATCAGAAGAGATCTCTTCCCCTCAAGGACTCTTGTCCCAATTTATTCTCTCTCGTGGCATTCAGCTTCCTACTTTGTTTTATGGTCAGCAGGGTGCAATGTGCCTGGCCCCCATCTGGAGTTCCAGGCTCCTAAACTATTCATGCTACTGGCAATGCTATGATATTTCAAACCTCCATGAAGGAATAAGTGTCTTCTTTCACTCATTAGACTAGGAGCTCCTCTACAGTATGAAACATGGCTTATAATTTGTGGGAGGGAGGAGTGAGAAAGGGAGGGAAGGAGGGAAGATCCAATGGAGAACTGCTCATTAGGGAAATTTAGCAGCATAGAAATTAGTAATGGAAGAGAACACCCATTTTATTTACTTAATACCCTTACTGAGTGCCACATGTTGAACTATCCTTCACCTTTATTTAAAAAGTTAAAACAGGGCTTCCCTGGTGGTGCAGTGATTAGGAATCTGCCTGCCAATGCAGGGGGCACAGGTTTGATCCCTGGTCCAGGAGGATCCCACATGCCATGGAACAACTAAGCCCGTGCACCACAACTACTGAGCCTGTGTGCTAGAGCCCGTGAGCCACAACTACTGGGGCCGCATGCCACAACTACTGAAACCTGCGCACTGAGAGCCCGTGCTCTGCAACAAGAGAAGCCGCCGCAACGAGAACCCTGCACACCACAACAAGAAGTAGCCTCTGCTCTCCACAACTAGAGAAAGCCTGTGCACAGCAATGAAGACCCAACGCAGCCAAAAAAAAAAAGTTATAACAAAGTAGGTTACATACTGGGCCCTCCAACAAAAGTTCAGAAAGATGTCCATTGGCCCATGGTAATTGCATAGTATATGGCCCCATCTAGGTCACTGGTAAGAATGCTGTGTAGGTCAGAGCCCTGGTGTGGGTCTGGATTATCTACAAATGTTCCAGTGTAGTACTCTGGAGTTACTGTTGAAGATAGGATGAACCCATTGGGGCCTTTACTACACTATGGCTTATCTATACCTGGCCAAACCTCCTATCCAATGACTATTAGTGGTTTGAAGTCAGCCTGGGAGGAGACACAGAATTAGGTTAAGTGATGAGTTGCAGGATTCTGACTGCATCTCTGAACTGTTTAATTCTTGGCATTCTCTCTCTTTTTTCTCCTCTCTTCCTCCCTCTATCCCTCTTCCCTTCCTTTCCCCTTTTTAATCTAGTGACCAGGATAGTGATCATATAGATTAGAGGTTGAGCTACTGGGTCTTGTAAGGTTCCTTTCAAACTGAAAATTTTGAGACTCTATAAAACAGATCCTGAGCTTCCCTGGTGGCGCAGTGGTTGAGAGTCCGCCTGCCGATGGAGGGGACACGGGTTCGTGCCCCGGTCCGGAAGGATCCCACATGCCGCGGAGCAGCTGGGCCCATGAGCCATGGCCTCTGAGCCTGCGCGTCTGGAGCCTGTGCTCCGCAACGGGAGAGGCCACAGCAGTGAGGGGCCCGCGTATCGCAAAAAAAAACCAAAAAACAGATCCACAAAGGGTGTACTCTCTTGCAATGAAGAAATTGAGTTTGTGGTATTGCTCGTTCCTATGCTTTGACTCTTATGCAGTTAGCGGAGACTATGCCTTTGTGAAGAAGCAGCATGTTATGAGAATTCAGCTCAAGTCTTCTGTCTCTACCTTGCTGTGTTTGTAAATTGTGGAATTTTAGTTATTCTGTCACATTTAAGTAATGACTATAAAGGCAAAATAGTATTTATTAAACAGTGATGAGGATAAACATTTGCATGTAGTGCTTTTCAGTTCTAAGTGGCTTTGAGGAGACTGAATGTAGTCTTAATATTAGTCATTTTGCTTGTGTTATTCCGTATCTTGGGTCAGAGGGTTTCTCTTGGGTGGTAAACTCTCTTCCAACTGTTTAGAAGGGCTCTTTTTAGTAGTTATTGCATTTTTTCCCTATAGGGCATAATCCTAAACTTTTTCCTCATTCTTTGTGGGTGTAGTTCTCTTAAGATGTTAAGAAAGATCTGTTCTCTGTTGCTAGCTGTACATCAGTTTCTATTCTCACATATGCATTTAAAATGAATTTCTCCTCCTGTTGTGGCTACATAGAAAACTACTGTTAGGAAATCCTTTCCCATAAGGGAAACACTGAAATTTTCTGAAGGTTTAGAACAGATCTGAGAATAAAATCATGATCTTCATAGTGACATCCTGCCAGGTATTTCAGCAGATACTTTGAACCCCTACTTCCCTAAGGCAGTGAAATAACAGTGATAGCTAACGTTCCTTGAGTGCTTACTATGCAAAGCACTTTATCTTAATCTCCCAACCATCATATTTGGTAGGAAACTAATAAATCCCATTTTTCAGGTAGAGAAACTGAGGCACAGAGTACTTAAGTAACTTGCCCAAAGTTATACTGCTAGTAAGGAAACAGAGCTGAGCCTGGAAACTGCCTTTATCTGACTCCACCACCTGAATTTCTAAGCACTACTTACACTGTTAAGTACTCTGGGTTACAGGGATGAGTAAGGCAGGCCTTGCCTTGAAGTTTACAATTTGAGGTCCTCAGCTCGGCTAGATGCAAATGTTCAGTGAATGTTTGCACCCCCATGCATGCACCTCTCTCTTTGGTTATTTTCTGAATATCCTAGATGGATTTGTACAGTTCTTTGTGTATGAATAGACCCCGAGGACCATGTGGCTGGTCTTGTATCCCTTTTCACCTAGTGCCGGGTATGTAGACGGTGTTCGAGAACTATTTATTGAATTTAAATCCTCTTTATTTCAATCCCAAACCAAACCAAATTCCCTTTATTATAATCTCTGACCAAAAGCAAAGAATTTTCTATGCATAGATTTAAAGTAGACTTGTATTCAATTAAGGAGCGCAGTCTGACTTAGTACATGGTTTAAAGATCTAAGGATTTATTTTTCAGTTAATGCTGCAGTCTGGGTGTTGTCAGGGGTGTGCATCCCTGCCAGCTGCCTCAGCCGCATCTCACTCATCCTTCCTGGGCTCTCTTTCGGCCCTGGGACAGCCCACGCTGTTCTGTGTCTTGAATGCTCTTCTTTACCCTCCACCCTATGTCACTCCCTTATCCCTTCGTCCTCCAGCCCTCATCTCAATTATCACTTCCTCCAGAAGCCTTGCTCGATCTCCTTTGGCTGAGGGGTCTTTGGTTCCTTTTCTTCAGTGCCCTGATCTCTGTTATAAATGGATGGCCGTTCATTCCAGAGCAACTCTGCTTCTCTGCTCGGTAAACTTCCTGAGGCCAGGGGCTGAGCTTGTTTTTGCTAATCTTTGTGTTTCCAGTACAGTGGCTGGGATGTAATAGGCACTGCACTGAAGTTGTGGCTCTCCCATAATTTCCATCATCCGCCACAAAATAGTTCTAGTCTTGGTTGGAGTCACTTGCCATTTTCGCGATCTTATGTAAACCGTGAATGTAACTCCACACGTGCAGGGCTCCATGTCTGTTCACTTATGTATCTCAAGCATCTGGAAGAGTTCTGCCAGGTGGCAGGTGCTCTGAACTATTTGTTGAATTAATAAGGCATCACGAGAAAACTTTTCATTGATCTGTGATATTCAGTTGTACATGTTCTGCAAAACCCAGTTTGGAGACAAGTCGCCTTCCTCTCTTCCCCAACTCCCCACCTTCTAACTGCATTGCACTTTCAGGTTCCTCCCTTTAGAAACTTTAGTGTTGCCCACTGGTAGGTTGGAAAATATCAAGGAAGTTTCCCAACAGTACACACCTAGCTGAAGCATCGCCCAGCTAGAGAGAGAGGGTAGGCTGGGGGTGGAATCCATTTCCCAAAGTATCTCTGCTTCCAAGAGCATGCTAGGAAGGCTCAGGAACACATAAGCAGCTTGCTTTGAGCAAGCACCAAGCTTCTGAATATCAGCTGGAAAATGTTTTTCTTTTAAAAACAATAGCTTTTCGAAAGGACAGCGTTTTTTAAAAACCATTTTTGCAGGCTTCCCTGGTGGCGCAGTGGTTGAGAGTCCACCTGCCGATGCGGGGGACACGGGTTCGTGCCCCGGTCCGGGAAGATCCCACATGCCCCGGAGTGGCTGGGCCCGTGAGCCATGACCACTGAGCCTGCGCATCCGGAGCCTGTGCTCCGCAACGGGAGAGTCCACAACAGTGAGAGGCCCGCGTACAGCAAAAAAAAAAAAAAAAAAAAAAAAAAAAATTTTGCGTTGTAAATAGTAATTTATGTGCATATGTAAATGAGGGTATGGCCACATGCATGAATCTTCCCCCAGATCTGTTATTTTACAGGAGTGTTACTCCCTATCCTCCAAGTTTCCTCGCAGTTCAGCTTGTCAGTGGCCTCGTCATACATACACAGAAGGCAGCTTGTTGTCACCAGCGACCAACATCTGGTTTAGATGGGGCTGGCGTGCCTTGTTGCTTCAACAGAGGGGATGTCGTATTTAAACTGTGAGGCATGGTGAAGGGAGTGGCTGTCAGATATTACCACACTTGTGAAAAATGAGAAAACACATGGTCTCAAATGTAGCAGTGACATAGGGGAATATAAGTATTATACACTTCTTGAAATGGTCTCATTCCAAAGAAAACCATTTGGTTTAGAGAAACATACTGGAGAAGTGAAATACACCGGAAGGCTAGAAATAGGTCAACGTGACGGCAGAGCAGTCTGTTCAGCGTTGTTGTGCAGCTCCTAATGGCTTCCGTTGGTCACCCAATCAGAGAGCTTGTCTTTAGACTAATACTATTCAGCTGGTTACTATGGCAGTGATGGAATACTAGTTGTCATGACGATGAAATGGAAATTTAGGGGACTACTTTCTTTAGCGGAGGTGGATTTATTAAGTCCTGTCTTTTCTTCTTTCCTTCAAACTTGACCATATTGTATAGTACTTGCAAGAGGGGCCATTTTCAAACTCTGCACTTACATTTCAGGATTTATATTATCTTTTCTTATTGTTAGATCACATGGCTTAAGTCTTTTCAACGCTGTGATGAGAATAGACACGTTTCCCCCACCCCCGCAGTATTTTATAGCTCATATTAAAGAATGACACTGCAGACGTTAGGTTTCTTTTTATCATCCTCAAAGTGTTTCTGCCAAACTCCACTGAATTCCTCCAAAGTTAATCTGGTATGAAATAGAATAGGATCAAAATCAATATAATGGACTGTCTATTATAAAGGATATTTTTTCCAGCTTTATTGGGGTATAATTGATATAAAAATGTACATAGTTAAGGTGTACAATGCCGCGTTTCATATACATATCCATTGTGAAATGATTACCGCAATCAAGCTAATTAACCCATCCATCATCTAGTTTGCTTTTTTGTGTGTGATGAGAACTCTTAAGATCTACTATCTTAGCAAATTTCAAGTACATAATACATTATTATTAACTATAGTCACCACACTGTACATTATATCCTCAGAACTTATATTCATCTTAAAACTGAAAATTTGTACCCTTTGACCAGCATCTCCACATTTCCCTGACCCCCAGCCCATGGCAATGACCATTCTACTCTCTACTTCTGTGAGTTCAACTTTTTTTTTTTTTTTCGGTACGCGGGCCTCTCACTGTTGTGGCCTCTCCCATTGCGGAGCATAGGTGCCGGACGCTCAGGCTCAGCGGCCATGGCTCACGGGCCCAGCCGCTCTGCGGCATGTGGGATTTTCCCGGACCAGGGCACGAACCCGTGTCCCCTGCATCGGCAGGCGGACTCTCAACCACTGCGCCACCAGGGAAGCCCAGTTCAACTTTTTTGATTCCACATAATACAAAGGAGACTATTCCTCACTGATGTGTTTATTAGAATCATACATGGGAGCGAATCCTTTTGAGAAGCAGCAGAAGCCTGGCTCTCTTCCCCTCCTGGTGATCTTGGAGGTTTCATTCCTCATTGCTTAGAGTCTGCTGTATGGGATCATCAATGGGAAATGTGTGTTGTTCACATGTTACAAAGATGTGGTTGACCTCTTTCTTGGATGCTTCCAAGGAACTAATTTAGACACTCATTTAGGGATTCTGGAGAAAGGGATAATATTAACAGTTTGGATCAATTTTGCCTTCATTAGAGAATTGAGAGAAAATACATTGGAACAAATCTGAATTCATGGACTTTTCCATTTTTCTGAAATTACTTTTGGGGTATGAACACAAACTTTCTGGAAAAAGCTTTTTGGTGTATTTTTATATTGAGAGTTTGCTACTATAAAATTTTTTCATGTTATTTATGACAGTGATTCTCAAACTATTGTGCAGAAAAATCCCCTGGAGAGTGTGTGAAATGCAGGTCCTTTAAAAAAAAAAAAAAACCAGATTAAAAAAAAATGAGATATAATTAACAATAACATTATATTATTTTCAGGTGTACAACAAAATGATTTGATAGATATATATATTGTGAAATGATCACCACAGTAAGCATTCGAGACCTATTGATTCAGATTTTTGGGGTGGAGCCTAGGAATTTGTATTTCCACAAATATCCCAGATGATTTTGAGGCAGGCTGTGGTCCCCATAACCATTAGCTAATTGAAGTGGGAGGGAAAATGTCTCAAGTGAAGGGTGTAGGTTGCTGGATGTGGAGGGACTCATCCTCCCTCTGTTGCTGCCTTCCTCAGCACACCAAGGAAGGTGAGAGGATTGCTCAGTCTGGCCTGAGGACAGCACCTGAGCTTCCACCAATACCCACAAGGGCTCCTTCCTCTAAATAATGAATCGAAGTGGTATCTTTACGTTCTTTCTTCCCTGCAGCAGGTATTGCTGGTGATACTTTATTTTTCTGATAGATTTGTTTCTTATAGATTGATTGGGAGCCTGGAACACACCAAGCCTGCCCAGCCAAGACGAACAGTTCTCCCCTGGTTAGTACTTCTCTGCTGGGACCTTCCAGCATGGTGTCATATAGCCACTAATGGCTTCACCTCTTTGCGCTTGAAGCCCATCTGCCATACCTTCTTTTAAGGCAAAGGAAGCTATTTCGATAAAGCCCAAGGAGATTATTTGGGATACAGATTCATCTCCTATAGCAGAGGCCAGAGTAACAGTACTTCAGTCAGATAGGAATGGCTCCTCCTACTTTGCTGCTCTGCTCTGCTCAACACATGGCTTCCATATTATGGTCTAAGATTCACATTCCTTCCTTCCTTCCCTCCCTCCCTTCCCTCCTCCTTCCCCTCCCCCTCCCCCCCCTCCCTTCCCTTTTTCCCTCCCTCCCTCTTTTCCTCCCTCTCCTCCCTCCCTTCCCTTCCCCTGACTTGGGGGAGTCAGCCCCAAGATTAATCCCATCACTCTTCTTGGTAATAGCATCACTTCCTTGACTGAGGAGCTAGAGTTTTTCCTTAAGGTGAATAACTCCCTGCAGCAGCAGCAAGTGAAGCCTATTCCCCTTTGCTCTTACAAGTGGAACATGCTCACTATGGAGTTTCCAGCCACCAGCATCCAAAGTCTTATCGATAGCATCTTCTACTTTTTCTGTAAGTAAGTATAAGAGTACTTACAAAAAAGAAAAGAATTTCTCATGTTCCATGCTTTTCTCTTGCAAAGAAAAATACAGCACCAACAATAGATTTAATTGGAGTACAGTTATGACCCATTCAGGAAAAGTAGTCATTCTGAAAATCACAGACTTGCAGAGACTTTCAGAAATCATCAATGCCATTCCCCTATCCCTGGATTTAAAAAGTAGATTGTGCAAGTAATATGAGTGAGGAGTGGACACACAAAAGAACCCTAGAATTGGCGTAGGGATTGGAGATTTCCAAGAAGCGTCCAAAGCCCTTTCTTTGATTGGGCATCTGTTGGTTCGCCAACCTCGATGACATTCTAGCTCTTCCCTCCATGCGTTAAATAATACTTTAATTTTTCTTTTATTGAAAAATTAGCAAATTTGTTGTCAATACTAAAAAACAAAACCCATATAAACAGAAAAGGAAAATAAACAATCACCTGTAATCTCACCACTGAAGACAATTATTGTTAATAATTTGGTATCTGTACTAATCTGAACTCTTGCTAGTGACAGAAACCCAACTCTAACTACACTGAGTTTTTATTTATTTATTTATTTATTTATGGCTGCATTGGGTCTTCATTGCTGTGCATGGGCTTTCTCTAGTTGCGGCGAGCGGGGGCTACTCTTTGTTACGGTGCGCAGGCTTCTCATTGCTGTGCCTTCTCTTGTTGCAGAGCACGAGCTCTAGGCGCGTGGGCTCAGTAGTTGTGGCTCATGGGCTTAGCTGCTCCACAGCAGGTGGGATCTTCCCCGACCAGGGCTTGAACCCGTGTCGCCTGAGTTGGCAGGCAGATTCTTAACCCCTGTGCCACCAGGGAAGCCCCCCACGTTGAGTTTTTTAAAAAGGAAATGTATTGGCTTCTAAAGCTGGTACATCTAGGGTTATGTTTTATTTTAGGCTCATCTGCACTCGAGGGCTCACACGATGTCATTAAAATTTGGTTCCTCTGTCACTTTTTCTTTCCCTTCTGGTGTCCTCCTCTGTGTTGGCATCGCTCTCAAGGAGGCCTCCCTGAGGATGGAGGCCCCCACAGTTCCAGGCTTACATCCTATTGGCTTAGCAACCTCAGGGGAAAGAGGGAAACTATTTTCCAAAAGTGAAACACAAGTCCCAGGATTGATCCTAATTTGGCCCAGTTTGGGCAATGCACCCACCCTCAAATCATTTAATCTGATAAGAGGGATAGACTATGGTGATTGGGCAGGATTAGGTCCTGTACCATGGACACGTTCAACTCATGTTAGGTCAACTCTCCATGCCCTCTATAATAATCTTCCATCCCTCTTAGAAGAAAATCCAGACTCCTCGCTGTGGTCTGCAGGGCCCCCCACGGTCTGGCCCTTGGCTCGCCTTCCTGCTCCATCATCTCCCCTCTTGCCTTCTCATTCTGTCCAGTCAAGTTGGGTTCTTGGTGTTTCTCAAACCTTTCAAGCATGCTCGCTGTTCAGGCAACTCTATACTTGTTCTCTCTGCTTCGGAAAATCTTGGAAATCGCTTAGATGTCAGTGTGGTTTGTCTTCTCACCTCACTAAAGTCATTTATTCAAAGGGGTTTCCCCTGATCCCCCACCTAAAACAGTGCCCTTTGCCACCTGCTTTTTTCTCTGTCATGGCAATTAGTCTCGCTATTATAAGGCAATACAAATCCTACGATCATTTTCACAGTCATGATCACAGTCATGATTTAGTCATTTCTAGTGTTTAGTCCCTGGTAAATAATATCACCTTCAAATTTAATTTGAATGAACATTCTCCTTCCCAACTCCACATGGGGTCAGCTGCAGAGGGGAAGCTAGGTCAGGGAGGAGGGGAAAGGGATCAGGAAAGTTCTTACTTGACGGGTACTATCTGCTTAAACTGGCTTTGTGCTTAAGCCAGAGTGAAAAGTAAACTCCTTCCTTAGAGAAGTGCTTTCGTGAGTTTTCAGAGACTCTGAACCCATCAGTCTCTTCAGGATCTCTCCCAGCAGTCCCCTTAATACATCTCTCTTCTAGCTGTTTGATTACTACTTCCTTAGCACTTAGGAATCCAGCTCCATTCAGTTACATTCTATCCTTCTCTCCAGGCAATCTTTTGACCAAAACATAAGATACCACTAACACAGCCTCCTTCTGCATAGAGCTTGGCCCACGTCCTGTATCCCTTGGCCTGACACACTCTGGAAGTGCAGGCAGCCCACGCTGCCACCTCTCCTTCATCTCCTCCATCAGCACGTGGCTAGCCCGCTATGTCTCACAATGAAGATCTCATAGGAGAAGTCAGACCCCAGTCCACTCTGTCCCTCAACTTCAGGAGATATACATCAGACTTTCTTGGGTGTTCCCGTTGATGCCTTTCTCATTAGAGTTGAGATGAAGACCAGGCAACCCCCGCTCTTCTCCTTTGAGGAGAGCTCACAGCACATGCATGCTTCTCTCTAAAAATCTTCATAAATCATTCTCCTAGTATCCATAGTCTCTAAATCACTAGAGGAGAGTGAGGCATTCATGAGCTTTTCATGAAATCCTTTGAAAATTTGCATGTTGATTTGGTCTCGTGCAATAGAATATGATATTTTGGTCCCTTCCATTTTTATATCCTGTTACATAGTAGTAAGTGCAATGAAGAAAAGAAAGCAGGATAATTTGTGACAACATGGATGGATCTCGAGGGCATTCTGCTAAGTGAAATAAGTCAGACAGAAAAAGATAAATACCATATGATCTCACTTATACATAGAATCTAAAAACAAACAAAACCAGAAAACCGAGCACATGGATATAGAGAAGAGATTGGTGGTTGCCTGAGGTGGGGATGGTGGGTAGGGAGTGGGCAAAATGGGTGAAGGGGGTCAAAATGTACAAAGTTTCAGTTGTGAAATAAGTCATGGGGATGTAATGTACAGCATGGCAACTATAGCTAATAATACTGAATTGCATATTTGAAAGTAGCTAGGAAAGTAGATCTTGAAAGTTCTCATTACAAGAAAATAATTTTGTAACTATGTATGGGGGTGGATGTTAACTGTACTCGTTGTGATCATTTTGCGATATATACAAATATCAAATCATTATGTTCCACACCTGAAACTAATATAATGTTATGTCGATTATACCTCAATTTTTTAAAAAAAGGAAATAAAGGATAGTAGAATAAAGGGGATTAGGAACTGTTATTTTATTGCAGGGTAAAAACCATTTAAAATTAATTTGGAAAGGTCACAGGAATCAGAATACAGTCACATGAATCAGACATAAAAATGTATAAAAAAATTCAGTGCAGGTCTTCTTCGCATCTCTGTCCACCATCCGCCTATTTTTCCCCACTCATTCCACCTAGGTAACCTCTGTAAATACTTTGTGTGTGTTCTTAGAGTTTTTTTTTTTAATATAAACAAGCAAATACTAGCATATATTGTTATTTTAGCTGCTCTTAGCACGAATGGTAGCATATACCACATACACTGTTTTGCACTTTGCTTTTTTTTTTTTTTTTTTTTTACAAAATCATGTTTTGGAGAGCTTCCCATATCAGTACTTGGAGATCTTCCTCTTTCTCCTTTATAGCGACAAAGTGAGTAAGTAATCCATTGTATAAATGTTCTATAATTTATTTAACCTGTGCCCTATTTTTTAAAAAATTAATTTATTTACTTTTTGGCTATGTTGGGTCTTTATTGATGCACACGGACTTTCTCTAGTTGCAGAGATCGGGGGCTACTCTTCGTTGCAGTGGGAGGGCTTCTCATTGCAGTGGCTTCTCTTGCGGAGCACGGGCTCTAGGCGCGTGGGCTTCGGTAGTTGTGGCACGCAGGCTCAGGAGTTGTGGCACACGGGCTTAGTTGCTCCGCAGCATGTGGGATCTTCCCGGACCAGGGTTCGAACCCGTGTCCCCTGCATTGGCAGGTGGATTCTTAACCACTGTGCCACCAGGGAAGCCCCTAACCTGTGCCCTATTGATGAGCATTCAGGTTGTTTGCAATCTGTTGTTGTTCCAGATAATGTTGCAGTGAATAACCTTATACATATGTAATTTCCCGTGGGTATAAATTTGTCTGTAGGATAAATTTCTAGAGCTGGAATTACTGGGGCAAAGGGAATATGTGTTTGTGATTTTTTTTTTTTTTTTTTTTTGTGCGGTATGCGGGCCTCTCACCTCTGCGGCCTCTCCCGCTGTGGAGCACAGGCTCCAGACGTGCAGGCCCAGCGGCCATGGCCCACGGGCCCAGCCGCTCTGCGGCACGCGGGATCCGCCCGGACCGGGGCACGAACCCGTGTCCCCTGCATCGGCAGGCAGACTCTCAACCACTGCGCCACTGCGCCACCTGTGTTTGTGATTTTGATCATTGTTGCCAAATTGCCCTGCAAAGGGGCAGAACAAATGAACAGCCATCAGCCTGTACCTAGGCTGTTAATTTAGCAGGGTTGTTGCAGTGGCTTCTACGTAGAGTTAACATTTGAGCAATAATCTGATTATCAAGAAGGAGGCATCTGTGTGAAAAATCTAAGGGAAGATCATTCTAGGTAGAGGCAGCTAGAGTAAAGGTTTGAGGCAGAAACAAGCTGAGCATGTTGGAGGAACAGCAAAACTGCCAGTGTGGCAGGTGTGTCATGAACATGGGGCACCTTGCACAACACAGGGTGAAAGGGTGCAGCAGAAGCTGGATCACGTGGACCCAGGTTGGGAGTTTAGATTTTATTCCAAGTGGCATGGGAAGTCATCATAAGGCGCTTAAGTGTGGAATGAGGTGATGTGCTTTCCATTTTAGAAAACGATTGACTGCTTTTTTTTTTTTTTAAATGTCTTTAACTGTTCATCTTGCTTGTCAGAGGAGACCGAATTCTTAAGTGCAACATAAACGTCCATCCTAAAAGCCTCTTCTCAGCAAAGATCTAAGAAAAGTGTAGATGCACAGATGATTAAAGACAAGCAGACTTTGGTGAGGTGCTAAGAGCAAAGTCACACTATAGATTCATACTATGTAACTTAAAAGAAAAAAAAGGAAAAGGATGCAACTATAAATAGTGAAGGCCTAGAACCATTATGAACCAGTCTTGCCTCCAGCTGCATGTAGAAATGTAACATGAATGTTTTTATGTTACCCAGGTAATCATTTATTCCCTGGGTACTCAATTCCTTTAACTGAAGGCAGAGATTCTCTAGTTCAGGGGAGGGCTTGACTTGGGCATACCTGATTCTTTCTTTTGTTTTCCATATCTATAATGCAATGACAAAAGGACAAACAGAAAACTTCCGTACTAACAAGTTAACTTTATATGTCTTGCATCATTTAAAACAACACTAAGTGGGCTTCCCTGGTGGCACAGTGGTTAAGAATCCGCTTGCCAATGCAGGGGACACGGGTTTGAGCCCTGGTCCGGGAAGATTCCACATGCCGCAGAGCAACCAAGCCGTGTGCCACAACTACTGAGCCTGCGCTCTAGAGCCCATGAGCCACAACTACTGAGCCCGCGTGCCACAACCACTGAAGCCTGCGCGCCTAGAGCCCGTGCTCCACAACAAGAGAAGTCACCGCAGTGAGAAGCCCTTGCACCACAACGAAGAGTAGCCCCCGCTTGCTGCAACTAGTGAAAGCCGGCGCGCAGCAATGAAGACCAAAAAAAAAAAAAAAAAAATTAAGTTTTAGTCTAGGACTTTTCCCAAGAATGGCTGGAAATAAGAAAATGATTTCTTCTGTCCTGATGTTTGGACAAATTAGCAAATAATCACCACCAAATAACTGCTGAGGGGAAAGGTACTTCCTTCACCCACTAGGCCCAGTTATGGGATGTGTATTAATGTACGCTGCCTTTAGCATCGCTTTTTATTGAAGTGCTTATTTACTCCTTCAGTGAAATTGTTTGGACATCTCAGTCATGTGCCAACATGTGCCTCTGTTTGTTTGTGTCAGTGTTGCCCATTTTAGATTTGCTACTTTGGAGGATACTGCTGCCCTAGCACCTGTGCCTGCTCTGAGATAAGGGACTTTGTCCAGTGCTGTGCTTTGGGCATAACTCTCAAAGGCCAGCAACTGCTCAGCTGTTGGGGCCTCTCTGCTATACATCCAGTGTATTGATGCCGGACGGAGCCAGACAACTTCTGCATCCCCCGAGATACTAGGAAACAAACAAGGACATCCAGAGGGAGGAATGAGAGCCTGGAAGGGAATAGATGGACTTCGGGAAATTTTACTTTCCCTGGCAGTTGGGGGTTGGGGCTCAGGCAGTTTAACTCTAAAAACATAAGGATGAATTGCATCATCAAATTGGGTGACTTACAGTTGCCTTCTCTCCTCACTGTGACCACTATTTTCAGGTGTAGAACTTCCTGGTAATTATAGTTTCCCTTCATCCGGCATGGTCAAAACTCAATTATAACTTCATTCTAAATATATTTCTCAATTCCAGTAGACTTTTAAAACTCGTGACCTGCATTTGACCTACATAGGAATTCCTATTTTGAAATTTCCTCTATTCAATGTAAATTATATCCAGAGCCCATAGGTGATTTTTTTCAGTACACAATCAGATATATCTGAATCTCTTTTCCCCACATAGATCACTGGGGACACTTGGTTCTCTGGCCATGAAGCTTACTATTTTTTTGTCATTAACACACTCCCATTCCAATATAACTTTTCTTTTTCCAAGTGGAAATTTCTGAGTTATAATGGGTCGTCAACTTACTCATTTTCATAAGCTATTTTATTTATTCAATAAGCACTTGTGTATTTTGCTTCACACCACACGAAACAAGTGTTCCTCATTTCTGATCATCTTTATTATTTTTCTTCATTTTTTGTTTAAAAAAGAAAAACTAAAATACTTCCAAGATAAAATGAAACACTTCTCCCACTGTTTTGTTCCTAAATGCTGAAGTATTAAATCAAGTAAAGCAAAAGTAAGTTCTGGCTGTGTCTTTGCCAAGCCATCTTCTCTGGAGGTAGCAAATGAGATGCTCACATCCCCCTGATGGAAATACGTACCATTTTGCAAGTGTTGTGGTCTGCAGAATTTGGAAAATTCTCCCTGGTTCAACAGTAGCTTGGTTTGGACTAGCACTTACCTCTTTAATATTCAGGCTTCTGTTTACCCTCAAGAATAACTATTTTACCTTTATTAGGAAGAAAATTCTTTCTGAATATGTGTGTTAGTCAGGGCTAAGCACGCAGCAGAAACCAATTCTGGCTGAGTCCAGCAGAAAGGATTTTAAGAGGCCAGAAAAGGAGCTTGTTTAAAAGTTGTGATCTGAAGACAGACATTTACCTCTGCTGCTTCCTAACACCTCTCAAAATGACAATGAAGAACATTAAAAAATGACGTAAACCCATGATTAAAGAGACTAAGAGAGGTAACAACAGTAACAAAATTTTGGAAGACAGAAAGGAGGCGAAGTAACATATTTAGCATCTGGAAAAAGTTGAATCCTAAGCTGGAAAACTGACTTGCACTGAAGAAACTTGTTGATTCCACTTGGTGTTTCTCTGAGGTAAAGCTGAAACAGGGAGATTCGTAGATATAAGAAGCAGTTAGGTCCTAATATTTTCCCCAGCTCCACATGGCCAGGGAAATATGCCCCTTCCTGCTTCAGCAGAAGATTGGAGGTTACTCCCCTGAGGGAGCAAAGCATAGTGCATTTGTCAGAACAAAGTAAGGCTGCCGTGACAGAGCTGAGAATAATTCAGTGGCTTAAAGGAGCTACCGGTTTATTTCTGCTTATGGAACAGAGTTTTCAATTGGCTTTTGGGGGTAGCAGTTTAATTGAGATATAATTCACATGTCATACAAGCCACCACTTTAATGGGTACCATTCAGTGGTTTTTGGTATATTCAAAGAGTTGTGCAACCATCACCAAAATCAATTTTAGAACATTTAATCACCTTCCCAAAACATCCCACATCCCTTTGTAGTCATTCTTCTCCCCCAGTTCCTTTCCTCTAGCCCTAGCCCACGGTGAATCTACTTTCTGTCTCTATAAATTTGCCTGTGCTGGCTTTCATATAAATAGAATTATGTTTTAAAAGTTCATCCATGTTGTAATAAGTATCAGTACTTCAGTTCTTTTTATTGCAGAATACTACTCCATCGTATGACTATATCACATTTTTTTAAACTAAAAAATTTTTTTAAATTTTATTGAAGTATAGTTGATTTACAATGTGTTAATTTCTGCTTTACAGCAAAGTGACTCAATTATACATACATATATATTTCTTTTTCATATTCTTTTCCATTATGGTTTATCACAGGATATTGAATATGGTTCCCTGTACTATGCAGTAGGACCTTGTTGTTTATCCATCCTATATATGATAGTTTGCATCTGCTAATCACAAACTCGAATCCTTCCCTCTCCCCCCACCCTTGGCAACCACAAGTTTGTTCTCTGTGAGTCTGTTTCTGTTTTGTAGATAAGTTCATTTGTGTTGTCTTTTAGATTCCACATGTAAGTGATATCATATGGTATTTGTCTTTCTCTTTCTCTTTCTGACTTACTTCACTAGTGTGATAAACTCTAGGTCCAAGCATGTTGCTGCAAATGGCATATTTTTATTCTTTTTAATGGCTGAGAAATATTCCATTGTATATATATGCCACATCTTCTTTATCCATTCATCTGTCGATGGACATTTTTGTTTCCATGTCTTGGCTATTGTAAATAGTGCTGCTATGAACATAGGGGTGCATGTATCTTTTCACATTATAGATTTGTCTGGGTATACACCCAGGAGTGGGATTGTTGGCTCATATGGCAACTCTATTTTCAGTTTTTTTGAGGAACCTCCATACTGTTTTCCATAATGACTGCACCAATTTATGTTCCCACCAACAGTGTAGGAGGGTTCCCTTTTCTCCACACCCTTTCCAGCATTTATTATTTGTAGACTTTTTAATGATGGCCACTCTGACTGGTGTGAGGTGGAACCTCATAGTTTTGATTTGCATTTCTCTAATAATTAGCAATGACGAGCATCTCTTCATGTGCTTATTGGCCATCTGTATGTCTTCTTTGGAGAAGTATCTATTTAGGTCTTCTGCCCATTTTTCGATTGGGTTGTTTGTTTTTTTGTTATTGAATTCTATGAGCTGTTTGTATATTTTGGAAATTAAGCCCTAATCAGTTGCATTGTTTGCAAATATTTTCTCCCAGTCTGTAGGTTGTCTTTTCATTTTGTTTATGGTTTCCTTTGCTGTGCAAAAGCTTATAAGCTTGATTAAGTCCCATTTATTTATTTTTGCTTTTATTTCTATTGCTTTGGGAGACTGACCTAAGAAAATATTGGTACGATTTATGTCACAGAATGTTTTGCCTATATTCTCTTCTAGAAGTTTTATGGTGTCTTGTCTTATATTTACATCTTTAAGCCATTCTGAGTTTATTTTTGTGTACAGTGTGAGGGTGTGGTCTAACTTCATTGATTTACATGCAGCTGTCCAAGTTTCTCAACACCACCTGCTGAAGAGACTGTCTTTTCCCCATTGTATATACTTGCCTCCTTTGTCGAAGATGAATTATTCATAGGTATATGGGTTTATTTCTGGGCTCTCTGTTCTGTTCCATTGATCTATGTCTGCTTTTGTGCCAGTACCATGATGTTATGATTAGTGTAGCTTTGTAGTATTGTCTGAAGTCTGGGAGGGTTATGCCTCCCGCATTGTTCTTTTTCCTCAGGATTGCTTAGGCAATTCTGGATCTTTTACATTTCCATATAAATTTTAGGATTATCTATTCTAGTTCTAAAGAAATGTCATGGGTAACTTGATAGGGATTGCATTAAACCTGTAAATTTCTTTGGGTAGTATGGCCATTTTAACAATATTAATTCTTCCAATCCAAGAGCATGGGATATCTTTCCATTTCTTTGAATCATCTTCAGTTTCCTTTATTAATGTTTTGTAGTTCTCAGCATATAGGTCTTTCACCTCATGGTGAGGTTTATTCCTAAGTTTTTTTTAATATAATTTTTATTTTATATTAGATTATAGTTGATTTACAGTGTTGTGTTAGTTTCAGATGTGTACAGCAAACTGATTCAGTTATATATATATCCATTTTTTTTCAGATTCTGTCCCATATAGGTTGTTACAGATTATTGAGCAGAGTTCCCTGTGCTATACAGTAGGCCCTTGTTGATTATCTATTTTATATATAGTAGTGTGTATATGTTAATCCCAAACTCCTAATTTATCCTTTCCCCCACCTTTCACCTTTGATAACCACAAGTTTGTTTCCGAAGTCTGAGAGTCTGGTTTGTAAATAAGTTCATTTGTATCATCTTTTTAGATTCCTCATATAAGTGATATCATATGACATTTGTCTTTCTCTGTCTGACTTACTTCACTTAGTATGATAATCTCTAGGTCCATCCATGTAGCTGCAAATGGCATTATTTCATTCTTTTTTTTATGGCTGAGTATGATTCCATTGTATATATGTACCACATCTTCTTTATCCATTCCTCTGTTGATGGACATTTAGGTTGCTTCCATGTCCTGGCTATTGTAAATAGTGCTGCAGTGAACATTGGGGTGCATGTATCTTTTCGACTTACGGTTTTCTCTGGATATATGCACAGGAGTAGGATTGCTGGATCATATGGTAGTTCTATGTTTAGTTTTTTAAGGAACCTACATACTGTTTTCCATAATAGTTGTACCAATTTACATTCCCACTAACAGTGTAGGAGGGTTCCCATTTCTCAACACCCTCTCCGGCATTTATTATTTGTAGACTTTTTAATGATGGCCATTCTGACAGGTGTGAGGTGATACCTCGTTGTGTTTTTTAAAAATTTTATTTATTTATTTTTGGCCACATTGGGTCTTCATTGCTGCATGCAAGCTGTCTCTAGTTGTGGCAAGTGGGGGCTACTCTTCGTTGCATTGCACATGCTTCTCATTGCAGTGGCTTCTCTTGTTGCGGGGCACAGGCTCTAGGTGCGTAGGCTCAGTAGTTGTGGCTCACGGGCTCTAGAGCGCAGGCTCAGTAGTTGTGGTGTATGGGCTTAGTCGCTCCACAGCACGTGGGATCTTCCTGGACCAGGGATCAAACCCATGTCCTCTGCATTGGCAGGCGGATTCTTAACCACTGAACCACCTGGGAAATCCCCCTCATTGTGGTTTTGATTTGCATGTCTCTAATAATTAACGATATTGAGCATCTTTTCATGTGCTTTACAGCCATCTGTATGTCTTCTTTGGAGAAATATCTATTTAGACCTTCAGCCCATTTTTTGATTGGCTTGGGTTTTTCTTTTTTTAACAAAGAGCTGCAGGAACTGTTTGTATATTTTGGAGATTAATCCCTTGTCAGTCGCATCATTTGCAAATATTTTCTCCTATTCTGTGGATTGTCTTTTTGTCTTGTTTATGGTTTCCTTTACTGTGCAAAAGCTTTTAAGTTTCATTAGGTTCCATTTGTTTATTTTTGTTTTTATTTTCATTACTCTAGGAGGTGGAACCAAAAAGATACTGCTGCAATTTATGTCAAAGAGTGTTTTCCTCTAAGAGTTTTATGGTATCTGGTCTTACATTTAGGCCTTTAATCCATTTTGAGTTTATTATTATTTTTTTAAATTTTTTTTTGGAGCCTAGTGGTTTATTTATTGTAAAGTTCAAACTGAGAGCTGTGATTCACCACATCAATTTAAAATAAATAACTTATATGAAATACAGATTCTGGCATAGATATAAGATGTTAAAATCAAAATCAATGGACTGAACCGGCATCTTTCATTTGCTCACAGATTTGAACAGACTAATATTCTGCAAAAAAGACAATTGCAGCAGGGGAAAAGAAAACTGCTCTTTTGCAAACAAGACTTAAGCATCCCTCCAAAGAGGTCAAAATAAACATGCATATATAGATATAAAGTGTTACAACACAAATGCTATTTCTAGAAAAAATTTAACTGCATAGGTTAAAAACAACAATGTGCAACATCTTAAGGCATTAAAGCACCGGAAAAAAAAAAAAAACCCACCAAAACCACTTTTTATGACGATTGACATAAACACATATACCGATCAAAACTCAGGAAGTAAATACCTGGACTGATATAACATCCATTGTTGGGAGAATTTCTCTTCAATTTAAATGTCTCTGCTCATCTCTAAAACAATTTTAAAGTGCTAGCTTTATATAAAGCAGGCAAATTCTTCAAGTAATTTGCTATTTAAGTATGCTAATTTTTACAGAGCTAAACAAGGAACTAAGAATAAACTAACGTGAAACAGGAAGATAGACATGAGGAAAAAACTCACAAATTATAGCTGAACAAATCGATAGAATGCTCTAATACCACCTTGGCCTTCTGGGTTCAATGAAAAGCAAAAGCTAATAGATTTAGATGTCTGCTGGTTTATTACACTAACTCCCTTGGCTTTGCTAAAATGTGTACATCAATAGGTACACGGATTCCTAAGGAAAAGAATGCCACTTAAAAATCAAGATTGGATACTAATGAAAGCAATTTTAAAAACAAAAGGTTGTCTATTACTACAAATGAATACAAAATGTCACAGACCTTACAAACTAAGAACTGAAGCCTGGCCCAAAGTTTATTTACTCCTGCCCTTGAGCTGCCTCTTCAAGGAAGTATACATTAACCAAATGGCGATTGAGGTGTTTGCTGTAATCTTCTTCCTTTCTAAAAGAACGATCACAGAAGATACAAAATCTCCCTCGGCCACTTTGACTGCCAAGGCTTCCTTTCCATTTTTTCTACTAGTCTCTTGTGGAACTGGCCGAGCCCCATTCAATCCAGAGTCATCACTATCCTCTGACATGTTGTCACTTAGGTCACTTCCATCATGACTGTGGATGCCTTCGTCTTCATCCATTTCCTGAGACTCACTTACTGCCACGGTGACAGGAGGTGATGCCACAGTCGCTGTGGACACTGCTTCACATTTTTCTAGCGGTAGAGGAAGAAGTGGTGGTGAAGCTGGTTCTTCAACCGCCGAGTCTCTGCCGGGGGGATTCTCTGTTTTCTTCTCATCAGCGTCCATCTTCATTTCACAAAGCATAGCGTCAGCCTGATGTTTACCATCTGGTTTCACCCACTGGCATATTCAAGTTTTGTTCAGAGGATGAAATACTGGCAGATGCCTTGGTAACAGCAGCAAGACCAGCTAGACTCTTATCTGCTTCTTCTGCTTCCACTTTTTGAAGAGGAGCTTCTTTATGTCCTTCGCCTGCAGGGACTAATTTTTGGTCTTCTGACTCTTCCTCTTTTAAGTCTTCCTTTGGCAGAGGTGGTGATGGTGGTAAGAGATCCTGTGCACCGGCACTTTCCTTTAGAAGCTGCCTGTCTTTAACAGGCACTAAGCCAACTTCAATAAGGACTTGCTCCTTCTGCACCATTTCACTCTGCATGTTGGACTTTTCCTTGCCATTATCTGGCTCCACGGGAGGAGGAGGCTCCGCATGAACAGGCCCCTTCTGAACAACCTTGACCTCAGCATGACCCCCGGTGGGAAGAGGTGGAGGAGGAGATGGGGGGGAGGGGGAGGAGGAGGCGGCCGCTCCGTCTGAACAAGCTCGACCTCAGCATGCCGCTCGGGGGCAAGGGAGGAGGAGGAGATGGGGGGGCAGCGGGAGGAGGCTCCGTCTGAACAGGCCCCCCCTCAGCAGACTCCATGGGAGGAGGAGGCTCTATCTGAGTGGGCCTCCTCTGAGCAGGCTTGCCGCTTTTTTTTACATGATTTACTTCTCAGAGTTTTCTTCTCTGCACTGTTTTTCATGCAACTACTTTGCTTTTTATTCTCCTCTACTTTGCTGTCACCCTTCGGCACTTCCTGACTATTTCTGGATTTGCTTTCTGCCTTCTTTTTCTTTTTTGTCACAGGTTCCTCATCATTCACAGGTTCTTGTAAGGAACGGGCTGCAGCTTCTGTCTTCCTTTTGCTTTTCTTGCTTTTACAGCTTTTTTCTCATTATTTCCTGGGTGCACATCCATCTCTTTAGCTTCCAGTGCCGATTTGCGAGTTCTCATAGTCACTTGGCTTGAGGCATTACTACAAGGCTTTTTCTCTTTTGAAACATTATCTTTTTTCTCCACTTTTACAGACCTCTCGTTTTTCTTCCCAGTCACATCCCCCTTCATTTTTGTCTGCTCTGTTTCTGTTTTCTCATTGGTGATTTTGTTATCAGGCAAGTCAGCCTCTCGCTTTTTGGTTTTCTTTAGCTTCACTTTTGAGACATCCATGGTCTTATTAGGACAAGTAGGACGCTTAGATTTGAAATGATACTGCAGATTCCACTTCTTGGAAGCTGCGTAGTCGCATACAGGGCAGTTGAACTGCTGTGGATTAACATGTAGCTCCACGTGTTTTTTGAAGTTACTTCTATCTGCTGTTTTGTAGTCACAGTGTGGGCAGTGAAGAGGTTTAGGCCCATTGTGAACCTGTCTTGCGTGACGGGTTACTTCACGTTGATTAGAGGCCACATAACTGCACTGGTCACACTTAAATGGCTTCTCACCTGAATGAGTATGCATATGTCTGGTTAGATGAGTTTTCTGAGAACTTGAATAAGGACAAAGCTCACATTTATACGGACGTTCTCCTGTATGAGTTCGAACATGCTGAACATAATTGTTTTTTCTGTCTGAAAAATAGTTGCATTTTCCACATGTGTATACTTTCCTTGGAAAATGGTTTCTCAAGTGTTTCCTCCAGTGATATTCGCTTACTGTGGTGTACGTGCAAATGATGCCCTTGTAGACTCGCTCATTGTCCCCGGCTCGGGTGTGGTGTTTCAAGTGAGCAGTATAGTGATCATAGCGATTGGTATGGTAGCCACAGCTGTCACAGCGAATGGGGCCCTTGGAGAAATCTCCCTCTTCCCCAGTGGAAGAGCCACATTCCCTGGCTTTGGCTTGCTTCTCTGCACTTTCCTCCACAAAAAATTTCTTGGCACTATGAACTCGGATGTGATGCACAAACTGTTCTTCAGATTCTGCTTCATACTGGCATGGTTTACAGCGAAAGGGCTTGGTCTTCAAGTTCTTGCATTTGTCCTCTGCTACAGGTGTTTCCCGAGGAAGATCTTTATTTGCGCTGTACGGTTCTGAGGCAGCTGACACCTCAAACACAGGCCGCGGTTGCACAACACTGAGTTCCAAACTCTCCAGTTCCATGTTTTCCAGCCCACTGGGCTCGCCTTTTACCTCAGGATCCTGACTCCTCAAGTCCTTCTCCATCACTATCTGAAAAGTTGTTATCCCCAACAGGCATCAATTCTGCCATCTGTCTTCGCCAACCAGGTAATCACAGCAGCCGCCGTTTACTTCCCCAGTTAAGGCCACATTTGCCAACATGATGAGCTGAGGCGCAGCCAGTTCAGCTCTGGAGAGATCAGGCAAGTCATACATGTCGTTAGGCAAGGCCATGCCCATGGTGCCACTGCTGGTGAACAGACCTCCTCCTCCGGAAGACTGCCCCATTACCTGGGTGGCCATAACGGTGTTCAAACACAAAGCAGCTCTTTGCAAACTCGGGAGCTCTCGCTTCCTCTCGGCTCGGCCCGCTCACTGCACCACTGACACACCAGTTGCCGCCACACTCGTCCTGAACCTTTCCCTGGGCGGCCTTCCTGGGCGAGGAGGGGTGAAGACCCGCGTCGCCGCTCCTTCTCGGACTACTTTTCTTCGTTGCTGGAGTTTCGGGGGAGGGAGAGGGAGGAAAAGTTGGACGCTGGGGCAGTCGAGGCCCGCGAAGACCCAGGAGGGGGGCTGCAGAGAATGTTCAGGCCTCCGGCTCTCGCCCTACCGTCCTGGCCGCCGCCGCCGCCTGGGGCCCCGGACCTCGGCGGCGCTTGCTCTGCTCCTGCGCCGTGAGCTCTCGGGAGCCGCACATTCCAGCACAGAAGGCTGCGCCGTGCACCCGGCGCGCGGCGCCGCCGTCGCCACCCCCCGGGACACGCCCCCCCCATTTTGAGTTTATTTTTGTGTATGGCGTTAGAGAATGTTCTAGTTTCATTCTTTTACATGTAGCTGTCCAGTTTTCCCAGCCCCATTTATTGAAGAGACTGTCTTTTCTCCATTGTATATTCTTGCCTCCTTTTTGTAAATTAATTGACCATAGGAGTGTGGCTTTATTTCTGGGCTTTCTATCCTGTTCCATTGATCTATATGTCTGTTTTTATGCCAGTACCATACTGTTTTGATGATTGTAGCTTTGTAGTATAGTCTGAAGTCAGGGAGCCTGATTCCTCTAGCTCCATTTTTCTTTCTCCAGATTGCTTTGTCTATTCAGGGTCTTTAGTGTTTCCATACATATTTAAAATTTTTTGGTTCTAGTTCTGTGGAAAATGCCACTGGTAATTTAAAACAGATTGCATTCAATCTGTAGATTGCCTTGGGTAGTATAGTCTTTTTGACAATATTGATATGGTATATTTTTCCATCTGTTTGTGTCATCTTCAGTTTCTTTCATCAACATCGTATAGTTTTCTGAATATAAGTCTTTTACCTCCTTAGGTAGATTTATTCCTAGTTATTTTTTTGATGCAGTGGTAAATGGGATCATTTCCTTAATTTCTCTCTCTGATCTTTCATTGTTAGTGTATAGAAATGCAAGAGATTTCTGTGTGTTAATTTTGTATAGTGCAACTTGATGCAGTTTTTTTTTTTCTTTTGCGGTATGCAGGCCTCTCACTGTTGTGGCTTCTCCTGTTGTGGAGCACAGGCTCCCACGTGCAGGCCCAGCGGCCATGGCTCACAGGCCCAGCCGCTCCATGGCATGTGGGATACTCCCGGACTGGGGCACAAACCCGTGTCCCCTGCATCGGCAGGTGGACTTTCAACCACTGCGCCACCAGGGAAGCCCTTGATGCAGTTTTGAAAGGGATTGTTTACATTCCCTTTCTGATATTTCATTGTTAGTGTAAAGAAACTCAACCAATTTCTGTATGTTAATAGTCATTGTTGTATCCTGCTACCTTGCTGAATTTGATCAGTTCTAGCAGTTTTTGTGTGGAATCTTTAGGGTTTTCTTTATATAGTATCATGTCATCTGCATATAATGACAATTTTACCTCTTCCCTACCAATTTGAATACCTTTTATTTCTTTTTCTTGTCTGATTGGTGTGACTAGGACTTCCAATACTGTGTTGAAGAGAAGTGATAAGAGTGGGCATCCTTGTCTTGTTCTAGATTCAGCAGGAAGGCTTTCAGCTTTTCACTGTGTATTATATTGGCTGTGGGTTTGTCATGGATAGCTTTTGTTATGCTGAGATATGTTCCCTCTATACCCATTTTCATAGGGGTTTTTATCATGAATGGATGTTGAATTTTATCAAATGCTTGTGCTGCATCTGAGATGATCATGTGGTTTTTGTCCTTTCTTTGGTTGTTGTGGTGTATTACATTGATTGATTTGAGTATGATGAACCATCCTTATGACCCTGGGATGATTCCAACGTGGTCATGGTGTATGATCTTTTTTATGTGTTGTTGAATTCAGTTTGCTAATATTTTGTTGAGAGTTTTTGCATCTGTATTCAGCAAAGATATTGAACTATAATTTTCTTTTTTGGTAGTGTCTTTGGGTTTTTTTTTTTTTTTAATTTTAAAAATATTTATTTATTTTTGGCTGTGTTGATTATTTGTTGTTGCGCGCAGGCCTTCTCTAGCTGCGGCAAGCAGGGGCTACTCTTTGTTGTGGTGAGCAGCCTTCTCATTGCTGTGGCTTCTCTTGTTGCAGAGCACAGGCTCTAGGCACACGGGCTTCATTATCTGTGGTGCACGGGCTCAGTAGTTGTGGCTCGCGGGCTCTAGAGTGCAGGCTCAGTAATTGTGGCACATGGGCTTAGTTGCTCCGTGGCATGTGGGCACTTCCCGGACCAGGGATTCAACCTGTGTCCCCTGCATTGGTAGGCAGATTCTTAACCACTGAATCACCAGGGAAGTCCCTCTTTGTCTGGTTTTGGTATCAGGGTGATGGTGGCTTCATAGAATGTCTTTGAGAGTGTTCCTTCCTCTTCAATCTTTTGGAAGAGTCTGAGAAAGATGGGTGTAAGTTCTTCTTGGTATGTTTGGTAGAATTTACCTGTGAAGCTATCTGGTCCTGGAATTTTGTTTGTAGGGATTTTTTTAAATTGCGTCTTCTATTTCACTTCTAGTGATCAGTCTATTCAAGTTATCTCTTTCTTCTTGATTCTATTTTAGTGGGCTGTGTGTTTCTAGAAAGTTGTCAATTTCTTCTACATTGTCAAATTTGTTGGCATATAATTGCTCAGAATATTCTCTTATGGTTTTTTTTTTTATTTCTTCAGTATCAGTTGTAATTTCTCCTCTTTCATTTCTTACTTTGTTTATTTAGGTCTTCTCTCTTTTCTTTTTGGTGAACTTGGCCAGAGTTTTGTCAATTTTGCTTACCCTTTCAAAGAACCAACTCTTGATTTTATTGATTTTTTTCTATTTTTAAAAAATCTCTATTTTATTTATTTCCTCCCTGTTCTTTATTATCTCCTTCCTTCTGCTGACTTTAGGTTTTTCTCATTCTTTTAGGTAGTGGGTTAGGTTGTTTATTTGAGGTTTTTCTTGTTTCTTAAAGAAGGCCTGTATTGCTATGCACTTCCCTCTAAGAACTGCTTTTGCTGCATCTCATAGAATTTGTATTGTTGTGTTTTCATTGTCATTTCCCTCAATGTATTTTTAAATTTCTTCTTTGATTTCATCTTTGACCCCCTGGATTTTTTTAGTATTGTGTTGTTTAGGCTCCATATAATTATTTTTCTTCTCGCTTCTTTTTCTGTGGTTGATTTCTAGTTTCATGCCATTGTAGTCAGAAAAGATGGCTGAAATCATTTCTATTCTCTTACGTTTGTTGAGGCTTGTTTTGTGCTCTAGTACGTGGTTAGTCCTAGAGAATATTCCATGTGCACTCGAAAAGAATGTACATTCTGCTTTTTGGGGGATGTAATGTCCTGAAAATATCAATTAGGTCTAACAGTTCTATTCTATCATTTACTATCTCTGTTGCATTAGGATCTCGTTTCGAAGATCTGTCCATTGATATGAGTGGAGTGTTAAAGTCTCCTACTGTTATTGTATTTCTGTCAGTTTCTCCTTTTATGTCTGTCAGTATTTGTTTTATGTATTTGGGTGCTCCTATATTGGGTGCATATGTGTTGACAAGTGTAATATCTTCTCCTTGTATTGATCCTTTTATCATTATATAATGTCCTTCTTTATCTTTCTTTATAGCCTTTGTTTTAAAGTCTGTTTTGTCTGATGAGTATTGCCACCTCTGCTTTCTTATGATTTCCATTTGCATGAAATATCTTTTTCCATCCCCTCACTTTCAATCTATGTGTGTCCTTTGCCCTATAGTGGGTCTCTTGTAGGCAGCATGTTGTAGGCTCTTGTGTTTTTTTATCCAATCTGCTGCTCTGTGTCTTTGATTGGAGCATTTAGTCCATTGACATTTAAGGTAATTATTGACAGATATGTATTTATTGCCATTTTAAACTTTGTTTTCCCATTGATTTTATATTTCTTCTTTGTACCTTTTTCTGTTTTTCCTTTTTTTGTGGTTTGATGATTTTCTTTTGTATTATGCTTATGTTGTCTTCTTTTTGGTTTTTGTGTATCTATTGTATGTTTTTTATTTGTGGTTGCCCTCTTTTTCAAGTATGTTAACCCCTTTCTATATCTACTTTCTTTAGACTGGTAGTCATATTTCTATAAGCTCAAACATATTCTAGAAAAAAATCTACATTTTTTTTACTCTCCTCCCCCACATTTTATTATTTTGATGTTTTCTTTTACATCTTCATGTTCATCCTTTTGCTGTTCATTGTAGTTACCATTGCTTCCACAGAATTTTTTTTATTTTTTGAAAAATCTGTGCACTGGATTATTTAAGTGATTTAGTTTCCAAATGTTATTTTCTCTTTCTTATAGATTCATACTTCTTTTATATTTAGAGAAGACCTTTCAATATTTCCTTTAGGATAGATTTAGTATTGCTGTATTCTTTTAGTTTGTGCTTGTCTGAGAAATTTTTTATGGCTCCTTCTATTCTAAATGATAATCTTTCTGGGTAGAGTATCCTAGGTTGCAGATTTTTCCATTTCAGGACTTTGAATATATCTTGCCACTCCCTTCTGGCCTGCAACCTTTCTGTAAAGGAATCAGCTGATAGCCTTATGGGGGTTCCCTTGTAATGAACTCTTTGTTTTTCTCTTGCTGCCTTTAGAATCTTCTCTTTAACTTTTGCCATTGTAATTAAAATATGTCTTGGTTTAGTTTTGTTTGGATTTATCTTGTTTGGAACCCTCTGTGTTTCCTATACCTGGATATCTGTTTCCCTCTTTAGGTTTGGGAAGTTTTCAGCCATAATTTCTTCAAATACATTTTCAATCCCCTTTTCTCTTTCTTCTCCTTCTGGGATCCCTATTATGTGCACATTGTCATGCTTTATATTATCCCATAGGTCTCTTATATTGCTTTCATTTTTTTTCCATCTGAGTTTCTGTGTGCTCTTCTAATTTGGTGATTTCCATTATTTTATCTTCCAGATCACTTATTTGTTCTTCTGCATTATTCATTCTGATATTCATTGCCTTTAATTCAGCTTTTGTCTCTGCAATTGAGTTTTCTAATTTTTCTTGGCTCTTCTTTATAGTTTTTAGTTCCTTTTTACAGTTATCTACATTTCTGTTGATAGCTTTTCTTAATTCCTTGAGTATTTTCATTATCTCTTTTCAACTCAGTGTCTATTAGACTGAAAAGGTCTGTTTCATTTTTGTTCTTTCAGGGAAATTCTCTTGATCTTTTAATTGGGAGTGGTTCCTCTGCTTCTTCATTTTACTTATATTTCTCTTGCTCTGGGAGTTTAGGAGAAACAATTATCTATTGTGGTCTTAGAGGGCTATTTTTATGTGGGAGTGTCCCTGTATAGCTTGCGTGGGTTTAATATTTTGGGTGTGAAGTCTGTTTTTAGTATGGATGTCTGCCGCCTCTTTCCTCTGTGTATGCTGGCCATTATTCCCTTGCTAGGAGGTGTAACTTGCTGTGACCAGAGCCTGCACTGGATATTGAGTGGGGCTTCCTCTTTGCTCTGTGGTTGTCACTGCCCTGTCAGGGGCAGGGCCTGCTCCCTAGTTGTTGGAGTAGAGGCCTCCCAATCCATTTCTCAGCTGCATTTCTGAGCTGTGGTGTGAGGTAGGTGGGATTGGAGTGCTCCCACTGGAGAGGAGCCACTGAGTATTCCTCTTCTGGAGCTGTTCACTGGTGAGTGTGCTCTGTTGTGTCACCTGTCACCTGCTGCGTGGGCTCACAAAGTACACTGTTGTTGACACTGCCCTCAGCCCCACCTCAACCATGGGAATGCTGGCATTTGGCCCTGGTGTCCCTCAGACATTGTGTTCACAAGGCCACCAGTGCAGATCCAGTGAAGTCAGGTCCCAGGACTGCAGTAGTCATGTACCTGGACCCACTGTGGGAGCTATGGAGGCAGCTCAGACCCTGTCCTGGCCCACCCCCAATGTGTATTTGCCCACAGATCCCATAGCTGCTAAGGTCAGACCCCTCCCAGCTGTGGGAGCACCTGTTGTCCATTTGGATGTCCTGCAGGCACTGAACTTACGAAGCCAGTGGCGGAGAAGTAAATCTGTGGCTCACACAGCCAAGGGGAGAGATTTCAGCCCTGCTTCCTAAGTTGTGTGGCTCCTGAGACTCAGCTTTGGTTTCAACTTGGTCTCTGTGCATGGGCAACCTGCTGGCATCTGCTCCTGGGGCCCGCTGAGGTGGTGGCTGGGACATAGGAGCCTGCTGAGGTGGGAGCTCCCTGAGGTGGTGACTGGAACGTTTCTCTCCTGGAGCCCTCAGAGGATGGGGCGGCATGTGGAGAAAGAGGCTACAATGGCAGCCCCACCCCTCCCTTTGCATGCCACTTAACAGTGGTGCTTCACATTCATGGCAGCCCCGGGCCTATTCCACTAATGCTCCTGGTTGCAGCCCTACCACACTCCAGCCCCTTCAGGCTGTTTCCGTGCAGCCAGCAGCAGTCCTCTCCCCAGGGCTGTCCTCTAAACCCCTAGTTTTAGCACCCACCCCCCACCCATACCAGCAGACAGGTGCCTGTGCATCTCAGGCTGGGGTGAGCAGGGCAGTGGCATGAACCATATGTGTAGATCTCTCTCTGTTCTGCTTGCACAAACTGGTTGTTGCACTCTCCTCTGAGCCTCTGAAGCTCCCTTCCTGTCCTGGCTGATCTCCCCGCCTGTGACGGGGCTTCCAAGGGAACCTTTCCATTTCTTCAGCTCCCTTCCAGGGGCGCAGGTACCATCCACTTCCTCCTTTTTTTCTTCCCTTTTGTCCTACCCAGTTACATGGAAATCTTTCTTGTCCTTTCAGGTGTTTGAGGTCTTTTGCTAGTGTTCAGTAGGTGTTCTGTGAGAACTGTATCATTTGTAAGTGTATTTTTAATGTATTTGTGGGAGGGGGTGAGTTCCATATCCTTCTACTCTGCCATCTTGATAGGAGCCTCTGTATACCACATTTTATTTATCCATTTACCCATCAGTTGATGGACATTTGGGTTGTTTCAACCATTTGGCTATTAAGAATAATGTTTCTATGACAATCAGTTTTTTAGTGCTGCTCTTTAGTGCTTATTTTTATTTACTTTTTTTTTTTTTTTTTTTTTTGCGGTACGCGGGCCTCTCACTGTTGTGGCCTCTCCCGTTGCAGAGCACAGGCTCTCGACGCACAGGCTCAGCGGCCATGGCTCACGGGCCTAGCCGCTCCGCGGCATGTGGGAGTTTCCCAGACTGGGGCACGAACCTGTGTCCCCTGCATCAGCAGGCAGACTCTCAACCACTGCACCACCAGGGAAGCCCTACTTATTATTTTTTATTGAGGTATAGTTGATGTACAATATTATATAAGTTACAGATGTATAACACACCGATTCACAATTAAAAGTTATACTTTAATTATAGTTATTATAAAATATTGGCTATATTCCCCAATACATCCTTGTAGCTTATTTATTTTATTTTATTTTATACATAATACCTCTTAATACCCTATGCCTATCTTCCCCTCCCCCCTTCACTCTCCCTACTGGTAACCACTATTTTGTTCTCTATATCTGTGAGTCTTTTTTGTTATATTCACTAGTTTGTTTTATTGTTTAGATCCCACATATAAGTGATATCACGTAGTATTTGTCTTTCTCTGTCTTATTTCACTTAGCATAATAGACAGCCAAGGATTACTAGGCATTTTAAGTCAGAGAATTTCATGCCTTATGACCTTGACACTTCTTCAGAGGAGGTATTCTTTATTAGAGAACTGCCTTCCTTCTCCATTGATCCCTGACATTTGGTAACACATTCTCCAGCTTTTCTCCTGTTAAATTGCAGTGATGCTGCAGTCCAAAGGTATGGAGGCAAATGACATGTGTCAGATTTTCCATGTGTAGTAATACTTGTGGCTTGAGCCTATTTCCTTCAAGCCCCAACCACTCATGTTAATGATGATGGCTTATTCTCTGGTTAGCATGATTGCATTTGGTGTAATAAGGCCAGGTGAACAGATTGATCCTCTATAAAAATATGTTTGTTTCATCATTTCCTTTTAGCTTTGCTTCTAATCCTGGGCACAACATTAATAAAGTTCTGAAACTGCTCATACCCTTTGACCTCGCAGATAGTTCTACCCTTGGGTACCCACCGCAAGTAATAGGGTGATAGAAAATAAGTAATATATGCAGAGGTCCAGAGTATTGCTACTAAAAGAACAAAAATATTGGAGACTCAATGGAATATTATGTAGTTGTGAAAATTACAAATAAGATAATAAAATCTACAAATTAATTGAAACTACTTATTCAGTGCTTCCTCTTTGCCTGAAATTTTTCTTCCTGCAAATGAGTCTACTAAATAAACATTCATCATTCAGTTAAATTCTGGAGAATACAAAAATGAATATGAAATCTCTTTTAAAATTTATATGTTAGTCATGGAAAAAAAGCGGGAAGATGATAGTTAAATATGGGATTCTGTAGGCAATAGATCTAGGTCCAGATGCTGGCTCAACGTGCATTAACTGTGTGATTTCAGAAGAGATCATTTCTTTAAGCCTTAGAATTTGTTTTTAATATGAAAAATGAGGATAATGATGATTCCCACCTTATAAGATTAAATCAGATCATGTGAAAGTAGTAAACACAGTGCTTGGCACATAGCAAGTATTTAACAAATGTGTTAGTATTCTTATTATTTCATCATATTTCTGTTAATGAAGACATTCTACAAATGCCACTGATTTCTTCTCTTGGCACTGATAATGTTACACTTTCCTGGTTTTCTTCCTCCTCCTCTCTGGCTGTTGCTTCTGAGTCTCCTCTGCTAAGTCCTCATTCCACCAAAGCTCTACAAGCTAGAGCTCTCCTGGGCATGGTTATTGGCTCTGTTCCTTCCTATTTCTAGGAGATCTCCTTCAGTCCCATAGCTTTAAATTCCAAATTTCCATCTTCTGGCCAGAAATACCCCCCTGATCTTCAAATCCAAATGCCTTCTAGATTTCTCCACTTGGAAATCTAACAGGCATCTTAAGTAAGTTCAAACCTGAATTCTTGGTTGTACCCCTGTTTGCCAACCTCTTTGTCTCCCCAGTCTTTCCTTCCTAAGTAAATGTCAATATCGTCGACCCTGTTGCTCATAAAAGAGAAAAACAACCTAGAAGCTATTCTTGATACCTTACTCCTTTTTTTTAAATCCCCATATATAATTCATCTGCATATCCTGTTGGCTTTAACTCTAAAATATACTCCCAATCCATCCTTTCCGCTCCAACTACAAGGCCATCTAGTCCAAGCCACCCTCATCTTTTGCTGTTGCTTCTTTTTGTAGTCTCTCACTTCACTATTGCCATTGCCTCCCAACTTCTCCACCCCACCCCCCACATAACTCTTACAGCATCTAGAGTGATTCTTTTTCCTTATTGTGTTAAAAAAAGCACACACAACATAAAATTTGCCATCATATTACCATTTTTAAATGTACAGTAGTGTTATCTATGTGCACATTGTCATGCAACAGATCTCTACAGCTTTTCCATCTTGCAAAAGTGAAACCCTGTATCAATGAGTAACAACTCCCATTTTCCCTCCCCCCCCCTCTGGTAACTACCATTCTACTTTCTAAGAGTCTGACTACTTTAAATACCTCATATAAGTGACATCATATGGTATTTGTCTTTTTGTGACTGACTTGTATCACTTACCAAAATGTCCTCAAGTTTCATCCATGTAATAGCATGTCAAGAACTTCTTTCTTTTTTAAGGCTGAATAATATTGTATGTATATAACACATTTTCTTTTTCATGTTTTTTCAAATTGAAGTATAGTTGATATAAAATATTATATGTTATAGGTGTACAATATAGTGATTCACAATTTATAAAGGTTATACTCCATTTATAGTTATTATAAAATATTTGCTATATTCCCCCTGTTGTACAATATATCCTGCTGTACAATATATGTAGCTTATTTTATACCTAATATTTGTACCTCTTAATCCCCTCCCCCCATATTGTCCCTCGCCCCTTCCCTGTCCCTACTGGGAATCACAAGTTTGTTTCTGTATCTATGAGTCTGCTTCTTTTTTGTTTCATTCACTACTTTGTTGTAGTTTTTAGATTCCACATATAAGTGATATCATACAGTATGTATCTTTCTGTGTCTGACTTATTTCACTTGTCATAATGCCCTCCAAGTCCATTCATGTTGCTGCAAATGGCAAAATTTCATTCTTATGATTGAGTAGTATTCCATTGTATATATATAGCCACATCTTTTTATCCATTCATCTGTTGCTGGACACTTAGTTTGCTTCCATAGCTTGGTGATTGTAAATAATGCTGCTATGACCATTGGGGTGAGTGTATCTTTTCAAATTAGTGTTCTTGTTATTTTCAGATATATACTCAGGTGTAGAATTGCTGCATCATATGGTAGTTATATTTTTAGTTTTTTGAGGAACCTCCATACTGTTTTCCAGAGTGTTTGCACCAATTCACATTCCCCCCAACAGTGTATGATGGTTCCCTTTTCTCCACATCCTTGACAACATTTGTTATTTGTGGTCTTTTTGATGATAATCATTCTGACAGGTGTGAGATGCTATCTCACGGAAGTTTTGATTTGCATTTCCCTGATGATTAGCAATGTTGAGCATCTTTTCATGTGCCTGTTTGCTGTTTACATGTCCTCTTTGGAAAAATGTCTATTCAGTTCTTCCCATTTTTTAATCTAGTTTTTTTTTTGATATTGTGTTGTATGAGCTGTTTATGTATGTTGGATATTAACCCCTTATCGGTCATATCATTTACAAATATTTTCTCCCATTCAGTAGGTTGTCTTTTCATTTTGTCAGTGGTTTCTTTTGCTGTGCAAAAGCTTTTAAGTTTAATTAGATCCCATTTGTTTATTTTTGCTTTTATTGTCTTTGCTTTAGGAGATGGATCCAAAACAACATTGCTACGATTTATGTCAAAGAGTGTTCTGCCTATGTTTTCCTCTAGGAGTTTTATGGTATCTGGTCTTACATTTAGGTCTTTCATCCATTTTGAGTTTAATTTTGTATATGGTGTTAGAGAATGTTCCAATTTCATTATTTTACATGTAACTGTTCAGTTTTCCCAGAACCACTTATTGGAGACATTGTCTTTTCTCCATTGTATATTCTTGCCACCGTTGTCATAGATTAATTGACCATAAATACATGGGTTTATTTCTGGGCTCTCTAATCTGTTCCACTGATCTATGTGTCTGTTCTTGTGCTAATACCATACTGTTTTGATTACTGTAGATTTATAGTATAGTCTGAAGTCAGGGAGCATGATACCTCTAGCTCTGTTCTTCTTTCTAAAGATTGCTTTGGCTATTCAAGGTCTTTTTTGTTTTCATACAAATTTCAAAATTATTTGTTCTAGTTCTGTGATAAATGACATTGATATTTTGATAGGCATTGCACTGAATCTGCAGATTGCCTTGGATAGTATGGTCATTTTAACAATATTAATTCTTCCATTTTAAGAACATGGTATATCTTTCCAGCTGTTTGTGTTGTCTTCAATTTCTGTCATCAGTGTCTTATAGTTTTCTGAGTATAGATCTTTTACTTCCTTAGGTAGGTTTAAGCCTAGCTATTTTATTCTTTTTGATGAGATGGTAAATGGGATTGTTTTCTTAATTTCTCTTTCTGATAGTTTATTGTTAGTGTATAGAAATACAACAGGTTTCTATACATTAATTTCTTATCTTGTGATTTTACCAAATTCAATGATGAGCTCTAGTTTTCTGGTGGTGTCTTTAGGATTTTCTATGTATAGTAAGTATCATGTCATCTGCAAACAGTGGCAGTTTTACTTCTTCCTTTGCAGTTTGGATTCCTTTTATTTATTTATTTATTTATTTTCTCTGATTGCTGTGGCTAGGACTTCCAAAACTATTGAATAAAAATGGTGAATAGGGCTTCCCTGGTGGCACAGTGGTTAAGAATCTGCCTGCCAACACAGGGAACGCAGGTTTGAGCTCTGGTCTGGGAAAGTCCCACATGCCTTGGAGCAACTAAGCCCATGTGCCACAGCTACTGAGCCTGCGCTCTAGAGCCTGCAAGCCACAACTACTGAAGTCCATGTACTTAGAGCCCATGCTTCACAACAAGAGAAGCCACCATAGTGAGAAGCCCTGCACACCACAACAAAGAGTAGCCCCTGCTCGCTGCAACTAGAGAAAGCCCGTGTGCAGCAACAAAGACCCAATGCAACCAAAAATAAATAAATATATGAAAAAAATGGTGAATAAAAGGTGGGCATCCTTGTCTTGTTCCCGATCTTAGAGGAAATGCTTGCAGCTTTTCACTGTTGAGTATGATGTTAGCTGTGGTTTTGTCATATATGGCCTTTATTATGTTGAGGTATATTCCCTCTATGCCCACTTTCTGGAGAGTTTTTATCATAAATGGATGTTGAACTTTATCAAAAGATTTTCCTGCATCTATTGAGATGAACATAGTTCTTATTCCTCACCTTATTAATGTGGTGTGTCACATTGATTGATTTGCAAATATTAAAATATCTTTGCATCACTGGGATAAATCCCACTTGATCATGGTGTATGATCCTTTTATTGTATTGTTGGATTCAGTTTGCTGGTATTGAAGATTTTTACATTTATGTTCATCAGTGATATTGGCCTGTAATTCTCTCTTTTGTGATATCTTTGTCTGGTTTTGGTATCAGGATGATAGTCTTCAGATAAGCAACCTAAGGTGTAAGTTTTGGTTGCTTTTCTTGTTTCCTGGGGAAAGCTTGTATTGCTCTAAACTTTCCTTTTAGAACTGTTTTTGCTGCCATCCCTTAGGTTTTGGATCATTGTGTTTTTGTTTTTATTTATCTCTAGGTATTTTTTGATGTCCTCTTTGATTTCTTCAGTTATTCATTTGTTGTTTAGTAGCATATTGTTCAGCCTTCACTGTTTGTGTTTTTTTGCCATTTTTTTCTTGCAGTTGATTTCTAGTCTCATATGGTTGTGGTTGGAAAAGATGCTTGATACGATTTCAATTTTAAAAAATTTACTTAGGCTTGTTTTGTGGCCCAGCATGTGATCTATCCTGGGGAGTGCTCCATGTGCACTTGAAAAGAATGTGTATTCTGCTGCTTTTGGATGGAATGCTCTCTATATGTTAAGTCCATTTGGTATAATGTGTCATTTAAGGCCAGTGTTTCCTTATTGATCTTTCTGTCTAGATGATCCATCCATTGGTGTAAGTGGGGTGTTAAAATCCTCTACTATAATTGTGTTACTGTTGATTTCTCCTTTTATGTCTGTTAATATTTGCTTTATATATTTAGGTGCTCCCATGTTGGGTGCATACATGTTTACAATTGTTATATCTTCTTCTTGGATTGATCCCCTGATCACTATGTAGTGTCGTTCTTTGTCTCTTGCAATAGTCTTTATTTTAAAGTCTATTTGGTCTGATAGAAGTATTACTACTCTGGCTTTCTTTTGATTTCCATTTGCAAGGAATACATTTTTTGATCCCCTCACTTTCAGTCTGTGTGTGTGTCTCTAGATCTGAAGTGAATCTATGATAGGCATCATATATATGGGTCTTGTTTTTGTATCCATTCAGCCACTCTGTGTCTTTTGGTTGGAGCATTTAGTCCATTTACAGTTAAGGTAATTATTGATACGTATGGTCTTATTGCCATTATGTATGGTCTTATTGCCATTATGTATGGTCTTATTGCCATTTTTTTAATTGTTTTGAGTTTATTTTTATAGATCTTTTTTCCTTCTTTTCTTCTCATGTAATTTAATGACTATTTTTTAATTTTTGAAAATTTTATTGAAGTATGGTTGATTTACAATGCTGTGTTAATTTCTGCTGTAGAGCAAAGTGACTCAGTTATATATACTCTTTTTCATATTCTTTTCCATTATGGTTTATCACAGGATATTGAACATGGTTCCCTGTGATATAAAGTAGGACCTTGTTGTTTATCCATCCTATATATGATAGTTTGCATCTGCTAATCACAAACTCAAATCCTTCCCTCCCCCACCTCCCCTCCCTTGGCAACCTCAAGTCTGTTCTCTGTTTCTGTGAGTCTGTTTCTGTTTTGTAGATAAGTTCATTTGTGTTGTCTTTTAGATTCCACATGTAAGTGATATCATATGGTATTTGACTTTCTCTTTCTGACTTATTTCACTTAGTATGATAAACTCTAGGTCCATCCATGTTGCTGCAAATGGCATATTTTCATTCTTTTTTATGGCTGAGTAATATTCCATTGTATATATGTACCACATCTTCTTTATTCATTCATCTGTCGATGGACAATTAGATTTCCATGTCTTGGCTATTGTAAATAGTGCTGCTATGAACATAGGGTGCATGCATCTTTTTGAATTATAGTTTTATCTGGGTATATGCCCAGGAGTAGGACTGCTGGATCATATGGTAATTCTATTTTTAGTGTTTTGAGGAACTTCTATACTGTTTTCCATAATGGCTGCACCAGTTTACATTCCTACCAACAGTGTAAGAGGGTTCCCTTTTCTCCACACCCTCTCCAGCATTTATTATTTGTAGACTTTTTAATGATGGCCATTTTGACTGGTTTGAAGTAGTACCTCATTATAGTTTTGATTTGCATTTCTCTAATAATTAGCGATGGTGAGCATATTTTCATGTGCCTATTGGCCATATGTATGTCTTCTTTGGAGAAGTGTCTGTTTAGGTCTTCTGCCCATTTTTCAATTGGATTGTTTTTTTGTTGTTGTTGTTATTGAATTGTATATTTGTATATTTTGGAAATTAATCCCTTGTTGGTTACATCATTTGCAAATATTTTCTCCCAGTCCATAAGTTGTCTTTTTGTTTTCTTTATGGTTCCCTTTGCTCTGCAAAAGCATATAAGCTTAATTAGGTCCCATTTTTTCATTTTGCTTTTATTTCTATTGACTTGGGAGGCTGACCTAAGAAAACATTGGTACGATTTATGTCAGAGAATGTTTTGCCTATGTTCTCTTCTAGGAATTTTATGGTGTCTTGTCTTATATTTAAGTCTTTAGCCATTTTGAGTTTATTTTTGTGTATGGTGTGAGGGTGTGTTCTGACTTCATTGATTTGCATGCAGCTGTCCAACCTTCCCAGCACCACTTGCTGAAGATACTGTCTTATCCTCATTGTATATTCTTGCCTTCTTTGTCGAAGATTAATTGACCACAGGTGTGTGTGTTTACTTCTGAGCTCTCTATTCTGTTCCATTGATCCATGTCTGTTTTTGTGCCAGTACCATGCTGTTTTGATTACTGTAGCTTTGTAGTTTTGTCTGAAGTATGGGAAGGTTATGCCTCCTACTTTGTTCTTTTTCCTCAGGATTGCTTTGGCAATTCTGGGGATGACTATCTTTAGTGTTATGTTTGGATTTCCTTTCCTTTTCTGTGTGTGTATTATAGATTTTTGTTTTGTAGTTACCATCAGGTTTTTATTCAGCATTCTATATATATGTGTGTATGATTGTTTAAAGTTGCTGATCTCTTAATTTCAAGTACATTTAAAAAAACCTACATTTGTACTCTTCCCCTCATAAATACTGTTTTTGATATCATATTTTACAGCTAATTGTTTTGTGTATCCCTTTACTGTTTATTGTGGATGTAGGTGACTTTATTACTTTTGTCTTTTAACCTGACAACTAGCTTTGTGTGTAGATGATTTCGTACCTTTTTTGTATGTTTGCCTTTACTGGTGAACTTTTTCATAATTTTCTTATTTCTAGTTGTGGTCTTTTCTTTTCCACCTAGAATGTTCCTTTAATATTTCTTGTAAATCAGGTTTTGTGCTATTGAACTCTTTTAGCTTTTGCTTGTCTGTAAAGCTCTTCATTTCTCCATGAAATCTGAACAAGATCCTTACTGGGTAGACTATTCTAAAAGGTTTTTCCTTTTCATCATTAAAACAATATATATTATTTATTTATTTAGGCTGTGCCAGGTCTTAGTTGTGGCATGTGGGATCTTTAGTTGCAGCAACACAGACTTCTTAGTTGCAGCATGCAGACTCTTAGTTGCAGCATGCATGTGGGATCTAGTTCCCTGACTAGGGATCGAACCTGGGCCCCTGCACTGGGAGTGTGGAGTCTTACCCACTGGACCACAAGTGAAGTCCCCTTTTCATAATATTAAATATATCATGCCACTCCCTTCTGGCCTGCAGAGTTTCTGCTGAAAAATCATCTGATAGCCTTATGGGAGTCCCTTTTTATGTTACTTGTTGCTTTTCCCTTGCTGCTTTTAATATTCTCTCTTTATCTTTAAGTTTTGTCATTTTAGTTGCAATGCGTCTTTGTGTGTTCCTCTTTGGGTTCATATTGTATGAGACTCTGCACTTCACTATACTGGGGTGACTGTTTCTCCTCCCAGGTTAGGTAAGTTTTCAGCTATTATGTTTTCAACTATGTTCTCAATTCCTTTCTCTCTTCTCCTTCTGGGACCCCTGTAATGTGAATACAGTAAGTCCCCTACATACAAACCAGTTCCATTCCAAGAGCGCATTCGTAAGTCCAATTTGTAAGTCCAACACAAAGTTAGCCTAGGTACTCAACTAACAAAGTCGGTTACACAGTACTGTACTGTAATAGGTTTATAATACTTTTCACACAAATAATAAAAAACAAACACAAAAAATAAAATATATTTTTAATAATTTTTATTGGAGTGTAGTTGGTTTACAATGTCGTGTTAATTTCTACTGTACAGCAAAGTGAATCAGCTATACATATATATATATATATATATATATACGTATATATATGTATATATATATCCCCTCTTTTTTGGATTTCCTTCCCATTTAGGTCACCGCAGAGCATTGAGTAGAGTTCCCTGTGCAGTGGGTTCTCATTAGTTATTAAATAAAACATTTTTAATCTTATAGTACAGTACCTTGAAGAGTACAGTAGTACAGTATAACAGCTGTCATACAGGGGCTGGCACTGAATGAACAGGCAAGAAGAGTTACTGATTAGAGGAGGGAGAGAAGGTGGGAGATGGTAGAGCTGAAGGATCATCAGCAACAGGAGATGGAGGGCAAGCTGCAATGTCACTCATGCCTGACATTGATGGCACAGGTTCTGGTTCCTTGCTGGATTCAATTCTATCTACCCTCTTGAAAAATTGATCCTGTGATGTCTGGGTAGTAGCTCTTCTTTTCTTGTAAAAGATGACATGGTAGCACTGGATTGCTACCACACTGCTGCAACTTTCGTGTACCGTTCTATGTTAGGGTCCTGTGCCTCAAAAACTAACAGTGCCCCCTCACATAAAGAAAATCCCCTTGCCATTTCCTGCATTGTGAATCTCTTTGGTTCTTCAGTTACTTCTTCTTTCTCTTGTCTTTGTTCATCCTTTCTCTGGGCCTCCAATTCCATCAGGTCTTCATTAGTTAAGTTCCTTGGGTTGCACAGCAAGGAGTTCAATGAAGTTGTCCTCTTGCAGATGCAGCTCCAGCTTCTTGCTGAGGGTCACTAAGTTGCTGAAGACCTCTTTGGACTCCTCATTCACCTTCTCAAATCCACGAAAATCGTGAACAAACTATATGGGCAAAGGTTCTTCCAAACCCCATTTGTGGTGGCGGCCATAACCTCACGCCAAGCAAAGTCAATGTTTTTTATGGCCTTGTAGTTGTTATAGTCCTTCCAAAATTGTTGCAAGGCTGTTCCTGGCTCATCACTTGCCCTTACTGCCTGATGAAAAGTGTGACGTAAATAATATTTCTTGAAAGTCGCTAAAACTCCCTGGTCTGTAGGTTGGATGAGTGATGTAGTATTCGGGGCAGATGCAGTACTTTGACGTTGGGATGAAAGTTGTCCATGAATGGGGGGTGGTCCGGAGCATTGTGGATCAGCAAAAGAATGTTGAATGGGATGTCCTTCTTGAAGCAATATTCTCTACCTCTGGGAAAAAGTGGTGGAAAAACCAGTCCTGGAAAAGGGCCTGTGTAACCCAGGCTTTGGGGTTAGTCTTCCACATAACAGGAAGAGAGCACTTGGCTATGTTTTTAAGGGCTTTTGGTTTCTCTGAATGATAAACTAAGACAGGCTTCAGCTTCATATAGCCAGAAGCATTGCCACCAAACAACAGGGTTAGCCTATCCTTTGCTACTTTATAGCCTGGCATCAACATTTACTCCTTACTTATATAACTTTGGTCTGACATCCTCTTCCAGTACAGTCCTGTCTCATCCACATTAAAAACCTGTTTGGGTAAATATATGCCTTCATCAATAATTTCTTGAAATATTTCAGGAAATTCCCGGGCAGCTACTGAATCTTCACTTGCTGCCTCTCCACTTCCTTTTAAATTGTGAAAGCTGGCTGTAGCCTTGAACTGGTGAAACCAGCCATGGCTGGCATTAAAAGATGCGCCTCTGATTCTTCGCCGTGTTTCTTCTTCAAGTATTCATAAAGGCTTTTAGCTTTCTCTTGAATCAGCATTAAGCTGAGCAGGACTCATTGCTGATGCTGATCTCGATCCTGCAACCACACGCTGAGAAGTTTCTCCATCTCCTCCATCACTTTTCCATGCTTCTCTTTTTAACTTATTTTACTTATTTATTTATTCTTGGCTGTGCTGGGTCTTCGTTGCTGCACGCGGGCTTCCTCTAGTTGTGGCGAGCAGGGGCAACTCTTTGTTGCAGTTCGTGGGCTTCTCATTGCAGTGGCTTCTTATTGAAGTGCAGGGCTCTAGGTGCATGGGCTTCAGTAGTTGTGGCACGCGGGCTCAGTAGCTGTGGCTCGCGGGCTTTAGAGCGCAGGCTCAGTAGTTGTGGTGCATGGGATTAGTTCTGTGGCATGTGGGATCTTCCCGGACCAGGGCTCGAACCCATGTCCCCTGCATTGGCAGGCAGATTCTTAACCACCGTGCCACAAGGGAAGCCCCCATGCTTCTTTAAAATTATTGTCAACATCATCAGCACAGCAGACTTCACATGTTCCATGATCTTGTCCTTATTCTTTAGACTTGTGCTGATGGTTGAACAATTCATGTTGTAAGAAGGAGCGACGTCTACCATCTTTTTGCCTCACTCCACTCTCTCAATTACTTTCACTTTTGTTTCCATCGTTATCGCTTGGCACTTCTTAGCAGTACCAGCTCCACCACTGCTGCTTTTGCACTTGCTTCTGGACATCTGGGGCTTGAAATAAAGATACTGTACTACTGTACTCTATACAGTACTGTACAGTAAAGTACACAAAAGCACAACCACTTGTAGAAGATGCACACACGTCACAGTGTACACCAGACATGTGAACTAACTTATGTGATTGGACATGCGAATGCATGTTTGCATCTTTGAAAGTTCGCAACTTGAATGTTCATATGTAGGGGACTTACTATATTAGTACACTTGGTATTGTCCCAGAGGTCTCTTAAACTGTCCTCATTTCGTTTCATTCTTTTTTTTTAAATTCAAACAGAATGTCACAAAAATTATAATCATCCTCATCAGTTCACTCAGTCCCATGTAATTAATTTTTTTTCATCTTGATCTCTTGTAAACACTTTTATGAGTTCATCAGTTTTCCATTAGAGTTTTGAAAATGCTTAGTCATTCAGTTCAGCAGTACAGTCAGTTACCAGAAACCTGTACTTGTCAGAGTCTTTTCCATGAATTCCTTGAAGATGAAACCCTTTTATAGGAACATATTTGCAAAAACATCAGAGAACACCCAGAACTGTCTGTAAATGACAAAAGACTTAAAAATGACCACGGTTAAAGATTTGATGAAAGTTCATAATAATGCAATTGACAAGGAAATTTAGTTATTTCTGAGATATACATTTTAAAGTAAAAATAGAATTATGACTTATAACATTATACCAGAACATATAAGATTTTTAGAAATTTCATGTAATGTCTGAAACATTTATATTGACATATTTCCATACAAATAACCCAATGAAAGTTTAGTATTGGTTGTTTTGTTTGTTTTTTTATACTGCAGGTTCTTATCAGTCAACAATTTTATACACATCAGTATATACATGTCAATCCCAATTGCCCAATTCAGCACACCACCATCCCCACCCCACTGCAGTTTCCCCCCCTTGGTGTCCATATATATGTTCTCTACATCTGTGTCTCAACTTCTGCCCTGCAAACTGGCTCATCTGTACCATTTTTCTAGGTTCCACATACATGTGTTAATATACGATATTTGTTTTTCTCTTTCTGACTTACTTCACTCTGTATGACAGTCTCTAGGTCCATCCACGTCTCAACAAATGACTCAATTTTGTTCCTTTTTATGGGTGAGTAATATTCCATTGTATATATGTACCACATCTTCTTTATCCATTCGTCTGTTGATGGGCATTTAGGTTGCTTCCATGACCTGGCTATTGTAAATAGTGCTGCAATGAACATTGGCGTACATGTGTCTTTTTGAATTATGGTTTTCTCTGGGTATATGCCCAGTAGTGGGATTGCTGGATCATATGATAAATCTATTTTTAGTTTTTTAAGGAACCTCCATACTGTTCTCCATAGTGGCTGTATCAATTTACATTCCCACCAACAGTGCAAGAGTGTTCCCTTTTCTCCACACCCTCTCCAGCATTTGTTGTTTGTAGATTTTCTGATGATGCCCATTCTAACTGGTGTGAGGTGATACCTCATGGTAGTTTTGATCTGCATTTCTCTAATAATTAGTGATGTTGAGCAGCTTTTCATGTGCTTCTTGCCCATCTGTATGTCTTCCTTGGAGAAATGTCTATTTAGGTCTTCTGCCCATTTTTGGATTGGGTTGTTTGTTTCTTTAATATTGAGCTGCGTGAGCTGTTTATATATTTGGAGATTAATCCTTTGTCCGTTGATTCGTTTGCAAATATTTTCTCCCATTCTGAGGGTTGTCTTTTCGTCTTGTTTATGGTTTCCTTTGCTTTGCAAAAGCTTCGAAGTTTCATTAGGTCCCATTTGTTTATTTTTCTTTTTATTTCCATTACTCTAGCAGGTGGATCAAAACAGATCTTGCTGTGATTTATGTCAAAGAATGTTGTTCCTATGTTTTCCTCTAAGAGTTTTATAGTGTCCAGTCTTACATTTAGGTCTCGAATCCATTTTGAGTTTATTTTTGTGTATGGTATTAGGGAGTGTTCTAATTTCATTCTTTTACATGTAGCTGTCCAGTTTTCCCAGCACCACTTATTGAAGAGACTGTCTTTTCTCCATTGTATATCTTTACCTCCTTTGTCATAGATTAGTTGACCATAGGTGCGTGGGTTTATCTCTGGGCTTTCTATCTTGTTCCATTGATCTATATTTCTGTTTTTGTGCCAGTACCATATCGTCTTGATTACTGTAGCTTTGTAGTATAGTCTGAAGCCAGGGAGTCTGATTTCTCCAGCTCCGTTTTTTTCCCTCAAGACTGCTTTGGATATTCGGGGTCTTTTATGTGTCCCTACAAATTTTAAGATGATTTGTTCTAGTTCCGTAAAAAATGCCATTGGTAATTTGATAGGGATTGCATTGAATCTGTAGATTGCTTTGGGTAGTATAGTCATTTTCACAATACTGTTTCTTCCAATCCAAGAACATGGTATATCTCTCCATCTGTTGGTATCATCTTTAATTAATTTCTTTCATCAGTGTCTTATACTTTTCTGCATACAGGTCTTTTGTCTCCCTAGGTAGGTTTATTCCTAGATATTTTATTCTTTTTGTTGCAATGGTAAATGGGAGTGTTTCCAAAATTTCTCTTTCAGATTTTTCATCATTAGTGTATAGGAATGCAAGAGATTTCTGTGCATTAATTTCGTATCCTGCAACTTTACCAGATTCATTGATCAGCTCTAGTAGTTTTCTGGTGGCATTTTTAGGATTCTCTATGTATAGTATCATGTCATCTGCAAACAGTGACAGTTTTACTTCTTCTTTTCCAATATGTATTCCTTTTATTTCTTTTTCTTCTCTGATTGCCATGGCTAAGACTTCCAAAACTATGTTGAATAATAGTGGTGAGAGTGGACATCCTTGTCTTGTTCCTGATCTTAGAGGAAATGCTTTCAGTTTTTCACCATTGGGAATGATGTTTGCTGTGGATTTGTCGTATATGGCCTTTATTATGATGAGGTAGGTTCCCTCTATGCCCACTTTCTGGAGAGTTTTTATCATAAATGGGTGTTGAATTTTGTCAAAAGCTTTTTCTGCATCCTTTGAGATGATCATATAGTTTTTATTCTTCAATTTGTTAATATGGTGTATCACATTGATTGACTTGTGTATTGAAGAATCCTTCCATCCCTGGGATAAATCCCACTTGATCGTGGTGTATTGTTGGATTCTGTTTGCTAGTATTTTGTTGAGGATTTTTGCATCTATATTCATCTGTGATATTGGTCTGCAATTTTCTTTTTCCATAGTATCTTTGTCTGCTTTTGGTATCAGGGTGATGATGGCCTCATAGAATGAGTTTGGGAGTGTTCCCTCCTCTGCAATATTTTGGAAGAGTTTGAGGAGGATGGGTGTTAGCTCTTTTCTAAATGTTTGATAGAATTCGCCGGTGAAGCCTTCTGGTCCTGGACTTTTGTTTGTTGGAGTATTTTAATCACAGTTTCAATTTCATTACTTGTGATTGGTCTGTTCACATTTTCCGTTTCTTCCTGGTTCAGCCTTGGAAGGTTATATCTTACTAAGAATTTGTCCATTTCTTCCAGGTTGTTCATTTTATTGGCATAGAGTTTCTTGTAGTGTTCTCTTAGGATGCTTTGTATTTCTGCGGTGTCTGTTGTAACTTCTCCTTATTCATTTCTAATTTTATTGATTTGAGTCCTCTCCCTCTTTTTCTTGATGAGTCTGGCTAATGGTTTATCAATTTTGTTTATCTTCTCAAAGAACCAGCTTTTATTGATCTTTGCTATTGCTTTCTTTGTTTCTATTTCATTTATTTCTGCTCTGATCTTTATGATTTCTTTCCTTCTGCTAACTTTGGGTTTTGTTTGTTCTTCTTTCTCTAGTTGTTTTAGGTGTAATGTTAGATTGTGTACTTGAGATTTTTCTTGTTTCTGGAGGTAGGCTTGTATAGCTATAAACTTCCCTCTTAGAACTGCTTTTGCTGCATCCCATAGGATTTGGATCATCGTGTTTTCATTGTCATTTGTCTCTAGGTATTTTTTGATTTCCTCTTTGATTTCTTCAGTGATCTCTTGGTTATTTAGTAACGTATTGTTTAGCCTCCATGTGTTTGTGTTTTTTACATTTTTTTCCATGTAATTCATTTCTAATCTCATAGCGCTGTGGTCAGAAAAGATGCTTGATATGATTTCACTTTTCTTAAATTTACTGAGGCTTGATTTGTGACCCAAGATGTGATCTATCCTGGAGGATGCTCCGTGCACACTTGAGAAGAAAGTGTAATCTGCTGTTTTTGGATGGAATGTCCTATAAATATCAATTAAATCTATCTCGTCTATGGTGTCATTTAAAGCTTGTGTTTCCTTATTTATTTTCATTTTGGATGATCTGTCCATTGGTGTAAGTGAGGTGTTAAAGTCCCCCACTATTATTGTGTTACTGTCGATTTTGTCTTTTATAGCTGTTAGCAGTTGCCTTATGTATTGAGGTGCTCCTATGTTGGGTGCATATATATTTATAATTGTTATATCTTCTTCTTGCATTGATCCCTTGATCATTATGTATTGTCCTTCCTTGTCTCTTGTAACATTCTTTAAAGTCTATTTTATCTGATATAATATAGCTACTCCAGCTTTCTTTTGATTTCCATTTGTATGGAATATCTTTTTCTGTCCCCTTACTTTCAGTCTGCATGTGTCCCTAGGTCTGAAGTGGGTCTCTTGTAGACAGCATATATATAGGTCTTGTTTTTGTATCCATTCAGCGAGCCTGTGTCTTTTGGTTGGAGCATTTAATCCATTCACGTTTCAGGTAATTATTGATATGTATGTTCCTATGACCATTTTCTTAATTGTTTTGGGTTTTTTTTTTGTAGCTCCTTTTCTTCTCTTGTGTTTCCCAGTTAGAGAAGTTCCTTTAGCATTTGTTGCAGAGCTGTTTTGGTGGTGCTGAATTCTCTTAGCTTTTGCTTGTCTGTAAAGCTTTTGATTTCTCCATCAAATCTGAATGAGATCCTTGCTGGGTAGAGTAATCTTGGTTGTAGGTTCTTCCCTTTCATCACTTTAAGTATATCATGCCACTCCCTTCTGGCTTGTAGAGTTTCTGCTGAGAAATCAGCTGTTAACCTTATGGGAGTTCCCTTGTATGTTATTTGTCATTTTTCCCTTGCTGCTTTCAATAATTTTTCTTTGTCTTCAATTTTTGCCAATTTGATTACCGTGTCTTGGCGTGTTTCTCCTTGGGTTTATCCTGCCTGGGACTCTCTGTGCTTCCTGGACTTGGGTGGCTATTTCCTTTCCCACGTTAGGGAAGTTTTCGACTATAATCTCTTCAAATATTTTCTCGGGTCCTTTCTCTCTCTCTTCTCCTTCTGGGACCCTATAATGCGAATGTTGTTGCATTTAATGTTGTCCTAGAGGTCTCTTAGGCTGTCTTCATTTCTTTTCATTCTTTTTTATTTAGTCTGTTCCGCAGCAGTGAATTCCACCATTCTGTCTTCCAGGTCACTTATCTGTTCTTCTGCCTCAGTTATTCTGCTATTGATTCCTTCTAGTGTATTTTTCGTTTCAGTTATTGTATTGTTCATCTCTGTTTGTTGTTTAATTCTTCTAGGTCTTTGTTAAATATTTCTTGCATCTTCTCGATCTTTGCCTCCATTCATTTTCCGAGGTTGTGGATCATCTTCACTATTATTATTCTGAATTTTTTTTCTGGAAGGTTTCCTATCTTCACTTCATTTAGTTGTTTTTCTGGGGTTTTATCTTGTTCCTTCATCTGGTATATAGCCCTCTGCCTTTTCATCTTGTCTATCTTTGTGTGAATGTGGTTTTTGTTCTGCAGGCTGCAGGATTGTAGTTCTTCTTGTTTCTGCTGTCTGCCCTCTGGTGGATGAGGCTATCTAAAAGGCTTGATGGGAGGGAGTGGTGGTGGGTAGAGCTGACTGTTGCTCTGGTGGGCAGAGCTCAGTAAAACTTTAATCCACTTGATTGTTGATGGGTGGGGCTGGGTTCCCTCCCTGTTGGTTGTTTGGCCTGAGGTGACCCAACACTGGAGCCCACCTGGGCTCTTTGGTGGGGCTAATGACAGACTCTGGGAGGGCTCACACCAAGGAGTACTTCCCAGAAGTTCTGCTGCCAGTGTCCTTGCCCCCACGGTGAAAGAGAGCCACCCCCTGCCTCTTCAGGAGACTCTCCAACACTAGCAGGTAGGTCTGGTTCAGTCTCTCCTAGGCTCACTGCTCCTTACCCTGGGTCCCGATACGCACACTACTTTGTGTGTGCCCTCCGAGAGTGGAGGCTCTGTTTTCCCCAGTCCTGTGGAAGTCCTGCAATCAATTCCCACTAGGCTTCAAAGTCTGATTCTGTAGGAATTCCTCCTCCTGTTGCCAGACCCCCAGGTTGGGAAGCCTGACGTGGGGCTCAGAACCTTCACTCCAGTGGGTGGACTTCTGTGGTATAAGTGTTTGCCAGTCTGTGAGTCACACACCCAGTAGTTATGGGATTTGATTTTACTGTGATTGCTCCCCTCCTACCATCTCATTGTGGCTTCTCCTTTGTCTTTGGATGTGGGGTATCTTTTTTGGTGAGTTCCAGTGTCTTCCTGTTGATGATTGTCCAGCAGCTAGTTGTGATTCTGGTGTTCTTGCAAGAGGGAGTGAGAGCACTTCCTTCTACTCCATCTTGGTTCCTCCTCTCATTTCATTCTTTTTTCTGTTCTGCAGCAGTGATTTCCACTACTCTGTCTTCCAGCTCATTGATCCACTCCTCTGTATCACTTAGTCTACTAATGATTGATTCCTTCTTGTGTATTTTTCATTTCAGTTATTGTATTCTGCATCTCTGCTTGGTTGTTCTTTATCCTTTCTGTTTGTTTAAAAACTTCCATCTCTGTGCATCCATTCTTTTCCTGAGTTCTGCCATCATCTTTATGATCATTACTCTGAACTCTTTGTCGGGTAGATGGCCTATCTCCACTTCACTTAGTTCTTCTTCTGGGATTTTATCTTGTTCCTTTGTTTGAAGATGGTCCTTTGTTGCCTGATTTTGTCCTTCTGTTGTGGCAGACTGACTATGTGGGGGATCTGGTAGACTTTGTTGGCCCCTGGCCCACCTGGTTGCCAGGCCTACCTTCTGTAGATGCTGTTTGCTGCTGGTTAGTGGGGCCTGGTCACAAGGTGGCTGACTGCAGAAACCCAGGGGGCCCTGGGGCTAGTGCTGGCTCACTGGTGTGTGGCATCAGGGTCCAGAAGACTCTGAGGCTGTTGCCCCCACTACTGGCGGGTGAAGCCAGTTCCTGGGGTTAGTGCTGGAGTATTGGCAGGGAGTGCCACGTCCTGGAATCTGGCTGAAGGGCCCAGGGATCCCAGAGCTGGTGTCAGATAGCTGAGGGGCAGGGGGGTTGGGGGGAGCTGGCTCCTGACACAGTTGGGTGTGTGTTCCGGGGTGTCCTGAAGCTTGTGTTGGCCTGCTAGTGGGCAGGGCTGGGACCCAGCTGGTCCCAGGATAGGGTCTGGCCTGATGTGGGCAGGCTGGGTGTGCAACCTGTGGAAGGTGGTTTTCTTGGGTCTTATACCACATCTTCTTTATCCATTCAAATATCGATTGACATTTAGGTTGCTTCCACACACCTTAGCTATTGTGAATAACACTGCAATGAATGTGATGCACAAATATCTCTTTGAGATTCTGTTATCAGTTCTTTTGGATACATACTCAGAATTGGGAGTGCTGGATGATATAATAATTCTATATTTAATTTTTTAAAGGAAATGCCATACTGTTTTCCATAGCAGCTGTACCATTTTACATTCCTGCCAACAGTGCACAAAGATTCCAATTTCTCCACACCCTCACCAACATTTGTTATCTTCTTTCTTCCTTCCTTCTTTCCTTGTTTTTATTCCCCCCGACAATGGCCATCCTAACAGGTATGATGTGATGTCTCACTGTACTTGTGTAGAACAATTTCTTAAAACATTGATGATGTCACATTCCTGCTTGGAACCTTCCAGTGACTCTCCTTGCACTTAGAATGACATCTAAATATGCTGTTTTGGCCTCTAAGCTCCTCCAAAGTCTGGTCTCTATCCACTCTTTAGCCTTCATCTCCATCTCCAGTTTTTCTTGCTTACACTGCTCCAGTCATTGTGACCTTCTTTAACTCCCTAACAACCTTGCATGGCCTTTTCACAGGGCAGTGGCCCATGCAGTTTCCCCTGCCTGGCCAAGTCTTTTTCTTTCTTTTCACCTGCCTGTTTCCTTCTCATCACTCAGATCTTAGCTCAAATTCTACCACCTCAGAGGTGACATTCAAACTGTCCCATCTAAAGTCCCCCTCCCAGACATTGTAAATCACCCTGTTCTGTTTCACTTTTACTTTCCATAGCAGTTATCAGCACCTGAAATTATTTTGCCAGAATAGTTGTTGGCTTGTTTGGTTGTTATCCAACTAAGAACCATACTTCATGAGACCAGGAAGCCTGTATGTCTTGATCACAGCCACATGCCCAGAAGAGAGCCTGACTGAATGAGAGTGAAGTGCAGTGGAAGCACGGAGGACGGAGCAGTGAACACCAGCTGAGAGATTTAGGGAACTCTTTGTGTAAGATGTAACATTTCCGCTGGGTTTTTAAGTTTAAATGATTGCATCAGGCGGATATCAGTGAGGCAGGGGACATGTTGGGCTGAGGAATGGCCTGAGCCGCGGTGACGAAGCTTATAGCGCAGCCCATTCAGGGCAAGGTAACCCGATAGGGCTGAGCATAAAGGTTCTTGAGAGGAAGTGGTGGGCAGGAAGGCAAGTGGCAGACCGCCAACGTGGCAGATACTGCATTCATTTCAGTCTTGTTAGTTAATGATATGTTAGGTTTGAAGGTGCAGAGATGAATGAGACATAGCTCTGGGTCTGTAGTGGGGAGCCACATACGGTTTTTTTTTTTTTTTTTCACATATGGTTTTTGAGCAGGGGAGTGATGTGAGCATCTTACAGGGGTCAGAATGCAGCAGTAATTACAAGCACAACCTCTGGGACCAGGTGGCTTAGAATCAAATCCTGGCTCTACCACTGGCTAGCTCTGTGACCACAGCAAGTTCTTAACCCCTCCTGGCTTAGTTTTCTCGCTTGTAAGGATGATAATAGTCGTAGCTTTTTCTCTTGGCTTTCCTGTAAGGATTAAATTAATGTTTGTATAATGGTGTCTGGCACTCAATACAAATTAGCTATTTTTATGTAACCTGTCTAAAACAATGCCTAGTAGATAGTAAGTTTTCAATGCTTGCTTGTTGGATTTTTTACTCACTAGTTTGTTAGATTGTTTTCGTTTTTGTTTTTTTAAAGATGATTAGTGTGAGTATAGAGAATGAGATGATTAGCGTGAGTATAGAGAATGAGTATAGAGAAAGACGATTAGCGTGAGTATAGAGAATCCTTGCAAAGGGAAGACAATGGACCCAGGAAAACTATGTGGGAAGATACTGCAATAGTTGAGGCAAAAAGAAATGAAGCACACAGAACTAGGTGAAATCAGAGAGAAAAATCAGTAAAACACTGGATGTTGGTGGAGGGGAATGGAATGTGTTCTGGAATGCAAGAAAGTGGATTTAGTTTTTGGGTCTCTTGAGTTTAAGGTGTCTAGGGGAAAATCTCTGCAGATGTTCAGCTGAATTGATAGGGAGGGAGACATCTGAGATTGAGGACAAAGAGGTGAGCAAACCGGGGATTTCTACTCTGAAAATGAGGATATGCACTTGAACAAAGATTGGAGAATTTGGATCAAAACTCTCACTTACCTATTACATTGGCAAAGAAACAAAATGACAGTATTGTAAGCTTGTGTTCTGTACTCATACTTTGCCAGCAGTAGTGTAAATTTGTGCAGACTTTCTGGAAAACATGTTGGCAACATTTATCATGAAACTTAGAGATGCTTATACCCCCTGACCCAGTTATTTCATTTTTTGGATTCAATGCTAAATTAATGATCCAAAATGCAGACAGTGATTATGTACAGAGCCGCTTACTACAGCTCTGTAGAACATTCAGTTGAAAAAAACCCTGCAAACAGGCTCACCGAGAGGAAAATGATTAAATAAATTATGGTATGTTCATATGCTAGAATATTAATGCCGTCCTTAAAAAATCATGTTTACTGAGACTTGTAATAAGAACTGATACGAGGGAGAAAAACCTGACAAGGATACACAATTATATGCACAATATAAATTCAACTCCACTAAAAATAAGCATAGTGTAAGGATTAGAAGACAATATACTAAAATGCTGCTGTGGATTATTTCTGTCTGGGAAATTAAGGCATTGGTTGATGATTTGTAGAAGTCTAGTAACTGAGTTTGAATTAGGATCAGATAATAGACTATTGTCGTATTTGAAAATTTTCCCTCCTCTCCTAATGCATCTGCTAATATTCAGTTACTAATGCAATAATCATCCTTTGCTCACGGTCCATACCTTCTATTTGAAATCCTGACCATGTTGCCTTAAAAAAAAAAAAAAAATGGATGCAGTCCATCCATCAAAGGCTTAGAAAGCCAAATCTCATTTTCAAATTAGTTAGTATCATATCATTGTATAATTTCGAATATGCCACCAGACTATTGATGACGCCTCCCTCTCCCCTAGCTTACAGACATGATCGTTCACTTTCATTTAGAGAGGGAATTTTTACACAAGAGATTCCTTGGATATGTCAAAGACAAAAGATTAGTATAGTGCATCATCACTGGGAGGATAATTCATCAGTAGTCCTCCCTTCAGCTGCACACCCAAGCAGCTAAAAGAAAGCCAATCATCCCAGGAGTGTACTTGACAGAGAGCGCACTCTGATGCGTAGGAAGGGGGCACCCACTATTCGCCAGAACTGGACTGCAAATATCTTAACTTCCTTCAAGATGTTAATGTTGAATAAAGAATGTTGTCTCAGGGCTCCAGGAGGACCAATCTCTCTCTCTTAAACACACAGACACACATTTTGATATCCAACCTGGTTCCAGCTCTCTGGCCACTCTTGCTAAGGACTCATCTTGATAAAATCACCATTTTTCACTGTAGGAGGCAAGTTTTCTATCTACTATATAGATGGAAGTCTACTGAAGAATGGTGAACCTCACCATGATTACTTCTCAAAGGTATCTTAACCCTATTTTCCAAAATCCAAGAGGGGATATATGGCCCATGGCACAGAATGTGCCGTAATTTTTGGCTTCCAGGACCTGTTGGGCATTTTAGATCAAGTTTGGGAATTTTCTGCTTGAGTCCCAACTACTCGAGATAGAAGCCGGAAAACTCCCTTTCCCTGCCTTCCTAATATTCTTACAGGGTGCTGGCCTGTGAACAGTGGGAGCTGACAACCATACTCACGTGGGACTCTAATTCAGGCGTGAGGGATACAGGCGCACGTGGGGAGGGTTGTGGCAGAGGCTGAGGCTCGTGGATTTGCGGATAGTAGTGAGGGAGATGCAGGACAGTGGGGCTTTCCTGGAACAATCCTATAGTCTGACTTGGGCATTTGTTCCCATGGGGCAGCCTGTAAATCCAACTCTCAGGTCCTAAAAGGGTACCTACCTGCTTTTAGATAGGCGTTCCAGTCAATGGCTTCGTTCAAAGTCATTCCATCATGTTTGGGGAAAAGATTTCCTTTAACAGGTGGGTCTTTTTTTTTTTTTTCTTCCCATTAATTTGTCCATGTTTAAAGATTTCTGCATATAATACCCAAAGTATAATCAGGAAATACTAAAATAAAACACCAAGCACATTCATATAGAATTCTATACAGCCATGCATACAATACCTAAAGTTTAATTAGGAAATACTAGACTATACATATTCATATAGAATTCTATACAGCCCTGAAAAATGTAGAAAACTACCGTCATATTTAACAACATGGACTCTCCCAAACATAAATTTCAAGAAAAGAAGCCAGACAGAAAATCTACACACTGCGAGTCTGTTTGTAGAAAGTTAAAATGACAGGCAAAACCAAACTATGGTGTTATTCGTCAGGATGTTGATAACTTTGAAAGCCTAGCTTCTAGGAGGCTGTTAATGTGCTATTTCTTGATCTGGGGGGTGGATAAATTAGTGTATCACTTTGTGAAATCTCTTACACTAATGATTTGTGTACTTTTCTCTATGTATTTTATGCTTTAATAAAAGTTTTTTCCCCTCCATTTATGTCAATTTTTTTTTTTTTTTTTTTTTACAGCTCATCAGTATTCAGTCTGGTATATTGCTGATACAATCTGCACATTGCTGATACAGTTTTACAAAACTATATTATGTATTGCTAGTCCTCAAGAGTTAGGAAAAAAAGCTAAGTTTGAAGATAAAATACACATACATGGGGGAATTCTAAACATAGTCTATACCTAAGGATTGCATTTCAATGGATTCAAATGAAACCAAAAATCAGCTTGACAAGGTTTACTACGTCAGAAACTCCTCAAAGGAAAGATTTCAGTCTGGAGTGTTTAGGAGGACTGTGCTCTCTCAGCCTCTTACTTAAGACTCTCCCAGCCCCATCTCTCTTATTACAGAGGGGTCTCCAAACTATGCCTCTGAAAAACCCTGGCTTCATGGACAAGGCCCTGTGCATGAGGCCTCATTTTCAAATTCACAAACCAAAATCAAAGATGAAAACTTTTTTTTTTTTAAAAAAGGTAGTTTCATACGATTTAACGATTTAAGGCAACTCAGCTCTGGTGGTGGGGGGGGCGTTAAATAGTGATTAGAAATAGAAAGGAATGAAAACACGGCAGAGAATCAGACCATCGGAAGCCGACAAAGGCAGCCAGAACTATCTTATTTATTATAAAGATACACCATGAAGAACAGACCTGACTGTATACTGAAGCCTGGAATGGTACATGCCAAAATGTACAGTACTTATACATAAAAGTGCATTGTCACAACAGATTAACAAAACTTTTTTTTTTTTTTCTCTTCCAGAACTAGAAAAGCATCCCCCTTTACTTTCACCTCAGAGAGGAGGGAATGTCATGGGAAGAGGCAGTACAGAGCAGAGGCGAACAGGATGGCCGTCAGCAGCACGTGAGCAGGGGAGGGGAGGGGGGCGATTTGCGGGGGACCCGGAGAGTGACTGTGGGGAACGAAAGGCACAGTCACGGCTAAGAGGAAAACAACACGTCTGATGACCATGACCTGACCATGACCGACAAGAATGCAAGACAGGACAAGGCTGAGCACCGAGGCATGAAAAGGTGCGGGGGTGGAGAGGCAGCTGGGAGAGAGGGAAGGAAATTTCAAAACAGTCAAGTGGATGCAGGAATTGGGGTGGCACTTGGGGGAGGAGGTGGGCGGGGCAACAGTAAAGAACAAGGCTAAAACTCCTCTAAAATAGAAAGGCACTTTCACATGTACATACTACGGATGTACATTGACACGATCAGGTAACAGTCACAAGCAGGAAGCCACCAATACTGCAATTAATCAAACCGACAGGAAAGGACAATACTGATTTAATTACGTGGGCAGGAGTTACCCTTAAGTCAGTAGGTAAATAGCAGTCTCTCCTGTCACACAGCCACTTACTATACTTCAAACATCTATAATAACCATCACACAACACATTGAACTTGGATGAATGTTCTAAGGGGGGGGCATTCACAAATGCACGGTTTATATATTTTCTTTTACTAAACAGTTTCTAAGATAAGCATTATGGAACCCAGAACAATTATTTAAGCATACAAAATTCCCTACGTAATTTTAAGATACAGGTACCATTTTGATTATACTACGTAGACTTTTTTTTGTTTTGTAAAGTATACTAGGGTGGGTGAGTGAAAGCTCAATTTCCAGTTTATTTTTACTGATTTGAACAAAGCTGTGCCAGTCACCCTGCCCCATGCCTCACACCCCAGCCCAGCTGGAGGTTGGCTTTTAGCTCAGGGGCCAGTCTCCAGTCGTGAGCTCATTCATACATGGGAAGAGACTTCACTTCTAAGCTGCCCGTGCCTTGGGGCCTATGTGGCAGGTAACTCAGAGCGAGACTCAGCCCCAAGCGCATTTCCTGAATTCATGGCCCCTCACTACTGTGGTCAGGAATAAATGTCATCCCAAATCTGAAGTCTTGTGAACCCAATAGAACCACAGGCTCTTTAACTTTGGATTTCAGAGGCTGTGATTACTAAAGTTTCTTCAGTTTACAGACCCCAGAGGCCATGCTTCATTCCCAAACGCTAAGGAGACCACCATGTCCCCCCACTTTTTTCTTAATTAAATTATAAACCCATTTTTGGGAATGGCAAAAGTACACAGACAGAAAACTCATACAATTTGACCCTTGGTGCTCTATATCCATTGATCACTGTTCATGTTCATTGCTGTAGATGAAGTGGGACCCCGCTGTACATTATTCTATGGATTGCTCAAGGGGCACCAAAGTCAGATTACATTGTGTGAAAATGTGAAAAACTGTTGAACAATGGTGTTTACGCCACACTTGAACATGGAGCTCTACAAAGGGCCATTCAATGGATTGAAATAATTTACAGAACACTCATCAGGAAACAGGTACTAAGAACCGTTCACTCTATCCTAACGACCCACTCCAAGCATCCCCACCCAAACAGAAAGGCCAATTTGGTAAATCTACTTCAGTGAGTTCTGTGGATGGGACGTGAACATTCAGTTATATCAGCTGTGAATACATATTCTTGTGTAAGTGGAGTCAGGTAATCTTTGTAGAACCATAATTTACTCATCATCAAAATGACCCACTTCCCAAACTGCACATGAACCGTTAAGATCCTTGAAACTGGGGCATAACACCTCAGGGACTTATTTTCTTTCTTCTCTCCCCATTCCTTGTGACTTCCCACCTCCCCACTGTGGGCTACACCTGTGGCGGTAAAGAGGCCCACATACAGGTGAACCCTCTCAGCTGCTGAAACTTTTAAGGAACTTACTGGGTGTTATTCTGGATCCTTTGTGAAGTGGCCACTTTGTCTTATCCTTGGAATCTGAAGGCTTTTACTAAACAAAGTAAGGATTAGTGAGTCCTTACTCACTCTGAGGTCACATCCTTCCCTGGGAATTGGAAAAAAAAAAAAAAGCCTCAGGGTGACAACAGAGTTATAGAGAGAAAAGACAGAGACAGGTAAAGAAAGGGAGCGATGGGAGGGTATTCGGAAGTGTTTCCTGGAAGAAGGCACAGCCTCTGAGGCTCTGAGGTCTGGAGCAGCATGTCCTCTGCCGTGCGAGGCAACAGAGTCCTGATCTGGAGGGTGGAAAGGCAGTCCTCGTTCCATCGCAGGTGTCAACAGCAAAGAGAGGAGACACTGGGGAGGATTACCAGGGAGAAGTCTGAAGAAATGAGTTTGCAGGGGTAAGATCTGAAAAGCTAAAGTTAAAGCTTGTAGAAGAACCCTTCAAAAATTAGTAAGTTCAAAACGCCTCTGCCCTTGTGACGCCCTCTGTTAACATCTTACTCATCCATCAAATAAGGAAGTGGTTTTTAAGAATCCTCTTTAATTTCTAAAAGATTTAAAGTCTCCTCCCCCATTGCTCCCACCCTTTTCTCTGTTTCTGTTTCCCCGTTAACAACAGAGAATTAGAGACCACAGTGGAATCTAGAAAGAACTGGGAGATTATCTTAAAAGTTTCAATTTCCTAGAAATTTGGGAAGCTTGTTTAAAAGGGTTCGTGCTATTCAGAGCTCAGTCCTGGCTGGGTTTCCATGGTGCCCAAAGGTGCTGAAGGACCACTAAAGCTCAAGGGGGAGAGGGTGGGGGGGGGCTGTTGCACAAGATGCCGAGCTGGGTCTCTTTTTCAAAATGGGCAAGAAGGATGTTGTAAAAATTCAGAGGTTTACAATACCTGGAAATATTATATTTGAAATAATTTTTTTCACTATTTAATCCATTTGTGAAATCAGGCTGCAGGCAAGCCACCAGCAGTGTGACTTGGAAAGGTAACAGTATCTCACAAATGTCATCTCTCTTTGCATTAGAATGATTAGACTGGCAAACTGAGGTAGAGATCAAAGTAATGTCTGGATTTTAGTACAGATCCCCATTTTTTCCACATTGATGCATTCACCAATGAGCTAAGAAATCAAAGCCCATACTGTAACTCTTAGGTGGGCATGCAGTTGGCTGCCAGTTTGAAATCAGAGTGGTCCAGAGGGGTTAGTTCTGGCCACCCATTTTTCTGAAAACAAAACAAAAAACACCCCCAAACCAAAAAACAAACAAAAAAACTCTTCCTCAGTAAGTTCAACGACAGGGTAGATAAAATGCTCATAGGTTTACAGATGGTATAAGCTGCTGCTGTTAGGACAGTGGTGATCTGTACCTTAGTAAAAACAAATGAACTCAAAGCAAGCTTTTTAAGATAGAGGAGAAACAGAGCATAAATATGGGCTAAAGAAAAACTGTCTGTGGGTGAGGATGTCAGAGAAAGAGGGTGTCAGTGGAGTTCAGCTGACTGTGTGAGTGATGTAGTAGAGACCACACGGAGAAAACAAAAAAAGCCATGGTTCCAGGATGCACAACCGGGAGGAAGTCGTCCTGGAAGCATGAGGTCATCGTCCCACCTCGGCTGCTCTGGCTCTTACGCCAGTACCGTAGCTCAAAGAGACAAATGCCGAGGGGAGCTGGGGATTCAATTTAGGATCATCAGGCCTCTGTAGCACGTTTAAAGGAACCCAGGTCATCTTGTCAGGGGAAGGGAAGGCCGGCGAACCAAGGACTTGTGCGCTGTCTGCTTTTTCCGTTGCCACAGAGGAAGACACGGGGGCTTAGGGGAGCTAGAAGTTGTTTTCTAGGCAACAACAGACCTCTGAAGGGGTTCATGGAGTAGTGTAACCAGACAGTCTTTAAAATTAGACTGTTCTAGTCTGCAGTGAACGTAGGGGATGGATTTGGAAACCCTCCGGGGCCTGATCAGGCTTGGGGAAAGAGTCACAGCAATAGCTCTGGAGGACTGTCCCTTCCCAGGTTCAGTTCAAGCAGTAACTGCAGAGGTTCTACCCGCTCCCGCTGAGACTTTCACCTGGACCCAGGGAAACGACTGTTACGAAAGTCAGCCGGTGGGCTGCAGCTCGCGCTGGGAACACCCCACTGTGACAACAGCAAGTCTGTAGCGAGAGCCAGCCCCCTGCCCCACTGCATGGAATAAGAGGTACTCACTGTCAGCTACCAAACAATCCATTGTCACCTTTCAGCCTTACCCCGAGTGCCAGAGACCAACACTGGTTACATTCCAAGGCCTGGAACTCAGATCCTCCCGCCTTTGGATTCAGACGCTTCTGACTCATCCAGGCTACACTAAGCCTGAAGCACTGTGCAACGTGCAGGGCAGAGCGGTGATGCCTTCATTACAAATGGTGCAGCATTGGATTTTCAAGTAAGTCTAAGTGTTTCTATTGTCTTTAAAATGACACAGGATATGTCCAGTTATTAAAAAAAAGGATGAAATTACAAAATGCAAATGCCCGTGTTAATTTAGCTAGTCTCAGACATTACATTCGAGAACACAGAAAAGCCAAAGGGTCTCCAGTTAAAAGCACACGACTAAGGAAAGTGAAGGATTGTTGACTTTTGTCACTAATCCGTTTTCTCTTTCTAATCACCTCCCCGTATGCTCGCTCAGTTGGTTTTTACATTGTGCAAGACTTGTCTGCTGGACCCTGGGAAGGTGGGGTGGGCCCTACTGTAGGGTTTGTTTTTGGAAGAACAGCAGGTTTCGGCCGAAGGGCTGGGGGCTTCAGCTGCACGCCCATTCTGGGCGCCACCATAGGCTTGAAAGTACTCATTGTGTCACTGGAGGAGCTAGTGCTGCGTCGAATCTGAGGCTCCGAGCTCCTGAGGGCAACGTTGTGCAAAGGGCTGAGAGATTCCGTGGACGTGGCAGGGGTGGGAGAGTTTTTCACTTGTTCTAAGGTATCCAGCACCACATCGGGGGCGTGCTTTGCTGTACTCTGTCTCTCCAGTTCTCGGAGTTCATTCAAAGCAGTGTTCATCGTCTCTTCAATATCCTGTTGAAAAAGAACCAGAAGTGAGAGATGGTAACTAAACTTATTCTGGTGATCATTTTGAAATGTATAGAAATATCGAATCACTATGTCATGTGACGGGAATTAGCAGTGTTGTAGGTCAAGCATACTTCAAAAACAAACTCATAGCAAAAGAGATCAGATTTGTGGTTCCCAGAGGCGGGGGGTTGCGGGGATGGGCAATTGGATGAAGGCAGTCTAAAGGGACGAACTCCAGTCATAAGATGAATTAAGTACTAGGGATGTGATGTACAACGTGATAACGTGTAACCGCTGTAGGTTACATGTGAAGGTTAAGAGAGTAAAGCCTAAGAGTTCTCATCGCAAGGAAAAACATTTTTTCTTCTCTTTCTTTAATTTTGTATCTCTGTGAGATGCTGGATGTTCACTAAATCCACGGTGGTAATCATTTCATGATGCGTGCAAGTCAAATCATTATGCTGTACACCTTAAACTTATCTGGTGCTGTGTGTCAGTGATAACTCGATAAGTAGCTGAAAAAAAAATAACCAGCAAGAGACAGACTAGGCTGATAATGAATACTAATGTATAGAAACCATATACTTCACTTCAAAGCAGGCAGACCAGCAAAAGCATGACGGTTTTAACACCAGCCTGTGGAGTGTGTAAACCTAATGCCATCTCACACGACCACCGTGACTCAGGATGTGCAGGAGACAAGACGTGCGATGGCACCAGTGGCTCAAAGAGCCACAGAACAAGCACTGGCCATTCTGAGGCACGTGGCAGCCCTCTGGTGGGTTTGACCTTACATGCTGACATCTTAGATGGAATTCTATTTCAATCTGTGGTAAAAGATGGCTTAAATTTAGCAAAACAATTTTTAAGAAATGCGTATAGGCATGAAAAATCAGGCTTCTTTCATTCATTCAACAGATAATTTTTGAGCACTTTTATATACTTGACTAACTCCTAGCAGTTCTTCAGAATTCATTTTAAGACTCCCCCTGACGCTTCTGTCCAGTGGATCTCAATGGAAGTGGTACTGCCCCATGGAGGGCGTTTCTGTAATATGGTGTACGTGTATGTGTAGTTTTAAATGTCAAAATAACCAGGTGGCATTATTGGTATTTGGTGCGCAGGGGCCAGAGATACTGGATACCTTACAAGTGTCCTGGATAATTTACATGCAATGAGTTGTCCCATATCTCGTTCAACTTTTAAATGTCCTCCAGACATTTATGTAGGTGAAAATTTTTTTATAATAGTCTGAGTCTAGAACCTAACTTTCTTATATATAAACACAAAATATTTTTTTCATGGTGTCTTCTAGGAAGGGAACTATCATGTAAATTATACCCTGCTTTGATTAGAACTGTATGACCGAGGGTGGTCCACCATTTTAGAAAAATCATAATTTTTTTCCATAATGGGAACACCATTATGGAAACTGAGTCGAAACTAATTAACTTAATAATACTGTTATATCAACGTACATTTTTAATTGTATTTATGGTAAGTCTACATGTAGGTGAAAGCATCTCACTACTTCATTTGTCTTCTAATGTAGTTAAGCATTCTGAAATACATTTCTTTTAATACTAATCTCCTTTTGTTTTTCCTTTACATTGTATTTAGGGCTTTATATGTTTTAAAAAAATTGGCACATCATCAGTTTTTCAGGTAATAAAGGGGGAATTGCAAAATATTTGTTTTAAAAACGTGAGGTGTGCACCATCGACAGATGAATGGATAAGTGAAATGTGCTGTATACGTACAATGGATTATTACTGGGCCTTAAAACGGAAATCCTGCCACATGCTACATTAAAGGCATTATGTTAAGTGAAGTAAGCCTGTCACAAAAAGAAAAATACTGCATGATGCCACTTATATGAGGTGGGCACATTCACAGAAGCAAAAAGTATTTAGAATAGTGGTGGCCAGGGCATGGTGGGGAGGGGAAAAAGGGAGTTGTTCTTAGATGGGTACAGAGTTTTAGTTTTGCAGAATGAAAAAGTTCTGGAGATCTGTTACACAGCCATGTGAATACACTTTACTGACCTATACACTTAGAAATCGTAAAGAGGGTCAGGTTTACATTATGTTGTTTTTTTTAGAATTTATTTTTGGCTGGGTTGGGTCTTCGTTGCTGCACGCAGGCTTTTCTCTAGTTGCGGCGAACGGGGGCTACTCTTCATTGTGGTGCGCGGGCTTCTCATTGCTGTGGCTTCTCTTGTTGCAGAGCACGGGCTCTAGGCACGCCAGCTTCAGTAGTTGTGGCGCACTGGGCTTAGCTGCTCCACGGACTGTGGGATCTTCCCAGACCAGGGATCGAACCTGTGTCCCCTGCATCGGCAGGCGGATTCTTAACCACTGCACCACCAGGGAAGTCCCATATTATGTTTTTTATACACTGCCCCCCCCCCCCCACCAACACACACACACATGGTGGAGTACTGTGTGAGATAGGGTGGGTGGAGAACCACTGCCCTGGTCTGATGGAAATACCTCTTCTCCATATTCCCAGGCTTCTTCCACTCACCTGGAGCATTAGCCTGTGGCCCTGCACAGCAGCAACTGATTTCCATATCTGCCTCCTCCACTGAATTATAAGCACCTTCATGCAGCGGCTGACTGACCATTGATTTAACTCTGTGTCCATAACACCTAGCATGGGAGCTGCCATACAGTAAGTGCTCAATAAAGACTTGCTAAATGAATAAACAAAGATCCAGTGATCACATGTGGATATGTCAATTTTTTTTTAAAAAGCTCTATCAGGGATTCCACTGATTTGTTTACTAAAAGAAATTGCATGTTTTTGGTATGAACACCATGATGGCAGGCTTACTTGTCCTCATGGGAAAATCTGAAGATGAGAGATGGAAAGATAAATAAAGGACACAGCTGGAAACCAGATTGTAAGGATGACATCACTTTTCAAGTAATTATTTTCATATGTGATTTCCATTTGACGCTAAATATATGGATTTGTTTTTTACAAGTATTTGCCCCAGAGAGAACGTGTAGAGCCTGGTTTATCTGTCGAGTTTTTGTTTTTATGATTTACAATGACAGGATTTTGGTTCTAGAAGCAAAAGGGTTAAAACAGACCTTATTATACCTTCCCACCACTAAACTCCTACTCCCTGTCTCTCTAACCTAAATGCTGTTTCACCTACTTATTACAAGGAATGATGTTATGGATTATAGCCAAATATCATTGGTTCTAAAGAGACCTCAAAGGACTCTGCATTGCACTTCAAATAAAAAAAAAACCAAAAAGGTCAAGTCTTTTTGGTTTTTGCTGAAAAACTATTGTGCACTTAAAATTGGTTTAATTTTATAAAAACACATTAAACTCTCCACACAATCTAATTTGCTATCCAAAATTCTTTTTAGTTAGGACAATGAAAATAGCTTGGAAATTTGTCATATCAAATGCAGGTTTCCTTGAGCACTTTTTATTAAAAATAATCCATCTTTAATACTTCCCCATGTTTGTTTCATTAATTTCTCACTTCCTTTTTTGATCTATTCCATTTTTAAGCTTCAGTGATACCTGGAAGACACTTTACTGAAATGGTGAACCCTGAATCTATTCACCTCCTTTTTCACTGGCCATACACATATTTTCTTTTTTTTTTTTCCATTGAAGTATACTCGATTTACAATATTGTGTTGGTTTCAGGTGTACAGCATAGTGATTCAGTTTTTTTTTCCTGTCATACATATATTTTCTGATGGTCTGTGTTGTAAAAAGACCCAGAGGGAAATAAATGGTAGAATGAACGATGGAAAAATCCATTAATACTGTTTTACTTTGTCAATTCTTTAAATTAATTAATTAATTTTATTTATTTATTTTTGGCTGCGTTGGGTCTTCATTGCTGTACGTGGGCTTTCTCTAGTTGCAGCGAGCGGGGGCTACTCTTCGTTGCGGTGCGCAGGCTTCTCATTGCGGTGGCTTCTCTTGTTGCAGAGCACGGGCTCTACATGCGCGGGCTTCAGTAGTTGTGGCTCACGGGCTCTAGAGCGCAGGCTCAGTAGTTGTGGCGCATGGGCTTAGTTGCTCTGTGGCATGTGGGATCTTCCCGGACCAGGGCTTGAACCCGTGTCCCCTGCATTGGCAGGCAGATTCTTAACCACTGCGCCACCAAGGAAACCCTACTTTGTCAATTCTGATCATTAGAAAAAACTACAAGGCCCTTCTCTGCAGTCACTATTGGGAAGTAAAGACACACATCCATTCAGGAGTGACAGAGGAGCCAAACTTGCTGTTCTTCAAACAGCCAACCATCATTTTCTCACTTCATTTACTGAGTAATCCACCATGTCCTAAGATGAAAGTGTCACTTTCATCATACACTACAAATGTTGTTTCAGGGCTCTCCATTCCATTCCATCTGTTTGTCTGTTTTACTAGCTCTGGCATGCACTTCGGATCTGGTAGGGCTAGTCCTTCCTCATTCTTCTTCTTTTTTAGAATTTTCCTGGCCATTCAGCAAGGATGTGTTTGACTGTCCTGGGTCCTAAGTTTCTGCCGTGTCTTTGTTTAAATCACTATGAACCTAATACACTTGGGCCCTTCCAGTATCACATGGACTTAAATTGAAGAATGGGTTAATTTCTTTTCTGTTGTCTTTAGTTGATTCTGTACAAAAGACATGGCTCCAGAAAGTAACTCCTGTACGCCTCCTTCGTCACACACCGGTACTTACCATGCAATATTCTATCCAAAGCAGCCTACCTGAGCGATTGTCTCTGGGTCCAGTGGCTTGTGGTCGTTGAAGCCTGTGTATTGCCCTGATGATGTGGACCTTCTAATAGGAGGGCTGTCAATCTTCTTGAGGGAGTCGTGGCGGCTGATGTTGGTCAAGCTGCCGTGACCCGGCCGACGCCTCCTCTCGGGACTGTCATTATTGAGGCCACGGTTCTGTAGTAGGCCCCGGGGGTGACTGCCCAGGCTTGGGGACCCCAGGTCAATTGAGGAGTTGGAAAGACCATGTGGGGGATGGAGAGGGCAATGGCCATCACTGGTCCTGCCAGGACGCCTCACTGGAGGGGGTGGCTCTCCTCTTTTTCTTTGCCTAGACAGAGACAGAGAGTGAGAGGATAGGAGAGGTTATCACACAGGGTAATTCTGCAAGGCTGTGGATGCCACGGCCCCTCAGAGCCCCTGGAGAAGTGGAGGTTCAGGAGCCTGGTGACCACTCCACCTACCTGGCTAAATAGCCATCAGGATGACGGTCTGTTGGGGAGTTCATGTCCTTGGATGAAGACTTGTCTTCAGTCACGGGCCCACTGCTGGCCTCACTGTCAGCTTTTTGGCTTAGAGTGTCTGAAAACGTATCATCCCTGAAACGATGAGAATCAAGAGTGAGGGTCTTTTGCTAGACGAATGGGGACAAAAGAATAAGTGATGGCATTTATGTATGTAAGTCTTTCTCTTACTAACGTCACTTTTTTCTTTTCATTATAAGAATAATAACGTTTCATGGCAGATAAATTGGAAAATTCCGAAATTTCCATAAAAATCACCCATAATATAACGTAACATCCAGAGACAACTACTGTTCGAATTCTAGAAAATATCCTTCTCTGCTTTTCTTCTCTGCCTGGGATACATATCTACAAGGATGTCCACAGGTATGTACAGTATTTATACTATAGATATTTATATGTTTATGTACTTTAGATATATATGACTGTATGTCTGCATACACACACATCATATTTCTTGCATTCTGAGAGACACATTTTAACATTTTAAAACTTAGGCTCAATCAGTCACTGTATACATTTTATGTGGTATTTTCCCCTTTTCCTTGAAGAGCTGTTCATAAATTGGTGCTGCATTGTGAAATACTGCAGTCACAAAATTACACTGTACATGGTATTTTGTAACTTGTTTCTTTCACTTAAAATTATGACCAGACGGGAAGATGTCTCTTTAAGTATTTTTTTGAAAGCAGAGCTTTCTCATCAGCAAAATTAATAAAAAGCCTGAAGATGATTCTCTTTAGACTTGAAGTCAGCATCCTCTCTCTTGGGAATTTGGAATTGAAACAGAAGACAGGCACCAAGAGAAGAGCCACCACCGTTTCTGGAATCAGCAGGGCCACTTTAGCTCCTAAAGCCATCCTCCGCACAGGGTATTTTTCTAAGAACCTGAACGCTTCAGAAGGTGTGTCTCTCACTAGTCCTTGGCTCCAGACCTTCTAGGAGAGTTTGGGAAATGAGAAGCTGTTGGCCCTGAAGTGCTGTTAGCAAAGACCCATTAGTAAGGTGAAGAACTGTGCCCAGCTCAGAAATTTTTGCTCTGTAATCCCTTCTGCTCGCTTCTCACGAGACCAAAGTCATTTTAAGAACAATAGCTGCTGGGCTTCCCTGGTGGCTCAGTGGTTAAAAATCCGCCTGCCAATGCAGGGGACAAGGGTTTGAGCCCTGGTCCCGGAAGATCCCGGAAGATCCCACATGCCGCAGAGCAGCTAAGCCTGTGTGCCACAACTACTGAGCCTGCTCTCCAGAGCCTGTGAGCCACAACTACTGAGCCCGCGTGCCAGAATTACTGAAGCCCGTGCACCTAGAGCCCATGCTCCGCAGCAAGAGAAGCCACCACAGTGAGAAGCCTGCGCACTGCAACTTCTGAATAACCCCCGCTCGCCGAAACTAGAGAAAGCCCACATGCAGCAACGAAGTCCCAATGCAGCCAATAAATAAATAAGCAAACAAATAATTAAATTTATATATATAAAAACAGTGGCTGGAGTCTTCTCTTGGGAGCGTCAGGTGATGGAAGTTGGGACTACTTACATGTCCTGCACCACTATGTACTGGTGGGGCACAAGCCCGTCGATCCCGTTGTGTCTTCCTTCCCACCAGTCCTCGGATGCGCGGTGATACAGCAGCAGGGAAGCACCCTTCTTGAAGGACAGCTCTCTGGCAGACCGCCCAACATAGTCAAACTTGGCTATTGCTTCTATTGGCTCATTTTCTACAAAGAACACACCAGAAGATGGTGAGAGCCAGGGTTCTCAGGAAGGCATGATACACTAACTGAAAGGTCTATATGAGCCTTTAGAAATAAACAAGGTCGTTTTAATATCCAGACTGAACAAGGTAATAAAATCATCAAGACAATGAGAAAATGATGCTGTTAAAAGAGATACAGAAAACTATTCTCTTGCTGTCATCAGTTTTTCAGGCCAAGAAAAACTGAACATTAGATCTTAGTTTCCACAGCCTCTTACTAGAGATACCATGACAGTCTAATAAAAAAATATTTAAAGCTTTGCAATATGATATATAAAATCTCTCCTTGGGTTGTAATATCTTCTGCAACAGCTCCAGTATTATCTTGACCAATATTATTTGATCAAGTTCCCTGGCAACATGTTAATACCATTTAGAACATGGAAGAATCACTATCTCAGAACATTAAGAAGTTTATGCTTTATTTGCTTATTTAAAAAAAAAATCAAGTTTACAGAAATCACCACATTAAATACTATTTGAATACATTTAATTTCCTTATGTATTTTTTTGGCACTATCAAATCTTGAAACTACTACCAACAGTAAAGACAACTTTATTTTTTCTAGTATCAAAAACAAATTCTGGATATCACCTGCGAAACAAGCATACCTACTCAAACGACCAGATTCAAAAATTATATCTTCTAGAGATCAAAAAATATTCAAGGGAACAATGGTGAGTGAAAAAAGCCAACCTCAAAAAGTTACATATTGCCTGATTCCATTTATATGGCATGCTTGAAATGACATAATAATTGAGATGGAGAATAGATTAGTGGTTGCCAGAGGCTGGGGTCGGGGGGAAGTGATGGAAGGAAACAGCTAAGGCTATTAAAGGGTAGCACGAAGGATCCTTGTGATGGAACTGTTCTTGATCTTGACTGTGGTTGTGATCACACAAATCTACACGTGTGATAAAACTGTACAGAACTAAGTAAACACATACACGAATGAGTGCATGTAAAACTGGTGAAATGTGAAAATGGTGGAGGGAGTATATCAATATCAGTTTCCTACTTGTAATATTGTACTACAGTTATGTAAAACGTTACCACTGGGGCAAACTGGGAGAAGGGTGTATGGCATCTCTCTGTTGCGTTTCTTACAACTGCATGTGAATCTGCAATGACCTCAAAATTAAAAGTTGAAAAAAAGCTATCAAGCTCTGGGCCTAGAATTGGAATTTCAGCTCTCTTCTAATTCTGACCACAAATATTAAAGGCAAATAAGAGGACAAACTACTCAAAACAACTACAAGAGTTGCTTTTTGTGATCCAGCTTATTGCAAAAAGCCCTGAATCGGGGGCTTTACGATCCTATCTCCCCTCTCCCACCATCACCCCATCCCTGCTACCAACAACACGTGAGTAGGGCTTCCCTGGTGGCGCAGTGGTTAAGAATCTGCCTGCCAATGCAGGAGACACAGGTTCGAGCCCTGGTCTGGGAAGATCCCACAGGATGAGGAGCAACTAAGCCCGTGTGCCACGACTACTGAGCCCACGTGCCACAACTACTGAAGCCCGTGAACCTAGAGCCCGGGCTCCGCAACAAGAGAAGCCACCACAATAAGCATGCGCACCACAACGAAGAGTAGCCCACACTCTCCACAACTAGAGAAGGCCCGCGCGCACCAACGAAGACCCAACGCAGCCAAAAATAAATAAAATTATAATAGGTGAGTAAACTGCTAATTAACAAGAAACAGAACAAAAAAGGGTCAGTACAAGTGGCATATGCTTAGAGAAATCTGTCTATGCAATGAACAATACCTCATTTGCTAAAAACTGAGCATGTATCACTTTCCAAATACTCTAGAATATATGCACACGTAATAGATTAAAACCTGCTTGTCAAATATTTTGTAAGGAACTTTTATCTTCTATTTCCCTTGGTAACAAACCTTTCCATTTAAGAGTTTATTGCTTCCCAAAGTTTACTGCAATATCTTCAATATCTGTTGTACTTCTATGAAATAACTGCACAAGAAATCCTTGGATAGCCAGCTAAACTTTCTCACTTGATAAATTCAAACATCCTCTGGGATGGCAAGAGCATGAAAATCAATAAACATACTGAAAAAGCTTAGGGTTTACCTTATATGAAGGGCCTGGGTGAATTCCAGCTCTATGTTTAAAATAAAGACACACAAGAAAAGCGCCATCTTTTTGCTAGTGGATAATGTTTAGGGTGAATGATATTTCATACGGCAGAACCACAACACGATGATCTGCACACAGTATACTTCTCAGCAAAGTAGGCGTAAAAATAATTTTAAAACACTAGTTTAAGTCCTTTAATAACTGATAACTTTTAGACCGTATGTTAACACTCTGATATTCCATCCTAAAATTATATTTTAATAAAACAATAGCAGCTTTATGAAATATCCCTAAGTCTGCTCACAGAGGAGGAAACAGAACTTTTATTCAAGGAGACTGACTTTATAGTCTGTTCTAAACTTGCATGTAAAGAATAAATCCTGCTTGAACTGAAATGACAGATGCCAATTTTTTTTAACCCCAGTTCTCCCTGGGGAAGGGGTCCCCAACCCCCAGGCCACGGACCAGTACCTGTTAGGAACTCGGCGGCACAGCAGGAGGTGAGCGGCAGGTGAGCGAGCAAAGCTTCATCTGTACTTACATCTTCATTGCTCGTACTACCACCTGAGCTCCGCCTCCTGTCAGCATTATGGTGAGTTGTATAATGATTTCATTATATATTATAATGTAATAATAATAGAAATAAAGTGCACAATAAATGTAATGTGCTTGAATCATCCTGAAACTATTCCCCCGCCCCTGGTCTGTGGAAAAATTGTCTTCCACGAAACCGGTCCCTGGTGCCAAAAAGGTTGGGAACCACTGCCCTGGGGGACAGAAATCAACCTGTCTGTGGTACAGGGGACACAAATAAACATCCACAGAGGAGTGAAGTCATGCCAATGAACTCATGCCAAAAAGAGCTTCGTGATATGTAGTTTGCAAATTCTGATGTGACACACCCATATGTTTAAATTGTTTTACTGAAAGAAAGTGGAAAGATAACAGCATAACATAGCATACAACCTATGTACCTGTCAAAGGGAAAAGAAGAGAGAACTATTAATATTCTTTAATGCCATTCAGTCTTACACTGTCAACACTGGCCAAGGGCGATTTAAGACTATTTAATAGATAATATACAAATTTTATCATAATTTCATCATCATGCCCTCTATGCTCATTATCTCTTTTTGTTTTTTGAAACAACTAGCAACAAGATTATCAGACTCTGCTTATATGATTCAAATGTAAAGATGTTTTAAAAGAATGACCAGATGGATCAGAAGTACACTTTACTGGTAATCCTACTACATCAACTAGTAATTCTGAGCAATTTCATTATTTTGACTCTTTCTACTCCCATGAGAGAAATTTCACAGTCAAGTGTCAATAAGCTATTTATACACATCTGAGTCTCATCATTGCAGAGCAAATCGATCTCAGGGCATGGAGACACACCATACCCCTTTCATGTAGGGTTACACAGTCCTTTAAGGTCCTGCAGAGACTTTGTAGAATGCTACTGCTACCAATAACAACATTAATAAGGGTGAACACGATAACTTCATTTTCCTACAAGGCAATTATAATTTTGTGCAAAGGGAAAGAAAATTCAACAAAGCTGATTTTCTGACTGCCTGGTGCTATCAAGTCTTATATTTCCATTTCTTGTAATTTTATACAAAGTGCTAGTACATCGCACTACCCCTTTGGGACCTTGCTGTCCCTGACACTTTCTCTCCTAGATCTGTTACCCACTGCCCTTGCGGACGATGATTCTGTTCTGTGACAGCCTGTCTTTTGGAAACAAAAGCTACTCTCTAGTGATACCATGACAGAGAAAAGAAAACACAATACCTAGATGATCAAAAAGACAATCAACACTCCAGTTAATTTAGCTACAGGACTTTCTGGCTGCGGGCAAGGGTCTCTGTCCTTTGTAAGCAATGCTTTTCTTTCCAGCAAAATCAGGTGAACATGATCAAAATATTATCTCAAACACAGAGCCCTCAGCAAAGCTGCTCTTTTGTAGCCAAGAGGTAAGAACAACTGCCAGATGGTGCGGTGGTAAGACAGATGCTTGGAAAGAGAGATGGCTGGGGCTTTGTCTTGGGCTTTTCCTGCCACTGGGGCAAGCAAGGAAACACTCACAAGTCATCAGTGAAAAAGGAATGAATCACAAAGAAACACAGAAACTCAAGACAGAAGAATGGAGAGTGGCCGAGGGAGGGCTCAGAGACCTTCAAAAGCAATACCACAGAAATAGAAGCCCTCACTTTAGTTTCTTCTAACTTAAGTTCTAAAAATGTCAATTTATCCTACTTTTAAAAACACAGGGGCTTCCCTGGTGGCGCAGTTGAGAATCCGCCTGCCAATGCAGGGGACACGGGTTCAAGCCCTGGTCCGGGAAGATCCCACATGCCGCGGAGCAACTAAGCCCGTGCACCACGACTACTGAGCCTGCGCTCTAGAGCCCATGAGCCACAACTACTGAGCCTGCGTGCTGCAACTACTGAAGCCCGCATGCCTAGAGCCCGTGCTCTGCAGCAAGAGCAGCCACTGCAATGAGAAGCCCGTGCACTGCAACAAAGAGTAGCCCCCACTCTCCACAACTAGAGAAAGCCCGTGTGCAGCAACGAAGACCCAACACAGCCAAAAATAAATAAATAAAATAAATTAATATATATATTAAAAAAACACACAAATAAACTTTTTTTTTTTTTTAAAGCACAGGGTAGACCTAGACATCCTGAAAACCCTCCTGCTGAAATCAACTAAAAATGCTGGATTAAAAAAAAATCTTTGTAATCACATTAATTATGACTGTGAGGAATATTAAAGACCAAAAACCTGGTGAATGTGGGAACCCACCAAGGTAAACAGAACACTAGAATATGTTAAGTCGGAGTTTGCCTGGAGGGAATTTTCCCTGCCTGGTTAACTTAAACTTTATTCTGCACAAAAGACTAGGTCCAGGGGCTGCCCAGTGTGGAGAATCTAAGCCCCACCAAAGGATCAAACTCTCTGTGTCACAGTGGACTTCTAGTTCTGAAATCTTCCTCCCTTCTCACTCTCCATACTTCTCCATAGATGTAACCACACCAACTCTGGACTTAAGGAAATAATCTGTCTCAAGCCTTGGGAAACAAATCACCTTAGAGAATCCCAACCACGTTTCAGTCCTCTGGCAGGTTTGCAGTTTAAGTTCACACTACCTGGGTGGTCTGAAAAAATCTCAGACTAAAAATCTACTGTGGTCCCAAGCTGGTTATGCACCAGGCAGACGTATATGAAAACCCTCTCTGGAGGGGACATACCTTCAACTCAACATAAAGGAATTCCATGAAGTTCTAAGAAATAGGTAAAAAATTTATAAAACACACTGGAAATAAGATCCAATGAGCAAAGCCGACAAAAACAGATCCAGGAAGACTTCAGCTATTAGCATGATTAGACACATAATCTAAAACAATGGAAAGGATTAATATCGTAAGAGCAACCGACCAAGTAGATGTGAAAGTAAACTGAACAGAACTTGTAGAAAAAAAAATTAAAAATAAAAACACAGTGAATGGGTTTAAAGCAGATTAGTCACAGCTAAAGAGAGAATAAAAGGCTTATGCATACAGCTAAAGAGGTACTAAGAAAAAACCGACCGCTTTATATGTTCACATTAAAAAAGTGTCAAAAAGTAATGTTAAATATTAAAGTTAAGTTAGAGAGACAAAAAAATGATTACTACAGAGAAAAGTATAAAAGTTTAATGGGAGACATTAAGTAACTAGAAAGGTGTTTGTGGATTGGAAGACTGAATATTATAAAAATATCAATTTTTTTCATATTAATACATGTAGGATCAGTGCAATGGCAGTCCAAACCTCAACAGGTCTTTAGGTTGTTTTTTCCTTGTTTGTTTCAAGAACTTGAAAAACTGAGTTTAAAATTTAAGTGAAAAAGGCCAAGAATTGTTAAGAGGAACAAATTCAGAGGTCTTGATTTGCCACATGTTAAGATTTATTAAAAGGTATCAAAATTAAGACAGGGGTGTAGGGATAGACAAGTGGACCCATGGAAAAGAACAGAGCCCAGAAACAGATTCATGCAGAGATGACACTTGATTTATGATAAAGGTGTGGAGCAGTAGAGAAAGGACAACTAAGGCTGGGACAGTGGGGACAACTGTGCACCCATATGGAGAAAAAAGGGAACAAATCCCTACCTCACACCATATCTCCACATAAATTCCTGGTAGAATTAAGACCTGTGTGTGAAAAACAAAACCTGAAAGGATTTAGCAGAGGATATGGAAGAACTTCTTCATTAACCTCAGGGCACAGGATTTCTTAAAGGAGATGCAAAGTGAAACAACCATGAAGGAAAAGATTGGTAAATTCAGCGCCTTTAAAATTAAGATTCTCTGTTTGGCAAAAGATACAATAAGCACATGAGAGACAAACTACAGAGCGGAAGATATTTGCAAATCATATATCCAATAAAAGACCCGATCCAGACTCACAAAGAGCTCTTATAAATAAGAAAAAACCAAAGCCAAACTAAACTAAAATAAGCAAAAAAAGCCCAGAGAAAATGATAGTGGGCAAGTGGGCCCTAAATGGGCAAAAGATAGGAATTTCACAAAGAAGAAATCTAAACATACAAAAATTAGTATATCTGCATTAACCATGTTTTTCATTTTCTGTAGTGTGAGCTCTGAGGCCTCGCTGCCCCTGGAGGGACTGTCCCTCCCAGGGTTAGCCAATTCCTAGGGATGGTAGACAACTCACCTGGAATGTGCTTTTCAAATACAAACCAACCGATCCAGAGCCTATATCCCAACCACCTTCTCTCTGGGGCTCTCACACGTTACACCACTATCTGTCTGCCCCAATCACTTCAGAGCCAGGTACCAGACAACCAGAGACAGCCCCAGAGCCCACTGAAATTATTCAAACTAGGCAATCCTAACCCTGCTTACCCTGCCTCTCATGTTCCTTTCTGTGGAAACCACAATAAAAGCTCTTACCCAGTTGTTCCTCTCCCTCTGCCTCCTGACTGACCCTGGTGCTTTCCTTGGCCCCCTCAGGTGTGATGTGTCCCCTCCTCTTAGGAACTGTATCAAATTATCTTTTCAATGGCGATGATCTCCCAATCTGCTGGCCTTACCATACCTCAAATTTTCTATTAATACACTATATTTTAAAACAACATCTTCGTCAGTAATCAGAGAAATGTAAATTAAAATCACAATGAGATGCCATTACACACTGACAATATTGGCAAAGATTACAATATTTTATAAAGTCAAGTGTTGGTACTTCCCTGGTGGTCCAGTGGTAAAGAGTCCACCTTCCAATGCAGGGGACACAGGTTTGATCCCTGGTCAGAGAACTAAGATCCCACATGCTGCGGGGCAACTAAGCCCATGGGCTACAACTACTGAGCTCACGTGCCTCAATGAGACAGCCCGTGTGCCGCAAACTACAGAGCCCACGCGTTCTGGAGGCTGTGCGCCACAACTAGAGAGAGAAAACCTGCACACTACAACTAGAGAGAAGCCCCAGTGCTGCAACGAAGAGACCACACGCCGCAATGAAAGATCCCGCGTGCCTCAACGAAGATCCCGTGTGCCGCAACTAAGACCTGACACAGCAAAAAAAAATAAAGGAAAAAAAAATCAAGTGTTGATGACTATGTACAACTGAAAGGCTGCGACACTGCTGGTGGGAGTGGATATCCTTACAACCATTATCAAAAATAGTTCGGCAGTACGTAGTAAAGTTGAAGACATGCTACTCCTATGTGTGTATATCCTAGAGAAACTCTACATTTGCAGTAGGATACATGTTTGAAATATTCATAGGTGCACTGTTTTTAATGGCAAAAAAATAGAAAACACCTCACATATTCATCAATAATAAAACAAATACAATGGAATATAGGTAAATAAATGATTATAACTGCATGCAACAATGGATGAATTTCAGAAACATAATACTGAGTAGAAAAAAATCATGAAAAGTATATACATATGATTCCATTTATGAAACGTTAAAGAAAATAGAAAATGAAACAATAAATCACTTAAAAGTACAAACATATAGTGGTTACCCTGGAGGGGTAAAGAAGGCAATGGGTTCAGGAAAGCGCAAAGGTAATGATACCCTTTTCTTAAACTTGGTGGTGGTTCCACAAGTGTTCATTCTTTGCACTTTACACATATTTAGTAAGTATTCTTTTGTATCTACTGAATTCTTATTATAAGCAATTCTTAAAAAATGGATATAAAGACTAATTTTATAGTAGCATGGGCACAAATGCATACCGTCTTCACTGGTGTGGGGCTCTGTACCAGCGTCCTGATCCACTTCCTCCAATGTACCGTGCTCACTGTATGGGCTGTCGCTGAGGAGCGGAAATAGAAATTCATATGAAGCCAAAGTGGAAAGCATTTCAAAGATGAACAATTGCTACTGTAAAAAAAAATAAGACTTTGGAATGGCAAAGGAGTTACTGGACAGCCTTTCAGTGGAATGCTGGAGCCTCTAGGATTCTCTAATGCTATGGGAATGTATGTACCTTCACCTTTGACACATTACAAATCTGTAAAGACAAAATTAACTTGTAGGAAATTGATAGTATTACAAATAATTCTTATCCATAAAAATGAAAATTTGTTGAATTCTAGTGGAATATGATTATTGCCCCATGGATACACCAGTTTCTGCAAATTCATTTCAATATTCCCTACTGCATAAAAATGGATGGCTCTTCAGTTTCTGCTTTGAATTGATTGTAGTATCTTTTTTAACTTTTCTAGACACATGTTCATTTTTGTATCCGAGAGTCAGATTTTATCCTTTAACATTACCACTATCTCTTCTCAAATGTATGCTGATAAATGGAATGCAATGGTTACAAATACAAACCCGACATTACTGTAAAAGCCCACTTACATTGCTGGCATTGGGGAACAGGGATGACTACTATATTACTGACTTTCTGTTTAAAATGAGCGATACCCATAAAAAACACTATGTATGGGAGAAGGACATAATCAAGCACGTGTTACTGGCTGCAAGACTCTTCATTATGGGGCTTTTACCCTGTTTGTAAAAATGCAGCAACCACAAAAGTTCTAGAATACAACGCATCAAATAATATCGACCAGACATCCACATACTTGCTCTGTGATAAAATGAACAAGACAACAGAACTTACTGACATAGCTCTGAATATCTGGAAATACCAAACATGACTGACACTGGCCTCGAAACAAATACAACTAGGAAAATAAAATTCTGAATCTCACCAGGGCTGAGTTTTATTCATTTATCTTCCCAGAGCCAAGCTTAGTCAGTATGTGCATGTAGTAAGTGCTCAAGTAAATATTTTAAAATTGAATTTCACATAAAATTGCTAGATACACTATAAAACTAGAATCTATCATGCTTTATTGTTAATTTAGCAGTACTTGTGGAAATAGTCAACTCTCAATTTTCTTAAGGCATAGGATCATATGTAGTTTAAGAATATACTGTGGTTTAAGTAAAAAATAAGTGTACTCTGAGTTATTTAGATCTTTCAGTTACTTATTCTACTTCTACTTCATCTCCAGGAAGGCAGTGGGAAACCAAGTGTCCCGAGGAGGGTCCAGAATGAAGGACTTAGACAAATTTATTTCCAGCTTCTCCTTAGTCTGAGCTGCACAAAGCAGTTTCCGAGGTAGGCTGGGAGGCAGCTGCTGAGTGGGAAGACTCGTGTGGACTTTGGAATCAGACAAGACTTGGGCTGCGTCCGGTAACCACTAGCCATTGGACAGGCTCCTCGGCCTCTCTTAACTTACTTGGTAGAGTGGTTGTGAGGAATAAAAGAGATCAGATGCACTGAGAAGCTGGCACACGGTAGGGGCTCAAGGAGTCAAAACCACGTTGATTGTGTATGATTTCTTAGAAGCTAGCACTCATATATCAAACAGTGAACATAAACATTTTAGGGTTCCTTACCTTTGGGACTGTTCAATGGACTATACCCCTCATTTTTATACTTCATTGGGAGGTGACTACAATGCCATGTTAAAACATTTTTATCCCAACAATATAATAATAAATTTGCTCAAAGTGACCATAACTGGTTAGGATAACATTTATTTGTAAGAATGGAAATAAGGAAGAATGAAAACACATTTGGTTGACGGCGCGCCTTTTAAATGAGAATTTTGAAAGACTTTATATAGAATCAAAACTAGTTAGGAATGAAAATAAAATCTGTCAATTCAATCAGTTATCTTTTCTTGATATAATAGTAAAAATTAACAAGAGCTCTATATATCAAAATCATTCTCTACAAAAGTCATGATAGGATGGATATATCTATAAAGATGTCATGCTTGGGGAAAAGAGAGGGATGAATATGAAATTCCATAAGAAGAAGCCAGTGTTGTCATGGATTTTAGTATTCTAATGTATCTCAAGTGTTCTTGCTGCTGCTTCTTTTGTTTTTAAACTGGAAGCACTGGCAGCCTATAGTCAGTGTTCTTTTTCTTAATTAAGTTGATATCTGTACTTCCATAATTCTTCCAGGGGGAGAAGGACTAAAATTCTTAGACTTACCAATAGTCATCTCCAGCCATACATTTCTCATAAACAGGGCCATCCAGCTCTTTAGCATCTGGGAAAATAGTCTCATGGTGGATGATGATGGTTTTGACAATCTCATTCACATGAGCCTGGCAGGACACTTGATCCTGTATTTCTGGGACAGGCATCAACGTGGGTCCAAAGCAAATGGCCAGGTTATAAGGGTCCATCATGTTCTCATCACTGTACTGTGAAAGACTACGAAAAGAGGCAAGAAAGGAGTTAACATGAGAAAAAAAGAAAATCAATGTTTAATAAGATACTTCCTATTCTAAAAATATCTATCTAAAAGATTTTATTTGGTTTTTATTATTAGAATAAAATGATATTCCACCCTGCTTTAAGGTGGCTCAGCAAATTCCAAAGAAAGTAAAGCGACTTACCTTCCAACTTGGTAGAAACTGAAAGGGGAACATAAATCCTGTTTGCTTAAGTGGTATTTTTTAAAGCCACAAGGGAGTTTAAGATAATCTCTACTACGATGGAGACGCGGATCAAGTAAATGAGTTTCATTTGTAAACATTATGGTCCGGCTGTAAATGCTGCTCAGGTAAATCTGGGAGGGGCAGCAGTGATCTCTATAAAGCTTTACGGAGATCTTTAAAATTGTTCTCCAACGAACCGAAAACATCTCAGATTTCAGTTTTTTCCCATAAATCTTGAGGAGCGTCTGGAGGAAAACAAATCCCCTTTTCTTTGTACCCGCTGTGAGAAAGCAAGCAACTCCAGGCTTTGTAATTTGCTTTTGGGTAAGACTACCAACACTAGGTGACAACCAGTGTCATAAAACACACAAGTGCAAGAGAAGGGGAAAAGAATCCTCCATTCTTGCATTCCACCTAAAGCTGGTCAGCTACAAACTCTGAGGAGATTTCCAGTTGCCTAGTACTAATTTCTAAATCCAATCCAATGGCTATTTGTGAGATATTTCCCACAGGTGACTGAAAATAAGCCAGCTCTTTACTGCTATGCCTCGTAACACATGGGCAAGGTGCTGCTCCAGGGAGGATCCAGAGAATCTACCTTTCAGTGTATAGAATGTCAACATTGAAAGGAAATGTAAAATCCAGGTGAACAGATGACAAATGGAAGGAGAAAAAAAGAGACTCTATATTTGTGAGATGTTGACAGACACAAAGAAACGGAGATACCACGTGACGTGATACTTTACCCTGTTTTGGAAATAAGATAGCCTAGAAAGTGGAAAATACAAAAGCATGATTTCCACAGGTAACATATGTCTTTCTCTTCTGCCATTTCTCCAACATAAAATCTTAAAAACAGTTCACAAATAACAGCCAGTGATCATGTTACAGATCATCTTGAAAATGAATGCAGGAAGGAAAAGTGAGATTCAGAATAAGAATGGTCTAATTTTCAAAAGACCCACTTAAGCTCAATGGGGAGAGTCACAGTCTTTCTGGGTCTTTAATTTTGTGCTGGCTTGAAGAGCAAAAACTTGACATAAAAACGTTACATACATGTTTTGATTTTACAATTGAAAGAGAATAGTTTCTTTTCCCAAAATTCCTGTCCCGAGCATCCTATCCTAGAGGCTGGGCCTTGCCTCTGCATGAAGGCAGATGCAGGGGACCAAGGGGCATCTTTGGGCAGAAATGCTGGAAGCAATGCCAATCGTCTGACGAATGGCACGATGGCCATTCTGTTGAGATACACGGTGAATTAGATTCAGGTTTTGAGAACTTTCTTGGTTCATGGTCAGTCTGCTTTCCTAATCCATTGTGGTTTATTCGTTCACAGTTGGTTTCGCTCAGGTGTGTCAGGAAAATTTGGTAGGGACAGCATGGAGAGGACCAGCAGGGATGCAAGGTGCTCCATGTTGGGGAAGGAGAGGCACATGCAATCTTCAGATTTTTACAATTGCCTGGGTGACTTGGCTTATTTAAAGGTAAAAATTTACAGGATGTATTTAACCTAAACTAGATTATACCCATCTCTCTAGATACTGCGAATTTCCAGGGGTGACTTCTGTACAAATGTCATTTGTGAATGCTTTAGCTCCATTCTGTATGGTTCCTTGCCAGCATTTCCCTATTTTAGGATACTTGGCTTGCAGGGGGTCAGCCTGAATGGGTGTGACTTCAGGGAGAGTTAGCAGGGTTGTAATAAATCCCCATGGCTTTTAAGAACTTAAAACTTCCAGTGAAATAGAGAAGAGAAAATATCCTAATTTTAAGAAGGGAGAATTCATGCTGGAGTGAGAAAGCATTTGCCCAAGCTTACTCTGCCTGGATTTTAAATTTCCAGTTATTTAACTGAAACACTGAAGTGCAAGGGGGCTCTTAGATAGGACCTGGGGAAGATGTTCTTATAATGGAGCCCATGTATCTACAAGTGACACAACTGAAAATCAAGTTGCCTAAATTAAAAGAGTAAAGATTCCTTGAAAATAATGCAGTGAGTTTTAAGATTTCTGTTACATTGTTTTAGAGAATGTTTTAGAAATATCATCTTTTTGACAAGGTCTCATTATACTGAATTTGCAGAAAATTCTTTTTTGGATTTGTGTATAAATCTCACCTACACTTTCCCTCCTTCCCTGACTACAACTTTAAAAATCACAGAAATTTTCTGCAGTGAGCAGGTGGTTTACATCATTTTAACAAAACATTCATGACATTGGCTTTGGATGGAAGTTGGAAAAACAGGTAATTCACTGAAAAGTGCTCTTTTTAGTAATACTTGTATATTTTTGCAATTATGGCCACAGTTTCTGCATCTGGTGACAGGCTTATTTAAGGTAGGTCACACAATGACTTTGATCTGCTGAGGAAAAATGTACCTTCAGTCTCTATTCAATCATTTCCTCTTCAACTCTGCTGATAAATGGAACCCAACGCACATGTTACAGAATCCAGGAACAAAGAACTCAGAGGGGTGCAAATGGAATTAAGATGAGCATTTTGGCAGAGAATTATGGTACTTACTGATTGAGGAAGGCAAAGAGGTACCTCATCACTATAAGGACCGACCTGGGCAAGGTCAGGAGGAGTTTGCGGATGTGAAGCGCCCTCTCATAGAGATTATCTATTCCTATAGACAGAAGAGCACATGATCAGGATGCTTTCACTGGCCACATTTAAAGCAGAACACTCTAGCACCCAAATTTCAGGTACATATCTGAACATAAGCAATACTTTGCCTTTGGGTGAGATGCAGTCATAACCAATAAAGCAAGTAAGTGATCAGCTTGGGTGTACCACCATTTCCGAGGGTGTCTCCTCTGACCCATCACTGTTTTCCGATGTCCATGGTCTTGGCTCTTAGCAACTTAGAGTCTTCTGAATTTAAAAATCATTTTTCACCTGCTGCTATTTCTACATTTTGCATCTGATATGGTTTAAACTCCTTTTTGCTGCATATTAACTCAGGTGACTTTTTTGGGACATGACACCTCTCCCTCTCCACGATTCATTAATTCATCATGTATTTGTCTTTTACTATTATTCACGCAATGTGCCAGGTTTTGAATCTCCTCTTCCTCAAAACCATCCGAATATTTTATTTATATGAACTTTTACCTTGTATTATTTCATCAAATTTTAAAAATAAATATTTTAGGAGAGCCTACTAGGTTTCAAGCACTAAGTTAGGCATTGGAAATACCTTAGTGACATGATTCCTGCTCTCACAGAACTTTTGCCCTGGTGTTTATAGTTATGTATTTCCTTATCCTGTTTTCCCTGTGGGATGGTGAGCTCCCTGAACAGAAGGTGATCTTGGACTTCCTAGTATTATTTTACCTCTTTATTAGGAATATAAATTGTCCAAAGCTTCTCAATACTAAAGTGTTGTGAATAACAGCAAAAAGGTTAGTGCTAATAATCCATTTTCTGTATACTGGTCTACATTTTACAACGCATTTTCACATCTGTTATCTAATTTAATGCAAAAAACAATACAGTGGAGTAGGCAGGGCAAGCACTTAGCATCGCCATTCACTGGGCTAGCAAAATGAGCACTGGGTAAGTGGCTTACCCAAGGTCAGCTGGCTAGAAAGGTGGAACTAGAATTAGAAACTGTTTTCTATTTCATAAGTCTGGCTATCTTTCTTGGATTTCAAAGTACCTTTATAAAGTATAACGTTTTAAAAAAATTAATTATTTATTTTTGGCTGTGTTGTGTCTTAGCTGCTGCGCGGGCTCTCTCTAGTTGCGGCGAGCAGGGGCTACTCTTTGTTGCGGTGCACAGGCTTCTCATTGCAGTGGCTCCTCTTGCTGTGGAGCACGGGCTCTAGGTGCACAGGCTTCAGTAGTTGTGGCTCCCGGGATCTAGAGCACAGGCTCAGTAGTTGTGGCACACGGGCTTAGTTGCTCCGTGGCATGTGGGATCTTCCTGGACCAGGGATCGAACCTGTGTCCCCTGCACTGGCAGGTGGATTCTCAACCACTGTGCCACCAGAGAAGTCCCTATAAAGTATAACTTCGAAGATATCCAATAAACATACATTTGAGAGAAATATTTCAGAGACTATTTCAAAAACATTTTGAAGCTCACTATGATTTAATGTTACTACACTGTTCTTAATTGCTCTTGAGATAATCATATATCCTACTTGAAAATCTCAGGCCTCAGCTTCTACCACTACAGCCAATTGATTCTCCTCCCACTTCTCAGGTTTTTGGACCCTCTCCCATCCATGAATGTAGTTATCCTTTAAGGATCTCTACTTGGTTCTCTACCATGGCAACCTCATCCAGTCTCAAGGTTAGGACCATCACGTCTATGAAGATGGTATCTTTGCTTCATTTTTCTCCCTTGTCTGGGACATAAGTCCTGTTGTTTTTACCACTGAATATCTCACTGCTAACTTCCTAACTGAAGTCTTTATTATTTCTAACTTGGACCATCATAATACTCTCCTAACTCAAGTTTCCCTTTCTAATTCCTCTTAAACCAGCAGTTCTTAACCTTGACTTGGAATCACTTAGGAAGATTTTATTAAAAGGCTGATGCCTGAGATTCTTTTATGCGGCCAAGGTTGAGAACCACTGCCTGAACTACTCACGCCAAGCCTCATTTCCCTGGAATCTTGAGTGCTGACTCCAGCTGCTTTCCACTTATTATCAAACCACCACGTTAATAAGGTATTTTCATTTATTTTCCATGGGTGAAAAGATGGGGAAAAAATATTAGGAATATTCTCACTTAACCACTGAGGAGTTTGCAAAACAACAAATAGTTTATCAGAATTCCTGGGAAAAATCACTTTCATTCCCAACTTTGAGTATGCTGTAGCTGGAACTGTAGCTAACACCTTTGAGAAAATGGATTTCAGAAACTCTCAAAAAGAATGTAAGTCAACACTCTATGACATAAATCACAGTAAGATCCTTTCTGACTCACCTAGAGGAATGGAAATAAAAACAAAAATGGGACCTAATGAAACTTAAAAAAGCTTCTGCACAGCAAAGGAAACCATAAACAAGATGAAAAGACAACGCTCAGAATGGGAGAAAATATTTGCAAACGAAGCAACTGACAAAGGATTAATCTCCAAAAGATACAGGCAGCTCATGCAGCTCAATATCAAAAAAAAACCCAATCCAAAAATGGGCAGAAGACCTAAACAGACATTTCTCCAAAGAAGATATACAGATTGCCAACAAACACATGAAAGGACGCTCAACATCACTAATCATTAGAGAAATGCAAATCAAAACTACAATGAGGCATCACCTCACACCAGTCAGAATGGCCATCATTAAAAAATCTACAAACAATAAATGCTGGAGAGGGTGTGGAGAAAAGGGAACCCTCTTGCACTGTTGGTAGGAATGTCAATTGATATAGCCACTATGGAGAACAGTATGGAGGTTCCTTAAAAAACTAAAAATAGAACTACCATATGACCCAGCAATCCCACTACTGGGCATATACCCTGAGAAAACCATAATTCAAAAAGAGTCATGTACCACAATGTTCACTGCAGCTCTATTTACAATAGCCAGGACATGGAAGCAACCTAAGTGTCCATCGACAGATGAATGGATAAAGAAGATGTGGCACATATATACAATGGAATATTACTCAACCATAAAAAGAAATGAAACTGAGTTATTTGTAGTGAGGTAGATGGACCTAGAGTCTGTCATACAGAGTGAAATAAGTCAGAAAGAGGAAAGCAAATACCGTATGCTAACACATATATATGGAATCTAAAAAAAAAAAATGGTTCTGAAGAACCTAGGGGCAGAACAGGAATAAAGACGCAGACATAGAGAATGGACTTGAGGACACAGGGATGGGGAAGGGTAAGTTGGGACGAAGTGAGAGAGTGGCATGGACATATATACACTACCAAATGTAAAATAGATAGCTAGTGGGAAGCAGCCACATAGCACAGGGAGATCAGCTTGGTGCTTTGTGATCACCTAGAGGGGTGGGATAGGGAGGGTGGGAGAGAGATGCAAGAGGGAGGGGATATGGGGATATATATATATGTATAGCTGATTCACTTTGTTATACAGCAGAAACTAACGCAACATTGTAAAGATATTATACTCCAATAAAGATGTTAAAAAAAAGCATAAAAAAAAAGAATGTAAGTCAAACACAAGGACCTACTGTAGAGCATAGGGAACTATATTCAATATCTTGTAATAAACCATAATGGAAAAGAATCTGAAAAAGAAATAACCGAATCACTTTGCTGTACACCTGAAACTAATGCAATATTGTAAATCAACTATACTTCGATAAAAAATAAACAAAGAGAAAAAAGAATGTAAGTCAAACATTATCATCCAATGAACATTTTTGTAACACAAGTTTTCAACATAAACCTATAACTAATAATAGTGTAATTTCAGTAATATTGAAGTAAAACATTTATATTCTGTTTTATTTGTAAAGTATTTCAAAATGGACAAAATTACAATACTACGAACAAGGTCAGTGTCACATCTATCAAGTATAAGCACTTTGTTTAATATACTTTCCAGACAACGGTCTTGACTTTTTTCTGAAAAAGGGGAATGAGACTTTAAAAGAAGTTGTTAAACAGGTGCATAAGTTTACTAAGGTCACAAAAACTCAGTAATCAAGTTATCAACATTTCCACCTAATTCAGTTTCAAGAGTGTCAGTAGGACCAAAACATGTCCCAGGGAAATTGGTTTATCTTTCATGACAACTTCATGGGACACCTGAAGAACCCACATTGTACGGAGAGGGAAGATGAAATACCCACAGATGATTTGCAAGGCATTGAGAGTTTGGTGGAGTGAATTTTGCATCTATAAATGCTATATAGGTTTAGGCATAATTGGATTATTGTTTCATATCTGAAATTAACTGGTTAAAAGTTTATTATCTAAGATAACTGACTTTTTAAAGTATGACTGTTGTTGCTGCTTTAAGTTAAAGATAAAAAGATGATTTAGCATGCTTGTATATAGAAAGACTATCTCAAAAAACAAACAAAAACTCTCAAAGGTGAAATTATACAGATTATGACCCATTATTAAAAGTAAACATTGAGATTATCATCTATTCCTTTGGTCATTAAAAAAAATTTGAATAATTTTATATCATACCTCAAGCCAAATAATTACAATGTTTAATATATATCTGTAAATATTAAATTGTAAAAAGGAACTGTCCCATTAATGGGCCCCCTGATTGGCAATGCCCTTTACTCTCTTCCAACCACATACAAAGTCATATAGGGGTTATGATTAAGAACAAAGTAGCAAAAAAGTTTTACTATTGTTTACAGAAGATCTGGAGTGTTTCAAGAGTTAAGTCTACTGATTCTCCAACTAACCCTCAGTTTAAGGTTAAGGTCAACTATCAGGGAGAGGGTTTTAGCATCTTAAAGCTAGTTTTGGGGTCCTAGAGTTAAAGCACAAAAGGAAAGGAAAGAATGCAAAAGGAACCACTCAATGTAGTATTCATCTTTAATATTTGTCAAATTCCATAGGGGGCCTGTCATTTTTAGGCTAGAAGAGAATATAGGTATTACTTCCAAGAGGCTTCATCTTAATTCAAGATCCTATTGTTTCTATTTCTGAGTTCTAAACTCAGTTCCCCTGCTCCTTAAAGGCAGTTTTGTTTTTGTTTTTTTTTTACTTAAAAAGAATTGGGGAACAGATATTTACATACCGATTTCATAGTAGAATTATTCATAACAATCAAGAGGTGGAAATAACCCAAATGTCCATTGATGGATGAGTGGATAAACAAAATGTGGTATGTACACACAATGAAATATTATTCAGCCTTATAAAGGAAGGAAATTCTAATATATGCTACAACAAGGATAAACCCTGAAGATGCTATGCTAAGTGAAGTGAAGTCAGACACAAAAAGCCATACATAAATACTGTATAATTCCACTTATATGAGGTCCCTAGAGTAGTCAAATTCCTAGAGACAGAAAGTAGAATGGTGGTTGTCAGAAGCTAGAGGGAGGGAGGAGTTTAATGGGTAGAGTCTCAGTACAGCATGATAAGAAAAATTCTGGAGATGGATGGTGGTAACAGTTGCAAAACAATGTGAATGGATTTAATGCCACTGAACTGTACATTTAACAGTGATTAAAATGGTAAATTTTACATTATGTCTCTTTTACTGCAATAAAAAAAAGAATGGCAGAGGGGTGCTCTGTGAGATGCAAAGGAAGATTTCAGGACAGGAAAGCAAGAGGAATATAAAAAAGTGACACCAAGAAGACTAAATAAAATCATGTGAGGCAGGCATTCATAAACGAAAGCAAAACAGAATTGCTGGCATTCCTGAAGTAGGAGCAAGTCAACGTCTCCCAAAGGCCAGACCACGACGGCTGTGAGCAGGACTCAGATGGTACCTGGCTGGCTGCTTAACAGGCTTGCGGCACGCATCCTACAGGAATCGCACTCTTGTGTAAATGACTCATTAACTTTCCTGAGTCCAGTTAGCGGGTCAAAATTTATGGTTGCTACAGATACTCTGATTAACGTGCATTCCCCCCTGGCTCTGAGTGTGGCAATACATGGTCTTTCACAATTTTATGCTGCATGACAAGATGGGTGTTTTCTTCTCCTCAGAAAAGTCATCGGTGAGGAAAATCAGTATTTCATCTGGATTTCTTTTATGATGGCCTTTGTTTCCACGTTTCAGCATCTCATGTAATTAGGTAAAAGTGGCATTCATCCAATTTCGGTTACATGCTCAAAGCTCCCTAGGCTAATTTATGTTCTTTCCCTAGCATTGCAAGGTTCCCATGTCAGGATGCCAACTTCACAGCATGGGGGTTTGACACATCTATGTAAACGTGCGTGGAAAATTCACCACCAAACACAAGTGGATTCAGAAAACGACAAAAAGTTCAAATGGCCATTCCTCTGAAAATATCAGTTCTTCTGTGGCACTATCTGTAAAAGTGTTTGTCAGAAAACAAGTAAGATAACACAAGATGCAAATTTATCCTTAAGTATAAAGACAGGGAAGGAAATTCCTTGATGGCTATATTTAGAAATGGCTTATGTAAGAGCAGGTACACAGATATTTCTGAGCTCCATAGCCCAACAAGCAGTAATCAAGGGGAATTTAACAGTTCCAGGGTATTTTTAGGTTCAGTGTTAGATGCTAATAATGTCAGGGTATCAATCAGTTGTGTGTAATAGTGTATGTGTGCGAATGAAAGGAAAAGAAAAACAGATGTTCTCGTACATGTGGATGGATCCTAGCTTAGCCTTGAGATGAGTTACCAGCTGTTCTTCCAGGTAAGAAATGAACTGCTTGTAAATCTCTCTAATTAACCATTAATAGATTTGGATTCTGTGAATTAAGCCACTGTGCTCTTTCCTAGTTAACTAGCAACACTGTAGATATAAATATATAATGTCTCTCCTTCTGCTGAATTACCATATTGAAGTTAGTAAAGAACTGAGTCTTAGCCTAGGAAACCTTACCTGTTCAGTTCCAATACTAAGCCTACTAAACATTTTTAAGGAGAAAAGGAATCTTTGAGAAAATCATTATAAGGCATGAAACAAATTTATAGAGTTCAGAGAGATACCACGTATGGCAGTAAAGCCAAAAGAATTTTTAGCAACAAAAACACACACTGGAGCGCCAGGAAAAGAGTTCAAAAGATTTTTACATAAAACGATCAGATATGGGCAAACAAATTTATGTACCAAGAGGTTCATCATGGTATTTTTGTATAATTACAAAATCACTGGAAACAACCTAAATTTCTAAAACTAGGGGATTTGTTAAATAAAAACCATTATATGGACACTAAAAACTATGTTTTGAAAAATACTTAGTGATGTGGGAAAATGTTAATAACATCATTACATTTAAAAAGTTTAAAAAAGCAAATATGTTATAATTTTTAATAACAGATTTATTGAGATACAATTCACGTATTTGAAGTGTATAATTCAATGGTCTTTGGTACACTCAGAATTGAGCAACCGTAACTTCAGTCAACACTTTCATCATCTCTAAAAGAAATCTTACATTCACTAGCAGTCATTTGGTATAATACAGTTTTTATCAAAAGTATGTAGTTATGGTATATCTACATAATGGAATATTATTTGACAATTTAAAAAAGTGCTGACACATGCTACCACATGGATGAACCTTGAAAACATGCTAAATGAATTAATCCAGTCACAAAAGACCACATATTGTATAATTCCATTTATATGAAATGGCCAGAATAGGTAAATATAGAGAAAGTAGATTAGTGGTTGTCTAGCGCTGAGGTTGGTGGTGGTTTTGAGTAAATGGGAAGTGTCTGCTAATTGGGATTTCTTTTTGGAGTCAGGAAAGCATTCTAAAATTGATTGTGGTGATTTTCATAATCCTGTGAATATACTAAAACCACTGAATTGCAAACGTTAATGGATAAATTGTATGGTATGAGAATTGTGTCTCAATAAGTTGCTTTAAAAAGTACACAGATATATATATATAGAATAAAATCTGGGGAGATATTAAAAAGGTTAATATTATCTTTGTGCAGAAGAATTACAGATGATTTGTTTTACTTAGTTTCTAATTTTCTATAGTAATCACATATTAGTTGCATATTAAACAATTATTTTTAAAAAGCACTGATTGGCTATTTGATGATTTTAAGGAATTACTGTTATTTTTTTAAGGTATGAGAATAGTATTGTGGCTATGTTGTATAAAAAAAGAAAAGAACTGTCATTTCCCAGAGACACACACACAGATGAAATGATCGATGTCAGAGGGATGATATAAGGGGTATACGTGGGACAAGACTGGCTAAGAAATGGAAATTGTTAAAGCGGGGTGATTATATTATTTATACATAAATATATCTTTCTGTATCCTTTTGTAGATGTTTGAAATTTTCTACAATAAATAAGTCAAAAAGAAGGTAGGTTACAAATAGGAGAGTACAGTTCCACTTTGTTTTTTTTTAAAGTGGTAAAAACAGATTTTATTTAGAAGCTATTGCAATATGGGAAAAGAGACCTCAGTCTAGAACTGGGGTCAATTCCAAAGACAGCATGGGCAAGTGGGGATTTATACCATTTTGGCTTTTAAAAACAGTTGTGACCTAAACGTCCATGGACAGATGAATGGATAAAGAAGAGGTGGTACATATACACAATGGAACACTACTCAACCATAAAAAAGAACGAAATAATGCCATTTACAGCAACATGGATGCAACTAGAGATTATCATACTAAGGGAAGTAAGTCAGAAAGAGAAAGACAAATACCATATGTTATCATTTATATGTGGAATCTAAAATACGACACAAATGAACCTATTTATGAAACAGAAACAAAATCAGGGACATAGATGATAGACTGGTGATTGCCAAGGGGGAGAGAGGCGGGAGAGGGTAGGAGTGGGAGTCTGGGATTAGGAGATGTAAACTGTTATATACAGAATGGATAAACAACAAGGTCCTACTGTATAACACAGGCAACTATATTCAATATCCTGTGATAAACCATAATGGAAAAGAATATGAAAAAGAATGCATATATATGTATAACTGAGTCACTTTGCTGTACAGCAGTAATTAACACAACAGTGTAAATCAGCTATACTTCAATAAAAAATAAATTAAAAAAACAGTTGTGTGTGTATATGAATATAAACAATCAGAATGCGTACACACTATTGATTCTCTTTGGGTAGTGGCATTATGTATGACAGTATTTTGTTCTATGTGCTCTTTAAATATTTTTCAAGTTTTCTACAATGACTACATGTTGGTTTGGTGATAGGTTAAAAAATCTGCCCTCCTAAAAAAAGTTTGCTTGTGTCCAAACAGTCCCCTAAATAATAACACATAATGATAACACATAATGAAGTGCAAATGTTTCCTCTGGGTTCACAGCCCCAAGGCAGTCAGGAAAAACCATGAATTGCTTGAGCATGTCTACTAGAGCAAGTCACTTGGATCTGTGCCCTAGGGAACCTCAGAGCCACAGCACACGGACATTTCAGAAGCTGCCCAGACTGTGTGGGTCTGATCTGGAGCATTCACAAAACCATTCACAAAGTGGATGGTTTACAAAAAAAACAAAAACAAAATCCTTGGGTGAGAAATGGAGATACTATCAAGCTTATTTCAAATTTAGACTGCCTTTGATGTCTTCATCCAGATAAGTAATTTTTAAAAAGAAATTTATAGTGAATTGGGGATGAATAGTGCACACTGAAAAAAAAGAAAGAGAGAGAATGCTAAGACAAATTCCCTTTTACTACACTTGAAAGCAAGCTTCCAAAGAACATGGTATTTAGGGGCATAAAAATGGCACAATAATAACTCACCACACACACACAAAAATCTGTCCCCAAACAATTCAAAAGTAGGTAAGCAAAAGGTAGTAGGTGTTCCAGAGACTTATGTAAACTCTTAGAAAAGATGAAAAGGAAAGTTTTTCTATATGATATAACTATCACATGAAATTACCTTAATAGGGAAAATCAAATCCAATTATGGTGATGCTAGAAGATGACATGCACAAAGCAATCAATCTCCATGAAACCTCTCTCTCTCTCTGCTAACATTTCTAAATCTTTTGCTTCTATCACATACTTAGATTGCATTTATTTGTAAATGTCTTATCTCCTCTAGTAGATTTTAAACCTCCTGAATGCAAAAATCAAGTCTTTGAATCCTGAGAAAGTTTTGCAACATTGCAGGCAATTAACCAACGGTCCAAATCATTAGAAGTTTGTAATATCAACGAAAGGATATAATCACGAATGACATATACCATTTTCAAATAATTCACAGACAATCCAAGAAAAAAGATATATCATGGTCACATGGTAAGAGAAAATGCACGCCTAAAGATAAATCAATAATAGCCAGGAACCCCCTTTTAAATAGATTAGATGTTGGAAGAAAGGGGGTTGTTATATATAGTGCCAGTAAGTGTTCTTGAAAAACATCCCATTCTGCAAAATTACGCACTAAAAATAATAGGACTTATAATAATGTAGGGTTGGGACAGACTATTCAACATCTACTAAACTCTGTAATTAGAGCACGAACAAAAACATTAAAAATACTACTTAAAGGGCTTCCCTGGTGGCGCAGTGGTTGAGAGTCTGCCTGCTGATGCAGGGGACACGGGTTCGTGCCCCGGTCCGGGAAGATCCCACACGTCGCAGAGCGGCTAGGCCCGTGAGCCATGGCCGCTGAGCCTGCGCGTCTGGAGCCTGTGCTCCGCAACGGGAGAGGCCACAACAGTGAGAGGCCTGCGTACCGCAAAAAAACAAAAACAAAACCAAAAACTACTTAAATTACTAGCAAGTTAAATCTCTACTGGTGTGTGCACCTAGCATCCTTAGTGGCCTTAATCCCCAGGGGGACTCCTGATTCTATGAGATGTCGGTCCTGGAGGGTATTCATTTCCACTAGAGACTATTTTCATAAAAATTAGCCCAAGGATATTAACCCATTTTTTCCCATTAATCCATTGTTTAAATACAGGGGGAAATGTCTCTGCAGCTTCTTTATTTGCACCTGCAGCATTTCATATAAGGCACTCCTCGCATAAAAGAAAGATATTTCCAGAGTTTAGAAGGATGGGACTGGAGCCGGAAGACAACTGCTCAGACTGCCAGAGCACCCTGTTCACTGTTCCACATTAGATGCTTAGAGGGCTAAATCAAGAGTGTTGGAGGAGGAACTGTAGAGCTGGGCTTCTTCCTGGACCTGGACTTACCTCTTCAATGGCTAGGTGGCTGACAGAGTCTTGGTGCTCCAGCCGGGTGTCAGGCCTGAGCCTCTGAGGTGGGAGAGCCGAGTTCAGGACACTGGTCCACCAGAGACCTCCCGGCCCCACGTAATATCGAACGGCAAAAGCTCTCTGAGATCTCCAACTCAACGCTAAGACCCAGCTCCACTCAACGACCAGAAAGCTACAGTGCTGGACACCCTATACCAAACAACTAGCAAGACAGGAATACAGCCTCACCCATTAGCAGAGAGGCTGCATAAAATCATATTAAGTTCACAGACACCCACAAACACACCCACCGGACGTGGTTCTGCCCACCAGAAAGACAAGATCCAGCCTCATCCACCAGAACACAGGCACTAGTCCCCTCCACCAGGAAGCCTACACAACCCACTGAACAAACCTTACCCACTGGGGGCAGACACCAAAAACAACAGGAACTATGAACCTGCAGCCTGCAGAAAGGAGACCCCAAACACAGTAAGATAAGCAAAATGAGAAGACAGAGAAACACACAGCAGATGAAGGTGCAAGGTAAAAACCCACCAGACCAAACAAATGAAGAGAAAATAGGCAGTCTACCTGGAAAAGAATTCAGAGTAATGATAGTAGAGATGGTCCAAAATCTTGGAAACAGAATGGAGAAAATACAGGAAACATTTAACAAGGACCTAGAAGAACTAAAGAGCAAACAAACAATGATGAACAACAGAATAAATGAAATTAAAAATTCTCTAGATGTGATCAATAGCAGAATAACTGAGGCAGAAGAACGGGTAAGTGACCTGGAAGATAAAATAGTAGAAATAACTACCACAGAGCAGAATAAAGAAAAAAGAATGAAAAGAATTGAGGACAGTCTCAGAGACCTCTGGGACAACATTAAATGCACCAACATTCGAATTATAGGGGTCCCAGAAGAAGAGAAAAAGAAATGGACTGAGAAAATATTTGAAGAGATTATAGTTGAAACTTCCCTAATATGGGAAAGGAAGTAGTCAATCAAGTCCAGGAAGCACAGAGAGTCCCATACAGGATAAATCCAAGGAGAAACATGCCAAGACACATATTAATCAAGCTATCAAAAATTAAATACAAAGAAAAAATATTAAAAGCAGCAAGGGAAAAGCAATAAATAACATACAAGGGAATCCCCATAGGATTAACAGCTGATCTTTCAGCAGAAACTCTGCAAGCCAGAAGGGAGTGGCAGGACATATTTAAAGTGATGGAAGAGAAAAACCTACAACCAACATTACTCCACCCAGCAAGGATCTCATTCAGATTCGACAGAGAAATTAAAACCTTTACAGACAAGCAAAAGCTAAGAGAATTTAGCACCACCAAACCAGCTTTACAACAAATCCTAAAGGAACTTCTCTAGGCAGGAAACACAGGAGAAGGAAAAGACCTACAATAACAAACCCAAAACGATTAAGAAAATGGTAATAGGAACACACATACTGAGAACTACCTTAAATGTAAATGTATTAAATGTTCCAACCATAAGACACAGACTGGCTGAATGGATACAAAAACAAGACCCATATATATGCTGTCTACAAGAGACCCACTTCAGACCTAGGGACATGTACAGACTGAAAGTGAGGGGATGGAAAAAGATATTCCATGCAAATGGAAATCAAAAGAAAGTTGGAGTAGCACTTCTCATATCAGACAAAATAGACTTTAAAAATAAAGGCTATTACAAGAGACAAAGAAGGACACTACACAATGATCAAGGGATCAATCCAAGAAGAAGATATAACAATTGTAAATATTTATGCACCCAACATAGGAGCACCTCAATACTTAAGGCAAATACTAACAGCCATAAAAGGGGAAATTGACAGTAACACAATCATAGTAGGGGACTTTAACACCCCACTTTCACCAATGGACAGATCATCCAAAATGAAAATAAATAAGGAAACACAAGCTTTAAATGATACATTAAACAAGATGGACTTAACTGATATTTATAGGACATTCCATCCCAAAACAACACAATACACTTTCTTCTCAAGTGCTCATGGAACATTCTCTAAGACAGATCATATCATGGGTCACAAATCAAGCCTTGGTAAATTTAAGAAAACTGAAATCATATGAAGTATCTTTTCTGACCTCAATGCTATTAGACTAGTTATCAATTACAGGAAAAAATCTGTAAAAAATACAAACACATGGAGGCTAAACAATACACTACTAAATAACCAAGAGCTCACTGAAGAAATCAAAGAGGAAATCAAAAAATACCTAGAAACAAATGACAATGAAAACACGACGACCCAAAACCTGCAGTATGCAGCAAAAGCAGTTCTAAAAGGGAAGTTTATAGCAATACAGTCCTACCTTAAGAAACAAGAAACATCTCAAATAAACAACCTAACCTTATACCTAAAGCAATTAGAGAAAGAAGAACAAAAACACCCCAAAGTTAGCAGAAGGAAAGAAGTCATAAAGATCAGATCAGAAATAAATGAAAAAGAAATGAAGGAAATGATAGCAAAATCAATAAAACTAAAAGCTGGTTCTTTGAGAAGATAAACAAAATTGATAAACCATTAGCCAGACTCATCAAGAAAAACAGGGAGAAGACTCAAATCAATAGAATTAGAAATAAAAAAGGAGAAGTAACAACTGACACTGCAGAAATACAAAGGATCATGAGAGATTACTAAAAGCAACTCTATGCCAATAAAATGGACAACCTGGAAGAAATGGATAAATTCTTAGAAATGCACAACCTTCTGAGACTGAACCAGGAAGAAATAGAAAATATAAACAGACCAATCACAAGTAATGAAATTGAAACTGTGATTAAAAATCTTCCAACAAACAAAAGCCCAGGACCAGGTGGCTTCACAGGTGAATTCTGTCAAACATTTAGAGAAGAGCTAACACCTATCCTTCTCAAACTCTTACAAAATATAGCAGAGGGAGGAACACTCCCAAACTCATTCTATGAGGCCACCATCACCCTGATACCAAAACCAAAGATGTCACAGAAAAAGAAAACTACAGACCAATATCACTGATGAACATAGATGCAAAAATCCTCCACAAAATACTAGCAAACAGAATCCAACAGCACATTAAACGAATCATACACCATGATCAAGTGGGGTTTATCCCAGGAATGCAAGGGTTCTTCAATATGCAAATCAATCAATGTGACACACCATATTAACAAACTGACGGAGAAAAACCATATGATCATCTCAATAGATGCAGAAAAATCTTTCAACAAAATTGAACACCCATTTATGATAAAAACCCTCCAGAAAGTAGGCATAGAGGGAATCTACCTCAACATAATAAAGGCCATATATGACAAACCCACAGCCAACATTGTTCTCAATGGTGAAAAACTGAAACCATTTCCACTAAGATCAGGAAACAAGACAAGGTTGCCCACTCTCACCACCCTTATTCAACATAGTTTTGGAAGTTTTAGCCACAGCATTCAGAGAAGAAAAAGAAATAAAAGGAATACAAATCGGAAAAGAAGAAGTAAAACTGTCACTGTTTGCAGATGACATGATACTATACATAGAGAATCCTAAAGATGCTACCAGAAAACTACTAGAGCTAATCAATGAATTTGGTAAAGTTGCAGGATACAAAATTAATGCACAGATATCTCTTGCATCCCTGTACACTAATGGTGAAAAATCTGAAAGAGAAAGTAAGGAAACACTCCCATTTACCACTGCAGCAAAAGGAATAAAATACCTAGGAATAAACCTACCTAAGGAGACAAAAGACCTGTACTCAGAGAATTATAAGACACTGATGAAAGAAATTAAAGATGATACAAACAGATGGAGAGATATACCATGTTCTTGGATTGGAAGAATCAACATTGTGAAAATGACTCTACTACCCAAAGCAATCTACAGATTCAATGCAATCCCTATCAAACTACCACTGGCATTTTTCACAGAGCTAGAACAAAAAATTTCACAATTTGTATGGAAACACAAAAGACCCCGAATTGCCAAAGCAATCTGGAGAAATAAAACCGGGCTGGAGGAATCAGGCTCCTGGACTTCAGAGTACACTACAAATCTGCAGTAATCAAGACAGTATGGTACTGGCACAAAAACAGAAATACAGATCAATGGAACAGGATAGAAAGCCCAGAGATAAACCCACGCACAGATGGTCACCTTATCTTTGATAAAGGAGGCAAGAATATACAATGGAGAAAAGACAGCCTCTTCAATAAGTGGTGCTGGGAAAACTGGACAGCTACATGTAAAAGAATGAAATTATAATACTCCCTAACACCATAAACTAAAATAAACTCAAAATGGATTAGAGACCTAAATGTAAGAGAATTAGAAACCTAAATGTAAGGCCAGACACTTAGAGGAAAACATAAGCAGAACACTCCATGACATATATCACAGCAAGATCCTTTCAGACCCACCTCCTAGAGAAATGGAAATAACAACAAAAATAAGCAAATGGGACCTAATGAAACTTCAAAGCTTTTGCACAGCAAAGGAAACCAAAAACAAGACGAAAAGACAACCCTCAGAATGGGAGAAAATATCTGCAAACTAATCAACGGACAAAGGATTAATCTCCAAAATATACAGGCAGCTCAATATCAAAAAAACAAACCACCCAATCCAAAAATGGGCAGAAGACCTAAATAGACATTTCTCCAAAGAAGATATACAGATTGCCAACAAACACATGAAATGATGCTCAACATCACTAATCATTAGAGAAATGCAAATCAGAACTACAATGAGTATCACCTCACACCAGTCAGAGTGGCCATCATCAAAAAATCTAGAAACTATAAATGCTGGAGAGAGTGTGGAGAAAAGGGAACCCTCTTGCGCTGTTGGTGGGAATGTAAATTGATACAGCCACTATGGAGAACAGTATGGAGGTTCCTTAAAAAACTAAAAATAGAACTATCATACGACCCAGCAATTCTACTACGTGGCATATACCCTGAGAAAACCATATGTCAAAAAGAGTCATGTACCACAATGTTCACTGTAGCTCTATTTACAATAGCCAGGACATGGAAGCAACCTAAGTGTCCATCGACAGATGAATGGATAAAGAAGATGTGGCACATATATACAATGGAATATTACTCAGCCATAAAAGGAAATGAAATTGAGTTATTTGTAGTGAGGTGGATGGACCTAGAGTCTGTCATACAGAGTGAAGTCAGTCAGAAAGAGGAAAGCAAATGCCGTATGCTAACACATATATATGGAATCTAAAAAAAAGAAAGAAAAAAAATGGTTCTGAAGAACCTAGGGGCAGGACAGGTATAAAGACGCAGACGTAGAGAATGGACTTGAGGACATGGAGAGGGGAGTCAGAGAGTGGTATGGACATATATACACTACCAAATGTAAAGTAGATAGCTAGTGGGAAGCAGCCACATAGCACAGGGAGATCAGCTCGGTGCTTTGTGTCCACCTAGAGGGGTGGGATAGGGAGGGTGGGAGGGAGTCGCAAGAGGGAGGAGATATGGGGATATATGTTTATGTATAGCTGATTCACTTTGTTATACAGCAGAAACTAACACACCACTGTAAAGCAATTATACTCCAATAAAGATGTTAAAAAAAAAGAAAGGTATTTCTGTAGATTTTCCTTTTTTTCTCTTATGTTCTTCCTATTTTGCTTCGTATTTAATTTTGAGAAAGCTTGTCTTGGATTGTTACAAAACATTTACTGTGCTGGGAAAAATCATGCTGGAACCAACACAACTTCTGGGTTAAGCTAACATCATTTCTAAATGCACGTGAAGTCACTATGGCAGAGAAACACATATGTTGCTGGACAGACAGATTGGTAAATGTCTGACCCAGGTACTGGCATATGTGACCTGAGTTTGTAGTAGGAGTAGTTGTAATAGTTGTGATGGTGACAGCTAGCAACATATACTCAGGCTCATTATGTGCCAGGCATGATGCTATAAACACTTAGTATGATTATCTCCTTTATTCACACAGACTCTATTAAGTAAAGAAACAGATATTTTAAAAGATTAAATATTTACCTCTGCCCCAGGTTACAAAGTTGTTAAGTGGTGAAGCTAGGATTTGAACCGAGATCTTTCTGACTCTAAGGCTTCAGCTTTTAATAACCACAATAAAATAATATTTCTCATCTAATGAAAGTGTGATGTGATTTTGCAGTAGTAAATGACAATGCAGCCCCCGGTCTTTATCCAGCTGGCATATGTAAACATAAATGTTGATGATGTATGTACCTAGAAAACCACTGAACATTGGAGAGTGCTTATAATTTTTGCAGATTTAGACTTCCTGGCTAAGCTGGTGAGGGAAATCTTTGCATATGGCCAAAGGAGAATTCCAGAAGTGTGACACCTTCTCAGTTCTTTCCAGCTGAGTCAGAGGCTGCTGTGATGACTCAGGCTATGCGAGGGCCTTGGAATGGACACTCAGGCACACTTCTGAATTCCACACACGCATCAGACTGTATGGGGCGGGGGTGGAGGTAATTATCACCAGGGAATTCATACTCAGTGAGATCTAGGACTTCAGGCATGGATGCCAACCAAATAATTTTGGTGGAATTTTGACTTTTCATTTAAATTCCATTTAACAACTATGAATTATTCACTCACCACGTGTCTGGAATTAACTATGCCAAGTGTTGGAGCTACAAAACGGAATAAACTCTCAAGACCTCACACGCCCATGGAGCTAAATGTAGGCATTTCATTGAACACACTCCATGCTGGGCACTCTTCTTGGCACTTTACATGTATTAACTCATTTAATTCTCACAACCCTATTATATACGGACTAATGTTCTCCCTATTTTATAGATGATGAAACTGAGGTGCAGAGAGGTTAAGAAACTTGCTGAGCAATTTGGACCTAGGATTTGGACCTAGGCTGTTTGAGTCTGGAACCTACGTTCTTAGTCTCTTCCCTAAACTCTCTGTAGTAGAGGGAGACAGAGAGGTTAAAAGTAATTGTAATGCGGGGCTTTAAGACAAATTATAGACATATGTATACAATGGACTATTAGTAGAGGACAAAGTGACTAATGCTGCCTCGGTACTAGGGAGGATGGCAGTCTGGGAGGAGTGCCAGTTCAGCAAATCCTTCCTAGTGGATGTCAAATGGCTGTCAGGGACAGCAGATGAAACAGCACAGGCAAAGGCACGGAGGTGGGAAATGGCCTGGCGTGCCTGCGGGTTGCTACTGTTGAAATCGAAAGGCAATAAGGGGGCTTCTCTGGTGGCGCAGTGGTTAAGAATCTGCCTGCCAACACAGGGGACACGGGTTCGAGCCCTGGTCCGGGAAGATCCCACATGCCGCGGAGCACGTAAGCCCATGCACCACAACCACTGAGCCTGCGTTCTAGAGCCCGCGAGCCACAACTACCGAAGCCTGCGCTCCTAGAGCCCGTGCTCCGCAACAAGAGAAGCCACCGCAATGAGAAGCCCGCGCATCACAAAGAAGAGTAGCCCCCGCTCGCCACAACTAGAGAAAGGCCGCGCGCAGCAGTGAAGACCCGACGCAGCCAAAAATAAACAAATAAAAGAAAGGCAATAGGGTAGTCGGCAGGAGATGAGTGCATAGAAGGAGAGAGATCAAGGAGAGGAAGAATTTCATTCTGTGAGTTGGCCATACCAAGGGGTTTGTTTTCAGGTGGGCAATATTGAAATAGGTTTTAAACGGGGTGGTGCGGTGGTGGTAATGTAACACTCGATTTGCCCTTTTGAATCTAGCTGGGGTTGAGAGGTAAGGAAAGAGGGTAAAACCTACACGTAGGGTCTCCCAGTGAGAAACCAAGGCCCTGGTGGCAGGAAGGGGGAAGGAAGGGTGAGTGGAGAGATTTTCTGAGGTCCACTGGACCTGTTGATTCAGGGGGGTGGTTTGGGAGAGGGGCTTTGCTCATTACGGTAAAGCTTGATTCTCATGGAAGCCCTCACGATGTGATTTAAGCCAGCTCTACTCCCTTGCCCAGGAATTTGGACTTAAAGGACACTACATTTATAGATGTATGGGACGTGACTGAGGTTAAATACCGAATTCTCAGTATCATTATTTTCACCTTCCTTCCTGTAGTGACAAGAGCTCCCCACCCCCTGCAGAAAACAGCAATGCTTTACTCTGCTGCTGACTATGGGTTTCATAATATATCATACATGGTCCCAGAGCAACTCTGCCTATTAGCTGGGGATGCCCACTGACAGATAATTACCACCTGCTGTTCCTGCACTGTAATAATGATCATTTATCTCCTTTTACCTTATTTCTTTAAAAAAAAAATTACTTATTTGGTTGCACCGGGTCTTAGCTGCAGCACGTGGGCTCCTTAGTTGTGGCATGCGAACTCTTAGTTGCGGCATGCATGTGGGATCTAGTTCCCTAACCAGGGATTGAACCCAGGCCCCCCCGCATTGGGAGTGCAGAGTCTTATCCACTGCGCCACCAGGGAAGTCCCCACCTTTTACCTTGTTTCTTGAAGTAACATTCGAAGATGGATAAGTTACCCTACTCCTAAGATCAGTGGAGAAAACTAAGAACCAAAAGCCAAAAAGGAGTTATATTTCCATGCTTACAGCCTTCTCCTCACCTTCAGCTGGTTGGTACCTGCCTCTCTGCTCTATCCCAGATACTAACGGGGAAGCTCTCGGGCTCTGTGGAGCCCGAGGAATGTTTAGGAGCAGAGCCCACTCAGCGAAGGGCGAGGCCACAGCTGGGAAGATGACTCACGCTGGATCCAGAGAGAAAACAAATGGTCTCAGAAATTTGGTGGTGATGGGTAATGGTGGGGGAGGAAGATACAGGGAGAGGGGCCACTGCCTTTTCCAGGAAATTGGTTAGTGAAATAATTCTAGTGGGAAAAGAATTGTTAAAAAAAAAAAAAAAAAGCCCACTTACTGACACAAGAAATCAGATCATTAAATCTTTCCTTAGGAAAGAGGGGGTTTTCCAGCCCACGGAAGTAGAGCTTTAGAACGCCAGCAACTGAGTTAATATCATGGTTACTCTGCTCGTCAGCCAAAGGGTTTTCACCTAAAAAAAAAAAAAAAACAAAAAAGAAAAATTAGTTACATGGACATTGCTTCTCTTTTTAGCTCTGAACAAAAATATGTTTCTATACTCACACACACATTTCTGTATATACATGTATCTTTTAATTATGTTTTATGGAAGATTATATGCTACTAAAATTAAAATAACTGGTTTAGATATCCTACCCCATGATTAACCTAAAAATAGTTGGTTAAAATAAATTTTTTTTTCTTTATCATATGCTACCAAATAATCCCTTACAAATTACCTAAATCTTAAAATAAAATATTGTGGGATTTATAATTGGACCCAACTTTTTTTTTTAAAGCTAAAATCTGTTATATTAGGTTGACATAAATTCAAATACTATATTCTGTGTTTCTTATTCTACTGGGGAAAAGAAACAATATAGGTCTGTCTGGCTATGCTATATGGATCAGCAAAATTTATCAGAAATACTACAGGACTCACCTAATTGTGAATACCGACAATTAAATAAACACTTCTCAAAGTGGCATGGTGGTGTTCACAGCAGACTTGAAAGCTGCTTTCAGCAGCGGGAGATTTTGAAATCAGAGAGAGGAATTTGAAAATGTATCTTAACAGTACCACGGAATTTGCGTAGAAAGTGGAAAATTTAAAAATATATCACAAACGTGAAATTATATCATTCTTTATGCTAAGCACTTTAAAATGATCAGGTAACTGACCTGGCTTGTCCACCTCCCTGAGAATCAAACTGAAATAAAATTCTTAAGAAGTTCAACATAATGTGCAGCCTTAAATCAAACTCCGTTTTTTTATTCACAGGTCGGCTCTTCTAAAGTTCACAAAAATTGTACATTGAATTTTAACTTTTTTTTTTTTTTTTTTTTTTGCCTGTTGGGGCAGCTTATTTTCAGGGACCTGTGGTTCCTTTTTCTCTGCTTCAAGGGTAGGAAATCATTGAACACGAATTCACCAAAATATATTTTTTTGGCCCACTGTGAGAAAGCCTTACCCAAAGGGATCACAAACAAACAACATACTAGGGGAATGTTCAAGGAAAAAGAATAAAGCATTTTTGCTTGCAGTGGCTGGCACAGGAACCCGAGGCTTTACTACATTTCAATTTATCTTGAATATGGTCCATGTAAGAGACTTGGACACTTAGCCCTTGAGAGGGGAGGCCGCTCGGCTCTATGCACACTGTAAGAGGCTCTGGAAGAGGAAAAACAATCTGGCTCCAAGTTCACCTCTTCACCCAAGGTTTCAAACTGGCTCTGTGTCAAGTCTGGGTTAGGGCAAATGGGACCAAGAGGGGCTGCCTTGTCTCCAAGCCTTGATGCCCCTCCCTCTGCATCCTTGGCTTGACTTCCAAGCAGAGGCAGGAAGGTGCAGATGCATCCAGAAGCAGACACAATACAAATCATTATAACTGGAGAGCATTATTAGCTAAGACCCACTCCTAAAGAGTTAGGCATGGGCTTCCCAGGTGGCGCAGTGGTTGAGAGTCCGCCTGCCGATGCAGGGGACACGGGTTCGTGCCCCGGTCCGGGAAGATCCCACATGCCGCGGAGCGGCTGGGCCTGCGCGCCATGGCCGCTGAGCCTGCGCGTCCGGAGCCTGTGCTCCGCTACGGGAGAGGCCACAACGGTGAGATGCCCGCGTACCGCAAAAAAAAAAAAAAAAAAAGAGTTAGGCACTTTCATGGATTATACCCAATTCTCACACCAGTCCTGGGATTCTGCAGATGAGGAAACCGAGGCCAGAATAAGAGATGAGTCACTTGACCCAAATCACATGATTAGTGAATGCAAGAGTGTGATTTGATTCTAGGTCCGCTTGATGCTAAAGTGTACGGTTTTGCTAATCATAATGTTCAGGAGGACTTATTTAGCCAATTGGGAATAAGAGAAGGCACCAACTAAGGTCACAGGGAAGGAGTCTGGGGATGGTAATAAGAGGAAGGAAAGTTCCTGACAAAGGAAACAGACATGAAGCTGGGATGAGTCACCTCAAACAGCTGCTATGCAGGCCCAGGGCTGTTCTTGCCACTCTTCTAGAACCTTTCATGAGCCACCTTTGACAACGTGCTGAGGATTATCAATGCCAGTCCTAAACCAGGACACAAAACTCATGTGCTCTTCTAGACTTGATAACAAGGTCTTATGATTTTGGCTTCATTTCTTAGCTATTCTAAATAGACTCTTAACTCAACATCCACAACGAAATAAATGCAGAGAAAGGTTGTGAAGATATACAGGATAAGTATGCCACTCCACTCCACAGAAAACGATGACTTTTTAACAAGGTTTGCTTATAGGTGCAGACATGCAAGTACCTCTCTCAAATGAATTTTTAATATCATTGACTTCCACCTGGGAACCAGACACTCTGAAAATCCCCTGATGCTGAAGACCTAAAGAGAACAGAAGGGAAAGAGCATGAAAGAACCCATCATGTCCTCCAGGTCCCCCTTTCCCAACAATTAAGTATTAAAAGGAAAGACATATTTACTGCAATACTCCTAGTAATTATTGTTTAAAATAAGAATATTGCAGTTTAGGGCTTACCATAGAGATTGATGAACCGAATACAGCTTTCCACAATGAGGGGGATGATCTGTCCTGAGTCCTGGGTAAAGAGATGGAAACCAGTTAACCGCAAAGAAGAGGAACAAATCACACATAACAATAAAGCTCATAGTTTAACCCTAGTTAAAGACTGACTTTTACTCTTTTAGATGATCATCTCCAAACACGCTCCCTCTAAAATATTCCACAAGGGCCAAATATCAAATTATATTTAACTGAAGGTATGTTTCAGTTCTGGGGCAAACCAAATTAAATACATTGAAGGCAATCATGTTTCAACTTACTCTGCTGTGCCTAAAGATGTCAAGCGAATTCATCTTTGCCACTGTATGTAGGCTTACATATAGAAATGAATATATAAATCACTCAGTTTTTAAAAGGTTATTTATACAAGTAATTGATCTAATGGACCTGAAAAGAACTCTGTGTATTTTAAGCACAGCACCTTAGGACTGACTGACTGTACCAGTCACCAAACACAACCATTCAGCCATCTCAGGATCTTCTCTGTGGCATCCCTGAGAGTCCACCATCTAGAGGATGACAGTTATAGAAGGGCTTACGTGTTTCCAGATCATAACATGAGAATTGCTTTAGAGCTGCTCATAACGTGTCATGTATTTATTTAGTTGGCATCAGAACTTACTGATCCTTAGAGATTTTTCACTGTTATTTTTTCATGTTTTAAGGATGGAGAAAAAAATGGCACCAACGCACACCCCATTAGATCTCGTTTTCTTAGAAGGACCATCTCTTAGCCTTCTTTCTCCACATCTCATAACATAGTCAGTGCACTCTACTGAGCAAATGTGAATTCTGGAAATGTATTAAGACATGTACAGGATGACAAATGAAATGAAGGAGCTGCTTAGGTCACAGTTAAATATGTATCAATGCCATGCACTCCATGTAGTTAAAAAAGGTTACTGACTATGGAGTTATTTTTCATGTTCTTTTCAGGCTCTGCTCTTTCAGGAATTAGAGCTTTAAGGTTAACATGGAGGTTCAAAATGATTAGCTGAAATCAGGCACTAATTCATGAGGAATTTTATTCTGCAACACAAGAAGAATTTGGTTGTCTCAATCTATTAGAACAATTCAGAATCCACTAACCTTTCCAATTAGTCAACAGGGCAAAGAGTGGGAATAATGCAGTCCAGCAATCTAACTTTTTACCATTCCTAGAATGGGTAATATACTTCTTGAGGAATGATTTCATTTTCGGTTTTAAGACAATCTCATCAGTGTATAAACCAGTTAATGGTTCAATTACTTCTGGAGACTGCATTAAGTTTCTCTAATTAGTCAATTTGTTTCAGGAATGTAAACTTTATTAATTGTGGACCAGTTGGCTCAAGGATAGCCATATAATTATATCAAAACTTACTAAATATGAGAGGGGATTTTTCTTTAGGATACAACCTTTTTTTATGTGAACAATTCCTATAAAACTGCAATCTAAAAGAGCAACAAATATTTAAATGTAAATGATAAAAGAATATTAGTTTGCAACAGCTGAACTTAGGATTAAAACAAAAAGAAAAACCAAGATTAAAAGGTTATTAAAAGGAAAATGTTTGCATTCAGAAAGTTCTAAATAAAAATGTGTTAGGTTTGTGTATTATTTTAAAAATATTTTCGTCTTCACATTTGCTTAGGCAACTGCTAATCTTTCAGCTATCATCACTATTTCATTCAGATATCATGAATTTTGGAGTCAAAAAGTAATGAATGTGCATGTTTTAATTTAATTTCATGGATGCCAGATGCTTTGGTAGAAAATATTTTACAAGAAGTGAAGCAATGGGCTGTGCTCCATCAACCATTCAAACGAATCCCTTTGTGTCTCAGTTTCCCCATGGGAAACAGGAAAAGTGGTGTTTTTCTCGCAGTGATACTGTGGGGACCTCAACTGACCGAGCACTTTTCAGTGTAGGGATCCCTGTATCCACTGTTTCACTGCTAGGACCAAAGATTCTTTAATATGGCATCTGGGACAAAGAGGAGCTCACATAAGTGAATTTTCCACGATAAGTGGTTTACTCCCACTTTCGTGCCTAAATTTGGTTTCCTTTAACTCTTCTTAACGAAAAATCTTTTAAAAATATAATATGTGCTTTCCTATGACCTTAAGCAGTCATTCTTGTACTGTGCTATCAAATATAATGGAATCACACATCTGCTTCTTTGAGCTTTTCTATATTCTCCTTCTCTGCCAGGCAGTTGCATAGCGCAGTGCTTTCATTTTATCATTCCCTTCTCTCCATCTAGTGTGCCCCCGCTTGTGAGCCCTGGGCTGGGAAACCAGATAATCAAATTTGACAATAATTTCATATTAAATTAGAGCCAATAAGGCTCTTCTGGGTTTAAGGCTAATGGCATTGGATTCGTGATTGCTCTGCAGGTTGTCCGGTGACTTTTCACTCAATTCCAGGGTTAGGGCTCAGTTTTAAGGTTGCCAGATGCTTTTAATCTCTGGATGTATGCATGTGTCTCTCTGTCCGCGTGCATGCGCACACACACATACATTTTTTAACGATTAGTGTACATATCCAATAAGAGATCTGTCTTTAAAGAAAGCAAGACAGCTGTAACATATTGTTAAGGGAGGTTATCAATGATGTGGTTTCCTGTATAAATTTAGTCTTCAGAAACACTGCGTCCCATGCCATAAAATGTTAGCCATGAAAGAGTAAGTTCTTCTCTTTTTTGTATAATTTACATGAGGGTCCAAAATCCAGTATTAAATGTACATTTGGTATTTAACATTGACTCTCCTTAATAAAAGCCCCTGACCCAAATTTAGTATGTTTGCCAAATACGTAATGTAAAACTTAAGAGTTTATCCAACTCTTCTTAAATCAGTGTCTGAGTTCTATGATTCTTTTCTAAGTAAAGCTATTTATAAACCTGTCTAATTTCCAATTGCAAACACTTTTCTTTTAAAGACCTTAAAAAATCTAATTAAAGCCAAGCATGACTGTGATTTGAAAATGATATCAAGAGCGAAAGAGGCTGTGCCCTCGCTTCCCTCGAGCACTATACCTGATGTCTCGCGTGTGAATTCCTTCGTCCTCGGCTAGAAGCGTTATCAGAAATACAGGATGAAAAAGACAGAGTAAACATAGCAGAGATCCAGATACAGACCACAGGGTCCTACAATTTATCCAATATAATGAATTCCTCAAGTCATGGGAAATCGAAACTCGTTGTGCTTCAGAGCTAGCTGAACGATGGACTTTAGATATATTTTGTGCCACCTCATTTGCATGAGTAGAAACAAAACATTTTATCAGGTAGCTCTTTTCCTTTTTGTACAAATTATGGCTTTTTTTTTTTTTAAGAAAGAGGGCTTTCTCTTTTGCCAGTATAATAATACCCACATTTATTCCCTCTTCTGAAGGCACTCAAACCAAATATTCTTTCCTCTCTCTGACTTCAGGAAATATTATATTGATTTTCTGGGAAAGCAAAGAGCCCCAGGACAGACTTGGACATAATGACCTGCCTCCTTTTATGAGAGGCTGAGACCATTATAGTAAGAAGCGTGGAGATCAGCCACCCAGATGGCTGGTGCCAGTACCTTGATGAATGTTTCCAAATCCCCATTAAACAACTTAGCATTATACTGTGAGCGGGGTCTGGACTTCCTGTGTTTCTGGGGCTTAGGGGGAACATTTGGAGGCCTAAGAGAGGGAATATAATTACTGAGCATGGCAGAAATCAAACAATAAATGAAACACCCATAGGTCACATCAAAATTACAAAACACAGGAATTCTTGTGTTCCTTCCCCACCCCTACCCACAGAGGAAAACAGTCCTCCCCTTTCCCATTTATTTACTTTTAGTTATATATCAAAACCCATACCAGCTATTCAATCAGACTATTCTTTTCTTGTAGTTGTAGTTGACATTTGTTTGCTAGTTTGTTTTAAAGCGGTCATCATCAACAAATGGAATTAACTGCGAGCTATTTGGCCAAGAGTTACGAACCGAGGTTTGTGTTATTCGGCTTACAAGTGACACAGAAGACAACAGGTCATAAAAATTAGGACTCTGATACATCCCAATAGAGAAATTAAATATAATATTTTTAGTTACAACATAATTCTTCAATGCAAATAACATGACATCTGTTTGATATCCCTCAGGTAATTAATGGGATTTTATTTTATGCAAAAGTAGCTATTAATGGGTCACAAGTGAAAAATAGAGTTTTGTTTCAGTGCTATTTCTGGGGGGCAGTGGGTCCAGGCTCACACGAATTGTTATTTCTTTAAAACAGACTAGCTCATCACCTATTTGTAGAGCATTAAGATGCACCCATTTATTATTTTCTGGACTCTCTCCATCTCCAGTCTGCTTGCTTTGATGGATAAGTCAGTCTCTCTGGCATATGGACATCCAGGGTACCAAGTACCATATTTAGAAACCCTGCATCATCTTGCTCTGTAACTGGAGAGAGGGAACCTCTCCTGCCCTCTCCCTTTACGGCAAAGAGGGCCAGGATTACGTGACTCAACTTCAACAACTGTGCTGCAAGGAATACATGCAAGAAGAATCCCCAAACTTCTCTCTGGACATTCCAATCTAACTCCTTCTTAAAAGGGAAGGCTGGTTTGAGGATGTACACCACACTTGGAAATCAGGTAAAGCCCTTTATTAAGCTGCAAACTCTCTAGGAAGAATTGCCTTTTCAGTTCATTAAAGTTCTGAAAGACCAGTTTAGAAACAAAAGCCCAAGAGTTTATGTAGAAGCCTGGCTAGTTTCCTAAGGTATTATCATAGCAGTCAAGAGAGGTAGGGGAACAAACTTGCTGATAACCGCCTTCCATAGCCAAATTCTAAGGCTCTCCCAACAGCTGGGCTCCTATGACTAATGGGGTATACAGCAAGCAACACCTGAAGCTCCACGGCGCTTGAGAGGTTAAAAGGAGCCCTTGCAAGTGTCTAGAAGCAAATATGTCACCAAGCAAGTCATAGTCTGCCACTGCTGAAGTTTCTGAAATCTTGTTTATACACTGAACAAGATTCGCACTGAATTCTATGCCATTCACCGAGGAAAGGATCTGGTAGGTATAAACAAACAAAACAACTGCCCACCAAGGAATTTAACCGTATGTGCTTGATTTCATCCACTCTTTTCATTACTTTAGAAGTATTTTAAAATATAGACTTTATTTTTACTCAGATATGGTGAGGCAACAGATCAGAAGACAACTGGTATGGGGAAGATGGTTTGTTACTCACAGTTCCCAAGAGTTGGGGGCGTGCTACTACACGGGGGAGGGGGGCACACGCAGAAGCACCAAGGTCGCTCAGGAGGAAGGAAAAATGAGGGAAAACGTGAGCCTTTGTTGCGGTTCCCACCGGAAGGAACAGGCAAGGCAGGGTAAGCAGGTTTAGGATTGGCTAGTCCTTGAATAATTTTGGTGGGCCCTGGGGGCACGGGAGCTGTCCCTATTTGGTACCTGGCCTTTGGGTGACTGGGGAAGAGGAATGGTGGCCCTGAGGTGAAGACTTGATAAAGGAGGTGGCTGAGAGTCTGGGCTGTGGACTGGTTGTTTTATACACAAAAGGCACACTTGTAAGCAAGCCCTTTACTATCTCTAGGAATTGACTGACTCTCAGAGGGGCAGTCCCTCCAGGGTCAGTAAGGCCCCAAGATACCAAAGCATCAAATATAGAAACTAGAAAATGTGGTTATTACAACAAGGTCCAAAGAACTTCACATTTAATGCTATCTGGAGCAGTTGATGAAGCTAAGGGAATAGGAACACAGGCTCATTTTGTTTGGTTACTGATTAGTGGGGACAAGCAAATGTTGTAGCTAGAGCTAAAGAAGCCCCCAGTGGCACTGGATAATTATTCCTGCATCACTGAGAGATGCAGAGAAACTCCTGGCTGGGGCTAACGGAGAGATGTCTTTTGAGTCTTCTCCCCAAAGCCTGAAAATTGCCTCTCTTGACACATCAAAAGTATGAGACAAATATGAAGCTACTAAAGCTGTGAGAGGGATCTGAGGTTAAAATAAACTGCCTGAGTGCTTATCAAGGTACTTTGCACGGCAGAGTTGGCTCGGCAGGCAGACTGGTGCACGGATGGACCTGGCTCTGCCACGTACACATCAGGTGAACAGAGTCTACGTTCATTCAACATTCGAATTGTATGACTCCTTCTGGTTGCGTGCCTGCCATACAGCTTCCAGATAATCTGGCTTTCTAGGTAGAATGCCCATGTGGATGAGAGGAAATACCAGTCAGGGTGATGTGAATATCAAGTCTGTTGGGCAAGTACAGCTCTCATTGCAAATATATATTTGCACTCCTTCCTTTAAAAAAACTTTAAAAAAAGTGCCTTATGTTAATTATAATTTAGAAACAGGTAAAATAGTTGATAATGCAAAGGGACACTATATGTGAAAAAAACCACATATTACTATGCAGGAGTAATATGCCTCTTTGTCACTGACACAGGGGAGAAAAATCTCAGTATTTTCATAAAGTTTAGACAAGTCAGTAGCTGTATCTTTCTAGTTGGTTCACCGAGAAGTAAGAGGGGTTTCCTTTTGAATAAACTGCCTAGCAGGAACATTGCAGAACCTTAAAATCAACTTGCCAACTACTGCAACAGACACACCAGTGTTCTAAATGCCTCCTACCTCAAAGAGAACTCAACTTTAAAAGTGTGAATTCTTGCTATGTCAATTAGAATAATTTCTGGATGTTGTACAAATGTTGACAGAGAAAAATAAAACTTGCCCCAAACTTTCCCCAACCCAAATCAGAACCTGCTTCCAAAAAGGCTTTTCCTTCTCAGCAGTAGCATCAAAGTCCTTCTAAGAATTTTAAAAAAGGGGAGAAAAAGGAGGAAAAAAAGAAAGAAAGTGCAATATGATACTAGGCATTAAAAGTTAAATTTTTAAAGTAAACCAAACAGGGGCAGAGCTAAAATCCTAAGAGTATTCAACACAGCTCTAGTTTTTATACACCATACAGGAGCAAGAAGTAACTAACACAGTAGATATTTGCATAATATTGCTTGCTAATTAAATTATCAAATCAAAAATCCTATCAGACTCTTTCTAGAAACTTAAAGTGTTTTGGATTAGATAAATCAAACCCATTCAATTTATGTCTTTTTTTTTTTAAACTGAGGCTGCTCATTAAAGAGCTTTACAATTCCACTGGGAAACCCTCAGATCTTCCAGAGCAAATCTGGTTTTGTGAGAACCCCAAACACTTCATGTTACTGTTTTGTCAAGCCCAAACTATCTTCCATGTTCATTAACAAAATATCTTCATTCTTGCAGCATTTAAATGGTTGCTTGTTAAAAGAGATAAGAGAGTGAGATGCAATGAGTTATGATAAAATATTTTCCTACCTTGTAGTCATATATTCAGCTCTATGACCTGCAGAAAAAAAAAATTAAAATAAGTCAACTGAGTGGCATCCGTGCAATGCATTGGGCAATCTTCTGTATCATCTGTTCCTTGATTTATGACGCTGAGTTTATAATAACTTACACATTTTATGGTGAGGAGCATGCAGACAGTATATAAAGATAGACAAAATATTCAAAGTAAATATTTCATAAAATCTATACATAAAATTTAATAAATTCTATAGATTAGAGAAACATATTTCACTTGGCAATATGAGGCAGGGGGTTTTAATTAATTAATTAATTAATTAATTTATTTTTTGCGGTATGCGGGCCTCTCACTGTTGTGGTCTCTCCCGCTGCGGAGCACAGACTCCGGACGCGCAGGCTCAGCGGCCATGGCTCACGGGCCCAGCCGCTCCACGGCATGTGGGATCTTCCCAGACCGGGGCACGAACCCGTGTCCTCTGCATCGGCAGGCGGACTCTCAACCACTGCGCCACCAGGGAAGCCCGGGGAGTTTTATTTTTTATTAAATAAAGAAATAGCTGCGTAATCTTTTTTGTTTTTTTAGTTTTTTGGCCGTGCCATGTGGTATGTGGGATCTTAGTTCCATGACCAGGGATTGAACCTGAGCCCCCTGCAGTGGAAGCTCAGAGTCTTAACCACTGGACCACCAGGGAAGCTCCTGCTTGATCTTAACTGTAAGTTCAAAGATGAAATACAAATAAAACACATCCAAGATTTGAATGTTAGTTATTCCCCGCCTTGACTGATACTTGTGAGAGAGAAGCAGGGGGTCACGTAGGGTTAGGAGAACTCAATTTCCTTTTCCTTTAGATGAAATTGGTGTTTTTTTTCCTTCTTTTTTTTATTTTTATTTATTTTTATTATTTTTTTATTTTATTTTATTTATTTTATTTTATTTTTTTTAACATCTTTATTGGGGTATAATTGCTTTACAATGGTGTGTTAGTTTCTGCTTTATAACAAAGTGAATCAGTCATACATAAACATATGTTCCCATATGTCTTCCCTGTTGCGTCTCCCTCCCTCCCACCCTCCCTATCCCACCCCTCCAGGCTGTCACAAAGCACCGAGCCAATATCCCTGTGCCATGCGGCTGCTTCCCACTAGCTATCTACCTTACTACATTTGTTAGTGTGTATATGCCCATGACTTATTCTATAATATGAAATCAGGGAGAGAAGTTGCATTTTATAGTTGGAAATGACATCTGCAGATATTAAAGTACAAGGACATTAAACTATGCTACATTCCACCAACTTGTAAGCTAAAAGCCTTTCACAGAATTCTCTGTCACTTAAAACATGAGTTCTTATACATTCAGGCTTCTTGATTTGTTTTAAATAACAGCTCTGTATTTTTGTGGTGCTCCTACAAACTGAGGTAATTTCAAGTTTGAATATGTCTATGGGTTGCTGTCTGTTCTCTCTTATATTTAGGGTGGAGCAGTGGGAAGGGGTGTGGGAGAGTTAAACCATTCAACTGGTTTATTTGCAAAATGATGATACGGTCCTGAAACAGCCTGAAAATACAGCTGGCAGAGAAGGGTCATGTTGCAGCACAAACAGGTGAGACCAGCCCATAGTATCACAATGCGGTGATTCAGGCTTGTAGGGCAAGGCCAATGTAACAATCCGTAGAGAGAGCTGCCTGGCTGGGAATGGTGAATGAACACTGCCAGGCTGCAACGAGTCTTTTGCTCTATCATCTGCTTTTGAATAACAAGTGACATAAGGTATTTTGCTAATACCCATTTACTAAACAAGGGGCACCAGTTCATATCAGAGAATACCTTTCTCAAACAGATCCAGGCTACAGTTAAGTCTTGGTAGAATCTGTCCTTGGCCATGACTTGGGGTTGGGGTCAGGGGAAATGGTGTCTCCAGTCCTGTAGGGAAGGACTTTGTGCCTATTAAGTATTCATCTGCACTGAAGATTATTTATGCTTTGGGACTGGCAACAGACCTTGGGGCATCACTGCAACATCAGGCATTTATGAAAAGTGGAAAAAAGAAAAAAAGAATTTACATGATATAATGAGGAGAACAAAGAAAAAAGAGGACATGATTGCTGAGGTAAGTCAACTATTCAAAGAAAAAAAAAGGGCTTTTTTTTTTTTAAGGTTCAAACTTCTGTTACAGAAGAATTGAAAGATTAGTACAGGGAACATTCCTACGTCCTTCACTTAGATTTCCCAACTGTTAACATTTTGCCATTTTGCTATTTTGGGGAACAAGAAAAAAGAGACGGTGGACACAGAACTCCAGAAGAATTTATAGCTATTTCTAAGTGGAAGAGGTCTATCAGAAAGCGGAGAGAGCAGACGGTGAGCTGAGTGTGAAGTCTTCCAGGATAGCCTTCAGCAGGAAGCTGGCTATACAGGGTTAAAGCACAAGGAGAAGACAGTGCTGGAGATTAAGATTTAAAGAGTTACCACCCTTTGGGTTGTGCTGGGGCCATGGGCGCTAGCTGAGATCACCCAGTGGGTCAGTAGAATGAACAAAGGATGGAAGGCAGAGGAAATAGCTGGCTTGTGCTGTGTTATATTCTGCCATGCTGCATACTTTATTACAACATAGAAGTATGACATAAACTATATATGTATCAATAACAACAATAAAAACAGCAACGTCTAATATTTATTAGACACTGTTCTAAGCACTTTCTCTATAGTAACGCACAATTTTCACAACTTTATGAAGTAGGTACTATTACTATTTTTATTTTACAGAAGAGACTGAGCATAGAGAAGGCAAGTGACTTGCCCAAGGTCACATGGTCAGTATGTGGTGGGTCTGGCACTAAGGCTCAGGTTTGTTTTAATTCTAGATCTGAGCTCCCAAGTAATACTGGGCGGGCCAAAAAGTTCGTTCTGTTTTAAGTGAAAATAAAAGACATTTTTCATTTTGCCAAGAATTTTATTGCACAATGTAGTCACTAACCGAATGAACTTTTTGGCCAATCCAATATATTGTAAAATGTTAAGTCTTTCGTTTTCCCCAGCAAATACTCTGAAAGATGCTAGAAGACAGGTAGAGACTATGGCTTACATATCTGTCCACCTCATATGGCTAAAGCCAAATACAAAATACTGAAGATTTAATAAATTAAGTAAATTATTAAACAAATCTAATATCTATCAAATTAAAGAGAATCACAGAGGTTAATAACTTTCAAGTGATTCAATGATAAAGATGTTAATTCCTTAGAAAGGAAATGCTTTATAATGTTTAAGTTTTGCTATTTTGTTAAAATATCCCAACTGAATATTCACTAGAGTTAGAAAATGATTATATAAAATGGCTTAAAATCATTTTGCTCCATCCATCCATGGTTAGTAGTATTTGATAAAAAATTAAAAACCTATAAAAGATACATTTTGATCAATGAGTCAAGAGCAAGCTTTGCAAGAACTATCATTCACAGTATAACTGCCACCACCGCATCCATTGTTTTTTTCTGCTAATAGTACTGAGTGTGTCTTAACTGGTGAATGAGGTTTTATTTTCAATCAGTATCATCATTAATAGATCAATAACACGCAAGCTTAGAAGAATCTGTTTCCCAGAGAAATGTGAACGCTTCCAGTGGTCTGAGGATTAAATTTCAATCACTTTCTTTGGAAGGCTACTTAATTATTAAGAACAAAAGAAAACTCCTCCTCCCACCCCAATGCAAGCCATTTGGAAGAGAAGAATGACCCGTGACCCAGAATTATTTGTTCTTGGTACAAGCACCTACTTTGACTACTTTTAAAATTTTACTTGAGAATTAGGAAGAGAATTAGTTTTCATGCCCAAATGTGTTTTATGTCCACAGAGTAAAAGGAAAAACCGAAATATTAATTTGGTTGCAATCTGAGTCCCCAAACTAGATAAAATATTTAAAATGTGCACAGCTCAGGCTGAATGGAGGTACCCTAGATTTTGTCCCTAACGAATGATGGATACGGACTCCCGGTGTTACTTTCCAGCCCTTTTTCTTCCTTAAAAATACCAACTACCTGCAGTGCTTTTCTAAAAAACATAATTATTCACAATCAGCTTCTCTTTTGAAAGTATATTTGTACTCTTACCCAAAGACAGACAAAGGATTAAGTGAGGATCATCTATTCAATTCCTTTGTCAGAAACCTTATGCCTGGGTCTAGAAACAATGTAACATGGAACTCAACTTCCAGTATTAGATTTTCTACGTTCAGCAAAAATTACACTGATATTTACACCCCCTTAACTCCAAATGCTGCACTCAAAGAAGCCAATGTGAACACTAAGGCTCATTACTAAAATAGAAAAGAAAAAAAATTTCAGTGCCTCAGTTTATATAGCTCATTAACCGTGTTCGACTGAACATCTCCAATTTAAAAACAAAGACGTCACAAAATGATATAATGGTGCTGCTGAAGGATGATGAAGATGATGAGGACGATATTGGTCTTAACAACGCATGATGTGTTTCCTTCTATTTCGGTTGTGTTCAAAGATGTGGAATTCTGAATTTTGACAGTGCCACTTTAAGAGCCCAATCCAGTCGCTTTGCAGTGCTGTAAATCAAAGGACTTACTGGGCCATTGGTAGCCTGCCAAAAGTGAGCAGGACAGGCCAAACACGTGTCCGCAGTTACAGTTTCAGCTGTGTACGATCAACTGCTAAATCCCTGAGTTAGGCTCTGTTTCTTTTACTATGAAGGCAGTTTTTGTAGCAATGAGCCTAGTATAACTCGGAGATGTGATTTCTACATAAAAAGTCAGGACTGTCCCCAAACACATTGTTTAATACTGTGCTACTAACCTTAGTTGGCCAAACCCAGAGTCGGATCCCTTCTTAAGGGCTCACCATTGGATAATCTCACTGTGGTACAGGCGCCATGAACTTGCCTGGTCTCCTTTGGTGTAAGCCTATTAATGTGAACAGGGCTTGCATGGAAAGTCAAAGGGCTCACAATGGCCGAGCTAAAAGGTGGGGCACGGCCCCCATGCTCTGCTTGTCTCTGGGCAAAGCCGCCAGCAACAAGCCCATGCAGCACAACTGTGTGTTGCCAAGCCTGCACGGGGGGCAGGGCTGGGGAGCAGAGAGGTCTGCAGCCAGGGGGTCTGCCGGCACTGGGTGAGAACCATCCAGTTTCTTGCGCAGAATAAACCCAGTCCAGCGAACGCCTGGTACACGTGAACAAGCTTGTGTCGCTAGGACACCGGAAACCATTGAAAGTAATTACAAGATGAAGACATCCTGGCATGGAGCTCACAAGGTACGATACAGCTTTACACAGTTCAGCAGCTGAAGACGGAATCTGGCGTACGGATTCAGTGAACTGGCTGAAATAGAGCCCTAGCCAAAATGGCATGTAAAATAATATCAACCGGTGGGGCTTTCTCTCCAGGAGACATAAGGGAATCTACATAGAATGAGTACCACAAAAGTTTCAGAATGTGATCCCAAGAGTATTAACACGTGTCTACATGCAGTGCCAAGAATGAATTCACCCACTACTAAATTCCCTCCAACTCACAATTTCTTAAATGGTGTCTCCAGTCCTGTAGGGAAGGACTTTGTGCCTATTAAGTATTCATCTGCACTGAAGATTATTTATGCTTTGGGACTGGCAACAGACCTTGGGGCATCACTGCAATATCAGGCATTTGTGAAAAGTGGAAAAAAGAAAAAAGACTTTACATGGTATCATGAGGAGAACAAAGAAAAAAGAGGACATAATTGCTGAGGTAAGTCAACTATTCAAAGAAAAAAAAGGGCTTTTTTTTTTAAGGTTCAAACTTCTGTTACAGGAGAATTGAAAGATTAGTACAGGGAACATTCCTACGCCCTTCGCTTAGATTTCCCAACTGTTAACATTTTGCCATAATGGCTTTAGTTCCTTCTCTCTCCCTCTCTTATATATATCTTTTCTCCTGAACCATTTGAAAGTAAGCTGCAGACATTATGACACTCAGCAAGCATTCCTTAAGAATAAGAATGTTCTCCTTCATAACCATAATACCATTATCATATCTAGGAAAGTTAAAAATTCATTAAATAATAGCATATAATATGCAGTCTATATTTAAATTTCCCCAGTTGTCCCTAAAATGCCTTTTATAACTTTTGCTTTTTTTTTTTTTTTTGGTACGTGGGCCTCTCGCTGTTGTGGCCTCTCCCGTTGCGGAGCACAGGCTGCGGACGCTCAGGCTCAGCGGCTATGGCTCACGGGCCCAGCCGCTCCGCGGCACGTGGGATCTTCCTGGACCGGGGCATGAACCTGTGTCCCCTGCGTCGGCAGGCGGACTCTCAACCACTGCGCCACCAGGGAAGTCCAACTTTGCTTTTTGATTCACAGTCTAATGAAGGTTCACATATTGTATTTGGTTATTTTATTTTTAAAGACAGTTCTTAGCACTTTAAATGTTATTTGTTTTTTTTCTAAGTGAAATTGGCCTTTTATCTTAGAGTCTGTCATCCTAACTGCAATACACGGAGTTTCAGGTTATGATGATCTTTCTCCATGTGGACATTCCCAGAGGATAATGGTCGCTTAGAGGAAACCAGGAGATAAGGTGATGGAAACCCTGCTTTATGGCTAAGGAAGGTTCTAAAATGGTAGGAGGCAAGAGTTTAGGTCAAGGGAGCAAACTCTTTTTGGCCCAAGTTATTTACACAACTCAGTCCCCTGATTTCTCTCTCCCATCTGTATTCTCTTTCATTTTTTATAACTTCCAGCAAGATCCAGTGTGAATAAAAGATAATTAAATGTATTACAGATTATGAGGTACTTATGACAGGAACTTCATTTGTGTTTTTTTTTCCCTTTTAAATTTCATGAAGATGAAAAGGGAAGCAATAACATCTACACTGTACCCTTTACTTTAATCCTTTTTTTCCTCCTCAGTTTTCCCATCTGTAAAAATGGGGAAGTTAATAGTGCCCAGTTATATATATACAGCTCAGAACAATGCCTGGCACAGAGAGGGCCTTGTGTTAGTGGTAGCTACTGTTGTTTCTGGCACCATTAGATACAGCAATATGCTTAATAGAATTCGTTTGCTTCTCAAGTAAAACCAATGCCTACTGAAAGAAAAGAAAATCACCCAAACTGGTTTAACTGGTTTCTAGAGTCCAAACAGGCATTAGATGGGACAACAAATACTAGTCCATTTAAACAAAAGGGGTGGGGCTGGAAGGGTGGGGAAGTCCAAGAAGGAAAGGGGGGCGCGGGGTCAGCAGGTGGGAACAGGTGCGGCTCCTTCTGACTTCTCTCTTCCTAGGAGCACTGTGCTCTGAAGACCCTTCCTCTGGAGCTCTGTGTTGGCTAGATTTCCCTGTTCTGCTTAGCATCAAGCTCATAAAGAAAACAGTTCCAGGGAGAACTTGATTCTTACACAGATAAAGCCACATCTCAACATACAGTGTTCTCTGCTTCTTCCAGCACAAATTCACAGTTCACACTCTTCATGGAATACATACATGACACAACATATAATCCAGGTCATCTCCCCAACTATGTCAGATAACTGACCTTCTCCAAGGGTCCTCTGCAACAAGTCATGCTTGGCTTGAAGTTTTGTGATGAGATTACTACCCTCCAAATATTCTCTGAGTTTCTGCAAAAGCAAAGATGTTTTTAACTTTTAAAAAAAGTATTCAGTGTCCAGGAACTTCCCATAGGATATCTAAAATCCAGCCACTTTTGTCTTTTAGATCATAGAACCTTGCTAAGCAAAGTGTTTTGGCATCAGCCTATTAGAGATATGGGCTCTCAGGTGCCTCCCTCCCCAGACCTACTGGAATCAGAACCTGCATTGTAACAAGCTCTCCTGGTGACATGTATGTTCATTAAATAATCTTAAAGTTCTGTTTCAGAGCAGTCCTCTTTAAATTTGTCTGCATATCAGTACTATCTCTGAAACCCTATCCCAGACCTACTGAATTGGAAACTCTGATCTTAGTAAAGAACCCCAGGTGATTGTGATGCAACTCCAGAAACAGTACTTGGGGCCCCCAGATCTGAGCCCCAAGAGTGGCTGGGGAAGCAGCAGGCATACCATGAAGTAGAACTGCTCGGTCTCCTGCTGGTTGGCTCTTCTCTTGGCAATACTGGGCTTACTCAGGTAGGTTTCAGAGACAGTAGACTTCACAGACTCTGTGGAACGACTGTGCTGGAAGCATTCAGAAACATCGTAGTCCTCGATGGTGACCATATCTTGTATCGTCTGCAAGGTGGCCTCAGTTGTTTTCTTAACCTGGGAATAGGAGCACATTTCTCAGGTTAGTACCTTATTTCGTGAATCCCACAAACAGTGAGAAACTGCTCTGTCAGGTACAGATGGGGGCACAGGCCCTGCCCCCACCAGAGTTCAGAGTCTATTAGGGGAGAGAGACAGGTAAACAATACCCCATGTCACCAATATAAGGAGAGGCTTTATTCAAAATTATCCTGAGGAGGATATCACTTTATAATTGAGTTCCTGTAAATCACATGTATCACTGAGTACTCTCTCAATCACATTTTCTGTTTTTTTTTTTTTTGCGGTACGCGGGCCTCTCACTGCCGTGGCCTCTCCCGTTGCGGAGCACAAGCTCCGGACGTGCAGGCTCAGCGGCCATGGCTCACAGGCCCAGCCGCTCCGCGGCATGTGGGATCCTCCTGGACCGGGACACGAACCCGTGCCCCCTGCATTGGCAGGCGGACTCTCAAGCACTGCACCACCAGGGAAGCCCACACTTTCTGTTTTAAAGGACCTTTTAAACTGAAGTGAAATTACATACAGAAAAATGTGCAAACCGTAAGTGTACAGCTTTATGAATTATCACCAATTGAACACACTCATGTGACTACCACTCAGATCAAGAAATATAGCACATTATGAGTAACCTGTGCTTCTCCCAGTCACCACACACACTTTCCTGCTCCCCAGAGGTAGCTACTATCCTGATTTCTAACCTCATATATTAGCTTTACCCTTTTAAAATACTTTATATAAATAAATGGATTCTTACAGCATATATTATTTTTGTTTTGTTTCTTTTGCTCAACTTTATGTAGTAAGATTTATTCATTTCTTGTGAGTACAGTATTTCACTGCTGAATATTCATTGTAAGAATACGTCATAATTCATCCCTTTTACTGTTGATAGATGACTTATTTCTGGTTTTGGGCCGCTATGAATAATACTGCTAGGAACACATTTTTGTTGGGCCACACATACTTGAGTAGAATTGCTGCTTATTGGGTATTCCAGACTGTTTTCTAAAATGATTGCTCTAATTTGTATTCCCACCAACACAGGAGCATTCCTATTACTCCACATCCACAACAATTGGTATTGTCAGTTTTAAAATTTTAAACCATTGGGAATTCCCTTGCGGTCCAGTGGTTAGGACTACATGATCTCATTGCCGAGGGCCCAGATTTCATCCCTGGTTGGGGAACTAAGATCCTGCAAGCCGTGTGGCATGGCCAAAAAAGAAAAAAAAAAAAAAAATCACCTAAAAATTTAAACCACTGTGTTGGGTGTGTAGTGGTATCTCATTGTGGTTTTAATATGTATTTCTCTGATGGTTGAGATTGAGCACATTATCATATGTTCAAGGCAATTTAGATTTTCTCTCTTTGAAACGCTCTGTTAAACCTCTTGCTCAATCTTCTGTTGGGTGATGAGCCTTTCTCTTTACAGATTTGTAATACGTATATGAGTCTTTTGTTAGTTATATGTGTTGCAAATATCTTTCCCCACTTTGAGCTCTGGTTTTTTACTCTTTCTATAGTGTCTGGATGAACAGTCTCTAATTTTAATGTAATCAATTTACTAATCCTTGCCTTTATAATCAGTGCCTTTTGTGTCCTATTTAAGGAATATTTTCCTATCTCATGGTCATAAAGATACTGTTCTATGTTATCTTCTAGGAGCTTTTAAATTTATCTTCCACATTTATCTTCCACAATTAGGTTGTACTCCACCTTTGCTTTTCAAAGTCTAATGTAAATCAATAGCTTTATCTTTTTCCCAGACAATGTACAGAGTTTAGAACACCTTAAAACCATTTACTTTTCCTGACTTATATGCTATTTTTGTAATATTTTATAATAGGATGTATTATATATGTAAATATTTGTATACATTTAAATACAAGACATTATTATGATATAGTCAGTACTCATTTAGCTTTATCCATATATTAAATTCTTTGATCTCTATACCTTATATTTTTAAGAACACCCTTTAGAAATTCTTTCTTTTAAAAATATAGTTGATTTACAATATTATGTTAGTTTCAGGTGTACAATAAAGTGATTCAGTTTTATATATATATATACACACACACACACACACACAAACACATGTATACTTTTTCAGATTCTTTTCCATTATAGGTTATTTCAAGATATCGAATAGTTTCCTATGCTATACAGTAAATTCTTGTTGTTTATCTATTTTATATACAGTAGTGTGTATCTGTTAATCCCATACTCCTAATTTATTCCTCCCCTTCCCCTTTGGTAACTACATTTATTTTCTACATAGAAATTCTTTTTAGCATGAATCCTCTAGTGGCGAATTTTGCTTTTGTTGATTTAAAAATGTCTTTTATTTCACTTCATTTATGAAAGATATTTTTTCCTGGTTGGCGGTTATTTTCCTTCAGTACATTTAAAACATCACTGTACTTTCTTGTGGCTTCCATGTTCCTGTTGAATGAGAAGTTTACTATCAGTCTATCACACTTTGAATGAACCCTGCTTTCTTTCTCCAGCTGGTTTTAAAGTTTTCTACAGTTTCAATATAATGTATCTAGGTAAGGATTTAAAAAATATATTCTGCCTGGAATATTTTTGGACTTCTTGAATTATGTGATACTTTTCTTAAGCTCTGATAAGATTTCAGCCATTATCTTTACAAATATTGTCTCTACTTTCTTTTCTATCAATATTTTCTGGGAGTTTAGTTAGTACGCTAAAAATCACTGCGTTCTCTGTATCTTACCTTTCTCTTCATATTTTCTATCCTTTTGTTTTTCCATGCTGCATTTTGATTACTTCCTTCAGATTTGTCTTCTATTTTGATAATTCACTCTTCAGCTGTGTCTAATCTGATGTTAAAACCATGCCTGATTTATTAATTTGGGTTACTGTATTTCTCAGCTCTAGAATTTCTGTGTGGTTCATTTTCAAATCTGTTATTTCACTGTTTATAGGTTATAACAGTGCCCTGCTGAAATCTAAGCTTGACTTTTAACTTCTTGAACACAGTAAATAGCTCTTTTACAGTTTTTTTCTGGTAATCCCAATATTTAGTTCCTGTGGGTATATTTCTATTGTCTGTTATGTATTCTGGCTAGCACTCATGTTGTCTTTTCTCCTTATGTACCTAGTTATCTTTGCTGGACAGTTTCTGTAGAGTTATTTGAGGTCTAGGGTGAGGTTATCATCCTGAGAGAATGTTTGTTTATTTTTCCAAGCCATTAGGGGCACTAATAGTTCAGAATCACTGGATTTTATTTCTGTTCAAAATATTTGATGCTCTTCCTTTTGGTAACATATGGCTCTGTATGTCATGGGTTTCAGGCTTGGCCATGTACCTTGTCCTGGATAATGAAATGTGCGAGAATCAGCTGAGTGACTCAGTCCACCACTACAGGAAGTAGAGATATGTTCGATTGTTTTTTTTGGTTTTTGTTTTTGTTTTTAAAACAACAAAATACTGTTTAGGGAAGAAACAATAACAATCAGTGCTAGTTTAGAGGCTTAAAGAGGTCATGTGATGGAGCAAATTTTAAAAGGAGGCAAAAATTAAACAGATTTAGTCATTATTCCTGAGGATATGCAAATTGCAAAGGATAGACACTGGAAAAAAGCACATTAAAGATGATTTTTAAAATAACATTATAAGTCCTTTAAGAAAGTCATGATTATATATCTATAGGCTGAATGAAGAGACTCACTATCCTGTAGGTGACATCAGTAAGATGGTAGAATTAGAGGTCCCCTATTCATACACTCCCACAACAACAATTTGGCAGCCATCCATGGACAAAAGTGCATTTGTGGGGGCTCTGGGATCCAGATAGGATCTTGTAAAACCTTGATGCAGCCCACAACTGCCAAGGACCCATTTGAGAAAGCTGGCCCATGCCCAGGTGGCAGGCTTGCCAACTTTGGCCCTGGCTACAGACCCAGAAATAGCCTGTCCGCTTGTAGACGCAGCTACAGTCCTGTTTGGCCTTGGGCCTGCCACCAGCACTATTTGCCAAGGGACCCAAGAGGAGTCACGCCCACCAATGTCCCAAGTAACAGGCCTGCTGACCTTAGTCCTAGATTTGGACCCTGTAGTAGCCCATGATGCAGTTCCAGTCCCTCTCAGCCCTGGTCTGGGAGGAGTGCTATTGCCCAGGGACATGCTGGGAGGCACACCTGTCCTTGCTCTCAGAGGCAGACCTGCCGACCTCGGTCCAACTGCAGATCTTGAAGTGGTCCTGTAACCTGGCTCCAGATGAGCCCTGCTGCAGTCCAGGGGGCAGTTGTGCTTGACCAGAAACCAGGCTGAAGACACGTCTATCTGTGCCCTGGGGGCAGGCCCACCAACCTCGGTCCAACTGCGGATAATGAAGTGGCCCTGTAACTTGGCTCTAATACCTCTTAGCAATGGCCTATGAGCAGCCGTACCCATCCGAGGGACCCAACAAGAGACAAGCCCATTTGTATGCCCAGAGTCAGGCCTGCCAAACTCTGTCCAATTTTGGTTTTTGAAGCAGCCCTGTAAGTTGGATCCAGTCCCTCTTGGTAGTAGTCCAAAAGCAGTCCTGCCCACCCAGCGACCAGGAGGGAGACACGCCCATCTGTGCCCCCAGAGGCAGGCCTGCAGAACTTGGTCCCGGCTGTGGACCCTACTGCAGACCTGTGACTTAGATCTAGGACTGCTCAGCTGCAGTCCAGGGCCAGTCCTGCCCACCAGGGGCCTGGCCAGTGACTTGGCAGGTGCCACACCCACCCAAGTCCTTGGTAACAGGCTCACAGACTATGGCCCACACTGTGGACCCAGCAACGGTGAATGTGATTCCTTGTCAATCGCTTTTCTTTTTTTTCAACTTCCTTCTCAGAAACAAGAGTGTCATGGTTAAATTTGGAATTATCGGGAAGAATAAAGGATGTGACAGAAGCCACCAGATACAATGGCTGGGACTATGTATTACCCCATGGGACACTCCCGATGAAGAATACCACCAGCTCTGACACACACGCAAGCCATGTTCATAAGTCACAAGGGGGAACATAGTGAAGCAGATATGAAACAGCTCATATGAGGCTTGTAATGACTCCCCATCAGTAGCAAGGAAACACAGTTGGGTTTGGTAGAAAGAGAGACCAAAAACATGCTAAGGAATTATGAAAAACCCAAAGAACACGCTGTACTGGAGGAGTGTCCAGGTGGCCTGGACTCTGAGAGCAGATTTCTGCGGCCTTCTGTAGACCGCCTCTTTTGCCTTTCTTCTCCCAGGACACTACAATTATTAGAGAAAACAAGAAGTTTCCTTCTCCAAACACACTGATTTAGTTTTCTAGGGCTGCCATGACAAAGTGCCACATGCTGTGTGGCTTAAACAACAGAAATTTATCGCCTCATAGTCTTGGAGGCTGGAAGGCTGAGATCAAGGTGTGGCCTGGGTTGGTGCTTTCTGAGGCCATGATGGAAGGAGCTGTTCTAGCCCTGCCTCGTCGGCTTATAGACAGCCGGTATCTTCTCTCTCTGTCTCTTCATTATTGTCTTCTGTGTTTCTGTGTTCAAATTTCCCCTTAACGTAAGGACATCAGTCACACTGGTTAGGGTCCACCCTAATGACCTCACTTTAACTTGATTACCTCTGTGAAGACCCTATCTTCAAATAAGGTCACATTCTGAAGTACTGATGGTTAGGACTTCAACATATGAATTTGGGGGGGACACAATTCAACCCCTAACACACACCACGTTATTTCATGGCACTGTGCCTTGTACCTTGCACCTGGTGCAGGCCTATTCATCCTTTAAGACTTATCATTCCATCTGTGAAGGTGACCCCTAGCCCTGTCCTCCCCTCCCCACTTAACTACTCCTTCCTTGCCACCACTGACCTTGTATGTATTTCAATTAGAGCACTGTATCCTTTCAGGTGTATTCAAAATTAGCAGAAGGAGACCACACACATATAAACTGGATTAATGCCATAGTTAATTAGCCAGGGGTACAGAAGCTTCTTGCCAGCACAGGCCACAGAAGGCAGGAGCAGCGGCAGAGCACCTCCCTTGCTCCTGGTACCTTAACAGGGGGGTACAGGTGCCAGTGACCCTGTCACTGCTGGGTAAGGTGTTGCCAGATTTAGAAAAACAGTCTGATTTTTGCTGCTCTTCCCCCTGCTTTTGGGGAAGGGTTGTGTCACCATTCCAGAGGAATTCACACTAGTAACCTACACACTTGCATTTCAGGCGATGTTTACAAATACCAGGCTCTCCTGACTTCTGAACAAAATTCATTCTCAGCAATGATACAACTTAATCCAAAGAAGAGAACATCATCATTGCTTAGAGCCCTCTGAACAACATTTCTGCTTTAGTCATGTCTCAGAAAGCCTGTTTTCTTGCAGCCCATCTGGACTCTGACTTAATGACCCTTCTGGGTGGACCCTTTGCTAAGAGTGGTCTGAGGAGCATGATCCCAAATCCATTTCTCACCAGCACCTACACCACACTGTTTAGAGGGCCTCTGTTTTCTATCTCCAGCGGGGACACCTTGAGGTCGGGGCGGCTTATTAACTAGCACAGTGCATGGAATACAGCAGATTCTTAAGACGGCGGTGAGAATGAACTGAATGAACGGTGGAAGTTGGAGTCCTCCTCCTTCCAAATTGCTGAGACGCCAGAGGAGTGCTCAGCACACACCAACAACGTGGGGTCTCCTTGCTGACAGTCATCCTGAGCTCTGCCATTTTCTTCCAGATGCCCTACCCCATCAATCATTTTTAGACTCTTTCTAGAAACTCTCCTCATTCCGCTTGGTATTCTTCTGGATCAAGGCCCTCCCTTCAGTGAGTTAAGGCTTTATTTGAAACAAACAAACAAACAAACAACACACGCACGCGCGCGCGTGCACACACACACAGAGCTTCTAACAACAGGCGTTTCCAGTGAGAAACAGTTGATCCTGTTTTCAATTTTGGCTGAGATGATGCTATCATTTAAGGGATAAATGGCAGTTTTCTTTTGTTTGGGCTTTTACTGTCAACCTCATCAGTAGAAGGTTTCAGACAAGTAAGAAACACTTAAGTTAAAATGAAGTTAAAACCACACAAGTCATCAGACATAGCAATAATGATTAAGTGGTTATCAAGCTTCACTTCTTAAACCAACTGCCCCTAAGGGTTTGATCAATGATGTATATGACTTGAGATTCTGCCGCAGTCATCGATTGGTATTATGGGAAATTTGATGGGGGGAAATGTGATTTTTCTACCCTAAGTAGAAATGTAAGCAGATAGGTTAGCGGGTCCCTGGAGAAAGAGAACCAGGAATGGATGGCTTTCTTGACATAAGAGAAGCCATTTTAGCCTAAGCCATTTTGTGATCTAAGCCGGGCCACAATGCTTGCCCTTGAACAGGTCTCAGTAACCAAGGATCTCAAGGGAACAAAGGAATGCAGGAACAGAGAAAAGGCAGTCAAACAATAGGCAGTGATAAAGCAGAGTCCTAGTTCCTCCTCAAGGGATATACATAATATATCTTTGAGTTCTGCAGGAACTAAGGCCCCTACCCAGGTGGAGGACGGAAAGAGGATGTTGACCCTCCTGACCTCAATCAACTAAACTTGGACTCTGTTGACTTTTGCCCCCAATTCTATGCTGAATTCTCCTCTGCTCAAACCTCTTCAGGAATATACATGTACCTTTAGCTTAAAAATTCCCCAATTCTTGCTGTTGGGGAGTCATTGCTTTGGGAAAGATGCCCGGTATTCTCCTTACTTGCTGCAAGAAATAACAAATCCTTCCTTCTCCTGCGCTTTGGCTTGGTTGTGTCTTTTGGCTACACTCCCACCAAGAGGTGAACCCAGTTTTCGGGTAACAGAAAGTAAAACCAAGATACCTCTTACTTCCCTCAATTACCCATGCCGTGAAAATTATCTCACATGTTTGCCTAAAATCTTGTTCATTATTGTTGAAAATATCCTGTGTAAGGATTATATTTGGGAATAGTCTGTGAAATACTCCCTAGTAAACTGTTGGTGAAAGATTTTAAGTGGTGCTAGGAAAATTTATATGTTCATTAAACATTGTTACAAATTAACTGAGGAATTAATTACAGACTACTCTCTTTTCTATTCCCTCCAGGGGGATAAATCTACTATAACTTAAGAGAAATTAGTTGTTTTATGTGTGAGAAGGTTTTACTCATAGCACAGAAGTGACATGCTTACGAAAGCTCTATTTTCTGGAGCAAATATTGGGACAAATGGTCTGAAAATGGGGCAAACTACTTAAAAATAAGGCTGTCCTAAAGAAAAGAAAGGCCTAATTGCTTTACTTATGCAATTCATTTTCCTTTTCTTTGGCTTTCATAAAGGTGAGACAGGAGGGAAGGGGGCAGGGCACAACCGTTAAAAGAATGACACAGCCATTGAGGATATGACAAAAACTGGTTAGAACCAACTAGGCCCAAGATGGCAGAAGATACAACTCCCAGCAGACCTTGAGCCTCATTAGATGCTCACTGTAATACACTAGCATATGCCAAACAACACACCCACAGGCGCCATGACACTTCTGAGGGCTACCATAAAGGCCAAGAAGTGGAAGTGCGTGGTGGCCCAATTCCTGGGAATCCCTGCCCCTTCCCCCAAATAGAATATCCCTCCCACCTGTTAGCCTATGAAATTACCCAGCCCCAAAAAACTAATCATCCTGGGCTGCTTCTGAGACAACAGCATTCTGCCTATGGAATGTGCATCTCTCTAAATAAACTCTTTCACTTTACCTTGGCTCACTTTTGAATGCTTTCCTGTGTGAAGCCAAGGACCCTCACTTGGCAGCCCGTCCCAGGAACTCACCTGAAACCTGGGACATGACCATCCTCTTGCACCCCATTCTCCTGCAACAAAGGGAGGAATGAGGAACTCTAAGGAAAGGGAAATGTGATCTATGGGGAATTACTCCAGAGGCTAGCTTTGAAAGAAAGGAGCCACAGCAATGACCCCCTAAGCTGAAATCCCTACAACAACGGTTAAAAGTAAATTTTTTCCTTCCTTTCCCTTTCCTTCCTTCTTTCTTTCTTTTCCCTTGAAGTTTTATTGAGATATAATTGACAGGGCAATAATAAAGTCTACAGCATACTGATTGGACTTAACATACATCACGAAATGATGACCAAAATTAGTTTAGTGAACATCCATTATCTCACCGATACAAAATAAAAAGAGCAAAAAGGATTTACTCTCAACAAATTTTACACATAACACACAGCAGTGTTAATTATATTAACCATGTTGCACATTACATCCCTAGTGATAATTTATCTTATAACTGGAAGTTTGTACCTCTTGATGACCTTCATCCAACTCCCCCTCTCCCCCACCCCCCTCTCTTTTTCTATAAATTTGGTCTGTTTTTTTAGTATAATTGACATATAGCACCATGTTAGTTAGTTCCTGGCATACAACACAGTGATTTGAAACTTCTACACGTTACAAAATGATCACCATCTTAAGTCTAGTTACCATCTGTCACATATCACAAAGATATCACATAGTTATTGACTATATTCCTCATTCCGTACATTTCATCCCTTTGACTCATTTATTTTGTAACTGGAAGTCTGTACCTCTTAATCTCCCTATTTCACTTGAACGGTAAACTTTCAGAAAGTGGACATGGCTGTGTAACATTAGGTTGGACTTTGGAAACTGTGTATAGTGAGAAAGGTATAAATGATCATTTAGATTTAGGTTGCTTTTCAAAGTTTTAGGTTGCCTTTAAAAATAATGTTTATTAAGGTTTCACTTCAAAGTTTTAATAAAAAGTTATACTTTTAAGTAAAAAAAAAAAAAAAAAATTGGGGAATAGAGTTGTGTGGGCAGCAGTCCCTGCTCTAATTCTATGGGCACAATACACAGCGAACCTAATAATATATATTTGTGGACCGGCTGACTGGAAGTTGGAATCATAAGGCTAAGGTATCACTGATGCAAGTCCACAGCATAATGAAACTGAAAGCTCATTTTAAAAGGTTTAACAGGCAAATGTAAAGTTTTTTACATTTGAACTTCACAGTTCATTTACTGTGAAGTGACAGTAAATGTCACAATCCATTATGAATCTGCATCAACCACAAATTTTATCAAGCCCTTCTCAGGCCTTTACTTCCAACCTTTACTATTTACAAGTATACTCAGGCCATTTTACAAATGCATACTGCTCTCTTCTCTTTGTTTTAAGGCAAGTGCTGCAAAATCAACTATCTTCCAGGGCCAAGTAATGAAAATAGGCAAGTGGGCTGAGTGGGGCGTATGGCAAATAGGAAGCACATGCTCTGCGTCTAAGGGGAGTATGTACTCCTCAGCTCAAGCCAGTTATTGTCCTATAGAAATGCAGGTCTAGTATGAGAAGATCTAATTTTTTTGAAGCTGAAAATCCACATTTTTATGCAAAACTTCCAATTTTTTTTTTTTTTTGCGGTACGCAGGCCTCTCACTGTTGTGGCCTCTCCCGTTGTAGAGCACAGGCTCCGGACGCGCAGGCTCAGCGGCCATGGCTCACGGGCCCAGCCGCTCCGCGGCACGTGGGATCTTCCCGGACCGGGGCACGAACCCGTGTCCCCTGCATCGGCAGGCAGACTCTCAACCACTGCACCACCAGGGAAGCCCCAAAACTTCCAATTTTTAAATGACAATAACAATTAAAAAAATCAAGCACTGTAGAGGAAACAAAATTTGTCCACGGCCAGACATGGTCTGTGGGCTCTTAGCATGGAAACTCCCTTCTTAGAAGGCCTCCTACAGTTTCAAGGGGTGTCCATTATTTATAGTTGTCTAAGATTTTGTGAAAAGGTTCATGTTCTATTTAGCTGCCCTCTCTATGCTTTTGTAAGCTTGGATGAAATTTTCCCTCAACTTTGATCTTTTCACTGGGCAGTCATAATTATTTTTAGTTAATTAAATTCTTTCCAATAAATGTTGAACTTTATGAGTATGTGTGTGTACACACACACACACACACACACACATATACACATAAGTTTGTGCAGAGGCAGAGAATTACATAAATTATGCATGTGTTTCTTTACTTGTATATTTTGCTTTGACACCAAGGTGTCAATTTTCTGTCCTCCTATCAGTGGAAGATCAGAGGCAAATTCCTTATTCATGGTGGAGAAAAGTGCTACACAGGGGCTCCAAATCAGCAATGATTGCTATGTTGTTCCCAAGTTAGGTCTCTTATTTTTCACATTGTATAAACGACTTGTTACAGACTACTTCTCCACTAGACACATGCTAACTGTAACTTATTCATCTCTGTACTTTCCACACCTGGCAAAATATGTGGAATGTATAAGTCGCTCAATAAATATTTATTTTACTGAAATGGACTGACCCACAGCATCAAAACTCCTTAAGTTTGTTCTCAATGCCTCTCGTCACACAATTTCAGCTTCACCTTCAGCTCATCCCCAAGGAGAACCTGGGTGATAACCAAACTGCTCTGTTCTCCAATCTTGAAAATATATTAAAACCTCTTTCCCTCTTTCTATGCCTATGAAGTCTACTGGTTGCGACAAATCCAATTTAAATCTTACTTTCCTTGGGAATCCCATTCTACTACAGTGAATCTGTTCCATCTCCCAGAATCATAAACCACTTGTCATGCTCAGAAGAAACATCAGGACAATCCAATTCATTTGTTTCTACAGTAAATTTTGAAAAATTCGCCCTCAGAAAGCACTGTCTGCCCCTATCAGGTTATAAAGATACTGTGCTTCTCCACATTATGCCCAAAGAGGAAGACTAGGGTCACAAACTCAAAGGGCTGCAGAGGCCAGACAGGTTACATAAATGGACTAGTCCAATGTAAGAAAATCAGGACTGAACGACTATGGCAAAGTGGAATTCGAGTACCCCAGCATTTCCCTTCACGAAGCAACACAGGGGCTAGAGTTCCCACACTCTCCTGTTTTTAACAGGCCCAAATTGTGTGGAGCCAAACCAAACAGGTCTGTGGGCCGCCAGTCTCGACCTTGTGTATCATACACTATTTTCCTAGAGTTTAGAGACTGTTTCTAAATAAAACCACAAGAGCCTATGCATGAAAAAAAACCTGGAAGTCACTAGGCATACAAACCCTAGGTCTAATAGGATCCAGTAAACTGCGTTAAGTGAGTATTTTGTGATGCCTTGCCAGAGCCCTGAGCTCTAACGACACCTCAGAGAGCAACAGCCTTCCTTCGGGAAGTTTCATTAGGGGGACTTTACCCAGAGACTGAAATCTTAATCACATTGGTTGCATCTTATATATACATGTTTGAATAAGGGGTGGTTTGGTTCTTCCAGAAAGACCAGAAACCAGAAAGGCTGCAATGGGTTTTCACCAAACTCTACTGGTCTAGAAACATGACACTCTTTCTTAACAGAAACAAACACTCATTCACATAATTCAAAACATCTCAGTGGAATCAGAATAAAAGAGGGTACTAAAGTGAATTTTGACCATTTATTTTATCAAGGGCAGATTGTTGTTTTTTTCCTTTCTGTCCCACACTTCTTCTTTTGGAAATTGTTTGTCTCTAGAAATACGTATTTCTGCTGGGGCTGTCAAACGGTTCTATGAATGGGCACAGGATCTAAGCTGGCCAATGAAAAAATCCCATTTCCTGGCTGTAATAGTTGGTCCAAAAGTATGCATGACTTAAGTCAGGCCAATGAAAGACCTTATTTCAGAGATAAGGATGTTGGGATGAGGTGAGATGGTAAACTGTAGGGACCATGTAGTCCTGGATCTCCCGATACAGGACATGGGGAGAGGCTTCCTACCAACACACATGAAGATACCACTTCAAAGTGATGAAAAGAGATTCCTGATAACTATCATCTGGACACAGATCCAATCACCACTGAGGCTACTGCAAACATTGACCAATACGTAAACTTTGTGACTTGACTAAGTGTGATTTGGGTTCCTGTAAATTACATTTGAGTGCCTTGACTAACACAAGAAACATTTGTGGTTCCTATTTTTATTTAAGTAGAACACGGACCCAATAAATCAATTTCAGAAACAGGCAGCTGAATTGTACGACTGCTTTCTGGCTCAACATATATTTATAATTCACATTTTATGTTCTATCCATTTAAATCCAGTAATGTCAGCAAATAAACAGTTTCATATTCCCATTCAAGTACTATGATTTTTGTACTCATAATTGTATCACTAATGCCATATTCAGTACCAAAAACCTAGAAACTACCAAAAAGCATAAAAACGGACTAATTTCAAAAGTTAGGATTAAATGAACATGTCAGACATCTCTTTCCACACGTTCATGTAGATTCTTGAACACATATGTTGAATTTGATCATCTATTGGGAACTACTTTCAGTATTTAAGAATTTAAGAATAAAAGGTGTGTTTACATGTGTATGCAGTGAATCCCTGGTAAAGTATTCATTTATGGTAGAATACAGAACCTTTGCATTTATCTTCTACAAGGAGTACTTCAGGAACTATGATCTAGCTGAAAATGCAGGATGAAGAGATGGCAGTTACAATGTTAAATTCCCTTAGGTCGTGTGAAACTGTCTTCCAGTTTACATTAGAATTCATTTTACTTGTGAGGGCAGAAAGCATGCTCACCTCCTCGTTCTCAATCTTGAGCGTGGCCAGTCGGGACTGCAGCTGCTGGTACCTGAGCATAAGCTCTGCCTGGACCGGCTGCTGCGCGCTGACCTGACACACCTGATGGGGAATCAGAAACCACAGTTACAACAGGGAGCCGTCCAGCCAGCCTCCAGGTGCACAGTTCTCCCATTTAAAGGCTGCAAGAATCAGGCAGATCCCCTCAAGATTCCAATTCCATATTTTACTTTTAACAGCCACCTCAAAACTTCAGTCTTAAATATGAACTTGTTATGTAAGTGGCAAGAGCAGAATGCAGCTGCTTGGCCTGGATATGACTGGGGAAAACGCAGCAGTAGGAAGCATCCCTGTAAGAAGGTGGCGGTTGCTGGAGATGGAGCTCTGATGCTGCCGTCTACCTGTGGAATAAGTTATTGCGCAGAGTGTGACGGATGATCCACGTGTACGGTCATGCAGGCCAAAGCAGGGCAGGCAGCAGAGCCTGCTGGTTACAGTCAGCTGGGTGACTACAGTAAGTTACTAAACCTCAGTTTCCTTATCTGTAAAATGGGGATAGTAAGAGTACCTATGCCATAGGGCTGTGGTGGGGATGAAATGGGATGATGTACATAAAGCACTTAGAACACTGCCTGGCACACAGTGAAAACTCAGAAAAAGTGAATAACTGTTTTCTGTATCTTCAACCATGGCTTGTCTTGCCAATTTTCAGCCAAATCATGTGATTCACCGCGAAACTGAGGAAGCCACTTGTCTTAGGCTTTGGTAGAAAGATATCTTGGCCATGATCTCAATTATGGATAAGGTCAAAATTAAGAGCCTTTTAACTATATTAAAATCAGACTAGAGATGAACAATTTCTTTTCGTCTTTCTCATCACAGAAATGGTCTCAGCAAATGAGAGTTTCCTTTTATGGAGTCTCCAAGACGTCGTAGAGATTATTGCTTCCTGGCAGAACTGGGCATAAAAAAGGGCAAGAGACTTACTATATTAAAATAATAATAGTTAAAAAAAAGTAACAACTTTTAACCCAACTGAAATCACTTGTTTGTGACATTTTATCATTCTGTGTTTAACACATTCATCCATAACTGAAAGATTAAAACCATGTGGTTTTAGAAACATAACTCTGGGTGGGATAAGCCACTCGCCTGTCAAATTCGTGTGCTATTGGCATAAAGACTGCTTACCATTTTTAATCAAGTAATTCACTCTATCAAATCAAGCAAAAATAAAATTAGGTTAGAAATATATCAGGTACACACATATACATCTTATAAGTCTTAACATTAGGTGTTTCAGAGAAAATATGACATTAAAGAAGATATCTGCCATGGAAATTATAAGTACGTCTATTTTTAAAAACATACTGTCACCACAATAAGCGAAAATTGAGTTTTTAATCTATGAGTACTGTTTTGCACAGCTGGGACACCAAGTGCTATAGAGCATGCTCCATTATTGGTTCTTCTTGTTTCCCCCTGTTCACAGACAATAAATATACCTCTGTAACTCATAAATGGTTTAAATGGAGTTTTTCCCTTGCATAAAATAGGATAGAAAGCTAACCTCATATAAAGAACCTAAGATATAATACATCCTTTCTAATGCTCGTTTTACCGGTTTGGAGATAACTTGAGTCTTAAAAAAATGGTTTGTGTCTTTTTTCCTGTCTTCCATTTTCCTGCCATTTATAATTATTTTTCTTTACAGAGATCTTTAAATCAGGATTATAAGAAGTCTTCAGACAGATTCTATTGGGCCAACAAAACGCTTTGTTTTGAACTTAAATCTGAATGTCTTGTGGTGGAGAAAGAATTCTTTAACTATCCTGCAACAGTTTAGCGCTTACACCCAGGTGAGTTTGCACCTCTATTTCTTTGGCCTCTGGAGGCATTAGAGTGTTTGATCATTGCTTTAAAAGGTGGTAGTGGTTGATTGTTGAGAGTATTGTAGTAGGATCCCATGCAAAGGCAGCCAAGAGAAGACAACTGGGAATTTTTACAACTGCTGGGTACAGCAGGGGAAGAGTAATGTAAGTTAAGAGACAATTCGTTAGTTTTAAGATAATCAATTACTGACCTCATCACCCATGTGAGACTGAAACTCAAACTTCATTGGTGGACAGAACGCAGCAGGGTACATCTCCATGAATCTCTGCTTATCACTCCTGGGCTCCAAATTGTCAACTGCATTCTCAATAATGTCTAAGCCTTCGTGTCTGGAGGTTTCAAGGTTATACTCCGCAGAGAGATATGTTCTCAGGGCTCTGTTTAGACTTGCATGGTAGCCAAGATCACAGCACTTAAAAAGTAAGAGAACACCACATATAAAAATTAACTCAAAATGGACCACAACTTAAATGTGACAGCTAGAACCATAAAATTCTTAGGAGCAAACCTTCATTACCTTGCATTAGGCATTGGTTTTTTGGATATAGTATCCAAAGCACAGCAACAAAAGAAAAAATAAATTGGGTTTCATCGAATTTGAAGACTTTTGTGCTTCAAAGGGCACTATCAAGTAAAAAGATAACCTACATCACGGGAAAAATATTTTGCAAATCATGTTATCTGATAAGGAATTTGTATCTAGAATATATAAAGAACTCTGACAACTCAATAATAAATAGACATATAGCCCAATTAAAAAAATGGGCAATGGATCTGCTAGGTATTTCTTAAAAAATACATATACAAATTGTCGAAAGCATATGAAAAGATGCTCAACATCATTTGCCATCAGGGAAATGCAAATCAAAACCACATGTGATACCACTAGGATGGTTAAAATAAAAAAGACAGGAAATAACAAGGATTGGGGAGGATGTGGAGAAACTGGAACCCTCATACACTGCAGATGGGAATGTAAAATGTTGCAGTCACTTTGGAAAAGAGCCTGGCAGTTTTTCAAAGGTTAAACATATGACTTGGCAATTCCATTCCTAGGAATATATAAAAAAAGAGATAAAACATATGACTTGGCAATTCCATTCCTAGGAATATATAAAAAAAGAGATAAAACATATGACTTGGCAATTCCATTCCTAGGAATATATAAAAAAGAGATAAAACTTGTACATGAATGTTTCTGGCAGTATTATTAATAGCTGAAAAGTGGAAACTAAGTGTCCATCAATAAATGAATAAACAAAACATTTTCAGCCATAAAAAGGAATGAAGTACTGATACATGCTACAACATGGGTCAGCCACACATTGTATGACTCCATTGATATGAATATCCAGAATAGGCAAATTTATAGAGAGAGAAGGTAGATTAGTGGTTACCTAGGGCTGCGGGATGAAGGAATTAGGAAGTGATGGCTAAGGGGTGCAGGACTTTTCGGAGTAATGAAAATGTTCTAAAATTGATTGTGGCAACATATACATAACACTGTGGATATAATAAAAGCCAACTGTGGATTTTTAATGGGTTAAATGTATGGTATGTGAATAATATCTCAATAAAGCTATTAAAAAATAAAAGAAGCAAAATCAAATACAGAAAAGAAATAATGAAAAAATAGCTTTCAAGTTTGTTCATGCATACTGAGATTGATACAGTGATCTACTGAAATCCTTCTGGGATGCAAACATACTAACTGTAGTATTTTGATGTTTGTATAATTTACTGAAGACAACAATAATCTGTACTCTTTCTGAAATGGGAAAAACAGGTTTGACTCTGCCAAAGTAGCCCAGTCATGCCTTCTGTCTTATCTCTAGAATAAAATTTTTCAGTAAGAAATGACTGGCTAAAGTCCTTCTATCAGAGACAGAATTTTGTTTAGTATTCCTAGGAATACAAGGGCTTTGGGCTTTGATCTTCACTATCTTTAATTTGTATTTATTTATTCATATTGCATTTTAAGGGAATATAATTTTAAACAATGTAACTCTGGATACTAGTCAGTTATAAATTACTGACAGAATTTTAAATTTGTACATAAAAGCAATATAAATCTCTTAAAGAGAAAACAAGTGGTTTTAAAGTACAAAATCAGGTCATCCCTATATTGTTCTAATGAAGTTCAATCAATTCAATTTGATTCAATTCAACTCAGCTCACTAATTGGCCATCTACAGATGCCTGGGCATTTGCTAGGCTCCAGGAATATGAAAACTGGAACACAGTAAAATATAATCTCCATTCTCAAGGAATTCAAGTATAAGTTGTTCGTCAGTTTGCTACTAAAAGAGTAGTAGAAGGGTGCAAAGGACACGACTTGTCTTATGTTTTATGAAGGTACAGATTTAATCACTGACCTGTCCTTAGAAATGCTAACACATTTAATTCCACCCTCACCCTCCAATTTCATAATGCTTAAATTTGGGATTTTTACATAAACATATTATAAAATCTTGGTTTTCAAAGTGTGGTCTGTGGACCAGCAGCAAATGCAGACTCCTGGGACCCACCGCTGACCCACTGAATTAGAATCTGAAGTTAAAAAAGAAATACGCACGTTGATTCATATACACGCTAAAGTTTGAGAAGCACTGCACTGAAACAATCAGGTAAAAGGGTCTTGAACCCTGTCCTTTAGGGGTGCCATTTCTCCAAACAGGCCAGAGAACCGACTTGATTAAAGATTACTTGATTTAAAAAAGCAGACAGTAGCTGCCACATCACAATTACAAATATAAGCAAAACATAGTTGCGAGATGCAGCAATCAGTCTCCGCGTTAATACATTTCCAGCGGAATCAGCTGCACTCAAATACAGAGACTGATTTTCAGTTAATTAAAAAATTCTAGCCTCAGATGAGCAAAGTCCTCTTTTATTCCTCTTACTCCTCAAAATCCATAATGGTTCTGTGTAGCAGCTTTATACACCTCAGAGGGACTGAAAAATTATTCTTTCAGTAACACCTCATCGTATGAAAACATAAATTTGTGAAGGAAATGGCCTCATTTCTTTGAGATGTACCAGTGCTTCAAAACACCCTACTATTCTGAAAGAAGGCAGATTCAACTTGATTATAATGAAGCAGATCACACAAGCTCCTTTACTTTATGAGTACTGATCCCAATGGGACTTAATAGAAAATTGATATTGAGAGGAAACAACCCAGAGAAAAGCCTTTTCTTCCCCCCAACAAAAACCAAGTCTCTTTTCAACTTAAAAGAGAAAGGAAAAAAGAGAAGAAGAATGAAGGAAAAAGAGGAAGAAAAAGAAAGAAATTCAACCCCAACTATCCACTTGAATTACAGCTCTGAAAAATACACACCAAATTTTCATTACTTCCAGACTTAGTTCACTCCTCAAATTTCTAAGTGTGGCTTCTTTGGGGAATAAATGTCAAGATTTCAAAAGTACCAGTGCATGTTTCCACACGCAGCTCAGCCACACAAAGTTGGTGAGTCTGGTCCCAGTAAGACACCCCTTATTTCACTGTTGTTTCCTAATAATTTGGGGAGAAGCATGCATGTGGCTTCATAATCAACCCAGGGGCCTCCCCTGGGTGTCTTCTGGGCTTTGAGAACTTAGTAGGTTTCTGTGATGAGCTTTGATGGAAAATTTCCTTCTCTGACCTCTACCAATACTTTCCAGTCTGTGAGGTCATGGAACTGGCATGATTTTGTTACTTGTGATATGCAGCTTTTTCTACACTGTAGGCTTTTTAACCATCCAGAATTTTAAAAGAAACAAGAAACAGCAATAAAATTCTTTTTCAAGGTCTCCTGAGACAGCAAGACCTGTCACAGCCATTTTTTTTTTTCTAAACTGGAAGCTAAAATGACACTGGATATGTTAGGATTCAAGATACTTGGTTAAAAGGCCTAAAGTAATTCTACGGAGCTTATGAATTATTAATGACAACACGGAGAGCCAGCTTCTACACAAAGAGCTGAATTATAACCCAAGTGCCCAAGTGCATTTAATGATGAAAATACATAAGAAACCAATAAAATATTTCATGAAAACAAAATAGTGTTGTTCTGATGGATGAAAAACTCTGAATGGCTATATTAAATTATGGATTAAAGCTGGGGAAGGAAAGACTGTTAGAAGTCGAAGGCTGTATTTTTTTTTTAATATCCTAAGAGCTGCCAAGATAGATTCCACTAGGCATTAGTCTGTAGCACCACAGTAAGGCTAATTTCCTTAGGCAAAAGTGTTACAAATAGTATAAAAAAAATGAAGATGAAATCTAGGTACTGAGGCCAGTGACAAATACTTTTTCTTGTCCCAAAGGCTGAGAGATTGGTTCAAGTATACTTGGTGGGTATAATGTCAGGATGTCAGGTATAACTGGATCATAGCTGTTCCGGGAGACAACTTTTTTTTTTTTTTGAAATAAACTCCATGACATGAGAAGCCCTAGTGGGGTAGAAGTTTGGGCCTAGATGGGATTACCATAATGGAAAATAAGTCCTACATACATGCTTCCAGAACAGTAACAGCCAATGTCATTTGCAGGGCAGCCCAGGAAGTGGCTGGAGGGCAGCCCCAAGCCTGTATGTCACTCCAGAATTAAGTGGTTGTCATGAGAATGGAGAGGGAAGAAATCCTGAAGTATTCAGTCTTAACGTCATCACTCCTGCCTCTGTCTGAGAAGCTTCCATGATCTTTTCTTGTGGGTCCTATCCCTGGCTTTTAATAAGTTTGGCTTTGGCCATTCCCGAACCATGGATATTGTGTAAAGACTCAGTCTGCCCCTTCTTTTCGGTCTTTCTGAAAAATAGTGCAACCCAAGCAAACTGAACTGCAAAATACAGCTTTCACATGACCATGGGTAGCTTTCAAAGCCCAGAAATAGACACTCTCAGAGCTTTTACAGTAGATGTCAAGAAGAAAGTTGATTTCTCCTGTGTAAGTATCTTTGTCCTTCACTAATTTCTTCTCTAGCTATTCAGTACCTCAGGCAAGATACCGCAAACACATTTTGTGAGACAGAGGCATCTTGTGGAACTGAACTGTATGTCTAAATTACAGGCAACTTTTACACACCTGCTTTCACCTCTGGGCTCCTGATGGTCCCTAGCTGACAATTTAATTTTTGCTGCTACTTTAACTGCAGCTGAGCATTTAGCCAAACTTGTTTTGAGTTTCTCTGTAGCATGGAAAAGGTCAAAATGGTACATCGGTGTGATACCAATGGATACAAAGTAGGAAACAGGAGAAGGAGAACAGAGGTTGCATAGCCTGAGCCAATGAGTAGGCTGAATAATCTTTTGTTGCCTAATACAGCTCCCACCCACAGGGGCAATTATTTCCTTCAGAGGAGCTGCTACTGGACTCATTTTTTTCCCAGGCCAAATCTCTGTAACTACCCTGAATCAAATCACAAGAGAGGAGAGAGAACAATAAACCAAGCCTCAATTAATACAGGTCAGGTGATACATGCTATGGAGAAAAGAGTCAGAGGTACACGGAGTGGTGGGGGAAGGGCATTGCTCTTTTATATAGGACAGCCGGGTGTCACATGAATGTAAAGGAGGAGTATTGTAAAGCTCTGGAAGAAAGAGTGCTCTAGACAAAAACGAGAAAGGCCCCAGGCAAGAAAAAGCTTAGTGGGTCTGGGTAAGAGAAAGGCCTGTGTACCTGAAGCATGGTGACTAAGGGGAAAGTTGCAGGAGATGACACTGAGTGGCAGGTGGGTGCCAGTTCACATAGCGTCTTAGTGAATAGTTTGGATTTTATTCTAATGGAGAGTTTTAAATAGGGATTACAGGTCTGATTTATCTTTTTTAATACTTTGGTTGCTTGGGAAGAGAATGAATTATTGATTGGAAGGTCTTAGTGCTCAGTTGGACATCTTAGGAAGCTGTTGCTTCCTAAGTGCAGGCAAGAGATGAAGAGGCTTTGTCTCAGAGACTGAGAGTGCAAGTAGTGAGAAATACCAAGGTTTGGGATATTTTGGACGTAGAGATGGTAAGATATGCTGATGCGTTTATACGTGGGGAATGAGAGAACTGGGTTTTTGGCTTGGGCCACTGGGTGGAAAGTGGTACCATTTTCTGAGATGTAAACAATGGATAAGAAAAAGTTGTTACATGTGTGAAGGATGATGATGACAGTAGGGGCAAATGTTCAAGGTGTCTACAGACATCTGGTTAGAGATGTCCAGGAGGCAGTGGATATGCAAATCTGAAGCCCAGGAATATGATTAAGGCTGGTGAAAAAAAATCTAGGAACCATCAGAGAGTATTTAAGGCAAGGGACCAAGAGAAAAAGAAACACAAAGGATCACGCCTTAGGCAACTTTCACAACATTCAAAGGTACAGCCAAGATGGAAAAGCAAGCACTGGAGCCTGAGAAAGTGCAGCCTATACGGCAGGTGGATGCAGTTTCTTTAACAAAGGCCCACAGCATCTCCATTGGAAGGAATGTTTAAAGCCATCCACTTTGGTCAACCAACTCATTTCAGTTTTTAAATACCCTTTCTTCCATGCAGGGATAAAAACACGCATACATCAGTTTACATGATAACTACACTGTCCTAACCCATCTAACATCACCTCTTTATAATCTTCCTGATAAGAGTTCAGGCCTAATGGAGACTACAATATTAAAATTCGGCAGGTTTTTGTGGATAAATTTTAATACTATTATGTAGTGGGGGAAAAGTCAAACTAATTAAGAAAAATCTGAACTCTGAATAAAATGCTTTTCAAATAAAAATATGTCCCTAGAGACAAAAGGATAGCTGATTATTTAGAAGTGATAAAATAAACATGGCATGCGGTATACAATGTAACCTAACTTCAATCTTATTCTGTAGAAATGGCTAATAAAACACATGACAGAAATCTCTACCAAGAAAATTAGCTGGAATAGGGGATTTTCTATGGCAATATTCCATAACAGTAACAAAGATTTATCCTTCAAGCTTCAAAGTGACCTGCAAACGTTTACAGGGAGTAATTGGAGACTGTGAAACTGTACTGTAAGGATGACAGATACTTTATTATTATGGGGCAGGTGCTCAGGGACAAAGCACTAATAGAATCTTACTGTTGAGGATTTTGTTTCTCTGACTACCTTTTGAGGGTGAGTAGGTGTGGAACTGGACTGAAAGAGGTTATATCACCAGTTCTGCAATCTTAAAACCAGTTGGTTTAAGAATTTCAGATATACAGACTAGTGAATATGATTATAGATCAGAGATTCCTAGCATTAAGACTTGTACTCTCCTCAACTCTTTTTTCTTAGCAAATCATAATCACTTGAAAATTTGAGCATTCAATCACAAATATATTTGTTGCCTGTATGATTTTTCTTCTTGTTGTAATACATCCTAATTTTTACAGAATAATAGTTATAGTCTCTTCTGCACTTAATGTTGGGAATATTTAATGATAACAGATACAAAATCTATTATTTACAAAACTACAATCTATTTTACCCTATAATTATGCCTTTATTCTCCCAAACCAATTAAATTTCCTTTGGCCAATACTTGCAATTCATATTAATTTTTTAGAATGACATAATAAAAACCTCACTGTGAAATTAACTTTGTTCACTTCCCACCTGATTCCAAAGTAAGAGACTGTTACTCTACAAACTAAAATTTACTTAAAACTTTCTTCAGAGACAGAGGAAAAGCCATCTCAACAATCTTCTGCTTAAGTGACACTCTGGATTAACTAATACTCAGTTCATTTTATAAAGCAGAGGTTGGCCAACTATGCAGCCTGTGAACAAAATCCAACCCATGGCCTGATATGATAAACGAAGTTTGACTGCCACATAACCATATCCATTTGCTTACTTACTATGGCTACTCCTGCACTATAAGGCTCACAAAGCCTAGAATATTTACTACCTGGCCTTTTACAGAGGAAGTTTGTCAACTCCTGCTCTAAAGCATAGTGACCAATGCCACTGTGAATATACACAGTTAATAGGCCCTCTCTAATACTCCTGTACATTTCTGCTCAAACAATTAGTCTGTATGCCTTCAAGAGTTGATTGTACAGGGACTTGCCTGGTGGCTCAGTGGTTAAGGATCCGCCTGCCAATGCAGGAGACACAGGTTTGAGACCTGGTCTGGGAAGATCCCACATGCCGTGGAGCAAATAAGCCCATGCACCACAACTACTGAGCCTGCGCTGTAGAGCCCGCGAGCCACAACTACTGAGCCCACGTGCCACAACTACTGAAACCCATGTGCCTAGAGCCTGTGCTCTGCAACGAGAAGCCTCCGCAATGAGAAGCCCGCACACTGCAACAAAGGGTAGCCCCTGCTCACCGCAACTAGAGAAAGTCCACCCATAGCAACGAAGACCCAACACAACCAAAAATAAATAAAATAAATTTATATATAAAAAAGAGCTGATTGTATAATATCTGTGCCATTTATATTTATTATAATTTAATTAAATATTAAACTGATAAAATAATTGAGAAAGGAGCTGTTGGAAGATTTAAGAGTAAACAAAATTGTTATCAAATTAGGCACAATTGCCAACTGTGCAAGACTGTGAAAACACTGTATAGATCCAAAATATTTTTTCTTGTGTGTTAAAAAAAATTTTAAAGTAGAAATCATAGATAATACACAGTGGGTGTGGTTGTACATAGGAAGACTGACTATTCAAAATTCTGTACAAAAAGATAAATAATAATTTAAAGATTAGCAAGTTCAAGTACATTGGTATACTTTAGATTAAAATATTTAAGGCATGGTTTTAAGCATTTTTTATAACTCCCTGCTTTTTCCGTTTCTAAATGTAAAACATGCCAAACTTACAGATAGGTGCAAAATATATACAGTCGGCCCTCCATATCCACAGGTTCCACATCCATGAATATGAAGGACCGACTGACTTTAAAGGACTTAAGCATCCTTGGATTTTGAAGGATGCTCCTGGAACCAATTACCTGTGGATACGAGGGACAACTGCATACTTTTAAATAAATAAAATATTACAGGTATTTCATAAGTCCTCTAACCCCGCCAATTGCAATCCCCTCCATTCTCCCTAAAGATAACTCAGTATCTGGAGTATCCAAACTAACATTGATAGGTAAAGGTGAAGTTTATCTAAAACAGATAAAATTGGAATTATTAAATTATAAAAAACATTAGATCACCTCCAAATCTATAGGAAAGACTTGAACTAATCTATCAAATTGTTGCAGTATTAGTTTTTAGACCTGTAGTCGTTAACAAAAGAGGATTCCATTAAATAGGGTGTCAGTGATATATATGTAAATTTATACTCTGAAGTGCCTGAAAATATTTTCTTAAATTATCATTCCTGTTTAATTTACATTATTAATTTGTACTCTAAGAAGGCATTTTGCTGACCAAAAGTAAATTATCACCCAGATGTTGCTGAGTTCCAAATTAGTAGATTTTCAATTTAATAAAATCCAAATTCAAGAGGTTTTAGAATATCCATAGTTTGTTGCAAGGGAAAAACCTTAACTATATATGATGAAGGAATCAGAGCTATATCACCATACGCTAGTGATCAATTTCAGTAACACTATCAGTGGGCCAAACATACGTTGTTACATACCTACATAAGACACAGCAATACCACCCATGGTGTATTCCATTGCAAAGTGCTTAACTTGAATCCATAAAGCCTTTATGTGGTGTTTGCTTTGTAGGAAATATAAGGGATGGAGAAATGGGCTAAATAAAAACACAACAAATTATCAGACAAATTGAGAAGCTGAGATTTTCTCAGGAACTCCTGTCTCCTCAACAACTGTCTCTTTAACAAGGGACTTGGCTGGATAAAAAAAGACTAAAGGGACACATCACACAGATCCAACATGTGATCTAAATTGGATCTAGTCTAGACATACCAGCTGAGAAACATTTTGGGGAGGGGGGATTCACAAATGGGAATGTGGCGGTTATTAGACGAGACAAAATTTTTCTGAAATGGAAGGATGGGAGATGAATGACTGAAAAAAGGGAGTTGAAAAGCTATATGTAAAATGTGATTTCATACTCTCTGGTCTAAAAATGTGTGTGTGGACACAGAAAAAGTCTACATTTTAACAGTGACGATCTCAGGTGGTAAGAATGTGATCATTTTATTTTCGTTTGTAGTATTTTCTAGATTTCTACAATGTAAATGTAGTGCTTCTATAATAAGACTAGTTTTTTTTTTTTTAACATCTTTATTGGGGTATAATTGCTTTACAATGGTGTGTTAGTTTCTGCTTTATAACAAAGTGAATCAGTTATACATATACATATGTTCCCATATCTCTTCCCTCTTGCGTCTCCCTCCCTCCCACCCTCTCTATCCCACCCCTCCAGGCTGTCACAAAGCACCGAGCCAATATCCCTGTGCCATGCGGCTGCTTCCCACTAGCTATCTACCTTACTACGTTTGTAATGTGTATATGTCCATGACTCTCTCTCGCCCTGTCACAGCTCACCCTTCCCCCTCCCCATAACCTCAAGTCCGTTCTCTAGGAGGTCTGCGTCTTTATTCCTGCCTTACCCCTAGGTTCTTCATGACATTTTTTTTTTCTTAAATTCCATATATATGTGTTAGCATACGGTATTTGTCTTTTTCTTTCTGACTTACTTCACTCTGTATGACAGACTCTAGGTCTATCCACCTCATTACAAATAGCTCAATTTCGTTTCTTTTTATGGCTGAGTAATATTCCATTGTATATATGTGCCACATCTTTATCCATTCATCCGATGATGGGCACTTAGGTTGTTTCCATCTCCGGGCTATTGTAAATAGAGCTGCAATGAACATTTTGGTACATGACTCTTTTTGAATTATGGTTTTCTCAGGGTATATGCCCAGTAGTGGGATTGCTGGGTCATATGGTAGTTCTATTTGTAGTTTTTTAAGGAACCTCCATACTGTTCTCCATAGTGGCTGAACCAATTCACATTCCCACCAGCAGTGCAAGAGTGTTCCCTTTTCTCCACACCCTCTCCAGCATTTATTGTTTCTAGATTTTTTGATGATGGCCATTCTGACTGGTGTGAGATGATATCTCATTGTAGCTTTGATTTGCATTTCTCTAATGATTAATGATGTTGAGCATTCTTTCATGTGTTTGTTGGCAGTCTGTATATCTTCTTTGGAGAAATGTCTATTTAGGTCTTCTGCCCATTTTTGGATTGGGTTGTTTGTTTTTTTGTTATTGAGCTGCATGAGCTGCTTGTAAATATTGGAGATTAATCCTTTGTCGGTTGCTTCATTTGCAAATATTTTCTCCCATTCTGAGGGTTGTCTTTTGGTCTTGTTTATGGTTTCCTTTGCTGTGCAAAAGCTTTGAAGTTTCATTAGGTCCCATTTGTTTATTTTTGTTTTTATTTCCATTACTCTAGGAGGTGGGTCAGAAAGGATCTTGCTGTGATTTATGTCATAGAGTGTTCTGCCTATGTTTTCCTCTAAGAGTTTGATAGTTTCTGGCCTTATATTTAGGTCTTTAATCCATTTTGAGCTTATTTTTGTGTATGGTGTTAGGGAGTGATCTAATCTCATACTTTGACATGTACCTGTCCAGTTTTCCCAGCACCACTTATTGAAGAGGCTGTCCTTTCTCCACTGTACATTCCTGCCACCTTTATCAAAGATAAGGTGTCCATATGTGCATGGGTTTATCTCTGGGCTTTCTATCCTGTTCCATTGATCTATCTTTCTGTTTTTGTGCCAGTACCATACCGTCTTGATAACTGTAGCTTTGTAGTATAGTCTGAAGTCAGGGAGCCTGATTCCTCCAGTTCCTTTTTTCGTTCTCAAGATTGCTTTGGCTATTCGGGGTCTTTTGTGTTTCCATACAAATTGCAAAATTTTTTGTTCTAGTTCTGTGAAAAATGCCAGTGGTAGTTTGATAGGGATTGCATTGAATCTATAGATTGCTTTGGGTAGTAGAGTCATTTTCACAATGTTGATTCTTCCAATCCAAGAACATGGTATATCTCTCCATCTATTTGTATCATCTTTAATTTCTTTCATCAGTGTCTTATAATTTTCTGCATACAGGTCTTTTGTCTCCTTAGGTAGGTTTATTCCTAGATATTAATAAGACTAGTTTTAAAACAAATTCTATGGAAAATATATGTGACTTTTTTATATCAATAGATTCATTCATCATCATGTATGATAGAAAAATTTTAAGAAAGGCGACAGATACTGACTTGAGTAGAAGCCAAGAGAAACTGGAGGTCTGTATAAAAAAGGTCTCAACTTGAATTCTGACTATTTATAATGCTTTGATTTAATCAAGATACATTTAGTATCTTCCATGTCATTTCACATATTAAATGTTTTTGATGCTGTATTAAGCGTCTTAAGACAGCATTAAAAATGTTGTCTTAACTTTTTCTCACTAGAGGTATAATAATGATTATACCTTCTAATAATTATTAGCTCAGTATAAAAGGTATTTTGCTAAATAGGCTCACACGGGAGCATAAAGGATTCTAGGTGCCTTTGCATAATAATCCGTTCCTTTTTCATCATGAAGGGTCAAGCTTAATCGTTTTTAAGATCACCACCGTATATGTAAGTTGGGTTCCTACAAAATAAGCAGCCATTTTAGAATGTACATAGTCACATTCTGATTGCCTTGAAAGTGGGTCAACGAACCTGAAGCATGCTTTTCACTAAAAGAGTACTCAATTTCTTTTGAATGTGACAACATACCAATTTCATAACATTTCTTTTAAAATTCATATTTAAGTTGTATCCTTTTAGAATTGTATAACATTTCTTTTAAAATTCATATTTAAGTTGTATCATTTGAGAATTGTTTACATTTTATTTTATTTATTTATTTTTGGCTGCGTTGGGTCTTCATTGCTATGGGTGGACTTTCTCTAGTTGCTGCCAGCGGGGGATACTCTTTCACTGCGGTGCGCAGGCTTCTCATTGCAGTGGCTTCTCTTCCTGCAGAGCACGGGCTCTGGGCGCACGGGCTTCAGTAGTTGTGGCATGCAGGCTCAGTAGCTGTGGTTCACGGGCTCTAGAGTGCAGGCTCAGTAGTTGTGGCGCACAGGCTTAAGTTGCTCCGCGGCATGTGGGATCTTTCCGTACCAGGGCTCGAACCTGTGTCCCCTGCATTGGCAGGTGGATTCTTAACCACTGCGCCACCAGGGAAATCCAACAGTTTTTAGTCCATTTCTACTTTTGGAAGCTTGCTGGCCCGCGCGGGGCTTGCCCTGGGGTGCTCTCCTAAAGAAGGAGGTCCTGGCGGTGAAGAAGTCCTCGGCGTCTTCCTCCAGGCTGCTGTAGCCGCTGCTCATGCTGCTGGTCCCGTCACGCGCGGGCTGCCTCCCCGGGGCGCTGGCAGCCAGGCAGGGGGTGCCACGCCCGCCCGCCCCGCGAGGTTCCCGGCGCACGCGCCCCGAGCCGCTGGCGGGCTGTCCCGCTGCGGCCGTCGCTCAATCTACATTTTAAATTTAAGGCTGATCTTTAAAAAAATCCAGCTTTCTAAAAATAAAATTGAAAATACTTGGCATATTTAACTATTTATTTATATCAGAATTATTTTGATCTGGAGGTTAAAATGTCTGAGTTTGAAACCTAACGTAACAGTTGTGTAATGTTTGGCAAGTTACCCAGCTAGCTAAGCCTCCGTCAGTTCTTTTAATCTATAAAATAGTATTTACCTCACAAGGTTATGATGATTAGATGAAATTATGCTTAGAAACCTAGGTGCCTGTCACATAGTAAGAGTTCAATAAATATCCACAACCATGATGGTGACTCACATAACCCTGACATGCTCTTCTTGTCCTATATATACTAACGGTACCAAGGACGCTACTGTACATCTCCACACAGGTGCCCCACAGGTATCTCAACCTTACTACATGTAACAGAACTATTGCTCCTCTTCAGGGTCCCTATCTCAGTAAAGTGTACATCATTAACCTAGTTATTCAAGACCTGAGCCTAGGAGTCACTTTTTTTTTTTTTTTTTTTTTTTTTTGCGGTACACGGGCCTCTCACTGTTGTGGCCTCTCCCGTTGCGGAGCACAGGCTCCGGACGCGCAGGCTCAGCGGCCATGGCTCACGGGCCCAGCCGCTCCGCGGCATGTGGGATATTCCCGCACTGGGGCACGAACCCGTGTCCCCTGCATCGGCAGGCGGACTCTCAACCACTGCGCCACCAGGGAAGCCCTAGGAGTCACTTTTATCCTTTTTTTTTTTTAAACCCACCACCCCAGTTTTCTTTTAGCTTTATTTTCAATATATTTTGAATTCAACCACTTCTCACAGGTCTATTGCTACCACGCCAGTCCAAGCCAGCATCATCTCTGGCCCGGACAATTGCAAAAGACCCTAGATATAGCTCGCTTTTTTCACACTTGTCCTCCTCACCTACCTCAGTCTATTTTCCACCCCGATGCCAGAGTAAGTCTTTAAAATGTAAATCACGTGATGTCACTTCCTTGCTTCAAACCCTTCACTGGCTTCACACCAAACTTAGAGCAAAAGCTAACCCCTTTTCCCTGTCCAAAGGCCCCTAAGTGATTGGGCTTCTGCCCCTCCTTCTCTCCCAGAACCTTCTCCTCGCTCGCTCCTCTCCAGCCATACTGGCCTCTGCTATTCTTGAGCATCTTGAACTTGCCAAACACACCTCCACCTCTGTACCTGGAGCCTTGCCAGTGCTTCTATATGAGGGACATCTTGCTATCCTGGAGCATCTTGAACTTGCCAACCTCACCTCCGCCTCTATACCTGGAGCCTTGCCAGTCCTTCTATATGAGGGATTCCTTCCCCATTAGCAAATATAGCTCTGCAGCTCACTTCTCTGCTCAAACGTCAGGCTTTTCTGACATGCCATCAACAGAAGCACCCCCAGAGCTCTGTTTTATTTTTCTTCATGGCACTGTTACTACTATAACAATAAGTTACTACTTACATACATATTAAATATAAATATTTAATATATAAGCATATAATATATTACATATATTACATACATATATTATATATGCGCAAATGTTTTTATGGCTTGTCTCCCCAACTAGTACATAAACTCCATGGAGGTGAGCACTCTGTTTTGTTCATTGCTGGATCCCCATTATCAAGAATAGTACTTGGTACCTTGTACGTATTAAAGAAGCACTTTTCAAGATACAGAGACTTATCTATCCTCTTGTTAAATTGGCTTGGGTTTAGTGAAGTACTCCAATCACTACTAAAATAAGCCCTAAACAAAAAAAGCAAGCGGAGCTGTTACAAGAATTAGTTCTTCTATATTCCATTCATTTTGCAGAATCCTTACAGATCTAAGTTTGAAAGCAGGGGTCATAAAATTTTTTATTTTTATTCAGGAAAACTAGCAGCAATCTAGCAGAAAAAAATCCTTTTATTTCATCAGAGTGTTAGAAGAAAAAAAATTTTTTTTTAAAGCTTCTGTATTTAAAACAATTAAGTGATTACTTACTTGGTTGAAATACTTGTAACAAAGGAAAAGAGAAAACAGTTTTCCCTGGTTTTATTTATTACTAAATGGTTTTGTATAAAGAAATTATGATATTATATGAGATAAAATTGTTTTTACACTTAAATAAAAGGAAAAAGTCACATCAGAGTGTTAATGAACTAAAAATGAACTAAAAAATCTTTTGTAACAATTCTTAGCAATTCTTTTGTAAAAGTCCCCAACTGTGGCTCTAAAATAATCGCTAAATATCTGAGACTTAATGCACCATAAAAATAGTTGTTTTAACCTACGATATGACTAAATTATGACAGACACTATAAGCCATAGAAAATAATCTTATATTATCGGCTGTTGAATTCAATCACTGCAAAGCAGTATACAAGTAAAATTCCCGCAGATAACTCTCTGAACTTCACACTTCATCTGTGTTTTCCTTATGACACATCACTTTTTATCTTCTATTTGCAGATCTTGGCGTTTTTGGACCCAGGATTTTTGTCTGTTTTATTTATATCCTACAGTATTAGCACAATGACTGGGCTACTCAGTGGATGATTTCTGAATGAAAGAATGAGTGATGCTGAGGGTCAAAGTTGGGGAATAATGGCAGTAAACACTGCACAAATATAATAGTAGACATACACTTGGAGTGTTCTAAATGAGCCCGATTAGTGCTTTTTTTATATCATATCCTATAAAAGTAAAGAGAGTTAGATAATAAAAGTGGTTTCTGTGTATCCTATTTTGCTTCACAGTATTTATCACAACTGTCATAAAGCAATCATTTGTGTAGTCATTTGCTTAACATTTTTTTTTTTCCACTTTAAATTCCACGGGGTAAGAACTGTTTATCTATGGCTTCACAGAGCCTCAGCATCTCACAATAGTAGGGGTCCAATAAATATATTTCGAATCAATGAACACAGTTAGGGCTGTGCCACTGCATCATTTGAAAATGCCTGGACCCCCTTCCTAGCTGAGTTTTCCAGATACTCACAGCTTCACAGAACTTCATAATTCGTTTTTCAGTGGTTTTAGGATGCACAGTGTTTCACATGCATCTTACAATTTATTGTGTCTTAGTATTCTGTGTAGTTTAATTGGCAGCATTTTTTTCCTGAGAATTACATAAAACAACATTGTTTTAATAAATGATGGTGTTTTAGAATCAAGGAAATGCGATTACTGCTAATTCCATCTTGGTATGGAAAGTATAAAAACTTCAAGTACTTACATCAATTAAATCTGAAAGATCATGAATATAATACTTGAAAACTGAGGCATTGGTTGCTTCCAGGGTTAGGAGATATTCATTCCGTGCCTTAATCGACTTTAGCTTGTTTTCCGAATACTTTGCTTGTCTCTGGAAATGAAGAAGATCCAGGCATTGGGGAAAACAATAAAGTCATTTTAAAACAAGACAGGGAAACATACATGAATTTCTATTCATCTAAACAATTTATTCAACATATACAAATGACCTTCGAAGTCCTTTGAGAAAAGTACATTTCGAATCTGAATTACATAAATGAAAATTACCCAGCGATGAGGAAAAACAACAACGTATACGGGCGCCAGGCCCATTTGCAATGAAATCTCTTTGTTAATATTCAAAGTTCTCTACATTGTGTATTGGATACTTGGCATTCACCACTGAATGAGGTCCAGCTGTTATTACATGATTTTTATGTTTCTAACACATTTTTTCATTCCCGTGGGAGGAAATGCATGTCACTTCACAGTAATTTACAATGTGTGTCTATCAGCTGTTGCATCAGTGCTCCTAGGTTTGTCACCTCCAGTGAGGACAGAAAGGCTCTGCAGTCTTGTACTTACTTTTTCCTTCATTTTTTCAATTTTCTTCACAGAGCTTCGCCGCTGATGTCTCTCTTCCAGTCTGATATGAAAGACTGGGTCACTGGATCTGCCAATTTGCTTCTCTTCTTGTTTCTCAGCCTCTTTCAGCTTGCTCTCTGCGCTGATGCTCTCTGCATGATACATATGGTATGTTTTCATCACCTGTGAAAATGTGACCCACATTGTTAAAAGATGTCTGTCTGTAACTTAGAAAGTGAATGGAAACCATTATATGACATAATATGTTAAAGATATCACCTTTCAACTGGCAGAGAGCCAGATTGTTAGTAAAATAAAGTATATACTATTCCTTCTACATAAAGCAAACAGAAATATGCAAATTCACCTGCCAGGAAGAGGCACTTAGGGACAGGCTGTGATGAAAAAAATGATTTACAGAGTCTTGTGTGTGCTTTCAGTGTACTTAAAAAGTTCCCTCAAACTTAAAAGTGTTTCTCTAAAATCTCCTCTGCATTATTAATTTGAAGAATAAACCCTTATGCATGGATAGATTTTAGTCAAACCTTGGAATTATAAAAAACTCCAAAATAAATATATAGCCCTTACTAAAGGGACTTTATTGCTTAAAGTGTACTTGTCAAAATACAAAATGTAAATATAAGGTTCATATATAGTTGTAGTTAAAAAAAAAAACTTTTTATGAGCACAAAGTAATACTTTATGTTCAATGTAGAAAACACGATACAAAAAAGAAAGTAAAATATAAAGCAAGTAGAAAATAAAAAGCATAAGATTTTGGTATACAGCCATCCAGTCTTTTTCCTATGAAAATACACACACACACGTTCATTTTAAAATGACACACGTTCATTTTAAAATGATAAAAATATCATTTCTCCTTTTAAAAAATCTGGATCACACTATATTTACAATTTTTAATCTCCTATGTCCTTTTCCACTTAAAAATATCAACATTTTCCTATACCACAAAATAGTCTTGTAAAACATAATTTTAAGGGCTGTATAATATTTCTTTATATGACTGTGCTATAACTTACTTAACTAATTCCCTACTGTTGAACATTTTAGAATATTTCAACTTCTTGCTTTTTTATAAATAAAGCTGTGCTGAAAACCCTTCATATATAGAGTATCTTGTTTCTTCTCTTAGAAATGATACAGGTAATTTGCATTTTGATAGATTTAGGAATATACAGGAGATGAAATTTTGTAATGTATCCTTTCCATATATATTGTAAATATATAATCAATCCTCAATTAAATATTCTTTAATTTAGAAAAATTTAAAGGTGTGATGACTCCGATGCCAACTGATGTCTCAGGGTTCCTTCAGGTACCAGAACTCAGCACCCAAGTAATCAGTACCGGCACATTCTCAAAAATTATGTCAAATTCTCCTCCACATAAAATGGATTTTATTTTATCTGTAAATAACTGTTATTCAGAGCCAATTTTATAACTAAGGAATAGTTGTGTTAAAGAGATTGATGTAATGTTTTAAAGTAAGGAACTTGATTTTTCTCATTTCAAAAGATGAGTTTTAAAATAGTTTGAAGACTGGAAGCAACACTGGAATAAATATATTTATTTAGGTTGAACCAAATTGCTGTTTTTTGTAGGTTATATGAAAAAGGTAGAAAATCAGCACTTATGGTTCAACTTAATACACACTCTTAAGATGACTATTTTAAAGAGTAAAACACAGGGTTAATGAAGAGCTTTACTTTTCATAAAATCTGATGATGCCTTTCCTTAAAATCATAAGCTAGCTAATTACGTCAAAGGCACTGCTGAACAAGAACAAAGTGCGGGCCAAACTACGAAGTCATGGCGGCTTTCTGTGAGCTGTGTGTAACTGCAAAGTTGTCTCTTCTTAGTAATTATCAAATCTGTCTGGGGGTGTGGTTTGGTTGGCTACTCCAGTTTGAAAGAAAAATAAGACAGCATTAGGAAGCAGCTGGGGAATGAAATGGGAGTCCCCGTGCAGCTGGGCAAACAACGAGGTCAATGAATCTACTGCACACCTGGCATTTCTAGGCTTGGCTCTGTTTATATTCCCCGCCTGAAGCAAACCCACAGGCTGTCTGGGTCCTGGTTCCAGTTACATCTTTAAATGAGAGGGTGAAAAAAACCAATCTCACACACACTCACAGACACACGCACACACACACACAGACACAGATGCTCGGCTGTCTTCTTGCTAGTTGACAGGAAGGAAGAAATGAGAACACGTGCCTCCCGTCATAGTTGGATGAAAAGGCATCCCAGACAGACCTGGGTAACTGAGAAATCTTGCTTTTAAATACATCCTGAAGAAAAGACCTGAACTCCTGACTCTTGCTTTACTAAGATGCTGAGGCCTACTGTAAGCAGGTAATTTGCACAAACTAAGCCTTAGGCACTAAGGATTCTGAGCTGGCTGCTAGCATGATGTTTCTGGTTAAGTAGGCTGGGTTAAAAGGAAAACGTTTGAGTCTGACCTAACACTAGCAAGAAGAGGGTATAAATATTTCATCACAATGTGCTTCAGCACAATAGCTGAGGATTCTCCACCGGGTTCAATGTAATTTCCAGAAAGGTAATGTCTTTGTTCCGTTTTTCCAATTTGACTTAGGGTTTCCACTGTTCTCCAAAATGTCAACAGTTACAATGAATGAATTTTAAAAGTTGGAGAGAAAAAACTAAAAGCTTCTCGAGAACTCTAATTGCAGACAATGAATGCCAGTACAAACTGCATTATTTAAAATGTAAGCTGTTGACAGAAGTTAAATGTGTTTTGTATTTAAAATAACAGACAGTTCTCTCTTTTTCAGAGAAGTAAAAGAAAGCTTTTGAATATAGACTGCAAAGAAAATAACAGCTTCTCCATCAGCTTAATGCAAACACAAGCCTTTGCATACCAAATGACATGATAGGTATATATCCATTTAAATGTACTCCAATAGCATATTTTCCTATTTGAATTCTTTTCTACTAAAACCTCAGGCATAATTCTCCATTGAACACGCTCAATTTATCTTCCCTGCTCTGCCTTCAACTGCAAGAAGAACACAGTCAAGTAGAAAGTGACCACATCATGGATTTCTTTGTGACACTTGACTATTGCCAGAGTATTAGCAAATCATTGATGTCAGAATAAAGGGAGTATTAAGCTGGACTTTGTTCAGATCCTCTGCCCTTACCAATCTCTCTTGACCTCATGTACCTCTCACCTCATGTGAAATCCTCTACAAAAACTTTGGACAGAAACTGTATATTTCTTACTGACAGACCCTATATAATGGATCTGACACTACTCTTGTACTTTAAATCAAAGTAATTAAAGTATCTATAGTAAATTTCAATATTCAGTGTCAAGAAGTCATGGTGTATCTGAAAACCATCCATGTGTTGGAGATCAGTCGATCAAGGGTATAAATTCTACTTTTTGACTTCCGGCTCAGAAGTTAGAAGACATGGTTCCAGGAATGGATCTACCAGTTACGAGGTGTGGAGAGTCATTTAACACTTCTGCTCACCTTACAAGGTTGCTGCGGATACCCAATTGTACATGGTCCCTGTGTGTGGGTACAACTGTACCTTTACTGAGTACTTACTACATATGTGTGTATATATATGTATATAATCTATACCATTAATATATATATATACATATATATATATATGGAGATATATGTAATGTGTATCTATTTAGCTAAACAAACATTATATAATTCCTACTACATGCCAGACATTGTTCTAAGCATTTTACAAATACTGGGTTGGCCAAAAAGGTCATTTGGGTTTTTCCATAAGATGTTATGGCAAAACCCAAACGAACTTTTTGGACAGCCCAATAATAGCTTATTTAATCCTTCTAAAAACGCTTATGAGGTAGGTACCTTTATTCTCCCCATATTACAGACGAGAAAAGTGAGGCACAGAGAGGTTAAGTAACTTGCTGAAGGTCACACAGCTGATAATCGGCAAAGCAATGGGTGGTACCCCAGCAGTCTGGCTCCGGATTCAGTGCTCTGGACTGCTATGCCGTGACCTTCAGAAGGTCTAATGCATCATACAAATGGAAGGCCTCTTTATCTGGGGGATATAGTTACTCTTGGTCATATTTAGGAATGGAGGAAAAGAAGGAATGAAAGATAATTATTTATTCATTCAACATTTGCTTGGTGTTTAGCACCTGTAAGGCACTGATGGGTATAAAAATAAAGACTTGGTTTCCATCTTCTAAGAGTTTTAAGTTTTTAGAATTTAAAAAATGGGCCTTGGAGATTCTCATGGACACTGATGAAGTGAGAGGGCATTTGGGCTGAGAGGACAGTATCAGGAAAGATGTAATGGGGTAGGTGACCCACACAGGTGAGGTGGGCATGAGGAGACCAAGACGGTGGAGAAGGGAGTCCAGGGTAGTGGATGATGGGGTAACGGAGCTGAAGAATAAGACTGGGCCAGATGAGGAGAGCCTTGAAACCCCAACTAAGTAGTATAGAATTTACTCTGAAGGGGGTTGGTGAATCCACAGAGGTGTGAACAGTATGGTCAAAGCAGTACCTCAGCAGTAATTCGGTGAAGATAGGCAGGATGGTTTAGGGTGTGAAGCGACCTGATTTAGCATGAAGAAGAGGGAATGGAAAGGAGGAAGGAGAATCCAGAATGACAGCTCCAGGGCCTTTTCTCTGTTCTCACTCTCTCTGACCTTTTCTTAAACTTGACACGACCCCCTCCACCACGGAGTTCAAATGCTCTCACGCTCTGCTCCCAACACCAGCCCAAGCAGCACTCTGTATACTACTGAGTCAATCACTTAACTCCCTTCTCAAAATTTGTACTTTCCTGCCTCCGTGGCCTTTTCCCAAGACAATCCAATCCCACTGCCTGGGATGCCCTCCCCCAGCATCCCCTGCTGTTACCATTTTGACTCACCCTCCAGGGCAAGGTCAAAGCTCACCTATTGCTAAGTGTTCCCTGGGTCCCCAGCCAGAGTGGTCTTGTTCTTCCGACCTCCAAGACCTACTTACTGATAGCACTTCAGACTCTGTGCCGTGTGTTACAGATATCTGTGTACCACTCAGTATCATGGATTGTCCTGTAAGTTCAGTGAGGCCACCAATAATATTTTAGGCAACTCCAGGTCCTTAATATTGCCTTATATACAGGAGGAGTAAAATAGGCATCTGGTGAGAAACAAATGAAGGACAGGAATCCTTTTATATTCAGCTTGCCCATTCATTTATTCATTTAACAAATACTATGTGACTAGCATTGTTCCTCTCCAGCCCTGGCACCCAAAACAGTACCACCAATAAATACCTGGGACTGGACTGACAGGATGGCAAACATTTCTAAATCATTTGTGAAATACAGTTAGCACTGGGATTTATGGCATCTCAGAAAAAAAGGGTGTTGTGGTTGGCGGGTGGGCTGGTAAAAAGCAGTATGTTAGTGACAGTATTTCCTAATTCCACACACAGCCTGCTGTTTTACTAAATCCATCAATCACAAAAAGCTCTCCTGAGAAACTACATTCTTTAGGTCTCCTTAAATACCAACAACCTAAGAGAAAGATCTCTTTTCTATAATCAATACAGGAGAGGGCTCTAACTGTAACCGAGTTTCTGCCGGTGCCAGATTAACAAAACCATCAGGGTAGGACCACCACCTTGGAAGTCCATTCCCACGAAGCTCTCAGGTTCATGGGGAAGGCAGGGCTCCCGGGCCACCCTAGGCTGAGCCCCAGGAGCTGTGCTGTAAGCTTGGCTCCTTCAGGGGCTCACACAGCCTCTGTGTAGACTATAGTCTCTGCTGAGCCAAGCTGTGTCCCTGGAGCTTAGTTTAAATAGGGGCAGTGGGCAGGAGCTGCTTTTCAGACAGCATCATAACACTGCATGCTGTGATCTTTACACCAGCAACCTTGAGCTTTCCCGCCCTTTAGTATACTGGGCCAACCTTGGCAATGAATACAGAGCCAGGCAGACCTGGATTTGAGTTCTCGTGCTACGCGTATCAGCTGGGCAAGTTTCTTAACTTTCCTGAGCCCCAGTTCCTCTGAGGTGAAATTGGGATTAAGTGATGCAATGCCTGGGAAGCACAGGAACAGGGTGGGCAGTTCTCTTTCTTGACAGTTTCTAAGGTATGATGTAGAAGCGAGTACACAGGCTCCGCGGCCAGACTAACTGGCTTCATGTTCTGGCTCTAAGCAGAGAGGTGCAGGCCAGTGCCTCCCAAAGGCAAAGCAGCTGGAGAACTGAGTACAGCAAAAGCAGACCTGACGGAGGCCTCTCCTGCTGTTTCATATGACAACTCGGGACAGCCAAAACCTCTTAAAAACGAATCTAATATACCAGTGATGAGTACCCAGGAGTTGATGGCATAGAAACCTACATGTTCATAAAACACACCACCTGAAGTCACACTTAGGAAGGCTTCTAGCCTCTCTGCAATGTTCATCTCATCATTAGCACCCTTTTTGATGTATGCTGACAGTTACTGGAAAATTAAGTGTCATTTACTGGAAAATTACCCAGGTTTCAGGGAGCAGTGCATAGTGATCTGCATTTACTCATCCACCAAACAGCTACTGAGTATCTGTAAGCCAGGCACTGCGCTAGGCTCTGAAGCTAGAGATGAAAGACACAGTCCCTACGCGGTAAAGACACAAAGGCAGGCCTACTCTTACTGAAGACAAATAGGAGGTGGGGAGGGAAGCACCCATGGACTTCAGGGTAGGTAGGCTGAGTGCAAGTCAGGTGGAGAAGACTCCTAGGCTTCCTTTTAATCAGCTTCTATTTAAGTCTGGGAGCTCACCTGGAGAGAAAGTTGGGGTGGGAGGGGGGATATATTTTATTTATATACAGATGTAAAGACAGGAGAATCCCACCCACAACATGAATGCTACTCAGTCAATGCCCACAATGGATCTCAGTTCCCACCCCAATGCCCCATCTCCCACTTAAGGCCTGTGAGGGACACTTATCAGTATATTTTATTCTCATTTGTGGCATCAGGGCTGGAAAAGCTGCTGATACCCGAGGTAATGAGCGGTCAATAGGACTGTTACAATGATGAACTTTCCCACTTCCTTTCCCCAGGCTTGTATGGTTCACTATAAGTCAATGAAAGCAGAATTTACAAAACTTAATTATATTTGAAAAGTAACATTTATAGAACTCACTTTGAGAGGTAGTATACTGGCAGTTAAGGGCTTAGACCCACAGAACAGACTGCTTGGGCTCAAATCCTGCCTCTGCACTTGCTGTGTGATCTTCAGCAAGTAACTTAACCTTTCTGTGCCTTCATTTCTTCACTGTAAAATGGGCATAACATTCTTACTCACTGCATGCATAGGGTGGTTGGAAGGGTTAGATGTGTCATGACATGTAAAGAGCACAGAAAAAAGAGCTTGACATGTAATAAGTGCACAGTAAATGTCAGCTATTGCTATTTGAAAAAATTACCACAAAAGATTTCCTTTTAATAATAGGTAATGATTTCTCCATGACTGGAAAGACTATCATTTCCAACAGAGGTAAAGGAAAGGAAAGAAGTGATACTTCCATTTATGTGTATGGGAAGAATTTTAGCAAAGCGCTTTAGAAATGAGCAGATAGTTCAAGATGAACGATTAAATAGCATGAGATCCCATCTTTATAGCTAGTTTATCAAAGAAAACTTGAGGTATGTTGTGGCTCCACTGAAATGAAATCAGTAAAACAGTATGAGTTTATCATCGAATTATATTTATAATCCAAACAAATGCTTTGAACAAAAGGCATTGTCTGGGACTCCGGACCCTGCTGGCTGCTAACCACCCAAATGACAGGGCAACAGAGATACAGAGAATAAACAAAACGAAGGGAAAAACAGAGAACACATATGCAAAGGGAGAAAGTAAGGCTAATGAAAGTCCCCGAAATAATTGTTCTGTTCAGTGTGGTGTTAAAGGTCTTGTTTCAGGAGTAATTACAAAGAGCAACATTTTATGGGTCTATAAAATCCAACAGACCTGGATTTTGGTCCTAGCTTTGCTGCAAAATAGTTCTGTAACCTCAGTCTTTCTGACCCTCAGTGTAACTTTCATCTGTTAGAGATGGCAACATGAGGCCTCCTGACAGGACCAAAATTAGGGAACCAATCAAATAAAACTATGAACCTCAAACACTTTGAAAACTGTGGAATGAAAGAAAAAGCACAAACTAGAGGTTTGACCATAGAAAAACTGATCATGTAACTAAAAGGCCTCTTTCCATAAGAATTTTAATACATTCCCTGAAATGGAGAATATTTGATGATGCTCAGAGGAAATAACATAGGATGGCATCTAGCAGTCTATATGAAAAGAGCATCCGGACTGTCATTCATGTTTTGTTTTCTGTTGGAGATTTACTTTTTTCTTCTCCATCTTCAACAAGAACCTACAAGAGCCTGTGACAGTGGAAGGAGCTTTCAGGTCCTAAATATCCAAGCGTGTGAACCCTCAGTCTGCCAGGCCTTGACTGTGACCTTGTGGCAAGGCTCTGTCTAACCCTGCTGGCCCAGAGCGTTCTCACCTATAAAGGACGTGGCTGGACCATGTAATCGCTCAGGCCTTTTCCAACTCTAAAATTCTATGAGTCCATGATTTCAACAACTAAGTATCACAAGTATTTACTGTTTGGAGAAATACATATATATATAATATACTTCTCAGTTGCTAAAGAGGCTGATTTTTTTCAGTGTCAGGGTAGATGGCAGATAAATTTTAATCAAAAGGAAAAACCCATTAACAACAAATTATACTAATTATCTCCTGCTTCTGTTGATTGAGGCAGCAAACAGTATACCATGCTATGCCGAGGACATAAGATTCCTCCTAGAATTTTCCATGGGCTCTGAGGCCATAACTCACCTGCTTTGCTGCACAGAAAATATCTAGAAATGAACAATGCCTGTATACTCTAATGTACTATTATACTGATGAATCTTAAACTGGGGTATCTATCACTCTAGTGACTTTAATTAGCTCTCAAACTGATTAGTGATCAATCATCAAGTGCTCATTAAGGAGGAAAACCCAGGAACTATCTGGTAGGTGCAGGGTTGACACAAGGATTTGCTATGTGCTTTTATCTTTGACTGTTATATTTAAGTTAAAGCAGGGCATTAGTCATCTTTTTCAAACTGCTAAATTTAACTATATATACATATATATATATATATTTTTTTTTTTTTTTTTTTTTTTTTTGCGGTACGCGGGCCTCTCACTGCTGTGGACTCTTCCCTTGCGGAGCACAGGCTCCGGACGCGCAGGCTCTGTGGCCATGGATCACGAGTCCAGCCGCTCCGCGGCATGTGGGATCTTCCCGGACCGGGGCACAAAGCCGTGTCCCCTGCATCGGCAGGCGGACTCTCAGCCACTGCGCCACCAGGGAAGCCCGGCCTTAACTTTTTTGATTCCTTTACATTCTATTACTAGAAATCCAATTATATTTTATTCTCGACTGATTTACACTAGGTTCATCAGGATTATTTTTCATGAGAGCAATGAACAATTTGGTATAATATCTGCCCACTTCACAATGATCAGAGATTTTTAACATAAAATGAATGTCATTTTATCCAGGAACTTCTAATTTTGCAGAAGATATTTTCCTTTCTTGTCTCTCAAGCACTCCATTTGTAGTGGGGTAAAGAGAGATTGGTAAGGGCAGAGGATCTAAACAAAGTCCAGCTTAATATTCCCTGTATTCTGACATGAATGATTTGCTAATAATCTGGCAATATTCAAGCACATGGAGTTCCCTGCACAGGCAATGAGCTTTCATGCATCTGTGCTTTCCCTCACACACGAATTGCTTTTTTGCAAGGCCCTTCCCACCCTTCCTTTGTCATAAAATCAGGTGTCAGCTTCTCCAGGAAGCCCTTGGGAGGTTTACACAGAGCTGTGGGGACCTCTATCTAGCCCAGCACCCAACACCATACATGGAAATCTCTCACAAGTCTAACTCACTGATGACGGGGCTGTTTGCCATCAATATATTAACGGGACCTATACATTTATTGAAAGGCTCCTCCCAGCCTCTCAGTGTGTATCACCTGGACGCAACAGAGATGATCCTCTAATAATTTTAGAGCTGAGGCAACTATGCTTTCAGTACTTTCCATTTAACTGACTTAGAGACGGAACAGATTCTGAGATTCGGAACAAACGCTGAATAATGGCATTCCATAAATCCTAGAAACTTACAAATCACAAACCCCTCTCCATACAAGTGCTGGGCAGCCACTCTACAGAGGAGGAGAGCACCGTCTTAAAAGATAACCTATTCCATTTCTCAACAGATCTAATGGTTAAATTCAGGAACCAGACTGCCTGGGTTCAGATCCTTGTTTTGCCTTTTATCACGTTCCACAGTTTTCTCACCTGTAATTAGGAATAAGAATCATACCACTAAGGTTGTTGTGAAGATAAAATGAATTAATACATGCCAAGCGCTTACAGTGGTAACTGGCAAACAGTGTGTTTCACGGTTGCTACAAAAATCATAAAATACCACCCCCCCATCATATCTTTAAAGCCCACGATAGCCTCAGCCAGTGCTTAGTGTCAATGCTCACTTGTTTACTCTCACACACCTGAAGGTTGAGAGCAGAGGGATGGTCTTTGTTCTATCCATCAAAGAAACTGAGCTGCAAAGAGACTTAATCCTTGCCCAACAAGTCAACAGAGAAAGTCAGTGATAGGGAAGGTCATCAGAAAGTCCTTGTTTCAAAAAGTGTTTTCATAAGAAGTCTTCAGAGGCCCTGAAATACAAGTTTAAGCTACTGAAAGAATAATACCCACAAACTGGCACTTGGAATACATATTAACCAGGGCCATAGCGAACACAGTGGCAGCAGAAGTGGTGAAGGGAGAGTTTCAAGCAGTTGGCAACGTTGAGGGGGAAAATACATGTATAATGAAAGGCCAACAAATTTACTAGAATTTCAAAGTCACCGGCATTAATTCTTTTCAGGGAAATGTTTCACATGTCTTCAACATTACACGTGTGTATTAGACATTTAAGTTATATGGTTTAGTATATGAAATATTTAAGCTGAGGACACCAGACACTTAGAATTTTAAAACCATAAAAGACCTGAAACCTTGGAATTGTAGCATCAACTAAAATGGAAAGAATGATATGGAATCCTTTCCTTTTAATGGAAAATGGTTTAGAATTTGACACAAAAACCTGTTTCTCAAATTCAATACCTCTCACTCCACTTATTAAAAAGAAGAGAGAAAAAAAGAAGAAAGGTGAGAGGCCTTTGTTAATCTATGCAAGAAAGATTTCTGAGCTTTCTAATTGCTTTTGACCAGATGTCTAACCATTTTTTGCTGCTTATGTCGTTTAGAATCTCATTTGGTACTCTCCTGAAATCTTTCAACTTCTGATTTTTTTTCCTTTCTCTCTAGATATGGCTCCAGAGGGAAATTCTATGAATATGCCTGTGTTCGTCCTAATTGGATGCCTTGGCTCACACTGCTATTGCCTCAAAAACCTTCCCCAACTTCTCTCCATCTGTCCTAGTCGTAAAATCCTGTCCATTTTCAGACCCTTTCCTCTCTGAATTTTTCTTATTCCTCAGGGTGGACCTCTCTCTTTGAAACTCCAAAGCCCTCTAGCTGAACCTTTCTGTTGGTACATAATGGTCTGCCTTAAGTTATAATCACCATTAAAAAGGGAGTACTGGGTCTTCCTGGGTGGCGCAGTGGTTAAGAATCCGCCTGCCAATGCAGGGGACACGGGTTCAACCCCTGATCCGGGAAGATCCCACATGCCGCGGAGCAACTAAGCCCGTGTGCCAAAACTACTGAGCCTGCGAGCCACAACTACTGAGCCCTCGTGCCACAACTACAGAAGCCCGTGCGCCTAGAGCCTGTGCTCCGAAACAAGAGAAGCCACCGCAATGAGAAGCACGCCCGCGGCAACGAAGAGTAGCCGCCAGTTGACGCAACTAGAGAAAGACCGTGCGCAGCAACGAAGACCCAACACAGACAAAATTAAATTAATAAAATAAATAAATCTATTTTAAAAAAAGGGAGTACAGTGTGCGAGCTGAGCCTTTTGACTCTGCTTGGTCTGAGACTTCCTAGCTGTGTGACCTTGGGCAAAGTACTTAACCTTTCTGTGCCTCATCTACCCTGTAGGGCCGTTGGAAGAATTTAAAGAGCTAATTATATAAATTGCTTAGAATAGTACCAGATATAGGTTAGCGGTTGCTATTTAGTCCTTGCTTAGCTTTTATTTGCCAGACTTCTGGTACTGTCTTGCCTAAAGCTCCCATCACAGTAGCACATACATAGTAGGGCCCTATTTACTAATTTGAATTAAAATAAAAACCTGGGTTACAGTTCCAACCTGGGACTTTAGTTAATCACTTAATCTGAGTCTCTGTGATGGTCTCCCTAAATAAGGAGGTTAATTTGATCATTTCTAAAGGCCCATTCAGTGCTAAAATTCTATCAGATAATCAAGTGAGTTAAGATATGTTGAAATGGATCACCCGGCTCAACAGATGTAGATCTTCATTCCCTTCACATGATTTTTACTGGTCAACATTTCTAGTCCATTTTGAGACAATAAATCTAAGGAAAATGCCCATGATTTTATTCTATGTATATGTATTATATATTTGGTTTTGATGAATAATGATAAACAAAGCTAAGTACCTTAATTACTCAATACAAATGAAACATTCTGATTGTCTGTTATTAAAGCATTCTAATCATTTAAAAGTCATACTACTATATTTCAGAATGTAATAGTTTGGATAAAATACTCTGAGAAGGATTCTTGATATGAAACATGCTTGAGAAATGTTTTGTTTTTACTAAACTATACTTTCTAACACTTTTTTGTTCTTTCATTTCTAAGCCAAATACTTGTTTTCGGTTCATATTGTTCACTTCTTTTAAAAGACAGTTTTATTTGTAGTTCATAAGCACCAACCATAACTAATTCTCAAATCTCAGAGAGAAAAGAAAAATTCCAAGCAGGAGCTAGCGAGCATTTCACCTCATTAATTAGCAGGGTACCCTAAAAGACATCTACATATAAAGTTCTTATCAAACGGATGTCCTGGCGGGGGTAGGGATAAATTAGGAGTTTTGGATTAACATATACACATTACTCTATATAAAATAGACAACCAACAGGGACCTACTGTATAGCACAGGGAACTATACTCAAAATCTTGTAATAACGTATAATGGAAGAGAATGTAAAAAAAAGAATATATATAATATATAAACAACTGAATGACTTTTCTGTACACCTGAAAATAACACAACACTGTAAATCAACTATATTTCAATAACATTTTTTTTAAAAATTAAAGAAAAAAAAACAGCTGTCTTTAGAGAGTCTTCCAATGGAAATTTTATTAATCTCAATCGTTTTGGCAGGAAGAGGAATCCAGGTTAAACTATCGAACCTGGTCTCTAAAGTCAGTCTGTGTCAAGGCCAAGATTAGAATTCAGAAGTTGGCAGGGAGTCATGTGATCCCAATACCTCTCTTTCTTTCCATCTAAGTGTCTAGTAATAAAGCCAGGGCAAGGATATATGGAAATACTTTGTCAGCCCAGGATCTCTAAATAGACTGCTTTTTAAAAGTTTTCCAGGTGGCATCACGGAGAATGTGGTATTCCAGAGAGGTTTTCATTTGGGGGAGCCTTTTACATATCCTTATGCCTTATTTCTCTTTATTCAGTGTTTTGTTCCGAGACCCAGACCTCTTTGTAGTCCCTCTCAAAGCAATGAATTTGCATTTTCACTACAGAAATATATATTTCAAATACTTCAAATGCCCTTGAGCTAAAATAAATACTTAACCAGAACAAAACAAAAAAACCCAAAAACCTCTTGGAGGCACAGAGAAAAATCTTCTGATAGGATGTGGCAAGTATCTTGGGCTTTTTCAGAATGACCTTTCAACCTTGCCTGGGGCATGTTTCTTCTTATAGAAGAATGCATTAGCTCCTGGTTTGTGGGAGGCTCACAAAGCCAGCCAAGGAAGCTTTCCTCAGCAGTCCTCAGAGGTGGAGTTTTCTAAGAAGGGCTTGAAATAATAAACAGTGTCTTCCCTCCCATCTCCTCTAAAAATAATTAGCTTTTTATTTTAACATTTTAAACTGGTTCAAAGATATGGAAAGGCCAGCGTGGATACCTGTGTGCATTCAGAAACCCTGTCTTCCAAATAACTGCTGTACAAGAGGCTCAAAAGACTTGGGTTTGTACTGGGACAGCTTCTGTTCTCTATTTGCATTTGTTAGGCAAATTAGAGCTAGAGCGCAGAAGGCAGAAAACAAAGGTGCATGGAATAGCCAGTAATGGATACTTAGCACTAATCACCATGTGAGAACACACAGCTCAACAGGGGGTGCTGACACATAGAACACTACAGCTATATGAAAAGCTATGTTTTAAAGAGGCTGCCCCCCAAATGAACATACCCTAATATTAAAGCTGAGTGTGCAAACCCAAAGCCGTTTGGGTTTGCCCATTTTGTAACCCACATCAACAATGTGGAAAGCTCAATCAAGTTTTTACAAGTGGCAATCAGAGCGTGCAGTAGAAAAGTTTCAACTCTGAGTTCTACCTCTTAGATCAGGCTCCACCCTTCTTCTCCCCACCTGTCCTGCACATCCTTCCCGAAGGCGGCTGTGCAGTGGGGAACTGATGGGCCTTGGGGATGGAACTGGGCTGAGATTTTGCAGCATTCATTTACTATCTGTGTGACCCTGAGCTAATTATCTGGAGCCCCGGCTCCCATTAGTAACCTTGGGATTAGGAATACCTGCCTCATAGGACTGCTGTGAGAAATGAATGGGATCCTGCGTGTGCCTCATGGTAAGGGTGGGATAAATCTTCATTTTCTCAGTTTTTTCCTCTTAATTTAATGGAGTTTGAAGATGGATTATCTCGACTCTGGCTAGCCATGTGTGTCACTGATGTATGGAGAGAGTAACCATCAATTACACATAATTAACAATCAATTTCACGTGGATTTACCATGACATCTGTGTTAATCTCCGTTAGAATTTGCTTACTGAGGATGGTAAGCGCCTTGTTTTTCAAAACACTGAGTATAATGCTGTAAAACCTAGGCAAAGTAAAGAAATATTAATATAGGACAAATAATTGTTTTTCCCCTAAAATACAGCATAACCTTTTGAGATTTTGGTCTGAGGGGACAGGCTTAACACTTCAAACCACTGTTTTATGATGAGCCCTTTACCAGACTGATACAGACCAATTTTGGTTTGAATGTTCCTTTTAACTTTTTGTGTCACCATTTTTCCAGTTTTGCCTTTTCACTTCTCCACTAACCCAGTCACAGCCCTGTTCACATTTACTACTGATTTGGTTTTCTTACAGGAAGTTACCGTCATTTTTCTTTTTGTACAAAACGAATATATACTGATTATAAGGAAAAACCATGTAAATATATATAAACCATCTGAAATTACTATTAATATCATCCCTGATCTCCGCCTTTACGCTGAGAGGCAGACAAGGAGCTGTTGCCATCCCCACTTCACCGATGATGAGGAAGATGACAATGACGATGAGGATGACACTAACTACCTCCATTTATTAAGCATTTACTATGTGCCGGGCACTGTTCTGAATGCTTAATCTGTATTAACTCAGCTTTATTTTTTCTCTTAGCACTTACACCTGCCATACTATATATTTATTTGTTTATTGTCTGTTTCTCCTCCCTAGAATATAAATGCCCTGAGAGGAAGTAACAGGGTCTGTTTTTATTCACATCTATTATACATCCCCAGTACATCTACAAGTAGCTGGCATGGTAGGAGGCATTCAAAAACTGTGGAATAAATAAACTAGTTTTCCTAACAACATGGGTGAGCCTTATCCAATACACTGAGGGCCTGAATAGAATAAAGAGCTGAGTAAGAGAGCATTTGCTCTCTCTGCCTGTCTTCGAGGTGAGACATGGTCTTCTCCTGCTTTGGACTTGAACTCGGGCTGGAACTTACACCATCAGCTCTCCTGGTTCTCAGGCCTTTGGAAGGACTGGAACTACCTTCTGGCTCTCCAGCTTGCTGCCTGCTGATTTGGGGACTTCTCAGCCTCCACACCGCACGAATCAACTCCTTATATTGATCTATCTATCTGTCTATCTATCTATCTAATCTCCTATTGGTTCTGTTTCTCCCAGACTAATACAGATGCCCAGATTGGCTAAGTGAGCTGAGATTCAAATTCAAGTTCAATGAGTCCAGTCAATTCTGTTTCCTTAAAGCACAGCAGTCTCCCTGCTTTCTTAACCCTACTTTAGTTCTCTTTCACACGTTAAACTGAAAAGGAAGTTAATTAGTGGATTAGACTTAGAAAGGGAATTTGAAGATCTCGGTTCACTCTTACTTTTTAGCCCAATGAGTCCCATCTGTTAGATCTTTTTTTTTAAAAATTTTAACTTCTTAGTTTTTTCTGTTGTTGGTTTTGTATTTTTTCATTTTATTTCTTTTTCCTTTTTGTTAGATCATTTAAATGAACATTTCTAAGAAGTACAGGTTGCCAGTGAGGCACATGTTCAATTTTTCACCTATGTTTTTGTTAAAGCAACATTAATGCCACTGATTTAAAAAAAATACAAAGGAGCAAGTGATAAACGGCTTAGGTGCTTTGTGTTGTTAGGATGGCATTAACATTTAGAGATCTTTATTAGAGAATGGTTTCCCAAAACTGTGGCAACAGAGATAAAATGACAGACCCACAGAGGCTCTGGAGCCAGACCTGGACTTGAGATCCCACTCTACTACTTATTGTGCAACCTAGGCAAGCCTCTCTGAGCCTTAGTTTCCTCATCTGTGAAATGGGGATAATGATAGTATCTGCCTCATAGAGACACTGTGAGGATTACATAAAATAATGCGTGTGCTTAGCACAATAACTAGCCGCATATAATAAGCATTTAATAAATGTTAGCTACTTTGAAAGGCATGTCTAGTTACCTAAAAAATATCTCCCTTTCTCTCTCAAATTAACAAAATCCTCAATTTTTAACTGGCTGTCAATGAGTTGGCCAACTAAAAGACTATAACTCGCAGACTTCCTTGAAGCCTGTGAAACTGTGTTTCTGAGTTCTGGCCAATGAGATGTATATGAAAGTGCTATATGGAACCTTCATTAAGTCTTCGTAAGAGACAGAGGACCTGCCCTTCTTTCCTTTCTCCATTCCGTTTCAGGAAAGCAGATGTAATGGCTAGAGCTCCAGCAACTATCTTGAACTCTAAGAACAAAGATACAATTATGTTTCTCTGAACAGTGTATTAGGGGGAGCCTGATTCTTTGATGGCTTTATGTAACCTCCATACCAGTCCTGTGCTGCCAACCTCTGAACTCCTTTTATGTGTGAGAGAGGTTAAACTTCTATCTTGTTTATGCCATTATTCTGAGTACCTCTGTTACTCAAGGCCCAAGTAATCCTAACTGCTGTGGCTGGCCCATGTGGTAGGTTCAAAACCACTCTGAGGCCCTGTTTCTGTAAATAAAGGCAAGGTTGAGGCAAAAATATAGAAAAGGAGATGCATGTCTTCAAAGCCTTTCCTCTCCTTCCAGACGGCACTCAGATGCCACCATCCTCTCTCTCCTGCTCAGAGGTCCAGGCCTTCATGCCCCATGGATACAACCCATTCTCAAAGAATCTGATGAAACTCGGTTCATTTTAAGGTAGAAATGATCATAAGGCATCTCTTTCTATATGTCCTGGGCATTTGTATTTTATTTAAGACAAAGCCTTCTGATAGAATGCTTGGAATAATCAATAGACCTGTGAGAGAACTATTTTGGGGCAGGGAAGCCCACGCATAAGGCTACTGCCCACCACTAAGGTTGGACTGTAATTTAATAATAAGCATTCCTCTGGTTTAAGGAAGTTAATGTACTTCTCAAAAAGGAGCTCACCTTCAACTCCCAAGGAGTATCAAGGGTTGTGAGAAAGGGAGGAGTGAATATTTGTTTGAAAAGGCAATTAAATTGCATCCTCAATTCACTCAGGCTACATATTTTACACCTTACTTCAACGATCATTATTACGTCATCAGTTGTAAAAAAAATTCTATGCATGATGCAACCCAGAAGGTAATTTATTCGTGACCAGTCAGTGGATGAATAAAGAACCTAAACCGCATTCCCCCAAACCTTGGTCCCCTGTTCAAACACTCCTCACTTTTTCTTCCTTTCTGAATGTAAACTGAATATATATAATGGATAGATTTCACTTGAACATGACAGAATTTATGTATCTGAATTTAAAGTGCAAGAGAGACCATCTTTCAGAGTAAAAAGTGTGTGTGTGTCTGTGTGTATAAGACGGTCTTTCCCCACAGAACATGACATCTGACCTCAAATGTGCATGCTCTCTGGTTTGGTTAAAGTAAAATTATCTCCCAAGAGCTCAAAGTGATCTACAGACTACCTAATTAAAACCTCATTGCCTGTCTCCTCTATGCCTTGATTCCTCAACTGATTCAGAGATTAAATGACTGACAGGGTTATTTAAACTCTGGTGACCTTTTCTAGAATCTGGCTCCTTCAGGCTTTCAGACTGATACTGATGAGAGGTTTGAGGAGTTATCAACTTACTTGATTCAACTATAGAGTCTCCTAGATGTCTAATTCCACTTGATAGGCTGAATCCAGGAGAAATTTCTCTACACACATCTCTCACTGAGATAAAATTTTCATGACATTCTACCAAATTTTCTTGTATTCAACAGTCAAGTTTATCTTCTCCAGTGTTGCTCTGACTAGTATTACTAGTTCCAGACCATAAACAACAGGCTCTTGTTTATGATGCCATGACAACCAGCAGATTTATTGTTTAAAGTATTAGAGACTGATTTATATTTCTAGGTAAAACAATGCCCAAGCAAAGGGAACCACGAGGAAGGTGCCAGGAAGCCCTCATCTTAAAATAGTTCAATGGAAGAAGACAGAATTTCTTCTGTGGAAGTCTCAGAGGCACAATGCTGATTTAACTTTTAAATGCTACATCCAGGATTTCTAGAAATGGTTGATACCTTAGGTTATCAGAAATTAATAAATCACACCAAGCGTGGGCTAATAAATGGCCTTTTATATGGATATGACCTTATAACATGAGGCTTTTGCACATCAAGTTAAAGGTTTCTGAAGGAGGAACAAGCAATTAGAAACTGTCAAGTTAATTCAAAAGCACAGGTGTAGCAAACATGCTGCATAAAAACACAAATTTATCACACATGTAGAATAAAACTGGAAAGTGGATTTTATAAGAATATCACTCATTTTATAACGTTTAAAACTACAGGTTCTTTTAATTAGCAAGTATCAGTGGAGCATTAAAAGCAATTTAATTCACAAAACTGTACTTTACACACTTGCTTTTTAGGAACAAATGAATTTGTAAATCAAGAAACCTATTTTAATAAGTTTCAGGTTTAATTTGCCTGTAAAGAAAAATTCAAATAATCTTGTGTAATGAAAACGCAAACATCTATAGTTAGAACAAATTAACATTACTCAATTCTCATTATGTTGTTCTCTTATAAAATAAAAACTCATCAAATTCCTCCAAAAGGAATTTGTATTTAATAATATGATCATTAATTATAAAACAAAATATACATAGGCATATGACTAATCACTGATTTTGTTTTTTAATAGTTCATCATTTAATTTCTTCTGATTATATGCATTAACCTGAAAAAACTTAAATTCAGAAAAGCCAACTATTGCCAAGAAGGAAAAATAGATACCCCTCCCCCTCAATATTCTGGAACTGAATATATGAATAGATCACATATAATCCAACCATATAAAAACATTCTTTTTGGGACAACTATAGTCCAGTTTCTTAAAGTGTTCTGACTGCATATACATATTTACTTGAAGCAGTCTCGTGCCATCTATCCACTCGGTTCCACATTTCTACCAGACAAGCAACCATCAACACTCTAGCTTGGAATGAGTTCTAATAAGAGAAGTGTTTCTGCAAACCAGAATTCTACACCAGATTTTTCCAAAAGAAAGGTTACAGTGCTTACCGTATAGAGCTCGTTAAGAACCTTCATTAAGTCCTCATGAAGTTGGAATGCAATCTCTTTGCTCTGCAATGAGAAAAAATTAACAATATTAAAAACTGTAACAGAAACTTGTTTCTAGATGACTTACATCTTAAGAAGTCCACTGGCTGAAAATAGAAGAATGTGTATAACACAATGGAAGGCCAGCACGACCCTGATACAATAAACATCTTTGATCAAATGGCCCTTTCTAAATACTAGATGTGTGCACCAATGGTTACCACTGGCTGGACAGAAGCAAAGAAGTGGACAGTGTGAATGGCTCTCCCACCATCCAAATCAGACTTTATCAAGAGCGAGAAAAAGGAGGGTGAGGCACCGTGCTTGCTCAGAGTTGAGCTGCAGAACTTAAGGCATGAAAAGATGAATTCCAGCATCTTGCTTCCCATCTCAGTATCATCACACGGGAATTTTGCAGTGTGAGTCCCCAGAAGCTAAGTTAGAAACCAAAAGGGAAATTTACTCTCCCTTTCCAAAATAACTATGTGACTGACTACAAAAATTTTTTTTAATTAACGCATAGTTGATTTACAATGTTGTGTTAGTTTCTGGTGTATAGCAAAGTGATTCAGTTATACATATACATATATATATGTATATATATATGTATGTACGTGTGTATATATATATATGTTCTTTTTCAGATTCTTTTCCATTATAGATTATTAAAAGATATTGAATATAGTTCCCTGTGCTGTACAGTAGGATCTTGTTGTTTATCTATTTTATATATAGTAGTTTCTGTCTGCTAATCACAAACTCCTAATTTATCCCTCCCCACCTCTTTCCCCTTTGGTAACCATAAGTTTGTTTTCTATGTCTGTGAGTCTGTTTCTGTTTTATAAATAAGTTCATTTGCATCACTTTTAAAGATTCTACATATAAGGGATATCATATGATACTTCTCTCTCCCTTTGACTGACTACAATTTTAATTTTAAGAAAACACTTTCACAGTAGTGAGTTGGTAAGGCCACTTATGCTCCACATACTTTTTGCCTCTGCATTTATTATTGTTATTTTTTCATTAAGACAAAAAAGAGAGTTTTACTTTTCCACTCAGTGGGTAAATGACAGCATTTAAGATATCCTTCCCTAGGCTAATTCTGAGGGTTTGACAGAGGAGTATTTGAATTTTTTTTTCAGCAAAACCTGTAAGTTAACTTTAAAGGAAATCATATATCCAAATTACTTTTCTTTTTTTTTTTCCTGTTTTTTTTTTTTTTTTTTTTTTTTGCGGTACGCGGGCCTCTCACTGTTGTGGCCTCTCCCGTTGCGGAGCACAGGCTCCGGATGTGCAGGCTCAGCGGCCATGGCTCACAGGCCCAGCTGCTCCGCGGCATGTGGGATCCTCCCGGACCGGGGCACGAACCCGTGTCCCCTGCATCGGCAGGCGGACTCTCAAGCACTGCGCCACCAGGGAAGCCCTTTTTTCCTGTTTTGAGTTCAGTATTTAGTCAGGTACAGAAAATGGAAAAAAATGTGTAGCATGGCTTAATCTATAGTTTGAGACAATAACAACCGCATCCATGGTTCATTTATGTGTCTCCTACTGGGCTGTCAGGACTGGGAGTAAGGGCCATATCTGTATCAGCTCTGCGACCCCAGTGTCCTGCACAGTGCTTGGGCATGAGGCCAGAACTAGGGTGAGGCAAGTGAGGTGCCGAGGGTATGCAATTTAAGAAGACACTAGTCCAGGTCCCGCTTGGGCACAAAGGAAGCTTCCAATCAGCACTTGCTAAATGAATCTGTAAATAAGGTGAAATACTGTTGTTCGTGTGATTTGCTGAAGTAGTTACTGCCTTTGGTGAAGGCTGGCCACTGGTGAGAGGGCAGAAAAGAAAGGCCCATAGACCACCCTTAATAAAATCAGAGGATCTAGATGAAACACAGTCCATCTGCCAACACTAGGTCATTGGGTTAGGCCTCCCTTAAAAAAGGCCACATGTGCTGAAGCAAAAATTGTGACCATAAAATAGTGTGGGAAGATGACATCAGGGCAATAGCTAAACGTTGAGAAATTCAAGTTCGTTAGCTGCATTTGCCCCTGGGTTTTCTTGGAGCGATGAAGGGTGCTGGTGTTTATCGAGCTCTGAAAGATTTAAAATCCCTACACTTGAGTTAGAGATTTTTATGTTTTGCTGTGTCCCTGCTATGTGAAGAGGTGGGTTAAGAATCACTGAAGGGTGAAAGGGAAGTCACAAGTGAGCAAATGAAGCCAAATGAAACTCATTTTATTTCCCTTAAATCTTGGCTATTCTGACTATATACATTACACTGCAATCTCCTATGACTTCAGCTTGGTGTTATTTTAATATCGTATTTCATTCAAGGATCTGAGCTACCAATTCAGAACTCTCTAATGGGATCAAAGGCTACCAAGTAACTCTGCTCAGCTGCCCGCATTTCAGGTAGCAAGTCCAAAAAGAAAATATTTCTTGGCTAAGACTTTAGAACAATAACCTCCAAAATCCCTTAGGTCCAATTAACTGCAAGCCAAGAATATTTAGGATCATATTGAACACTTGGGTTTGGGGCGATAAGAGCCTGCTAAACCAGCCAAGTCAAATACCTTACAACAGCAAAATGGTTCTTTGTACTTTTCACATTTTACAAGATTTTAGGTAATGAGGTAGAGGAAGTCTGGCAAAACAGACATACTGTTCTCTGCTGAGCACACTCTCACATTTTTGGTTCACCTTTCCTCAGAGGCCCTGAAATATAAAACATCTGTCTGGGAGGCAGTATAGAATAACACTTCGAAGCAAGGACTCTGGAGTCACAATGCTGGGACTGAAGTCCCAAAGGCTTTGGACTCCCCTGTGCCTGAGTTTCCAGATCTATAAAAGGAATGTAGTCATGGTACCTACGTCATCCGGTCGATGAGAGCATTAACCAGATGACACATACACAGAACTCAGAATGGTACCTAACACACAGTAAACATCCCACAGATGTTATAATTATTTAATTCTTTCCCAGACACTGTAACGGTTAACTCCCTTGAGTGAAAAGCCCACATGGTATTCTTCCTTCTTTTGGTCTCTACGGACACTTATTCCATTGACTTCCACATAGGAAGTGCTTGGCAGATATCGGTTGAATTGAATTGGATGTCCTTCACCCCACTCCCCATTACCCTGGCCTTTAGATCCATGCAAGTGACCCCTGATTTGGAAGGGCCTCGAGTACTGTGCTCTAGCCCTTGAGCCCTTCTTACATCCATACACCCTTGCCACACATGTACACTGAACTTATCTATGTTCCATTTTCGTGGGTATACTACTGGTGGTACCAGATGAATTAACCAAACATCTACTAGGAAATGGATAATTCCTCAAACCAATGGGATAAGATATATACAACTCATGAAAGAGGCCGTTAAGGAGCCAGGCTTCAGTGGGAATTTTAATTCTGTGAGAAGTTGGTGGCAAGTTGTTTTCAGGTAGGTAGAGCCCCAGCTACCCTCATGACACATCACCGAACTTTCCGCCTAGATGTTCGCTTTGAATGACAGTCTAAACTCTCCGTGGCCTAGTCAGTAGCCTCGAAATTAACCATTTTCTCCCCGCCCTGCACCACTCCTTTTGCCTGCAAAAACTGTTAAAAGAATTGGGCTGTGCTCTGAAACACTAGACCATGTGACTGAAGGGTGAAGCATGAATTTGCACACCCTTTTGTTCACAGATACCCAGGCCAGACAACATCAAGTCCTAGTCTGAGTGCTGGGGGCTTGGTCCCTGTTCCCATGGCATAGAAGCAACGACAAGATCACCTCCTGTTATCCCCACCCCCAACTTTAAACATGTCTCCAATTTATTACAGTAACAGTGAAAAACAGTCCTTTCTTCTAAATACGACTCTGGACCCCAAGAGAAGCAATCTTAAAACAAAACACATCTGATGTGGCACACAGGATGCTGACATACTCAACTAATGCACCGAAACCCTTTAATTAGAAAATATCTGGATTATCAAAAGTCCATCAAAATTCAATAGGTTTAAGTATACCTCTGGATTCTATTTCATTAAAAATTTGAAAACAGTGAGAGCAGACCCTTGACCCTTGACCCTTGACCAAGAGCTGCTAGGTAAGAAAAAGGATACGGGTATTAAGGAAAGCAATCAATGCTCCCTTTGTACAAGAGAAAAAAATAACGTTATGAAATGATATATGCTTGAAATAAAGTATTTTTCATGTTATTTGCGATTGGCTGATTAAAATTACTTTTGCCCAGGGAAGGAGAGTCCCCTCCAACTGCAAGGTATGGAGTTGAAAAAGCGAACAGGTTTTTTTCCCCCATTCTGTGGGCCTATATAAGTTCAAATGATGGTAAAAACTTCTAATGCATTGCAATAGGATTCTAGGATTCTGACCCAATAGGATTCTAGGATTCTGACCAAGGGGAAAGAAAATGGTTAGAACCTCCATTCAGCTGACATTTATTAAATGTCTCCAATGTGTAAACCCAGAGTTGAATACCAAGTCAATTTCTAATTGTTTCCTATTCATTATCGCTTTGATGTTTCAGACAATTCAAATAAGTCCAAAATGAACAGTCCCAAAGTTTCCACCTTTTTCATTATAAAAATGAATTAAGTATATTGAATAATATTGGAAAAATAGAGAACAGAAGGCCAAAACTACCACCATTATAATTTGATGGGTATATTTCCTTCAAGTTTGTTTATCTAAACAGAGGTCTGAGTTGTAATCATTCTATAATAATAAAGTATCTTTTTTCTACTCTGCTTTCTTCCAGTTATCATATATTTTCCCATGTACTTATATAATTTTCAGAACATTATCACTGATTAAAATAACTACACAGTGAATGTATATTAACCATTCTTCTATTATGGTTTCCAATGTTTCCACTATTTTCCATCAATCATTCAATTACTTACTTATTCATTCAATTTCACCAATATATTTTAATCACCCTGAACTATTATCATGAATGCTGTTCTAAAGTCATACCTTGCATTCTGCGCTGTTGCCTCAGTGTCAATTCCCAGACATGAAATTACCAGGATAAAAGTATTGACATTTTAAAGACCCTGGATTCACATTGGAAGATTACTTTCTAAAAGGGTTATAATGAATTTATATCGCTTCCAGGACAATAGTGTCATTCATGTCAGAATCTGGGGTTCATCCAAGACTTGCTTCTTCTCCTTGAAAGAGAAGCCACCAATCCTATCTATTCTGGTTGATCTGTTTTTCTGTACGTCATGAGAATTTTTTTTAAAGATAAAGACCTAGGGAACTCCCTGGCAGTCCAGTGTTTAGGACTCTGCCTTTCCACTGCAGGGGGCACGGGTTCAATCCCTGTCGGGGATCTAAGATCCTGTAAGCTGCGTGGTGCAGCACCCTCCCCCCACCAAAAAAAGATGAAGAGCTAATTATGTCCTTCCTCTGATTAAAACCCATCAAATTCTTGCTATATTTTTTTCAGGATAGAGTTACAATTTCTTAAATCACTCATAACTTCCCCTGTCAAACTAGTCTACCTTACCTTCCACAAATCTCAAACCACATCCTTTAGCCTGATAAGCTGCTCAGTCCCAGGTTCTACCTTCACATCTCTGCCTTCCCCATGCCGTCCTCATTGCCCAGACTCTGCTTCCTTCTCTGGCCTAGTACAATCCTACATGCTACTACTTTGTGAAAACTTTCTTGTAACTTTACCTTGTCCTTCAAATAAAGAAATTAGACCCTCCCTTCTTTTTGACTGTATAATACATTCATTCATTATCACTTCTAGGCTGTATGATTTAGTGGTTAGTTGTTCAAACTCTAAAACTGGATGCCTGTTTTCAAATTCTCTTGTCTGTGCATAAGTTAAATAATTTTGTGAGTTTCCTCAATGGCAAAACAGAGATACCAACAGCCTCTACATCACAGGGTTTTATCGGGATGGTCCTTATTAAACACTTAACACAAAACCCAGCACACAGTTGAGTGTTAAACTGATGCTGCCCGTTATTATTACGCTCATCATGTTTCTTTTTCTCTTCATAAACAGAGGGTTTCTTTGAAAGCAGGGACTGTGTCCTAATCATTTTTGTGTTCCCAGGGCCTGCGTGGTGCCTGGCACACTGTAGGTGCTCGATATACCTTTGATGAATGAATGGGACCCAGAGGTGAGTAAGGTACGGCTTCCTCCCTCCAGAGTCCACAGTCTCATGGAGGAGCTAGATGTGCCCAAACAGCTTCCTATGCAGAGCTACACTGGGTGGACCCTGGCCAGTATCTCTATTCCTGGAGAACAGCAGGCTTGCTCCCTGGAACCTCCCAGAAAGGGGAGAAAGGAAGGCAGAACAAAGAGCATAATTAATACAACCATAATTGAGTACATTGGGCAATCGATCAAGTGATCTATATGGTTGGATTAAATGACCAATTCAGAGGGCCTCTGGCCTCTCACAGAGTTATTTTTAAAGTAAATCTATTGTGATGACCAGCCCAGGAATCCTGACCTTATGCTGAGTCAGAGTGAGACTAAGAGAGAAGAAGGAAAACCAGATTAAATATTTAATGAGAGGGTTGCAAATGATTATAGTGTCTCATGCTCAGTGAGTTTTGGATGGAAATTCTGGTTAAAAGGGTCAGGCCATACCTCTACAGTGCGTGTGCTTTCACATTTCCAAAACCTCGTGTTCATGTGTCTTTATAATAATAGATTCTCTTAATTCATGTAAACTCTGAAGACAGCAGCAACAGCATCCCCCAAAATGCCTAATGGAAAAATCGGGGCTGGGCTTAATGGCCTGAAGCAAGCTATAATATTTATAGTGTAGTTGCACATTTCCTTTCTATCTGTCAAGGGACATGGATTTGTACTTATTAAAATCACAACTAAGTATCAGTGTATGGAATTAGCCTCACGATCTACTGCATTCCCAAGGCGAAAAATAATCAACATTCTTTTAGATAAAACTCCATGTCACTAGAAAATGTGGGAAAGTTAGAAAAAAAATCATAGATACAGGGGAACCAGAGCTTCATTGTGAAACAAGACAAAACTTAACCTTAAAGGAAATATCTGGGGCATCTCCTAGAATATTTACTAATGTAACTGCTAGGCAAATGTGGCATTCGACTGTGCTCAGCCTGTGAGCAGGCAGAAGTGCAAAGTCCCGTACACCAGTGTCACTCATAACCACCCAGGTATAAAGAGCACTTGAACAGATTAAGTAACTCAAGACTGAAATTTTAAGTCCTACAGGGAATAAAGTAGATGAAACAATTATTATCATTTTCAGCTTGCACTTCCTTAACTCTTCAAGAAACACAATTTTTCATGCTAGGGATATTTCTCTACTCAAAATGGCGATACACTGGAAACACCATTTCAGTGCCTCTAAATGGATAATCACTTAGGCATAATTCTCAGTAGCGGATATAAACAAACCTACCTAATTAAAACCAGAACGTGTTATGAAACTCTGGTTAAGACTGTAATATAATTAACTAAAAACTATCAGAAATACATTTCCAGACCACTTTTCAATAGCTGAACTTAACAAAAATGTAATAACTCAGCTTTATTAACAATTCCATAATATAATTCCTTAACATAATTCCTTAACAATTATCATAATAATACATCATCTTTAGTACATGAACCTGAGTCTACTAATTTATCACTAAAGACAACTGTCTTTCTCTCCTGTGACAGATGTGATTGTGCAAAGATCCAGTGTGACCAAAAGCTCACATCTATGGCACAGTGGGCTGGGGTTATGAGTATAACCTGTGGTCAAGCAAACTAGACCATATTGTGTAGGGAACCCATGACCTCAGTCTTAATGGCACTGTGGTAAGAAAAATCCAGGGACTGTTTACAAAACTAAATAAAGTAAGTAGGAGATTTGCTCATTTATAAGTCATTCATTGAATTAGTAAGCAAAAGGCAGAGATTCTTTGAGATACTGATAAAAATTCATTTATTCATGTACACACTCATGCATTCAGTCATTCATTCTACCAGTTTATATGAGTACCTTCTATGGGCCAAAGATAGAAAAGTGGTCTTACATTTTAGTGAGAGAGGTAAACAAAACAATTTCAATTCAGTCTGATTTATGCTTATTCAAACAATTTAAACCAAGTGAAATTTCTCTATATAACTCTTGAACCAAGCCCAAAATTTAATAAACCAATCTTCAAGAATTTATCCTAAATCAGAAATTTCCTTTAAAGATATATATTTATCCTAATATTAATAGTACCATCTCAGAACTACAACTCATTAATTGGTCTATAGAATTAACCATGTATTTAAGTAAAGGTAGCTTACGGAATAGAAAAAAAACCAAAAAACAAATTCCCATGGGCTAAGTGTCCTGTTCACCAAGAACTTGGTTCCTTGAATACTACCAGAGAATTTGAGAAAACACCTATGGCTAGTAGGCAAATGTACATGGGGTGACAGCCTACTTGAAGCAGGAAAAAACAAACAAACCCCAAACCATCAACATAGATCCAGATTATTTATTGGTCAGATTATTTAAATATCTTTACTTCCCTGAGCTATTTCCTCATCTGAAAAATGGAGAAGATTCCAATAATATACTCCCTAGGGTTCTTAAGAGGATTAAACGAGATATCCATTGTTACGTGCTTAACAAGGTGCCTGGCACATACCAAGCACTCCATAAATGTAACTGTCATGACGCTATTATCTGCTCAGCATCATATCCTTGTTTCATTTCATGAAGTCACCCTCCATTTTTCTAAATGCTAATGTAACAGTCTACTCATAGCAACTTTCAAATCAGTATGTCTCAGATGGTCACTTCAACCTAATTCAAGATTTACTTTCTAGAATACTTGTGTTTGAGGTACTATTATACCAAGGAGGATAAAGTCTATTCCAGAGAACACTGCGAAGCTACAAAGAAGCAGAACTCTTAATTCTGAGCAAGCCCTTGCTGACTTTAGACTGTTAGGTCTTCCTTAGAATAAAGTAAAACTTGTCTCCACTTAAGTTCTACCAGTCAGTCTTAACTGTTAGAGACTTGTAGAGCTAGTTAATCTAAGCCATCTTCTACGTGACAGGTCTTCAAATATTTGAGACAGTTACTATGTCCTAGCTAAGGCTTACTTTCTCTGTACCAAACATTCCCACTGTCTTCAACTGTTCCTTATATGACACAGTTTAAAGAAATGAAGAGAGAATTCTCTTTGCCTCCCAGATAATTTTCACTGTCTTGGAGCTAGTGGCAATAAGGACACTTTCTTTATACTTCAGGGGTAGAAGCTAAGATCTTGGGAAGATTAGGAGGCAACACACACCTCTCAGTGACTTGCATGTGCTTGCAATCACCCTGTTTTGTGGTGGCAGTCCAAACCCACATCTGCACAGTTAAGGTAAGCCCAAGAATCCTGGAATCACTGTTAGCTTTTTTTTTTTTTTTTCCTCCAACAGGCTAAAGAGCCATCAGATAAAGGAGTAGAAGCCTTACAATCTGATTAGGATGGACTGAATAAGAATGTCCTGGCTTTGAATTTCCAACAGATCTTTCATAAAACAACAAAAAGCCATTTGATTCATTCTTGATCTACATGGATGAGATCTTTTTGAAGACAATATCATTATAAGTATGGAAATAACTCATGGTAGAGCAAAAATCATCACCCAGATTACTAATGCCCCAGCTTCCTCACTAGGTTCCCCAAGACTGGTTTCTTCTCATCCCAATTTACTCCTCACAACGCTCTCAAAAAACAAAGCTGATTATGCCATATCCCTGACGCAAAATCTCTCTTGGCTTCCTTAGTTGTTTAGATGAAAACATACCAGTTCCTCAAACTGAAAATCAAAATTCTTCCATGCCTGCAGCCCTCACCCCCAACCTGCCTTTCTAGATCACAGGTAGCTGTTATCCCACTATGTACACTTTGCCGTGTTATAGGCTATACTCCTAACCCCAGCCAGCTGTGTAACTGATGTGAGCTTTAGGTCCAGGCCAAAAAGAGGTGGCCTACGATGACAATTCACTTCCGTTAAGAGTTGTGAAGAGGGGGCCAAGAGCCCCACCTACCGTCATCTTCCCCTAGCATCATTTCCTGGATACGTGCTAGTCTTGATCAGAACCCCAGGCCCTGGTCCTGTGCTGTTCTCTACATATATATAGAAGGATGCACTTCCCCTAATTCCTCTGTAAAACCTCACCAAGTTTAAGACGTTGATCAAATGCCGCTCTCTCTGTGAAGCCTTTCTCCATTTTCCTAGGCAGTATGCCTTACTCAATCATCTGTGCCTTTGGTGCTCTTGGGTCCTATTTCTGTAAGAGCAGTTGCCAACTTATAATGTAATTTTTATCTCTATACTTCCTTTCGTTACTAGATTATAAGCCCCTCTGGAATACTAATTGAGGATTTGTGTCTTACTTTTGTGACCCTAGAACCCACCATTGTGCCTGTCACATAACGATAATCAATAAAGGTTTGCTGAATGAATAATGAAATAGAATGTCTACTCTGTTTTGGAAGAGAGAACTGATTTCAGTAAAGCTAGGTTTCAGAAAAAAAGGAAATGAGAGGAAAAGTAGAAGTTGCAATGAATTTGTCATGACTGGTCAGTGTAATTATAAGACCTCGCCAAAAAATGACAGATTATTTTAGCAGCCCCTTGCAATCTCTATCTTTAGAGCTAAAGAAATGAAATTTTAATGGCCATGTTTACTCAAGCCAGTGCACTAAGCCAATTATGGTTCTGTGTTCACTTGAAACTACCAAAGTTTAAAAAGTAAAAGTGGTGCATGTATTTATTTACTACTGTTATTGAACATTAGTGGGTTTTCTCAATCCATATAGTTCATATAGCCAGTGTCAAATTTTGTTAAGTTTCTAGATTGATCTGACAAAGTATTTAGTTGGTAAAATTTCTGCTTGTTTCTATTTAATTGCCTCTCTAATAAGAAAAAAATGTTTCCCTTTGACTGAGATTTAAAAGGTACTGAAATCAATCTGACAGCCACATTCAGTATTTGTTCACAACTGCATATTTTTGGGTTGCTATTACTCAAGGTATCACAAGTGTTTCTTAATCCAAATATTTGCTATATGTGCAATATCCCCTCATATGGCATTTCTTGCAGCTGCTGGAAATCTTTTAGAATCCTACCACATGAAGTTAAACAGTCTTCAAATGGTAAGAAACACTGGCTAGCAACCAGAATACTGTTCTCAGGTTGCTTCAGACTTTGTTGATCTCAACTACAGACACCTCGACCTATGGTATAGGAACGTTCTCTCATCAGTTCTTTTAAGAATGTAGTTTCCTTCTTGGATGAGGAGAATGGGTAAGGATTCAGTGTTCAAGGCTCTTTGAAAATGAACTTTCTTAAGTGCTGATCTTTTATGAATGACTGAACCTAAATAAACCTGGTACTGAATATATATATATATATATATATATATATATATATATTTTTTTTTTTTTTTTAAACTTCTCTTGATGGGAGATGAGAGACTGGGTGCCTTTGACCTACTCCATATTTGTTAATTTAATCTAGAGTTGTAAACCCTGTAATTGAAATGTAAACCAAATTGGAACATTTCTTTTAAAAAAATGTTTGGAAAAATGGAAAACTCAAGTTGGATTAATGGTTCTCAACTTGGTCCAATTTCCCCCCCAGGGGACATCTGGTGACATCTGAAGGAATTTTTGGTTGTCAAAACTAATAAGGTGCTACTGGCATTTAGCAGGTAGAGAAATCCACAGTCATCCAATTGTTCTTCCATCGGTAGTGTGTCATTTTTCTCTGGCCGCTTTCAATATATTTTTCTTAGTCTTTAGTTTTTGGTTTGATTATGATGAGTGTAGGCATGTACTTCTTTGGATTCATCCAGCTTGGGTTTTGCTGGCTTCTTGAATGGGTAGGCTTATCTTGTTTGCCAAAATTTGGGAAGTTTTGTTGTAATTATTTTTTCAAATGTTTTTTTCTACCCACTCGTTTTCTCCTCTCCTCAGAGACTCTGCTGACATGAATATCAGACCTTTTAGGATTGTCCCAACGCTCCCTGAGGCACTGATTATTTTTTTCCCAATCTTTTTTTCTGTTGTTCAGGTTAGATAATTTCTGTTAATCTATCTTTAAGATGAACTGAAACTCATCTCTTTCCTCTGTTATCTTTATTCTTCTATTGAAACCCGTCTAGTGAGTTTTTAATTTTGGTTACTGTATTTTTCAGTTCTAAAATTTCCATTTGGTTCTTTCTTTCTTTTTTTTTTTTGCTGAGACTTATCTTTCCATTCGTTTCAACAGTATTTGCTCTCACTTCTCGGAACATTTTTATCATGTTTGCTTTAAAAGTCTTTGTTAGCTAATTGCACCATTTGTGTCCTTCAGGATCGGCCATTTATTGGTTGTCTTTTCCCATGTCAGCTGACGTTTTCCTGGTTCTTTGTATGCTGAGTAATTGGGATTATACTCTGGATAGTTTGAATATTATGTTATGAGACTCTGGGTTTTATTTAAACCACATGTAGAATGCTGATATTTTTGTTTTATCAGGAAATCAACCAAGTTGAATTCAGGATGCAAATTCTGACCGGCCTTCTACGGGGTGTGGTTTCAATATCCATACTGTTGCCAACACCTGTGTAGCACTCTTTGGATCTGACTTGCATATGCACCATTCAGTGGCCAGTGGGGAGCCCAGGCAGTGGTCTATCCCTTAGTTCAGCTCCCAAAGTCTTTGGTAGGTACACTGCTTAAGATCAAACCCAAGCATGTGCAGGTCAGGAGAGAGCCCAGGAGTTAATAAAGAACTTCATGAGATTGCTTTTTAAACCTACACCCTCTCTGTAATCTCCCTAGTACTTTTGGGTCCCTTTGACACCCCCTTTCAGTCCTCAGCCCAGAAGCCTGGCACTTTAGTTATTCCACCCTGCCACAGACTTGCCATGACTCATTCCTCCTCTGATTTCTCTCTCTTAGGAAGTAGACAGCATGTGATAGTGCTGCTTAAATCCAGCCCCGTCAATACTGGGTCTTCTGAAATGCCTTGAAATTTCTATTATGTGGCTGACACTTACCTCTGGTTTCTAATACAGATGTAAGTATTCATTATTTATTCATTCAATAAATATTTACACAGTACCTACTATGTGCTAGTCACTGTTTCAGTGAACAATACAAGATTCCTCCCCCTCAGAAACTTACATTTAAATTGAGGGGAGACAGAAAGTAAACAAATACTGAGTAAATACAAAATATGGCAGAAAGGGATAAGTGCTGGAGAGAAAAATAAAGTTAGGGAAAGGAGATGGGGGTAGAGACTTCCTTTCAGAGTAAGGTGGGAATGAATAGAGTGAGCAAAGAAGTATGGGATCTGCTTGAAGGTAAAAGGACTGTTCCAGTCTTTCCTATTTGTACATTTGATTAGTCATTGCAAAGAGAACTTGGGAGGTAAGGCTGTTACAGCCCTTGTGCATGCCGCCATCTTGCTCAGAAGTTCCCTGATTTCATGTCTTCATTTTAAGCACCTGAATACTGTATATTCAAAGCACAGTTTTCAAGTGCACTTGGAGAATAGGCTAATTCTCCATTAATAAACAGCCTTTAGGGCTGAATTAGTTCCTGGATATAGTTCCCCACTTCTTTGTGGTAAACACTGACTGGTGTACTCGGGGCCAAGTTTCTTTAAGGTTTTAGTTTACAATGAATAATTGTTTTCTTTGTGTCTTATACAATATGTTCATTGTACAAAAATCAGAAATTACGAATAATCAAACAGAAGAAAATAAAAGTAACTTAGAGACACCCATTTAAAATAATTTTGGTCTATATACTTCCAGATTTTTTTTTTTACCATAAATAAGTTTCAAGTGCTTTTTGAAAACCATTCTCAATGTAATTATGGGTTCAACTACTACATCATGCTGTGTGACAAAACGTCCAACTTAGCTGACCTCACTGACCTCAGGTTTTGTAACATTATATCACTTTCCAGGAAGATAGACACATAACATCTGCTTAATATCATATTTAAAAGTCTTTAATGAAGCCTCTAAACTGATGGGGGATGCTCTTATCTAGTAACTCAGCTGCTAAATTTATGGCTAGGTCAATCACCTATGTCCTGTTGTCACTAAATAATAAAGGCAACAACATAAATGCAAGAACAGCAGCACTGACAACTGCCATTTATTTATGTGCCAGCCATCCTGATAAGCAATTTATAAATACAAATTTAAAATAGTTTCTAAAATATTTCAGAAAAGCGCATCACTCTAAGAAACGGTAGTTTGGTTTTGATTTACTTCTAGAGAAACAAGCTAACCATAGGGTTGATAAAACTCAAGAGAACCAGCTAGTAGCATTAGCTTGAACGACTCTCACTTATTTAACCACTCCCCATCAATTATTAAGCTGTCCCTTGAGGCCACCAGAATACCATTTAATTCTTCTGCTACACTGCACTGAAATGCTTTGAAAAAGTTCCTCTTGTTATATTATTTACCACTGTTGCATCAGCATACTAAATCACATGTGGTAGCTCTCTGCTAATAAATAGTCAGTTTATTTTTCAGGGGACAGATTGCTCCTTGGTAAATCACAGCCATGACCATCTTTACTCCAGAAAGGCAGAAAGTAAGAATTTCATCCAAAGCATGAAATTCTAATGCCACCCTCTGGCCTAATAATTCTACTTCAAGGAATGTAGCATAAGAAAAATATCAAAGATGTGTGAAAGATTTAAATGTCCTACAATGGGAAAAGCAACACGGCCGTGCTGACAGTGAAACATTATGCAGGCGCGAAGTATCCTATTTTAAAAGATTATTTCCAGACATGGGAAACGCTAACGATATGTTCCATGAAAAGGGCAGGTTCCCAGGCTATCTGCAATGAAATCTCAATTTTGTAAAATACATATGTATGTATGTTTGTGTAGTACACATGTATGCTTATACATATGAACGCTGAAAAGATACAGCCAGAAATATTACCAGTAGGTAGTATTAATATGGGTAACTCATTTCCATTTTTATATTTTTTGGTGTTTTCTAAATTTCTACAATGAATATGTATTTTTATATTCAAAAAGAAATAGACTCTCTTTTATATATAGATTTATATAGATTTGTACAATAGGAAAGACTTTTATTTATAGATCTGTAAAGTTTTCAGATTTTTTTTAAACTTAGGGACTTTTTCTTCAAAACAAGGTTAGAGCCTTAGAGATCTGTACTAGATTAGTATCATTTATTAACTCAAAGCATCTGCTTGAATATTAACTTATTTTAAATGGCCTAATTGAAAACACAGTGTTTTTTTTTTTTTCTCCCATGAAATGTCTTTGTTTTCTTTCATACTAGGGTATTTAAATAGAATATGATTAGTTTTGATAAAAATTTTTAAATGACCTCAAATTTCCAAATCCTACTAGTAATTCTCTTTCCTTTCAGATTAGGCCATACAATCAACAATACCAAAAGTGGGTTAATTTAATTCCTGTGAGTCTGAATCTGATAACCTACGGCATTTAGGCCAAAGTGAGGTCATTCTCAGTGGCTTGCAGCCAGTCTCTGCTGCTTTGAATCTCTGCCTATAACTTGGATGACTGACAGATTTTGCTGCCTCATCCAGAACGATCATTCTTCAGGATTTTCATTAGAAATGAATGGGGCCAAGACCCACAGTGTCCCAATCTCAGAAGTTTCTAACCTGTGCATTGTGTAACATCTCCAGTTACCACTGAAAAACACCAACACAGTTATAGTAACTACGAACTACCTAAGACGTACAGGCAAAGACAAGAAGACGTACCAGCCAGCCCAGCTCTGCAAATTATATCTGAGCCTTTTGTTTCCTCATCCCTGAAAAGTGGCTTATAATCCCTGTTCATTGGGCAGCTGTGAGGGTGCATGAGTTAATGTGTGAAAAACGCTGGGCACGGTGCTGGGTGCACAGTTAAAATTCAGTTAAGTGGTAGGGTTATGTCATTATTATTGGTGAAGAAACAAAATAAATTATATTTGTACACATATCTATGCAAACCAAGAATAAAAACATTAATAATTTGAAAACAATCCATGGGGAAATGAGAGACTTGTAGATAATTTAAAACACACAGAGATAATTTAACATATTCAAAGGCTGCCATTTTATGGTGCTCCCTCTAAACTACATACTTCTGTTAACATTCGTAAACTTGATACAGAAGATCATGTGATAAGGTGCTTAAATAAAGTGATTATTGCAAGCCAGCTGTGGTCTTTCCTACATGGTGACTGCTGACGCTAATTACTTTATGTGTAACATACAAATCACACAATTTCTGGCTGCGGCGCCAACCCAGATGCAGACCACTCTTGAGTGTGAGTAATGGAAAGAAGGTGGCAAAATCTCATCACTCCAGCAGGCAGGGCTGGAGAACAGGGCAAGAGGCACCTCACTGCCTCTTGTTCTTCGGGAAGGACAGTAGGACTGATAATGAAAAACCCCTGTGTACAAGGAGTCTCCAATTTCTGACCTTCTCCTAAAACAGTAAAGCAGAAGGTATGAGAGTAAAAGCAGAGTCCTACTCTGTCTGTGCTCACATTGTCCATACCTAACAGAGGGTGTGGAATTGAATCACGCATTGTTGAATGAACGAAGAAATCAGTGAAGCCTCAAAGTTAAGACTGTCTATGTGAAACAGCTGTGGGGGACCTGAGAGGCACAGGGGGTGCTGCCCAACACAGGTATGCACTATGTTATCCCCTAAGTTCCCATTAATTGTTGAAATGTGAGGACCAAAATTTTAATTCAGCTCCAAGCAAGGATGCTGGAGCATTTCTCAGAGTCTGTTTACAAACATGGTTTGGAACTTCATAATAAGTGATATACAAATACCATGTGATGATCTGGACGGTGTTCATCACAGTTGTGCTACATAGTCTCTTTAGAATGAGGACACATTTAAGATAATGTCTGGTGCAATTTCACATTACATAATTATTGCAGGTGTAAGGAATAAGTGTTTACAGTATAGATAATAACGAAGATAACAGCTAAAAATTAGTTAGACCATATTAGCATTAAATCTAGACACTGGGGTTAAGTAGCTTTCCATGCAGGACTCATGAATCTCCATACAGGTGTCTGAAATAGGTTACTATTACAGATGCAGAAACTGAGACTTGAATTAAGAGGTTTACAAACACTCCCAGGTCCACAAAGATAACAAGAGCGACGAAACTAAGATTCATACGCAAAGTATCTGATGTCAGAGACTTAGAGATGAATCACTATGTTATTCTGACCAACAGGCTTCATCTACAGCTCTAAAGACCTAAATTTGAAATAGCTGATACTTGAATAATTGGGTATTATTATTTTTTTAAAGCTTCCCTTTTTTTACCCGTTGAAAACTGGCAAGCATAGGCAACTATTTCTAAAACTGGTTCTGATGTGATTAAAATTTGTCTTGAAGCTGCTGCCTATACCTATGCCTGGAATTAGGTACTCTTGTAAGTGTCTTCCTGATTATTATATCCATTTGGAAACAAAAACATTCCTAGAATTACCTGCTCCGAACTCCTTATTTGATAGAACAGTCTGGGTAAAAGGATTCTTGGTCAATGACTACACTGAATACGACACAGCTGTGTAAGAGGCTGTACCTGTCAAGCACCCAGCATCTAACTGGATCTCCATACAGACATGGGGTTATTTTTGAAAAACGAGTAAGTTGCAAAATCCCCTCCCAAGAAGAACAAGCATTATGCTCACTAAGGACTCCACAGAAGTTCTAAAGGTCAATTCAGACTGGTTCTGATCATTTCCTTCTGTTTTGATAAAAAATATGCTTCTGGAACCATAACAGTGGAAGAAGAGCTGGAGAAGGAGATGGCTTGATGATATATATATTTAAAAAAAAAAAAGCAGAAAAGCCTAGTCTTGCTTTTTAATCTAAAGGGATATGAAGTTCTCTGGACTTGACAGATACGGGTCCTGGCTTCCTATCTTTGCAGATGACAAATGTGTCCTCGTGGGCTGATCTGGCTCCTCAAGAAGCTCCAGTCTTACCCTCTCTTATTCTTAATTTTAAAAACATGGAAAGGTGAGGCATGACATCTGCTGGGTCTGCTTGAGGAAGTGGAATTTTATACCTGTCACTGTAATGACTATTAACTTTCCAGCTGATCGGCAATAGTTAGCGGTGAGAAGACTGTTCTCCCCACTAAATGCTGAAGTAACCAGGAGTCTGCTATAAATAGGCAGCTTCCAAGGATTACAATTCTTTGAGTCCCAGAAAATCTGGATAAGAAGAGAACTTCTAGGTAGCAAACAAGCAGGCATGGTGTGTGTGTACTTACTGTACATTCCTCAGGCCCTCTTTCAAGAACGTATTTCCCCAACTACTGGGAATATTGGCTGCTGGCTGTTGAAACTTACAGCTGACCTCTCTCTCGGAATCACCCTTGGGAACTACCCTCCACCAAGGGGAGCTGCATCACCCCAAGATTACTTAGCCCCTCCCCAAGGGCAGCTCAAATCCAATGTGTGCAAAACAAAGGCGAGGCCTCCTTGGCGACAAACTCCAAAGGGCCAACCCAGCCCCAGATCTCCCATAGGCTCACCTTCCCCTTCTGCCAGTCCAGCCTTCCCCACTCCCTTAGACAGAACAGAGCACTCTCTTGAATCATCTCCCAAGATCACAGAAGCAGAAGAGTTGGGATTCAAGTCCAAATCCACTTGATTCTCAGCCCTAAGTTTCCATCAACTTTATGAAGCCCTTGACTTTGACATACAAAACACAAATCCTTACAGCTTCGCAAGACATGCAAAGTCCCTTTTGATATGACAGTCCTTTCTAGCCTCACACCCCATCACTCACTCCCATACAACCCCTGGTCCAGTCACACCAAAATCTTTCCTTTCCCTGAATGTGTCACGCTTCTGCTTTCTACCTGGAATAGTTCATTGTTCTCATCTGCTTGATGACCACCTCCATCTCCTACAGGTCTCACTTCAGGTGTCCCCTCCTCTATGAAGAATATCCTGGCCCCTCAGTAGGGTTAAGATTTCCAGCCTTCAAGTTTCTACCACAGGTTGTGTGTTCCCTTATTGTGGTGACTGTTAATTATTGTAATGGATTCTTTGTAGGCAGGGAACGTGTCTTTTAACTCTGCTTCCCGGCCTGGCATTTTAAAGATGTTTTGCTGGATGGATAAATAAACGAAGTCAATTGAGGTGCTGGTCCCAGAGGCCCTGGCTGAAAGGTTGCCAGCATCCCCATGACTGGGAAGCATCATACAGCGTCATACAAATTTGGATTAACTGTGACCTCCTTGAGCACGGGGACTAGTTTTTCTTCATCGAAGTAACCTTTCCAAGACCTGACACCATCTCTCACTCATAGAGGACAAGACACAAAAAGCCCATTGAACCAAATGAGGTCTTGGCAGAAAGGGCCGACGTACGAGAAAATTACTTACTTTCCTGGCTCAGTCTAAACTGTTTTTTAAAAATCTCTATGTTTTAAGATACATAGGATATTTCTCTACGTGGTCTCTTCTTAATATGTTCTTATTTCCAAATTTTAAAAATTTCTCCTTTGTTTGAAACTTTTTTTTTCCCCTATTTAAGAGAGCAAAAGAAAACTTCGAGTTTGCTAAACTCCATTTCTAGGTCAGAAATCAAATCTAATGTGGACACATCAAACATGACTAAGAAGTTTCCCAGATGGCCTGCATGACACAACTTTGTTTTAAGGGGTCCCTTTGAAACATAAATGTCTTTAATCTACAAGGTGGTTTCCCCCCCCACTTTCTGAAACTAATAATTACTTACTGAATAGATGTACAGATATTGGTATAGGCACCAAACACCCTGAGTATGAAGCTGAGGAGGTGGTGGAGAACCCTTGTCCTATAAACATAAAAACCAAAAGCCAGTCTTACTGAGCAAGTAGCTGCATTCCCTACACAGGAAATGGTCCAATTTTGTTATTGTTCTCAACAAAGATGTCCAAACAACAAAAAAAATTGCTGAGAGCTGGCTGAGACTGGTAACAATGATATGAAGCCTTAAAAGCCCAGTTCCTTTTTTTTAAAGTGGATTTGGGAAGGAGGAAGCTCTCTGGCGTGTAAGGGACTGAATTTTCCATGCCCTGGGGAATTTTTTTCCTGTCACTCTCTCACAGCTTCTGCTGCTAGTCTGGTGGGAATAAGAAAAAAACTGTGATAACATTTTCCCAAGAGAGCAGCGATTTAACTTTTTGTTCTGTGTCTTTAAAATACCTGTTCATTTATTTATTTTTTGAGCCTAATATTTATTGAATACGATTAAGTCATTAAGGCAGCAGACCCTTCTCAGTGTTGGTTATGGGCTCAGTGGTTATAGGGAAGCACACTCTGGCAGGATTGATGGAGGATACCTTTTTAAACATCCTGGTGGAATCCTCACTTATCTGCATGAAACGCATAATCACATTGTTCAGATAGATGTCACTCAAGGTTGCGTGGTCTTTGCTTTCTCGTCTCACTTGGTTCAGGAGCAAATACCAGCAGTTCACTGGAGACAACAAGTTCTGGTCTTTCCTAAGGAGTGAAGAAGAGAGAGAATTACCATCAAGTTCAAAGCTGCCCCAATCAGCTAAGGGAAAGTCACCAAGGCAAACTAGAAGCCACAACAGACGGGCATCGTCCCTGTTCTTTCTTCTCTGAGCATTGCTCATAGCAAGACACTCGAGAGCCAGCAGAACAGCCTTCCAGGCTGGGAAGGCACCCAGCCAGCAACTCCCCTAGGCTTGGAAGAAAAAACTTGAACCGAGAACACCAGTCAAGACCCACACTCCTGACAAGGGCATGGGACCCTAACATATACAGTACTAAGGCAGGCTTTTAGCTTTAAACACCCCATTGAAGAAAGCAGTTTATGTTTACATAAAAATCTACTGACTACTGTCTCACAGACAGACTGTGGTTTGCCACTGAACGCAAAGCGTGCTCTGAATGTCCAGTCTGCTGTTGGAAAAGAAATTTGGCTAGGTATACTTTCCATGGAACATAAATGTGACGATGATTTGCTAATCCCCTGACACTTAACCTCCAGCCTCCCAAAAAGTGTTCCTGGGAAGCAGAACTTTCCAGCATTGTCTCAGGGCTTGTGAATAGAACCAAGAAGTTTACTGGCTTATGACATGTCACATCTCCTTTTTAAACCCATTAAGTTATTTCAGATTTGTAACCACTCCTTATTTTATTCTACATAATAAAGTGAAAAGTGAATATAAACCACAAAGGGCAGCTTGTAAAAAGTTTTAAAGAAAAATTCCAAACAAAAGCAGTGACTGACAGGGATATTACTGCTTTAAAAAAAAAAAAAGTACAATGTTTGTTTTTTTACTTTAAAAATCTAACTCTAAAATGGCAAAATGGCACAGAATGTTTATCCTAACTCAGGGACACTAGTGCTATTTTTTGTTTGTTTGTTTGCGTTACGGGGGCCTCTCACTGTTGTGGCCTCTCCCGCTGCGGAGCACAGGCTCCAGACGCGCTGGCTCAGCGGCTATGGCTCACGGGCCCAGCCGCTCCGCGGCATGTGGGATCTTCCCGGACCGGGGCACGAACCCGTGTCCCCTGCATCAGCAGGCGGACTCCCAACCACTGAGCCACCAGGGAAGCCCCCACTATGATAAAATAGTGCTATTTTATCAGACATGTTATCCTCCTAATATTCATGATGATTTATGATTCTGAATACTAATTAAATTAGAAAAATGATTAAAGAAGGACTTTCAACCCTTACGTCCCTCGGATTCAGGATTTAACCCTGCATCAGTCAAAACCCTCTCTAAAAGAAAGAGGAAGTAGACCACAGAAGTATGGATGGGTGTAAGAGAAGAAACCCCTGATCTAGGGTCCCAGCACTTATACCCAGAAAAGAAGCCTCCCACTCTCCCAGCTGGCACATTAAGAATTACACCCCCAAACTAAAGAACCCTCCTTTTCTCTCAAAGCCATTGGGCAAGGGGCAATGGTTCTATGGAAGAATACTGAAGCCTTTCCACTGACATTCTCTAGCCGCCCAGCCCAAGAGGTAAGCATTATCTTATATTAACTTTTCTGTATATCCTTTATGATGAAGTAACCCATAAGTTCTTTGAGAACATTTCATACTTTTTTGTGTCCGCAGGGCCCTGCCTGTGGTCAGCATTAAACAAATGTTATTTCATTCATTGAACCAACACTTTTTATTGCCCTAATAGTAAGTGATAACAGTGTCGACAACAACAAAAACAACAGAGGCAGCTAAGCTATCATTTACTGAGCACCTACCGAGCACACAAGGCGAGAGCATGGAATATGGATCTATACTGCCTCGCTTCAAAGCCCGGAACAATTACCTAGGAGATCTTGGCCAAATTATTTAAATCTCTCTGTGCCTCCGTTACTTCATTTGTAAAATGGGTAAAGCAACAGTACCGACCTCATAAGATTATGAGGATTATTTGAGTTAATATATATATTTTTAGGGCTTACTAGAACGCCTTAGATTCATAGTAAGTGCCGTGTAAAGTTAGCGATTTTCATCTAGCGGCTGGTCTAAAGACTTTACACACATTAACTCTACCTAATCCTTACCACTACAACTTAAGGCAGAGATGCTTTGTATCCCCTCTATCAATAAGAGAACTTAAGCTTTAGCAAGGCACGATGATTTGCTCAAGACCAAAGCTGGTGTCAGAGAAAGTCTCTGAGTCCAGGGAGGCTGATCCAAGCCTTGGTCTTTCTACCATGCTGTGGCAACTTTAGGCCAAGGATTATCCTACACAACAAGCATCCCAAAACTGAGTAAGGGCTTAAATGATTGGTAAAGTAAAGGTGCTAAAGATTTAACATTTGTTTCGTGAAGAGAAGGAATACTGAGTGCATACCCCATGTCAGCTATTAATCACATCAACAATTTGTTACGTTTCTCATTTACTGGTCACAAAATCTCATTTTACAAGTTAGGAAACCAAGGCTCAGAAAGGTTAAGCAATTTGACGAAAGTCACACAGTAGAGCCAGTATTCAAACCAGGTCTGTGTGACTCTTTCCTAAAGGGCTGTCTTTGATTTATTCCCCCCTAACCCTGGTTTGTCCTTTCTGTAAACTTATTACCTTATCTTCATTTCTGTAGTCAATAATAAACTTACTCAAGGAAAATTCCGAGCTGCCTACCTTTTGAAGAAAACTAGTGAAAAAACCAGGAGGAACAAAAGGTGGCAGCTGATCCACTCAGGGATCAGACTAAGGTGCATGGGTCCATCCATGTTTTCAGTTCACAAGAGATTACCGAGTATAGAACACAGAAGGAGACATTCAAAAATATTTACTGAATGTACAAATGGGCTGCCTTCTTATTTGCAATCACTTTTAAAAAGGGACAGTTTCTATAAATGAGGATCTAGTACTGGCTCCAGTCTCTGTCAAGCACATTTGATATTTGCTCACCCTGGGAACCATCGCCAAAATTTATTTCTATGCTGACCAACACTAGAGGTTAAAGTCACCCAAAAATAAAAATTAAAAAACTATTCCCTACCCAGAATAGTTCTGCATTTGCTTCTGCAAAAGGACCCCTACTTCCTTTTTTTCTTCAAAAGTTCCTACCTTTTCTTTAAGGGTTAGAAAAAAATTTTTTATTGACGTAGAGTTGATGTACAATATCATGTAAGTTACAGGTGTACAATATAGTGATTCACAATTTTTAAAGGTTGTACTCCATTTATAGTTATTATAAAATATTGGCTGTATTCCCCCTGTTGTACAATATATCCTTGTAGCTTATTTTATACATAATAGTTTGTACCTCTTAATCCCTTACCCCTGGTTGCCCCTCCCCACTTCCCTCTCTGCACTGGTAACCACTAGTTTTTTCTCTATATCTGTGAGTCTGCTTCTTCCTTATTTATATTCACTAGTTTGTTGTATTTATTTTATTATTTTTTTTGCGGTACGTGGGCCTCTCACTGTTGTGGCCTCTCCCAGTGCGGAGCACAGGCTCCGGATGCGCAGGCTCAGAGGCCATGGCTCACGGGCCCAGCCGCTCCACGTCACGTGGGATCTTCCCAGACTGGGGCACGAACCCATGTCCCCTGCATCGGCAGGCGGACTCTCAACCACTGCGCCACCAGGGAAGCCCAGTTTGTTGTATTTTTTAGATTCCACATGTAAGTGACATCATACAGTATTTGTCTTTGTCTAACTGATTTCACTTAGCATAATACCCTCCAAGTCCATCCATGTTGCTGCAAATGGCAACATTTCATTCTTTTTTATGGCTGAGCAGTATTCCATTATGCATATTCAACACAGCTTCTTATCCATTCATCTGTTCAGGGACACGCAGGTTGTTTCCATACCTTGGTAATTGTAAATAATGCTGCTATGAATATTGGGGTGCATGTATCTTTTTGAATTAGTGTTTTTGTTTTTTTTTGATATATACCCAGGAGTGGAATTGCGAAAAAGGAAATGCAGATGGTCAACAGGCACATGAAAAGATGCTCAACATTGCTAATCATCAAGGAAATGCAAATCAAAATTACGATGAGGGGGCTTCCCTGGTGGCGCAGTGGTTGAGAATCTGCCTGCCAATGCAGGGGACACGGGTTCGAGCCCTGGTCTGGGAGGATCCCACATGCCGCGGAGAAACTGGGCCCGTGAGCCACAACTACTGAGCCTGCGTGTCTGAAGCCTGTGCTCCGCAACAAGAGAGGCCGCAACAGTGAGAGGCCCGTGCGCCGCGATGAAGAGCAGCCCCCGCTCGCCACAACTAGAGAAAGCCCTTGCACAGAAATGAAGACCCAACACAGCCAAAAATAAATAAATCAACAAATAAATTAAAAAAAAAAAACTACGATGAGATACCACCTCATTGTAGTGTCAGAATGGCCATCATCAAAAAGAACACAAATAACAAATGTTGGCGAGGGTGTGGAGGAAAGGGAACCCTCCTATACTGTTGGTGGGAATGTAAATTGGTGTAGCCACTGTGGAAAACAGTATGGAGGTTTCTCAAAAAACCTCCTCTTTCTTTTTTTTTTAATTTTATTTTTGGCTGCATCGGGTCTTCATTGCTGTGCTCGGGCTTTCTCTAGTTGCAGCGAGCAGGGGCCACTCTTCGTTGCGGTGCACGGGCTTCTCATTGCGGTGGCTTCTCTTGTTGCGGAGCATGGGCTCTAGGAGCGCAGGCTCAGTAGTTGTGGCGCAGAGCCTTAGCTGCTCTGCGGCATGTGGGATCTTCCCGAACCAGGGCTCGAACCCGTGTCCCCTGCATTGGCAGGCGGATTCTTAACCACTGCACCACCAGGGAAGTCCCTACCCTACTTTTTATGTAGGATCCAAGGCCACAGAAGGGTGTAAAATGAAACTGTAAAGCCAATGGTGAAAGCTAAGATGCGCTTCTCTGCAACCCCCTTCCCTTTGGAGCCCAGGCTGAGCAGACGGGCCTCCTTGTTGTCCCCTGTGTGGGTGGGCGAGTGGCTTTCTGTTCTACCAGTTCACTGAGATAGTAGTTCTGTTGCTCCTGACTTTAGGCTGTGATGCAGTGCAATAGGATTGGCAATGGGGAAGTCCTCCCTTCCAGCTCCCTACCTTGCATTAGCCTCATCTTCTGTCCCCACGTGGGACTAAAGGGTGATATAATCACCACTCGAGTTTTCAATTCCCTTTTCCTTTTTTGGCCCCTGGAAATTTCCCTTACTTTCTTGAGTTCAGTTATACATTTAAAGTGATGTCTATTATATTTTAGTCAGCATTTCCAGGAGTTTTACAGCACAAGTATTTTTCATATTATCCAGTTCATTGTATTTCCAGAAATGAAAGACTGGGAGGTCTTTTTAGTATCTCCTAAACAAGTCTATTTCTTTCTCCCTGCAGTGTTGACAGTTCATGCCATTATGGTGAGGGTCTTCCACCTGGTCTCCCTCCCTTGACTGTGTCCTCCTCCAGCCCCCAATCCTATCTACGGTCTTTGTCATCATCTCAAAATGCAGGTGTGAGCTGGTCTTCTTTCTACTTAAAACTCTGCGAAGGCTTCTCAGGCCCTTAGGATAAAGTCCAAACTTCCTGGTATGATTCACAGGCCTCCATGATGTGGCACAAGGTACAATGGGCGCCACACAGCTCACCACCTTGCTACTCACTCCCACCGGCCTACTTTCTGCTCTGCAAAGCTACCCTACACCCCTTCCCTTCTGGTCTCTTATGAGTGATGTTCCCCTTGCCTGAACCTCTTGCTCTGGTCCCTTTACTGGCCAACTAGTCCTTCGGGTCTTCACTTACGTATCACTTCTTCCAGGACCTTTCCTGGACCCTGCTGCCCCCACCTCCACTGCAGAATGGATTTCTGTCAGGTCTGTCCCTGGCATCTACCCCGTCAGAGCCCTTGTATACTCTATTGGAGTTGTCTGCCTACTTGTGTCTCAGATTTAAATTCTAAAGTAAATCTCATCAGAAAAACCTGCATGTATTTTTTTTTTAAACAAATGAAGTACAGTTGACAGTGAACGTAGGTTTGAACTGTGCAGGTCTACTTACAGATGTTTTTCAATAAATATAGCCCCTGTGGGACTTCCCTGGTGGCACAGTGCTTAGAAGTCTGCCTGCCAATGAAGGGGACACGGGTTCGAGTTCCGGTCCGGGAAGATCCCACATGCTGCGGAGCAACTAAGCCCGTGCGCCGCAACTACTGAGCTTGCGCGCTACAGCCCGCGAGCCACAACTACTGAAGCTCGTGCGCCTAGGGCCCGTGCTCCGCAACAAGAGAAGCCACCGCAATGAGAAGCCCATGCACCGCAACAAAGAGTAGCCCCCGCTTGCCGCAACTAGAGAAAGCCCGCGCACAGCAACGAAGACCCAGCACAGCCAAAAATAAAAAATAAATTTATATAAAAAAACATAGTACCTCTATTTTCATTACATCCTTAAATTAACTAGATGCGGGGGAAAGTTTCTGTTCAGTTAGAGATCACAATATGTAGAACTTGGGTTTGAGTCCTGATCTGTCCATAACTGTTTCAGCTTCCTGCCTTTAGGTGACTCATTTATCAATTCCTTTATTTCTGAGGCAGAGATAGCAGTATGTGGACTTTCGACTGTGCAGGGGATTGGTGCCCCTAACTCCTGGGTTCTTCAAGGGTCAACTGTGCAATTAATGTAAGGTTTAATTAAGCTAGATTGTACGCATTTTACCAAAAGCCCTTGTTTTAAGTCAGTCTCAACTGCAATGACCACGAGCATGACTGGGGGGTGGGATATAAATTTAAGCAACGCTCACTGCTTATTTTCACGTAAGATCACTATACAGAAATCTTGAGGTATTTGCTTGAAGAATCAGCTATTTAAAATTTGCCCATCCCAATACCTACCGGCGTTAAACAACAACTCTTCGAGTATTTATTGGAAAGAGAAACACGTCAAGAGAATACTATTAGTTTAAAATGTAATACATTTATGCTCATAAATTATAAATGCAGAGGGTTGCTTTTATCTATGGGGATATATCAATCAACAACTTTTCAGACAAAAATGGAAAATTCTAAAACCAATAAGGGTGGTAAAAAGATAGGATATCCCCTTGGAAAGGTGAATTTGAGTCAAGTCCCTCTTACTTGTACTGTTGATGATCCTTAGTGCTTCTTGTTTTTGCCATGAACCTTTCTGCTAACTTTTCTAGGTTCCGAGAATATTCCGTCTCAATTTCGGCTTTTTTCCGGAAGAAATCTTGCAGGTCCTGCAGAAGCTGAACTCGCATCTCTGTTTGCTGCTCCAGGCATTTCTGTTGTTCTACCAGTTGAGCTCGAATTTCTAAGGAGAGAAGAGAATCCATTTGATGATTTCATGAAAATCACTGAGGTGTGGTGGTATGTGCAAGATAAAAATAATGAATCCTATTATACATTTAGCTCTGTATTGGACCTTTACGAGGCTGCTGTGCTCAGGTTGGGTCTTTAAATAAGATATCTGCTGACCCTGTAAAAGAATGAGATAAGCCTCCGGAAAGAATGTAATAAATTAGAATAGAGGGCTTCCCTGGTGGCGCAGTGGTTGAGAGTCCGCCTGCCGATGCAGGGGACACGGGTTCGTGCCCCGGTCCGGGAGGATCCCACATGCCACGGAGCGGTTTGGGCCCGTGAGCCATGGCCGCTGAGCCTATGCGTCCGGAGCCTGTGCTACGCAACGGGAGAGGCCACGGTGGTGAGAGGCCCGCGTACCACACACACACAAAAAAATTAGAATAGAAACATGGATTACATTTGCAATGCCACAAACATGCGTGGAGTCATGAGGGGAAAAAAAATGAAAGCCTTTCAGATAACAATTTGTAACGCGTGACATCTTTGGGTAGCTGAGGACCCTGTAGTTTTCTAAACAGCATTTTACCTCAACTATCCTTTTTGAGTTTGAATGGCAAAGAAGTGAGCATCATTTCTTCCAGACTTCTGAACCTTCTCAATTTCTTTGCCAGTTGGCACATACAAACACTGACATCTGGTAATTTTTATTTAGTGCATAAATTTCTAGTTTGTAAAACACATAGCTTCAGGGTTTATAGGAATGCCACACCTAAAAATAATTTCCTTTTATATCCAAATAATCCCTTCATTATGGGGCAATCCTTGGATTCCACTTTATTATTCTGATCACAAGATCAAGAGCTCTTCACTTGGCTTTCACTTTTTCCCCATTGCTCAAACTAAGCCTTATCGACACATTTATCTGAAAAGAATCCTTTGACAATCTTAATACGTTAGGAACGGGAAGGTTAGTCATTTAGTGATTTAGCAGAAACACAAAAGCAAAAGTGTGTCATGCAAAACTATCTGCAAATGACTGTAACAATGATCCATGTGTGTTTTGGAAAATAAGATACAGTAACTATTAACTACTGACTTGTTTTTGTTCTGAGACTCAGGGCTAACATCCAAAGACGAGAATATTCATACTGGAAAACTTCTTTATTTTATCCTTCCCAGTGTCGGGTGCATGATTCCCTAAAAGTGAGGGCTGAATCTAATTCAGTGGAGTTTAAGAAACTGATGTCCGAATAACAGCTCCTCAATTTCTTCCCATGCTTCTTCTCAAATAGAGACTGAGCTGACAGTACGTATGCACATACTCGACCATGTGTAATCAGGCTCATTAACAGCAGGGCCATCCAGTTCTGAATGAGGAGTCAGGAAATTTGCTCAACTTAAGAGCTAATAACAATCGAATGCTTGCTGTTCTACACCCTAATGAAGTGGATACTAGTATTATCCTCATTTTGCAAAGAGGAAACTGAGGTTTGATGAGATGACATACTTCATGTAGAGACTTCAGCTTGTAAGTGGCACCCGCAGGACCTCTAACCCAGGTCCGTCCGTCAATTAATTGAACGCTTCTGCCTGCCTTTCACCCGTGCAACATGTTTTAAGTACCTACAGTGTGCCAGGCCTATATCCTGGCAAAGAAGATACAGTAACTATGAAACAAGGTCTCTGATCTCAATAAGCTCATGTCCAAGCAGCATGGTTTTGGGGGAGTCCCGGGAGAAGATAGGAAAGCATTTCTCAAGCGTCCTCTCTTGGTTTCTCCACTTGGAGATTGGGGGATCCTATTATTAATCTCATAAAAGTGTGGTGAACACCAAAGTGAAGACATTATTACAGGCTTTTAACTACCACGAACAGCAGCTGGTTTTTAGTCCATCAAAGTAAATATTTTTCAATACAGTATTATAATCAGCATGTCTGCCAAACTCCCCCCCACAAATACAGACCTAGTTTTGTTTCATAAAGAAAAAAAAAAAAAAATCAAGGGTGGGGGCATTTCTCATCCAGGAAGTCTTTTTTGATGAAGTAATTTTAGCACATCTTGCTGTGCTAAGTGAAAAAAAAATCAGACGTCTTTGGCTGTCAATGAGTTCTGTTTTGTTTTGTTTCTCCCCCCCTCCTTTTTAAAAATTTTATTATAAAAAACTTTTATTATAAAAAATGTGTATATTATTTAAAAGTTTAGCTCATGGTGTGTCAAAGTATTACTTGCTTTATTCTTGCCTTTTCTTATTAAATCCAGTATGTGGTGAATAGGCTATTTCCTTTTTATTCTTAGGTTTTATAACAATATGTAAAGTTACTATTCCATTGTTCTTTTTGTTTTTGTAGAAGTACACAAAAATTATACGGGCTTCCTTCTTGGATCTCATTCTTAGATTTAAAATCAAGAACTAGGGAGTTTTGAGAAGAAGGACTCTATTTTATTTTATTTTTTGGGGGGTACGCAGGCCTCATCACTGTTGTGGCCTCTCCCGTTGCGGAGCACAGGCTCCGGACGCGCAGGCTCAGCGGCCATGGCTCACGGGCCCAGCCGCTCCGCGGCATGTGGGATCTTCCAGGACCGGGGCACGAACCCGCGTCCCCTGCATCGGCAGCGGACTCTCAACCACTGCGCCACCAGGGAAGCCCCAGAGGGCCGTATTTTAAACAGTTACAATCCCATCCTCATTTTGCAGGGAGTAACTGTTATTTCACATTATCTGTAATTTTCCAGTCAAAATAGGACGCTGGCAACATTTTCAATAGTGGAAAAAGTGGAGGGACAGAACCTAGAGAAAAAGTATGCTCCAAAAATCGGAGAGAATTTGTTTGATTATCTTTTAATTTAGAAAAGTTTAGGACAAATGAGGAAAAGATCACAAGGAAGTCAAAAGCAAAACGAGATACCACTTCACATCCACTAGGATGGCTGTAATAAAAAAGACACAAGTGTTGGTGAAGGGTGGAGAAACTGGAACCCTCATACACTGCTGGTAGGAATGTAAAATGGTACAGCCACTTTGTAAAACAATGTGGCAGTTCCTCAAAAGGTTGACATAGACTTAACAAATCTACTCCTAGGTATACACCCAAGAGAAAACACATTTCCCACAAAACATATAGACAAATGGTTATGGCAGCATGATTCTTAACAGCTGAAAAGTGGAAATAATCTAAATGTCCATCAATATGGAACAGAAAAACAAAATGAGATATAGCCATACAATGGAATATTATTCATCCATAAAGAGGAATGAAGTACTGTTTCATGCTTACATTGAAAATATAAACGTAGTGAATAAAAGTAGTCACTAATGGGAAGTGTGATTACATTAATGTGAAATGTCCTAAAGAGACTAATCTGCAGAAACAGAAAGTAGATTCGATGTTGACTAGGGCTGGAGGTGTTGGGGAAAATGGAAAGGGACTGCTAAGGGGTGCAGGGTTTTTTTTTTTTGGCGGGGGGTGATGCAAGTGTTCAAAAAGTGATTGTGGTGACAGTTATAAAACAGTGAGTACACTAAAAAAACAGTTAATTGTACACTTTAAATGGGTATATTGAATGATATATAACATATCACAATATAGCTGTTATATAAAAAACAACAGACTGCCATATCACAATTCATTGAAATGTTGGTTGAGACATTTCTGAGAAGGATAACAGTAGTAACAACAAAATGACTCCTTGGGACTTCCCTGGCGGTCCAGTGGCTAAGACCCCGCACTTCCAATACAGGGGGCCCGGGTTCGCTCCCCGGTCAGGGAACTAGATCTCACGTGCCGCAACGAAGATCAAAGATCCCGCTTGCCGAAACTAAGACCCGGAGCAGCCAAATAAATAACTAAATAAAATAATAATTAAAAAAAATGAGTCCTCCTATTTCCATACCTCGTACTTTTTAGTAGTTTATCAAATTAGACAACATATGGGCAAGCCCTTTAAAATGATGTCTTCAAAAAATGGCTCTTGCTTCAATATTTTAATTTCATCCTGAATTTATCCGTGAGTCAGAATAGTAAATTTAATTACTGGCTAGCATCCTTTGTACATTAATTATTACAAGTTCTAATGGTATAGAAAAGATTTACCTAATAGAACATCAGGAGGGGCTTGTCACCATGACTCCCAGACAACTGCATAAAACAGCGCAAATTCTTTCAGGCAGAAAAATGCCATCTCTGAGGAGGCTCCAAGCAGCTATTATTTAAATCTAGGGCAGGACCTACTAAATACTAATAATGGCCATTTTAAAGGAGCTAAAATTTACTGGGTTTTTTTTTATGACTTATTTAATTTCTGTTCTACCAGAGCATCACCACAGGATGAACCAACATCAATAATCCAACAAGAATAACACACAAAAAGACTATGCTTTCAAACTACTCAATTTGTTTAAAAAACTGAAATAGTTCCTCTAAGCTACGGAAATATTGACTAATACTTACCAAATAAAATGGAATTGCCTAGGAAAGGAGGAAACGGAGGCATTTCTTGCTATTGCTCTGATAAAGGGAAGTCCTAACCCTTAAAATAAATCTGTGTGAGACCACAGAGTGTGATGCATGTTTCACGGAAAGACTGAGGCCAGGCTGGGCTGTTTCTCTCGTATGTTACTGAATGGTTAGGACTAGGGCATAAAACTGATAGACTGGGTGTGATACTCGTGACCATCCAGCAAAAAATAAAAACACAGCAACACTTCTAAAGCATCACAGACCATCTCAATTATTTCATAGTCTTGTTTCGTCAGACTTCCCTTATGATGTCAAAAAAGTCTACATCGTGTGTGGATTTATCAGTACCTTTACCTTTGGGCTATAAGGAATTCTCCCAAATACCAGGTAAGAACCACTGGAATATCTTTAAAGAGAAGAACCCAATTAGACTAACTGGTTCCATCAATCGTTCACATAATCATTGCTGATGTGAATATTCATATAATCTTGCAGCTACTGATTAGCTAAACACTAGGTGCAAACTTCTGTGAAACATGCTGGGACTTCCCTGGTGGCGCCGTGGTTAAGAATCCGCCTGCCAATGCAGGGGACACGGGTTCAAGCCCTGGTCCGGGAAGATCCCACATGCTGCAGAACAACTAAGCCCATGTGCCACAACTGGTAAACCTGTGTTCTAGAGCCCATGAGCCACAACTACTGAAGCCGGTGCACCTAGAGCCCGTGCTCCGCAACAAGAGAAGCCACCGCAATGAGAAGCCCGCGCACCGCAACAAAGAGTAGCCCCCGCTCACCACAACTAGAGAGAGCCCGCGTGCAGCAACGAACACCCAACGCGGCCAATAAATAAATTAATTAATTTAAAAAAAGAAATATGCTAAAAAGGCTAGAAATTTGGAGCAAAAAAAAATCCATAAACGTGAAAGAACTTTATTAATTTCTTTTTGTGTGTGAATAGACTGAATAAGCAAAGGCCGTTTCTTCATTTCACTAGAAATCTGAACCCAAGATTTATGCTTCTTTTACACTCTGCACGTTACGGACCCATGTTGGAGTTACGGTGTCACCTATTACAAGTCACATGACATGGGGCAAGTTGCTTAACATCTCGAAAAATACGAGTTCCACCTCACGAGGCTGTGGTGAGAGAATTAAATGAGATGATGTAAGTGAAAAGCCTGCTGCAATCTGTAAACCACTATGAAACAGATGGAGATGTTATTATTACTAGTATCAGCAGGCTTTCACTAGAAAAATATTTATTGACTATTTCCTTGTGCCGGACTCCCTTCTAAGTGGCTCTAATAACAGACTGGAAATCATAAGCCCCATCCCTCAGTGAGAAGACAGCCAAGACAAACAGTGAGAGCTAGTGACCTTCAGGGCCTTGATTTACCAATGTCAAGGAGCAATGGGAGGAGGTGTGTCGGGAAACGAGGCAAACGCTGCGGGGGTGATCCTGAGGGGGACTCAGCAGCGTGTTGGCAGACACAAAGGGGAAGGGCATCCCAGGCTGAAAGAACACAAGCACAGGCAGGAGGAGAGCACAGGAAGAGTATCTTGCCAAGTGCTTCTCTGTGCTAAATAAAACCTGACTCTGGCTGGGTAATGGGTCTAGTCATGGGCTAGGCCAGAAAGGATCCCACACGGTAGACTGAGGAGTAAAACGTCATCTTTTAGGCCAGTTTCCCCAACTGGCTTGATGATAAGAGCCACCAGGGGTGATTACTAAAAATACCTGTGTCCAGGTCCCTCAGCTGGATATTTTGATTCTGTTGGTCTGACAGGACCGGGAACAGAGGATCTTAACTAAGTACCCAGGTGAATCTTACCACTGGGCAACTGTAGGAAACACCAGTTGGGAGGAATTGAACAATTTTGAACAAGAGAGACACATGATCAGATTTGTATTCTAGAAAACAGCACAAATAGATGAAGAAATAAATGAAATGACAGGCTACGTGTCCTATACCTTATTAAATTGTTTCCTTTGTAAGCTATAGGGGTCCTCATCTGAAGTACGAATTACTGGGCAAAACAAACCAACACCACCGACAAAAACCCTCACAAGAATGAATGGTATCCATGTTTTTCTCTGCCTAAGCCTATTATTTTAATTAGTTATGAATCACTCATTTCTGTCATCTGGTGTGGAACTAATGAGTATGTCCATGTTATCTGTTATCGGAGAGGAGAAGCTGATTGTCAACCACATTGTAGGAAGAAAGCTGTGCTGCCCAATATGCAGCCATCTGTCACGCTGAGCACTTGAAATGGCTGCTCCAAACTGAGATGTGCTCTAAGTGTAAAATGCACAGAGGACTTCAAAATCTTGGTGTGGGGGAAAAAAGGACATAAACGTGTCTCATTAATATTTTTTATATTAGTTAATGTTAGAATTAAAAATTTTAGATATTTTGGTTATAAAAAGATGTTAAAATTAATATCACCTGTTCGTCTCCTTTTTTTTTTTAAAAATGTGACTGCTAAAGAAAATTTAAAATTGGAAATGTGGTTCATCTATAGGACAATTCTCCTCTAGTACATGAGTGAATTAGCAACGAAGTTTCTCGTAAGTGGAATCTGGACTGTGGGGTTACCATCAGAAAAGGTCTTTGAAGAGTTAGCGGACTTGAGATCAGAAGACAAGATTTATGCACAAGGCAAACATGGGGTAGAATACAGAGTATCAGGACGTCAGTTCCAGTTAGAAGTAGGACCTTGGAAGAGTAACCATCTCTGTGGAACTCATGTTTCCTCAACTGCAAAATGATCGCTAATCATAACTGCCATATTCGGCTCCCAAAGGCAACAGAAGGCTTCAATGAGATGAGATATACAAAGACTTCCTCATCATGTCAAACACTGTTTTGGCCAATTATCATATAATATGGATTGAGAAAAGGAAAATACAAGTTCTAGATTTGATGGTGTCAACTACACAGACTAAAGGACTTTCAGAAAAGAAAAGACCATAGGCCAGAGCTGGGGTCTTCATCAGTGATAGCTTCAGAGGTAGTTGGCCCTGCACTGCATTTAAAGGATATGTAAAATTTGGAAGGCTATGCAAATCTGCGGAATGGAAAAGTAGTTCTTTAAATAACTGAAAATGGTAATTCTTTTTTTTTTTTTTGCGGTACGCGGGCCTCTCACTGTTGTGGCCTCTCCCATTGCGGAGCACAGGCTCCGGACGCGCAGGCTCAGTGGCCATGGCTCACGGGTCTAGTCGCTTCACGGCGTGTGGGATCTTCCCGGACCGGGGCACGAACCCGTGTCCACTGCATCGGCAGGCAGACTCTCAACCACTGCGCCACCAGGGAAGCCCGAAAATGATAATTCTTGATACCCTGGCCCAGAAGAGTAAGGTTCTAGGGAAGGAAGTTTAGCATGGCTGGACCAGGTTACTGCCTCATGGAAAATATAACTCCCTAAAGTCTTTTTCTACTTCTGACTTATGAAATCACCAACGACTTAGGCCAACTAAATACCATAGACATATATGAAACAGGTTTGCTTCCATTCTAAGCTTGAACCATGGCTGCATCCTAGAACTCCAGAGATAATTAGCACATTTGGGAGGGAGTAGAGTTAATGATAAAACCTTTGGGAATAAAATAAGAAAGTGTCCTCTCAGCACAGTTAATCCTCACCGTATGGATATGAAAGTAAAGTCAATTTCACAACATTTCCTGCACTTAAAGAGAGGCTGTGTCTGTTTTTCTAAGTTCTCATAATAATATCGTCATTTGAAGTGACATTTACCTCAGTACTATTTTAGAATAAAGCTTACTACAAAAGCATCAGTTTTCATAGCGTTTGAAAGCCAAATATTATATTTTGGTCCAGATAACATTTTCAGGAAAAGTATGGAAAACAAATTTGTACTTTTTTTTTTTTTCCAGATGAAAACTAGCTAGGATAAAAGGCAATAAATTAAGTTGATCAATTATTGCAGTTTAACTACATTGTAGGAAAGGCCAGTTTAAGGAAGTACAGATCTGAAGGATTAGCTTTAGTGCTTTTATTTAGAATGCACAAGAGGCAGGACTTCATTACCTTCCCTATAATTAAGCAAGAACACTTAAGACCACATTAGTAGATTGATTTTTACTACTAGAAAAAGACAGTGTATGGAAATCACTGATCTACAGAGAGTCCAAAGATTTACATTTTGGAAGGGCTGTGTCACTGACAAAGGTTCAAGGCATTCTTTAAACGTTGACATTCTTTCCTGAAATTACTCAACATGGAGTCTCATGGAGTAAACATGTTACACATCTTTTTCTCTAAATAAGTTTTAAGACTAAAAAACTTTTAAACTAGTTTAAATCTTCTGTATTGAATTAATTACAAATTGAGGCTTTTTTCAAATTATAATTTTAAAGCATCTACTAGAACACAGTTTAACCCCACAAGCAATTTACCATTTATGTCTAACAGGAGAATATTTACTGAGTTCCTACTATGTTCCAGATGCTGTGATAAGTACTTGATGTAGTTTAGCTCATTTCATTCTTACAGCAAACCTATTATGTAATGCCTCCATTACATACATGAGGAAATTGAAGCAGGAGGTTAAGTGTTTGGTCCAAAGTTATACAATGATTAAGTACTAGAGCTTAGATTCCCACTCAGGTTTGTCTGACTCCAAAGTTCATGATGCAAAATTATAACTCTCAACAATTACACATAGTGTGCAATTACACAAAGCAAGCCTAAGTGATCTAGGCCTAGCCTTAGAGATAAGTTATTAGAATGTATATAGATGCTGTATATAACTATTAATGTATCAAGTAAAAGTTTAAGTGTCAAATGTCTAGCATCATTTAGAAAAGCAATAAAAATTGCATTTACATCTCTTACTTAAAGAAAGCCAGGGCTTCCCTGGTGGTGCAGTGGTTGAGAATCTGCCTGCCAATGCAGGGGACACGGGTTCGAGCCCTGGTCCGGGAAGATCCCACATGCTGCAGAGCAACAAAGAGTAGCCCCCAGCTCGCCGCAACTATAGAAAGCCTGCGTGCAGCAATGAAGACCCAAAGCAGCCAAAAATGAATGAATGAATGAATGAATGAATGAATTTTTTAAAAAAAGAAAGCCAAAAGCCAAAAAAAAACCCTAATACTTTACAAAACTAGCTAAGTGGTTAATGCTAATTCCCTAGTACTTCCTGAATGTCACAGCTTTGCAGGAAACCATGTATTTTGGTCAATTGCTTTCGTTTTAAATCATTACTGTACTACTGCTATTATGTTACAATGACTGTAGAGCTTTGAACTATATAGCTTATGAATGAATCCCTTGAATACAAATATCACGTCTCTGAATTTACATACAACACATAATAGATACTCAATAACTATCTCTGATGAATGCTTGCTTCAGTAAAGATAATTAGTTACTAAAATGCTTCGTTATCCACATCTGGACATAGGACTCAAATTTTGCTAATTCATAAAATGTGTTTCCTGCCTCATCTCCCTGCAACACACCACCCCATCACTACACCTCTTCATTCTCTGCTCCATGTGGTTCTGCTGGCATCCAGCCCTACAAGCTTTCCCACAAAAACAATGTTCTACTCAGTCAACAGTTGAAAAGAACTCCAGTTAAATTCAGTGAAAATCATGTTTTAAACATCTCTCAGTTAAAGGTATCTTTTTCGTGTGTGTGTGTGTGTGATACGCGGGCCTCTCACTGTTGTGGCCTCTCCCGTTGCGGAGCACAGGCTCCGGACACACTGGATCAGCGGCCATGGCTCACGGGCCCAGCCGCTCCGTGGCATGTGGGATCTTCCCGGACCAGGGCACGAACCCGCGTCCCCTGCATCGACAGGCGGACTCTCAACCACTGCGCCACCAGGGATGCCCTAAAGGTATCTTTTATATGTCCGTTTCTAACATAAGTGAAAACCTTCATCTAGGAAAATAACAAAGGAAGCACTAATCATTTCACTTAATTTTCCTTCGACTTCTATTAGAGACTTTGATTGGATTGCTATTGGCAACTTTATATCTTATTTTTATTTAACTACAGTTCAATAAATGAGAGCTCCAATAACCTCTGGCTCCAAGTGAACTACCTGAACTCTAACTCAGGAGCTGATACAAGGAAACTGGAAGGTAGCCTAGTTACCTGTGCTTCCTTAACATTAATTTCACAGCTGAAAGCCACAATTCTGGATCATAGAATAAATACCTTTCAATCCTAGGATACAAAATCCTTAAAGAGATGGCAATTTAAAGACTCATATATAGCTCTATACATCTATATATGGAAATACACACATATATATTATAGATATATGTATATTTTTGATGATTTTTTTTAGGTCTAAGCAGATACTTAGATACAGCAAATACTGAACATCAACCAGCTTGTGAAAATGTCAGAGATAATAATTCTCTTCTTCATTTCATCTCTTCAAAGTACCACAGAAAACGTCCAAGTTGATACGCAACCTATGTATTAAAGTAACATTCTTCTATTTTATCCTCAGATGAAAGCCAAATTCTATAGTAAAAGTTACTTCTGGTCCTGCACGCTCAACCTTTACCCACATAACTTGCAGAAATCGAATTCAACGATGTTCTCTCATTGTTCAACAAGCCAAGGAGTGAGTACCCTTTTCATCTGACACACATTTACTGAGTAACTTTCAGGTGCTGGGCCCTGGAGAAGAAAAGATAAACCCATTGCTTTTTACCCCCAGGGCCTCCCAAGGTAGCTCCTGGTCTACACACATGGAAACAAGTAACTTATTTTTATAACTATCATCTCCTACAACGGCAATGTTGTAAAACCTATAATGGAAGCATGAGGAAAGTGCTGTGAGGACACAGAGGAAGGAACAATAAATTCTGCCCAGGGTAAATCAGGGAAGGCTCTGAGGTGACACTAAGGCTCTGAATAGCTCTTAGTGCATTGCTGAATAATACTACCCTCCTCCCTCCAAATCCCCAAGTAGAAGTGTCAGATTGGGGGTGGGTGTGGGAAGGGTATTACAGGCAAAAGGAGTAGCCTGTGCAAAGGCCCCGGGGTATGAGTATCTGGAGAGTTCAGGGCATTTACAAGAACGGCGGTTTGTTACATATTGCAGGGTCGTAAGGTAGACAGGGGCTGGATCAATTATTAGGGAGGGGACTTAAAAGTAAATATTCTATAATGATAAGGGGTGTTATCTTTACTCAGCTCTCATTATAGGGAATGCTTCAATTTATTGATTTAACAAGTTAAAAACAAAGGCATGTCCTCCCCTCCCACCTGGGGATGTAATGTACAGCATAGGGAATTTAGTCAATAATCCTGTAATAACTTTATATGGTGACAGATGGGTACCAGACTTATCATGGTGAGTTTTTGGTAATGTATAAAAATATCGAATCACTATGTTGTATACCTAAAACTAATATAAAATTGTATGTTAACTATACTTCAATTTATTTTTAAAAATGCATACTATTCACATTTAGAAAGGATAGCTGTAGAAATATGTTCTAACTGGTTAAATGATCAGAAAATGACATTTTCTGCCAAATCTTTGACATGAGATTTTTTTTAAGTGTTTAATGCCAATTTAGATAAGAGAAGGCAGTGTCAGCTATATTTAACAGAATACTGAGGCTATGGAGCAGAAGGATTTATAAGTACCACAATGTGCTCAGAATTGCCTTTTATTTCACTATAATTAGATTTGTATCTAATTTTGAGTTGAAGTAGCTTAAAATGGCAAATTACTTAAAACACCTATCTTCTACCTTTCTTATATACTTTGTGGTCCATTCATCTTGCAATTTACTTTGAAGAGGTATCATTTAATCTTTATAACAAAGCAGAAGTTTAGAAACTAAGGTGAAAATGCTAGGATTTTCTCATCTTATACCCCTTTATAAGCTCTTCACAGGATCTCAAACACAGTATTAGCTTTATTGCCTCTGCCACACCCCCTCTTACACAGCTGCTCTTATCTGGAAGAGATTCATTTTTAAATATGATCAGATGCACGAACAGCTCTTAGTGCATTGTTGAGAAATACAACCCTCCTCCCTGCAAATCCCCAGGACCAGCTATTTTCTCTGGGCTTCTGCCCCTACTATGCATCTACCATCTAAATGTTGCTTTTGACTGAAACTTCCTTCCCAGCTCTCTGCTCACACACTGTCCCCTCTGCTGTTAAGTTTCCCCAAGCCTTGGGTAAGAGGTACTACGAGAAGAGACAATGGGCTGATGGGCGGAGGGAAAGAAGGCAGGCGGGAGTAGAAGAAAGATAAAGGAAACATAGCTTCCTGAGAAAACAAAGGAGAAGAGAATCAAGGAGAGAAGAGAGATAAGAGAGGAGCAAGGAGGGGTAGGTGAGGGAGGAAAGGGGGCGGGTGAAGCAAATGAAGTAAGTGTAAAGTAAATTCCGAAGGTCTTAGGAAGTCACTGGATCAGACTTGGGCACCAGAGGGCCTTGGAGAGAGCTTCAGTTCCTGCCTGTCATCAGGCTCTCAGATTTTTGAAGAGTACATTTTGCTTTTAATAATGCCAGATATCAGACTTCAGTCTTGGGCCAGCATAAGAACAAACTTTCGGCGTCAAACATAAAGCACAGTTTTTTCCTTATTAGAACCGAAGTGTAGGTTGTTCAGATTTGTAAGATTTCCCCCGCCTCCACCACCCCTTTAAGCCTTTCGAAACCTAAGTGAAATCCAAATTGGTCATGACGGGCAACTTCAACTTTAGTGTAATTTGCCATAAGGCCCATCCGTGCTTTCTTCACACTACCCTAATTCTAACACAGCTCTCAGACCAAACTATAGCAATTCTTTGTGTTCATTCTATTGCCATGGTTAGGTTTAGCAGTTCCTTGAGCATTTTAGTGATCTTGGCACCTCCGGGGTAGAATGGAAAGGCCACAAAAAACAGGTAGAATCCCTCATCATGCGCCATCTTCCTTCTCTGTAAAAATGAGCCCAATTCAGTAAGGCCAAAAGCTTTTCCACAGCGACCCACAGTACAATTTTCTTTTCTTTCCTTTGAAGTTGAGAAGTTTCTGGCGGGAACCCACACTACTCACAGGCACAGATGATGTTCTCTTGGCTGCCGGGATTCAGAAAGCTGTCTGAATGGATGGCACGGAGCCTTCTGCCACTCCACTGGATCCTTCCCTGGCACAGGTGCCAAGTCACCCTGAGCTTAGGCAAGCCACAGTCTGCAGGGCACTTCAGGCCCCGTCTCCTAGACTAGGGCTCTCCTGAACGCCAGCGGCACGGTTCAGGATGAATACAGTTTTTCTTCTCCCCTCTGGTTACAGAGTTGGCAGGCCGGCATCACCCCAAAAGCAGAACACTCTGCCTAGATCCAGTGAAAAACTTGCCCTTATTCTGCAGTCCCTTCCTGAGGCTGAAATAATAGCTACTTATAGTCTTAAGACCTGCACATGAGCATTACTTATAGAGGAAGGGTCACAAACCTAAATGCCCTCAGAGCCCAGACTGGGCCCATAAATGAGTGAAGCGGGCAGGGTATAACAAAACAAGGAGGGCTTCCCTGGTGGCGCAGTGGTTGAGAGTCCGCCTGTCGATGCAGGGGACGCGGGTTCGTGCCCCGGTCCAGGAAGATCCCACATGCAGCGGAGCGGCTGGGCCCGTGAGCCATGGCCGCTGAACCTGCACGTCCGGAGCCTGTGCTCCGCAACGAGAGAGGCCACAGCAGTGAGAGGCCTGCGTACCGCAAAAAAAACAAAAAACAAAAACAAGGAAAGGTAAGGATTGCTTAAGCAGGAACACATGCCTCATCTAGCCACCAAGCTCCAGATAATGCTTGCTGTGTAGCGAAGCCTGAGGCAGTTATGCCAAACCCGATCTTCTGGAGAGAAGCCAGAAATCTGATTTGGGGGTAAAATCTCCAAATTTTTAAATATCAGCAACTAATTAAACAAAATCAAACCCCGTCCAAGCCAATGAAAACCCATCCTTGTGCCAGATTTTGCCTCTGGGCTACCATTTTGTGATTTCTGACAGAGACGGCTTATTGGACAAAATCAACACCTTGTCCAACTGTCAGAAATAGAAGAGAAACAAAATTCAGATTAATTATAACTTTTGGGACCTCATGAATGAGGCTACAATGTAAATGATGTGTGGAAAACCAATCAAAATAATTTAAGGTGGCATATTTAGTGAGTAATATTATTTCTTGGCTTTTAAGTGAATTTATTTGTCACCTGGATGTGAATAGTTTGACCATTCTAAAACTCTCACACTAGTTTTCTCAGAATTGAAAATGCTAGAACATTTTCTCCTCGTCATCATTATCTCCTAGGGCTCAGCCTAAATCTGGAAGATGACCTGCAGTCCAATCTTATTGGAACAGTTTCTCAAGACGAGAACTATCCATGCTGACTCGGGAAACCAGAGAAAAGCACTTCTGCTTCCAGTGCTGATACAAACCCCCTTAACCATCATTGCTATCAAAGGCTCTACCGGATGATCTGTGGTTCCAATTTATGTTTTGTTTCTCTCCTCTTTAGACACATGTTAGAGAAACAGAAGAGTCACAGAATCTCAAATTTACCGTAAGCCTTAGAAATCATTTAGTCCTATCTACTGTCTGGTAATCAAACTCCCCCAAGTCCATGCCTGCACAGAATTCACTACCTGTCTCCCAAGAACAGTCTGTGCTACTGTCAGGCAACTCCATCCCTTAGAAAAGTCTCCTTGAACTGAAACAAGAACCCCTCCGTTGGTTCAACAAAAAACATATCAAATGCCAACAATACGACTCACGCTAGTTGCTTTTACATAAAGATGAATAAACTGGGGCACCCCAACCCTCTGCAAAGAATTCACAGAAATACTTTTTAAATTAAATATCAAACTTCCAAAAAGGTACTGTGTATGAGTCAGTGCACTTGAGAGACAGGGCAAAGTCAACCAATTAAAAAGCCCAGGATGTCAGACAACTCATGAGAAGCGAATACTTAAAAGAAAGGAAAGGTTTAACAGTTATGAGGAAATGGTTACGAAAACTCATATGAAACTTCCTTCAAAACCTAACATCTTTTCCTAACCACTCTGGGAAACAAAGGCTAAAGGAAAGACAGTTGCCAAGTTCATTACCCACTACAATAGGAGCAGATTTACCCATAACCTCCATACTTGAAGTGGTACTATCAAAATAGGTTTCAGTATCACCACGTGTTTTCACTTAACAAACCTCACCCCTTATTGATACCTGTACTCTTGTTCTGCTATGCTCTCCCTTAAGCCTAAGTCAAGTAAAAGATATTCAAGCAACACCATTCCCATTTTTCCCCAACCCCAAGTTGCCCAATTAAAAAATTGAGGGAAAAAAAATCAGTATATGGTAGTTTAAAGTTGGTCTGACAGACAGCTGCTGAGAAGACTTGGTCCTATACAAACTTGGTCATAAATTTGGTGGAAAGCTTTATTTCTCCAGCTGAGCATAAGTGAAAATTTCCTCTGTTACTATGATCATGTTACTATGATTTTTTTTTTTCTTTGAAAGTCACAAGGTTAAATTCTGAGTCCTGAATTTGGGTAATTTATATAATCTTAAATCTCAAGTAAAACCAATCTCATTGGGTTGTTATGAGGATTAAATTAGATAATGCATGTAAAGAATTCAAATTGAGCCTCACATAGAAAACACTCAAACAAATGGTACCTATGGTTATTATTATTACATCTGTTGGTCCTAGAATATCTTCACACATTTCCAAAGAATTCATATTTTCTGTAAGTTCTAATGTACTGTAGATTCTACGTGAGGGTGGTGATCATGCATATTAAGAATGTACTTTTATTTTCTCCATCATTCATACAAACATACTCATTTTAGAAGATTATAAAAGTAGAAAGAGGGGAAAATTATCCGTCTTGGGAACACACCTGTTAATATGGTGCAGTTACTTTTTGTGCTTTTTAAAAATATATGAATGATTCTTTTAACTTAAAAATAACTGTTTATTGCTACAAAAGCAGACATGTATATTATAATGTGTTAGAAAATGTAAGTTTAAAAACCCACTTGATTTTCTATCACCAAGCGATAAATATTGATAACATTTTGTTGTATACTTCCCCAAATATTTTCTAATATGCAAAGCTCTAGGTTATATTCATTTTGATTTTCCAACCCCTAATGATTTCTTCACATGCAGTTTCTGGTGTAGAAGATACAACTCCACTTGTACACGGGTAAAAATTCCAGAGCATCTCTAACTACCATCACTTGTCCCCTCTTAAGGGCCAGGCCCTTTATTAAGTTACTTCAAATCTTTACAAACGTCCTGCAAAATACACTCCAATATCCCTATTTTGCAGAGCTAGGTTTCAATCCATCTTTGTCTGACTCCAAAGCCTATATTTTCTTAAAGTTATTGTGTATCTGAAAACAATTAAATAAGCTCAATCGATCCAGATCCTTATTTTGGGAACACAGTAGTATGGTTCTCATTTTACAAAATTTTACAAAGTTACACAGTAAACAGGGATAAGGTTGGGTCTTAAAAACAGTTAAGTGTGTTGTGTGTTGAGGACACCACCATTTTAATGCAAAGATAACCCTCTGCTGTGAAATGTTTAAATTTAGAGTTCGCTGGGATTTTACATAAAATAAACACACCCTAAAGCCACCCACAAGCAATCACTGGTGTGCTGTTACTGGGTTATAATTCAAAGAGAAAACCCACAATTTAGCTAGGGAGTTGCAGAGCCTCAGTGTATAAACCACAGTGTAACTTTCCCTGGGGTTTAAAAGCCTTGCTTATCGGGCTACTGGTAAAGATAAACTGGTAATCCACAGACATGGATGAGATTCCCAGCTCTGTCACTAAATACTTCAATGACCTTGGGCAAGTTACTGACCCTCTTCTGGGCTCAGGTGACTTCATCATTAAAACAGGTATAAAAAATACCCATCCTCTGGATAAACAACAAGGTCCTATTGTGTAGCACAGGGAAATATATTCAGTATCTTGGGCTAAACCATAATGGAAAAAAATATTAAAAAGAATGTATATATGTGTATAACTAAGTCACTTTGCTATACGGCAGAAATTAACACAACACTGTAAATCAACTATCTTCAATTAAAAAAGTAAATTAAAAAAAATACCCATTCCTACGGACTCACACTATTGTCAGAAGAATGGAGGTATGAATGTCAAAGGGCTTAGAAAATATGTTACATTCATATGTAAGATAACTAATAAAAGTAATGACAATAATGTATTACTATAGTGAAATTTGATTGAGTGCATGTAATGTCAGGCATTGTTCTATTTTATTGATATATGAATTAACTCATTTAATTCTCATACCATTTCTATTAGGTAAGTACTATTATTACCTCAATTTTACAGACAATTAAACTGAGGCAAAAAGAGGTGAATAACTTGCCCATGGTCACTTGGCCAGTAGGTAAAGCTGGATTCTGAACCCAGGCAATCTGACTCCAGTCCAGGCTTTTAACTATAAAAAGAAGGTTCCTGAATTCTTTTTAAAAAAAATTCATTTTATTGAAGTCTAGTTGATTTACAATGTTAACTTCTGCTACAGTAGAATTCTTTACTTCCTCCTTCTCACTTCCAACAGCCCCTGTGCCAAGCCCCCCAGGGGAAAAAATAATACCAAAATATTTTCAATTGCTTCGGCAACTTTTGCTGTTTCCAATTATATAATTTTCTTTATAAAATAAATAAAACAAGTAATCTTGAAGCTACTCTAAAAATTCTGTTGATTAAAAAAAAACACAAAACAGATTTGTCTTTTCCAGCAATGTTATATATATTTAGGCATACCAGGTAATATCATTAAAAATTTTTTTTTAAGGTTTACAATTCTTTCAAATACTGAATACTGCTATTTAATTTTATTTTATTTTTTGCGGTACGCGGGCCTCTCACTGTTGTGGCCTCTCCCGTTGCGGAGCACAGGCTCCGGACGCGCAGGCTCAGCGGCCATGGCTCACGGGCCCAGCCGCTCCGCGGCATGTGGGATCTTCCCGGACCGGGGCATGAAGCCATGTCCCCTGAATCGGCAGGCGGACTCTCAACCACTGCGCCACCAGGGAAGCCCATGAATACTGCTATTTTAAAGATGGTTCTCATTAAAATCTTTCCCCAATGATCCTGAAAAATTATACACCTGCTCTGAAAGGGATGATACACACTATCTTAAATTTTCAGTTCTGGGAAAAACCTAAAAAGAGGAAAAGTATGCAGTGGAGATAAAAATCTAAAGTAGGTAACAGTCACATTTCAAAGAAACTCAATCTACTTAACAGCATCATCTACTGAGTCTTCGCTTTTAACTAGGGCTTCCTATGGAGTTAAATATTATATGAGCTAGACATTGGTCTATGGCTGTTGGACATATTCGTCCTCCCACATTTTAATTCTCTCCCCAAGGCATCACAGCCAGATGATATGCCCAACTGCAGACAAGCACCCTCAGAAAGTAAGCAGGTAGAAATTGAATATGAACCACAAATGTAGGCCACATATGTGATTTTAAATTTTCTAGTGGCTACACTGAAGAAAATAAAAGTAACAGATGAAGTTAATTTTTAAATATATTGTATTTAACCCAACATATCAAAATATTATAATTTCAACATGTAATCAATATAAAAAGTTAATAATGAGATATTCTGAAATTTCTTGTATTAAGCCTTCAACATGGGGTGTGTATTTTAACCTTACAGCACACTGCAATGGGAACTAGCCACCTTTCGAGTGCTGAATAGTCACCGATGGCTAGTGGCTGCCATATGGGCCAGTAAAGTTCTACAGAGCGGTTTTAAGAGTATAATGAGGATTAGAGAATAAGCCACTTTCTCATCCCCAATCAGCAAAGCATAGGTCAAGGAGAAAACTTACAATAGGTTGATAATTCTGTACTGTTTAAGAGGTACATAGTGTTTTAGTGTAAAGGTCCTCTTCAACTAGAACTTAAAAAGCTTAGGTTGTAAGTATGTGTATGTGTATACACACAAACACACGATTTTAGTATCTAAATAATAACGATCAATAAAATAATAAAATTGTGGCCAGTGTGGACACCCAGTGTGACCGAACAAAGGGAAGCACTGAGAAAGAATGCGGGAAGTGTACTACTGGGGGACATGGAGTTCTGAATGACAGCGATTAAAACTGCACCCCATATCAAAAAACAAAAGCTCTAATTCGAAAAGATACATGTACTCCAATGTTCACAGCGGCACTAATCACAATAGCCAAGACATGGAGGCAACCTAAATGTCCATTGACAGATGAATGGATAAAGAAGATCTGATATATATACACAATGGAATACTGCACAGCTATCAAAAAAGAATGAAATAATGCCATTTGCAGCAACATGGGTGGACCTAGAGATTATCATACCAAGTGAAGTAAATCAGAGAAAGACAAATATCCTACGATATCACTTATATGTGGAATCTAAAAAAAAAAAAAAGTACAAATGAACTTGTTTCCAAAACAGAAACAGACTCAAACACATAGAAAGCAAACTTACGGTTACCCAAAGGGGAAGGGGAGGTGGTGAGGAATAAATTGTTATTATGGAATTAACAGATGCACACTACCATATATAAAATAGATAAACAATAAGGACTTACTGTAGAGCACGGGAAAACTATATTCAATATCTTATAACAAACTATAATGGAAGAGAATTTAGAAAAAGAATATATATATATTCTTTGCTGTATACCTGAAACTATCACAACATTGTACAACTATACTTCAATAAAAAAACTGCACCCCATATTGATTTCCCCTTTTCCTTTCTTCCCACATACCCTGTCTCACTTCATTGAGGCCTATCCTCAGATGTCACCTCCCCTGAAAGGTTTTATCCAATTATTGATATCAAGTATAGCCACCAGCCCCCAGCCCCCACCAATCTATCCCATTGCTACATTTTTCTTCATGTCACTGATTATTCCCTGACATTAGAGTACACATTTATTTACCGGTTAATTAGCTATTACATTCCCCTAGAATGTAAGTTCCACAGGGAAGTTGTTTTATTCACTGTGAAACCCCAGCACGCACAGAACGCAGGGCATTCACTGGTTTTCAACATGTTTACTCAACACAACTGTGCATCTACCATCCATTTTAAGCCACTGTGACAGGTACAAAGAGGATACTCTTAGACTTGGGCCAATGGTGCCCCTGTGCTGGTAAGGAGTTCTGGGGACCTAGGGAGTGTTCTCACACAGATCCCGCCCTACAGGTAGAATGTGCTCTCAATTCTCTGTGCATACAGCCTGAGCCTGCTTCCACGGCCTGCTCCAGATCCAGCCAAGGCCCTTCGCAGTGAAGGACAGGGTTAGGGGGTGAGAACAGAAGAGGTGAGCACAATTCTTGTCCTAAGCAGTTCAGTTCAATAGAACACGCCGCAACCATGAAAGTGTAATAGAGCTATACTGGCCAATACAGTAACCACTGGCCACATATGGCTACGGAGTACTTAAAATGAGATGTAATTAAGGAACTGAAAAATCTAATTTTTGTACCTAATTTTAAAGTGAAATTTAAACAGCCACTGTATTGGACAGTGCAAGTCTAGTGGAAAAGAAAATGAATGATTACAGAACAGGTTTGAATTAGTTTCCTATTGCTGCTGTAACAAATAACCACAAATTCAATGGTCTAAGAGCACAAATTTATTGTTACTGTTCTAGAGGTCAGAAGTCCAAAAAAGTCTTCTGGGGCTAGCATCAAGGGTATCAGGAGGGCTAGCTCCTTCCGGAGGGCTAGTTCCTTCTGGAGGCTCTAGGGGAGAATCTATTCCTTGCCTCTTCCAGCTTCTGGAGACTGCCAGCATTCCTTGGACCTGTACTGGAAACCCGCTCCAATCTCTGCTTCTGTTGTCACATCACCACACTCTCTCCAGTTAACCCTCCTGCTTTCCTTTTATGATTTCACCTTGTGATTTCACACTAACCCCATCTGGATAATCCAGGATAACCTTTCCCATTTCAAGATCCTTAACTCAGTCACATCTGCAAAGTCATTTTTTTTTTTTTTTTTTACCATATAGGGTAACACTCACAGGCTCTGGGGATATGGATATCTTTGGAGGACCATTATTCAGCCTACCTAGTTTACTGAGTGCTACAAGAGATAAGGAGACTCAAAGAGCAAAAAAGAACCAGAGAAGGACTTTGATCAGGAAAAAGATCACTCTGGTATAGCAGAATGACTGGAGGGATGTCAGACTGAGGGCAGGGAGACCAATGAAGATGCTTACTGGAAGGAAAGAGAAGAGGTGAAAAAGGAAGGCTAGAGCCAGTTAGTGGAGGTGGGCAAGGAGAAGAAAGGATGAGGATGAGAAGTATTAAGGAGGTAGCACCCCCAGAACCCCCAGTGGGGAATCCTGGCCCGAGGGGATGTTGGAGGGAAGGACAAAGTGAGTGAGAATTTTAATGCTAACCTCTTGGAATTCCAGCTGGGGATTCAGAATATTTGTATCATTTTCCTGTCTATCAATGTTACCTTAAATTAATTCCACTAACCGACCAATATACAAGGGCATTTTCCACGATACGAGGTGTTTTAAAAAAGCTGATTCATCTTGTGAACACTATGTAGAACTTTCATTGGCTGTTCAAAGATGCAGATGCATACACTGTACAAGAAGGCAGGAGGGTCAGCCTGGCCTCCAGAAGATTTCTGGTCATTTCAGCTTAAGGCCAAGGCATGTTCATCGGGACTTAGGAGTTTTTTAAAGGTGTAGTATGGAGTTTTAAAGCCAGAAGATAAATCTAGTGGATTCATCTGAATACAGGAAAGTAAGCCTGTGTGTGGGCTTTGATACCTCATAGACCTGGGTTCAAATACTGCCTTTACCATAATATTAGCTTTGACCTTTGAGGAACCTACTTAATCCTCTGAACACCAGTTTCTTCATCGTTAAAGGAGAGAAAATAATGCATATTATAGGGTTGCTATGAGGGTTAAGTGATATCCTCTTTCATGTCCAATACAATTTAGGTAATCAATAAAGGTAATTATTCTTTAGTAACTGATAGCACTGTTTGCAAGAATCATCATCAGAAAAACACATTGTTTCTTACTAATAAATCTGGTTAGGCTCTCCTAAATAGTAAAAACAAAAACAAAACCCAGAAAACAAACAAAAAACTCACACAAATAGAAATTTCAAATCTGGAAAGAAAACAAATCAGCAAATCCTCGTGAAATAACTATGGATAATCTAATGACATGGATTTAAAGCTTCAGGATAAATGACAGATGAATCGAAGTTTTTAGCTTCTATCTCAGCTTTAAATGATCCATCAGGCTTCACTAGTGTTTTAAGGAACATAGTAAAACTCACCTAAGTTAATCAGCACCAATACATTAGGGAAAAATTAAATATACAGGCATCCTCCATTTGTGGACTAGCTATATCCCTGAAAAAAATATACGTCTTGCAGACTAGATTTTGGTAATCAGAACTTATTTTCCCAATGGTAATTTCAGGAATTTATTTCTCTGGAAATATGCAGTAACATTTTTTGGAAACCAGCCGTAGGATTAGGATAGACGGTATTTGGTATTCTGGCACAGATGAAACTAAACAGATTGCTCCACGTTAAATTTGGGGTCTTGCCAGGGTCATGTTTTGACTGAAGTGGCAAAGTAATCTCTACCTTCTGGTAATGAAAAAAACATCCCATCCTGTAACTGACAAACTGGAAGATGGTCTATCTAAAGTACGTTTATCTATATTACCTTCCTGGGGCCAAGACATTTCATTTACATTGAAGACAGCAATTCCCCTCCCCAGTTAACGTTTTAGTTGAATGGGACGACTTTATGAACAGACACACCATTAATCTGATACACAGGGACAGAAAAGACTGGGGAGGGGACATCGGAGCTTAAATACAAGAAATTGTTAAACTCAGCATTCTGTTGATGAGGCCTATAGTAGGGTGTGGTGTATGCTTTTTAAGACTGGATTCAAATTCATAGTTGTGTTTTTAAAAATAAGGTAACAGCTACAGAAAGCTAGTAAACAACTTAAGACACAGGCTGCCAAAGTAACACAATTTGCCCCATTAGCCTTCATTTGCAAACCCTAACTACCAAAGGATAGCAAATTAAATGCTCATCTTCACTGTCCACAAACAGTACTTTTTTGTTTTTGTTTTTGTTTCTGCGGTACGCGGGCCTCTCACTGTTGTGGCCTCTCCTGTTGCGGAGCACAGGCTCCAGATGCGCAGGCTCAGCGGCCATGGCTCACGGGCCCAGCTGCTCTGCGGCATGTGGGATCTTCCCGGACTGGGGAACGAACCCGCGTCCCCTGCATCGGCAGGCGGACTCCCAACCACTGCGCCACCAGGGAAGCCCCACAAACAGTATTTTTTTAATGATATCCTCTGGAGCCTACTTCACCTTATTAAACACCCAGTGAAGTTGCTCATAAAGTCGTCATTCGACAAGGACGATCAATCACAGTTAGCGGTCACTGAGAAAACCAGACTGCAACTCTTAAAGACAATTTCACAGTTAGGAGCAAGCATGGGACACAGCCTTCTGAAGAGGAGGGCTCTAACTCCCCAGTCTTCTGGGGAGTGAGAAGGGAGTGATGGGAAGAAGGTGGTAAGCCGAAGTACGGCTCAAGACAGCTAAGCACGCTGGCACAGTGAGTGGCTGGAGGGTGGCACTGAGGACGGGCAAGCAGAAGACTTTCCAGGGCTCTTCAAAGTTTCTGAAAAGGAATCCAAGGGCCCCAGTGACTCCACTGGGTGCCAGGGTGTTTTCTTGGAGTTGCCACTCACCTAACCCCTACCAAGCATGTTCCGAACCGTTTCACAGTGACATTTTGGGAAAACTCAGTCCCTGTGTTTTCCTAGCATAAATTCGGAGTCAGAAAAGAAGGCAAGCTCAGAAGATCTCAAACAGGGACTCGGAGACTGCTCTGCATCCCCCCCCCCCGAAACTGTACCCTCGTTGCTGTGGGGAGCAGCTTCCAATGGCACCATTCCCTTTGTCCTCTTGGGGGTTCACACTGGCCACTGCGCTTATCCTTTTCCAAGACTCAGCGCCCACTGAGTCATGGAGAATGGAGATGCAGTGCCAAGCAAGAAACCATTTCCGGAGATTTTTTTATACCACGTCTCACTCAAGATTAAATCAGGCTTCCCTGGTGGCGCAGTGGTTGAGAGTCCGCCTGCCGATGCAGGGGACACGGGTTTGTGCCCCGGTCCGGGAAGATCCCACATGCCGTGGAGCGGATGGGCCCGTGAGCCATGGTCGCTGAGCCTGCACGTCCGGAGCCTGTGCTCCGCAACGGGAGAGGCTACAACAGTGACAGGCCCGCGTACCGCAAAAAAAAAAAAAGATTAACTCATGCAGAGGCCAAAAAAAAAAAAAAGCCAAGCTTCCAAGAAGAAAACTGATGAGGGAAAAAAACGAATTAAGAAGCCGGCAGACAAGTAACGAAGACAGGCAGCAGACAGGTACCGCAGCTCCGTCTCTCCCCACCTGTATGTCTTACCTGACACCCACGTGCTCACTTTCAGTTCCCATATGGTTTCTCTTTCTCAGTATGAAAGTGGGGGTGGGGTGTGGCAGGAACAAGCACACATCCACTTTGTTTCTACAGAAGTTACCACAGAATCCCACAACATGGTAGAAAGGAAAGCCCAGTTAAACAGAGGCCCCCGCCAGGCTGTGGGAAGCCCCTGACTCTGCTTCCCGCTCTCTATCTCTGCTCAGGGTCAGGTACAGAAGATGTTCTATCACAGGCACAGTTCCAGGCTCTTTGGTCCAGCTGTGGACATTTGCTCTTGTTCAAGGGGATCTCCTGCCTGAGGCCTGAGCAGCAGACTGACAAACAGCAGCTGGCCAAGGAGGAAGAAGCCCAGAAAAGTCACCAGCGCCAACTGGCCTGACGTCCAGCTCCTCACCTGAACCGGTTAGGGTAACGGCCTAACCTCCAACATGCCAGGAGCCTGTGGTTCCTAATTCTTGAGAATAACGTGACCTGGCAAAATACTGTGCCTTCAAGTGTTCAGAGCCTTGTTTATAATAACTGAAAACAACCCAAATGTCCACCAACTGATGAATGGATATATAAAATGGGTATGCATACAATGAAATATTATTTAGAAGTAAAAAGGAATGAAGTGCTGGTACATGCTACAACATGGATGGACTTTGAAAACATCACGTAAGGTAAAAAAAAAGTCACAAAAGGTCAAATACTATATGATTCCATTTATATGAAGTGTCCAGAATAGGCAAATCTATAAAGACAGAAAGTAAACTAGTGGTTGTTTAGGGCTGGGGGGAGGGGGACAGGATAGGAGATGATGGCTAATGAGTATAGGGTTTCTTTTTTACTTTTTTTTTTTTTTTTTTGCGGTACGCGGGCCTCTCACTATTGTGGCCTCTCCCGTTGCGGAGCACAGGCTCCAGACACACAGGCTCAGCGGCCATGGCTCACGGGCCCAGCCGCTCCGCGGCATGTGGGATCTTCCCGGATCGGGGCACGAACCCGTGTTCCCTGCATTGGCAGGCGGACTCTCAACCACTGCGCCCAGGGAAGCCCTGAGATGATGAAAATGTTCTAAAATTGATTGTGGAGATAGCTGCCCAACTTCGGATGTACTAAAAACCAATGAATTGTACTACTGTAAATGGTCAAGTGTATGGTGTGTAAATTATATCTCAATAAAGCTGTTACCAAAAAAAATATTGTACCTTGTTTTTTGATCCTCAAAATGCAAATTTGTATCCTATCAATATGAGAGCATGTCGAGAAGCTAGGGCTAGATGGTGGGAGCTCCCTTATATTTTTGTTGTATCAGGACATAGTTTTTAAAAAGACTTTTGTTTTTTAGAAGAGTTTTAGATTCACAGAAAAATTGAGCAGAAAGTATGGAGATTTCCTACATTCTTTCTGTCCCTACACATGCATAGCCTCCCTCATCATCAGCATCACTCACCACAGTGGTACATTTGTTACAATTGATGAGCCTACATTGACACATCATGATCACCCAAGGTTCATAGTTTACAATAGGGCTCGCTCTGATTGTTGTACATTCTATGCGTTTCGACAAATGTATAATGTCACGTATCCACCGTTTTAGAATCATACATTTTCACTGCCCTAAAAATCCTGTGTTCTGCTTATTCATCCCTCCTCCAACTCAACCCCTGGCAACCACTGATCTTTTTATTGTCTCCATAGTTTTGCCTTTTCCAGAATATAATACAGTTGGAATTATACAGTATATAGCCTTTCAGGTTGGTTTCTTCACTTAGAAATATTCATTTACGTTTTCTCCATGTCATTTTATGGCTTGATAGCTCATTTCTTTTTAGTGCTGAATAATATTCCATTGTCTGGATGTACCAGTTTATTTACTCATTCACCTACCAAGGGACATCTTGGTTGCTTCAAAGTTTGGACAATGATGAATAAAGCTGCTACTATAAACATTCACATTTTAATTATTTATAAAATAATTTTCCTATTTCTCTTTCAGTTTATCTCTTGCATACGCTTCTCTACTATCAAGCACCTGATCATCTTGAGCTATCCTTTTTTTCCATTTTAAATGAGTTCATGACAGTGGGAACTGTTTTGTTCATAGCTTTGGTTTTGACTGACCATTATGACTCCTTGAATAATTTATGTGCCTGCATCTTTGAAAATATGATGCATGTTAATAGCTACATAATGAATCGAGTTTTTAATGACATATTATATTGTGAAAAATGTCTTAATGCTTTGCTCCATGAAGATCTACAAATGTCAGTCTAGAGTAGATCCTTGTCATCTAAGATCTTACCAATTAAAAAAAATTATTTATTTAAATTTTTATTGAAATATAGTTGATTTACAATGTGTTAGTTTCAGGTATATAGTAAGTGATTCAGTTATACATATATACGAATATTATATATATTCTTTCTTTACACTTGCTTCCATTATAGGTTATTAAAAGATATTGAGTATATTTCCTTGTGCTATACAGTAGGTCCTTGTTGATTATCTATTTTATATATAGTAGTGTGCATATTTTAATCCCAAACTGCTAATTTATCCCTCTCCCCCCTCCCCTTTGGTTACCATAAGTTTGTTTTCCATGCCTCTGAGTCTATTTATGTTTTGTAAATAAGTACATTTGTATCCTTGTTTTAGATTCCACATATAAACAATATCATGGATATTTGTCTTTCTCTGTCTGGCATACTTCACTTAGTATTATAATCTCTAGGTCCAGCCACGTTGCTACAAATGGCATTATTTCATTTCTTTTTATGGCTGAGTAATATTCCATTGTATATATGTACCACTTCTTCTTTATCCATTCATCTGTTTATGGACACTTAGGTTGCTTCCATGTCTTGGTTATTGTAAATAGTGCTGCTTTGAACATTGGGGTGCATGTATAAGATCTTCCCAATTTGAATAATGTCTTCGTGTGATTTTCCCATTAACCTTCATTTGGATCTCTCTGAAGGCCCATCTTGAAGCCACTGTGGGTTGAAATGAATGTGTGTGCATCTCCTCTCCTGAATTCTAAGCTCCACAAAGACAAGAACTGTATCTCAGTCATCTGTGTATCTTCCCTATGAAGCACAGTGCCTGACACATAGCAATAAACCAGCAAATGCACGTTATACTGACATGGCCATGCCACTGCTGTTCATGAATGATGCGCATCCTACTTAAAAAAAAATTTAAGTTTTTTAAAAAAACTTCAAAAAAAATAAGCTCTTTTAACCTACAAAGAAATTGTGGAGGGCTTCCCTGGTGGCGCAGTGGTTGAGAATCCACCTGCCAATGCAGGGGACACGGGTTCGAGCCCTGGTCCGGGAAGATCCCACATGCCGCAGAGCAACTAAGCCCGTGCACCACAACTACTGAGCCTGCGCTCTAGAGCCCGCGAACCACAACTACTAAAGCCCGTGCGCCTAGAGCCCATGCTCTGCAACAAGAGAAGCCACCGCACTGCAACGAAGAGTAGCCCCCACTCGCCGCAACTAGAGAGCCCGTGCACAGCAACGAAGACCCAACGCAGCCAAAAATAAATACATAAATAAATTGTTAAAATAAATAAATAAATTGTGGACTCTTCACTGACTAAACCTAATAAGCAAAGACCTTCAATTTTATTTTATTCTTCGGCACTTCACTTTTAGAAATGGTAAATCTGCATTTCAAAAACTGGTGAAATTTCGTTGAAAAGAAAACCTTCCAGGAAGTCCTGCAGTCAGTCCTTCCAGGAAGTCAGTCAACCTCAACTCTTAAATCTTCTCCATCTGTCACATCCATGAATATCTTCACAGGTTAATATAAAAACCTGAACAAATGCTTGATGAACACTGGGTCCAGGCTGATCATCACAAGGCACTGAAAATTTTATTTTTTTTAATGCACTATTTTTACAAAGACACTTCACTAAAACAATTGACTGTTATCACTATAACTGTATTTAGTAAATCAGGAAAGGGTCCCCTTTCTAGTCTCTGCTCTACAGAGTCCAAAGTGATCAAAACACAAAATCCAGAGTGATATTTTCAAACAGAAAATAAGATCATGTCACTTCTCTGTTGAAAGTCCACATCACTCAGGGTAAGAGCCAAGATTTGTCTCATCCACTGTCCTGATACACCATTTCCTCAGGGCTCCTTCTCTATAACTCTCCGACCTCATTCCCTACACTCCAGCAAGGCCAGGCATGCTCTGACCTTTGTACTGGTCATTCCCTCCTCCCCTGGAAGGCTCCTCCCTCAATGTCCCAACGACTTGCCTTCTCACCTCCTTGACATCTCAGCTCAAACCTACCTTCTCAGTGAGATCTTAACTGATCATCATATCTAAAAATGCACCAACATGCCTGCCTATAGGAACTCCCTCTCCCTTCCCCTTCTGCTCAACTTTTTTTTTGCGGTATGCGGGCCTCTCACTGTCATGGCCTCTCGCGTTGCGGAGCACAGGCTCCGGACGCGCAGGCTCAGCGGCCATGGCTCAGGGGCCTAGCCACTCCGCGGCATGTGGGATCTTCCCGGACCGGGGCACGAACCCATGTCCCCTGCATCGGCAGGCGGACTCTCAACAACTGCGCCACCAGGGAAGCCCCTGCTCAACTTTTTTCTATAGCACTTAGCATCATTTGACACACCATATAGTTTACTTATTTAACTATGTATTGTCTATCTTTCCTCCTCTGAAATACAACCCCATGAAGGCAGGAATATGCGTTCTGATACATGAAACACATTTTATAAAAAAATGTCAACCACTTAAGTTTTCTGGTATTCAAGAGAGATTTCTGGTTAATCTCCTGGTCTATAATTAAACATTATTGTCAAAAATTTCAAAGCATATTGCATGTTTGCGAAATAGCATACCATTTTTAGTGGTTCCCATTCCTTACAAACCTAGGTTGCCTAAGAGTATGAGTCATTCCTATGTCATGCAAATGGGGCTAAAGACAGCAGTAACTTGTCAAAGTCATGTTACACAATCGGTGGGTCAATCATAACAAACCCCGAAGCACATGTTCGCGTTTGCACGGGGTCTTTTTAAAGAGGCGCACTATCTTGGCTAGGCCTCTGCCTTCTTTAGAGGGAGAACACAAAGTTCTTTAGGGCAGTGATTTGTAATCAGACCTATACATCTTCAAGTGATTTTAAATAAATGAATCCAGGCAAACTAATAATTACCAAAAGAAATGAATTTGCTACTATTCTAAGTTTTTTTTTTTCCTTACCCCAAACTGACATGTCCATGAACAGTTCATTATTTTAATTCAAAGACAACTCAGTTTCAGGTACCTCTTAATAAATAAGTAACTAAATAAATAAATAAAAAAGAAGCAGGATTGTCACCCTTTCTACCATCTGGTTTTATTTTATATTTCAATGGAGTTTCTCTTAAAGTTACATTTTAACTTATTCAATTTAGCAGGTATTTATTAAGCCTCTTACAAAGAGCGGCACATGGGGTGTTAAGACCAACTAAATTAAGTATTTAGAAAGAAGAGAAAAGGGAAGGAGTAAAAAATATTAACAACTATTGACATTTGACATAAATGACCTCACATATTCTTGTTTTTTTTAATTTTTTTTTTTTTTTTTTTTTTTTTTTTGCGGTACGCGGGCCTCTCACTGCTGTGGCCTCTGCCGTTGCGGAGCGCAGGCTCAGCGGCCATGGCTCACAGGCCCAGCCGCTCCGCGGTATGTGAGATCTTCCTGGACTGGGGCACGAACCCGCGTTCCCTGCATCGGCAGGCAGACTCTCAACCACTGTGCCACCAGGGAAGCCCTAAATTTTTTAATTTAAAAAATTTGTTTACTAATACAATCTAGGAAGCTACCTCACATATTCTTTTAAACAACCTTGGAGGTAGTTTCTATACTCATTTTAGAGATTAAAAAAACCAAGGATCCAAGAGCACAAGTGACTTGCTTCAGGTCCCCACAAACTAGAAAGCAGCAGAGCTGGGTTCAAGCCTACATCTATGTGGCTTGAAAATCTTTCCATGGCAACAAACTGTCTCTGCTAACACTGAATATTGCTTTTCTCTTTTTAATGAGAAAGATGGGGGCAAGTCCCATCAAATAAAGCAAAAAATAAAAGAAAATTACTCAAAAAACTGCTAGTCCAAGAAAAGTTTTTTAGGAAAAGCAATTAAGTAAACAAAAAGGAAAAATATTAAATTTCCTGGGACACTAATATGTTGACCCATTAAAACTGCTTCTTAATAGAAATATATAGAACTACCTCCTTTTTTCCTAGGCAGAGGGGGAAAAACATTTCATATGGAGCTACTCTCAAAGCACAGCTTGATGAACAAAATAAAACAGGAAAAATTTTTTTGCAAGATTTTATAGAACATTCAGACTCATACATATCGGGGCCTGTGCTAGCAAGAAGACACGTCTGCAACATATTAAAAAGAGTTAGTGAAATGTCTTAAATAACAAAAATGGCTGACAACGAAAAAAAAATAATTTTCTCCCGTATTCATACATGAGAAAGGCTGGTCAGTGATATAGTTTAGGGCTCAGAAATAAGCCAATGAAAAAGTCCCCAAATGCATTCATGCTATTAACAGCAGCACCATTGCTCGAAGTGCCACCACAAAGCCAAGTTCCTGTTATTTTAAATAAATGCTGGGATGGCAGCTGTAAGGATGAAAGTCTTGGAGGAACAGGTTCTCTTTAACTTCATGTGGAAGAGTATAAACTAGACCAATCTTTACAAAGTGATAAGGCATCTTTTCCTTCTTTACAAAGATGGAGAGATTGAAGTTTAAAGAGATTATGTACAATGTCAAATTCTCTACTTCTGGTTCACCCTTGGTCTCCCCGAGCCCTGGGGCAGACATCACTAACTGATGGAGGCATCCTTTCTCGCACTGTAAACAGCCGCCAACCATAAACCTTAGGCAATGTGGTGTAATGGAAGGAGTACAGGCTTTGCTCCCATGGAGATGTAGGTCTGAACGTCACCTCTGCCACTGACTACGTGACTTCAGGCAAATTACTTATCCTCTTAGTGTCTGGGTTTTTCTTCTGGAAAATGGGAACCTGCCACCAAGGTTGTTTTAAAGATTAAATGAGATAATATATGCAAAGTGTTTTTAAAATGTTATCACCTTTATCTCCTTTTCCTCCCCCTCTTATCCCCTGTTAAACACTTAATTTAGCTTTACTCAATACCCCAATAACTCACACTGGGGCTCTCTGTAAAGGCTTAATCAATACATTTCCATCCCCAAAGTCACATAAGACAAATTGATCACCCTGGGGCTAACTTCCATTTGATATTCCAAATGCATTATGCCTTTTTTTCTCATCCAGAAATCAGAAGGCAGGCTCAGTAGTGTGGGTTTTATTTAACAATCCCAGTTCACACATTTTGATCCACAAGGGCAACAGAAAGCAGAATAGTGTGTGTGTGTGTGTGTGTGTGTGTGTGTGTGTGTAAGAGAGAAAAAGAGGAGAGTGTGTGTTTAAAGTCAAGAGGACACAGATCCTAAAACTGCCACATGTCCTAGATCAGGCGTTCCCAACCCCGTTAGGAACCAGGCCGCACAGCAGGAGGTGAGTGGTGGGCAAGCTAGCGAAGCTTCATCTGCTGCTCCCCATGGCTCGCATTACCGCCTGAGCCATCCCCTCCCCCAACCCCTGCTGGTAGAAAAACTGTCTTCCACAAAACTGGTCCCTGGTGCCAAAAAGGTTGGGGACCACTGACCTAGATGATAAAGATGCTGAAACATCTGGGTCAACAAAGGTCATTCTCTTCATGAGCTATACGATAGCAGCTGCCTCCTTCCTACTCCCAGTGACATGCAGAAAAGTTGGCTAAATCACACGTAACTTACCAAAAAAAAAGTTGGATTCACTGAATAAAGGTATAGTCTCTAAGAGATAAAATGTTTCTAAAATTTCTATAAATAGGTACACATGTTTATCTGTTACTAAGTCCAAAAAACAGACTCCTTTCCCCTCCCCCAACTGCAAGAGTCTTTAAATGAGAAACTACGGAGCATGCCTGAGGAACTAAAGTGTCTGTAAAAAAGTTCATCTTCATACCATCAACATAAACATTCTGAAAGTCAGGTTAAAAAATAAATTAAAATTCTGATAAAATGAAGAGCCATGGTGGAAGAAGCTTTCTTTTTAAGTTTAATCTGTTTTTGTAAATAAGATGTATAACACTCTTAATATCTGCCAAAATTGCAGTAAGAATGCTATACGAATTTGAGAAACAGAATCACATTTTTCAGATAAGGTTCACTGTTATGGCTGCTGGCACATATAATTAACCCAGCATATCAGGTGATGGCAACAGTTAAACTAGTTCTAAATGGAAGGGACTGGTCCATTCACAAACATGGATTAAATACCTACCATGTGTCAGGTACTTGGATAAGATACCTGAGATAAAATAAGAATGTGAATGGCTCCTCTCTGACCTCTAGGAGTCCTCCTAATTAAAAAAACATCAATCCGACAACAGGGTAAGCACCACAGCAGCAACAGGCAGAAAAGGGTAAGAAAACACAGATGTGGGACACTTAACACAGAAGGGAGGGATGGGGGATGCAGCATAGGCAGGTGGGTCATTCTAGAGGAGATGACACTGTGTAAGGAACATTCAGGAACGGTTCACTGTTTGAAATGATAAATCCCAGACAAGGCTTCCAACACACCTCAAATGTCTCTGCTACATTGATAGAATGTCAAAAAAAAAAACACCCCTCTATGGAATGTGAAGGTTTGTACAGCCTTTATCCCTACCTCACTTAAACGCCAAGACTTTGGTTAAGACGGTGAGCCCTGGGGTGAAGGGAGAGGATACAGAAAGGGGTGAACCTCTCTCGAGACTAACAATGCTGTCCCAAAGAACCGCTGTGGGAGAAACCACGTGCATGTCGTGAGCGGGTGATATGGGGTCACCCGAGGAAGCATGTACTGTACATACGCACATTAAAGCCATGTCATGTGAGGAACCAGAGATGGAACCGAATAAAAGTCAAAGAGAAACAGCAGAGCTGCAAAAAGCACAAAGGCTTGCAGTATTTGCACGCTTCCTGAAAGAGGGAAAAGTCAGAAAGAAAACCACACTCTTGGTGCGGGGATTTCACAAAGAATAAATCTCTCAAGTTGAGGATTACAAGGAAGCAATAACTTTCTAGTTCCTTCCTGAGTTTCTGAGAATCTAAAAACATCCCTCTAAAAGAGACTGAAACATTAAAAAAAAATAAAAAATAAACAATAAATAAAAATATCCCTCTCTGACACTTGAAGAAAAGGTAAGCAGAGGCTGGGGGTGGGCAGACAGAAAGGAGGACATTAGTAGGTTGAGGATTTTATTTGTCTCCTTCTTTGAGACGATATGTCTCTCTTTTAATAGGAAGTTTATTCACATTCTAGCCAGCTGCAAAACAGGGTTGAGAGCCAAGTTCTCATTGCCAAAGTTCACTCTTCAAACCGGCAGCCTGAGGTCTGATAACCAGTTAAAATGCTCAACACAATCACTGCCTTTTGGTGGAAAACAGAGGCTCCATTGTTTAGAGATACATTTTCAAGTCTAACTCTTCTAGAATTATGAAATTCAAAACAAGAGCTATTAGGTTCAGTCAGTATCAGTGGGAAGGGAATATTTTTTGTGCTGTAGTTTGGATTCCTTTCTTCTTTTTTCCCCGCCCCAAAGAATAATTGGATTACTCTGATAATAGTCAGAAAAATAAATTGTCAGTAACTATGAGTACTTTATAAACTGAAAAACTGCTTCAAAGTCATAAAATTCCATTTATGGGACCCATCACATTTCTAGAATACCTTATATCCTTTAAAATGAAAACATCTGATTCAAGACTCTAGGATTCCTAAACACCAATGGCAAAAAATCCCCCCCCCCCCAAAAAAAAACCAAAAACAAGAAACACTGACCCAGCAGCTATTACAGAATTAAAAAACACTTATAAAAGTGGAAGTGGGAGGGCTTCCCTGGTGGCGCAGTGGTTGAGAGTCCGCCTGCCGTTGCAGGGGACACAGGTTCGTGCCCCGGTCCGGGAAGATTCCACATGCCGCGGAGCGGCTGGGCCCGTGAGCCATGGCCGCTAAGCCTGTGCGTCCGGAGCCTGTGCTCCGCAACGGGAGAGGCCCCAATAGTGAGAGGCCCGCGTACTGCAAAAAAAAAAAAAAAAAAAAAAAAAAGTGGAAGTGGGAAAATAGTCTCCGTTTGTACTAACGATATATCCTCTTATTTAGTATTAAATATGTATTTGTGGAGATTAAATGTTATGTTCATCTATTCATTCAATAAACACATGACGTGCCTGTCACAAGGCACTATATCAGGGAGGCGCTGTGGGCATACAAAAACAGATACAACATACCTTGTATCCTCAGCTGTCTACAATCTTGGGGAAAATATGAAATATACACAGATGTGGAAAAAAGTGTGATAAGTGTCCTATGGTATAAGAACCCAGATATGGGAGATGACCATATTTAGACTGGATCAAGAAGTGGGGGAATGGGCTCTTCCTAGAGAGAGATGGATTGTGGGAAACACTGACCTCCTTACTGAGCAGGTGAATCTTATCCTGAGGGTAACGAGAATCCAGTGATGGTGTTTGTTAGGAGAACAACTAACACCATGACCAAAGGTGTTCTTTAGGAAGGTTTTTCCCAGATCAAGACAGGAAGGGAGAGAGACTGGGTGGGAAGAACAGTTAGAAACTAGTCTACTCATCCAAATTAGAGGTTATTAAGGCCAAAATTAGGATGGTGACTATGGTAACCAAAGGAGAAAATGGAAGCTAGGTCTTTTCCATTTTGTTAGTTATTCCTGGTTTTACATTAAGATAAACTCCATTTCATTACGCAATTTACGGCAAAAGAAATCAGGTGGTATTTTCAGTTGAAACGATTCCTTATATTGCTAAGGTGATGTCTACAGAATAAAGCAGAAAAACTGTATCATCATCTTAATAAATGGAGAAAAAAATCATTTGACAAAATTTAAATCCATTCATGATAAGAACTCTCAGCAAACTAGGAAGAGAAGAAAACTTCCTCATTCTGATGAAGCATCTATGAAAAATTTACAGCTAAAACTATTCTTAGTGGTAAAAGACTGCACGGTTATTCCCTAAGGTTAGGATCTCTTGCTGGTCTCACTGCTTTTATTCAACATGGAACTGGAGGTTCTGGCCAGTGCAATAAGCTGATTCTAAAACTAATGGGGAAAAATAAAGTAACTAAAATAGCCAAAACAATTTGCAAAAAAGTTATAACAAAGTTGAAGGACTTACACTACCTGATTTCAACACTTAATATAAAGTTACAGTACTCTGAAGTAAGGAATCAGCAAACAGACATAAAGATAAATGAAACAGAATAGATTCCAGAAATAGGCACACACGTAGAGTCAACTGATTTTCTATAAAGGTTCAACAGGTAAAGAAAAATCTTTTCAGCAAACAGTGCTGGAACAACAGGTATCCACATATAAAAAAAAACTAAACCTTTACCCCAAACCATAAACCAAATCAACTCAAGATGGGCCATAGACCTAAAGTAAGCACTAAAAACATACAACTTTTTTTTTTTTTTTCTGGTACGCGGGCCTCTCACTGCTGTGGCCTCTCCCGTTGTGGAGCACAGGCCCCGGACGCGCAGGCTCAGCGGCCATGGCTCATGGGCCCAGCCGCTCCGCGGCATGTGGGACCTTCCCGGACCGGGGCACGAAGCCGTGTCCGCTGCATCGGCAGGCGGACTCTCAAACACTGCGCCACCAGGGAAGCCCAAACATACAACTTTTAAAAGAAAACTTAAGAGAAAAAAAATGTAGTGAGCTCGGGGCTAAGGAAATGCAAGTTAAAACCACAGTGAGATATCACGACAGACTTAGCAGACTGGTTAAAATTTAAAAGACTCATACTACCAAGTGTTGATGATGTAGAACAAAGGTAACCCTTACACTCTTGGTGGGACTGTGAAATGGCACCACCATTTTGGAAAACAGCTTGGCAGTTTCTTGTAAGTTAAACACAGACCTACCATGTGATCCAGCCACTCCACTCCTAAGTGCCCAAGTGACAGTGGATGTCCACATAATGACTTGTACACACATGTTTACAGCACTTTTATATGCAGTAGTCTAAAGTGGAAACAACTTAAATGTCTATCAGCTAGGTCAACGGAAAAACAACCTGTGGTCTATCTATACAATGGAATACTACTCAACAATAAAGAGAAACTATTGATACATACCAGCAACATGAATGAATCTCAAAATAATTATGCCAAGTGAAAGAAGCCAGAGCCTCTACTTAAAAAAAAAAAAGACTATATGATTCCATTTATATAAAACTCTAGAACAGAAATCTGGTGACAAAAGCAGATGAGTGGTTGCTTGGAGTGGGTAGAGCCAGGAGAGGCCAAAGGGAGAATTACAAAGGGGCATGACAAAATTTAGGGGTGGCGGTGATAGAAATGTTCACTGTCTTCACCTCACTTCATAGGTGAATGTTCACTTCATAGGTGTGTGCATATGTCAGAACTCTTCAAACTGCACCTTTTAAATATGTGCAGTTTATTGTATGTCAATTATATCTCAATAAAACTGTAAAAAAATTTTTTTAAAGAAGGTGGTAGAGGGAGAAGTTAATCCATGAATCTGAAGAGAGGTAATTAAGGCCAAAATTAGGATGGTGACAATGCTAGTTAATAAAGGAGAAAATGGAAACCAGATCTTCCCCATTATGATGTTGGCTTGTTTTTATTGTTCATTACAAAGACTTCCAGTTCATAAGGCAGTTTAAGGCAAAAGAAGATAGGAGGTATTTTTTAGTTGAAAAGACTCCTTATTTTGCCAAGATAATTTCTATCAAAAAGACGTCAGGGGGCTTCCCTGGTGGCGCAGTGGTTAAGAATCCACCTGCCAACGCAGGGGACACAGGTTCGAGCCTTGGTCCGGGAAGATTCCACATGCCACGGAGCAACTAAGTCCGTGCGCCACAACTACTGAGCCTGCGCTCTAGAACCCACGAGCCACAACTACTGAGCCTGCGCACCTAGAGCCCATGCTTCGCAACAGGAAGAAGCCACCGCAATGAGAAGCCCGCGCACCGTAATGAAGAGTAGCCCCCGCTCGCCACAACTAGAGAAAGCCCGCGCGCAGCAACAAAGACCCAACCCAGCCAAAAAAAAAAAAAGACGTCAGCGCCTGAAGAGATCAGGGTGTGATGACTGGACAGAAAGGCTGTTGCAGAGGATGCTGTGATTTTGTCCAGATCCCCACTCTCGGGTGAAGTGCTCACCCCTCCAGCTGCCAGGAGTGTTGGCTGTGGATGGCCCACAGCTGAGCCCCTCCCCAGTCACTGCCCTTGGCTAAAATGGAGCCACCTTGCCCAAGAAGCTACCCCCTTCTGACGGCCATCCCAGCTCCTGAGCTCCCTGTGGGATCAGGGCAAGTTTTCTTAAAAGGTGCTTATTCCCGAAGCACTACCCAGTAAACTACCTGCATACAAATCTCCATCTGTTTCCCAGGGAGCCACACCTAAGACAGCAACCCAAAGTGGCGTGAAAGGAAAAGCTGAAATATGGGCGAGGGCTTAAGATGGAAAGGAAGAATTTTTTTAAGTTGGTCAGAGAAAAGGAAGAGCATTCCAGAAAGCACCCTTTTCAACAGAAAATCTGAACGATCCTTATTACAACTGACAGACAATAACAGTGAAGCCCATAAAACGGAACACACGTGTACTACAGTGACAGTGTCCTTCAACAGTTAGAGATCCCTAGAGTAATAATGAGTGTAACAACACTCTGCAGGTGGTGGGTCCATAAGCTGAGTCAGCAGAGATGTGGCGCAGCAAGAGTCCTGGGGAGAAGACGGCTATTAGGAACGCGGCTGAACACCAGAAATAACAAAAGGGGCGAGGGAGAGAGAGAGAGAGAAGCCTTTGGCCCCCAAGAAGAATCCCCCATTAATATTAATGTCAATAAAGAGTTAAAAGTGCTGAATCCAAATTTCTGCTGCCTTGCAGGGAGGGGTGGGCAGAAAGAGGATGTCAAAACAAGGGAATAGGAAGAGCTCTGTTTGTTTTGTTTCCTGGGGCTCGGGTCGGGGAGGGGGGCTTTCCTGAGGGCTCTGCCAGGAAGTCATCCTTTCTGCCTGAATAACTGGGAAGTGGGTCAGTGGCCGGTCCACGTCACTGCACAGTCAGGGAAGGCGAGAGGCAGTCTGCCTAGGAAATGGCGCTCGCTGCCTGGGTGGGAGGCCAGCAGCCTGAGGACAGGCAAAGGAGCTGGGCAGGGGGGCACTTTGTGGTCGCTCACCCAGCAAGCACCTGGGTTCTTGCCCTGCTCCAAAGCACATTTTCCACTACCATGGCTGTTGTAGGGTTCTTTCGTGAGTGTGACGGAATGCTGGTAACACTAGTCCTCAAAATCTTTTCAGATGGACTATTTCTTCCATGTACTACCAAAGGCAACTACAGGCCTTCAACGGCATGTCTGGTTGCATGTCTGTCGGGAGAGCCACACCTGTTTCCCCAGCAAAGCTTTCACACCCACTGCTGTTCTTGGGACCCCACTCTGTGCAGCACAGGCGGAAGCACAGAGCAGACACAAAGCCCTGGCTTTAAACCCTAGCTCTACCACTTAGTATACTGGGCAACCTTGGCAGTAAAAGGGGGATAACAGCACCTTCCTGGAAAGCACTGGGAGACCCAAGGTAACATGTGCCCCCAATACATTGTTGGCTATTACAAGATGAGAAAAATGCTTACCACTCATTCTTCGCTTAGAATTAGCTAAGCTCAGTTCTAGCACCTAACATATATACATCCATCCAACTGCCAGAGGGTTACAGATCTTCACCTATATTACATGAACTCCTATTAGTGGTATCTTTACTGAGCTGTAATTTATGTTCTTGGACTCTTCTTCTGAGGGTAGATGTTTAAATGTATTCCTCTCATACATCTCATAGGCTTTCTCCTTATGGCTTCGTATGCCAACCATGTGCTGCTGGCACTTAAAGAATCACCTAAATGTTGGCCCAGATCTCTCTGTACACCCCATGGCATCTACGTTTTTGATACTGTCGGACAGCTCAGATGCAACACATATTCCAAACCAATCATCTCTACCTACCTCCAGTCCCCACAAATCTGTTCCTCTTCCGTTTCCTATACCCCTAGAGAAGCAATATAGAATAGTTGTCAAAAAGTGTGGGTTCAGGAGCCAGTCAGCCTTACATAGGTTCAAATCCTGGCTCTTATCACTTCCAGGTAATAGGATCTTGGGGAAATTATTTAACCTCCCTTTGCCTCAGTTTCTTCAATTGTAAACTGGAGAAATAACAGTACACATAGGATGTTATAAGAATTAACAGGCTAGGGCCTCCCCGGTGGCACAGTGGTTGAGAGTCTGCCTGCCAATGCAGGGGACACGGGTTCGATCCCTGGCCGGGGAAGATCCCACATGCCGCGGAGCAACTGGGCTCGTGTGCCACGACTGCTGAGCCTGTGCTCTGGAGCCCGTGAGCCACAACTACTGAGCCCACATGCCGCAGATGCTGGGGCCCGCGCGCCTAGAGCCCGTGCTCCACAATGAGAGAGGCCACTGCGGTGAGAGGCCCGCGCACCGGAGCGAGGAGTGGCCCCTGCTCGCCGCAGCTAGAGAAAGCCCGCGTGCAGCGGTGAAGGCCCAACACAGCCAAAAATAAATAAATAAAATTAAAAAAAAAAAAAGAATTAACAGGCTAATACATGTACACACTCAGGCGCCTGGCACACAGCTCACAGCTCAATGAATGCTAATTATTATTACTATTAACTCACTCTGTGGAACATAATAAAAGAAAGACCTTTCTTTGATGGTAGAGACCAGGCATTTCTCATTCACCTTTGTATGATTAGTTCCTGGCACTGTACCTTGCATGTATTAAATGCTTGATTCATTTCTTTTAACTGAGAAGAAAAATGTCTGCACCTTATTGTAAAATTACAATGAGACTGTCAATTATTTTGCTGAATGAACAACCATATATACAGAAACAAGGTTTCAGGAAAAAAATTGTTTCTCCTGGTACACTGGCATGCTTCCTTCCACCAGACAATGAGTGATGACCAACTCACTGTGCTTCCCTTTCTGAAACCTTCAAGAAAGACAGAGTTAAATCTGGGACTCATTTGTAGTAACCAGATTTAGTCTAGATTTCCTGGTACCTATAATCTCCCAGTTACTTTGCAGGGCTCCTCTTTTTCTTATTTTAATGCCTTTATTAGAAGGTGGCTAAAATAATTTTTGGATGTATCCATTCATTTAAAAAGATCTGTCTGTCCATCTATCTAATGATCACTTTTATATGTCAGGCATTGTACTAAGAAGAGTAACAAATGGATGAAAATGGAAAGAGTGCATGCTGGGAGGTGGCATCAGGAGAAGGAACACATGGAAGGCAGTGTGGAGCAGTGCGGAGGATGGGAGGAAGGATGGGCTTAGAGAAGAAAAAAGCACAAGCAAAGAGCACTACTAATGCTCAGTGGCAAGCTTCAGTGATGGTAATAATGGTTCATTAAGATACTTGCTGAGGCAGCTACTGCGTAACTATGACACTCATTACAAAGTGGAAAAAACTACTCTGAAGACCCAGCCCAGCTGAGCCAACCAGAAAAATCACCATGGCCCGACTAGGACTGAAAAAGAACAGCAGCATCTGGTCAGAAATCGGAAGCAATGAGCAAGAAAAAGAATGTCACGTTACCTAAAAACTAAAGTTGACCCTTGAACAACACTGGTTTGAACTGCGAGGGTCCACATCTATACACAGAGTTTTTCTTCCAACACTACAGTAGTGCACGATCCACAGCTGGTTGAATCTACAGTTATGGAGGAACCACAGATACTACATATGTGGGTTTTTGATTGTACAGAGGGTCAGTGCCCCTAACCCCCCTGTCCCCATTGTTCAAGGGTTAACTGCATTACTAAATTTTCCAAATAATTTGAAATTGCTTACAATAAAAGGCAATTAAAATTTTAATTCACAGTTATATACTTTATTTAGACATGTATGTCATGAGCTTAACTGTTTGGAAAGTCTACATGTAAGTCATACTATATATAGCTATTTTCAAGTATGTCCTTTCTATTTAATTAAAGAACTACAATAGGTGAGGTTTTTTTCTTATTGTTGTTATAGTGTAAATGACAGTCTTGGGGTCTGCCAGAATTCTCTGGTCATTATACTGATGTCCATAGAAAATCTTTTCAACGAGGCTACCTTCAGTACTTTCTTACTTCAGGGCGAGTAAAGGGAGCTAAGAAGGGGAAACATTTGCAGAACTGATGGAATGGGTTATAAATGCACAGAATTGCAGAGTCTTTATTCAGAGGAGTTCCCACGGGGTTGCTATTAACATACACCTACTCTTATTTTACAGAGAATTCTAATACACTCAGATCTGATTTACAAACCTGTAATGGAGGCAGTAAGTTAACTGTGGAAAAAGTCAAGAAGTGCGAACATAGAAAGATAACATAATAATACATTTCCTAAAAAAAGCAGACAGAAAAGCTCAGAAATCACAGCCAGGTGGAGTCATTCCATTCAGCAGAATCTAGACTCACTGGCATCACGACACTAGAGAACAGAGTTAAATTGTTTTCAGCAAAACAAGATATTAGGCAAGAAAATGGCTAATATGCTAGAAAGGGCTTTCCACTCAAAGGGGTCAACTCTTGGGACTTCCTTAGTGGTCCAGTGGTTAAGACTCTGTGCTCCCAATGCAGGGGGCCCGGGTTTGAGCCCTGGTCAGGGAACTAGATCCCTCATGCAGCAACTAAAAGATCCTGTATGCCGCGACTAATAAATAAATAAATTCTCGCGCAGCCAAGTAAATAAATAAATATTTTTGAAAAGGGGGGGTTGTCAATTCTTTTTCTTTTTTTTTCTTTTTTAACTGGTGTGTTGGGAAAAGGAGGATTAAATCCTTCACTATGAAAAAACTGGGCCATATTGAGGGTTTTGCAAATAATGTTGACACATTTTACTGTTAAAGGCCAGATTTGACGAAATCTAGGTAAAATTCTGAAATAAAATCCCAATTACAATTTTAGAGAAAACCATGTGCTTCACCCTTATGTATTTAGCTTATTAGTATTAACTACAGATCAGCACTGACATTCGTAAGATAAGTCACTAGTTGAGCTGACAGTCAAATCCAATGGGCCTGCCTAATATTTTTTAACCCTATCATCCATATCTCCAGTTCAAAAAGAATAATTACTTCATTTTTTCGCATGTTGGCAAGAGCTAATAACAGCCATTCCTTTTTTTATTCAAACGGGCGGACAAGGGATTATAGTTAATCTGGGCAGATGCACCAAACTGCCCAAGTGCAAACAGTAGGAGAAAATGTGTTTGAGGGGAAGAAAGCGGAATAATTTAATGTGTATTTATCACACCTGAACTAGACCTCAAATATCTTATTTACCACAATGAATTTATCATTTATAGACCAGCAACACTAAATGATACCAAAGCTTCACCATGCAGAAGCCATTAAGGTTCTGACAGTCTCTACAGAGCACATGGAAGAAACAATCACAGCCCCCATCTAGCAGAAAACTGCCCCAAGTCAGGTCACAGGAAAGCAGCACAACGATGGCAATGACAACAGTCTGGTCGCTTCCTCAGGCAGCCCCCACTCCCCGTAAGTCGATGGTACGTAATTGGTAGGGGATGCCACATGCTGTCTAAAGCGGGTGCCCTTGTGAGCCTTATGGTGACACTTCGAGGCATGTTGCCTCCAACTATGAAAATACTGGGACATGAGAGACAGAGGCACAAACAACTTCCCTAAACACTGTTTTTAAGCTGATACTGTGGTTAGTGGTCTGCAGACACAGAAGAATGCAATCAAGGACAATTAACCATTCAATCACGCTACCAGAGACGGTGCTCCTTGTGGCCTATATTTTAAACAAAAAGCTGAGCTTCCAAGCGCAATACCCAACCATCCTGCAAGTGAAGGAAGCATAAACACTGCTTCCTGTTTCCTGGCCGACCTCAATTCCAGACACTGACACATCGCTCACCCCCTTCCTCCCTGGACACATAACACTCTGTGGTCATAGCTCCTCTGTTCAGTTTTGTGTTTTGTTTTTTTTTTTTTTTAAGTAGGGAAACTAGATAAGCAGCTGTCGAGAAGACAAGTTTGATAGACTATCAGGTTAGGCAACAGCAAAAAGAGGGTTGGAGAGGAGGATGGAAGGACAGTGTAAGTTCAGGACAGTGTAAGAAGAATGTTTCGCTCTCTAGAAGAAAAACTGATCAGGAGTAAAGAGCACACTCTTTGGACTTGAGAGTTGCAGGGACTTGACAGATCTTTTAGTTCAATCTTGCCACTTTATAAAAAGGAAGTAAGAGTGGAGAGCCATTCAGCTGCCTTCCCAGGGTCACAATGTCAGGCAGTTAACACAATTAGGGCTCTTCTAACTATGAGCACCCTTGGGAGAAAAATGCTGTCTTAACAATGAATATTCTTCTCCTGAGAAACAACATGTTTTTCACTTCACGGCTGCTGTGAAGTGTTTAACAGACCAGTTTTCCCTGTTCACTGGAGGAGACCAACCTTCATGGGAAGCCTGGGTCCCTCATTAATCAGGCAGAATGGGCATTTTTAACTAATTTCTAGCTCCCTTTCATGCCTTCTTTTTCCCCCCTTTCTTCTAGGCCTTCCCTTCAATATCTTTGTTTTCCTGTATTTTATAGATCCTTGCAAACTCCCTTTTTGCTCCTTTCTGGAACTATATATATATATATATATATATATATATATATATATATATATATATATAAAATAAATACTTTATAGAACACTTGCCCTTCCAAGGAACTTGGTGTGTTTCACAGGCATGTGTTCATCTATTCTCACTGGAGTTTGTAAGGGACGGAGGTCAAGTATTACTGTTCCACTTTACATGGTCGTATCAAGAGTCTGAGATCAGTCTTGGGATTGGCACGCTCAGACCTATTCCCTTAAAACATACAGGTGACCTTGAACAATGCAGGTCTCAGGGTCACCAACGCTCCACCTATGGCTTATGGTTGGCCCTCTGCATCTGTCCTTCCTCCGTATCCACAGTTTTGCATCCAGGGACTGTGTAGTATAAACTATTGGAAAAATCCACGTATAAGTGGACCTGCATAGTTCAAACCCATGTTGTTCAAGGGTCAAGTGTAATTCCTCCTGAGTAATAATTGTTGGCATACTAATTGAAAACTCAGTTCCTATTTTTATATATACATTTTTAAAGTTTATCGTATTTTACTTAGATTAGATTGAGAAGTACCTTAGCAAACCTTGCATTTAAGGCACATTTTCACTCAAATTAAAGACATGTCAGGCTGAAAAGAAAATGAAATACACTTCTAAAGGATTTTCACAAACAGTATCAGAAGGTGCCAATGTGTTTCGCTCCATTTCCACAAATAGCATAATAATTTATACCACCTTCCATCTGTTCGGCTGCCCACGGCAGCATCATTTTTATTTGTACAATACTACCTAGGGAGGAAAAAAAATAAAGTACAACAGAGAAAGTAACCAAGTATTCTTTTCTACTCCATTGCTCATGAAGATGGGCTTGGGACTGGATCTGAGAGTCTCTATCAAGCTTCAGGACACAAGCAACCAAAGAGTAAGAACACACTACGGCTCAGAGTAACAGGTGACAGGTGAGCACAAACAGACACCCTTCCAAGCCTGGATGATTCCACCCCAAAGGAGGGTGGTGGCATCTGCTCTTCCACACCTACAAGGGCTCTAAAGGGCCCTACATTATTTATGTGGTTTGAGGAGAAGTGAAATGTGAACTGACTTAAATGTAAGCATTTAAATTTAGAAGCAGAGAAGGCACCAAGCCAGGCTTACACATGTAAACACTATTAAAGGCCAGGCCTCCACGAGGCCCTGCAGCTCCCGCCTCTCATTGCCTGTGCAACCCCACTGTTCTGGTTCCTTTAAGAAGGCGTCTTCTCAGGCCACACAGCCAGCTTTTGGTCCTCCTGGTGCACTCCTCTCCTTAGAGAGCTTCCAGCATCCCTTTCTGGAGACTATTATACATTGCCCAGTCCACATGTGCGCTATGCTAATGTGCAAAACACTCATCTGACTTTTTGGCTGACCTGGTAATCCAGGGCAGCCTGCTGCTGTGTGGGGAGATCATTGGAGATTCCAGGCTAACCGTGCCAAGGGGTGCTTCTGGAACTAGTGTGCTGTTTCCACATGCTGTGAAGGGGGACTTAACATCGGGGGAAACAGAGGCTGCCGATGTGGGTGGAAAAAAAAAATAAAAAGAAATGCTATGGCTTTCCACTTTGTGCTCATTTTATTAGTTATTAATGAGGAAGCACAGTTTTAGGCGAGCTCCTGGCTGTTCCTATAGCATGCTACATCTCTCATTAAGAAGCTACAAATTCCTGGGCTTCCCTGGTGGCGCACTGGTTGAGAATCTGCCTGCTAATGCGGGGGACGCGGGTTCGAACCCTGGTCTGGGAAGATCCCACGTGTCGCGGAGCAACTGGGCCCATGAGCCACAACTACTGAGCCTGCGCATCTGGAGCCTGTGCTCCGCAACAAGAGAGACTGCGATAGTGAGAGGCCCGCGCACCACGGCGAAGAGTGGCCCTTGCTTGCCACAACTAGAGAAAGCCCTCGCACAGAAACAAAGACCCAACACAGCAAAAATAAATAAATTAATAAATTTAAAAAAAAAAAAGAAGCTACAAATTCCTGTTTATTGTCCTCATGCTAAAGGCCCACAGAGAAATCAAAATGTCAGGATTTCCCCGTGTTGGTCTTAAGGGCGGTCAGTCTTTGAAGAAGATATCAAACCATCCAAATCCAGCATTCCTGCTTTAATTAATCTACCATATGGGGCCCAGGTGTCATAGGCAACTTATATTTGAACTAAGTAATCCATAAAATAATAATAAATTTCTTTTGAGGTATGGATAATGCTAAAACTACCCACATCCAAAAAGAACATTCTTGATGGTGTCTGGATTTTCTTTATTTCAAGTTCTATGGCAAATTGTATATAAAATTGTATGTAACAATTTAGCAATTGTCACCAAGATAAAAGGACGTTTTAAGATCCTCCTCTCTGTTTTTGGTTCTACATGATTCTGGGACGTTGTCATCAATGTCACAGTTTTCCCACCATACAAAAGACATCAACTAGAACTCTATTACAAGTAAATTATCCTTATATAGTCATTCACAGTTAACATAAGTATGCTTTATAGTTTTAAAAAAGCACATCATATGCATAAAGCTAAAAGTCTTGTCTGCTGTATCGAATCACAGAACTGCCTCCCTCTAAAACAGAAAAGAGGTTATCAATCACTTGTATCATTATAATGTATTTGCTTTTGGATGTTTTTCTGTATAGAACAGAAAAAAAATTTTTAAAGAAAATTTACTCTTTAGCCTGGAATTCTTAGGTCTCCACAATCTGGTACCAACTTAACTTTTGGATCCAGTAGTCATTAACCACCAACATGCAACACCCGCTAAAGCCAATGCAAGACATCATGAACCAAACACTGAGCACATTCTCACTCTTTACTGGTTGTCTTTTCCTTGCCTCGTCCACTTTGAATCCCTGGCTCCTAGAACATTGCTTGGCATAGAGCAGGCATTCAATCTGTAACTGATGGATTATAAGAACCACATCTCTTATTCACATGAAGATGCTTTTCCATTTGAAGAGCATAAAGAAGGTAGAAAGATTTAAAATTACTAACTTGGATTTGAACCCTTAGGCAAGTTGCATCCTCTTAACTTTAGTTTCAACATCAGTATATGGGAATAATAATGGTTAATTCTGTGTGTCAACTTGGCTGGTCCATGGTGCCCAAATATTTAGTCACATACTATTCTGAATGTTTGTGTGAAAGTGTTTTCTGGATGAGATTAACATTTATATCCATGGACTTTGAGTAAAGCAGATTACCCTCCATAGTGTGGGTGGGCTTCATCCAATTAGCTGAAGGCGCTAACAGAACAAAGACTGTCAGAACAGAAGACTTGCTTCCTCCAAGCAAGAAGGAATTCTGCCATCAGACATCCTTAGGACACAGACCTCAACTATTTCCTCAGCCTGACAGCCTACCCCATCTGATTTTGTACTCTCCAAGCCTTCACAACCACATGAGCCATTTCTGTACACTCAATCAACCTGTCTCTCTCTCACACACACACACACGCACATGCACACCCTGTCGGTTCTATTTCTCTGGAGAACCCTGACTAACACATCGACTTACCACTTCACAGAGTTGTTGTTCAGATTAAAATCAATATTGGATATGAAGAGACTAGCAAATTATAGAACTGTTATCAGTGAGGATGGTTTCAGCCCAATCCAAACTGGTTTTAAACAATAAAGAAATTAGTTAAGTTATAAACCCATAGGTAGAGAAGAAACTAGTTCACCCAAGGCACACTGGCTGAGTAATGGGATTCATGACCTTGGTTCCTTCTCCTTCTACATTCCACTGTCCTGAATCCGGTTCCTCTTGTGGATGTAAAGAGGTTCCCCTTATGCAGCAGCTCTAGGTGTCATATCACACACCACAGGCAATGGTGTGTCCACAGGCAATAAAGGATCATCTCTTTCAGTGTCTGAAGAAACTTTCCCTGGAGCACCTGAGCACACCACCCTTCACCATCTCATTAGCCAAAACTGGGTCACATGACCAATTTTAAACCAACTGATCCTTGACAACTAGAAAAAAGCCATCACGAGTGAAAAAAATTGGGACTCTTCCAACAAAGGAAGAGAGAATGCTGACGGAGGAGGCAACCAGTCTGATCTAAAAGTAGCACGTAAGTTCAAGATATCATGATTGTTATGCTATTATCTACTCTAAGACCCAGCTCAGGCCTCAACTCTTCTGGGAAACCTCACTACACAAGCCCGAGGAAGCTCACTCTCCTTGCCCCTTCTATTCGTGTCTCTTATTTGCTTTCACTGCACGTTTTTGGGCAGTTTCTTTTTAAAATAATTTTTAAAAATTATACCAGTAATATATGTTCACAGAAGAAAATTCAGAAATATACAAATAAAAATCACTCCTAGTCTCATTGAGAGAGAACCATTATTAATATTTCAGAATGTTTTCTTCCACACTTTTTTCCTATTTAGGTGTGTTTATATGTAAGAGAAATGTCTTTTTTTTTTTTTGGTATAACCGTTCCTGGTTTTCCCAAATGAAATTTAAACTTACTGAGGACTGTGATTCTCTGTGCTTCCTTCCATCCCCCATACAATTACGGGATCTTAAAAGACAGTGATTCAGATTCTATGGATCGTACAAAGAAAGTTTAAATAAGCTGTTCTTTTTCTTTGGGGGACTAAGAAGGAAGATTTAATAAGACAACATTCCAAAACGTGTCCACTAATTTTTCAGATGCTCATTTTTCACCAAGACATGTAATAAACTTATTAAACTTTCTGGCAATAAGATTTCTAACAATAAAATATCTAGCAATAAGATATACTGTTTTCTGTGAGTAAATGTTGTTTTTAGACCAGAAACTATTGGGTAATTTCCCTGATGTCTAGAAATTTCCTTTATACCTCCATTTAAAGATACAACAGCAAACAGCAAACTAGGTAGGATAAATATAATTTTAGGAAGCATGAGTCTCAAATTCACTTCATAAAAGATAAGATCACTAACACGTTTGTGTAAAGCAATGTTTCTATACACTTAAATCATATTTTCAAAGCACTGGAGTGGCTATTTGAAGGAAACATAGCATAAATATATAAATATTAAAAAAATAGTCTACTAATTTATCTGCTTTTCGGTCTCTGATTTTGTCAAAGGATTTTCTTAAATTGAGGCACAATTCTATGTGGCATAAGAACCATATGATAAACCTTCTATTGCTCAAACCCACCATAGGATTGTATGGTCCTGTTTTCATTTAACAAGTATTTATTGATGTTTACTGAATATCTACTATGGGCCAGGCCACGTGCCTGGTGCTGGTGATTGAGTGGTGTGCCGAAACAAAGGCACATCCTGTTCTCGTGGTGCTCACAGGGTGGTGGAGATCCAAGGACACTGCTGAAAGGGTTTACAGGAAATTTAAGTCTTTTTGTCCCAGTAACAATCTCCAGTGACAAAGTGTCTGATCTTACCATCTTCATTTTGCCTTTCTAGTCTCCATCGTCACTAATTAAACAAGAGCAAGCAAACAAGTCTGAACTAAAACACAAGGAATTTAAATTAAAATAGTTCCTGGGGAAAAGTGGGGGTGAAGTGGATGAGTTACAAATGCTTGGGTGTGTTGTAGGACCTCTTCGGGAAATGCATGAAAATATGTGGAACAACCTGAAAGCCCAGGAGGAGAGGGACGTGCAGTGGCTGAGATGACCCCTCAAGTCCCCTTTTACCCTTGTCAGTTAACTTACTGCAGTTAGTATCTTCAAGGTATCCAAGGAATCTGTCAGCCTACAGATACTGATTGAGGACAGGGAGGGCTCTGTGCCCAGATCTCGGAAGAATCACAGATGATAAAGCAACAAAGGGCAACAGAAGCTTACATTATAATGCATGGGAACAGACAAAAACATAACTTTTGTCACAAGGTGGGTCAAGAACTAGAAAAAAATGGAACAGTAACGAATTCTATGAGTTCAGAAGAAGGAAGGACTCCAGTGGGCCAATGCGTATTCCAACGACTTAAAGTGGCGGGAGAGCTACTGGGCCTCTTAACGATGGGGTAGAATGGAGGCAGGAGAGAGATGGGGGAAGCCACTCCTAGTAGGTGGAATGGCCTTGGGAGGCCAACCCAATGGAACAGACTCGAAAGCAGCTGACAGTATGGGAGCAGAGCTCAGTCAGGAGGTCTGCGTTGACTGACTCAGGAGTCACGGGCAGAGAGATGACAGCTGAAGCGGCACACTGGATGGACTCTGAGTTTATAAGCCTTGACAAGAACTGAACTTCAGTGAAAGCAAAAATTAACTGAAAGAAGTAGAAAAAGTCTTCCCGTCTTTTCAGGTTAAAATTTCTACCCTCATGAGGGTTGTATCTTAGGGCAGAAAGACAATATTTCTAAGAGCTTTGGACACAACTTCTGTACCTTAAGCTTTACTTTTGCAATAAAAAGCTTATTTAAAGTGACAGTTGGACTTCCCTGGTAGCGCAGTGGTTAAGAATCCGCCTGCCAATGCAGGGGCCACAGGTTCAAGCCCTGGTCCAGGAAGATCCCACATACCTCGGAGCAACTAAGCCCGTGCGCCGCAACTACTAAGCCTGTGCTCTAGAGCCCGTGAGCCACAACTACTGAGCCCACGTGCCACAACTGCTGAAGCCTGCACACCTAGAGCCAGTGCTCTACAACAAGAGAAGCCACTGCAATGAGAAGCCTGTGCACTGCAGCGAAGAGTGGCCCCCGCTCGGCTCAACTAGAGAAAGCCTGCGCGCAGCAACACAGCCAAGAAAAAGGGACAGTGATGGTTTGTTCCTTGGGTGCCTTCCCACATATGCCAGAATTACTTATATTTACAGTACGTGGCTTGTCCTTTGTGTTAACATTGCTGTAACACCACTGATTTCCATTTTATCCTAGGTAACACTAAGAACTTCCATGAATTACCACTGGTTCACTTAAAACGACAAGACTGCCTCATGAAACCTGGTTACCAAAGTTTTATAAGCTCCATGAGTTTCCCCACATTAGATTCAAGCTCTAACTACTTGAGCTTTTTGTTCTAACTGGTTTACTTTTAGTGTACTTGTGCATCCTTTTTAACAAGGCATGGAAGAAAACGATGGCTCTTTTCAGAGTCCTTTATATATAGACCCAAAGTGTAGCAGAATGTTGTCTTTTTTTCTATCGGTTCTCAATAGCACTGACTCGATAGGATATTCTCAGTACTAGTTAACTAGCTTTTTGTTTCTGCATGCTTCTGATCCCAGTTAGGTATCTGATGTGGATCAGATGTGGATGTGGATATGTCTCCAATTTGCTGAACGGAAAATGGTTTCCTTCTCCCCATCCCTTTCCCCTCTCTAACACTTATAATGTAGGTACGTGTCAGTACCTGTATCATCCCTCTACTCTTGCATTTTTTGGGTGCCAATGAATGAACCCCTCTTCCAAAATATGGTCTCCCAAAAAAAGCAAAACTATTGTCTACAAGTAAGCATGATTCTTCCTAGCAATAACATAGAAACATAGTTGGCTGCTAGGTGATTATCCACTTCTACCAGGCTCATGTCAGAATGGAGGAAAAAATGCAAAAGGATGAAGGGAAGTGAACAGGGGCCAGGAATGCAGGCTCTTTTCCCTTGCATACCCAAGAAATCACAGTATAAGTGAAATCTTAAACACCAATGGTAAATCAAGTTGCTTGGGTCTTCTGCTGACTAGTACACTACTAACATTCAGTGCATTGGGTCCCTATGAGTATATTTCAAGGACTTTGGAACACAGTGTAAAAGATTCATTAGAAGAATTTTATATATTTGTTTATTTTTTATTAAAAGAATTCATGATAAATATTTCTTGGTATGACCACCGTACGTATCAGCAAAAACTTGAAATTTCAATTTGCGTAAGATATGAATATGAAAATATTCATATCTGTATTACTTTACTCTTTGCATGGGCTTTTTACAAATCTAGAAGAAGTTTAAAGGAGCTAAAGACAAATCTCACAACTATATATGGTTAAAATAGAGTATGTGTCTGATCTGACATCAACTCTTTTCAAACTCAGAATTTCTTAACATTTGCTAGTACATGTCCCTGTGCCTTCACTTATATCTCACATGGACAGGTAGATATTTACCCAAAGTCTCTGGACTGACAACATTCAAGGCATTCAATAGCCTGGCCTTATCTTATTTTCAGACTTAACCCTACATTGTGTGCGTGTGCGTGTGCGTGCGTGTGTGTGTGTGTGTGTGTTCTATACAATGTATACTCTAACCCCCAGTCAAGCTATACCTCCTGATCAGGGCCCTGTTTTCCAGCCCTCATTCCTTTGCTTATGCTATTCCTTCTTCCTAGAATGTACTCTCCACGTGCACCTGTTAAAAATCTCATCCACCCTATTTAAGGCACAATTTAAATGCCTTCTACTCTGTAAACTATTCCTTGATCTTGAGCCCTCCCCAATATAGCATGCTCTTCATTTTTTCTGAACACTCAGAGCATTCTGGTCTTAATCATCTTGATAAGACCCACAGTGCCTGGCATCACGTCTTGTCTATTGAAGGCTCAATAATATCTGCTGAATAAATAAGTGAACAATTCTGGCGAGCCAAGTAGAAGCCTCTCAATTGACATGTCTTGTTCACAGCATTAACACAGCACTTCGTCCATATGCATTAGTGACCATTCAATAAGTATTTGTTAAAGGAAGGAGAGAAGACAGAAAAAATTTTATCTTTTAACTGCAGAATGGAAATGCAATCGAACAGAAGTCAACAGTTAATTGCAGGAGAAAAAAAAAATGAAAGCAACTGGTTTCACCAACTGATCAATGGTACTTTGGCTATGACCTTCTTTTGCTCAAAAGGAAAGCCAGGGCTTCTCTGGTGGCGCAGTGGTTAAGAATCTGCCTGCCAATGCAGGGGACACGGGTTTGAGATCCCACATGCCACGGAGCAACAAAGCCTGTATACCACAACTACTGAGCCTGCACTCTAGAGCCCGCGAGCCACAACTACTGAGCCTGCGCGCGCAGAGCCCATGCTCTGCAACAAGAGAAGCCACCACAATGAGAAGCCCATGCACCACAACGAAGAGCAGCCCCCGCTCGCCACAACTAGAGAAACCCCATGCTTAGCAACGAAGACCCAAGGCAGCCAAAAATAAATTAAATAAAAGAAATAAATAAAAGAAAGAAAAGAAAAAAAAAAAAAGGAAAGCCATTTTAAAGATGTAGTAACTGAGGCCCAGAGTGGTTATGAGACAAGAAAAGCAGAGAAGAACCACTAGGCTCATTTCGAGTGTATTACTCTACTGTCCTCTATCACCTCTTGCCCATTACTGATGGATGTTTGAGTCTACCCAGACACAGTGCAAATGTAAATCATCTGCCAAAAACTACAAAAATAAAGCTACCAACATTACCTCGTCATTCATGAAGAAACACACTGCAGTAATTACAAGAGACTTCCTCTACATGACTGGGGGTTCTTTCTCACTTACAAACAAAAGGTGGGGGAGGGTGGAAATACACTGGCTGTATAAATGCAGTGGGATTGAGAATCATAAACCAGTCCATAAGCAACTGATTATCAGTAAGAAGCATGCAAGTATAAACAAAGAACAAACATTCATAAAGGGAACAAATCAGACATTTATGCAAAAACTCAGCTGGCTAGATTCATCTTCAAAGGTAAAAATAGCATTGCAGTAATACCTGAAAATGGTTGTCTATTCGTCTAGTGCCATATGTGGCTTTTTCACTGGCGATACTCTTGACACTTCTTGAATTTTTTCCTTCTTATCTCAATGACTATAAATCATCTTTTCCATTCATGCAATCCCAAACAATTCGCTCAGTCACTCCCAACAAAAGTAAGGTACTTTGATTTCTTTCTTCGGAGACACTAAAAAGTTGATGTAACCTATCTCCTCATATTAATCAGAGACTCTTGTCCTTCCAGCCCTGCCTGCATTCACAACTACAAAGAGAGAAAAGTGACACCTAACATTTATAGAGCTCTGAACAGAAAGGGCAAGGGCCTCACAATTTGCATTTTGGGTGTTTTAAAGTGCCTATGCCTTATCTCAACTTTGAGGAGTGATTTTTCCCCTCAAGCCCTTTAGATATTTAATATTTCATTCTGAGAAAGAAAAAAAATGATTTAAGTAAAAAGAGGGAGGATTTCAGGGCTCCCCCTTGAATGTTAGGATTTTCTGTTATTTCTCCATGGCACTATAATGAAGTGATCAATAATTCTTATGGAAGTTCGTTATTAAATTGGTCTTTTTAGTTTTCTCTGGAAAGGCTTCCAATGCTACTGGAAATGAAGCAAATAAGTCCACCTGTTACACAGTGCCGTAATTGTTGGAAATAGGTAATATTATTATAACATATAGCATTCCTCATCAAGATATAGTTTTTTTAAAAAAACTAATGGATTGCTATGGTTTTCACTTAGCTATATATTAGAATCACCTAAGGAGGCGAGGTGCAGGGAGGAAGGGAAGAAGGAAGAAACCCTACAATGCCCAGACCCCAGCCTAGACCAATTATAGCAGAATCCCTGGGAATGGAGCCCAGGTATTTTTATTTTTAGAAACCTTCCCAAGTGATTCTCATGGGCAACTAGGGATCAGATGATTAGGGGTATTGTCATGAAGGTCAGAGTGTTTAATTTTTAAATTTCATTTAGCAAAAACCTAAAGAGCACTGACAAACAATCTAACTCATTTATTCTGTTACAACTTTATAAGGTAGTTACTAATTTCAGTCACATTTGACAGATGAGGAAACTGAAGCAGATATTTAGGCGATTCACCAAAGGTCCCAGAGACAAGGAATGGTAGAACCAGGATTTGCATCCGTGCCATATGGCTCCCAACCCCAGGCTCTTTAACTGCTGTGCTGGCCTGATTCTCCCAGAGATAACTTACCTACAATAAAACCTGAGGCATTCAGTTCAATGAGTTTTGACAACTGTATACAGCCATGTAACTACCACCCAAAACAAGATTTCAAACACTTTCATGGTTCTGAGATTCATCCATGTTGTTGCGTGTCTGAATAGTTCTTTGTCTGTCTCAGGTCAAGGTAGTATGAATACAAAATTTGTTTATCCAGTCACCTGGTTCATGAACATTTTATATTCACTGTTTCCATTTCTTGGCTATTATGAGTAAGGCTGCTATGAATATTCTTGATCAAGCTTTTCTGAGGATCTATGTTTTCTCGTGGTTAAATGCATAGGAATGAAATTGCTGAATCATATGGTAGATATACATTTAACTTTATAAGAAACTGTTAAACTATTTTCCAAAGTGGTTGTACCATTTTACACTCCTATCAGCAATGTGTACCCTAGAGTGCCCTTTTTTTAAAGGTCTACATTTTTATTATTTATGTATTTATAAATTTATTTATTTTTGGCTGCATTGGGTCTTCATTTGTGTGCAGGCTTTCTCTAGTCGCGGCAAGCAGGGGCTACTCTTTATTGCGGTGCACGGGCTTCTCATTGCGGTGGCTTCTCTTGTTGTGGAGCATGGGTTCTAGGCGCACAGGCTTCAGTAGCTGTGGCTCGCGGGCTCTAGAGCACAGGCTCAGTAGTTGTGGCACATGGGCTTAGTAGCTCTGCGGCATGTGGGATCTTCCCGGACCAGGGCTCAAACCTGCATCCCCTGCACTGGCAGGCAGATTCTTAACCCCTGAACCACTAGGGAAGTCCCTACAGTGCCTTTTAGGAAGAACATTCTGCAATTTTCTTAGTGCAGTCATCCAGGAGAAGGGGAAGTTTGGAATTTGACAATGATTCACTATTTGACCAAAAAAAAGGAAAAATAGAACCTAAACACCACCACAGGTATTTGTCCTGTAGCAGCATGTTTACAGGTGGGCACTTGAAAACATCTGTTCTGTTAGACATCAAGGGAGACAAAAGGGGGGAAAGCCCACTATAAATACAGCACGCTCCTCACTGAAAGATTCACAATGAATCCCAGAATATTAAATGCCCACTGGCTCTGAGCAGTCCAGTAATAAAGAAACAGTAAGGAAATCAGTAAACTGATTAGTCATGTTAAACCCAGCTGATCAAGGGTCCCCCAGTTCTCTAAGAAATACAAGGCAGATTATGGTGTTCCCAACGTTCTAGTGTTTGGGAGACACAGTTAAGAGCAATTACCTTTGTCTGAAAACACTGGGTCTGAGTCCATGGAGGAGATAATATTTTATACAGGTCTTGCTAGACAGTAAGGTTTTAGACCTGTAGAAATGGATGGAGAGAGCAGAAGGGCTCTCATTCTGGACTCAGGATAGAATGTAAACTAAAGAACAAATGAGAAGTGTGAAGGGCATAAATGAAAATTCTGCCGAGAGGACTGGGTCACTCTGGCTGAGTTAGGATATAGTGGGGTCAGACATGAGGGAATCTACAGTTTCCCACGAAAACCCGAGGATGCTATCTCTACGCACTGGCTGGCCGCCTGCTGGTTGGCAACAGTATAAGGGTAACAATCAGTCTGTCAACAAATATTTACCAAGTACCTAATCTGGGCCATCCAGGGACCGCACTCAGCATCAGGGTACAGTGATAACCTGCCAGACACAGTGTCTGCTCTCATGGACCCAGCAGTATAGTAGGGGTGTGCAGCTGCTTACAAATGCCAAGTTCTAGAACTCTAGAATAGGAATGGATGACATCCAAAGTCCCCTGAGCTTTAAGAGCAGAATCCATTCAATTCAAGAATTTCTGAAGAAAACAGTAACAGATATAAAAATGAAATATGTATATATTTCATCATTGATCCCTCATTACTATATATTTGGGGCAGGGAGAGTAGGGTGTTGAGATGAGGATTTTGAGGTACTGGAAAAAATATCCAGGTAGAGATGCTTGGGAAATAGCATAAAGTTCTAGATGAGAGGTTTGGGCTCATTAATATGCAGTATGACAAATGGAATCATTTCAATACTGACAACTCTTTATTTAAATCGTATGAAAACCGTGAGGATGTTAGACTCTGTAAATAAAAAGAGACATAAGCCTTACCCACAAAGAAGGCAGAGCTCAGTCTCAGGAGGTAGACAAAGTGGTCCAAATCCCAGCTGGACCACTTGCAACCTGGGTGACCTTGACCAAAGAACTTAACCTCTCTCTGAGCCTCACTCTCCTCGTGTGTAAAACTGGGATGATAACTCCATTCACATCCCCCTCCCAAAGATGGTATGAAGGCTGGACGACATCGAATGGCACAGTGCCCAACACCCGGCACCACCTCAGCAACTCTTAGCTATTATTATTTTTTTTTATCAAAAAAAATCCAGGCTTCCCTGGTGGCGCAGTGGTTGAGAATCTGCCTGCCAATGCAGGTGACACGGGTTCGAGCCCTGGTCTGGGAAGATCCCACATGCCGCGGAGCAACTAAACCCATGCGCCATAACTACTGAGCCTGCACGTCTGGAGCCTGTGCTCTGCAACAAGAGAGGCCGTGACAGTGAGAGGCCCGCGCACCGCGATGAAGAGTGGCCCCCGCTCGCCGCAACTAGAGAAAGCCCTCACAGAAATGAAGACCCAACACAGCCAAAAAAAAAAAAAAAAAAAAATCCACATTAGCTTGCTGTTAAGAGATTAAATTAGAAGGATTTTTGAATATCAAAAAAGTCTACATAATTGATGGTGTGAAGAGAGAATTATAGTCCTTAAACCACTGGTACAATAACAAAGGACTGTAAATATACATTATCCAATAATTTTTAGAACATGAAATAAAATTGGATTTAGAGGAGAGAAAGAGAAATCCCCTTGAAACAGGCCAAGCTGTGGTCCTCTTCGGTTCAAATTGATTTTTCACTTGCCACAAGGGGCCATCTTACTAGTGCATCCAGTGCTTCATACAAAAATTATTTTTACTCCTTTCCTTCTCCCTTAACTTTCCTCCATTCTCTTTTCTTCCTTGCTGGGATTTTTCTGCTTTGGATACTAACATGCTGGTGACTGTGAAAATTCAGTAACATAAATGCTCAGTAAATGTTAGCACTTTGCTCGGTTTTTCTTTGCTGTAACACCTCCTAGAAATTTTGAATTCTAGGACGCTGAGAGTGACATAATGATGTCACTTATACATTTTAATTTCCACACTGCAGGGATATCCTAATTGACATAATTTTAATAATGAAGCTTTTTAACGTACGCAAATATTCGCAATTTTTCTTCCTCTAATTTAACTTAAAACTCATCAAAATTAAGATGCTATACAACTCACTTATTTTTCCAAGTGACCATGAAATAAAAACATAAAGGCCTAGCATTCAACTGCCTTGGTGAGAGACTGAGTCATTGATACTGGAAGCTAAGTGTTCATAATAAAGAAAGAATGATGTCAACAATAGATTCACCTTGAATATGAATGCTGGTATGATATGCATCTAAAGCTGTCTGTCTTTGATTCTAGGCTAGAGAAGGTGGGCCACTTATCCTGTAAGGGCTTCTGCTGCTAATCAAGATCCAGGCAAAAAATTACACCTACTTTAAATCATCTGTTCTAGTAAGCACTATGGACACATAGGATAACATCAAGCACAGTGACAGTCACCCCTCCTGTACCATGTCAAAATGATACTGCTTAAGAGCTATAAATAGCCTTCAACCACACGGCATGGCTTGGCTTAGGTTCTTAACTCATTTTTTTAAACAAAAGTTTTAAAATAATTCATTCCTTAAGCAAATGTTTATCATCCCAGTACTATACTGGAAAGGCAGTGGCTAAACGTGAGAGGTCTCTTAAAGACATTTGTACATTTTATAAGCTGGTTCTCAAGGACCAAACCACAAGGCAACCAAATGACCCTCAAGAGGACGATCCCTCTGGGATTTCACCAAACTGCTCCCTCCTCGATCCTCAATAAGAGGTGGCACCATCCAAAAGAATAAAGACAAGGGAACCCCTAGTCATTTAAGAAGTGAAGGTCCTTAAGGTAGGAATTTGCTCGGTCCTGTGATTATCAGAATGATGGCAAATATTCCTTTTGAAAATCATACAATAAATCAGATACTGCTTCTCCAAAAAAACTGTTCATGTCACACCTAAATTAGAGGATCTACTGAAGTATGGAATCAGGGAATACAGTATAATCATGAAAAGTTATATAGAATCTATTTGTGATCTGCTTAACTCTTGATCAAATGCAGCATAAGGTTGGGGTGGGCAGTGCCTTATAGATGCCCAGCTCATCTATAACAGACCAAAAGAAAGATGGTACCCACTTTCTCTGAAACTGAATCGGAACAATCTAATAAACTGAAGATCCTCAGGTAACATTAACATGGCAACGAAAATCTCAGGACAAAGGAGCTCATACTTTTATAGAGCTCACACTTTTTTTTTTTTGCAACATATCAACATTGTATAAATGTTTGAGTGTTCAAGTTAACAATTAGTTCAGTGCCTTAAGAGTCAGTGGTAAAGGGGCTTCCCTGGTGGCGCAGTGGTTAAGAATCTGCCTGCCAATGCAGGGGACACGGGTTCGAGCCCTGGTCCGGGAAGATCTCACATGCCGCGGAGCAACTAAGCCCGTGCGCCACAACTACTGAGCCTGCACTCTAGAGCCCAGGAGCCACAACTGCTGAGCCCATGTGCTGCTTCGACTGAAGCCTGCACGCCTACAGCCCGTGCTCCGCAACAAGAGAAGCCACCACAACGAGAAGCCTGCGCACCTCAAAGAGTAGACCCCGTAGAGAAAGCCCGCGTGCAGCAACGAGGACCCAATGCAACCAAAAATACATAAATAAAATAAATTTTTTTTAAAAAGAGTCAATGGTATATAGACTGTAGCCTTTTCTTAAGTGACTTCCTCCTGAAAGGAACAAAATTTTGACAGCCATCTCGTATACTTCTTGTACAAAACTAAGAAACTCAAAGGAGACTATTATCAAAGTCTTACTTAGTCTAACAAGGGAGGAAATTATCTTGATTATATTGTGCAGTGACGGAATTTTAAAAATCAGTATTCGGAGGTAGATAATTTTGATTAGAGAGACAGAATGAGGCTAGCTATTAAATACCATCTTAATTATGTACCCAAGAAGCTATAATCTCAAATTTTCTTTCCTTCATATAAAATCATGTGAAATTTCTTTGCTATGACTGGATAAAAATATTAAGAGAGAACTATTTTCTTACCCTAATCATCCCTTACATAAAAAAGTACAAAATTATTGATAAAATACAAAAGTATGAACAAAATATTTAGAAGCGTTTATAAAATGATGTTGTAAGCATGTAAGAATAATAGTAACACGAATAAGATCTATATCTATAAATATATCTCTATCTACCTATTATCTATATTATATATAAAGAGAGAAAAGTATGTTACCAAAAAATGGCACAGTTTGATCCCATTTTAGGAAAATGATACTTATAGGCACAGATGAACGGCTGATAGGGTATTAGAAAATATTAAGTGTTTACCTCTGAGTGATAAAATTAGCATTTCAGTTTATGGATTGCTCAGTGTATGATTTCAGACTTAAGTAGGTGAGTCTTCAAGAAGGGTAGTGGGAAGCGCAATGCAGACAGATGTCCTAGAGCAGATGCCATAAAATGTTCTACCATTACCCAGTTACCCTGTGGGTTACCCTAGTTGATCAGCTTTCTACACAGCAACTCACTGAAGTCTATTTAGTCCCACAGCCCAGGCCAAAGGTTAACCTCAATGACGTCAATGAGAGGAGCAGACACAGACAGAGGAAGTTCTTGATGATCAAGTAAGTCTTCAGTGAAGTATTGATCAAGTGGCTAGTCTTAGGGTGCATGCCCCCTTTTAGTCATCAAACAGATCTACTCCTATGGCTGTTGACTACAAGCAAATTCATCAAGCATTGACTGAGTCCCTACCAAGTTCTGTACTACTGGGGCTGAGTATAAAAAAGAAATGATGGTATTTCTTCCCTCTGAGAGCTTGCAGTCCACTGGAGAGACAAGCAAACAGAGCCCACCGTGCAACGCATGCCCAGAGTATTACAGGAGCACAGAGGAGTAGCACCTGATCTAACCTGGGGCAACTGCTAACAGTCCGGTGTTGCTGGAAGGTGATGGATAACTTGAGAAGTGGTGATAGCTGATCCTGGAAAAGTAGGTTAGGATAGGATCCTGGAGGCCTAGTTTACCCGGATAAAGAATTAAGACTTTGTGTAGATAATGGAAAGTATCTGAAAGATTTTCCTGGTGAAGTAACATGCTATACAAAGAGAAACTTCATTCACTTCCAGATATCTTTAATGCAAAAATACTTTGTAACCTGTAAATGTTACTGAAATACTGTTTACTACTATCCTCCATTATACCCAGGCATTTGCTCAGGAATGATGAACAAAATATTCTCAGCTGAGTTAAAATTCGTCCACAAATTCCTTACTCTAAATTAGATTAGGGACTTCCCTTGCAGTCCAGTGGGTAAGACCTCGTACTCCCAATGCAGGGGGGCCCCGAGTTCAATCCCTGGTCAGGGAACTATATCTCGCATGCATGCCGCAACTGAGTCCACATGCCGCAACTAAGAAGTCCGCATGCCACAACTAAAAAGAAGATCTCACGTGCTGCAACGAAGATCCCGTGTGCCGCAACTAAGACCCGGCACAGCCTAAATAAATAAATAGATAAACAAATAAATATTTTTAAAAAGAGTAGCACACCTCATTTCTCAAAAATTAAAATAAATAAGATTAGAAATCAAATTTCTTAGTGGATAAACAACAAGGGCCTACTGTATAGCACAGGGAACTATATTCAATATCCTGTGATAAACCATAATGGAAAAGAATATGAAAAAGAATGCATATATATGTATAACTGAGTCACTCTGCTGCACAGCAGTAATTAATACAACAGTGTAATTCAAATATACTTCAAAAAATACATTTAAAAAAGAAATCAAGTTTCTTAGATTAGAAATAATCAAGTCTTTACTTCATGTACAGTACACAGTGAATGAAAAGCTGAGACTCCTAAGGAAGTCTAAAACAGAACTAGGATATTCCCAAGCAAGTAAGAAAGAGTCTATCATAGCTGAAAATGTCTTTCTCTTAGAAAGGCCTACAAAAGCCAATTCAGATACTGAGCATGGCTTCCTCCTTCCTTCACTGATTCACTCAGTAAATGTTCATTAAATGCTTTCTATGCACCAGGCACTGGGCCAGACCCTCAAGATACAATGGAGTACAAGACAGAGTCTTATGGGCCTCGTAGAGTTCACCTTCCAGGGAAAGAGAAAGATATTAATAGCTATGCAAATATATAAATATATACTGTATAGCTGCTATGAAGGCAAAGCAAGAAATTATATTCTTTAAGAACATGAAACAAGGAAACCTAAGCCTGTTGTAGCAGAGCAGGTGTGTGTGTGTGTGTGTGTGTGTGTGTGTGTGTGTGTGTGTGTGTGTGTGTGTGTGTGTGTGTGTGTGTGTGCATGCGCTGGGGTGGAGGGGAAGTACATATGGCTTCCTTAAAGAAGTATCATTTGAGGTAAAATCTGAAGGATGACATTACGGGGGGTGAGAGGCAGTATTCTAGGAACAGTCTGTGCAAAGGCCCAGAAAGGGAAAGGAACAGGGGCCTTCAAGGAACTAAAAAATACCCATGGGGCTGGGGGCGTGGGGTGGAGTGAGACAGCTAGAGATGAGACTAGAGAGGGGCCTGAGCAGGGCCCTGCTCATCCACGCCCTTTGGTCATATTATAGATTTATCCTAAGAGCAATAATCGTTTAAAAAAAAGACTTTGAAGGGTTTTGAGCTTGGGGGTTCAAAGTAAGCTGGTTGCAGAGTGGACGGTGGATCGGAGGGGGACCAGAACCAATGCACTGAGGAGGCTACGGCAGCACTCCAGGTGAAAACCGATGGTAGCCAGGACTGGGGTGGCTGTGGCAGAGATGGAGAGAACGGCACAGATTCCAGAGACATTTCAGAGGTAAAGCTGGCAGGCTGTGGAGATGGAGTGATAATGGTGAAAAGCCAGAGGGAGGTAGCAAAGGTGACTCCCCATTTCTGGCTTGTCCAACCAGATAGATAATCTACCACTCAATGACACAGGGGAGAGGTCCAAGAGTGGGATGACACAGCACCCATGTTTTATTGCAGACACTTCTGAGACATCAACAGATGACACACCAAGTAGATAGCTACCTATGTAATAAATATTTATTCTCCATATGAAAAATCTTTGTATTTTCACCCCAGCACACCCCATGTGCTGCTTCTCTCCACAGTGTCTTTCCCATTCCAGTTAATGGACCTACATTCTCTGTTATTCACTCTCAGATCAAGGTATCATCCTTAATAACTCTCTTCCTCACACCTCCATCCAGCCATCAACAAGCCTCACCCAGCCTTAACTTCAAAATATGTCCTAAATCCAACTTCTCGCCATCTTCTCCACCAACACCCTGGTCAAAGGACCATCTCTTAACTTCTGCATGCCTCCAACTCATCTCTATGCCTCTGTTCTCATCACCCCCTAGAGTCTATCCACACAGAAGCCAAGGGGATCTTTTAAAAGCATCAATCAAATCATGTTTGTCCCCTCCCATGTCTTCCCGTAACGCTTAGGATAAAGTCTAAAGTACTGTGCTTACCTGTGTGTTTCCAGGCCCTAGGAGTCATGCCCCTGCCTTCCTTCCAGACCTCATCTCTTCTGGCTCCCTTCTCTCTCATCAAAACCTCTCTCTTGCTGCTCCTCGGACACTTCAAGAAAGTCTCTGCCTCTGAAACGTTGCCTTGGAATGTTCCATCACAGTTTTGCATTGGTTGTTCCTTCACTTCCTTCAGGTTTCTGCTCAAAAACTACCCTCTCAGAGGCTCAATCTCATTACTTACCAAAGAAATACCAATGAAGACCACAATGGAACATTCTCTTACACCCAACAGACTGCCAAAAAATTAAGATGTCTCATAAAGCCAAGTGGATCAACTCTTTTTTTTTTTTTTTTTTTTTTTTGTGGTACGTGGGCCTCTCACTGTTGTGGCCTCTCCCGTTGCGGAGCACAGGCTCCGGACGCGCAGGCTCAGCAGCCATGGCTCACGGGTCCAGCCGCTCCGTGGCATGTGGGATCTTCCCGGACCGGGGCATGAACCCGGGTCCCCCGCATCGGCAGGCGGACTCCCAACCACTGCGCCACCAGGGAAGCCCCCAAGTGGATCAACTCTTAATCACTTCTGGGTGGGAAGGTAAATTGGCACCACCCCTTTGGAAAACAATTTGATGTTATCATGTGAAGTTGAACGTTGACCCAGCAATTCCAGTCCCAGGAATGTCATGGAGAAACTCCCATACATGTGCATGAAGAGGCACACACAAGAATGTTTAGCAGGACTGTTCAAAGAGAAAAAGGCTGGAAACAACCCAAATACCCATCCACAGGGCAATGAATCAACTGGCTTTGCTCATTAACCCACCAACCGTAACTCAGCTGTTAAAATGAATCAACTGCAGCTACATGCAACAGTGTGGGACAATGATGCTATTTTTATAAGGCAAAAGGAACAAGCAAAATCAAACAATATGGTACTAATGCATATAACCATAAGTGATAAGTATTATGTTTTTTTAAAGGCAAGAGAGAAATTAACAAAAAATTTAAGAAGTGGTCACTTCAAAAGACAGGCAGGTAGACGGGTTAGGACAGAGCACAGGAAGATGAAACAGAACTGGTAATGCTTACGTCTTAGATTAGGCGGTAGGGTCACAGGTGTTACACTGCTATGCTTCATAACTTACAGACATGTTAGCATGTATATATTAAATGTTAGGCAATATAAATTAAAATACAAAGCAATGGCTGAACCAAAATGAGGGGAAAAGTTACTATTTTAGGTAACTTTTTAGTTTGTTTTCCCTGACTATGTAAAATGACTACTGCACCTCTTCTCTGGATTTTATTTTCCTTCATAGCACACATCGCTCCCAAGGTACACATGTGTATATACATACATACCACGCACATTCATTTTCTTGTTTAAGTCTCTCCCACTAGAATGTAAGCTCCATAACTGTGGAGTCTTGGACTTCTTGTCCATCACAAAATCACCAAGGCCTAGAAGAGTACCTGGCATACACGATAAATATTTAAGAAATACATGGATAAAAGGACGAAGGGATGGCCGAGATAGCACTAGCAGAGCAATAGGGCATGAAACATTTAGTGTGTGCACTCTGCAGTCAGACACCTCTGGGCTAAAATCCAGGCTCTAGTCAATCTTAGCTGAGTGACCTTGAGTGAGTTACTGATCTTCGTTGGGTCTCAGTATCCTTACCTATAAAACCTGTAATGGGAGTGGTTCTGACGACTAAAGCAAAAATTTAGCACTTTGTCCAGCAGGAAATTATTATTATCATACAGTCACAACGTAATTTCCCCACAAAAGATGTCCATCTTGGTGGCTGCAAGCAATGTGAATTCTTTAGGCAGTTCTTCTATGACCAATTTCCTCCACACTCAATTTTAAACCGTGGACCAATCTGGAATCCTCTAGTTATTTCTGTGTTTGGTCAAACTAATGAGATGTGCTAGGGAAACCTTGTAACCACCAAACCTCCAGTGAGGATGGCACGATATAATCTTGCATCTGCCCTAGCCACCAGCTCAGGAGATCAGCCAGATGTGAAGAAGAAAAATAGCACCTGTGGTTGATTGAGGGCTTTCTCTGTTCTAAACAACTCAGATACATCATCTGGCTCATTCTCCACAACTAGCTTGGGAACTTGGTATGTGCAAGAATTCCACAAAGCGGGCATATTGGAAACTGTTTTCCACTTTGGGCCCGAGCAGATTCTGGAGTGGATGATATTCAAATAGTAACTCACCGTTCTTGTACTATCAGCTGTAATACATCCTTTTCAAACCAAACCAAACCAAAACACAAAAAGCAAAATCTGCTTTCACATCCTAAATAATGTCTCATTTTATAGCAGTAAACCCAGGGCTTCCACTGCTGTGAAACCCATGTAAAAATTACTATCAACACCGCTCCCTTCAAAAAGGACCAAATTCTACAGGGCTGTTGGCTCACAGCACACACACGATAAAGATGAACCTTTCAGTGAACTCCCACGTTTTCCATCTGGTTACAGCCAAGGACCAGGGCTTCCTTCCCCTTGGAGGAACCATCCCCTTGTGGAGAGCTCTAGGTCCTTCTGGGAGATCTGCTCCAGCTCTGTTCAGGATGCAGATCTAGAGCCCACTCCAAGGGTTCCAGTGGCCTGGGAGAACCGCAGATTAATAATAATAATGACTCATAACAATAACAACCCTTTATCCAGTGCTTACTGTGGATCAGGCAGTATTTATCCGAAGAGTTTTACATATATTTGTTCATTTAATCTACTTAACTACTCCATGGCTTAGGTATAAAGCTTGTAATCTGACTAAATCCCTATAAGTGAGACCAGAAAATGACCTGACCTTGCCGAGCAAGGTGAGACCCAGACAGAGCAGAAATCCTAAATGGTCCCCAGTAGTAAGAGACAGCAGCTCCCAGTGGCCTGACCTCCTGGTTTTGATCAAGGGAGGGTATTCCCTCTCCAACCCCTAATGATATTTCTGCAGAATTAACCAAGTAGAAATAAATGAGGAGGGGGCGAAAGGAGAGCATACTTACTTCTCATCAAGTCTGCAGACTGGCACGCAATTCCCAGACCTATCTTATATCCCATGACCTTTACATCATCCTGGGTACCTTACCTTCCTTGGCTTTCAACACAGCCAAAACTTCCTCTTGGAATTTCTTCCTGACTCAAATGTCTCCCTGTCATCTTCCTCTAGTCCCTCTCTGCTAATAATACTCAGTACACATTTCCTGTGACATGTAATTACTGTTTTCATTTTTATTTTATTTTGCCCATTTCCCCTTTAAACTTCTAGCATCTTGAGACCACAGGTGACATTTGGTTTCCCAGTGTCTGATATAGAGCCAGCTGGGCTGCTGCAGACAAGCAGTAAATGTTTACTGACTGAGTGAACTAAGGAAACCACTGCTCTTGGTGAACAGCACAGCGTTTCTCACCATCCACCTAAACAATGCCCTGGCAGGACCAGTGGGATGGAAGGGAGGAGTCCCTGCACAGGCAGGGAGCTGCCTGATTAGTAATGAAGGACTTACAAGAGACCCCTTTCTGGGAGCTTTGATTCCAGCCCTAGAATTGAAACTTGCATCTTTTTCAATGAAACAATAACCATCACGACCACCTACAACCGAGGCTTGCATTTAATCCTTGGGACTTCTCACTTCATTAATATCCAAGTTTCTGAATAGCTTTTGAAGCTTAGTGAAAAGCTGCTCACAATGTTTTGAGCAGACTTTCTGTTCTGAGGGTTACTTTTTCTCTGCAGGGCAAATCACATTTGGTTTTCCTTTATCCTTCTGATAAATGCTGTTTAAAAAGCTGGAGGCATGGAAGGTGAAGAGAGAAAGATACATCTAGAAGTTGTTCATCAATATGGAATTTCTCTGCGCGCCTGTGTGACCTCAGCGTTTTCTCATTTCCACAGGTCTCCTTGGAGATGGTTGCTATGATCACTCAGTGTCCCCGGCTAAAAATCTTCAAAATGTGGATGGCTGCTTTTATTCTCGCTCATCTCCCCTTTATTTGCTGGTTTTCCTTCACACATAGTTTATTTCTTCATGAATGCAATCTGCTCATAATTTTTTTTGATTGTACAATATTCCATACAAACAGAACACCCCCATTCTTCTGGTTCCTCTGGAAATGTCTTTGATTTGGTTTATAATATTGGGCAGTCCATTAGGAATGCCATTTATACTTTTATGTTTCTTGGTTCCCTGAAAATAAATTGACCATATGGCAGTCCACCCTGGCTACCTCCTCTTTTTCAGAACTACTGATCTGCACTGGAAGAAACTGAACACTGCCAATAAAAATATCCAACCTGCTGATTCTTCTCATGCTATTTACTTAACAAGCTCTTGGCTTGGAATATCTCAAGATTAATTTTAAAGTGGATGCAATTTTCTATTTCCCCCTTTGACTAAAGATAACGTAAATATACTTTTATTTGATTACACACATATTATTCACATTTCCAATACCTAAATGATTTCATGATGGCTGCTTCTTACAAATATATAAGAGGAAAAAGAACTTGAAATGCTGAGTAAACTAAAACAAAACCTAAGTATTGCACTCAGTATCCCGATAACTGGAGAAAGCTAAAATACAACATCCAAAAACAATCTCAGCATTCTTCAAGCAGGGTTAGCTGCCTTGTTGAAATCTAGGCTTCCAGTGTAAATTATACAACAGATCCTTCGGGGGGTTTCCAAAACCCTAATTAGGTAAATCTGCAGAGAAGGGAACACTTCTAGAACACACACACACACTCGTAAATGGATCACAGGGAATGGTTTCTAGACAGAAACCTGTAAGATTTTACTTTGCAACTCAGGGACAAGGACAAAAATTCACATCTTCAAAGGTGGAGATCTGCACAGCAAGATTACAATCATGTGAATCAGTGGCAATGTAATACAGATGCCTTTTATTAGCACAAGTAACAGATAAAAGAATGTAAAGCTCATTTTGTTCAATGTGAAGAAAAAAGTGCTACTTAAATTTAGGCCAGTAATTTTGATTTTTAACAATATTATAGAAGTAGATTTTATACATGGTTAAACATTAGAAATTAATTCTTCTGAAGCTGTTTTAGACATTTCCTTAAGATACAGGGTTAAATCATCAGGAATCTGCAGAGCCTGTGAATTTATGAATCAAGTGAGGTCACTGAAAACAGAAATAAATAAATTCATTTGTTCATTCAATCAACAATGCTTATCGAACATTTACCCTATGCTAAGTACTATGGTCGGCATTTGGGATGCAGAAGCGATTAAGACCTGGGGTTAATTATCTTTGAGGATTTGGTGGAAAAGATAGAACCATAAATAGATAATTACAATGTGATATTATAAGTACAATCATTGGGGCATAAAACAGTATAATTCAGTCTTTTTTATTTTATTTAACATCTTTATTGGAGTATAATTGCTTTACAACGGTGTGTTAGTTTCTGCTTTATAACAAAGTGAATCAGCTATACATATACATATATCCCCATATCTCCTCCTAATTCAGTCTTTTAAAAAGGACAAGTGTCTGGTATGAAAAAACATTTTATGAGAGTGGCAGTTTCATTGTTCTACATGTCAAACACATTATTGTTGACACAAAATACTGTCATACAAAGATGAACCTTCTAGCACAGGGGACAGGTAAGAAAAAAATGACAACTACTACTTCTCAAACTATCATGGTGAAGGACCAGTTTTGTAAAAATTTGAATCCTTCACAGACTGATACTTTTGTAAAAAAAAAAAAAAAAAAACCACAAACAAAAAAGCTAAAAAAAGTAATAAAAGCTTGTTTCATGGAGGAGCAGTGACACATTTCAGTCCACAGACAAGCACTGCAATGAAGTATTACAGGTGCTAAGAGCATGTAAGTTGCTGTCACATAGGAGGAGGTGATGTGATCAGTTTGTGGGGAGAGGGATAGAGTTAATCTAAGAAAAAGTTTTATAGAGGATGTGACCCTTCAATTGGGTCTTTAAACAATGGAGTAGGATTTGCCAGTAAAATGCAGTGAGGGGTAGAAAGAATGGCATTGCAGGTAGAAAGAGAAACACATAGAGGAAGGAAAAGCAAGACTGTCTATACAACTGAGTAATGAGGGAAGAGAAAGGCCAGTGGAGGAGGGTCTTATAAGCTGAATGTGAGCTTTGTAACAGCCCTCTCCCCATTTGGTAAAATTTCATACTGAAGACTGAAAAAAGAAGGCAGTTGATTCTCTTCCTCAGTATTTAAAATACTGTTACAAAAACAACAATAACTCCAGCGACAGTCACAGTGAATGTAATACCTCTGGCTGGAGCTCATTTAAGACCACCTTATATTTATATGACCTCCTCTTTCTTTAGAGCTAGTATGCAGCTAATGAACCCTTGTCATAGCATCTAAAATACTGGAAAAGAATTCCTACCATGCCAGACCTAGAGTGCTTTCAGATGGGAGGGGCAAAGTTTATATTCCTCCTACTGGTTTTTTGTTTCATTCTGTTTTTGTTTTTCTTTTGCCATCTCTCCTTGCAGACAAGAAAGCTGTCAAGAGGATGGGCTCTGCCCAGGGCTGACTTTTACTTGCTCCATGACCTTGGACAATTTATTTACCCTTCCTGTTTCCTCAACACTGAAAGAGGGGCATGACAGTCCTACCCCACAGGGTTATTGTACTGTAAGGACTGGATGAGTTCATACAAGTAAAGCACACATAAGAGTGCCTGACAAACTGTGATCAATGAGTGTCACTGAGTTAGTCATATCATTAAAAATAAAAGGAAATGGAAATGGAAGCATAGATAATATCCCTCTTCTCCTCCCAACCCCAGCAGTGTCACTCATATCAGCTTCCGAAAGTAGGACTGGGAATGACACATATACACTATTGACACTATGTATAAAAGAGACAACTGATGGGAACATACTGTATAGCACAGGGAACTGTACTTAATGCACTGTGGTGTCCTAAATGGGAGGGAAACCCAAAAGGGCGGGGACAGATGTATATGTACGGCTGATTCATTTTGCTGTGCAGTAGAAGCTAACACAACATTGTAAAGCAAATACACTCCCAGAAAAATTAATTCAAAAAACAAAACAAAAAACCAAAAAACAAAAGTAGGATGAACTAGGCTCCCTAAATTCTAACCCTGTAGATCACCCACTGTTTCCCCAACATCACTGTAAAGCTAAACATGTATTACAGGTGGTGAAAACAGAGCTAATTATAGGCCTCTAGAGTAAAATGACTCAGGAAAAATCCATAGAGAAGAGCTTATTTTCCGTCCTGATCCTACCTTAGTTATCCCTAAAATTAGAAGCCAGTAGTTTTGGGTTATTGAAAGACACTTCCTCTGTGAGAGAAAACCGGAATGAGACAGCACTGTTTAGGCAGGCTTTATTTAAAACATTTAGCACCTCTTAGCAATGTAAAGCAATCGAGTCCATGCTTAAATATTTTAAAGTCTGAGATGGCTGTCCGGAGTTCACTGAGAGTTTGACGACAACTGGAGACTACGGAATAAGCATCGTGGTGCCTCTTCAAGCAGAGGCTTAGCAAGGGGATGTAGTAATTTTGGGTCAGGAATGTAAGAGTTTATCTTAATTTAGCAGCTGTAGAGCTGGTAGCAGCCAAATCGAGTGGAGTCTTTTCAGGAAGATCAGCTGAGGGCACAGCCGCCTAGACAAAACACCACCACTACATGGATGGGCGTAGAGGCCCCCTAGTAATGGCACACATTCCAGAGATAGAACCAAGGTTGTCTTAGATGTGGCGGGCACATCAGTAGAAACATGAAGGAATCTAGAGGCCCAAGTGTTCTGGGGGTCACCTTAAGGATGCTAAAGGCACTTGTGCAAAGGCATCCAGCAGGCTTTTAGTATCCTAGATAAAGTTATTAAGCTTTTTTCCCCCTTATATTTCACATTTATTGTCAAGTATATTGTTTCTGCTATTCCTTTCTCCTCTCTTCTCCAAACAGTTCCGCATGTTTACTCTGTAGCTGTCAGGACAAATGGAAGACCTCTTCGAACGTGGAGGAGGCCCTGTAAGACCAGGATGGGCTGACCTCTTTACTGCTCCCACTTGCCAAAAGGCTGACCTCCAGGAACTTAGTATAAGCACTGTCTCTTAAAAGCAAAAAACTATTTAATTTTACTGTCACTTGCAGAGAGACTATAAAAGGTCAAGAGAAAATATTATTATGGTATCTATAACCCACAACCTCTGTACCCTATATCTGCTTTCATTATGTTTTAACCTCTGAATTCTCCTTTGTTTCCATGTCTTACAGCTATTACTAAAACATTGCTGTGAGGTTCTATGTATTTTTTTTTCTTAACAACAATGTACCATGACTTCAGTGTGTTTCAAAATACCCAGTATTATTGTACCTACAGAGAGAGGAATACGGGCAGCAGCATCTCAGGGCCTGCAAGTCAAACATGGAGCAGAGGAGGGTGGGAAAGGAACTGTGCTGCACTGTGTTACTCTTGAATGCGGAACTTATTTAACAGTCAAGCAGACTCAGAAGGATAGTCAAGTAAAGAAAATAAAACAGTAGTTTAATGTATCAGCAATGTTGAAGTAGCAAAAAACCCAAAACAGAAGGCACAGACATACTTAGTTAAAATAATTAGGCTGCCAAAGATTGAGGACAACAACTTCCTGTTAATATCTTACAATACAAAACACCTGCTAAGCAGCAATAATCTTACAAAATGACAACTCGCCATTCTTCAAATTGGATTTTGGACTTAACACTGTTCATGTCATTCAGCCGTCTAATCCAGCATTTATAAAACACCTACTGATTATTAGCATTGCATTTGACTCCCTGGAGCAAATAAAAGATAAAACGGAAGACACAAACCCTTTCCTACAGAAATTTATACTCTGATGATTAATTTTGTGGGTTAACTTGGACAGGCTTATGACAACTAGTAATTTAATCAAACACAAATCTAGGTGTTGCTCTGAAGGTCTTTTATAGATGTGGTTAACATCTACAATCAGTTGTCTTTAAGTAGATTACCCTCCATAATAAAGCTGGGCCTCAATCACTTGAAAGGCCTTAAGTGCAAAAACTAAGGTCTCCCAGAGAGAAGGAGGAATTCTGCCTCAACACTGCAGCATCAGTTTCTGCCCGTGTTTCCAGCCTGTTGGCCTGCTCTACAGATATTGTACTACAGATATACGAACTACATCCTATTTGTTCCGTTTCTCTGGGTAACTCTCATACACACTCTATTTTTTTTTTTTTTTTTTGCAGTATGCGGGCCTCTCACTGTTGTGGCCTCTCCCGTTGCAGAGCACAGGCTCCAGACGCGCAGGCCCAGCGGCCGTGGCTCACGGGCCCAGCCGCTCCACAGCATGTGGGATCTTCCCAGACCAGGGCACGAACTCTTATCCCCTGCATCGGTAGGCGGACTCTCAACCACTGCGCCACCAGGGAAGCCCCTCATACACACTCTTATAAGCAATTCTAAGCAAATAGTAATGGGAAGAACAAATCGGTTCAAAGATGCCTTGCAAAGGTCATGTCCAAGAGTGCAGAGACACTCAGATTATTCCAATATAAAAGTAAATTTCTGGGACTTCTCTGGTGGTCCACTGGTAAAGAATCTGCCTTACAACACGTGGGGGACGTGGGTTCGATCCCTGGTCAGGGAACTAAGATCCCACATGCCGCGGGGCAACTAAGCCCACAAGCCATAACTACTGAGCTCACGTGCCTCAACTAGAGAGCCCGCATGCTGCAAACTACAGAGCCCATGTGCTCTGGAACTTGCGCACCATAACTACAGAGCCCACACGCCCTGGAGCCTGCGTGCCACAATTAGAGAAGAGAAAACCTGCAGGCCACAACTAGGGAGAAGTCTGCATGGCGCAACGAAGGATCCCGCATGCCTCAACGAAGGTTCTGCCTGCCACAACTAAGACCAGATGCAGCCTAAAATTAATAAAAAATAAATCTTTTTTTTAAAAAGTAAATTTCTATACTGAAGCCAAGTGCAAAAGGCAGTAGGAACATAGAAGGAGTGTCTATATTTGCCTGGGGCAATCATGGAAAGTCAAAAATATCTGAGATTTGAAAGAAGGATACAGAGGGAATTTGTTACAGGAAAAGGAAAAACACAATTGAAAAGAGATGTTAGAATACAGAGTATGTCTGTTGGAGCATAAAGTAAAAAGGCAGGACGAAGGTCAGGGGATAGAGCAAGTGATGTGGTAGGAAATAAAGTGGGCTGCAAATGGAGGACCATGTCTGCAGTGAGAAAGATCAGATCCTGGAGGACAAGGCTACCCTCATAAATTTCACAGCTATTCAATTAATTTTTCTTGATATTATAAATGCATAAATGAATGTTATTGGATTAGCATTATTGTTATTGTAAAGCTATGTAGTTAAGAAGAGAAGTAGAATAAGTTCAGCAATATGGCAGGATATAAGATCAATGTACTAGGATCAATTTTATTTCTATATACTAACAACGAACAATCTGAAAATAAAATTAACAATCCCATTTACAATATGATGAAACAAAAAGAATAAAATTTAGGAAAAGCTTTAGCAAAACAAGTATAACAGTACACTGAAAACTACACAACACTGTTGACTTATTAAAGAGATCCAAATAGTGGGAAAATATCTCATGTTCATAGATCCAAAGACATAATACTGTTAAGAAGGCAAGAGTCTCCATAATGATCTATAGATTCAATGCAACCCCTAAAAGTCTGAGCTAGTTTGATTTTTTTTGGTAAAAACTGACAATCCTAAACGTCATATAAAAATGGAAGCAATCCAGGATATCAACAAGAAAAAACTTGAACAAAGTTGGAGGAGTCATGCTTCAAAACTTACCACAAAACTACAGGCATTAAGACATTGTGGTACTGGCATAAGAATATACGTATAGAGACTACCCTGGTGGCGCAGTGGTTAAGAATCTGCCTGCCAGTGCAGGGGACACAGGTTCAAGCCCTGATCCGGGAAGATCCCACATGCCGCGGAGCAACTAAGCCCATGCGCCACAACTACTGAGGCTGCGCTCTAGAGCCCACGTGCCACAACTACTGAAGCCCGTGCGCGTAGAGCTGGTGCTCCACAACAGGAGAAGCCATCACAATGAGAAGCCCGTGCACCGCAATGAAGAGCAGCCCCCGCTTGCCGCACAGCTACAGAAAGCCCATGTGCAGCAACGAAGACCCAAAATGGCCAAAAATAAAAATTAATTAATTAAAAAAAATACATATACATCAACGGAATAGACCTGGGTGTCCAGAGGTAAACCCATACATTTATGGCTAATTGATTTTCACCAGGGGTGACAACAGGGGTGACAAAAAAAAGTTAATGGGTAAAAAATAGACTTCTCCACAAATGGTGCTGGGCAACTGGATATCCACATGCAAAAGGATGAATATGAACCTCTACCTCGCACTTTATGCAGAAATTAACATAAAGTGGATCACAGGCCTAAATGTAAGAGCTAAACCCATAAAACTCCTAGAAGAAAATATACAAGTAAATATTTATGGCCCCGTGTTAGGCAATGCAGATATGGCACCAGAACCACAAGTGACAAAAGAAAAAAAACAGGTAAGTTGGACTTCATGAAAATTTAAAACTTTTATGTCTCATAGAACACCAAGAAGAAAATGAAAGGACAGACCACAGAAAGGGAGAAAATATTTGCAAGGTATATTATCTTACAAGGGATTTATATCCAGAATATATAAAGAACGCTTACAACTTAACGGTAAAGATGAATAGCTCCATTTTAAAATGGGCAAAGAATTTGAATAGACGTTTATCCAAAGAAGATATACAAATGGCCATGAAGCACATGAAAAGATGCTCAACATCATTAGCCATCAGAGAGATGCAAATCAGAGCCACAAGATACCACTTCATACTCATTTGGATGGCTAAAGTAAAAGAGTCAGATAATAACAAGTGTTGATGAGGATGTGAAGAAAATTAGCACCCTCGTATATTGCTGTTGGGAACATAAAATGGAGCAGCCACTTTGGAAAACAATTTGGCAATTCCTCAAAATGCTAAACATAGAGTTAGCATTGTGGAATCTCAGCGATTCCACTCCTAGATATATGCCTAAGAGAGCTGAAAATATATATCCATACAAAAACTTGTTCACCAACATTTATAGCAGTATCATTCATAAGAGTGAAAAGATAAAGAAAAAAGAACAATCCCAAATGTCCATCAACTGATGATGAATGGATAAACAAAACTGGTATACAATGGAATATTATTCAGTCACAAAAAGAAATAAAGGACTGATCCATGCTCCATGGAAGAACCTTGAAAACATACGCTGAGTGAATGAAGCTAGTCACAAAAGGCCACACATTGTATAATTCTATTTACGTGAAATGTCCAGAATAAAACTAATCCATACAAACAGAAAAAGGATTAATGATTGGCTGGGGCTGGGGTGGAGGTAGAGTGTGGCAGGGAGGAGAACAGGAACTGGGGTGACTTCTAATGGGTTAGGAGTTTCTTTTCTGGGTGTGAAAACAATGTTCTAAACTGAGATTGTGCTGATGGTTGCACAACTCTGTGAATAAACTAAAAACCACTGAATCCCTTTACCTGTGTGACCCTTTTGGAATCTGGAATAAATCTCAATAAAGCTGTAAAAAGGGGAAAGGACAGGAAGTAGCTGGATAATCAAACTAGCTTAAGTAGAGGACTTTTCCAAAACAGAGAAGATATGTTAAAGGTAAGGTGCTCCCAGAAAAGGAGAGACGTAAGTGTGGGAGCTTGATGTTTCCTCAAGGTGGGTCTCTTGCGCCCTGTCCCCATGCTCCCCACTTCAGGGATAAACAGGCAGTCCAACCTCCCAGGAATTTGATTTTTAGCATAGTCACACAGGGACTGAAGGCCTTTGGAGTTGAAATATTAGGATGTCAGCCCTCCAGACACTGTCCTTGAATCCTTTTAACTTTGCTCCCCAGAGCTACCCTGGATACTGGTTGTTCAACACTGCTTCAATTCTGTCTCCCATTATTAGAATTAATTCCAATAAATGCCCCCTTTCTTAAGTTATTCCAAATCAGTTTCTGTTGGGAAGAGGTCAGAAGAGATTTTTGATATTCAGGGAAGGTCAGAGGATAAGTCCCAGGACCATGAGATTTACTGAGGCAAAGGGCAGGATATAAACTAATTTCCCTTGAACAATTTCTGATACAGAATAAATATTCCTCTAGGCATCCACCTAATGTTACTGACAGGTTACTCTAACAAACAGTAGTTCTAACTTTAGGAGGCAGAGATCAAAGAGATTCTTTTCAGTGATATAGTGTTCACCATGCAGTTAAGCAAACCCTATAGAGAGATAGAAGTATTGTTATGTCTAACACTTTAAAAGGGGAGAAGTCCTGTCACTAGGATACTGCTCATACATCTGATATGTCTAAACAGTGTTTCTCCAATTTGAATAACGGAGGGACCCTTTTAATACCAGAGTCCTGGAAAATCTAAAAACCTCAACCTGAGAAATCCTATATCGTGATTTTTAGCTTCATGATGGTTATTTGTTACCAATTTGATTGTAAACATAAAAGTGAACGTGAATGGAAACAATCCAATGCCCATCAGCGGAGTGAATGAACAAGCCACCTGTGGACTCCATACAATGAAATACTACTCAGCAAGCAAAAGGGATCAACTCCTGACACGTGCTACAAAGGGATGAGCCTCAAAAACATAATGCTAAGTGAAAGAAACCAGACACAAAATACAAGAAGAAAATATTGTTTGATACCATTTATCATATGAATATCTACAAAAGGCCAATTTACAGAGACAGGAAGCACATCACTGGTTGCCTTGGGATAGGGGTGGGAACAGGGATTCACAGCACAAAAACCTGAGGAAATAACTTTTGAGATAATGGAAACGTCGTAAACCTAGACTGCGGTGATGTTTCCATACCTCTAGAAATTTACTAAAATCATTCAAACATACACCTACAGCAAGTGAGTTTTATGGTATGTAAATTATACCTGAATAAAGCTGTTTAAAAAAAAAAGAAATGTGAGGTAAGAATCTGAAAGGAGGTCGTCATCATATAATCCAAAATACGCCTTTTTAGGATCACAAAGATTTTTAAGGCATCTAAATTAAAATTTCCATAGAATTCAGGGACTTCTGAGAATGCCTTCACAGACCCCTACATGGTTATTAAGAAAAATTGCCCCAAGGGTATAAGATATCCTTGGCAAAGTTTTCTGGGGACCTAAATATTCTTACCCTTTTTGCATGTACACACAAAGACAACACACACCAGAAGTGTCTTATACTCATTTTGACAACAATCTTTCTAGAATGCCTTGTACAAAGTTCTGTGCTTTTTCTATTTTCATTTATCCTCATATGCATTTATTATTAAAAAGATCATAAAAATACATGTTTTGAAAAGTAACCTACAGTTCTACACCCTTGTACAAATTTTTCTTTTCTTTTTTTAACCTATCAGCTGCATGAACTCTCCCCTCTTCTAGGAAAAACTCTGGACCCCTCTCTAGGTTATAATATTAACCCTGTTTACCTGATATAAACAGTAGAACTAGTTTCCCCAGTCTGTTGTTGTCTTACGGTTTGTTTTGCATGTGCGTGTAGAGTTATTAATCTTGACATAGTTGCATCTGTTAGCCCTCTGGTTGTCTATTCTATGGTTTCAAGGCTGCAAGTTACCATTCCTCTACGGGTCTGATTCAATAATATAACTTTTTAAAACCCAGTGCACTGGACACACCGTCTTGATGTGATGACTCAGGCTCATCTCCATAAACACTAAGTGTTGTGCTTCTCTGAGTATAGCTCCAACACGGCAAAAGGGCTTACAGAGGTATGTGGGAGTGTCTGTCCCTCCATTAAATGGCCTCAGACTGCTGTGTCTTATGTCCTTCCTGTGTTGTCATCCTGTCTGCTGTTATTTCTTGCTTCTGTCTGTGGGCCTGCTTATATATAAATAAGCACCCTTTCCCCTCCCCGCTTTTCCCATGTACTGACGCCATTGTTCTAGGAGTTAGGAAGCAGATTTATTTAAGCTTGCTAGTTTAGGGATGTGTATAAACCAAAGCTGGCGTTTGAGGGTTTTTTTTTTAATTGGAGTATAGTTGATTTACAATGTTTCAGGTGTACAGCAAAGTGATTCAGTTTATATATATATATATATATTCTTTTCCATTATAGGTTATTATAAGATATTGAATATAGTTCCCTGTGCTAGACTGGGGTTTGAGGTTTTGAGTAGAACTTTTAGGCTCCCCAGTATGTAGAGCACATGAGCTTTGGTACATGCACTTGGCAATTAAAAAAAAAAAAAAAAAGACCTAGTGCTTTCCATGATGCTTGGGCCGCCCACTACTGTGCTGGAACTCCTCCTACTTGCTCAGTTCTCATCGTCAACTCAACTCTTAAGGAATTTGAAGAGAATGACAGCTTAATCTGAACACATGCAGCTACTATGCCTAGACTCTGATAAATGGTCATAACCTTTTGTTTTTTAATTGAACATAGCATGCTTCAGAATTCTTTGGCAATCCTTTAGTAAGACACTAGCAATATCAGAATTGTCACTTAAGGTAAAACCTAGAACCACGGCCCAAAGCAGGGGTCCTCAGATACTTCTTGCTTAGGAACTGTAGCTATTTCCAAATTTTTATAACTGAATTATATTTAAAATACATAGTACTATATAAATTTCTCTGGAAGGATGTAAAAGAAACTGGTGGTATTTGCTTTGAGGGGAGGGTGGCAGAAGTGAAATTTTTCACTCTATACCTTACTACTTGTGGATTTTGAACATGTGACTAGTTTATAAAATCCTTTTTAAAACTGCATAGTATAAGGGAAACTCACCAGGGCATATTCAAAGCCAAATGAACAGGGAAGTGTCCTGCACAGCCTGCTCTGGGCTGGGAAGAACAAAACCTACTTCAATCTTTTTGCTTTCTATCCTCAACACCCAGATTCTGTCTCATGGTCTCTAAGATGCTGCTTCAGCCAACCAATAAAAAGGGAGGAAGAAAAGAGCACAATCCTTCCAGGAACACAACACAGAAGTTGCACATATCATTTCTGTTCACATCACAATGGTCAGAACTTAGTTACATGACACATAAATAACTGAAAGAGAACATGGGAAATAGTCTTCAGAAGGCGTATGTCCAGCTAAAACATGGGAAGCTGTATTACTAAAAGAGAAGGGAGCACAGGTGCTGATCCACAAATAACCGTGGCAATTTCAGCCTCAAATGATGAACATAAAATTCAGTACAGGAGTTATCTTTGGAGGGAGGGGGAAAAAAATGCATTCCAGGGGCTTTAAGGGCAATAACATTTATTTCTTAAGCCACGTGATTACAACATGGGGTTCAATTTTTCCTTGTTATTTCTTATACATATGTATATAATAATAGAATATTTATTATGTATATTTCACAATTTAAAAAACATTAAGATTTGATGAAGCTGGATATGGGTGCATGGGGATTTATCACTATTTTCTCAACTTCTAAGCATACTTAAAAAATTCTAGAATAAAAAGTTTACACACATACACACACTCTTTATATACATATACTTTCATCTTAATACCCTCTCATATACACAATACTTATTAAAAACCCACTCTGTAAAAAGTACTGTCCTAAATGTTGTGTTACACACATACACTATATGTATATGAAAAATAAAGGACGGGGCTTCCCTGGTGGTGCAGTGGTTGGGAGTCTGCCTGCCACTGCAGGGGACACAGGTTCGAGCCCTGGTCTGGGAAGATCCCACATGCTGTGGAGCAGCTAAGCCCGTGCGCCACAACTACTGAGCCTGTGCTCTGGAGCCCGCGAGCCATAACTACTGAAGCCCGTGTGCCTAGAGCCCGTGCTCCGCGACAAGAGAGGCCACTGCAATGAGAAGCCCGTGCACTACAAGGAAGAGTAGCCCCTGCTTGCCACAAGTAGAGAAAGCCTGCGCACAGCAACAAAGACCCGATGCAGCCAAAAATAAATAAATAAATATTTTTAAAAAAGAAATAAAGGACTATGCTATCCTTAAAATGTTTATAATCTAATTGGGATGTTGAGACTAAAATAATGCAGTGTGTGATGGAGTGACCAAATGAGAGGTATGGACAGAATCTAGAGAAAGATCAGTTTGGTTTAGGAAGGATGAGATTGCCATAACCCCTGGAATTAAGCAAATGTGACAAATAGAGTAAGCATTAATAAAAACAATAATAAACATGCAAGCTAATTTTAAGCAATCAGATCTGTGCAGGTCTCTTCATGAAGCTGTCATTTTGTTTCAAAGTTTAGAATTAAGTTAAATGAAATCTAAGGAAACAGAAAAATAAACTGCTGTTCCACTTTCACACATTATAACCAACTTTGTTCCTTTATAACCAAACCAAGGCAATCATTAGACCTTTGAGCGGGTGCCTTCAGTCCCTCTGAAGAGGCAGTAAAGCATACATCTGTAATCTGCCTGCATAGGTTTGGGTCTCCCAGCCACTGTCTGCAGGCTGTGGGATTGTGGAACTGGTTGCTTAACCTCTGTGCCTCAGTTTCCTCATCTGTAAAATCGAGATAATAATAGCACCTACTTACTAGAGGCACCGTGAGTTCGTACTGTCCTTGGAACTGTGCATGGCACAGAGTAAACACCCAATAATACGTGCCTGCCGCTGCTGTTGTCATCTGCCTTTGCCATGACTATGAAAACGAGCTAGTTAGTTTCCCCTAGAGTTCACTAGGGTGGGAGAGGTTATTTCAGACAAAGTAGGAATCTGAATTTTTGTAAGATTTCCTGAGTTTTTCAAATACCATGAAGGTCAAACAAGGCAGCTTGGCGAGCTAAATCTAGTGAACAATGTTAGGTAACTTATTGCATAAGAATGCTGTTAAAATAAATTCAGGCAAGTTCTAGGGTTTAAATTATTCTAATTTAAAATTCTAATTTACAGTTGGTTATTCCTCCTATGGGTTACATTCCTTGAGGATAATCCAGTTAATTTTTAATCTCAGGCTTTCTCTTGCCACCCCTCAGAACCTTGAGTCCAGCTTTCTCCTAAAGTAGCTGGGAATCCAAGGTGTGGTTAGGAATAGCTCCCAGCAAAACCCAGACAATCAAGTTGGGGATGTGTGACTAAAACCCCACTGTGCAAACCAACATGTGATTTAAGTGCTAAACTGTGAGATGCCAACTATGGACAGTCCAGGATTATGGAAGCTCAGTGTGGGCAGCAACGACCAGAAAGAAACAGCCTTATGCATGAACAAAGGAAGATCTGGCTCAGCCTTAAAGCACATGTACAATAGAGACAGAGGGGAAGAGGGACAAGGAGTTGTATAAACAGAAAGACAGGGTGAGCTCTGCACGTGCTGCGATGAGACCAGACCAGGTAACTCAACAAGAAGAGTGGACACTGTGGAGATCTGGGGAAGATAAATTCACATAGCTAAACACGGGCCCAGACTATGAATAGCTCATTTTTTCTTTAAGAATGTACCCACTACTGGAATTATGTGCCCCAGGGTTCCTCATCACTTAGTGTGGAGAAGAAAGAACAAACCACGTTAGGAATAGTGCTTCTGAAGAACAACTGTGAGATTTCTCCAGGACAAGCTTTCGTTGTGTTCATCTGGGAATTCTTAGCACCTAGGATAGTATCTGGCACATAGTGAGTGTTCTAAAACTGCTTGGCAAGTAAGTGATTGAACAATAGCCTCATAGCAATAGCCCAAAACAGCAGGCCTGGACTGTCTTTAACAACAAAAAAGGATGCATGAATCTGGTTGAGAGCTCACAATCTATAAACACCATCAAACAGATCTGTTTTATCCCTTCCCCACTCACTCCTGTTACCTTTAACCGTCCTTTTACTATGCACAATTTCTTATTAAGCTTGATGGTGCAAAATTCTAAATAACAACTTATTCTTTGTAATTTATTTATTTATTTGTTTTTATTTTTGGCTGTGTTGGGTCTTCACTGCTGCACGCGGGCTTTCTCTAGTTGGGGCGAGTGGGGGCTGCTCTTCATTGTGGTGCGCGGGCTTCTCATTGCCGTGGCCTCTCTTGTTGCAGAGCATGGGCTCTAGGCATGTGGGCTTCAGTAGTTGTGGCACACAGGCTCAGTAGTTGTGGCTCACGGGCTCTAGAGCACAGGCTCAGTAGTTGTGGCACACGGGCTTAGTTGCTCCGCAGCATGTGGGATCTTCCCAGGACAGGGATCAAACCCATGTCCCCTGCACTGGCAGGCAGATCCTTAACACTGCACCACCAGGGAAGCCCTGTAATTTATTTTATTTTTATTTTTTTAAAAGGCAAATGGAGATATGAAGCGTTGCTTAGTTCATACCTACAGACAAGAGTTGTTCCCATCAGCATTATTTACCAAACAAGAGTGAGAATGGTCCATTGCAGGTAACCAAGAATCCTATGGTAAATCACTTTAGACCATGATTTATTACATATCTTTTTTTCCCAACCTGTTTCCTAATACTCAAAATAAAATAAACCTGCCCTGTTAAGAACTCTATCGAGATCCTAGAAAGTCCTTTAACATTAACTTCCCCTTGGCACTGAGTTCACTGCCTCACATTTATTAATGAGTTCTTTCTAAAGTCTAATATACTGGAACAAAGCTAGCTTAAATTTATTATATAAGGAGACACTTCATAGTTACTTATTTAGACACCTATGAACACACAGAATAAGGAGATTAATAAAAATCATGTGTACACACCAATAAAAATATGACTTGTAATATTTCTATTATGTAGCAAACCTGGTCCTGTTTTTGAGAAAGCGAACTTCATTCTTGAGGAAGTTTTAAGGTATAGCATATTATACATTATACACAGCTGGTTCTAAATAAGTTGGCAAAAACAAAAGTGAAACTCAACCACTGACATGGTCAATGAGGAAAACAATGAAATACATATAGAAAGACTCTTCCAACTAAACTAGTCCAATCTGAAGAGAGTCAAGTGGCTAAGGCTTCCTTAGCATTCCTTTTGCCAAAAGGTATACCTGCATTCCAACTTACTTATATATTTTCCTCTTTAAAAAAAAAAAAGATATCTAACAATGGTAAATATGAAGATCCCAAAAAGATTAACTACAATAATATCAATATATACCTCGTAACTATTGCTTTGAGTCTTGATATATACTACTATTTCAAATGATTCCGATTGAATGATGTTTTTTGGTGTCTACTTCAATTCTGTAATATTCATGTAATGTACATCTTTTAAAAGTGTTAGCAACACATCGAGTTTAAAACTCAGCATGATTTCAATTTAATTTGAGGAAATTTCTCATATTAAAACAGAGACTAAAGAGCCCACTAAAGTGTCCGTTATATCTGGCAAAACGACATTTTAAAATTATCAAGAAAGAATACATGAAACGTTCAAGGAAAAAGTTCCCATACAAGATATCATGATTGTTTAGAATGAATATAGCATGCATAATTTTCTTATAAATGAGAAATGGGATGTACTGAGCTGACTGTATTATATTAGATTAGCTTCCGTAACTGCGAAGCCAAGCTCTTAACGGCCATTATCTAGTCTCCACGTTCCTGAATGAATTAAAGGTTTCCACCGAGCTTCCTTTCCAACACAGGAAATCCTGTTGGAGTCCCCCCTGCAAGTATGCGTCATGCCCACAGCTTTTCATTTTGCAACCTCTGAAAGGCCAACATTAGCTGTGTTTTACAGGAAGTTCTTCCTTTATTCCCCCAGTAGTTTGCAGGGTAAACTTTGGTTAGATACAAGATCAGCATAAATTGAGCTCTGCTTTCTTATCACAGTGAAGCAGCTGTGCTGAGGGTGAGACTTTCCCCCCAACCCTATGTGCCCAAACCTTTCTTTTTCTCAGCATTTGAAATATATTCAGCCTCAGGTGCGTGGGCCTGCTGTGCCCTCTTGTTTCTCTGATTTCTATATTAGTATCTAGAAATACCTTTGAAAAACATCAAAGAAAAAAAATCTATTTCCCTCCCCCAAATCCAAATCCAAACCAAAATGAAATCCCCAGAAAGACTTGTATTAGTTAACTGTGCTCCCAAATTGAATTTAAGGCTCAAAATAAAGACACATGAAAATGCAATTAAATGACATCTAATGCAGAAACATTTTACTAGGTGGAGAACACCACAATTTTAAGAGGACTGTGGGAAATCATGCTATTTTAAGACACATCTGAAATAGCAGGCAAGATAAATTGGGGTTGGTACCCAAGGAGTTCTTGAGAGCACGTCCAAGAGTTAATGCCTAATTAGAAAGCTCATTGAATTCCTTTTAGAGGAATTTTTTTCACCTCCTCCCACAGACAGTGCACAGGTGTCACTGATGAGAGTGAAAATATCCCTTTGTTCCAAATAACCAAACCATTATAATAAAGTAGCAGTAGGAAAGTTGAGAGCACATATGGTATGTCCAAACGTGATTCTCCTAAGTGTTGCTGCAGTAGCCTTGGTTCATATACTATTATCTCCCCCAAATTTGGCTGCACAAATCGTTACGGAGCACATTAGAGCCTAATTCCCAAACAAAAGTATTCTTCTCAATTTTATTCCTATCAAAAACACATCAAAATAGCACATATGTCCTAGTAATAGGCTTTAGGGTGATGAGATCTTTTATTTAAAAACAGAAAATCTGACCCAATTCAAGGATTCTATTTACATTACAAAAGAGTTAATTAGTAACATGATGATGATCTCTTCCTCAGTGTTAATTAAGATTCTATTTACATCTATGGTCTAAAGAGAGGTCCACCAGTTCAGTCCACCCTTACCACCATTCCCCAGAATACTGCCACCCACACTGTATGGTGACAATGAAAGGTTCATACAGTTCATGGGGAACAGGGCTCTCAGATCAAGTAAGTCTGGGGAATCAAATCCAGTGTGAAGTATTTTCTAAACATTTTTGGTCCTGGAACCAAGGTTCCCCAAAGTTATTTGACTACAGAATCTTCTTTTCAAGTAGTAATTCCAAATTTAACAACTCCAGCTTAGCATTCTTGGGAAGATATTAGAAAATGTTGCTTTTTTGAAAAGATCATAAGATAGTGGCCATTGGCCAATTAATTCCTACCCATGGCCGTATTCTATCTCGCACGTATAAAGTTGTAAATAAAACTTCAGCCAATAGTGGAAATTTGGAGATTTCACATAAACATCTAGGTTTACGGATACTCCACTCCCGCATGGTGATGCTGGCGGAAGCTTAGCAGTGGATTGAGACCCTTTAGACGGAGTACAACACGTTCTTCAGTTTGATAAAGTCCTCTTCATTCTCCACAGTCTCTTCGAATTCACAGTCTGCTTTGCGCATGGACGTTACCTGCCTGCCGCTCCCAGGCATTTATCTGCCTTGGAGACTCAGTGAAGAAGAAAGGGGGACATGACGAAGGCACCGGAAGCCTGCTCCCCTGAGTCGATCAAGTGTAGGTATAATGAGAAAGCTCATCCCTTGTAAACTTCGGAACTTTTCATGTCACACCTTCTCTCCTCCAGTGCTCAAGATCTGTACCTAGACTGTGTACTCCCACCAGATAGTTCAACCAGAATGTCCTGCAATATATCTTCTATGCTAAATTCTCAACGTCATCATGCTGTTATTAACAAGAACAAATTATTGAGCACTAAGTTCTAGGCACTGGGCTAATAACCTAGTACTATACCATTTAATTCCTATAGCAACTCTATGGCCTAAAGTCCTTTCATTATCCCCCCATTTACTGATGAGAAAACAAGGTTAGACTGGCCAAGGCAGAGCAGAGCAGGCCAACTGTTGCCGGAGCTCGTGGTCTTAACCATTACACATTACACAGCCTTATTGAAAAAACTGGCTCCGGTGAAGAGCAGACCTGAGGAAGAAGTCTGGCAGAAGGCAATGCCTTATGGTAGACCCAGGAATAAAGAAGACAGTTACCTGCTGTTGCAGGGTCAGAATTCACTCACAGGTGAATCTGAGACACCACACATGCTTGAATTCCCCATGAAGCAAGCAAAGAGGCAACACCCTCAACTGCAAATACTTTTCAGTAGCAACCAAGCGAACAGCTCTAAGTTAACAATTTCTTTCTACCTTTATATGAGCTCTTCAGGCATAACGTGAAGCAATTCACAGATGTTGCAGGATATGTCTCATTTTACGCAAAATGAAACCAGAGCTCTGTTCAGCTTAAAGGACTTGTCTTAGACCTTATAGCTTATGTAACCGGGTAAATGGTGAATGTGGAGTTCAAGTTCAGATCTCTGGATTCCAGATCTAGATTCATAGTAAGTAACTCTGGCATGGAAAGGGGTAGAAAAGCATTGTCCAATAGACCTTTCTATGGTGATGGGAATATTTTATATCTATGCTGTCCAATTCGTATCCAAATGTGGTTGTGTGACTGAGAAACTGAATTTTTAAGTATACTTATTTAAAATTAATTTTTATTTAAATTTAAACAGTCAGCTATCTATCTAGAGATAGCATCAGACCCCACGGGTTAAGGGCTCAGTCCTACAAGACTGCTCCCACTTCAGATGCCAACTGCAAATCCAGGTTGTCACCTGGGCTTCTGACCAACCAGCTGTCAACAGGCTACTCCCAAGACCCCTATACATTTAAATTTAAATACTGATTAGTTGCTACTTGTGATATTGTGATTTATAATAATATATATTTTGGTCCTTGTCCAGGGTTCCTGACATGTAGCTCCTAAAACCCTTGGAATTTCATACGTGATAAGAGCAATAAACTGAAATGAGAGTCTTTTGTTATTCGTGAGCCCCTTTCAACCACACCTAAGTTTATGTTAATGAGGTGACTTCTGTAATGCTCCCATGGTGGGGACTGGTAGCAGGGGAACCAATCTTGTGATCAGTGGGTTGAAACTTTCAATCCCACCCCGCTCCTCACCTCTGGAGGTGGGGGGCAGTGAGAGGGATAGAGGTTGAACATTCATTGGCATCTGGAAGAACCGCCAGCTTGGATGTTTTATACATCCAATTACAATAACAATCCAACAGCGGAATGTTATTAGTAGTTAAGGTCATCTCCTTCTCCCCCCACCCCCCGCTTGTGTGCTTGTTTTAAATCAAGGGCTAAAATCTTCCCCTCTTTTGGACGTGAGAGAAGTAACTGAGAAAAGCTATTGCCAATTATAATTAGCTTTTGAGGACAATTAAATGTTGTTTACAAGTTAAAGAATAAAGGTATATTATGAACTCTTTAAAAAAAAAAAAGGCCAGTGATTTAATCAATCATGCCTATGTAATGAAGCCTCCATAGAAACCCCAAAGGAAGGGATTCGGAGAACTTCCAGGTTGGTGAACACATGAAGATGCTGGGAGGGTGACCCACCTGGAGGGGGCTCATAAACGCTGCACTCCTTCCCCCTTACCTTGCCCTCTGCATCTCCTCCATCTGGCTGTTCCTGAGTCGTACCCTTTTATAATAAACCAGTCATCGAGTATGTACACGGTTTTCCTGAGTTCTGTGAGCCATTCTAGCAAATGGTTAAACCTGAGGAGGGGTTCAATGGAACCCCCAATTGATCGCTGGCTGGACCTAGCCCAGGTGACTTGGAATTGGCAGCTGAAGTGGGATGGGGGCAGACTGTGGGGTCTGACGCTATGTCTAGGGAGTGTCAGAATCGAGTTAAATCGTAGGACACCTAGCTGGCATCTGAGAATCGCTTGGTGTAGGAAAAACCTTCACACATTTGGTAACCAGAAGTATAGAGAGCAGAGCGTAGAGGAGAAAAAACAGAATTTCCCCTTACATTGCTGAACTGTACGACAGAGGGCTAAAAGTTCTATAGATCTTTTTAACCACGCCTACTACTGTGTGTGGACCATGAAATATATTTTCATGGAGGCGCTGTACCTCCCATATGGGATAAGCAAATGATCAGTCTTGGTTTGAACACTAAGTTTCATATTATGCTATCAAGCCGTATCTTAAAAAGCAAGAGTGTTGTGAACACAGTGAGTGCTCAATAAATGTTTTCTTCAGTAAACAAATGAAGCCTTTTGTTTCCTGGTGCACAAAGAACTCAATAATATCAAATGCAGCTTCAGTAACAGAGTTCTAATGAATATTAAAATGCGTTGAAATGTTCAGAGCTAATAAAAATTAACATAGCTGACTTACATGGGGATTTGCCCAAGGTCACTTAGCAAGGGACTTTAGGCAAGTCACCTGGCCTCACCAGTTTCAGTTTTCCCTTCTGTGGAATGAAGGGGTTGGCCCATTGATTCCTAGTCATTTTCAGCTGTCACATTCTGTCACACGTCATGAGCACTCAGTAAACCTTTTCTATTTAATAAGTGTAGCTGAGTACACAGCTTAAAGTGATAAAATCAGATCTAGAACCTTTTTTATTCTTTTCACTGAAACCCTTTGCCACCTTGCAGTTATTAATGCAGGAAAGTACATTTTGATCTCTTTTTAGCCAGAGATGCCCCCTCTCCCCGCTGCTACCTACCATACATATAATGACTCGTAAGCCCGACATTTGCCGAGCCTCATTTTCTTATGATAATGGGCCCAGCATTGTTCTTCTCAGTTCTTCAATTTCCTTATTCATTCAATTCGGCTTGAAATAGAAGCCTCCTCCATTTAAGCCCCAAAATGACACCCTGTTTTTAGTTGACATATACAACATGCATTTTCCAATAAACTAAACAACGTCTGATCGGGGAATGGGTCGGGAAAGCAGAATAATCGCAGTCCAAATAACTACAGCAGCAAAAGACTGGATTCACTAGGCAACAGCTCGGATGTACAGCACGGGGGCTCCAAAGATCCTAATTTTGTACTTGGGTTTACTATGTTGCTCTTCTTCTAAATGCCTACGTAACTGGCCAGCCAAGCTTAGTCTCAGACGGCATGCAATCAAAGTTACTATGTTGCTCTTCTTCTAAATGCCTTCGTAACTGAGCAGCCAAGCTTAGTCTCAGACGGCGAGCAATCAAAGGAAACAACGGGCCACAGCAAACAACTTCAAAGCCTTGGCGCCACTTAGGTTAATAATATATAATTGCTACACTTTCTTTTAGCACGGTACTTTTAATTAAATGCGCTGAAGACTCTATCTACCGACTTATTTTCAACCATAGGCAGCCATTTTGCACTCTGAAATGAGGCATCTACAATGTGCCTTTTTTCAAGAAGTATTCCTCTCCTCATGACATTTCCTGTAACACTCACTGGCTTTGAGGTAGGAACAAGCCTCTAGTTTCTAAACCCACCTTCGGAGATAGCATTCAAAGACAGAGCGAACGGTAGCTTTAAAGAGCTACACAAAGCCCTTATCAAGGTGGTATAAATCAGGTGCTATCAACTTGCCATACTGTATCCCCAGGGGATGAAAACAGCAAAGAGCCACAAGAGGCAAAAACACATGGAAAAGAAAAAGGGTTGGGAAAACATCACTTTTATTCTATTAAAATATACAAAAACTATACAATATACCCCAAAATATCAAAAAATCTTCCATTCCTAACACTAAACAGAGACAAGTGAGAGGTGAAAACTTTGATTCCACAGCATCATGATTTAAGACTTTTGTCTAGAATATTTTTCAGTAATTTTCATAATGAAATTGGTAACAATGATTCAGCGTGAACAATAATTCAGTGTTACATAGTCTAGGACTTCATTAGTTTTAGGGGCTGCTCTTCACTAGCCCTATTTGAGATTAAACCACAGCATTTAGAAATTTGCCAGTAACCACCAGATAAACTAAAAACCGAAAATTTAAAAATGGTTGACCCGGGGCTTCCCTGGTGGCGCAGTGGTTAAGAATCCTCCTGCCAATGCAGGGGACACGGGTTCAAGCCCTGGTCCGGGAAGATCCCACAAGCCCATGCGCCATAACTACTGAGCCTGCACTCTAGAGCCTGCGAGCCACAACTACTGAGCCCACGTGCCTAGAGCCCGAGCTCCGCAACAAGAGAAGCCACGACAATAGAAGCCCGTGCACCACAACGAAGAGTAGCCCCTGCTGGCCACAACTAGAGAAAACCTGCGTGCAGCAACGAAGACCCAATGCAGCCATAAATAAATAAGTAAACAAACAAACAAAATAAAAATGGTTGACCCTATAGTTCAAGACTGGAGGTAGGGAGAGGATGGTTGATTTTCATTATAAGCTAGTTTGTTCTACTTCTTTTTTAATTATGTGCATAAACTACTTTGATAATTGTTTTTTTTAAGTTACAAGACTAAATTTTGGAAAAGAGAGTCTACAAGAGAACTTCCAGAATACTTTTTTCCCCTACCATCTCCATAGCTATACCATACTTTTCGGACAGGAGGAAGGCAGATTTACCTCCTTTGCCAATATTTTTTCCTGAATATACTAACATCCTTCACATGTTAACAACCCATCAACAGCTTCAACCAGTTCAACAACATTCCCTCCACGTCAGCTCTAGGTGAAGAGATGTACCAAGTGCTAGGGATCCAATGATCACTGGAACGAGAGTAATCCCACTCAGCTGTAAGGTCTTCCACTGACGAAGGGAACTATGCTGCCAGACACAGGAGGGATTCAGAGGAGGGCGTGATCAGCTTTGATGGGGGTCAAAATCAACCTCCAGAGAAAGGGGTGAGTGTGGAGATGACAGAAAGAACAGTGGGGAGTCAAGTGGCTGGGTGGGTGCATCACCTACGGAATGGGTGGGCTGGGGGCGAGCAAGCAATAACACTGGAAGAATGAGGGGCGGCAAGAGAGCAGCTGTCTGGCAGCAGAGGAGTTTCCTCTGGTAACAAGGACTCAGGCATGGAGGTGAAGGCCCCTGGACTTGGGCAGTGAGGACTTGCAGAGAGGTATTGAAGGCCTCAGTGACTGTGTAGGAGCGGCCCAGAACCAAGCACAGGAGAGTCCCGAGGAATGACAGAGGGAGGGGTCTAGCAGGCGGCCTGACCTCCGGGAAGAGGGAGGCCTTCTGTACCAAGAAGGAAAAGAAGGAGTCTGGAATCAGCAGTGTGGAGCCAAGCAGGGCCTTTCCTGCTTCCCAGGCTGGGAGAGTGCAGGGCTTCCTCTAGAGAAGGCCACGGAGGATAACACGGAGGATGTGTTATCCTTGGAGATGAGAGGAGATGGCAGAGACACAAAGTTCTGGACGAACAGCCTAAGAGGTTCCCGAGGCTGGGGCATTTACTTACAATGCAACTGCCATCAGTTTTCCACAGGGCCCAGCAGAAGAGGACGGGAAAGGGGCAGAGCAGAGAGCCACGCTGGGAGGACGGCATCCTGCCTTCTGGGGGGAATGAAACTCACTGGTCACGTGGACGTGCCGTAACCCAGGTGAAAAGCTTTCGTTCTGCCAATATGGGTGCTCAGGCAGGCGGGTCCTGCAGGGGCGCAGGTGGTGTTACTTAGGTCTGGTCTGTTCTCCCGCCTCATCCTGGATACAGCTGAGCATCAGAGGCGGGATGTCAGTGAGGGGCTGTGGAGGCAGGGGCCACACCCCCAGCTTCACCATACACTGCTCATAGCACAGTCCTCTTAAAGAGCTCCAATTTCAGGGCTTCCCTGGTGGCACAGTGGTTGAGAGTCCACCTGCCGATGCAGGGGACGCAGGTTCGTGCCCTGGTCTGGGAAGATCCCACATGCCGCGGAGCGGCTGGGCCCGTGAGCCATGGCCGCTGAGCCTGCGCGTCCGGAGCCTGTGCTCCACAACGGGAGAGGCCACAGCAGTGAGAGGCCCGCGTACCACAAAAAAAAAAAAAAAAAAAAGAGTTTCAATTTCAATGGTCAGCTACTCTCACAAATTCCCACAATCGGAAAATGCAAACTTTTGCATTAACATGGATTATTTTTCTACTGTGGAAACAAAACTCAAATTTGTGCTAGTAGCCACTGCAGCAAGTGGCATGAAGGAGGGAAAACACACACCTCAGGAACATTCCCTCACGCCGGCCACTTACATACACCCTTTCTACCGGCTTACTCTCCCCTGCCCTTTGGCCTCTGTCAACATCTGTTTCTACAGTGTTAAGTGTGGCTCTCAAACAAACCCGTCTACTCCTTTCCGATAAAAACAGCACTGGCCTCTTGGGGTTGGGGAGGAGAAGGGTGATCTAAGATTAACGCTGTTATTCTTCCCCTTCTCTGGGGCAGGTATCAGGGCCTGGAGTACTCCAGAAGTACCTGCAAAGTCAAGAAACCTATTAAATGTGAACCTGCAGCCCTCTGAAAAAGAGACCGAAGGGAGGGAAACTACAGGCCAGTTAGGAAGAAATACCATGGAAAGACGGCATAAAGCAAATGAAAGATTAGCTCGTCGTAAATGCACAATAACCTCAGACATTCTCATACAACCTATAGCTAAGCAGTATTTAGTATTTACCCTATTAGTTCATTCAACAAATAGGTATTCTGGGCCTACTGTGCGAGAGGCACCAGTTAGGTGCTTGGGCTAAGACACAACTATTTGGTATGACACAGGCATGACACCCACGAGGATTCAGGTTCTTTGGAGGGAAAAGCCCGTCTGGTTGTTACCTGTGTTCTTCCCACACTACCCACTCACGCCCAAATAACAAAGGTCTTCAAAAAACAAAAACAGAAAACTCTGAAGCCATTGTTATTTATTTTTTTTATAGCACAAGCTCTTGCATTGCATTCCATTATTTTTACAGAGCAAATCTCTCAAAAGCTGCACGGCATTACATTTCTTAATAGTAGCCGCAGCTGCTGCGTGTCTCTTTATTTGACTGGGCAATTCACACGTGATAGGCTGTTTGAAAACCTACTTGAGAGGAGGAGATCAGGAGCCCAGTCCAGAACTGCCACCACCTCCTCTACTCTCTAAATCCCAGTTTGGAATTCTGAAAGGAGTTTAAAGTTTTTTTTTTTTTTTTTTGCGTTACGCGGGCCTCTCACTGTTGTGGCCTCTCCCGTTGCGGAGCACAGGCTCCGGACGCGCAGGCTCAGCGGCCATAGCTCACGGGCCCAGCCGCTCTGCGGCATGTGGGATCTTCCCAGACCGGGGCACGAACCCGTGTCCCCTGCATCGGCAGGCGGACTCTCAACCACTGCGCCACCAGGGAAGCCCTAAAGCTCTCTTGCAGGGGCCCGCCAATGAGTCAGGGAATCTTCAGGGATGGCAAACGTGTCTCTGTCCCTCTGTCATTCCCTCCCTCCCTCACTCCTTCATTCCTTCCACAAACGTGTGGGGCACTGAGCATCCGCTCTGAGCCTGGCCCTGCCCTAAGCACTTGGGTCGCAGGCATGAGGAGGTTATAAGATAGATGTTGTTCCCATGCACACAGGGAGGGGAAGGGCTTTCAAGGCAGAGGGCATGGCAAGTGCAGAGGATGGGGGGAGGCTGGTAGGGCCACAGGAAGCAAAGTTTAGGAAAACAAGACGCTGTGGGCAGGGTTGAGGGTGTGTTTTTCTTGGACCAGTCCTGCACCCTCCACTGGCCCTCTCCATTCATGGTCCATCCCAGCCACCAGGTACAAGCTTGGTGCCAAGCAGAACCCTGCCTGGTGTTTGCAAGGGCCTGCTGTGGCCCAGGTGCCCATGAGGACCACGGGGGACTGGGTGGCAGGTTGGGGGTACCATGGAGGGGCTTCGCCCTGTCATGAGCTGTACTTTTGGCCAAAATGTAATTCTGCTGTTCTGCAGCAGAATTACCTAACAATGTGGGGCCAGTCTCATCCTCACGGGGTAAAAATGGAAGAGAGTGACATGTGCCTGGATAGTTGGAAGTGGCCCATTCTCTTAGTTTTAGGCAGAATTTTTCAGTCAGTGAAAAAAAAAAAGTCTCTCTAATACAGAGAGACAAGAAACATGCCATTAAAAGCTCAGCATTTTTCTAGTTTTAGAAAAATGTCAAGGAGTAGTGGGCAGGGTTGAGGGTGTGTTTATCTTGGACCAGTTCTGCACCCCTGCTGGCCTTTTCCATTCATGGTTCATCCCAGCTGCCAGGTGCAGGCTTGGTTCCAGGCATAATCCTGCCCCGTGTTCACCATGGTTCTACCCTGTGGTGGAAGAAGATGAAAGCCCAGAAGTGCCTGATGCCTTGGACATGTTACCCTGTGATTTGGTCCATCTTGTGCTTTATGGCAAACCAACCTGGAAAAGAAAAATCTCCTTGTTCCAAACAAGATGAGTCAATGTCTGATGCTGCAAGGGCCAGTCTCTATAAACAGAAACTAAATCCATAGACACGGAAAAGCCACCACAAACTCAACACTATTCAGGGCAACAGATGAAAAAGTCAGGATCTCCACACAGGGCTCTAGAGTCTCTGTGGAAATTCATATCAGAGCTGGAGGAATGCGTGTGAAAGGTTAAAGACGTGGCAGCATCTGGAGACAGCTATGATGCTAATGACCAGGCAAGAGGAGCTAGGAGGGAACTGACTGATGTTGCAAAGTTAAGTGTATATTTCAACAACCAGAATACAGAGAAAAATCAATTCTACACCAACATTTCTAAAAAAAGAGGACACAAAGCAGACTTGACAGATCATCTCAAATGTCTTCAGATGGTGTGAGCCTCAAATGAAAGTACAGTTTGAAATCTTCAGGAGAAGGGAAAGGAAAAGGCTGAACTTTGTCAAGAACGAACAGAACTTTTCAGGCTACTATTACCTTCGAGGCAGATCATGAAATAAAGCAAGAGTAGGAAAGTTCTGGAGCAGATGACAGGATGAGTCACGTGGATAAAGAGCTGGAAGCCTTAAAAAGCCATTCAAACACCTTGAAGGAAGGCTGGAAAGAGCCACTTCTTCTTCTCAAAGCAAACTCTGTTCCTTGAACTAAAAGTTCACCATCACAGGGTGAGGGTGTGGGAGGATATTCTCATCTCAAGACAGGAGGCTACAGACCTGAGACTACTCAACAGCGATTAAACTCGAGCTCCTGAAGTGGATCCTCGTGCATCTGATGAGCCAGGTGGCACAGCTGCTCCCACCCCTGGGCACCGGCTGCTACTCCTTTTGAGACAGGAAGGTCTCAAACCCTTCCCTCTCAGATTCTCTCCTTGGATGCCAAACCTTTTGCTTCCTCCATTGCCAAATCCGAAGTTTTCAGTGGAGGGACTTCCCTGGTGGTCCAGTGGTAAAGAATCTGCCTTCCATTGCAGGGGACTCGGGCTCGAGCCCTGGTCAGGGAACTAAGATCCCACATGCCGCGGGGCAACTAGGCCCGCGCGCCACAACTACTGAGCTCGTGCGCCTCAACGAGAGAGCCCACGTGCCGCAAACTACAGAGCCCACACACCCTGGAGCCCACACGCCACAGCTAGAAACCCACACGCCACAGCTAGAAACCCACACGCCACAGCTAGAGAGAGGCCTGCGCACCGCAACAAAAAAGATCCCGCATGCCTCAATGAAGAGCCCGCACCACAACTAAGACCTGATGCAGCCAAAAATAAATAAATAAATAAATTTAAAAATAATAATAACAAAGTTTTCAATGCATCCAAAGGTGGCATTTATGGGAAGAGGATTTCCTCTTCCTCTTCCTCCTCCAGAAAGCATGGATAACCCCTGTCTACCACCTGCCACCCTCCACGAGCACAGGCTGGCTTTCCATCAAGGGGCTCTTGTCCTTATCCTTCTAGTGGTTAGGGACACCCCCATGCAGAATATGGAAGTCTGCTCCCTTCTGGGGGATGGGGGAGGGAGGTGGGGTCACTGAGCTACCCCATGACCCCACTGGTCAAAATTCTGACATACAGGACTTTGAGTCATTTTGCATCTTTTTCTTCTGATGTATTATTGAGTTATTTACACTGAGTCAAAACACAAAACAAAACAAAACAAATCTCTTTTACATAGTGGTTATGCTTTTGCCCAATTGCAATGTGATATGATGTTTACACAGTATTTGGTGAAAAGAGATAGTTTAAATTATTCTCTAGTTTAAATTATTCTCATTATTATACATTCTAAAAAATATAAGCAGCAAAATTGAATGTGACGAGCCAGGCCATTACTCCCTAATGATTTGTTCTCCACAAGCAGTTCAGCCACAGGGGACATTTGAAATAGCAAAGTGCTGCTCTTCCTGTCAATGGCTCTACAGGCCACAGTAGTAAGAGAAAGGTCAAAAGTTCCCTGTTGGCCTCTGTAAACTTTAGTTGCTTTAAAAAAATCTACTTGAATAATGTAGGAGTCAAACCTAACAATGATATTCAACTACAGCATGTAAAAATCTCAGTGACTAATGCTCTCCATACCGTTTGCTGTATGCATTCAAAAGGATTTCCCTTGAAAGGAAATGTCAAAATCAAAGGATGTCTTGTTGAACGGTGAGCAAGCCCTGGGTGGGGTTGTCAGCGTGAAGACTGTATTCTGGTACTAGAGGCATTTATACACGTTCAGCAATTTTGTATATGCAAAATGTCATCTACTTCTAGTCAGAATATATATTTTTTTAAGCTTCCAATTTAGGAAGATGTTTGGTCATAGGAGCAAGAGCATTTGCAATGAGATACGTGTCAGAGTGCACCATATGGAACACTTCAAACAACAATGAAAAACCAAGTTTCTTTCTAACTTCCCGTTAAAAGATGTACTTTGGTAAATTACATTTGCTACTATAAAAATGTGTTCTGTTTCAAGAGAAGCTTTGGGAATAGCCTGGGATGGACAAAGGGCAGGTCCATCTGTGACCAAGAAACAGTCCTATCATTTAATAAACTGAGGCAGGTTCAATCACACCACCATGTGCCCTGCTGAGTTGTTCATTCTCCTTTGAAAACTTCGTGAAAATGAAGACATTCAGGGCTAAATGGGAAAGATCCCTGCTGGCCTGACCCTAAATGGGGATAATGGTGTTGGCAGGTGGGCCCACATGCCCTGCTAGACAGATGTCAGCTTGGCAGCCTGTCACCCCGACTGGGAAGGATAACTCTCTGATCGCATGATGAACCAGATCTGTACTTTCCCTGGGTTGTAATTGGATATCTCCACACATGCTTCAGGAGCCAGTGATGGTCTCTAGGTAGCCCTTTAACAGATCACAGAAGTTTCTGCTGCTGACTGCCCACTGGCCTTGGAAATTTCCTCCATGAAATGTCTACAAAATGTCATGGACTAAGAGTTTCAAGAGAATTGTTCCCGGTCCTGTGAGGCTATGCCATTAATATTTGGGTACCTAGTAAATAAAACAAAGGCACCCTGTTTGTTTTTAGCCATCCAGAAAGTTAGTTAATTTGCAAAGCAGTTGCTTGATTTTAGCAAACATTCTGTGAATAAATTGAATAAATCTGCTAGCTATAATAAAAGACTTAGATTCAATGTGACTTTTTAATGTCTGTCATTTTGAGCAATTAGAGTGAATAACAGATGTTTGGTCTTTAAATTTTTTAAATGATAAAAGCCTTTTAGCAGAAACAGACTCATAGATAGAGAGAACAAACTAGTGGTTATCAGTGGGGCGAGGGAAGGGGGTAGGGTAAGAGAGGGATAGGGAACTAAGAGGTACAAGCTATTATGTATAAAATAAATAAGTTACAAGGATATATTATAAAACACAGGGAATACAGCCAATATTTTATAATAACTATAAATGGAGTATAACCTTTAAAAGTTGTGAGTCACTATGTTGTACACCTGTAACTTAGATAATATTTGACATCAACTATATCTCAGTTAAAAACAATAAATTAAAAAAACAAATACCTTTTAGCAACATTATAAGCATTGGAAAGTGAAGGGAAAAAGAGGCATCCTTAATTCCAACACTATAGCATAGTGATTATTCATCTTAAGATGCATAATTTACTTAATTTTATATTATATATTATATAAATTATACTCATGCTATACATATTAACTCTATATTCTGATTTTTCATTTCTTTTCTTTTTTTTTTTTGCGGTACGCGGGCCTCTCACTGTTGTGGCCTCTCCCGTTGCACAGAGCACAGGCTCCGGACACGCAGGCTCAGCAGCCATGGCTCACGGGCCCAGCCGCTCCGCGCCATGTGGGATCCTCCCGGACCGGGGCACAAACCCGTGTCCCCTGCATCAGCAGGCGGACTCTCAACCACTGCGCCACCAGGGAAGCCCCTCATTTATTTTCTATATTGCTAGTTTTCATATATTGTATTCCACTGAATTAGCAGAATTTGTTTAATGGTCTGCTTATTATTTTTGCTAGAGTTTTAGCAATTTGTTTTAATAAACTATAAATCACCTCTCAATGTTAAGTGTTGAAAAGTTAAAGATAACTTTTATTACAAGAATTCCAGAAGAATAAATTAACATATATAAAATAGTTAAGAAGGGCAGAAATATGTAAATTAGTACTCTGCACATATAAATAGTTTTCAAATACAACTGCTATTGAAGGCTGTCATTTCTTTTCAAAAGTGTAACTACACCAACAAACAATCTATACACACTTAAGCGGTAATAATGCATGCTAAAGAAATACTGACACCACTAAACACTGTACATGAATTGTCACATTTAATCTTCATAATCATCTATGCCTCCATACTATTATTACCCCCATTTTACAGATAAGGAAAAGTGAGGCTCAAAGAGGCTAAGTAACTTGAACGAGGTCACAGAGCTAAGATGGGATTCAAGCATCCTCATCCAAAGCCAACATTTAGTCAAGATGCTGTTAACTTTACTGGTCCCCCAAAGAAAACATAACTGCCAAAAACCTAATCTATTACTGTAAGATATCAACTGATTTTTAAGTTCTTTTTCCTTGAAAATGATTGTTACCATACAAATGATTCTGATCCCCTTTTCCATCCCCATCACAGTGATATTATTCTGTATACATATCATAAAAGATCCATAAGTGGTTTACTGTAATGTGTCAATGACCCATAATAGCCCATGCAAGAACCTGGGTATATTCCAGCCCAGTTCACACACCATTGTGTCTACTTCAGAAAAATCACTATCTATAATCTCAAGAGCTCAATGCCACTGAATTTCAACTAGGGTAAGGTGTGGCCCTGACAGCTTCCAGAAAGTCACTGTGACAGTTTTGAAGGTGGTAGCATCACTGTTGACTAATTTCCTACAACCCTGTTACACAGTCAGCACCAAAAAAATGAGGAATGAGAAAAAGATGACTTCCCAAAATACACAGTCCATGTTCTTCTGGGTTATGGGCATGAAAAAAGTGTTGGCAGCTGTGTGCTGCTCTGGAGTGACCCCCTTCTCCTCCTCCACCCCTCCCAATCTGGTTATGTTTTTGAGAGGAACCCTAGCAAAGTGAAGAGCGTGCAGATAAAGGATGTCAGCCTGGTGAGAGACCTGGACAGCATCGCCTACTCATCCATTCACACATCAGTACATTTTCAAGGTACACCTAGAGTGTGTCAGGAGCCAGGGAGCCAAAAAGAAAAGAAAATAGCTCTTATCCTTATAAAGCTCATAGTTCTCTGGGGGAGTCAGAGAAAATAATGGTGGTATAATAAAATATGTGGTTTAATATAAGTAGTGGGAGGTGCTGTCAGATCACAGAGGATGGAGGGGAAAGTGAGGGGCTGAGATTCCTATATCCACACTCCACGAGGTCTAGGCTCTTAGGATCAGCACTGGACCCACTGGGACCCTCCTGTGAGGGAGATGCGCCAAGGGAGTGTCATCCTGACCTGGAGCAAACCATCAAGGCCTATTCCCTGATGAGAATCTCTGGTTACCTCAAACCAAACCATCTGACTGGGCAGTGGAGAGGGGTTGTGTTGAACAAAGATTTGGGTAAGTAAATAACGTTCACTTGCAGTTGGTGACTACTTTTTAGGAAGGGGGAAACTCACTGTTGTGGCCTCTCCCATCGCGGAGCACAGGCTCCGGACGCACAGGCTCAGCGTCCATGGCTCATGGGCCCAGCCGCTCCGCGGCATGTGGGATCTTGCCAGACTGGGGCACGAACCCGCATCCCCTGCATCGGCAGGCGGACTCTCAACCACTGCGCCACCAGGGAAGCCCTGGTGACTACTTTTTAAGAAGGGGGAAACTCACTGTCTATTTAGTGGCTAATTCTATTCAAGAGAGACTGATGCCGGTATTTTAAAAGAATTCCCATGAACTGGCTTCCTCCTAAACCAGTGATCCTAAAACTGTGGCCAGTACAGATTTACTAATTATTTATTATTTATTAATTTATTATTATTTAATAATAAATTATTTATTAAGTAATCTACTAATTATTTCCCAAAGAAATAAGCAGGCAAATTAGAGTAAGCATTTAGAAACTTGATGTATTTGTTGGATCTCATTTAAAAAAAAATAGGGCTTTGCATGTGTTCTGTTTATTTCATTTTTGTAATAAATTCATTTTATTATATTTTATGAAAGCATTGGTTCATGACAGATAAGAAAAAAAAGTCTTTCAGCACAAATAGTTTGAAAGGCACAGCTCCAAATAAGTTTGAGTGCTTAAGTACACAGAAATGCATCTTCCCTTTTAAAAAAGAACAAGGAATGTAAAATAACAATGAAGTTTTTAAAAAGCATGTAGCCTTCAGGATAAGATTCTCACCCAAGTTTTTAAGAACTGCTGTTTATTTGTTTTATCTTTTTCAAGCACTGGGCCCCGACACTTTAAATGCATGGGCTCATTCAATCCTCAGAGCAACCCAGCAAGGTAAGAATTATTATTTTACCAATGAGTAAATCGAGCCTTAAGAAAGCCACGTCACAAGCCAGTGACCTATGGCTAGGAGGGGGCAGAGCAGCAAGGTGAACCTATCCAATTGCAAAGCCAAACCTGATACTGTCCAATAGAACTCAAAATCTACTCAGTTACGAATAAAATGGTGTAATGTCTGTCTAATCTCTTAGGCAATCAAGGTATTCCCCATCACCCCACCTGTTCCTAGAGATGTGAGAGAACTAGCTAGAAAACTCAATTGCCATACAGCTTCAGAGATCAAAAGTCGACAGTTTATCCTTTTAGGATAAAATTATAAACAAAAAGAATAGAAAATTATAATGTTTATTTTTTTGGCCAAGCCGGCTTGCAGGATCTTAGTTCTCGACCAGGGATCGAACCCGGGCCCCTGCAGTGGAATCTTGGAGTCCTAACCGCCGGACAACCAGGGAATTCCCTATAATGTTCATGTAGATTTGGATAAACTAAATAATGGACAACTACAACTCTGACAGCAAGAATTTATCTCTGGTTCTAAAAAAAGAGACACCAACATAACGCTCAACTACCTGTGCCCAGGGGTTGGCAAACCACAACCCATGGGCCAAATCCAGCACACAGGCTGTTTTTATAAATAGAGCTTTATTGGAATACAGCCATTCCGTTAATTAAAGTATTGTGAATGGCTGGTCTTGGCTAAAATGGCAGAGCAGAGTAGTTGTGACAGAGACTATAAAACCTACAAAGCCTAAAATGTTTACTTCCTGGCTTTTAACAGAAAACGTCTGTCGACCCCTGTGCCAATAAGACGGGCAACAGCACAGAGTGCAAATCAATAATGTGAGCCTCCATCTCATGTTATGCATTAGGATCAAGAGGCTGATATATCAAAAGTTCTCCAACATTGTTATTAGGCATAGAGAGCTGACTTGCATTCTGTATATGTTTCCCTTGTCAACTTTTTAAAGGAGAGTGTACCCACTAGCTAATTCACCCAAATAAGGATGGTGGAAAGACAGAGGGTTTTAAGAGACCCCCAACATAAAGAGGCTCTATCATCAACTGGGTAATAGCAGTGTATAAGAACTACCACTGACTCCAGACACACATTTTTAGCACGTTCCACATAGTTGTGAGGATTTCAGGTAATCCTCCCAACAACCCCATGAAGGCACGGCCACTGAGACCCAGTGAGGTTCAGAACCTGATTAGAACAACAGTGTCTAAGTTAAGTGAGTGCTTGACCTAGAGTTTGGTCTCAACATAATCTACAACTCTAGGACTTCCCTGGTGGCGCAGTGGTTAAGAATCCGCCTGCCGATGCAGGGGACACAGGTTCAAGCCCTGGTCCGGGAAGATTCCCACATGCCGTGGATCAACTAAGCCCGTGTGCTACAACTGCTGAGCCTGTGCTCTAGAGCCCGTGAGCCACAACTACTGAGCCCGCATGCCTAGAGCCCACGCTGCGCAACAAGAGAAGCCACCACAGTGAGAAGCCCGTGCACCACAACGAAGAGTAGCCCCCGCTCGCCACAACCAGAGAAAGCCTGTGCACAGCAACGAAGACCCAACACAGCCAAAGATAAATAAATAAATAATAAATATATTTTAAAAACATAATCTACAACTCCAAAGTTCACTCTCAGAATCACTTCTCTGTAGTGTTGCAAAGACAGCAACGCCCAAATTAACCTAAATTAATCTAAATTCACCTCAAAATGTAAAGTAACCAGATATGCCCACATTTTATGAAATGAGAATTTGTTTAATATTTTAGACAATCAAAATGAGAAGAGACATTTGTAACCTTGCTATATCGCCTTTGAAAACAAATGCTTTACCCACTGACAATTTTATTTACTTAAATGGATCCATGTTTCTGTTTTAACAAAAGACAGGAAAAAAATGTGACTGAGACACATCTTAATTACAGGCTTTTCTGGTTCTAATATGAACTGTATCTTCCTATTAGATTATACTTTCCAGAAGAACAATGCGCATTTAAATCCTTCTGAAGGGAAAAATACCTTTTAGTGGGTTTATATTTGCAAAGAAATAAGAAAGCATTGGCAGAGAGTCAATATACATACACACACACCAAATACATACACACACCCCAAATAAGTACAGATTACAAAACTAAATAGGCATTTACATCCATTATTTTCATTTCAATATTACTGCTAATTTAGGAGGAGTTGCTCAATTCCAGTCTGGTTCATATAAAAAAAGGTTCATTAATTATTTCCAAACAGATATGGATGCAGTCAACCAAATTGATACAAACTGTAGTGAGAAAATAAATTGTACTTAATCCTAAAAAGTTAAAATACTCCAGTTGGTCATCTAGTTTTGCATAAATGATAAATGAACTGAATCACGTGTGTCTTCAGAGTCAATTTTGATACACATCATTCTGTTTGTCACAGAATTTTAGTCAGAAATACATGTCCCATAGTATACAGACAACTGCTAAATGGAAAAACCATCCTGAATTTTGTAGTATTTAAAGATAATTCTTCTCCATCAAAGGGTTATATGCTTTTTGGAATTTGAGTTTCATAAACACTGTAATTTCACTGTTAAACATATTTACAGGGTCATAAATATTCAAATTATGTAACAAAGATAGTGCAAGCGGCTGATAAAACGTGATTAACATTCATTTACAGTAGCGTGGCAGGCTTTGCCAAATGCTATTTCCCATAACAGGCTATGAGGTTCTGATTGCATTAAGCTTCCTGATTATTCTTTTCTATCCTATGGTATTTCAACACTATTTCTGAGATTCCAAAAATCATCAACAAGTGGATTTTAATGTTTTTTGAAGTTCACAAGGTCTCTGGTTCATATAAATATTTTCCCTAAATGCCTATGTTTTCTGAGTTCATACTTCTGAATTTCTCGTATCCAAAAACAATAGTTACTTTCCAATTCTGCAATCTTTCCAGTTTAACTCTGTAAAACTGAGACCTCTAACAAAAGATTCTTCAAGCTTTTCATGTTGGTTTCATGTAAATAAAGGCACTTTTTTTTTTAAAAAAAAAAGCACATTACTCTCAATTTTCTCTGGTATATTTATGATATATTCTGTCTCAGAGAGATACAATAAACATGATTATTATGTTTTAAACAGTAAACACTGCTGTCAGCACATTACTTTCATTAAGTGAATTCTATCGTTTGGTTTCATAAACAGCAGCTGGTAATTCTTGCTGAGTTTCATTACTTCTTCAGAGCCATCAGCAAGCCTTGGGATGTGACTATTTACAATTAAGAAACTTTGTATATTACAGAGACCTCTAAGCTTGTAATCAACTACAGATTCAAATTATGTCCTTTTATAGAATCATAGATCTTTGTATAACCAAATACACTCCTATTGTCCCACCAAAATACCTTCTAGGCTATTAAAAATGTGCCTATTCTTGCCTAAACTTGTAAACATAGGGCCAGTCTAAAAGGATATTGAAGCAGCTTTGTCATAGTCTTATTCGAGTTCTTTGTGTTCTAAAGTTTGAAAACAACTTTTGGAAAAATTTTAAAGAATCTTGGCGCCAATCTGTACATAATATATGCCAATAAACATATTTCTGGTTCAACAACATACCATTTAGCACAGTGCAATCTCCTCGTTTACATATCTTTCAGCACTCATAAGAATATAACAATTCTCAGTCGGAAACAACTAACATTTTAACAGCTTTCACGCTGGTGACCTTCCTGCTAAGAAACTGAAATAAGAGAAAACATTTAAAAAATCTGATTTTTGAGGGTCCATACAATTATTTAATGAGCACTTACTCCATGCCAGGCACCACACTATGTGCTGAGGCAGAACCCATACGCGACAGATAATGGGTCACAGTCTATGGAGGACAGATATTAACAAGTGGTCACGCAAATGATCAATTACAATTAGAGTGGGCTTAAAAATTTCCTTTTATTATAAAAGTAATTATCACAGCCACAGTAAAAGCTCATATTTGGGAGTACATGATGGGGCCAGGCGTCATTCTAGTATTTATACATATCCATTTAATCCTCAATGTAACACATACATATAGAAAATTTGGAAGATACAGAAAGATTTTTAAGTTGTCCCATTTACTCAGAAATAATAATGGTAATATTCTGAGGTATATATATCATATTTTATTCACAGTAGATTTTTTTCCCTACTTAATGAGACACCTTGAATAGTTTCCCTTGTCTTTTTTTATTTTTATAAATTTATTTATTTATTTTTCTTTTCGGCTGCACTGGGTCTTCCCTGCTGCGTGTGGGCTTTCTCTAGTTGCAGCGAGCGAGGGCTATACTCATCATTGCAGTGCGCAGTCTTCTCATTGCAGTGGCTTCTCTTGTTGAGGGGCACCAGCTCTAGGCGTGCGGGCTTCAGTAGCTGTGGTTTGCAGGCTCAGTAGTTGTGGCTCGTGGGCTCTAGAGCACAGGCTCAGTAGTTGTGGTGCACGAGCTTAGCTGCTCTGTGGCATGTGGGATCTTCCCGGACCAGGGATCGAACCTGTGTCCCCCGCATTGGCAGGCGGATTCTTAACCACTGTGCCACCAGGGAAGCCCTCCCTTGTCTTTAAATACTTTTCAGAGTCGTAATATTAGTGCTTGCATAACATTCCAATACTTATGCATACCATAATCAATTTATTTCTTGACTCTTGGATATTTATGTGGCTTATAATTTTCATTAAAAAAACAAAACTGTGATTAGCATTCTTATGCCTAAATCCTGATCTCTGATTATTTCCTTCGGATAGATTTCTAAAAGTAAGATTTGCAGGGTCCAATTATACTCCAGAAAGAGTTGATCAATTTACACTCCCTAGTGAGGAACTGGCTGCATCAAATATTATCCTAAAAAAAAAAAAATATACATTTTCCGACTGAAAAGTAAAATCACATCTCATTTGTGTATGGTCAACCTGTGTAGCAAACATTCCTCAGTTCTGGTGACATGTTACACATTTTTTTTAAGAAGACAATTTAATCATATTAAATAGCATTAATATTCAGAAAACCTCACATGACAAACATTACACACATATTTTCCTAGAACTCAAGGAAAAGTCAGTAAAAACTGGAGTTCCCTAATGTAAATATTTCCTGCCAGAAGTCAGGACATTAGGATATTTTCTCAGATTAAATTCATGTTGAGGACTCTAAATGCCAAAATGGTAGAAGAAAAGAACTACGATTCAGCACACAGAATCTACTGATTTAGAAACAGCGACTAAAATAAAATAAAATGAAGAGTGAAGCATTTACCACCGAGAAATGACCATAACAAAAATGAGATATGCGAGCCACTCCACCACGGGGAGAATACACAGAATGCATAATGCATCTTTCCCAAATGATTCATTACAACTTCTGGAAAAAAGTCAAAGTCATAACTGGAGATACCCTCAACCACACTGTATCTGGCCTTGAATTCTTTTCTCCTAATATCCCTCAAGAGCCCAGGAAGTTGCTAGAAAATGGATACAACAGATAACAGACTCACTGCACAGATGAACTTACTGGGGAAAAAAAATGAAAAACAAGAGATGGGGAAAGATTTCTTCTCTGTATAAATGTGCTACTGGACTAAATTTGAAGAGGAGATATAAAAAGAGAAGAAAGAAAGAGAGAGAGGGAGGGAGGGAGGAAGGAAGCAAGCAAGCAAGAAAGAGCTGCTCATTGTTGGTTAAAGGTGGACTGCAGGGCTAGACTTTTGGACGAGAGACATCTCATATGTACCCTGGACTGGGTAAGTTCAGCTAGTGCCCACGGCACCACCCCCATCACCAAAGTGTTAGAGAATATGCATTCTTCAAGAAGGAAAATTCTAGGGAGGTCCAAAGAAAAATAACATTGACAACAAACAGACTTCTGGCTGTCAAGGGGGCTGGGGGCAGGGATGGATTGGGAGCTTGGGATAAGCAGGTACAAACTATTGTACATAGAATGGATAAACGACAAGGTCATACTGTAGAGCACAGGCAACCATATTCAATATCCTATGATAAGCCATAATGGAAAAGAATATATATATATATGTATAACTGAGTCACTGCTGTACAGTAGAAATTATCACAACATTGTAAATCAACTATACTTCAACAAAATAAATTTCTAAAGAATTGATAAGAATGTATTTCCAACATTTCTACTGTCTATATAATAGAAAAAGGCACTCATTATAATTCTATATATCTGTGAAAAAAAATTGATGTCATATAAAATTAAATGTTTTTAAAAGTGTCAAGGCAGGTTTAACATTTTTTCTCAATAAAAACAGATTAAATTTCTTTCTGATAATGCATCTTTTCATGACTTTGAAATAATAAACTTCTTTTTTAAAATATTAACATAACATTAATGATTATTATGAGACAATTAAAAAGACAAATGAGAGGATTAAGTTCCAAAGGAGGAACTTCCCTGGTGGTCCAGTGGTTAAGACTCTGTGCTCCCAATGCAGAGGGCCTGGGTTCCATCCCTGGTGGGGGAACTAAGATCCCACATACCACAACTAAGCCCGCGCACCACAACCAGAGAAGCCCACGTGCTGCAATGAAGACCCAGCATAGCCAAAAAAACAAAACACCGAAAAACAAAAAAAGCAAAGTAGCCTCCATTAGCTCCTCAAAAAATTAAAAATAGAAATTCCAAAAGAAATGAAATCCCTGTCTCAAGGAGATATCTACACCCCCATGTTCATTGCAGTATTATTCTCAACACATGGATACAACCTAAGTGTCCATGGATAGATAAATGGATGAAGAAAATGTGGTGTATATATACAAAGTGGAATATTACTCGGCCACAAAAAGGGCAATTCTGCCATTTGCAACAATATGGATGAACCCTGAGGACACTATGTTAGATGAAATAAGTCAGACAGAGAAAGACAGATACTATATGATCTCATGTACATGTGAACTCTAAAAAAAAAAAAAGTCAAACTTACAGAAACCGAATAGAATGGTGGTTGCCAGGGGCTGGGAGGTGGGGAAATGGAGCGATATTAGTCAAAGGGTACAAATTTCCATTTATAAGATGAATAAGTTCTGGGTATCTAATGTACAGCATGGTAACTAGTTAACATTACTGTATTACACACTTAAAAGTTAAGAGAGTAAATCTTAAATGTTCACACCACACACACAAAAATTTGTAGCTATGTGAGGTGAAGGATGTGTTAACTAATCATTTCCCAATATATACATATATCAAATCACCATGTTGCAAACCTTAAATGTACAAATGTTATACATCAACTATATCTAATAAAGCTGGGGAAAAAAACAGAGTAACCTCCATCAGCTGATATAATGAAATGGAGATATATATATATATATATATATACACACACACACACATAAAATACAAAACTTAACACAGATAAACATCATGCTGTACACAGATTTTTAAAAACTTATTTCAAACAAGATGGGAGAAGCAAGTAAATTCACATCTGTTGCACACCTATCTCTGAGCCAAGGTTTTATAATGACTTTATAAGAGTCATCTAATTTCATCTTCCCAACAGTGCTCTGCGATGGATAGCATTATCCTTATAGACAAGAAAACTGCAGCTCAGAAAGGCAACATAATTTGCTAAAGGTCTTGTTATTAGAAAGTGATAGAACCAGAACTGAAACTTAGGTCAGATGGCTCCTGGTACTTCAATGTCTTCTATAGAATATGCAAATCAGGCATGACAAATGTTTATAGGGAAAATAACTAGGATGCTTTTCCATGGGACTATAATCTCAACTGCCTCATTTCTTCAATCAGAACAAACACATACCTGCCCACTCCATAGAAGAGTTGTGAGCATCAGGTGTGACTGTGCATGTATGCGTGCTTGGTAAACTGCAAAGCACCAGGTACGGTTTTACTGGCTCTGTAACTTTTTTCAATAAAGGAAAAGGACCAATGTCTAGAAGTTGCATATGAGGAAGCAAACTGATCCTTGTAAAAGGAAGAACTTTCCTCCAATTACATCTGCCCAAACTTCCTTATGAAGGGTTGAGTTGCCTACCACCTTTCAAAGGGTTCAAGCACAAGCCCAATGACTGACTACTCATCTGAGATTCTGGATGGGTAGGAAGAAGATGGATTAGACAACCTTAACGTCCGGTCCACTTCTCACATTCTCCAATGCTAACAACATCTTAGAACAGACTCTTTTCCAAAGGAAAGGAATACCTTTCCCCCTTTAGCACCTCTATCCTGATTATTGGGGGTTATTCTGAAATGCAAAAGACAAATGGCTGAAAGGGAGAGAAAGAACTTAAAATGATCACCTGCAGAAGTAAAAGTACAGGTAGTCATCTTTTCGCCTCCCCTATTCAATCTTTCTTGCCCCAGTAGCTGGCTTACTTTGTGATCTCTTGGATAAATGTGAATCAGGAGCCTCCAAACGTTTTTAATGGTACACTCCATAAAGAAAAAAATGAGCATACTCTCAGTGTGCTTCCATTTCTACATTTATACATCATGCGCATTCACTACTGTGCTAATATATATTGGGTATTGTATACAAAAACAAAAAAACACAAAGTCTAAAAGAAGACAAAGAATATATATGACATTTTCTTCCAGAGCATCACTGTGTACCTTGTTTTCCCCTTTGTAAGCCTGATCACTCACTTCTTTCTCCCAAGGGTCATCAAGGCCTCTTTTTTTGGTTTTTGTTTGTTTTTGATTTAATAAATTTATGTATTTTTTAAAATTCATTTTTGGCTGCGTTCGGTCTTCGTTGCTGCGCGCGGGCTTTCTCTAGTTGTGGGGAGCGGGGGCTGCTCTTCTTTGCGGTGCTCGGGCTTCTCATTGCGGTGGCTTCTCTTGTTGTGGAGCACAGGCTCTAGGCGCGCAGGCATCAGTAGTTGTGGCATGCAGGCTCAGTAGTTGTGGCTCGCAGGCTCTAGAGCGCAGGCTCAGTAGTTGTGGCACACGGGCTTAGTTGCTCCGCGGCATGTGGGATCTTCCCAGACCAGGGCTTGAACCCGTGTCCCCTGCATTGGCAGGCGGATTCTTAACCACTGCACCACCAGGGAAACCCCATCAAGTCCTTTTGATTCCACCTCTCATATCTCCATCATATTTCAACATTTCCACCTCCAAGGTCAAGGCCAGAACTGAGGCCTTCACTATGCCACGGTAGAATACGAGAAGACTTTTAAATTGGCCTCCCTCCACTCAGGGTTTTCCACCCTTACATCTGACCACATCACCCTCAATGGCTCCCTACTGTCCACAAAGTCTAAACTGCTTTAATGACTTAAAAACATAAAACATAATGATCATCATCTCACTAACTATGTCATCTCTCACAAAATAAACTTTCCTCAACTTTCTAATGTGGAAAATGGTACTAGTACAGTCTACTTCATGTGTTTCTTGTGAGATTCAGACAAAATAATGTGTGCAAAGTACGCTTACACTGCCAGGCACATAATACACAACCAATAGCTATAAGCTATTAACAGCATTACCTTCCTTTTCTCATCTTGTTATCCTGCTCAAAGTATTTAAAACATTAAGCTAATGATTCCTAAAAAGAAAAAACACAGGAATTCCCTGGTGGCACAGTGGTTAAGAATCCACCTGCCAACGCAGGGGACACGGGTTCGAGCCCTGGTCCGGGAAGATCCCACATGCCGCGGAGCAACTAAGCCCATGCGCCACAACTACTGAGCCTGCGCTCTAGAGCCTGCGAGCCACAACTACTGAAGCCCGCGGGCCTAGAGCCCATGCTCCACAACAACAGAAGCCACCGCAATGAGAAGCCTGCACACCTCAACAAAGAGTAGACCCCGCTTGCCGCAACTAGAGGAAGCCCGCGCGCAGCAAGGAAGACCCAACGCGGCTAAAAATAAATAAATAAATAAATTTGTTTATTTATTTAAAAAAAAGAAAAAACACAGAATCCTTGGAGGAGACTTTCCTTTACCTGGAATGCCCTTCCTTTCCTGGAGAACTCCTACTCATCCATCAAAGCTAGCTGAAACGTCTCTCCCATGAGTCTGTATTAAACTCTCCCAGGCAGAACTAATTTCTTCCTGCATAATGTTCCCATAAATTTAAAACACCTCTAACATACTATATAGCAAATCTTTGTTTACTTCTCCATCTCTAAATCTAGGACACAATCTGTAAAAAGACATGGGTGTGTATCATTAGTTATCAATTCAATGAACACCACCTAAGCAACTACTATGAGGCAAAGCAGATGCCTTGACTAAAAAAAAACCTGCCCTTGGGGAGTCTACAGTTTGATGAAGGAGGTATTTAATAGCTGTTTGTTGAATGAATGAAGAATGAATGAATGATATTTAATTCCAGCATGACTGTAAAAGAATTTAAACCAGAGACCCAGAATCAAATGTTTCAATTATCTTAACAGATAATGCAGTCACATTATAAGCACATTTATTAGAATTTAACTACAAGTTCATAGTTATTAGGAAGGGTCCAAGGGAGGGAAGGAAAATCTTATTTTCCCCAACATCCTTTCAGTCTTTCAACTAGACCTTAGCCTCATGGAAGTGTGAGGCCACAGTCTATGAGCAAAGAGAAACACAATTTCTGCCTTCTGACCTTTGATGGAAGCAGTTCTTGGTAACACGGTGACTTGGAGATTTTCAAGAATAATTCTGTTTAATTTTTCTCCTTATGGTTTGACTTGAGATCCTAACTTACAGCAAAAATTGTAATTGCCCTGTAACTACTGCTATAGCAATTTCATGAATTGTCAGTGGACCTAGGGTTTTAAAACAATCAAATTTTAAACAATTTGATTTTAAAACAATCAAAACTCTCATGAAACATAATAAAATTTCCTATTTATAGAAAAAAATCCCTTCCTTACAATAACTTGAATTAACCATAACCCACAAAACAACATGCACTTCAACTGCTCCAGAGTTAGGTGTCAAGGCTCCTGACGGTCCTAAGAGCTGGCAGTGACAGTGGAAAATGGAAAGGTGCTACAGGAGGTCCTAAAAGGGGTACCTTGCCTGGTGCTCTTTCTCCTTAATTCAAAAGCACATGCAAATGTGCAGGGAAATTGAAGCTTTATTCCTCCAGGGCTCATCATGTTCCCACTATAGTTTTCAATTTACTCAGGTGTGATGTGAACACTCTTTACAGTTTGAGAAACTAACAAATTACGAAGATTGGGGGTGGGGGGATAGAAACTAAGTAAGAAGCTGGGGGCTGCATGCATTTTCTATACTCTTAGTTTAAAGTGCCATGATTTGATGTCCATTTACAGGAATTGAGAGCAATTGCAAGAAATGTAAAGATTTTAGGGAAATTTGGGAGGAAAATTAGCATCAAAACTGGCTCATTTAAAGAAGTTACAAAATTGCTTTGATTTTTCCAGCAATGGTTCCCAAAGTGTGGTCTCTGATCCACAGCGTCCACATCCCCTGGGAACTTGTTAGAAAGGCAAATTCTAGGGCTTGGGGCGGGGCCCAGCAAACTGCTTCCACAAGCCCTACAGGTGATTCCGATAAGGCAGTCCTAACACCACTCAAAAAGGAACAACAGCAAGAGAGAACCCAATCTAACGTAAATTTAGAGAACCAGCTAAAGAGCTACACCTTCTTTCTCAGGAGAAATCAAGACAGGTCAGGGCCTCTTCACTGAGGGACCAGTGGGGCGGGGGCGCGGGGGAGGCGGGGGCGGGGCACGGGAACGACGACAAAAGGGCTGACGCAGCAATTCTTATCCCCAAGACTAGGGCACTAAATTTCGCAAGAGTATTCCAATTTAGGACTTACATTTTTTTGCTCCCCCCAAACGCCTTCTCTGCTGCATACAAAGAGGCAGCTCCACCATGAGTTTTCTTACCAAGTAATCCACTAAGAACAACAAAAAAACGGACTTTTTATCTGAATTGATACAAACTCTGCTTATTAAGATAAAAACGGCAATCACTCTTCCTGACTGGAAGTTTTAAGAGAGTCTGTGAAATGAAACTAAGCATTTGATCTTTTATAAGGCATTGTCCTTATGTAGCTCTACAGAACTAGAACAGAGGTTTGAACGTCGGTGGCTCCACCGTTTAGTAGCTGTGTGATCTTGGGAAAACTATTTCAAGTTTCTAAGTGTTCAGTTTCATTTTTCCCAACCGTAAGGTAACAACAATATAACCTCCCTCAAAAGGAACACACCACAGATGTTAGCTGCTAGAACTGTAGGCGCTAACAGTAATAATTGCAGGCAACATTTACAATATAACCAGTCATTTTGCATCAGGTCGCAAGCAAAAGTCTGGACCCAAGCCTTATTCTGATTCATTATGAGGGGAGACTAGATCTTAGCTTAAAACAATCAAATGATAAAAGACTTTAAGGGCACAGTGAATACCTGTAGGGGAACACAGAGGAGAAATCAGACCGAAGTTTTGAAAGACTTATAAACAGCTGACGAGGGACATTCAAGGAGTCTCTATCTTGGGTGTCTTTAGGAAGGGCGCTGCTCTGCTTAAAGAGAGGAAAGAAACAGACATGCATACACACACTGTACAGATATATCCCATTTGGAAGCAAATGAGAGGAGTATGCCTTTTACAGCAGCTGGAATAACTATGGTTCTCTGCATTTCTTTGGCAGATTTATTTTTGGCAACCCTTAACTAACAACGAGCACAGGTTAATGGTAGAGCAATCTACATCTACAGCTGCAATCATACACATGAAGAAGACAGAATTCATTATCTCTCAAGGTTCTCCAACCATGACGATGAAAGGAATGTAACAAAGTGCCTCTGTAGCTAAATGTCCTAGGAAGCCTACCAACACAATTCTTTTAAGATTGGGTCCAGTATAGCTTCTGGTGATTGGCTAAATGTCTCCCATTGCTTTTCTAAAGAACCATTAAAATCCCCATTTTTAGTGTTTGCTTTGTAAAACTGAAGTCTGTTTAGTAATTTTAATCTCTCTGGAAATGAGTGAGTTTTAAATTATTTAAGAAAAAAATCTGTTACTAATAAAGACAATAGCTTCAGGTACAGTAGTAAATAATAATCATTATTATTATAGCAGCTCATTTTTACTGAGCCCTTACTACTTGCCAAGAGCAGTGCTAAACTCTTCACAGGTATAATTTCATTTAATCCTCAAAACAATTTTATAAAACAGACATAATCATCATATCCATTTTCAAATTAGAAAATTGAGTTCCAGAGGAACCATAATTTGAATTGGACTTATCCGAGACATTAACCTCAACAACTGTGTTGCCCTTTTAAAGGAAGCACACTGTTGATTAAAGTACATAGGTGGCCACTGGTAAATGTCACCACTGTTCCATCTGAAGGGCAAGCTTGTCTCTAAATCAACAAAGAACAACAAGTAACAGTAACAGCCATTAAAGGAATCAGGCAGCTCTCTATATACATCTATGGAATGGTGCCGACCAGCATTACTCAAAAGCAGGCCACAGAACTGCTGGCTGCAGATGCACAATGAGATAAAGAGCTTGTACCAGAACCTAAATCAGCACATCACTAAGCACTGTTTAGTTTAGCTGACATTTGTGTGTAGCAAGACTTTCTGGATAAAGGAAGCAGGGCCATGATTTACCTTATCTCCTCATGGACCGGTAATAAATAGCTCTGACCAGCCCTGGTCTACGAACCAGTTCTGAGCAGCATGGGTGCAGACAATTTATTGTTGAACAAAAGCGAATCTATAGTAACGATTCTGCAAATGACCACATTGGTTCAGTTTATAAACAGATAAGAGGATAAATGTTATGAATACAAATACCAATGATGCCACTGGAAGGATATACTCCAACCTATTTGAGAATTGCCATTTTTTGCCTTACCAATGCTGTACTTTACCCCCCAAAATTTTGAAAGTTAACATGAGTGGGATTTTTTAAAAAGATAAAATGTTTTCTTTTCCTATTCTAAGTATTTTTAAAAATTAACTAAAGCCCATACTTTATTTGGATTTCCTTAGCTTTTTTTTTTTAAATTAATTTATTTATTTTGGCTGCGTTGGGTCTTCGTTGCTGCGCACGGGGCCTTCTCTAGTTGCGGTGACCGGGGGCTACTCTTCGTTGCTGTGTGCAGGCTTCTCATTGTGGTGGTTTCTCTTGTGCATGGGATTCAGTAGTTGTGGCACACAGGCTCAGTAGTTGTGGCTCACGGGCTTAGCTGCTCCACGGCATGTGGGATCTTCCCAGATCAGGGCTTGAACCCATATCCCCTGCATTGGCAGGTGGATTCTTAACCACTGCGCCACCAGGGAAGTCCCTTAGTTTTTAACTAATGGCCTTTTCCTGTTCCAGGATCCCATCCAGGATTTCGTCCTCATGTCTCCTTAGGCTCCTCTGGGCTACTAAATCTTTTATAACTTAAAGTTTATTATTATTGCTTCCAGAGCCAGAGTTCATAAAAGGGGCAATACACTAACATTTCTTGAGCTCTTCCTGTGTGCCAGACAGTTTGTTTGTTCAATACTCTGCTTGTCTTACCAATGCTCTGAGTGAAGTACTATTATTATCTCCATTTTACAGGCAAGGAAAATGAGGCAGGATGAGAGTAAGTAATTTGCCCAGAGTTCAATAGCTGGAGAGTGGCGGAGCCAGGATTTGGAGGACCCCAGGCCAGCAGTCTGATTCCTGAGGCCATGCTACAAACTACTATGCTACACAAAACACGTATAAATTTATATGAGTATGCTTATTTCAGAGTGTTACCTGGTACCTGAAAATGGGATGTGACATTATGAGAATGTCAGAAACTGGCAAAAGATGACTGACCACAAACACAATCAAACTCATTTTTATTGTGTTGACAGTGCACAGTGCTTTCTGTACATTATTTCACAATTTAATCCCAAGACCGATGGAGGAAATGAGATACGCAATAGAAAAGAGACTAAAACATTAACCTGACTGTAGGAAATAGAGTTCCCAGTTTCAAACAAGAGATATTTATTTGTATATTAGGTATTTGGAGAAAAACATGTGTAATTTAAACTCTATAAAAATACGGTCTGGGGGACTTCCCTGGTGGCGCAGGGGCTAAGACTGCGCTCCCAATGCAGGAGGCCCGGGTTCGATCCCTGGCCAGGGAATTAGATCCCACATGAATGCTGCAACTAAGAGTTCTCATGCCACAACTAAGGAGTCCCCATGCAGCAACTAAGACCTGGCACAACCAAATAAATAAATAAATATTTTAAAAAAAATACAGTCTGGAAATCTTTCAAACATACTTTTGGTGACACATTTGAGAGTTTCCATAAACATTTTTAATATAATTGCAATGGAAGGTCAATTAAAAATGGAATGGCCATTTGAAAAGGCATTCATTACCTCTCTCTCTTTTTGTAGTAGTGCACTCAGAAAACTCTCTTTTCTAAGGGACATGAAATCTAACAAATTCTCTTTTCTAATTTCTCGGAATTTACCAGCTTTCTGTTCCATGTTTTTTTTTTACCAGGGAATGCATCCACTGTTGTAATGATGAAAAGAAAGGTGAAAACTGAGCACAGCAAAGAAATGAGAGCAAATTATTCGAGTCAGGGGTCAGCCCAGAAAACATTCCTCCACGTTCTAGGGTTGCTCAACCAGTCTTCTGAAGAGCTGCTCTTTTTACCTACCTGTCCTTATCTCTCTGTCCCCTAAAGACACGGAGCAGGCAGCTCCCTGAAGCAATGGCCACACCTTTGGCTCTGAGTTCCAGAATTTCTGCTGGTGCTTGGGGGTTATAATTTGACTGAACTGTCCTAGAAGTGTAGACCATCAATACGAGCACAAGGAAAAGCCAACAATGATCCTCAAGGAGAACTTCTGTTCACTGGACATTGACAAGACATCAAAATATGCCACACCGCCATGATACATGGAAAACGAGATGAGCAGAATGACTTCCTCCTGCTCTCTCTTCTTTGGTAAATAATGTTTGGAGGCTTAATTCTATTTTTCAAACATGCTACTTTCACAGCCAGACGAAAACTTGGACGTCCTCAGAAGTGAAAAGTGCCTGACTTAAATAAGATTAGCAGACACCTATTGTTCTATCTTAACTGCTGGAGGTCTGAGGGAGGGAGCTGTTTTTGTAAGCCGCACCTTCAGAATAATAAAAGCAAAGGGCCAAAGTCCAGAGGTCTTCCACAGACCAGTTGAGAAGGAGTTGGAAGTGACAGCCCAGAAACCGGGACATCAAGCACTTTAAGAACTGCTGGAACCTTTGTAGATACTCCTTATGCTGCATCGGCTATTCTGCTGTGATGCCAAGGCTAGAGGGTGCTGCTACCTCTTCTAGGAGGTCACTGCAGCCAGCTTTCGAGTAGAATTTCAAGGGATAAAATGGTAGAAACAGCTCCACAAGAAAAGGAAAGTCCAAACTCCAAGAAGGAAAGACAGGACTCTGGATGATTAGCAACAGAAGCAGAACTCCAGATTTCCCAACAGCATCTCAGACTATTCAGAAAAGTGTGGATGTTTTCACGCTCTGCCCATATCAAAGCCTTTCACTGATCCTCACTACACATTTTCATCCCTAAAATCCATATATCCTGGATTTTTCCATGCGTAAACATAAACCTATATATGAAGAACTTGAAACTGTTAGGGTAACGTTATTTGCTCTCATCTATGTGTATCCTCTTCAGTGTGTGGATCTTGGGTTATAAACATCATCCTGGAGAGCAAGGGACTAAAACACACAGACTTATTCTTCCCAGTAACTTGAACTGTATATACTATTGGGTTCTCTTGCTAAAACAGAACTTCATATTGGATAAATTAAAAATAATTTTATGAAAGTTACTAAGAGAGTAGATTTTAAAAGTTTTCATCACAAGAAAAGAAATTCTAACTGTGTAGTGATGGATGTTAACTAGACTTACTGTGGCGCTCATTTGGCAATATTTACAACTATCGAATATTATGTTGCACACCTGAAACTAATATACTATTATAACATTATTATGACATATAATGTTATAATATATGTCAATTATATCTCAATAAAACAATGTAATATACTGATGGGCCCCCATAAAAACCAAAAACAAACTACTGAATATTAGACTTCTGTTTCCTACAGTATAGTAAATTTAAATAGAGTAAATTTAAATATTTTGGATCATCTTTCTTTGAACATCAAAACCATTTCCTTTCAAATTCCTTTAAATTCATTATCATTTTGGTCTTAACTCATACTTATTATATATGTCAGTAGTTCTGACATAGATTTTGAACCTGACTTTTCAGGTTGAAACTAAAATGCTGGATAAAATATTTTTAAAATATAATTTTAATCACATCACCAGCTTTCACATAAGTAATGAACTTTAAAAGTCCCCAAACAAGATAAGGTCAGTATAAAGCAGATCAAATGATAAGAGCGCTATGGAGAGATAGAAAGCAGGAGAAGGAAGATGGGAAGAGCCAGGAGAGGTTGAGGCTTATAATCTTAAATAACATGGTCAAGAAAAACATTTCAAAAGATCAACATAATCAGACGATGTTCTATGATGACAATGCAATTAAGTTAGAAATCAGTAATAAAACAATAAATGAAATAACTTCGTATATCTGAAAAATTTAAAACACACTTTTAAACAGATTATGAGTCATAGAAAAAAAACATAATGGAAATTAGAAAATACACAGAACTGAAAGGTAACACAAACACTACATATAAAAATTTATAGAGACTTCCCTGGTGGCGCAGTGGTTAAGAATCCACCTGCCAATGCAGGGGACAGGGGTTCGATCCCTGGTCCGGGAGGTTCCCACATGCCACAGAGCAACTAAGCCCATGTGCCACAACTACTGAGCCTGCTCTTTAGAGCCTCTGAGCCACATCTACTGAGTCTGTGTGCCACAACTGCTGAAGCCCGCGCGCCTGGAGCCCGTGCTCTGCAACAGGAGAGGCCACTGCAATGAGAAGCCTGCGCACTGCAAGGAAGAGTAGCCCCCGCTCACCACAACTACAGAAAGCCCGTGTGCAGCAACGAAGACCCAACACAACCAAAAATAAATAAATAAATAAATTCAATAAATTAAATTGATTCTTTAAAAAACAAATTTATAGAAATACACGTTACTATATATAAAATAGATAAACAGCAAGGACCTACTATATAGCACAGGGAACTATAGTCAATATCTTATAATAACCTAAAATGGAAAAGAATCTGAAAATATATATACATATTACATATGTAATATATATATTCAGTTATATATATAACTGAATCACTTTGCTGAATACCTGAAACTACCACAACATTGTAAATCAACTATACTTCAATTAAAAAAAGAAGAGCTACATTTGCTATGCCCCCAAATTAAACAATAAACATGTAAAAAAAAATTTTTGTAGAATGCAGATAAAGCAGTACTTAGAGAAAATTTTATTACTTACATGTTTACATTAGAAAAGAAGAAAAGAACTTGGAAAATAAGAATTTTAAAAAGGATCAGCAAATAATGCTCACAAAGAAGTAAAAGGAAGGGAATCACAAGGAGGAAAAACTAACAAAATAGAAAACAAACATACAACACAGTAACTCAAAGAAGCAAAATCTAGTTCTTTGAAAAGACTAATAAAATAAACATACCTGTGGCAAAGTCAATCAAGGAAAAAACGGGAGAAGGCACACATACAAACAATTGTTATTAACAGAAAAGAAGTATAACTGCAGACACCGCAGAGACTAAAAAGATACAATACTATAAACAATTCTATGTTAGTAAATTAGAAAATTTGTGGGGCTTCCCTGGTGGTGCAGTGTTTAAGAAGCTGCCTGCCAATGCAGGGGACACGGGTTTGAGCCCTGGTCTGGGAATATCCCATATGACGTGTAGCAACTAAGCTGGTACACCACAACTACTGAGCCTGCGCTCTAGAGCCTGTGAGCCACAACTACTGAGCCTGCGCGCCACAACTACTGAAGCCCACACACCCTAGAGCCACAACTACTGAGCCCACGTGCTGCAACTACTGAAGCCTGTGCTCTGTAGGGCCCATGCGCCACAACTACTGAGCCCGCAGGCCGCAACTACTGAGTCTGTGCTCTAGAGCCCACAAGCCACAACTGCTGAGCCCGTGTGCTGCAACTCCTGAAGCCCGCGTGCCTACAGCCCGTGCTCTGCAACAGGAGAAGCCCCCGTAATGAGAAGCCTGCATGCTGCAAAGAAGAGTAGCCCCCGCTCACTGCAACTAGAGAAAGCCCATGCACAGCAACGAAGACCCGACGCAGCCATAAAAAAAAAGAAAATTTGTAAATTTGAAAGCAATGACAGATTTTTTTCTTTTTCTTATTTAAAATTTTATTTATTTTTTGGTCATGCCACGTAACATGTGAGATCTTAGTTGCCCGGACCAGGGATTGAACCTGTGCCCTCTGCATTGGCAGTGCGGAGTCTTAACCACTGGTCTGCCAAGAGAGTCCCGACAGATTTTTTTTCTTGATGAAAATACTAAACTTGGATAACTTTACTAAACATTTAAGAGTGACATAATTCCAGTCTTACATGAATTCCTCCAGAGAACAGTAAGAGGAAATAATCCCCAACTAATTTCAAACACGATTACTCTCAGATTGCAATGTAGTAATTATATTTTTAAAAAAAGATAAATATCTTCACTTAAAAATTTTTTTAAATTAATTATTTATTAATTTTTGGCTGTATTGGGTCTTTGTTGCTGTGCACGGGCTTTCTCTAGTTGCGGCGAGCAGGGGCTACTCTTCGTTGCGGTGCGTGGGCTTCTCATTGCGGTGGCTTCTCTTGTTGCAGAGCACGGGCTCTAGGTGCACGGGCTTCAGGAGTTGTGGCACGTGGGCTCAGTAGTTGTGGCTCGCAGGCTCTAGAGCTCAGGCTCAGTAGTTGTGGTGCACGTGCTTGGTTGCTCTGCGGCATGTGGGATCTTCCTGGACCAGGGATCGAACCTGTGTCCCGTGCAGTGGCAGGCGGATTCTTATCCACTGTGCCACCAGGGAAGTCCCTTCGCTTTGTTTTTTAATGTAAAGTCACACTCCTATATACCTCATGGGGCAAAGGAGAAACCATTATAAGAAATTCAAAATACTTAGAAGTCAATTTTAATAAACTTTACACATCAAAACTTTCTAGATGAAGCAAAGATGGTACTCTAAGAGGAACTATCACAAATATTTATTAGGGGAGAATATTTATTGGGGAGAAGAACAGATGCCTTTGTTAAGAATGATGCTTTTATTAGAAATAACATTTACATTAGAAAAGAAATTTATTGCCTTAAATGCTTACAGTAGCAAAGAAGGATAAAAACAAATGAGCTGTATGTCCAACTTAAAAAAAAAGATAAAGGACAGAATAAATCTGAAGAAAATTTAAAGGATGAGAGTAAAGATAAGAGCAGAAATCAATAAAAAAAAAAACAACAAAAAGAGACAACCCCCTTTTAAGATTCAGCAAGAAAGAGATAAGGCAAAAATAAATATTCTAAAATAATTTTTTATTTTTATTTTCTGGCCCGACTGCATGGCTTACAGGATCTTAGTTCCCTGACCAGCTGCCCCTGCAGTGAAAATGCCAAGTCCTAACCACTGGACCACCAGGGAATTCCCTACAATAATATTTTAAATTAAATACAGATCAGCCCATATTTTTAAAATATACTATCATCAACATTATGTCAATATATTTGAAAACTTACACAAAACAGAGACATTTCTAGAAAAACATAACTTAACAAAACTGACTTCAGAAGAAATATAAAGAATAAATAATCCTATCAGTAGTAAAACTAATGATTAACTGCTGATTAGCAGTTAAAAGTTCTTCACACAAAGAAAATAACTAGGCCCAAATAAGCAGTTTTACCGACCTTTCAAGAGAAGGAATATTCCAAAATTTCAAACTCCTTTACAAAATAGAAAGAGAAGCAATGCTCTCCAATGCATTCTGTTAGGCTAGTATAACTGAAATATGAACCCAGACAAGAACATTATCTGAAAGGAAAGCCATGGGTCTGTTTCATTCAAGAATTTAGAGACAAAAAACAAAAAACAACAACAAAAACACCTGAACTAAATATTGGCAAACTGAGTCCAACTATTTACATATATAATACAATGATGAAGATAGGTTTAATTCTGGAATACAGAGATGGTTCAATATTAGAAACTCTGTAAATATTTCTCATTACATTAACAGATCAAAGAAGAAAAAATAATATCAATAGATGCAGGGACTTCCCTGGTGGTCCAGTGGTTAAGAATCTGCCTTCCAATGCAGGGGATGCAGGTTTGATCCCTGGTCCAAGAACTAAGGTCCCACATGCCGGGGGCAATAAGCCCGCATGTCTCAACTACTAAGCCCACATGCCACAACTACACAGCCCACATGCCGCAACTAGAGAAGCCTGTGTGCTGCAACGAAGAGCCCATGCGCCACAACGAAAGATCCCATTGTGCCACAATTAAGACCCAATGCAGCCAAATATATAAATAAATAAATATTTTAAAAAATCAATAGATGCAAAAAGAAAAAAGGATAGCTTTCAACCAACTATTAATGATTAAAACTTCAAGTAGGGCTTCCCTGGTGGCGCAGTGGTTGAGAGTCTGCCTGCCGATGCAGGGGACACGGGTTCGTGCCCGGTCCAGGAAGATCCCACATGTTGCGGAGCGGCTGGGCTCGTGAGCCATGGCCGCTGAGCCCGCGCGTCCGGAGCCTGTGCTCTGCAACGGGAGAGGCCACAACAGTGAGAGGCCCGCGTACCGCAAAAAAAAAACTTCAAGTAAACAGAGAATACATGAAACTTAACCTGATAAGAATATCTATAATAAACTGAAAACAATCATTATCCTTTATGGTAGAAGAGGCTTGAAAACACTCCCTTTAAATCCAGAACAAGAAAAGAATGACAATTCACTACGTTTATTAACTTCATACTCAAAATTCTGCCTAGGGCAAAAATAGAAGAATAAATTAAAGCCGTAAGGTTTGGAAGGAGGAAATATAATTGTCTTTATATTTGCAAATAATAAGATTTTTTTAACCAAAATATGAACAAATTATTTGAAATAATAATAAACTAGCAAAGTGGCTGGATATAAGACCAATATGCTAAAGTAAACTGCATTTCTGTATACCAGAAAGAATTAGAAAACAATTTTAAAAGAGATCTCATAGGGCTTCCCTGGTGGTGCAGTGGTTGAGAGTCCGCCTGTCGATGCAGGGGACGCGGGTTCGTGCCCCGGTTCGGGAGGATCCCGCATGCCGCGAAGCAGCTGGGCCGTGAGCCGTGGCTGCTGGGCCCGTGCGTCCGGAGCCTGTGCTCCGCGACAGGAGAGGCCCGCGTACCGCAAAAAAAAAAAAAAAAAAGAGAGATCTCATAAACATGAGTAACAAAAGTGAAATAAGTCTAACAAAAAACAGAAAATATAAAACTTTACAGTAAGATATTTAAAAACAACTAAATAAATGGAGAAATATTCATATTCATGGGTAAGTAGAACTTATAATCTAACATACAGTTGCCAATTCTCTGCTAATTGCTTTATAATTTCACGCAGTTTCAATCAAAATGGCTATGGGCTTCCCATGGAAGGAAAACTGATTCTAAAATGCACATGAGGGACTTCCCTCGTGGTCCAGTGGCTAAGACTCTGCACTCCCAATGCAGGGGGCCCGGGTTTGAGCTCTGGTCATGGAACTAGACCCTGCATGCATGCAGCAACTAAGAGTCCGCATACCGCAACTAAGACCTGACACAGCCAAATAACTATTTTATAAATAAATAAATAAAATGCACATGAAAGAGAAAGGACCACGATCACCAAGATACTTCTGAAAGGGTATAAGGAAGTAGAATTTGGCCTACCAAATATAAGACTTATTATAAAGCTATAGTAATTAAGATAGTGTGGTATGTGCAAGAATTTATAAATTAACCAATGGAACACAACAGAGTGTCGAGATAGACACATGTATACATGAAACTCTGATCAAGACAGAAGTAGCTAGTAGATTACTTTTTAAAAGAAGAAACTATTTAGCAAGCGGAATGAAAAAAGTTGGTCATCCACATGAAAAGAACTAAAAATATATCCCTAGTTCACAATATGAAAAATAACTTCAGATAAAAACTTTTATGTCAAAAGCAAGATTTTAAAACATTTCTAAGATAATATAGACAAATATCTTTCTGACCTTAGAGTAAGGAAGGATTACTTAAACACCAAATATAAATAATTGATACATTTGAACAAATGAAAATGAGCAACTTCTCAGAGATATCTTTTTAAAATATGAAAATACGAACTACAAACAGGGAGAAGATATTTGCAACAGATATAATTGACAAAAGATCAATATTAAGAACATACCAAAACCAAACCAAAACAAAATGCACAAATCAATAAGAAAAAGACAAACCAACAGATAAATGGGCAAAGGTATGAATAAGCATTTTAGTGACAAAAGCAAATGGCTCTTAAATATGTGAAAAGATGCTCTATCTCATCAGCAATCAAAGACATACAAATTAAGCCAAAATACCATTTTACCCCAGTAGACTGCCTCTCCAGAAAACCTTGTCTTCATGCTGACTACTGGTTGTCCAAATCTGTTCTCTCCTTTCACGGTCATGAAGTTGTAGCTGAAAACAGGGCTGCCCCGGGAGACTACATTTGCCAGCCTCCCTTGCAGCAAGCTGTTGTCCTGTGACTAAGTTCTCACCAGTTAAATGAATGGAAATTCTCTGTATTATTTCTGGCCTGGATTTTAACACATTGGCCATATGCTCCTCAAGACTCATTTTCCTTCCTGTAAGTCAGAACATGGATATACTTAAGACCCAGTTTCAACCAGGCATACAAGTTCAGTTCCCTAGGTGATGGCAGAGGAACGAGATGGAGAAAACTCAAATAATTTAAGGAGGCAAAACTGTCCTGGTAGCCTGGACTGCACACCTCCAGACTGTTATGAGAGAAATTTCTACATTTTTAGGTTATTGTCTTTCAAGGTTCTCTTTATTATTATAGTTTAGCCTTTACCTTAACTAATACATTGGACCATACTAAGTGTTTTTCAGGATGTGGAATTCTCATTCACTGCTGGTAAGAGAATAACTACCAAGCACTTAGAGAAAAGTTTGACATTAGTAAAGTTGACCATGCACATTCCCTATGACCCAGCAAGTATACACAGAGAAACTCATGTACACGAGGAGACACTCACAGCATTTTATATATTATTATTAATCATGATGGCAAAAAGTGCAAATAACCCAAATGTCATAAAGAATGAATAAATAAATAAAGAATAAATAGCTTCCAGGATTTTCATGCACTGGAATACTATATATCAGTGAAAGTAAACTAATGATAGCTACACACATTAATGTAGATCAATCTTAATATAACATTGAGTGAAAAATGGAAGTCATAAGAAGGCATACTTACTTTGAAAATTTTTTATTAGAGAAAATTTTAAACATACACAAAAGTAAAGAGAATAAAATAATGAACCCCATGTACCCAACAATTATCAATTCCTGGCTAATCTTATTTTACCCATATTCCCACCTACTTCCTCCTTCCCCCAGATTATACTGAAGCAAATCTTAGCCATCCCCAAATACTTCAGCACATATATTTAAAAGATAAAGATTTGTTATACATGCCAAAATACTATTATTTTTAAAAATTAACATCAATTCTTTTTCTTTTTTTTTTTTGCGGTATGCGGGCCTCTCACTGTTGTGGCCTCTCCCGTTGTGGAGCACAGGCTCCGGACGCGCAGGCTCAGCGTCCATGGCTCACAGGCCCAGCTGCTCCGCGGCATGTGGGATCCTCCCAGACCGGGGCACAAACCCGTGTCCCATGCATTGGCAGGCGGACTCTCAACCACTGCGCCACCAGGGAAGCCCAACATCAATTCTTTAATATCATTAAAAAATCTGGTATGTGTTCAAAAGGGCTCTGTATTTTTGATGCATGTATATAACATACATCAAAACTATAAAGAAAACTATAAAACTATCATAAAACTTTAAAGAAAACAAGGGAATGATTAATACTAAATTCAGAATTGTTATTGAGGGGGCAACAGGATGAAGAGAGATCTGTTAGAAAGGGGACAATGTGGGGGTTTCTAGACACTGCTAAAGTTCTATTTCTTAACCTGGGTGGCTACTAACCAGGTATTCATTTTATTATTATGCATTAAATTGTAAATAATTTTCCGTACCCACTTGTATATATATTTCACCCAAGAAAAGAAAAGAAAAAGAGAGGCTGCTTCTCCCACCCTCCCACTCCCCAACCTACGAACTGTTAGCTGAATTCAAAGCAAGAAAAAACCCAAAGTATATCACTGAGCTGTAGGCAAACAGGAAGTTTGAAATTGTCCTGTGAACAAACCTGATCAGCAGAGGTTCAATCTCGCCTGGATGCACCTTGGCCCACCCCCATCCTGAAGGAGGGTGGGTCTCAAAGTGAGATTCCTGCGTTAGGCCAGGAAATTTACCAAGGAGAGGATGTACTGAGGTCCAAAAGTACAGGAAATACAACCTATACCAAACAGGAAAAATAACCGGAAACTCCTCCCACCACGCGTTATAGCTTGGTATGTACATAGAAAGCTGAGTCCACCCATGCAAAGCAGCCATGACAGTGACTGGCACACCCCGAGCGCTCAATAACTGTTAGCTGCTGTTACGATTATTTTTCATTATTATTATTTCATCATCCTTTTTTCCCCCCCGCCATGGAAGTTAACTTTAATTATAAACTTTTGACTTCACAGAACATCTGACTTGGAGGGAGTGATGTTTTATTTCATTTGTTGGTGACATATACGACTGAGGTCCAACTACGGTTTCTCCTCATGCTGAAATCCCACTACCCAGTATGGCTGACACACGTGTATGTACGTAGCTATACATCAATTTAGCTCTGTTTTAGCTTGTCCTAACCATGCTTTTTTTTTTTTTTTAATGGTCTCTCTTTTTCCCAATTATTATAAAATATTTCTCCATACCATAAAACGTTCTTCAAAAACCACTGTTAATGACCCCATAACATTCCATGTGCACAAGTTAGTTAACCATTCCCCAGTGGAATTTAGTTAACTATTCTCCATTGTTGGACACTCTGACTGTTTCCAGCTCTGTGACTTCCTAAATGTGTGTAACTTACACATTTGAATTCAGTTTAATTTTGTGGTAATACTTCATTGGACACCGTAGATAATTCTGAATGATCGCCATGTTAGTTTATACTATAAAGGAATGATAATTCAAAACAATTACTCTATTCATTCAATTAATGTTTAATGAAGCCCTATACCAGGAGGTGTGGGAGATATATAGACAATAATTTTTTTTTTTTTGCGGTACGCGGGTCTCTCACCGCTGCGGCCTCTCCCGCTGCGGAACACAGGCTCCGGACGCGCAGGCTCAGCGGCCATGGCTCACGGGCCCAGCCGCTCCGCGGCATGCGGGATCTTCCCGGATGGGGGCACGAACCCGTGTCCCCTGCATCGGCAGGCGGACTCTCAACCACTGCGCCTCCAGGGAAGCCCTAGACAATAATTTTTAATATCAAAGTGCTTTCTGTTATATGTCAAATATATCTCAATAAAGCTGGAAAAAAATCAAAGTGCTTTCAAATGAAGCAAAAGCAAATTAGCAGGTACAAGTGAAATTTTTCATTTCTATATTGATTTTAAAACAAAATATTTTGCTCAAAACTATGATATTAAGTCAGAGACTTTATCTGACATCATAAGAATCCTTTTCACCATGGGTAAATAAAATCAATTGATTGGACTACAGTTTTCATTTTCCATTTGGCATCATTAAAGGTAGAGAAAATGTAAAACAAAAGTTGTAAGCAAACACATGGCAGCCCAGGAAATGTGCTTTTCAGCTGTTACTTGTACTTGGATAAAAAGGAATGACACAATAAAAAAAAATCCACCTTATAAGGAGCTGGGAATCTCTCTGGTTTGCCTATCACATATCCCTTTTTAATCCCACCATGAAACTCACTAAAAGTACAGAGGGCTTTATCAGGATGATTTAAGAATCGTCCACTTTGGGATCTATTTAGGCAGCAGATTGGTGATTATGTATTTGAATTTCAAAAAGCTTATCTAAGTCAGAATGTAACAAGAAGCAGTTGAAACGTAAAGAAAAACAAAATGAAACAGATAACAAGGCCTAATTTTTATAGACTATTTATCAGTGCCAAGCGTGTGATAAAGGCTTTCCACAAATCACCTCACAGAAGCCTCACAAAGGCAAGGAGGTAAGTACTATTATTATCCCCATTTTACAGATGAAGAAGTTGACTGTTAGGGCTCAAATATATTATTAGTGGCAGGGCTGAATGGCTAACACCAGTTTCTGCTCTTAAACACTATGTTCTGTTTTTTTCCCATCCTGACATACCAACAGGTGAGCATATATATGTTGTCAATAAATTAGAAAGTAATTTGGGTCCAACGAATAAAAATACCTTCAAATAACTAAAAATGTCTTCTAGTAACTGTCTCTATTCCCAGCTTCTGCCTTCAAACCACTAAAACAAAGGTAGACTGAGTGATTAGACATACAGTTTACTCCGTATTTTTTCTTAATCTTAATTCTCAGTTATGTAACTTGAAATAAAAATAGTTAGCATAAAAAAGGGTCTGCTCAGTCCACAAAGTAGACTCTCAAATTGGACCAGAGCTGAGGATGTGAGGTTCCTGACCTGGTCATCACACAGCACAGGAGTCAGCAAAGCAATCTAGACAGAGCTCAGATTTACCATCCCATAGCATACTCCAACCCTCACTGTATTTCGGAGCATGCTTTGCTTAAACATTTCTCCAAAACTATTTCTTAAGATACTTTGAAGTTCATGAAACAAATCAGGTTTTCTGGACAACATAAGAGGGCTTATTGCAGTAGCTTCACTTAGTATGACCAAAATTTCAAGTGCGTTACATTTGTACATATTCACCATATTTTTTTCCCCTTGATCTTTAAACCACCTTGTGAAGCTGCTGCCTGGGCATTGTGGTTTCTTGAAATGATCTTGGTGAAAAAACAACTTAGTTATGGTTAATCAATTTAATTAACTCCTCCTGTTAACGGACCAGAGTTGCCGTTCTCTAGTCCATCCAACTATGATTCCTTCAACGGATGTAAAGTCTAAACAGGTAAGTGTTCTATCTCCTACTCTTCTTTGTGAGGAATCTAAAAGTAAACCACTGTTACCGAAAAGCAGAGGACCTGGGTTCCAGTCCCACATTTGTTACAGTTACTTGTGTAACTGACATTATGCCTCCTTGTACCGCTGAAGTGGGCTGGACAGGAAATGTTTAAAGTCCTTCCCAGCTATAAAGTTTTAATTCATAATTTAAATTGTTGTTTTCGATTGCAAGTTAAATGAAGAACATTAGAGGTAGACACAGGTTCCCTGTGAGTGACAGTAGCACTTTTAATTTCCCTATTGAAACCTATCACATGACGGGAGGTCATATTAAATTGAACTGGCATTTCCTTATGCTCCATCTGCTACCAAAATGTACTATTTGTAGTTCAGGCAGCAGAGCGGTTGAAAAACACCAGATTTTCTTGGCACTTCCTGCACGTATGGCACATAGATGAGTATGAGATTATCCTCAGGAAAATACTGCAAATAATAGCTGTCAATTCTTAGCAACTAACAACACGCATTATTAAAAATAAACACAACCTCCCATCCATGAGTTCCACCTCACAAAATGTGTCTTTTGTTTCTTCTGACTCTTACATGTGAACCAATATTTTTTACATGGGCTCCATAATATTTCTGCTGCAGAATTCAAAAATTACTAGATCTCTAAAATCTACAGATGATCCCCAAAACTTCTGTTAGCCACTTGCTACGATCTTGCCAGAGATGCTAAAAGTAGTGTAGTCAACTGGTTTGAGTTTCATACACTTTTCCAGACAATCTTGCTGTTTAAGGGTCCACACAAATAAGAGCTTAATTTCTCTGGATTCTAAATCTTTGGGAAGTTGACCAACACGCATGAAGCAGTCTTTCTCCTCCTATAGTTAACACATTACCTAACACATTAATCTTTTAAATTATTGCTTGGGGTCCTTTTGTCCTCGATTTAAACCTATCTATTCCTTTAACTGCTTGTATAATTCCCAATTCTTCCCCCTCTTACAATTCTATGCTCTACTTTTCTGAACGTGGTTTTATTATTTTTCTGTATTTTCTGTGGTATTACATTTTAATTCCTTGAGAAATCAGATAATACATAGTGTTTGTGAATTATGAAAAAAGTTAAAGCAAAGGTAACCCTCCTCAAGACAGGGCAGCCAAGAGAAAACGCAAAAAGCTTGAAAATTTTACTGCATAATTAATGTGAACTGACATGACATCTTCAATTAGACTCAAAGACCCTTAGGACTGAGAGAATCTAAACTCCTTATCTTACAGATAAGAAAACCAAAACCCAGGAAGAAGCTAAGTGACTCGCCCTACATGATACATCTAACTGGATACATTTATGGTCTTACCCATAAAATTACAGCATAAAATTACACGTTACACCTAGGATGGTTCTTTTCACACTGAAAATAGCCCCATGAAGTCTGTTTCCTAAACACATGCAGGCAGCCACAGTGGCTAAATCCCACATCTGTGGAGTCATTCTTTTAAATCAAACCCTTACCTCAGAAATTCTGAGATAAATGCAACTGGTATTAGGGGAAATGGGAGAGAATAAGAAAGGACAATACTCCAGAATGTTAGATTCAAGTCAGAAGGTAAAAAAGTTACATATAATCAAAAATGACTCTTGATACATTTAAGTGTATCACAGATACACTTAAATCACGCAGAGAGTCCAATATTTACGTCTTTATTCATTGGGAAGAGACCAACGGCTTCTCTTAATGAGTCCAGCACAGCTAGGTTTTCCTCCAGCAACAGAATAAGCCACTTTCTTTTGTTTACCGTCAGATGAAATACCTGTTAGAATTGAAAGAGTTGGTTGCTCCAAAACCACCTACCTTTAAGCAGTGGACTAGCATCTGCCAGGGTGAGATACTCACCCTTAAAGAGGGGCTCAGGAAAAGAAACGGAAAACCAGGATCCTACCTCTGAAACTATCCTTAAAAAGGTACCTATTCTCACTGCACAGGACAGCGGGCCTCATGCTCTATTTAACTATTTAACTCATTTCTCTTCCACTGCCTTCTTGATTTTGCCTAGTAAATTCAGGTGAATGTGTGCCATTCAAGGTGTATATGATCCAATTCCATTGTATTGATATTTCCCTCTTCCCATATTTGCATATGAATAGAAGGATCTGGGTTAGACACAGGATGTGTAAGTATTACAGGGGAAGTAGATGAAGTGTGGACACAGGCTCTGATGAGAAGGGCAGGTCAGGTGTAGTAAAGAGCCATAAAGCAGCCTGAGGACTCACAGGTAAGTGAGGAGGGTTGAAGGGAATAGACAGATCACTTTCTATGGGACAGAATTTGTTCCAAAAGTAATTTTTACCATGTTTGTGATTTTTCCTTGGATTGGATTTGATGGACACATTTTAAGCATTGCAACACATCCCATTCTATTGATTTTTATTTTTTTTATTTATTTTTGTTGTTGTTGTGCCCCACAGCATGTGGGATCTCAAGCTTCCGGACCAGGGATCGAACCTGCACCCCTTGCATTGGAAACATGGAGTCTTAACCACTGGATTGCCAGGGAAGACTCCATTGTATTTATTTTTAAATCCATATAGACGGCCTATACCCTCAAAGCATATAAGTAAGCGTATAACTATAAAATTCATACTCTGAAAGAGATTAATCATGAGAATATTTTTCAGATAAAGACTTGATCATGGACAAATGACCTTAGAGCAGAAATACCGAAACCAATACTTGGAAATACATTCTACAAGTCAGTGCTCCAAGCAGCAGGAAAACCAGACTGCTACCCCTTGAAGACCTGCCACAAAGAGCCATGTGGAAAAACCGCACAGAGAAATGGTGATTGTGAACAAGAGTTCTACCTCAGTATGAAAGATTTTTGGCTGTGTTGGACCGTTAAGAAAAGAAAGGTTATGCTCATTAGAAAGTTTACCTGTCTCGGAGCAAATAATTACTTCTCTGCTAACATAACTTCCATGTCAGTGTAACCAGTTCCTACAAGTATAAATTATCTTAATTGCATGCAGATAAAAATCTGTGTTTCCTGAACAGTGTTCATCTTAACTCCATTACTGGAGTCAACCTAAAGGAAACTTAAGTCTCTGGGCTTGCATAGTGTGTTTGTCTCTGGCCATGATGAGATGGTCCGGATTCACACTGATTGACAGAGGGTTTCCCCACCAGGTCCTCTCACAGGACTCCAATCATTTTCACAACTTGACCACACAAAAGAACCCCCAGTCTGCTCCTGCTATTCCCAAGACAAGTACAGGAACGCCTTTCTCTGCAGTCCTTTCATAAGATTGTGTCTGTACAAACACAGGTGTCTACAAAGCAATTTTTATCAACTTTGCTTTGAATATTCCAAAGAACAGCAGTGATCTCAACACTCCATCCATTGTCTCAATGGATGGGAAAAGCTACCCATGAGAGACCATAAAGGAGGGAAAAAAAAAAAACCCAAATATTTGTTTATTAAACTCTTCAACAGCAACACAAAATACTTGTACTGGAGAGAAAATATATTTTTTAAACCACAAGGCACGTTAAGTAAAAATGCGTAATCAACCTTAATTAGATTCCTTCATCAGTTGACAATGTAAATGGATGGAAACTACTACTCAAATATTCAAACCTTCATTTTACATGCAAGTGGCCTCCAACAAATGATAAAGCAATATTCCCGTGTGAGTGTGAGAGATTAAAAGGAGGAGTCAGATTCCACTAGTCCTTGCTGGTTTAACTGCCCAGCTTTTAGGGAGCTATTTTATAAAAGCGGGACTCGCCCCGATAAATTAGTGAACAGTACGAATGTCAAAAATTGCCTGCACTCAATGAAGCTCTAGAGCACTTCGGAGCCAGACTTCAAAAAATGACTCCTTAAAAAAAATTACGTTGTGACAATGGTATCGTTTAAAAAAAATAATAAGGATGACGGTGATGATAACTGGGCAGGAACCACTGCTGCTGCCTGCCTCCTATGTAAGTTGCCCGGCTGAAGGTGGTTAAGTTAAAGCCAGTTCTCCCCTATTGGAGGGGCGCCCTGGCAGCGGCGGAGAGCCACCCGGTTTCCAGCTCCCTGTGGGCTTGACGGGACTGGGACTGGGATTGGCTTCCACGAAGCCCCGGGTGGCTCAACGAGGCGCTCTAGCTGTCCCTCACCACCTCCCTCCAACACAGACCCCAAGTGAGAAATGCAACTCCCGGAGCACAATGACAAGAAAGCACACAAAAGGAGCAAGGCAGCCGCTCCCATCCTTACCTTTGACTTGACTTTCATACTCGGCTATGATCTCTTTGTCCTTTTTGAATCTGCTCGGAGTGGACATTATCCAGCTGTTCTGGGTTTGCTTTCAGCGGGCAAGTTCTGTTCGAGGGTCACCGACCAGTCTCCTCGGAGAGGCAGAGAGTTGTACTCCCACACGCCGGGAACCCAGAGGCAGCACCGACAGGAGGGAAAGGGGGAGGGAGAGGAGGAGGAGGAGGAAAAAAAGGAGCGAGCCGAGGACTAGATTAACCCGGGCGCTGGCACCATACTCTCCGGATCGAGCTGCCGTCGGTGATGCTGAGGGGAGCCCAGGGCTCGGGGCCGGAGAGGCCCGGCGCGCCGGCAAACTCCAGCAAGCGAGTGGTGGGGGGCGTCTCCCTGCCCACCCCACCCGGAGCCCGTCCACTTCCTCTACGACCGCTGGGCGGACGCGGGAATCGCGCCGGCGCTCCGCACCATTGTTAGCAACCCGCACGGGGCGCGCGGGGCAGGGCCAGCCGGGGAGGGCGGGCGCCGCGACTCTCCCTTCCTGCTCCAGCCGCCGGCTCCGGCGCTCGGGGGTCCCGCCCGGGCTGGGGATGCTACTGCCGCTCCTCCGTCGGCACACACGGTTGCTACTGCCCCGGGCAGGCAAGAGGAATCGCGATCCTAAAGCAAGTCCCGGGCGCCGACCGCAAGGGCGTCTGCCGCACCGTAAGAACGCGTCCTGGGCACAGCCCCGGCGGAGTTTAGGTCTCCACCGCCGGCGCCTCGCGGGGCCTCTGCCTCCTGGGCCACCGTGCGCCGAGGCTGCCTCTTTCTCCCCCGACCCCCTTTCCGCTGCTGCCCCCAGGAGGCCGCCGGCGACAGACACACTCGCACACGCACCCGGAGGAGCCGCGCCCCCGGAGGCCGCAAAGTTGCCGGCACGTTCACGGCCCGCAGCTCCCCGGCACCTGGAGAGCGAGCTACGGGCGGCAGCGGCCGGGGCGGCCGCGCGGGGCTCGGCGAGGCGGGGCAGGGCTCACGGGAGGGGTCGGCTCGGCAGCGCGTTCCCTTCTCCGCCCTCGCCCCCTCCCGGCGCGGTGAGGAAGCGCCGCGCTCGTCCGGGAAGATGGACGCCTCTTGTGGCCAACCACAGCCCGGCCCTGCGCGTCGAGCCCGGCGGCCGTGGGCAACGCCCCCAGCTCCTCCCCGAGCTGCGCAGCCCCAGCAGCTGGGAAACCCCTCCCGACCCGGCGGTCTGTCTTTGGCCGAGGGTGAGCGCTGTGGTGGGGCTCTTTTAAGTGTACAGTGGGGAAATCCAGACTTTGGATGTCTCCATGGAAGAAAAGGGTGTCACTCCAAGATGTCACTCCAAACCCCAGAAGGAACACTGGAGACTGAATTGTGAACGTCTTGGCTGTTAAGAATCAAAGAAGAGCTAAGCTGCTTCATCAGGCAGAGAAAAATACCCATCTTGAACACCATTATTCTCCCCATCCTAGAAGCAGCTGGAGGGGGCTAGGATGGCGGGAAAGGCGTGGTGGGGAAACAGGTCACACTTAGGATGTCACCAGGTTTTGACGGACACATTTAGCGTTTGGGACCTTCCTTCTCCAATATTATGGGCCTGATTTACCAAAGTGATTTGTCCAAAGGCGTGTCCAGTATCAAATGTTTTCCCTGCTAGATCTAAAGAAGAGTAGGGACTTCGAGACTTTAATCATTCATTCATGTATCCAGTGATAAAATTTCTTACTGCGAACCAAACACCAAGTAAGAGCTAAGGATTCAGAAAGTAGAACCCTGCCCTAAAGGATCTCACGGTCTATTGTTTTACAAAGTAATTACAGGCGGTACTGTGATGCTATAAGAGAGGTACTGCCGGCTTTGCGAGCCCTGAAGAAAGAAAAGTGGCCTGCGTAAGAGGTTTGGGGAGAAAGGCTTCCCACAGAAGTGGTACTTGAACTGCATTTAAAGGGTGAGTAGTAAGTAGTTTGCCACCTTAGAGAGGGAAAGTGTTGCATTCCACGGAGAAGAAGGAGAATCCTACTCTGGGAGAATTGCAAATGAGTTACAGGATGCCCTCCTCTAAAATACCAGATCTCTGATGGGAGGTGAAAAATATTTTTAAAATTTAAATATATGTGTGTTTCAAGTGGTAGTGTGTGCACGTTGTTTTAAATTATATGGCCTTTTAAAATTTAATTAAGCAAATCTTTTTAGTTTATAACGACAGAATAGAATGTACGGAAAAAATGTAAAAAAAAAAAAGTTTTGTTTCCATTTTGCCACACAGGAGGTTAACTACGGAATCGCAGACTGCCCTAATTTCACGTGGGGCTGTCTTATGTAAGAGTGTAGCGTGAAGAGCCAGGATATTCCAAAGCAGAGGCTGAGAAGGAAGGTCAGGGCCAACTGGGAGAGGCCTCCTGTGCTGAGCTCTAGGACACAGTTCTGCAGACAGCAGGGAGCCTTTTAAGTAGAGAACGGTCATGATCACATACATGTTTTATGAAGATAACTGTTGGCAGCATGGAAGGATGAGTTGGCTATGGGGGTGGAGAGACCAGAGGCAAGCAGCACACTCTGGCGATAATTGTAGTCAAATCTAAATGTGATTCATGTCATCCATCCATGGTGCTACTGGGATTTATTTCATATTTGCACTTGGGAAATACAACTTGGTACAGAGAATGCAGCCCCTGGGAATGAATTGTTGGCTGAGTTTAGACCTAAAGCACCGTGGTAGTTACAAGCCCCAAAGACAGTGTACCCAGAGGTGAATTATATATCTGCGGCTTCCTAAGTGAGCTGATAAAAATTACTGCATCTCTTGGGGCCTCAGTCTCCTTATCTGTAAAATGGGTTAATGCCTAGTTCCTGGGACTGTTATAAGCACTTACTGAGATAATCCTTAAAAATTACAAGAACACCACATCTTTGTACCTACTCAGTTATCTTTGTTACTGTTATCTCAGTTTTAATCTTGGAGAGAAAGCTATTTAAAAATTGGAGACAGTATCTTAATCATCTCTGATTTTATCATAGTGCCCAACAAACTGTCAATAAACTTTTTTTTGAATGTTAATGTCTTAATATTAGTAAGCCACCATTTTATTGTTGTAGAAGGTTGGGTCCCAAATAAAACAAAGCATTTTGCATACATTCTTATAAGAACCCTACAAGGTGCATACTATTGTCCTCGTTTTACAGAGAGAATCTGGAAAGTTCAGTAAATGTGTAAAGTCCTGGCTGGGCCAGAATTCCAGCCCACATCTACTTGCCTCCAAATTGGGTTTTCCCAATTTGATGTTCTTCTGCCTACGAACTTATGATTCCTTTAAACTTGTGAAGCAGGATCACATACAGTGAACTGTGTATGACTGATCGATGGTTTTCCCTTGGTGGTTTTCTTCTGATCCAGCCAATCAGTGTGATTCACAAGTCAGTTCTTCTTTTCATAGTTTTATCTCTTCAGGTTATCCTTATCTTTCCCATATTTTGCCTCACAAATCTTATATGGAGAATGCCTATGAGTTAAAATCCAGAAAGCCCCCTAGGGTCAGTCCAATTTGGGAGACAGTCAACTGAGTCTAATTCTGTGACTTTGCTCCCCCTTGTGGTAGCTGTTTTCTTAGCTATACAACAGGGATGGCTGCACTTTGCCCCCTAAAACCTACCCCTCCCCTGCCACACTCTCATTCTTTAGCGGCAAGTGGTGAGAAATTTGGAGCGCCTGAAAGTGGGACCCATACTGCAGATTAATCCACTCCATTATATAATATTCTCCTTTTAGGACCACTCCAAATTTCCAGAAGTAGAAGTTAATTCATTATCTGATCATAAACCCTGGGAGTAGGTAGGAGAACGTACCTGGCGCCTTGCAGCCACAAAATAAATCATGCACCTTACTGCAGCATCACTTTGTCCTAGTGGTAAATAATTTAAGTCATTTAAAAAGTTAAATACAAACACATTAAGGACTCAATGCCAAATCGACACAATTTTTTTAGTTATGGTTTTAGTGTCTAAGAATTTCATGTCTGAGGTGGACCAGTCTGCTACTCCTCTTCATATAAGGAAAACGTTCTCCTCTGCCCGTTGGGATGAAAAAGTTGATGAAGCCCTGCCAATATCCTAGGTTTTATTCTTGGATCCAGCCTGAGTATCAGAACACCAACTGTTGTGCATGCATATCTTATATTGTCTTGACTCTGGACCCTTTAGCGTCTCAAATTGCTTGCAGTAGTGCTTTCCATGGACTGCATTTTGGTATTGTGTCCTGGGGCAGAGTTTTATAAAGTATGAGCTCACCATTGATCACCTACATCAGAATCACCTTGGGAGTCTCTTTGGAATTCAGACACATGGGAGCTGTTCTACACTTAAAGCCACACTTCTTGACTTCAATGTGCATACAAATCACCTGGCAATCTTGTTAAAATAAGGTTCTGATGCCTGCTGGAGTGACACCTGAGATCCTGCACGTCTAATAAGCTCCTAAGCCATGCCAATAATTTTGTCATAAAGACCATACTTGGAGGAGCAAAGACCCATAAGGTCCAAATTTTGGCTGAGGGGAAAGTCCTCCGGTGATTCTTATGCTTGAGAATATTTGCCCAAGGCCCAAGAGCTGTTTTAAAAAAAGAGCATCCTTATAAAAAATTTGCTACATTTACTCAAGTGATGCCGATGACATTAAGATTTTTTTTCAATTTAATGTATCTCTAAGAAACTGGACTGTTTTCATCTTCAAGATAATAAAACGTTTAACTTCTTCATCTGTAAAATGGGGATGGATAATAATTTCCCTAATAGGTTTGTGGGTTTCATAGGGATTAAATGCAAAATGTACATAAAGCGCTTAGCACCAAGCCAGGCACATAGTAAGTGCTACATAAATGTTGCTTGTCCTTGTCATTGCCATTATTGTTTTGGTGCAGAAAGTTAACTTCCCAGTTTACACCAAACTGTTGCAATTGTGGAGGACCTTATAGTGTGTTTATCTGTGTCTTATTTACCTCCCTGTTTAAACCTCCTATGCTAATTGAGAATTTCTTTGTTCTTAATGGGTTTGTTTTGTAGTTTATTGGTTTACTGTGTGTCTGTATTTCTGATACACTACCTCAAATTTTTATAGAATGATTTCTATAGTCTATTCAGTTCTAATCAACAAATATTTATTGTCTATTAAGCTGAACCATATGACAATGCGGATATTTGACCATTTTTGACGTAATAAATGGCAATGCCGTATGACTCAACCCAATACTATCAGCTCACACTCTGCAATTAGTGTAAACAAAAGTCAATAATAAAAACCCACTTCCGAATATCCAAGTGAAGCCTCTGTTGAACCCTGCCCAGATCTAGGGAAATCCCATTCACTCATAGGTTGGATTAGTCCAGTGCAGTCTGCCAGGTAGTCAATCAAGAAATATTAACCACTGTTGTAAAAGAAACTTGGCCCATAATTTAACAGCAGCTTGTGGAAATGGACCATATAAATAGCCATTTTCCCTTTTCTGGCAACAGAGTAGTAAAGACAAGCTGTTAAAAGATCTTGCCAATTTCATTCTGATGCACTTTCCCTGGCAGGGAAGAGGGTAGAATGTTACAATAAAGATGAGTTTAGATGAGGCCCTGGAGGGGTCAATGCAAGAGATACTACGGACAGTAGGAGAGAAAGGATGGAAAAGGAAGAGGTAAAGACACTAGTCACAGGGAGAGAAGCTGCAAAAGAGAACAATAAAATGAATGATTCTTCTAAAATGTTCATTTGTATAATTTAGCTCCCCTCCCCTCCAAAAAAATTCTTCTCCAATTTTCAAGAAAACTAAAGCTAAAATAAATCAGGACTTTTAAATGTCTGTAATTTTCTTTGAATAAAACTGCTTTATAATATTTTTAACCATCTGCTTAAAATCACATTTCCATTTTGCACAGATCGTTAAAATAGAATTTACTTTGTTTAATCTCATATTCATAACTTCCAAACACCCACACATAACAGTCTTCTCATCAGAGTTACTATTTTCTGATTGAAATCCTACTACGACTTCCCATGTGGCTGCTGCACAATATAAGCAGAATATGAATATTCAACGAGCCCATTCTGATGAAAGTATTAAATCCCATCACTTAGACAAAAGAAAAAAAAAAGGTATTGTTACTCAGAGGAAAACAGCCAAAGTTAGGCGAAAAATGGCAGCTTCAATTCAGTTGTCAGATTCAGAGATGGATTAATATGTAGAGCAAATGCTCATAAAAAGGTTGACTGTACCGAGAAATACATGCATCTCTAATGCTTATATTTTAGGAAATGAACGATAGACTCCTCCCCTTCTTGCCATTATACTTTGGCAGCAGACATTTTAAGACTGCCTAATTTTGTCTCGTCTTCTACAGAGAAACAAGTCTGCATACAGTTATTCCTCATTTTAGATATAGATATGCTCCTGGTGAGTATACCAGGGAAGTGGAAGGTTGGTAAATGGAATCTTATTTAAATATAATGGAGACCCTTGCTATTTAAAAGAATCTCAAGGTATAGCGTTTTGTAAATCAAAGAATATTTTTGGAAAACAATTATCATCTGCCCTAATTTTTTAATATAAAATTGAATTTTTATGTAGTACGCCTTTCTTTAAAGCAGTGGTTCTCAAACCAATTGGAACCAGTGTTGCCTTTAAACTTTTAAAAATTTATTTATTTAAAAAAAATTATTTATTTTTTGAGCAGTTTTAGGATTACAGAGGGCAGAAAGCACAGAGAGCACTGGTATACTCCCTCACCCCTGCCACTTCCCCTTTATTAACACTTCCCTTATTATTAACATTTTGCATTTGTGTGGTACCTTTGTTACCATTGACTAGCCAATATTGATATATTATTATTAGCTAAAATCCATAGTTCACATTAGGGTTCACTCTTTGTGTTGTACATTCCATGGGTTTTGACAAATATATAATGACTGCATTCACTAACATAGTAGCATACAGAATAGTTTTACTACCCTAATTGTCTCTTTTTTATAATAAATATTTTTGTAACACCTCACTTAACTATCCTAAAAGAAAATAAAATTTACCCACACTCATATTTTTCTTTATGCAGTCAGTGTATTATCCTACCTGTAAAATGAAGGAGAAATAAAAACAAAGTAAATCATAATGAAGTGATATAAATTTCAATATGTAAATACTTGGACCCAACTACACGAGAGGGATTGAAGTAGTCAGATAAATTTAGATGTAAGAGAAGTAATAAGACCAGAAGATATTCCATACAAGATGTACAAACTTCATGTCAATTATATCTCAATAAAGCTAGGAAAAAAGATTTACAAGTCAATGAATACAAGTCAAAAGTATGCATGAATGTTAGAATAAAAACTAGCTTACTCAATATATATAAAAAAATACTGTGTGTTTAACAAGTAAAATGGAGTAAGACTAAAGTTTCAGATAACTTAAATCAATATTTCACATATATGAACGCCTGGTGGGATAATTCTTCATTGGTAGGAGACTGAGCTGGGCATTGTAGGACATCCAGCCTTGGACCTGTTCACTAAATGTTAACACCGTCTCTCCTCTCTGAATATGGAGACAAATCAACTCCTGACATGTCCAGAAGCTTCCTATGCATCAATTCAGCTTCTACTGAGAACCACTCTCTTAAAAATCTAATGCGATTATAGGACCTGGTATCACTATTGTCTCCTTGGGGCTTTTCTTCTGGAAAACTTTTCCTGCCTCATCTTCTGAATTTTCCTTAAAAGAACTCAGAATTAGATGCATGTCTGAAGGCAGGCATTCTTGACTGTGAGGAACTTTCACCCCAAGAGGTGTAATATGATCTGTTCTTGGGGTTTGGAAAGATATTATAATGTCTATAGTCTTTTAAAATTTCCTTTTTTGTGCATGTTATATTTTGTAAAGTCTTACTACAGTAGTATATGTATATAATTTATTAAAAATAAACAGATATTGAAGTTGAATGCTCAAATATTTTTACTGATGGGGTTAATAATAAAAAAAAAGTTTGCAGATCCCTATCTATAAATACAGTCAGATACAAAGTAGCAGATAGCACTTGTCTTTAACTTTGGTCATATCTGACATCCTTTCAGAATCCTGAAGTACTAACAGTGATCCTTACCTATTACTTGGTTAAGGTGCATTTGGGACAGACCTAGGATCCTTCACGATTAGCCTTCATGGCAATACAGCTTCATCTCTTACCATACCCCATCCCTTCCCTCGCTTCAGCTGCACTCCACCTCTCACTGCTCTTCAGATGCATTTTGTCTCTCTCACACCTTCACACTTCTGCACACGCTGTTCCTTTGCTTGAAACTGTTGGGGAGGAAAACTTTTCCTCCACCCTCTTAGGTTCAATTTCTGAGGGCCTGTGAATTAAACTGACGTAAGGCAGATTGATAGGAGAAATAAGGTGTATTTGTATGCCTACAGAGACTAACAAAAGAAGTAGCTAGCTTGCTAAATGGTTAAAGTGAGAGGCTTATATACCTAACTTAGTAGGGGAAAAAAGAGGGAAGAACAGCCTTCTATAGAAAGAACAAATAAATTTCTTTAGGAAAGACAAATGGGTTTTTAGAAGAACAAACAAGAGATGAAAAAGTCTGTGATAATGTTTGGTTAGGCAGGTGAGAGTGGTCTTTCTATCTTCTTCATGGCCATGAAACCCCCTGGAGAGGGGATTTATGGCAGCCTCGTTTCCCAGAAGTTTCTGCTTTTAGTCAGATAAGTGAGGCTCCAAGAAGGCTTCTTTCTGCATCTGTTGAATTTCAAATGTTTTCAGCTTAAAATAATCTTCATATCAACTCTGGGGTTGTGAGTGGGTCGCCATAGAATACACACAGTCATACACACGTGAGCACACTGTACCTGCCCCTCTCCCATCCTTTGCCTGGCTAACATCTCAACCTTCATAACTCACCTAGAGCATCATCCTAGAAAAACCTTCCCCCCAACACCTTCTCCCAGGCCACATTAAGTCCCCTTCTCATGTCCCCGCACCTCACCCTGAACCAGCACCTTGTGCTTTCTTTGGGCAGAGCACTTACCACTCTATGTTCTGATTTATCTATTTGTCTGATCACCCTTCTGATCTGTATGGTAATGGAGCATGCTTGAATACTGTTCCTGGCATATAGTAGATGCTCAATAAATGTCTGTTGAAAAACGTGAATGAATAATGACATCATTTGACAAATTGCATAATTTGGACATTGTGTTGCTCTTCAGTGGAAATTCCTTGTATCTGAGGATCTTCTTTCATTAATTTTGATGAAGTCAAATTATCAAAATGAAGAATGATGAATGAAAATAAAAGATGGAGCTATGACACCAAGAATGAAAGTAAGAAAATTGCGTTTTAGCTGAGACACCTTTAGGTGAAGTCTCTGAGAGTAAGATCTGCTAAGTTTGAGGCAACCACGGTGTAATGGAAAGAGCCCTGGATTTAGAGGAGACCTGGGCTTGGGTTCCAGTTCTGTTGGTTTGACCTTTCTGACCTTTTGTTTTCTTGCTTATGAAATGATGGAAAGAATATGTAATTTAAGAGCTGGAGAGAGAGAATATATTTGAAATGACGTCATAAACTCTAGAGCTCTGTACAAAGTGTGAAGTGACCTGTGAAGGCAGCCCAGGAGAACCTGACTTAACCAGAGACAGAGATTCCAGTGTGTTCAGACAGTGGGAGCATCTCCTGTGGGGGAACATGGTGGGACATCAAGACCTCCAGCCATCCACTCGGGCTGGGAATGAACTCTTCAATTTCAAACTGGGTTCACTGGCTTCCTGGAAACACCAGCTGAGTTGCATAAACCCAGGGCAGCCTATCTGGGTGGAATTGGGGTTCCTAGATCCACTTGTTTACCCAGTTTGGGCGGAGCAATAACCTGTGGATTAGTACTACGGATCACCGTGGGGTACAAGGAGGCAGAACAAGTAACTGTCCAAGTGGTGTGACTCGGGGGAACCCCCGGGAAGCTCTCTGGCCAAAATGGCTTCCCTACTGGCCTCTCCCCAGTGCTTGAAATTCCTATATTACTCCATCTCTTTGATGGGGTCTGGCAGTCCATTTGGAATAAGAAAACTGTGACTAGAGTCTGTTATTATTAACTAAGTCTCCACAGAGATCTTTGTTTTCCTTCCCACAACAGCAATAACAATAGCAACAACAGCAACAATACCAACAACAGCAACAACACAGCAGCAGCAGCAGCAACAACAGCAACAACAGCAGCAGCAACAACAGCAACGGCAGCAACAAGAGCAACAACAGCAGCAGCAACAACAGCAACAGCAGCAACAACAGCAGCAGCAAAAGCAGCAGCAACAACAGCAACAGCAACAGCAGCAACAACAGCAGCAACAGCAACAACAGCAGCAGCAAAAGCAGCAGCAGCAACAGCAGCAGCAACAACAGCAACAGCAGCAGCAACAACAGCAACAACAACAGCAACAACAGCAGCAACAGCAGCAGCAACAACAGCAACAGCAGCAACAACAGCAACAGCAACAGCAGCAACAACAGCAACAGCAGCAACAACAGCAGCAGCAACAGCTACAGCAACAACAGTAGCAGGAACAACAGCAGCAGCAGCAGCAACAACAGCAGCAACAACAGCAGCAACAGCAACAACAGCAACAGCAGCAGAAACAACAACAGCAACAGCAACAACAGCAGGGAACACTCGTTCAGACTTGTAATAGTGCAGCTCCAAGCAGTTTACATGCATAACTCATTTAATCCTCGTCACAGCCTTGTGGGCTTGGTGCTATCATTATCAGCCCCATTTTATAGAGGAGGGTATTAAGACACAGAGGGTGACAAGTTTTGTTTTGTTTAATATTTACTTATTTATTTTTGGCTGTGTTAGATCTTAGTTGCGGCACGCGGGAACTTTTCACAGGGGCATGCAGGCTCTCTGTTGTGGTGTGCAGGCTTCTCTCTAGTTGTGGCGCCCAGGCTCCAGAGCATGTGGGCTCAGTAGTTGCAGTGCGTGGGCTCAGTAGTTGTGGTGCACAGGCTTAGTTGCTCCGCAGCGTGTGGGATCTTAGTTCCCAGGATTGAACCTGTGTCCCCTGCATTGGAAGGTGGATTCTTAACCACTGGACCACCAGGGAAGTCTCAAGGGTGACAAGTCTTTCCCAAGGACATATAGCTAGTAAGTAGCAAAGCTGGAATCAGAATCAGGGCAGTCTAGCTCCAGAGTCTAATACTTAACCACTAAGCTGTTGCCTATATATTTGTGGCAATGGAACACAGTATGCAACAGTTTCCTAGTTCCCTGTTAAAAACTGGTCCCCAATCCCCACTTTTATTGGAGAGATTGTGTTTGCTTTCTTTTTAATGTTAATATTATAGAATAGGGGGAAATAACCCTCCCCTCAGTGCTCCCAGGGAAATAGTGATTAGATGTCATGATTTAGCCCATAAAGTCTCCTCTGAAGAAAGCAAAAAAGAGGCCAAACCTCTCTTCCCCTTCCCCCCAAAACACTTTGCTCTCTTTTCAGTGGTCACCCACTTGTGTGGACAGAAACTCAGGGGCAGGTAGAAGATGGCCCCTGTCTCATCTGCCCCCAAAGACCCGTGAATGGAGCCAGTTCTGAGCCCTGGGCCATTTATATTATTGAAGGCAGAGGGCGAGGGAGAGCCAGGAATATCCAGGATTCTTGGTGGTCTTGTTTCAAGAAATAAAAAGAAGCTAAAGACTTTGGGCTAGTCTCTGCCTTTTCGTGTCCCTTAATTTCTATCTAATTGTAATTGAAAAACATCAAAATAAAGTGGCTCTGCAGGGGAAGGCACGCCTAAATCTGGCAGATTCTGAAATACTTGGTCCTTGTATTAGTTAGGGTTCTCCAAAGAAACAGAGCCAAAGTATGTGTATTAAAAGGTACTTATTATGAAGGATCAGCTCATGTGATTATGAAGGCTGAGAAGGCCCATGATGTGCTGTCTGCAAGCTGGAGACCCAGGAAAGCCATGGTATGGTTCTAGTCCAAACCCAATGGCCTGAGGACCAAAGGAGCAAATGATTTAAGTCCCAATCTGAGTCCAAAGGCCCAAGAACCAGGAGTGCCAGCTTCTGAGGACAGGAGTAGAGGGATGTCCCAATTAAGCAGAGGGAGCAAACTCACCATTCCGTACCAGGCCAGATCTGGAATGCAGCCTTTTGCTTGGGAGAGCAGCTATGGGAGGACTTTGGCTGTGATGTAGAATTCCATTGCATGTGTTCTTTGCCGACTGCCTCTTAAAATTACATTTAAGAAGTGCAATCGTGTAGCTGCAGGTTCCTGTAGTCTGTGCAGTTTCATTAGTTTTCTACTGAATGACTACACCATATTTTATTTCTCTGTTCTCCTGTTGATGGACATTTATGCTGTTGGACAATTTTTTGCTGTTATAAATAATGTTGCTATGAATATTTTTGAATTTGTTTCCCGATGCACACGTGCAAGTTTCTTATAGGGTGATGGGTTGATAGCCCACTGGGATAATGAGTTTAAATGTGCAGCCAGGTTTTCAACTTAGGGAATAGAATTGCCGGATTGCAGGGTATATGCATCGTTAACTTTATTATATGTGCTAAATTGCTCTCCAATGTGGTTTTACCAGTTTAAACTCTTCCAGCAGCGCATGAAGGTACCCATTTTCCAACAAACTCAAATTTTACATTAAAATTTTTGCCAATATGATGAGTCTAAAATGCTGTCTCCTTTTTATTTCAATTTGCATTTCCCTGATTACTGGCAAGGATGAACATGTTTACATATGTTTATTGGCCATTTGTCTTTCCTCTTCCTTGAATTGTCTGGAAAATGTAAAACAATATAGGAGACAGTCCCCATTTGCACAGGACATGCTGCATGTGAAAACATAATTGGACCCCGATAGGCCTTGATGGTTATTTAAGTAGGATTTATTCAATTTAAGTAAACTTAAGTGAAATTTATGAGGAACTAATAAATTTATTACATTTAATAAAATATAAGTAATCATATTTGTCTTTTCACATTAAAAAGAATGAAAAACTACTAAAGTTCTGAGAAACTTGAACACTGATTTTTTTTTTTTTTTAGAAGATGTTGGGGGTAGGAGTTTATTAATTAATTTATTTACTTTTGCTGTGTTGGGTCTTCGTTTCTGTGCCAGGGCTTTCTCTAGTTGTGGCAAGCGGAGGCCACTCTTCATCGCGGTGCGTGGGCCTCTCACTATCGTGGCCTCTCTTGCTGCGGAGCACAAGCTCCAGAAACGGAGGCTCAGTAGTTGTGGCCCACGGGCCTAGCTGCTCCGTGGCATGTGGGATCCTCCCAGACCAGGGCTCGAACCCATGTCCCCTGCATTAGCAGGCAGATTCTCAACCACTGTGCCACCAGGGAAGCCCTTAAACACTGATTTTTGACAAAAATTTCCTACTCTTTAGATTTCTGATTGTACAGTCAGACTTCAATAACACAAACCCATTTTTCATTAAATGAACACATTCTAGATTCTAATCATTTCATGTAAAAAGAATGGAATGCTTCTAACAATAAGGATATAATCTTAATTTTTAGGTTGTAAAGGAAAGGGACTTGACAGATAATCATGCCTGGGCACTGGTGGCTGGGTGTTCTGCTCAGTGGTTCCGAAGCTTCAGTGTGGGATACAGTCGCTCACTCCAAAGACTTATTTGTCCAAATACCAACAGCCCTCCTTTATCCAGTCCCAGAGTCTCCTAAGGCTCCTTAGCTCAGAAATATCCGAAGCAGTCAGAAAAACCATGATGCTATTTGTGGTTTTAGATCGCCCTCTTCTGGCCAAAGCCTAAACTTGCACCGTGAAAGTAATTCACTTTCCACTGCATACTGTAATTATTGATAAAATGTTTCTCTATTTCTACTTTTGTAACCTAAACTTCCCCAAATACATATAACATGTAAAGATTCATAATGAACATATTTTATCTATTATCTATTTTCCTGTCTACCGTCTAATCCAACTGTCACAGGCAGATAGATACAGATAGTAGGTGATAGAAAAAAGGAAAACAAACAAGGCTAAGTCTTTATGACATGGAAATCCCCTCAATAAGGTATTTTAAAGTGTTATCAATTGATAATTTACCCTTGACCTTGATGTATTTACTTATATTCCATTTATTCTGTACCTTTTAATCCTGATATTTATCTAGTTCTCTGAAGTGATTTTTTCCTCCTGAAAGTGAAGTTGACTAAGCCCAAATCACAAAATTTATTATATCAGCCCATGTTTCTTTCCTTTCCTTTCCTTTCCATTTATCCCTCCACTCCTTCCTACCATTCCTCCTTTTTTCCCTCCTTAAAAAAAATCTCTTATAATTGCTTAAATGAATTTTAGTGCAATGCAAGGAATATTGGGGAACCCCAATATGGGGAAGATGATAGTCATCCATAATATATTCAGAGGGTTTCTCTATTTTTTATAATTGAAATATAGTTAATTTACAATGTTGGGTTAGTTTCAGGTATATAGAGAAGTGATTCAGATATGTGTGTGTGTATTCTTTTTCAGATTCTTTTTCATTATAGGTTATTAGAAGATATTGAATATAATTCTCTGTGCTATAAAGTACATCCTTGTTGTTTACCTATTTTATACATAGTAGTGTGTATATGTTAATCCCAAACTAATTTATCCCTCCCTCCCCTCTTTCCCCTTTGGTAACCATAAATCTGTTTTCTATGAGTCTACATCTTTTGTAAATAAATTCATTTGTATAATTTTTTGTGATATCATATGATATCACATATGATATTTGTCTTTCTCTGTCTTACTTCACTCAATATGATAATCTCTAGGTCCATCCATGTTGCTGCAAATGACACTATTTCATTTCCTTTTTATGGCTGAGTAATATTCCATTGTGTGTGTGTGTGTGTGTGTGTGTGTGTGTGTGTGTGTGTGTATACCACATCTTTATCTATTCATTTGTCAATGGATATTTAAGTTGCTTCCATGTCCTGATTATTGCAAATAGTGCTGCTATGAACATTAGGGTGCATGTATCTTTTCAAATTAGAATTTTCGCTGGATATATGCCCAGCAGTGGAATTGCAGGATCATATGTAACTCTATTTTTAGTTTTTTAAGGAACCTTCATACTGTTCTCCATAGTGGCTGCACCAATTTACATTCTCACTAACAGTGTAGGAGGGTTCCCTTTTCTCCACACCCTCTCCAGCATTTGTTATTTGTAGACTTTAATGATGGCCATTCTGACTGGTGTGAGGTGATACCTCACTGTAGTTTTGATTTGCATTTCTCTCATAATCAGTGATATTGAGCATCTTTTCATGTGCCTGCTGGCCATCTGTATGCCTTCTTTGGAGAAATGTCTATTTAGGTCTCCTGCCCATTTTTTGATTTTTTTTTTTTTGATATTAAGCTGTATGAGCTGTTTGTATATTTTGGAAATTAAGCTCTTGTTGGTAGCATCATTTGCAAATATTTTCTCCCAGTCCGTAGGTTGTAATTTCATTATGTTTATGGTTTCCCTTGCTGTGCAAAAGCATTTAAGTTTAATAAGGTCCCATTTGTTTATTTTTGCTTTTGTTTCCTTTGCTTTAGGAGGTGGATACAAAAAAATATTGCTGTGATTTATGTCAAAGAGTGTTCTGCCCATGTTTTCCTCTTGGAATTTTATAGTATCTTGTCTTATATTTAGGTCTTTAATCCATTTTGAGTTTATTTTTGTATGTGGTGTTAGAGAGTATTCTAATTTCATTCTTTTACCTGTAGCTGTCCAGTTTTCCCAGAATCACTTATCGAAGAGGCTGTCTTTTCTCCATTGTATATTTTTGGCTCCTTTGTCATAGATTAATTGACCATAAGTGCATGAGTTTATTTCTGCACTGTTTATCCTATTCCATTGATCTATATGTCTGATTTTGTGCTAGTACCACACTGTTTTGATTACTGTAGCTTTGTAGTATAGTCCTAGGTCAGGGAGCATGGTTCCTCTATTATTTTTGTTACTCATTAAGTTGAGGTAAGGTTTTGTTGGATTTACTTTTAATTAATTCGTTTGTTTATTCATTTGGAAATAATTGCATATGATGAAAAATTTATGCAATACCAAAATGTATACAGTGAGAAAAGTCTTTCACTTGTCAGCTTTCCTGCTGGGGGAGCAATCTCTAATGTCAATTCCACAACACATGTATTTTATAAGAGAAACCCTCTGCACATGCTTAACAAAATAAAGAAGAATTTCAGGGTGATGACATATTATGTTCCTCATTTAATAAGAGAAAAAAGCATATGCCCTCAAATGCCCTTCTGGCATTTTCTACTAATCCTTCCTACACACACTTTGAGTGGTTCTTCAAGTGGGTAGGAACCCAGCAACCTCATCGCCTGGGAAACTGTTAGAAATGCAAATTCTCAGCCCTCTCCCAGACCTACTGAATCAGAAACTCTGGGGGTGTTTTCCCAAACTCTTCAGGTGATTCTGATGTTTGCTAAAGTTTGAGAACAATGGCATTAGAATATCAATGCCTGAGCCCCACCCCAGACTACTGAACAGAATCACAAAGGTGGGTAGTTTAAATTTTCCTCAGGTAATCCTAACGTACAGCTAGTATTAAGAACTTGGCCTTGCTTAACTGAAGACATCCTGAGTTTCACCTCACCTCAAGCTTTTCTGATTCTTTACCTTTTCATCCTGTTATCATCTGCCTTGGGTGCCCAGTCTTCACTCCCATTTTACAGATAAGAAAGCTGAGAGTCAAAGAGATTGAGTTACTTATTCCAGAAAAGTAACTAGATATTGGTAGAGCTAGGTCTCAAAATCAATGTCCTTGGAATCCCTTGTCAGCGCATTTTCTGTTTGTCATGCTGCCAGCTCTAGTTAATTTGTACATGTTTTCTAAGAGGCTGTAAGCATTTAAGTGACTTATAAATGTCAGGAGATGACATCTAAATGTAGGGTGAATGAGTGAATGAATACAGGCCCTCTGCTGCTTCAAGTGGGTAAGAGTTCAACCATTTATCACAGACATGCTGATCATGCTGTAAGTCAATCACTGAGCAACTAAACAATGGAAAACCAAAGCTACCAAGTATTCAGAAAAGATGGGGTTAATGGATTTGATGTATAATTACAACATCTGGCATTTCACACTTTTTTGAATGGATTTGAATCTCTAACACTATAGTGTTTCTAAGAGACTTCTCATAATTACCTGTAGGTGCTGTCAATTTTAATTGGCTGTGTCCATCCTGGGTCTTCCTGCCAATTACTTCCATTTTTTTTTTTATCTATAAAAAAGAACAATTGGTCCTGTTTTTATTCGCATCAAAGACATGACTTTGGGATGGAGGAAGACTCCTCTAAACATGAAAAACTTACCCTTTTACTCCATAAATATAGCAAACATTCAGCTTAGAGTTTTCTTTCTAGTCTAATCCAAAAGTTGCTCCTTTTTTGAATTTGCATCACTTAGTTCACTTAAATAAAAAACAGATTTCAAGATTGTGGATTTGTAGGACCCAGGTAGGGTGGTTGAGCGTAAGCTCTGGAGCCCAACTTTCTGTGTCTGAGTCCAGCTCTTCCAGGTAATCATGGTGAACTTTCGGGCAGGACATGTAGGTCTGTCAAGCATTGCAAGACCTGATTACTAATGAGATTTATGGGCCATTTATCTTTTTCTTTGGGGCTAATACCATTTCTTTGCCCATTTTTCTATTAGATTTTTTTTTCTTTTGAATCACAGTTATTCATATATTCTAAATCCCAATCCTTTGTCAGTTATATTATTCACTACATATAACTTCTATTTGTAGATTTTCTTTTGTCCTCTCCTTATGGTGCCTTTTGATAACTGTAAAATTTATCAACTTTAAAAGAAATGGCTTCTGTTTATTGTATCATTTTAGATGAATCCTTCCCTTTCCTGAATTTAGAAAGTTATTTTTCCTATATTTCTAAAGAGTATGTATTGGTTAATAATTTTGCTTTTTCATACTTTCATCTTTAATCCACCTGGAATTTATTTTTGCATATGCTGTGAGATATAGTTTAATTTCATTTTTTCCCATGGGGATAGTCATCCCAAAACTACTTATTGAAAAGTACATTGTTTCCAATGATCTACAATGTCCCTATGTCACATAAGTTTGCATACCTTTCACTTCTTATTCATTCTTGCCTTGGCTACTCTTGATCTTTTACTGTTTTGAACAATGTCTCTCAATTTGGTTCTTTTTAATGTTTCTTCAGGATTAGATTCTGGGGATACATTTTTACCAGGACTACTGCAGAAATGATATGTCCTCAATGCATCCTTTCAGGAAGCACATGATATTTATTTCTCCTGTTACTGATAATATAAATATGATCACTTGGTTAAGTTGCTGTTTATCAGGTTTCTCAACTATAAACTACTATTTTTTCCCCTTGTAATTACTTTGAGAATATGTAAGTCTCCTGTTTCTTACCAGACTTTCACCCACTAGATTTAGAAGGACTGGTCTAACCTATGAGGGAAGAGTGATTATCTTTTGTTTCATAGCAATGCATATGTCAGACTATAAGAAGGGGAACCATCAGTGAAAGCCAAATGTACTAGTCAGGATGGGCTAGGTTATGCTTCTACAACAAACAACCCTCAAATCTCAGCAGCTTAACATAACAAAAGTTGATCTATTTTGTTCTCCATGTTCCTTTGGTTGTCAGGGGGTTTCTGCTCACTCGGGGACACCGTCTGACTGAGGTTCATCTTGACAAAGGCTTTCATAACTGCTGAGGTAGAAAAAGGTAACAAGGTCAGTTGTGCATTGTCTCTTAAAGCTTCTACCTGGAAGTGAAACATCACCTCTACTACACGTCACTGACCAAAGTAAACCTTCAAGTGGGGGCAGTGAGTACAATCCTATAATGTGCTCAGGAGAGTAGAACTGGAATGGTTGAACAGGCCCCAGGACTCAACACTATATATCCCAGAGTTCAGGTTTTAGCTAAATAGATTGCAGTAAATTGAACTGTTCTCCCCCATTTTTTCTCTCTTTTGGGAGGCAAAATGTGTTGATATACTCCTCCCTCCTCCCCACCCTCCCTGACTTCAGGCTTGGTCCTATGACTGCTCTGACCAATGGAACATGAGCAGAGTGACAGGATTTCAGCTCTGGGCAGAAGTTTCAAAATCTAGGGCAGGGGACTTCCCTAGTGCCCCAGTGATTAAGAATCCACCTTCCAGGGTCTTCCCTGGTGGCACAATGGTTAAGAATCCTCCTGCTAATGCAGGGGACACAGGTTCAAGCCCTGGTCTGGGAAGATCCCACATGCTGCAGAGCAACTAAGCCCGTGTGCCACAACTACTGAGCCTGCACTCTAGAGCGTGCAAGGCACAACTACTGAGCCCACATGCCACAACTACTGAAGCCCACGCGCTTAGAGCCCATGCTCTGCAACAAGAGAAGCCACTGTAATGAGAAGCCAGCGCACTGCAACGAGGAGTAGCCCCCGCTCACCACAACTAGAGAAAGCCCGCACATAGCAACAAAGACCCAACACAACCAAAAACAAATAAATTAAAAAAAAAAAAAAAGAATCCACCTTCCAATGCAGGGGACGCGGGTTCGATTCCTGGTGGGGGAACTAAGATCCCACGTGCTGCGTAGCAAGTAAGCCTGTGTGCCACAACTACTGAGCCCGCATGCTCTGGAGCCTGTGCATCACGAGAGCCCATGTGCCGTAATGAAAGATCCCACGTGCTGCAATGAAGATCCCGTGGGCCGTAACTAAGACTCAATGCAGCCAAATAAAATAAAGAAATAAAAAACAAACAAACAAAAAAATCAACCTTCAAACTAAACTAAACTAAACTAAACTAAAATCTAGGGCACAATTCATCCCAGTGTGTGGAAGTAATCGCCCCTTTGCTATGGACTGAATGTTTGTGTCCCCCGCTCCCGCTCCAAATTTATATGCTGAAGCCCTAACCCTCAATGTGATGGTATTTGGAGGTGAGACCTTTGGGAATAATTAAGTTTAGATGAAGTCATGAAGGCAGGGCTCTCATGATAGGATTAGTGTCCTTATAAGAAGAGGAGGAGACTGGAGCTTACTCTCTCTCTGCCATGCAGGGACACAGTGAGATGGTGGCCATCTGTAAGCCAGGAAGAGAGCTCTCACCAGAAGTTGACCATGCTGGCAACCTGATCTTGGACATCTAGCCTCCAGAATTGTGAGACATAAATTTCTATTGTTTAAGCCACCCATTTTATGGTATTTTGCTATGGCAGCCCAAGATGATTAAAATACCCTTCCTCTTCTCACCCTCTACCATGAGAATACCCCAGAGAAAGGCCACTCCTTTATCTTCCATGGGTTCTGGAAAGGGAAGACACGTAGAACCAAGCTGAGCACAGCCCATCTGAGTCCATCAAAGTTGAAGCTGACCTGTAACCCCAAAGAAATATGAAGAAGAAATAAATATTTTTGTTCTTGTAAGCCACTAAGATTTGAGGTTGGTTGTTATCTAGGGTGATGGGAGTGAGACACTCTTTTTGAGTGCAAAATTCACAGGGTTTCAAACAACTCCGTAATCAAGATGAGTGATATTTTTATGCAGTGTTTTCAAACAGGTCACAATTAATGCAAAAAGAATCCATGATGAACAAAATATCAAAAGTTTGAATAAAGACAAGATCAAAAGTGCAACCTGGCCAAAGCTCACTAAAGGAAAGAGTTTTGATGCAATGAAAACCCAAGTGGAGTTTCAGCAAATGGTAATGGACAGAAAACTGGTAAGACATAATATATAAAATGTCAACATCAGTTAGAAACATGTTTCTGAGTTAATGATCCATTACCACATTTCCTGCTTTGTTTTTAGTGAGTTTTAAAAAGCTTTAAACAAATCAAACCTTTTAAACAACAGATTGCAAAAGAAGAGCAAAGCAAGAAGAGAAAAAACAAACAAGGGACACATTAGGAATCTAGGCCCAAACTCTACCTCCCTGGAAAGGATTAGGAGCCAATATGGAGGGGAAGGGTGGTATAGGGATGCCCCTCCCCAGCCTGGCAGGGGGAATTCCTTTCATGCTATATGTTTTTCAAAAACAAGGCTTCTGGACACAAATATAATTCAAAAAGATACATGCACCCCTATGTTTGTAGCAGCACTATCCACAATAGCTGAGATGGGGAAGCAACCTAAATGTCCATCGACAGATGAATGGATAAAGATGTGGTACATATATACAATGGAATACTCCTCATCCATTAAAAAGAACGAAATAATGCCATCTGCAGCAACATGAATGGAACTAGAGATTATCATACTAAGTGAAGTCCAAGAGAAAGAGAAAGTACCATATGATATCACTTATATGTGGAATCTGAAACACGACACAAATTAACATATCTATGAAACAGAAACAGACTCACAGACATAGAGAACAGACTTGTCGTTGCCAAGGGGTGGCGGTGGGAGAGGGATGGAGTGGGAATTTGGGGTTAGCAGATGCAAACTATTATGTGCAGAATGGATAAACAACAAGGTCCGACTATATAGGACAGGAAACTATACTCAATATTCTATGATAAACCATAATGGAAAAGAATATATACAAAAAAAGAAAAAATATGAATCACTTTGCTGTATAGCATAAATTAACACATTGTAAATCAACTATATTTCAATAAAAAAATTAAAAACAAAACAAAAAAACAAGGCTTCACTGTAGGCATACCCAGGTACACTATGTATACCCATAGTATGCATAGTATATGTTACAAAATATCTAATGTATGAATGTATGCTACTGCCTGGCTACTTTCTGAGATGGAAAATTCTCTGGTACTGACAGACAAGCAACCAGAAATAGAGGAGTCCCATTCCAACATTGGCCTTAGACTGTATTTCTGGGTTAGTGAAGCTTTGAATTCAGATCTTGATAGGTTCTGGAGCTTGAGACTTTACAGACTCAACTTTGTCATGCAAACCTCCAGAACTATGTAGGGAGACTTCCATCTAACTCCAGAGGCAACAGATAGCTTAGAGTTTGCCTCTAGGTAAGTTACCAACAAACTCCATGTGGTAAGAAGGGATGTTGATGGATATTGGCAAATTTCTTTTGATATGATTCACTTGTGTCTTGCTCCATGGTCTTGACATTCCAAAGGTTTTTTTGGCAACAAATACACCAATGCAGAAAGCACTCTTTGAAAGGATTATGGGCAATAATAGCAAGTATCACATTAAGAGAAAGATGGTCTAGTCCTGTTCGTAAAATTTAGTACAGAGACTCCTTTAACTTAGTCAAAGGAGAATTCTGTTACAACCTTGGACCTGGCATGCACTTCTGTTCAAGGCAAAGGCAAAATGGGGGCTCTGAAAGATGAAGCATCTTGTCATTGTTTTGGGTAGGCTCTTTTGGTTTGGAAGTCAGCTCAAGTAATCAGGGGCAAGGAGGGATGAAAGTTGAAGAAAGGAGATAATTCTGAGGATATACAATGGGGAAATAAAAAAGCAATCTCGAAGTTCATGGGAGCGGGAACTGAGAACCCATCAGGAAACATCGCAACAGCTCTGGGGTCAGATTTCTCTCTCCTTGAGCTTGTTCTCAGCATCTCTGCTTCCCTCATAGCCCCGACACTAGTTTATATAGCTTGTATTCCACTGCGTCCTTTCCATTTCTGCTCCCGTAGCTGACTCCCAGTTTCTCAGTATTTCCTAGTCCAAAAAGGTCTTGAACTAGCTGTTTGCCTCAGTTATTATTCTTATTTTTTGGTATCAACGTCCAGGGTCATCAGGAAGCCTATTAAAAGGGTGCCCTTGAATAAAGTGCCCATAGCTGTCACCTGAAGTGTGGGACAAAGAGGAGAGACACATGGTATAAAATGGCTCCCTGTGTGCAGTTCTTTTAGCAGGCGCTATAGGAGGGGAAGTTTCCTCAGAACTGGATAGGGTTGTGGCAGGCACCATGACGATTCTCCAATATGGTGCAAAGATGAGGTTCTTTATATCGAGGCTGCCAGACCTTCTGGTGATGTGGACACCCCTGTGGGAGCTCCAGGTATAAGAAAGTGTGGGTAGTTTACACTTGTTCAGTATCTATGGCCATTCATATAATGAGACAAAAAGCTCCTGGAAGGAATGATGATGTTAATTCCCTGATTTCACAGGAGTTAAGCCATAGGATTCCTGAGTAAATAAGAAGCCAGGCAAAGCAACTGATTGAGCCCAAAGTCGCCTGTATCCTTTCAGGAGCCCAAGGTCCTGAAGATACAAGACCACTCTCTCAGCCTTAAATCAAAGCCGCTGCTCCCCGAGGGCATGAGACAGCCTTTGCACCAAGCACTCTCCTTTGAGTTGGCTAGTCCTACTCCATACTTCAACGACAACTTCTGTTGAGTTTAGATACTAATTTTCTGGCTCTTGACTGCCCCCAGTCCATGTTTTGTATGGATTATGACCAAATTCTGTATCTAGGCACCTACCTCAACATATGTGATCCAACAAAACTTGAGTAATCTAAAAGTCTAACTCTGTAAGATTTGTCCGCATACATTCCTATCATGACATGATTACTCCACAATTGTGGAAATGATCATGTGTTAAAATATTTAAATTTAACCCTATTATTAACTAGTAAGGAATGAAAAATGAATTGGAAGTTATTACAATTATTTAATACTTTACATATTATTTCATTTCATATTTACAACCAACCCTATGAGGTACCATTATCTCCGTTCTACATGGAAAGGAACCAAGACTCGGAACAATGAGGTGGCTCTGCTCAAGGTCCCCAGATAGTAGGTGCAGCAGTAAGGTTTTTTGTTTTTTTTTTTTTTAATATTTTATTTTATTTTAATTTTATTTTTTATTTATTTATTTATTTTTTTTGGCGGTACACGGCCTCTCACTGCTGTGGCCTCTCCTGCTGCAGAGCACAGGCTCCGGACGCGCAGGCTCCGGACGCGCAGGCTCAGCGGCCATGGCTCACGGGCCCAGCTGCTCCGCGGCATGTGGGATCTTCCCGGACCGGGGCACGAACCCGCGTCCCCTGCATCGGCAGGCGTACTCTCAACCACTGCGCCACCAGGGAAGCCCCAGCAGTAAGGTTTTAACCCAGGTTTTGTCTGACTCCAAAGCCCAGTCTTTCCACTATCAATGCTGCTTCTCTAGAGAGGGTTTAAATGAATGAGAAGAGTTGATTATGCTGAATCACTCAACTTTGTGCAAATGAGTTTGAGTAACATTTTAACTTTATTTTCAGGAGTGGCCCAATAAGGCTGTACTTGGTCAATACTACAGACATAATCTAGGGTCTAGGGGTAACTTAAAGAACATTAATAAATACACAAGCACACACACACATACCCAGTATTAGAAATGATTTAAAAAATCAGATCTTAGCTCAAAAAGATGAACTACAGTTAACCTTTATTGTTCTTTAGAAATGAACTTTCCACAATATTAATAAATCTCATTTTTAGCTCTGCTTTGAAGTTTTGATACCAGTGAAGTAACCTTTTTCTTCTTTGAATCTTTTCTTGTAAAATTATAGTTTTCTCTTTTTCTAAAATAGCAGGAAGTTCCTTCCAGTTCTTAATAAAGATAAAGGGAGCATTCATGGACTTGAGTAACTGCAGAGGAGCATTATGGTAAACAGATGAATTTCCACAGCTGCCAGCTGTCATTACGTCTTCTACCACAGGAACGGAGCCATAGGAGCAAGCCTCATATATTCTGTAACACTCCGTGTTTACTCCTGCTGGGCACAATGTGAGATCACTCTGACGCAGAGCATCTTGATAATTCTTAAGGCTTTCATTTGTTTCTTGAGGCTGCCACCTAGAAAATCAGAAGAAAACCTGAAGTTTTCACTTTACTAAGCATATCTTTTGTGGAAGAAAATATTTTATCTTTTAATGTTGGTTACAAGAAATGGTAAACACATTATAGAGATGGCAGGCAGAAGAGATGAATAAAATCTTGCCCAAATAGATTTCTTGAAAATATTTAAGAATTTGAGAAGTTTACAGCTACACATTAAAAAAAATCTAGTGGCCATACAATTTCTAAATGAAATTGTAATCACCCAAAATTTTGTGAGTGCTCGTCTTCTTTCTCTACCTCACCCTCCATCCAAATTCCTGCCCTTATGGAGCTTATTATCACAGTTCTAGTGGTGGAGACAGACAGTAACCAGGTCAAGTCAGTAAATTATTTAGAAGGTGTTAAGTGTTGTGTGGAAAAATAAAGCAGAGAAGTGAGGAGGGAGTTTTTGGTAGGATGGTATTGCAACTGTAAACAGGTGATCAGGGAGTGTCTCACTTCATGGGCATCTGAGCGGGGAGCCAGAGGAGAGGGAGCAAACCACACAGATATCTGGGGGAAGAAGAGAGCATAGAGCAAGCATAAAGGTCATGACATGGCATGTGCCAGGCATGCTCAAGGGACAGCAAGGAAGCCAGGGTGGCTAAAGCAGGGTAACTGAAGGGGAGAGGTGTAGAAGATGAAGTCAGAGCACCAATCACACAGAGTTTTGATCAGAGGGGTAACTGACCTCATCTATGTTTTATCAGAATCTATCTGGCTGTTGTGTTGAGAAGAGATTGTATGGGGCAAGGGTAGGAGCTAAGAGGCTAGTTAGAAAACCAGACGTTCCCTCCTGACTGTTCCTATTTTCTCAGTGAAATAAGCAATAGGGTCATAAGGTAAGAGCAGTTGGGAAGAGAGAAGAAGGTATGAAACAATCTTCCAGGAGAGAGGAAGAATACATGGACAAGGGAGATGGATGACTGCTGGACACTCAAGGGTCAGGGTCATATATATATATATATATATATATATATATATATATTTAAAGTGAGATCAATTGGCACCTTTCTCCAAGTGTGTTTGGCTGCATGGGTGAAGGTATGGAGCAGGTAAGAGAGCTGGATTTAACCAGAGTTAGGGTTTGCTAGATTAAGGAACTAGGGAGCTGAATGTATATGTGGTCATGATTGATTATGAAATTTAAGTGGGTAAAGAATAAAGTAAAGATGAGGTGGGTGAAGGACAATGAAATGGTATTAGGAACAATGAACTGTAAGTCCCAGCTAAATTGCTGAAGTCAGATTATTACAGGGAATGAGCTGGAATGATAGAAAATGATGTTTACAGAGAAAGAGATGCTAGAATTTGAGATCATGCAGTATGTGTAATCATAAGTTCCAGGAAATGACCATGACAGTGAATGGCTGAGGTCAAGTGGAGACCCAGATTGCTGGGGGAGAGGAAGTAAAGGAACTGCAAGACCAACGTGATGGAAAGACCATCTATGTGGATTTGGGAATCACTAAGAGTGAGGCTGGAAAAAATGTCGGAGAGACTGAGAGTAGGCCAGGAACTAGACTCTTCCAAGAATTAAGGGGATAAACCCAAGGGTCAGTATATGATTTCTCTTTTCTTTTAGGAGTTTTTTTAAAATTAATTTTATATTGGAGTATAGATGATTTACAATGTTGTGTTAGTTTCAGGTGTACAGCAAAGTGAATCAGTTACACATATATATACCTCCACTCTTTTTTTAAGATTCTTTTCCCATGTAGCTCATTACAGAATATTGAGTAGAGTTCCCTGTGCTATAAATAGGTTCTTATTAGTTATCTACTTTATATATAGTAGTGTGTATATGTCAATCCCAATCTCCCATTTTATCCCTTCCCCTTATGATTTCAAAGAGAAAGAATAATGGATAGTTTTGTCTGCTGGTATTAGATTCAAAACTGGAGGTTTTAGGGAGGGAAAAGGGAGAGTGGTCTGGAAGCAGCAATGAGAAGGAGGACACCTACTCCACCTCCTGGCTCAATGGTAGGAGAGAGATTTCAAGAATAATTCTGTTCCCACAGTAAGCTTTGTTATTTTGCCCTCACTCATTCCATTCTAGGCACACTGTCCCTTGTTCCTCACACATGGTAAGCATGCTTCCACCTTAGGCCTTTATATTTGCTCTTCCCTCTGCCTGGGCAACTCTTCTCCCAAAGAGACATGAGGCTCACCCCTCTGCCTTTTTCAGTCCTGTGCTTAAATGCAAACTTCTAACCAGCACTTTCCTTGGCTATTCTAAAATATCAAATGCTCCACTCCTGACCCCAAGTCCTCTCTACACCTCCTCTGCTCAATTTTTTTACATGGTATTATGCTCAATTTTTTTACATGGTATTTATCATCGTCTGACACTATATATATATGACACAATATATTTTATTGGTTTGTCTCCTCCAATAAGCATTTAAGTTCTAAGAGGGCATGGACCCTTTTGACTGTTTTGCTCACTGCTGTATCCCTTTATGGCTAAAATAGTTTTTGGCATATAGCAGTTGCTTGATAAATATTTGTTGACTGAATGGATATAATATGATTACACTGGCCATTAGAGAAATGTAAATCAAAACTACAATGAGGTATCACCTCACACCAGTCACAATGGCTATCATCAAAAAATCTACCAACAATAAATGCTGGAAAGGGTGTGGAGAAAAGGGAACCCTCCTGCACTGTTGGTGGGAATGTAAATTGATACAGCCACTATGGAGAACAGTATGGAGGTTCCTTAAAAAAACTAAAAATAGAACTACCATATGACCCAGCAATCCCACTACTGGGCATATACCCTGAGAGAAGCATAATTCAACAAGAGTCATGTACCACAATGTTCACTGCAGCTCTATTTACAACAGCCAGGACATGGAAGCAACCTAAGTGTCCATTGACAGATGAATGGATAAAGAAGATGTGGCACATATATACAATGGAATATTACTCAGCCATAAAAAGAAACAAAATTGAGTTATTTGTAGTGACGTGGATGGACCTAGAGTCTGCCATAGAGTGAAGTATGTCAGAAAGAGAAAATCAAATACCATATGCTAACACATATATATGGAATCTAAAAAAAAAAAGTTCTGAAGAACCTAGGGGCAGGACAGGAAAAAAGATGCAGACATAGAGAATGGACTTGAGGACACAGGGAGGGGGATGGGTAAGCTGGGACGAAGTGAGAGAGTGATATGGACATATATACACTACCAAATGTAAAACAGATAGCTAGTGGGAAGCAGCTGCATAGCACAGGGAGATCAGCTCAGTGCTTTGTGACCACCTAGAAGGGTGGAATAGGGAGGGTGGGAGGGAGATGCAAGAGGGAGGGGATATGGGGATATATGTATACGTATAGCTGATTCACTTTGTTATAGAGCAGAAACTAACACAACAGTGTACAGCAATTATACTCCAATAAAAATGTTAAAATATATATATATATGACGTGGACCTGCTGGGGAATGGACTTGGGGATATGGGGTGGGGAGGGGTAAGCTGTGACAGGGCGGGAGGGTGGCATGGACATATACACACTACCAAGCGTGGAATGGATAGCTAGTGGGAAGCAGCCGCATAGCACAGGGAGATCAGCTCAGTGCTTTGTGACCGCCTAGAGGGGTGGGATAGGGAGGGTGGCGGGGAGAGAGACGCAAGAGGGAAGAGATATTGGCACATATGTATATGTATAACTGATTCACTTTGCTGTGAAGCAGAAACTGGCACACCATTGTAAAGCAATTATACTCCAATAAAGATGTAAAAAATATATATATATATGATTACGCTAGCAATACTGAATGGATATGATTACACTAGCAATAGAGTCAGGATTTCTTTTTTTCTTTTTTTTTTTTTGTATTTCTATGCCTGAATGATTGGTTGATTTTTTACAATTTCCAACCCCTTTTCTTTGAGTGAAACATTTCTTAAATTGTATAATGCTTTACAATTTTCAAAAGTTGCACACACATAATTTCATATAATCACATAATAACCCTTCTTCCCCCTCTACCTCTAAATTGCCGCTCCTGCTTCCCTCTCCTCACTGGTAACCACTAGCTTGTTCTCTGTATCTGAGTCTGCTTCTTTTTTGTCTTATTCACTAGTTTGTTGTATTTTTAAGATTCCACATTAAGTGATATTAAACAGTATTTGTCTTTCTCTGTCTGACTTATTTCACTTAGCATAACACCCTCCAAGTCCATCCATGTTGCTGCAAATGGCAAAATTTTGTTCTTTTTTATGGCTGATTAGTATTCCATTGTATATATATGTACCACATCTTCTTTATCCATTCATCTGTTGATGGATGCTTAGTTTGCTTCCATATTTTGGCAGTTGTAAATAATGCTGCTATGAACATTGGGGTGCATGTATTCGTATCTTTTCAAATTAGTGTTTCTGGTTTTTTTCCAGTTTTTTTGTTTTTTATATACCCAGGAGTGGAACTGTTGTGTCATGTGGTGGTTCTATCTTTAGTTTTTTAAGAAATCTCCATACTGTCTTCCACAGTGGCTGCACCAATTTACATTCCTACCAACAGTGCCCTTGTCTCCACATCCTCGCCAATATTTGTTATTTGTGTTCTTTTTGATGATAGCCATTCTGACAGGTATGAGGTGATATCTCATTGTGGTTTTGCTTTGCATTTCCCTGATGATTACCAATGTTGAGCATCTTTTCATGTGTGTGTTGGCCATCTGCATTTCCCCTTTGGAGAAATATCTTTTCAGTTCTTCTGCCCATTATTTAATCAGGTTGTTTGCTTTCTTGATGTTGAGTTGGATGAGCTGTTTATATATGTTGGATATCAACGCCTTATCAGTCATATCATTTGCAAATATCTTCTCCCATTGAGTGGGTTGTTTTTTCGTTCTGTTGATGGTTTCCTTTACTGTGCAAAAGCTTTTAGGTTTAATTAGGTCCCATTTGTTTATTTTTGCTTTTGCTTCCTTTGCTTTAGGAGACAGATCCAAAACAATATTGCTGTGATTTATGTCAAAGAGTATTCTGCCTATGTTTTCTTCTAGGAATTTTATAGTATCTGGTCTTATATTTAGGTCTTTAATCCATTTTGAGCTTATTTTTTTTATGGTGTTAGCGAATGTTCTAATTTCATTCTTTTACGTGTAGCTGTCCAATTTTCCCAGCACCACTTATTGAAAAGAATGTCTTTTCTCCATTGTATATTCTTTCCTCCTTTCTTCATAGCTAAATTGACAATAAGCGTGTGGGTTTATTTCTGTGCTCTCTAGTCTGTTCCATTGATCTATGTGTCTGTTTCTATGCTGGTACCACACTGATTTGATGACTGTAGCTTTGTAGTATAGTCTGAAGTCAGGTAGCATGATTCCTCCAGCTCTGTTCCTCTTTCTCAAGATTGTTTTGGCTATTTGGGGTCTTTTGTGTTTCCATACAAATTTTAAAATTATTTGTTCTAATCTGTGAAGAATGCCATTGATATTTTGATAGGGATTGCACTGAATCTGTAGATTGCATTGGATAGTATGGTCACTTTAACAATATTAATTTTTTCAATCCAAGAACAAGGTATATCTTTCCATCTGTTTGTGTTATCTTCAATTTCTTTCATCAATGTCTTATAGTTTTCTGAGTATAGATCTTTTACCTCCCTAGGTAGGTTTATTCCTAGGTATTTTATTCTTTTTGATGAGACGGTATATGAGATTGTTTCCTTAATTTCTCTTTCTCATAGTTCATTGTTAGTGTACAGAAATGCAAGTAACTTCTGTATATTAATTTTGAATCCTGCTACTCTACTGAATCCACTGATGAGCTCTAATAGTTTTCTGGTGGCGTCTTTAGGATTTTCTATGTATAGTATCATGTCATCTGCAAACGTGACAGTTTTACTTCTTCCTTTCCAATTTGGATTCCTTTTGTTTCTTTTTCTTCTCTGATTGCTGTGGCTAGGACCTACAAAACTGTGTTGAATAAAAGCAGTGAGAGTGGGCATCCTTGTCTTGTTCCTGATCTCAGAGGAAATGCTTTCACCTTTTCACCATTGAGTATTATGTTAGCTGTGGATTTGTCATATATGGCCTTTATTATGTTGAGGTATGCTCCCTCTATGCCCACTTTCTGGAGAGTTTTTATCATAAATGGATGCTGAACTTTATCCAAAGTTTTTTCTATCGAGATGATTATATGGTTTTTATTCTTTACTTTTAAATATTTATTTTCTTTATTTTTGGCTGTGCCGGGTCTTAGTTGTGGCACATGGGATCTCTGTTGAGGCACGTGGGAATATTTTGTTACAGCACACAGTCTCTTCATTGTGGCACGTGGGCTTCTCTCTAGTTGTGGTGTGTGGATTTTCTCTCTCTAATTGTGGCACGTAGGCTCCAGAATACGTGGACTCTGTAGTTTGCGGTACATGGGCTCTGTCGTTGAGGCACGTGAGCTCAATAGCTGTGGTGTGTGGGCTTAGTTGCCCCGTGGCATGTAGGATCTTAGTTCCCCAACCAGGGATCAAACCCATGTCCCCTGCATTGAAAGGTGCATTCTTAACCACTGGACCACCAGGGAAATCCTCCCAATTACTGTTTTTGATATCATGTTTTACATCTAATTGTTTTGTGTATCCCTTAACTCAGGGGTCCCAACCCCCAGGCCACAGACCGGTAGTGGTCCGTGGCCTGTTAGGAACCGGGACACACAGCAGGAGGTGAGCGGTGGGCAAGTGAACAAAGCTTCATCTGTATTTACAGCCCTCCCCACTGCTCGCATTACCACCTGAGCTCCACCTCCTGTCAGATCAGCGGCGGCATTAGATTCTCATAGGAGGGCGAACCCTACCGTGAACTGCACATGTGAGGGATCTAGGTTGCGCGCTCCTTATGAGAATCTAATGCCTGATGATCTGAGGTGGAGCTGAGGCAGCGATGCTAGTGCTGGGGAGTGGCTGCAAATACAGATTATCATTAGCAGAGAGGTTTGACTGTACAGAGACCATAATAAATCAACTGCTTGCAGACTCATATCAAAACCCTATCAGTGGGACTGCCCTGGTGGCACAGTGGGACTTCCCTGGTGGCACAGTGGATAAGACTCCATGCTCCCAATGCAGGGGGCCTGAGTTCAATCCCTGGTCAGGGAACCAGATGCTATATGCATGCTGCAACTAAGAGTTCACATGCCACAACTAAGGAGACTGTGTGCTGCAACTAAGGAGCCCTGGAGCTGCAACTAAGGAGCCCGACTGCCTCAACTAAGGAGCCCACATGCTGCAACTAAGACCCAGCACAACCAAATAAGTAAATTAATTAAAAAAAAAAAACCTATCAGTGAGTGGCAAGTGACAAGCTGCATCTTATGGAGTAGACTGGACATAAGCAACACACCTCGGGTGTCACTGTCTCCCATCACCCCCAGATGGGACCATCTAGCTGCAGGAAAACAAGCTCAGGGCTCCCACTGATTTTATATTATGGTGAGTTGTATAATTATTTCATTATATATTATAATGTAATAATAATAGAAATAAAGTACACAGAGTAAATGGAATGAATGCGCTTGAATCATCCCCAAACCATCAACACCCCCACCACCCCAAGTCTGTAGAAAAACTGTCTTCCACGAAACTGGTCCCTTGTGCCAAAAAGGTTGGGGACTGCTGCCTTAACTGCTTATCGTGGATATGGATGATTTTACTACTTTTGTATTTTAACCTCCCTACCAGCTTTGTGTGTGGTGATTTCCTACTTTCACTGTATGCCTTTACTTCTTTCATTTTGTAATCTTCTTCTTTCTAGTTGTGGCATTTTCTTTTTTTCACTTAGAGAAGTTCCTTTATCATGTGTTGTAAGGCTGGTGCTGTACTCTTAGCTTTTGTTTGTCTGTAAAGCTTTTGATCACTCCATCAAATGTGAATGAGAGTCTTGCTGGGTAGAGTATTCTTGGTTGTAGTAGAGTCAGGCGAGTATCTGCGCCAATTAATGTATTTCTAGATCTAAAAGGACATTTTTGTTTAGGCATTACTTCTCTGATGACTCTGCTTTACACATGAAACTCCATTTGTTTATCTAAAAATAAAATGAATGATCCCCAAATTTCTTCCTTCAGTCCATGAACACCTGTTTCATGATTACCATGTAAAAGATGGAAGAAAGTTAATGCAGTTAAATCCATCCATCCATCCATCCATCCACTCCCCACTTATCCTGGCCTACTTTATTCAAGGCCCTATGTTACATCTGGGGATTCAAAGAAGAATAGTACATGGCCTCTGTCCTCAGGGTGGTGTCAGTTTCCTGAAGGTGTGAGGAGTATGGCATGCCAGTCTTGGAACACTGAACTGGTTTGCCGAACATCTCAGAGATGAACCTAAGACCATTACTGTCATTTACAATCTCCTGTGTTCAAATCTGACTAACAAATATTATTGAGGAAACCTGAACAATTGACATTTGCATATGATAGTTACCAGCATTCCCCTTCAAGATGGACTACAGGAGAGTCTCTCTATTTTTAATGTATATAACATAGTTTCTTCACAGCTTTAATTACTCATGCATCTTCTGGAGAAAGACTGGTATTAATGGAGTTAAAAATGTCTGTGAAAACCTGTGCTGTCACACAAAGCAACTCTCAGATTGGAGACAAAATGGATGAATCAAGTAGACACAGAACTTACTGTTCTCTTGCTGAAACCCAACAAAGCTTATCATTCCCATCTTGTTTCAAAATGTTCATTAGTGCTTGTCTGGATGAATTTTCATAAATGGTTCCTACGAAATTACACAAGTATGGCCTTTCATTATGCAGCATTGACCAATTCGCCTCCACCACAGGAAAATTCCTGTATCTGTAAAAATAAGTACATGTGAGTTAATAATATATGACAATAGGGCTAGCAAAATTTCCATAATCTAACATCTTAGGTAGCATGATGATGTAGAGAAAAGAGATTTAAAATATGATTTTCTAAACCCCAAATTATAATTTTCCATGCTTACTTTGGAAAAGTTCCTAAATCTATTGACTTAAAAAAAATTCTCACTTTGACATCTTTTACAAAATTGCTATAGAGACTATGTGCCTAAAGTGCTTTGTTTTTTATATTCTTCAACTTCCATTACTTACCTGAAGTTATAAGACAGGTTGAATTTAAGACCTTAAAGGTATAAAGAATCTTCTACATTCATAATAATCATGATTTAATTAATGTTTTAGGCAGGTGATGGAAAGATTACAGAATACATACTGCTACAGCAAAGAACTCCAACTCCAAAGGCTTATCAAGTAGATAAAAAAAAAACAACCTTACATCCCACACAGGAGAGGCCTGTTGCAACTGGCCCATTCTAATAGGCATTTGGTAATTCCAGGCATCAAATTATGTGCCTGAACTACAACCTTCACATAAGAGAAAGCTTAACGTAACAGTTAGTCTGTAACAGGTTTTCTCGATTTCGGCATTACTGCCATTTGGGCCAGATAATTCTCCATTGTGGAGGCTGTCCTCTACATTGTAAGATATTTAGCAGCAGCCCTGGCCTCTATCCACCAGATGCCAGTACAACCTCCTCTCTCCACTTGTAACAACCAAATATATCTCCAGACATTGCCAAATATCTCCTGGGGGTGGGGGTGGGGTGAAATTGCACCTGGTTGAGAACCACTGCTCTATAGGAAAGATACTGGCTTTGTCCAACATTACCAGAGTTACTGTGAAGAAGTAATTCTTTTGTTTCAAAACATTTTACAAATATGGGCTCTACACAAGGGACAGATTTTTCAGAGCACCTTTAACTTGGCTATACCTAACAAACCTTTTTGTCTGCCCTACCCTAAGCCTGCTGAGTCAGAATTTTGTTGTGGAAGGCCAGGGAATATGTCTTATTAATGTGCTTCCCTGGTGATATTTGTGTAGCCAACTGGGCAGCAGTCTAAGGTCACATTTTGTAACCAGTGATAAAATAATGCATAATGAACATCTGATTCAAATACAGTATCATATTACTGAGCTATTTCATAATTCATCCATTCAACAAATATTTATTGAATGATTACTCTGTAGGCACTGTTTTAGGCTCTACAGATAAAGTAGTGAACAAAAGAGACAAAAATCCCTGCCATCAGGAAGTTTATGTACTAGTGGCAACTTAAAGTCAACTTACTGTTATTCAAAGCTCTCTATTAACAGAATGATACAAAATAAGTTTCCAGTTCTATAGAAAGACTTTACATATATTACATAATATTTAATTACCCTTTCTTTTTACACAACAGATTTGTGCAAATTCTATCAATCTTAGTCGGAGACCTGAGCATATTATAATCCTCCCAAACCCCAGGGTCAGTGTGCTCTTCATTTAATATTGGATCTAAAGTAAGGATTTAAGGGGAGTTCGCTGGCGGTCCAGTGGTTAAGACTCCACGCTTCCACTGCAGGGGGCATGGGTTCAATTTCTGGTCAGGGAACTAAGATCCCGCATGCCATGTGGCATGCCCCCCCTCAAAAAAAAAGAAGAAATAAAGTAAGGATTTAAGAAAACTCTATATCTATATACTTATATAGGTATAGTTATATATAGAGATTCTATAATTGTTTTAGGAAGGTCCGTCTGTCTGCCATCCACCGCTAAACATTTCTTTAAGGTACTAGTGATAAACTTTAAAATTTATCCTATGACTTGGGGTTCTAAAATACAAAAATGTAACTCATCTGCTCTCCTCATAAAAGTCTAAATACTCTAAAAAACATCATTATTACCAAAGCATGAGACCAAACCATATTTTTGCCCATACAAAAGGTTGTACACAGCCTCAATAAGCTCAGAAGAACTACATTTATTACAAATTTAAAACACAATCTTGCTGATACAGAAATTCAGGTCTTAGAGTCTAAAAACATGTAAGAATATTTGGTACTTACGTTGCTACTCCTAAAGGCCATTGAAAAACATCCATGTTATTAATCCAGGGGCTGTCATATATTATGAAAAGTAGTTCCACAGAGCCTCCATTTCTTTTGAGAAACTGGTTTATCCACTCATTATTACAATGTTCATTTCCAAGCAAAACAACAGCAAGATGCTGGAGTTTTTGAGTTTGCACTAAATTTTGTGCATAAAGTAACCACTGGGTGGCATAAAAGACCTTTGCTTTTTCTCTTCCATTTAGAATGAGTACCACATTATTCTCATCAACAGAGAAGTACCCTGGGACCACAGCTGGACCAGTGATGAAGCTGTTAAACACAAAACAAAAACAAGAGACAAACAAAAAGAGAACAAAAGTATTTGGTATCAGAAGTTTTAAATCATTTTATATAAAGTATATAATGAAACTTAATCCATGTTCTTTCTAGAAATAATTTCTATAACACATGTTTTTTTGAACAACTCTGGATGATGGGACATAGATGTAGATTAGTGGGAAACTTTGGTTGTAGACAGATTAATTATATGCAAATTTGAAAGTACCCACAGGAAAAAATATTTACCTTATATATCTAATAAAAGTATAAATATAAAAATTTGAATGGGAAGATATATATAACAAACTCACGATAGTTAGTGGTTGTCTCTTAGGAGGAAGGAAGAGGAAAGGGCCTGAGGAACAATACAAAGAGAGCATTTATTGCCTTTACTGGAAATATCTAATTCTTTTACGAGGAAAGTTAAATATCTGAAGCAAGTATGACAGAGAGCCAGAATTTGTTAGTTCTAGGTGGTGGGTAAATGGGAATCTACTGTATTACTCTCTATTCTTTAAGGTATTTAAAAAATATCATAAAAGGAACAGATACATGTCATAACTCACATTTCATATTATGTGCTGCTTCGAACAACCAATACCATTGAAATATTTTACACGAATATGCATTAAATACAAAAAATACCATTTAACCTATCGGAAACTTAGTTACAACGGTCCTAGGTTCTTTGCAAGCTGCTCAAACATTTCTTTATAACTTGCTAGAATCTTTTAATATTTAGTACAAATATGCTGAAATCCTGCTTTTTTTGCTTATTGTTGGGGATAAAAACTAACATTATTAAATGCCTTTTATATACATGATACATAGGCACTCTGCACAGGTTATCCTTTAACCTCCACAACAACTCTGCAGAGATTAGTCCCCCATTTTGCATTTGGGAAATCAGGCTTAAGTTGCACAACCTGTGATGGCAGCATCAAGTTTTGAATCAAGATCTAACTTCAGCAAAAAAACAACAACAAAAAAAACAAAAACAAAACAAAAGATCTAACTTCAGAGCTTGAGTCATTCCCATGACACTATGGTTAACAAGTACTCAAATTAGTAGATATTAGTTAAAACACAAAATATAAATATGTATTTTGTCTGTATATGTACTGTATGAATTCTATGACATTATTCTACAGTGATAATAAGCTACACGGATCAGAGCTGCATTTTGAGTCTGCTTTGGACAGGAAGATGCCAAATAATTCAGCAATCATTTAGTAATTTAAGAGAACGGGCAGAATCTGAGGGGTTAGGAAGCACTTTAAAGAGAATGATGATAATTATGATAGGTTTAAAATACTTATTATTGGTAGTACATGAACACTTTTTCTCTCCTTTAAAATTATAGGTGAGAATAGTTCTAATTTTATTGATCCACACAAATTAACAAAAGCATGATTCATTCAGGGCACATTTGACTGATCTTGGAATCTCCACAGCTCTCTTTTTGTAGAATGCTCTCACATTCCAGCAAGCAGGCATGTCAGCTCTTATGCTCTGACTAATTGGTTTTCTAGACCTCAAGGCCATGTTCAAGTAATAGTGAAAGCCCTGGGGTCAATGCTCTGGAGCTAAGGTATAGATCGGAGGTTCCCAAATTTTAATGGTTCCCAAGACTTTCAGTGTTTTAGTAATTTTTTCAAGCCAGAAGAAATGAGTAATGGTTCAGTTTTTTAAGTTGTTAGATCCAAATAACTTAGTATTTATGTCCTAAGAGCTTAGAAGCCACTTTAAAAATAATACACATACACTGAAGGAAAAAATAATATTCCTATTTCATTCTTAACTAACTACACATACTTAATAATGGGAGGTGTGCACCCACTGAGCACTACACAACTTCTCAAACCTTGGAATCAGAGAGGACACTGCCTCGGTCGCTGCCTGTTCCACTTTGATTTTTGCACAGTACTTGGATTTGATCACAGCAACCATAGGAAATCCAGCTCCTCAAATGTATGACATCTCTGAAATGGATGTAGGGTGATCTAATGTTGAAACTTGAACTACCTCAAACTAGTTTGCATGGTGTTTGACAGATATGAAGTATAATTGTGATTCCTACAAATATTTGTGGTGCCCCAGGGTGCCTCAGTATACAGTTTGGGAAGCACAGATTTAGGTAAAGAAACTTTAGGGGTAAAAAAAAAAATCCCATAAGATTCAGATAGTTGTGTGTGTGTTGGGAGGTGTGTTAGTCACACTGCAGTGGGTTGAGAAGTGAATGAGAAGGGGACAGTAAGAAGTAAGTGGGGAGAAATGCAAATCAAAACTACAATGAGATACCACCTCACACCAGTCAGAATGGCCATGATTAAAAAGTCTACAATTAACAAATGCTGGGGAGGGTGTGCAAAAAAGGGAACCCTCCTACACTGTTGGTGGGAATGTAAATTGGTGCAGTCACTATGGAAAACCGTTTGGAGGCTCCTCAAAAAACTAAAAACAGAGTTACCATATGATCCAGCAATCCCACTGCTGGGCATATATCCAGACAAAACTCTAATTCAAAAAGATACATACACCCCTATGTTCATAGCAGCACTATTCACAATAGCCAAGACATGGAAACAACCTAAATGTCCATTGACAGATGAATGGATAAAGAAGATGTGGTACACATACACAATGAATATTATTCAGCCATAAAAAATAATGAAATAATGTCATTTGCAGCAACATGGATGGACCTAGAGGTTTTCATACTAAATGAAGTCGGAAAGAAAAAGGCAAAAACCATATGATATCACTTACATGTGGAATCTAAAATATGAAACGAATGAACTTATCTACAATACAGACTCACAGACATAGAGAACAGACTTGTGGTTGCCAAGGGGCATGGGGAGTATGGGAGGGATGGATTGGGAGTTTGGCATTAGCAGATGCAAAGTATTATATATAGAATGGATAAACAACAAGGTTCTACTGTATAGCACAGGGAACTATATTCAACATCCTGTGATAAACGATAATGAAAAAGAACATGAAACAATGTATATAGACGTATAACTGAATCACTCTGCTGTACAGCAGAAATTAACACACCGTTGTAAATCAACTATACTTGAATAAAATAAATTACAAAAAAGAAGTGGGGACAGTAAGTGTAGACAACTCTTCTGAAAGTGTGGATGAGAAGGTGAGAACGCAATAATGAGTGAAAGGTGGGAGACAAAGGAGAGCAAGGAAGTAACCGATGAAGCAAGGTCTTGGGATATGCAGAAGGGATGCACAGGTGGAGGGAGTTAATACTGAACACAGGTGAGGGAGATCATCTCATTGTCTGAGAGCTGAGGAAAGAGAGAATGTTAGGTGAGGGATCACATAGAGATCATGTAGGTAAATGTTAGAGGGGCAGCTAGTTAAGGGAGATAATTGTGGATATCTTGAGGAAATAGAGGCAGGGTTGTCTGCTGAGAAAGAGGGGGTTAGGCAGGTGTTGGGTAGTGGCCTAGAGAAGAGTAGAAAAATCTGCTTTTATTCTTTCTGTATTTTCTATCTTGAACGCATACTAGCTATCCAGTCATGCAAGCTAGAAACCAGGGAACTATCACATTCGATTCTTGCTCTCATCTAATAATCCTTAAATTCTGATAGTTTTGTCCCCAAATTTCTAAAATTCCTGGCTCTGCTGGAATACCACTTCCCAATTTCATCCCTTATTTATATCTCTGCTGGATACTTATAGTTTCCTAATGCAATGTCCTGGTCTGCCTGCATTCAGCTGTCTCCTTCAAATCATTTTTCCACATGGCTACTGGAGACATCTACACAAAAAACATACATGACAATACCACTATCTAGCTTAATCATCTTCAACTGCTTTTCACTGAACAAGAATAAAGTCCAAGAGTTTTAATGTAGCAAATACAAGGCCCATGACCATCTGGCCCTTGTCCTCCACTCCCAATATGAGCTACCCTACCCCATCTTCATGCTCTAGGGATTCTGAATGGTTTGCGATTCTATGCACAACCCAAGCTGTTTATCAATTCTTAGGCCCTGATATTGCCTCTGCTGGGAATATAATCACTCCTCTCACTGCCTTCCTAAATCCTACTAATCTTTTAAGACTTAGCTCAGCTATCACCTCCTCTAGGAAGCCTTTCTTGATAGGCCCCATATCCCCAACTCTACTCATATTGAGTTAGTGGCCTTCCCTCTATATTTCCCTAACAACTAAGGAGTATGCACGTCCTTACCATTATGCTTTGTATAAGGTATGAAAATTATTTATGTGTTTATCTCAGCCACTAGTGTGTGAACTCCCTGAGGCTAGGGAAAAGTATTTTATTCTCTTTGAAATCCTCAGAGCCTAGTAGGAACTAACTAGCAGGCACTCAGTAAATGCTGAATGAGTTAAGCCATAATTCTCTTTAAGGGAGTTATCTGCTCTACCAATTTATTTAAGTTCTCCTACTGCATTTAAAATATGAATCAAGTTACAAAAATTCAATTTATTAATAAATTTCTAGCTATACATTTATTACATAAAGTAGGGCATATGTATGAGATATTATAGTATATTTATGCATGATAAAAGATGTATTTTAGTTTCCTGAAGTTATTCATCATGCATCAGTCACAAATATCCATTAGCTGAAAAATGAACATATTTAAGAAGCTCATACACAGAATTTTAAAACAGTGACTTGCTCTTCTAGATTTCTTAGCATATATTTAATAGTCAGAACTTCTAATTTTCAATATTTATTATTTTTCTGCTAGGTTCGGAAGAAAACTTTCTTCCCAATAAGTACTTTCAATACTTACAGAGTCCAGAGAAATCATTTGAATATTGAGTTCTAAGCTGAACGTGAGCAAAATATAGTTTTTTAGAATCCAATATAATTATTGTTTCATTCTTTCTAAATTCAGTGAGTGCTACTGAACAAACGCTATATGCTATTACATTAAGTGAGTTACAGATAAGATTAATAATTGCCAGCTAAGAGTCTGGCATATGCCTTGATAAAGAAGAAGCACACAAGCTAAACCATCCACACAGCTCTCAGCCATCGCATTCTACATCATGTTTGGTTAATACATAGTTTTAGAAAATAGGTATACCGAACCCATGAATGGCCCTTACTTTTGAATAGCTGTTGCAATTCACCCTACTTTTGTGGCCAGCATCATTGCCATGACTCCACGCCTTCTGAATTCAGTGTTTATGATGGAACACTCCCACCCTCATACTAGCTTGGCTGGAGTGGGAGAATGGGCATTGTGAAAAATTAACTATATTGTCTTTCTTTACCAATGAAAATTTTATTTGAGATCTGTATTGATCTATGGTCCAGTATATGACTGAAACATAGTATAGCCATTAATATTATCTATAAAAGCTTTCACTCACTGTAATGAGTAGTGAGCTCACTAAATTCTTATAATAGTAATATCTGGAAATTCTAAAAATAGGAATCAGACACATTTTATCGTGAGCTTCAGAGAAAAGTTCAACTTTTTCATAAGGAGCAGATGCTCATTGAAAATATAATTGAATTTAGGACCTCCCTGGTGGTGCAGTGGTTAAGAATCCGCCCGCCAATGCAGGGGACACAGGTTCATGCCCTGGTCGGGGAAGATCCCACATGCCACGGAGCAGCTAAGCCCGTGCACCACAACTACTGAGCCTGCGCTCTAGAGCCCATGAGCCACAACTACTGAGCCTGCGCTCTAGAGCCTGCGTGCCACAACTACTGAAGCCCACGTGCCTAGAGCCCATGCTCCGCAATGAGAGAAGCCACCGCAATGAGAAGCCTGCGCACCACAATGAAGAAGAGCCCCCAGTCGCCGCAACTAGAGAAAGCCTGCACGCAGAGACAAAACACCCAACGCAGCCAAAAATAAATTAAAAAAAAAAGCAAGTATAATTGAATTTAGATAACAACGAATTAAGTAATTTAGTAATTTATGTAATTAAGTAATTTAAGTAATTTATGCTAAATTACTTAATTAAGTTAGAATTAAACTTAATTCTAACTTTTGTTTTATCAAATGGGTAGACATTTATATATCTTATGATAATGCCTGCACATGCACATTACAGAATTCTGAAGGCAGTCTTTTGGGGATAATCAAAGGTTATGATAAGCAGAAGACGCCTCCTAAGAAATTAAACATAAAGTTGCCCTTTGAAATTAAACTATAAATGAACATATGACAGATATGAGCTGAAACAGGCAAAGTTCCTTCAAGAGACGGAATGGGTGCCATGCTAGCTTGTAACCTAATTGAACACATTAACAGAAAACATGTATCAAAAAGGTGTTTACTGGGAGGTATGTGAATGGAGAGATAATAGACAATAATGGAAACACAGAAAAAAGGAGAACTGAAAGGTAGGGAGATGTTGCAGTACCTATTTAAGTAACAGTAAAAATAATAAAACTAATAACAAGACTTCTATTAGTGATTACCATGTGCCAGATACTGGTCTAAGCACTGTATATCTATTAATGCGTTTAATCTTCAAAACAATCCTGTGAAATAGAAACTAATATTTACCTTAATAATTATTTTAAATTATTATATTATATATATATTTTATATATATATATTACATTATAATTATTTTAAACTCAAGGAAATCCAGGCACTGAGAGGTTAAGAAACTTGCCAAGGTCAGACACTAATAAGAGGTAAAGCTGGAATTGGAACTGAGATATTCTGGCTTCAGAGTCTGTGCCCTTAACAACTCAGTCACATTGCTACACTGCCAACAGGTGACTGGACTTCACCAGCCTGCCTCACAAGTTCAGTCTGCCCTGCATGTATTCATCTATTCACATCCTGAGCACAGCCTATGTATGGTACTGACTCAGTGGTGAACATGGAGTCATTCATTTCTTCCCTTCTGAAACACACAGATTTGGAAGTGCTATATATAGTTATAGCCCACATTTTGATTCCATATTTAATCAAACAACTCTCAAATATTTAGGTATCATTTGTAGTCTGCCTATATGGAAAGAATGTGCTGGTCAAGCCAATACAAACATGTGGACTGACCGACAGTTCTATTTCCATTCTGAGTTATTTACTTGACATTCTGGATTACATTATTTGGGCCTATGAATAGATAAGAATCAGCATTCAGGAGCCTGATCGACCCTGGAACACTGAGGATACCCTTTCTATTTTCTGTCTCGGAAGTGCTGTGAAATTAACGTTAAATGATATAAGCTCTTTGTAAACTTAAGGATTTATTTAAATAGAATGTATTTATGCTTATTTAAAGGATTTTGATAGTATTTAGAAACTCTTTCTGTATCTTCAAGATGACCGATTACTGCCAATTCACTTTTGGTCAAATAAAAATGAATGTGTTGGGACCTCCCTGGTGGCGCAGTGGTTAAGAATCCGCTTGCCAATGCAGGGGACAAGTTCGAGCCCTGGTCTGGGAAGATCCTACATGCTACGGAGCAACTAAGCCCGTGCACCACAACTACTGAGCCTGTGCTCTAGAGCCCGCGAGCCACAACTACTGAAGTCCATGCGCCTAGAGCCCATGCTCTGCAACAAGAGAAGCCACCGCAATGAGAAGCCCACACACCGCAATGAAGAGTAGCCCCCACTCGCCACAACTACAAAAAGCCGGCGCGCAGCAACAAAGATCCAATGCAGCCAAAAATAAATAAATAAAATAAATAACTTAAAAAAAAAGAATGTGTTGAAACATTTAAGTTAATACCCATGTAGCCTGATTCAACTCAAAACTTGCAATTTCATAAAAGTTTATTAATTTTGGATAAATTATGTATGCTACTTTCCATAAGCCTAAAACTTTAATAAAATGTTTAAAAAAATCTTTTACAATAGTGAACTTCCTTGAATATACAGTTCTCTTAAATTCTAAAAGGAAGTAGCATTGTTATTTAATCATAATATAAAATCTCAGGTAAAAATTTCAGAAGGAAACAGGAAGTTAGTTTTTCTTTTGGGAGTTAATGCCATTTGCTCAAAACCTTTGCTGCAGTAACACTGTATATTAACTTCTCTATGAATTTCAAATAACTCTTTTGAAAATGCTAATATATATTGTAGGTAGACCTAATAGACTAATACTCATAACACATGTTTACTTTTAAAACAGCAAAATGTTACATTTATATGCATAATACACATTTACTTTCAAACACCCAAATCCAACTATTTTAAGTTTAGGATTATGTATAAACTCTTCAATGGGATTAGATCAATAGAAGCCTGGAGATAAAAGGAAAAATAATCATTACCAATGATGATTTAAAAGCCTGTTTACTTTTCAAGAATGATTACTTTGAAAAGATACATGCAATGAAATTGCTTTCCAAGTGTGTATACAGTAAATAAAGAATTAAAAGAGCAGCGAAAATTCAAATGAAACTGATATTAACTACAGCTCTTCCTCTTGATTTCTGTGAGAAATAAATGGAAACCTAAAGGAAACCATAATCTTTGGTTCACATTTTTTTCCCTTAATAATATAATTGTAAAATGAAATAAGCATTTTAAAATAATTATTTTTGGTTTTTATTTCAATAAGAAAGCAAAATCTAATAGAAAATAGCATTCTTTCATTGTCACAATATTTCTAAATAAAATGATCTTAATTCTATTTAAAAATCTTCAGAAAATATGCAATCACAGATAAAAAGTTTTATAAAAATAAGAGTGCAAAAATGTCAATAATACATTGGTTTTATTGAATTAAAAAAAGATTTCTGAATATTGCAGTGAAATGGTAATCTATACTATCAAATCATGATAGAATTCATATATGAAATGTTTTGATAAAAATTTCAAAACTAATAGCAGTAGCTTTGCTACCACGTGAATATATAAAAATATGTGAATCTATTACATGAAGGAGAAAAATAAAAATACTTTAAGTTTTCATATTATTCCAACATACAGAATGTTACATGTTTATCAACAACCAAATGTTGCAAAATTTAGAGCACGAACTTTTCCATATAATCAGACATGTTTTGATTAAAATGAAATAGACACATGATTCCAAAAAACCCGTATTTTGTAACATCCAATTTTATAAGAAAATGTTTAAGGTAAGCTTTAACTACAAATATATATACATGAGGTTTATCTCTCCATCCTTCACAAGTTGAAGTGAAAATATTTTCTATAAATATTGATATATTTTCCTCTGATTTTTCTTCTAGTATTTACATAAAAAATTGTACAGCAACATATCAAAGGTTAATGCTGCACAATTAATACCTGTAATGTGTTCTTCCAACAACTAAATTTCCTTCTCTCCGCTGAGCAGTCACATCAGTGGGCTCAAGTAAACCTTCAAAAATATGCTCCCAGAGATACAAACCTGGTAATTAAAAAAACAAAAAATGAAAGCATGTACCTTCTGGTGTACTCTAGTGTGTGAGATGAATTTATGTTCTGCTCTTTCATATCATTTGATTAGGAAACCAGATTCTATTCCTCTTTGGGCTCAAAATCATCAGTATGGCAGCTAATGTACGAGAGACTAAACTCAGAGGTTGTCAGTGTAAAATGTGGGTTATATTAAAGACAAAAAACTCTCTTACTCTATATTTGAGAAACCCCTAATCATCACTGGACCTTTACTACCTATCTTATCCTGAAATGTGTTATATTACAGTGTAAGTTACTATATGATTACAGTGTAAGTTACTATATGATTACAGTGTAAGTTACTGTATGATTAGGACTGTTTCTATATTATAACAGAAGGAGGGGGGAAATCACCATCTTGTGCCAAACAGAACCAGAGAAGCTCATGTATGTACATATACATTCAATATGTCAAGGAGATATTACCTCCTCCCCACCTGAACACACATCCTTCACTGCATGATGCCCTCTGCAAACAAATGCCACTGTGTCTTTTCTCCTTAGGCGGGCCCCTACGTTTTATCATGATTTCACCTGAATGAAAGCTCTGTGAGTAGAGGTCTCAGAACTCTGTGTTGTCATACAATGAGGTAATCTGGAGATGAGGAGGTAATCAGGGAGCCCAATTACGTAAATGTAACTAAAAAGTTAGATTGAGAGATGTGTTTTGTTCCATTCTCATTACACCGTGGTACTAAAAGACACACACAAAACCCATGTTTAAAGACTTGGCTAATCAGATAAAGCTTTCCAAATATGGTAGGCTGAGTAATGCTCTCCTCCAACCCAAGAGGTCCAAAGATGAAATCTCTAGCACCTATGAATGTTAACTTTACAAAGCAAAAGAGACCTTCTAAATGTGATTAAGATAAGGATACTGAGGTGGAGAGATTATGCTGGATTACCTGGGTGGGTCCTATGTAATCACAAGGGTCCTCAGGAAAGGGAGGCAGGAGACTGAAAATGAGGGAAAGAGATGTGAGGAGGAAGCAGAAGTCAGAGTGAGGTGGGGCCATGAGTCAAGGAATGCAGGCAGTCACTAGAAACTGTAAAAGGCAAGGAAGCAGATGCTCCTCTAGAGCCTCCAAAGGGAATATAGCCCTGTGGACACAGTTTAGATTTCTGCCTTCAGAAATGTAAGCTAATAAACTTACAGTGACAGCAGTTAATAATACTGTATTGCACATATGAGAGTTGCAAAGAAAGTAGGTCTTAAAAGTTCTCATCACAAGAAAAAAATTGTAACTATGTGAGGTGATGGATGTTCACTAGACTTACTATGTTGATCCTTTCACAATATATATATCAAATCATATGTAGTACACCTGAAACACATTTATATAATGTTATATGTCACTCACAGATCAATTAAAAAATGTGTTGTTTGAAGCCACTAATTTTTGGTAGTTGGTTACGGCAGCTAAAGGAACCTATAGATTATGTAGCAATAGATTATGGTACCTGGAAATGGGGTGCTGCTGTAACAAATACTTAAAAATCTGGAAGTGCCTTTGGAATTGGGTAATGGGGAAAGGCTGGAAGAATTTTGAGAAGCATGATTAAAAAACACCTAGAATAGATTGCCTTGAACAGACTGTAGCTAGAAATATGGATGTTAGTGACTCAGTTCTGAGAACTCAGAAGAAAGTGAGGAGAACAGTAGGAAAAAACCTGTATCATCTTAGAGAATACCGAAATCACCATAAACCGACTGTTGGTAAAACTATGCACATTAAAATTGCTCTTGGTAGGGGCTCAGGAGGAAATGAGAAACATGTCATTAGAGACTGGAGAAAAGGGGATCTTTGTTATACAGCAGCAGAAAGTTTAGCTGGATTATGTCCTGCAGTTATATGCAAAGCAGAACTTGTAAACGATAAACTTGGATAGTTAGCTGAAGAGATTTCTAAGTAAAGTGTTGAAGTTGTGGCCTGGTTTCATCTTGCTGATTACAGTAAAATATGAGTTGAAAAGAGAGACTGAGGAAAAAACTGGTAAGCAAAAAGGAACAATGACTTGATGATTTCGGGAATTCTTACCCTATTCAGATTGCAAAAGAGGTGAAAAATTAGGAGATTCACTGTCAAGAAAGCATGCTCTGGAGAGAAGGCTAAGGATGTAGGTGACATCCCTTTGCTAATGCCTGGTCAGAATACTCAATCACAAAGAGGGTTTTTTGAAAATATTAGGTGTTAATTTATGGATCTCCTTAACCATCTCAACAGAAGCTAGAAACAGAGATGGGATTATCCAGGTAAGACCTGTGGAGGAACTCTTGTCTAAAAAAGCAAATCTTTGTGACATAAATGGGAGACCCACAAGGTTCTTGAGAATGTTATATTAGCAGAAACACTGCTAGCTTGGACTAAAAGGGACAGAGACAGCCTGAAATGAAACAAGCTTATTGGACTCCCAAAATTCTAACAGCAGGAACAGGATGATAAAACTACTGAGCTGCAAACACATGCTAACCTTCCTGAAAATGGAAGGATGACTTCCCAAGCATGGAGCTGAAAGTCCAGAAGTAAAGCTCTGAGCCACAGAGTACTCCCAGGCATTCAAACCTAATGGAGTTTGCCTGGCTGGATATCAAAATTGCTTAAACCTGTGACTCCATTTTCCTTCCATCTTCTCCCTTTTGGAATGGGAATTTCTACGACTGGTATCCTATGACTGTGCCTAGAGAATAGGCCGATGAATGAATGCAGTGCTTGATAAAGCTCATCTGGACACTTTGTGCCTATTGGATTGAAATGAGAAAAGTCTGGAAACATGAAACTTGTTAAGAAGTCAATATAATTAAAAACTAGAATGGAGAAGTGGAAATTTAAAGGAAGAAATTAATATTAGAGATTTTATAGAGAAAAATGTTGCTATAACTTGATGATTGGATGCCTGGGTCTGGGTACTAGAACTTCAGAGGTCAGTAGTAATTTTCAAGGATGTATATATGTATGTATGCAAGTGACTATGAATTTATGAAACATCATGGGTCAGGCACTACTATTCTGTTTACTTTCCTTTCACCTGGTACCTTCTATCCATATCCCGTACTGTACATAAATCTAACGTTTTATGGCCAAAGAAAGCCCCTTCTAACTCACTAAATTCTTTCTGACTCTTCTGTCAGAGTCCCCCATTGAGGACCCCCATTGAGGGGGGGACCCCCCATTGAGGGTCCCCCATTCTCTAATTGAGCATATCATATAACTTAGAACACTACACTCTCATGATACTCAGAGCAAAAATGCTTTTGTGGGCAAACAAGTTTAATCAACTACATACTATATCCCCTTCTTAGACATTCACAATGAACACTGTCATATTAAAGGCTCTGACAAAGCCCTGTAATAAAGAACCTTGTTTAACTTTGTTCAGTTCAATGTTTCCCAAACTTGTTTGGCCATTAAGGGCAGGGGCCACATCTTGTACTTGTGCATCAAGTGTCCAATAGACACATAATTCCATGAAAATTCAGTTGACATAGGCATTTCAGTATAATTATGCAAACACAACCCACTCTTTGTATTGACAAATAAAGCTGTGCTCTGCTAAAGACCAACAATAGAATATATGTGTGCATGTGTGTGTTTGTGTGTGTGCATTTACACAGATGTTGTCTAACAGAAAAGAGAAATGGAATATTGAGAAAAAGTGAAAAAATGCATCAAGATGTCTTAACAAATGATGAAATAAACTGTAAATATATTAACAAAGTGCTTTTTACATGTCTTAGCTTTAAACATTAATTTACCAATGGCAGCTTTGCCCCAGATTTGTACATGGAAGTCTTTTTTCTCTTTTGTGGACTTATTTAATATCTGCAGTCTGTGTTTTTGCTCATTTTTTTCATCTTCTTCCCAAGGATTCCATTCTTCACTTCTCAAAGTAGATTGTTCTATGTTATAAAAAGAGCAACAAGTGTTATTAATAAGATAGAGCTGCAGTTGTAGATAAATTCAAGCCATTTAAATTAGATGTTAGGGAGTTTTAATTGCATCCTAACTTCAATTTTTCAAAGAGATAAAGCAACAGAATTTGAACTGGTTAAACACTGTAAAAATAAAAAAAGGAAATCATAACTTAAGTTTGATTGAACCGTTACCCTGAAAGAGCTTGATATAAAATAATAAAATGTTAACACAAGGCAGGAAATTCTCTCTCCCAAATAAAGCCTTCTAAAATGACTGGGTACAGTAATATGCATCAAGTTACAAGTTTAACTTTTGCCAGTTCTTTGCAGATCATATATATATAAAACGCAACCTATACATAAAAACTTGACTTCAACATGAAAAGTGTCCCACAGTTTCAGATACTATTGTGCAAAATTCTGAAAGAAGGGAGAAATAAGCCTGAGTCCGATCCTGACATAGGTCAAAATACAAGAGAGGGGATCAAAACTTGGAGATGAAGCGCTCTGGCCTTCAGAAGTCACAGCAGGATTAGAGCAGGCTCTTTGTTTCAATATGGGAATAGATGTCCTTAAGCCAGCGGCATTCCAGCAAATCTCTGGCATTTTGTGACAATATCTTGGATATATTTTTTAACATCTTTATTGGAGTATAATTGCTTTACAATGGTGTGTTAGTTTCTGCTTTATAACAAAGTGAATCAGTCATACATATACATATGTTCCCATATCTCTTCCCTCTTGCATCTCCCTCCCTCCCACCCCTCTAGGTGGTCACAAAGCACTGAGCTGATCTCCCTGTGCTATGCGGCTGCTTCCCACTAGCTATCTATTTTACGTTTGGTAGTGTATATATGTCCATGCCTCTCTCTCGCTTTGTCACAGCTTACCCTTCCCCCTCCCCATATCCTCAAGTCCATTCTCTAGAAGGTCTGTGTCTTTATTCCTGTCTTACCCCTAGGTTCTTCATGACCTTTTTTTTTCTTCTTAGATTCCATATATATGTGTTAGCATATGGTATTTGTTTTTCTCTTTCTGACTTACTTCACTCTGTATAACAGACTCTAGGTCCATCCACCTCACTACAAATAACTCAATTTCGTTTCTATCTATGGCTGAGTAATATTCCATTGTATATATGTGCCACATCTTCTTTATCCATTCATCTGTTGATGGACACTTAGGTTGCTTCCATGTCCTGGCTATTGTAAATAGAGCTGCAATGAACATTCTGGTACATGACTCTTTTTGAATTATGTGGAGAAAAGACAGCCTCTTCAATAAGCGGTGCTGGGAAAACTGGACAGCTACATGTAAAAGTATGAAATTAGAACACTCCCTAACACCACACACAAAAATAAACTCAAAATGGATTAAAGGCCTAAATGTAAGGCCAGACACTATAAAACTCTTAGAGGAAAACATAGGCAGAACATTCTATGACATAAATCACAGCAAGATCCTTTTTGACCCACCTCCTAGAGAAATGGAAATAAAAACAAAAATAAACAAATGGGACCTAATGAAACTTAAAAGCTTTTGCACAGCAAAGGAAACCATAAACAAGACCAAAAGGCAACCCTCAGAATGGGAGAAAATATTTGCAAATGAAGCAACTGACAGAGGATTAATCTCCAAAATTTACAAGCAGCTCAGGCAGCTCAATAACAGAAAAACAAATAACCCAATCCAAAAATGGGCAGAAGATCTAAATATCTTGGATATTTAAGATGTGTTTTAAAGGTGTGCGCACCTGTCAGCCCCAGGGGTAGGGAGTGGGGACGGCGTGTGGGACTTGGACGAGGACGGGGGCACTCATACATACATCCTCCAGTCCCGAGGCCTGGGCTGGCTACCGAGAGCTGAAGGAGGAAAAGCGCATACCGGGGCCCGGGGGCAATCCCGGGTCCGAGAGCGCGACCGGTGGCCGCGCGGCTCCGCTAGCCCAGCCCCCACCAGCCCGCAGCCCCGAGTCCCGGCGCGCCGCTGAGGAGGGAGGCCGCGGGCCGGTGTCCTACCTCGGCCTCGCCTCTCCCGCGCCGGGGCAGCCCCCTTCCTGAGGCCCCGCAAAGACGCGTCCTGCGTCCGGCGGCTGCGCCCGAAGAAGACGTGGTAGGCGGCGTAGATGGAGAAGAGGCAGTACAGGGCGATAAGAATCGAGCAGAGACGCTTCCGCGTCAGCCGCATCCCACTCAGCCTTCCCCTCAGGCCACCACCACTGTGGAGATGGGCCGGAGGCGAAGCCGCCACTCAGCTCCGCGGCCCTAGCGTCGCCGGGTGCAGACGCAGGCCCTGCCAGGGGGTGTAGTCATCCGAAACGGACCCGCCCGCCGCTTCCGCCCCGACGCGCCCCGACCCCGCCCCTCGCCCTCGCCCCACCCAGGACTCGCCCTCGGCCCCGCCCTCAGCCCCGCCTAAGCCTCTCTGAGGCTCCTCCGTCCCGCCCTGCCAACGGCCCCGCCCTTTCGGGGAGCGCTAAGATCCTTCTTGCCTCGGACTCTGGAATCGGGCGTTGGAAGACCGCCCCTTCGCCCGCGCCAATCCATGACCTCTGCAGTGTATCCACGGCCACTTTCAACCCTGCCCATCTTCCGATGTACAGAAAGACTTCACCATCATCTGACCGCAAAGAAAAAAAACCAAAACAGCACCTTAGTCCATTAAGGCCACATGAAGGCATGGACCATGGCAGTTTTTGTTCAACATGTGATCTCCATCCCAGCCTGCTGTATTGACAGACGAATGAATATAAATGTCCATTAAAATATTTAAGTGGTGGTAGTGGCACAACATTGTGAATGTAATTCCCACTCAACGGTACACTTAGAAATGGTTAGAACGGCAAACATCATATTATGTATACCTTGCTACAATAAAAATATGAAAAAAATTGAGTTTAATTACTATGATGTGACTTGAACGCACATAGGCATGCAGCCTTTTGTCAAATAGAGGCTGTAAAATTGAATGTTGTCTATCCATTTTCTATGTCAAGCCTTGCTAAGTTGGGCTACTATTTTTTTTCGGTCAGTTGTATCTGGTTTTGCTGTTCAACTTGTCTGGCAGTCTTCTTAGCTGGAAAGCTTGTAGGACATGAGTGTGGAGTAGACTGTTGGTTAGAGCTTTAAGTTGTTGTGTTCTGACAGATTCAACTCTACCCTGATGCAGTCTTAACATTTCTGGATAAAGTTTCCAACCTCTTTGTTGGTAAAAGCTTACCTTTAATGAATTGGTTTTTTTAAAAAAGATTTTTATGCCTGTGGACCATTTTTAAATTCTTTATTGAATTTATTACAATATTGCTTCTGTTTTATGTTTTGGTTTTTTGCCAGAAAGGCATGTGGGATCTTAGCTCCTCAATCAGGGATCGAACCTGCACGTCCTTCATTGGAAGGGGAAGTCTTAACCACTGGACTGAACTTCATTTGAAACAATTTTGCTAGATTGTATGTGACAGCTGTCATATCAGCGTACATTAAAAAAAAAAGACATCAGAATTAGTGAGTTTTTGTGTAGCCATTTTAATATTGAAGATGGAAGAAAAAAGCAACATTTTCGGCATATTATGATTTATTATTTCAAGAAAGGTAAAAATGCAACTGAAACACACAAAAAGATCTGTGCAGTGTATGGAGAAGGTGCTGTGACCGATCAAACATCAAAACTGGTTTGAGAAGTTTCGTGCTGGAGATTTCTCGCTGGACGATGCTCCACGGTCGGGTAGACTAGCTGAAGTTGACAGCGATCAAATCAAGACATTAATCGAGAACAATCAGCATTATACCACGCGGGAGATAGCTCACACACTCAAAATATCCAAATCAAGCGTTGAAAATCATTTTCACCAGCTTGGCCATGTTAATTGCTATGTTTGGGCTCCACATAAGTTAAGCAAAAAAACCTTCTTGACAGTACTTCCGCATACGATTCTCTACTTAAATGTAATGAAAACATTCCTTTTTTTTTTTTTTTTTTGGCTGTGCTGGGTCTTTGTTGTTGCGTGCAGGCTTTCTCTAGTTGCAGTGAGTGGGGGCTACTCTTCATTGCGGTGCGTGGGCTTCTCATTGCAGTGGCTCCTCTTGTTGTGGAGCATAGGCTCTAGGTGCAGGGGCTTCTGTAGTTGCAGCACGCGGCCTTCAGTAGTTGCGGCACGTGGGCTAAGTAGTTGTGGTGAGCAGGCTCAGTAGTTGCGGCTTGCAGGCTTAGTTGTCCTGTGGCACGTGGGATCTTAGTTCCCCGACCAGGGATCGAATCCGTGTCCCCTGCATTGGAAGGCGGATTCTTTACCACTGGACCACCAGGGAAGTCCCGGCTTCTCTCTCTCTCTCTCTCTTTTTTTTTTATGTATGAAGATATTTATTTGAAGCATTGTCTGTAGGGCCCAAAAAACTAGAAACTAGGTAAATGCTTATTAATAGGGAAATTAGTAAATAAATTATGGTCTATCCACACTGTGAATTAGACAGTATTTGGGCTTATTTAATCTAGTAGTGATTATAAGAGAGAGGGTGTGTGGAATTTTAATTACCAAGTGGTAAAGATTTGATATGGCTTTTAAAATTTTACCTATGTGATGTTTGAAATGACATTCTGTTGTTTTAATTATCATTTCCCTGGTTAATCGTGAGGGTAAGTACTTTTTAATTATATTTACTGTTTTTTTGTTTACCTCTTCTGTAAATTGTCCATATTTTTTGTACAGTTTTCTATTCATTGTTTATCTTTTACTTTTGATTATATGACTTAAATTTACTTTCTATAGTAATCATTTGTTGTTTATTGCAAATATATTGCAAATCTATTTTTCCAACTTTTGGCTGGTCTACTAGTTTTATTTATATTATCTTCTATTGTAAAGACATTCTAAATTTTAATATAGCTAAATTTATCAATCATTTTTATAGTTTGGTGTGTGTGTGTGCATGTGTGTATTCTTTAAGAAAAATTTACTTGGCACTAACAACAAAAGATCAGAAACATAAATTAAGGAACAATCCCATTTACCATCACAACAAAAAGAATAAATTACCTAGGAGTAAGACTACCTAAGGAGGCAAGACCTATACTCAGAAAACTGTAAGACACTGATGTAAGAAATCAAAGACCACACAAACAGATGGAGAGATATACCACGTTCTTGGATTGGAAGAATCAATATTGTGAAAATAACTATATTACCCAAAGCAAGCTACAGATTGAATGCAATCCCTATCAAGTTACCAATGGCATTTTTCACAGAATTTGAACAAAAATATTTACAATTTGTATAGAAACACAAAAGGCCTCGAATAGCCAAAGAAATCTTGAGAAAGAAAAATGGAGCTGGAGGAATCAGTCTCCCTGACTTCAGACTATACTACAAAGCTACAGTAATCAAGACAGTATGGTACTGGCACAGAAACAGAAATATAGATCAACAGAACAGGATAGAAAGCCCAGAGATAAACCTATGCCCTGTGTTCAACTAATCTATGACAAAGGAGGCAAGGATATACAATGGAGAAAAGACAGTCTCTTCGATAAGTGGTGCTGGGAAAACTGGATGGCTACATGTAAAAGAATGAAATTAGAACACTCCCTAACACCATACACAAAAATAAACTCAAAATGGATTAAAGATCTAAATGTAAGGCCAGACACTATCAAACTCTTAGAGGAAAACATAAGCAGAAGACTTTTTGACATAAATTGCAGCAATGTCTTTTTTGACCCACCTCCTAGAGTAATGAAAATGAAAACAAAAATAAATACATGGGACCTAATTAAACTTAAAACTTTTACACAGCAAAGGAAACCATAAACAAAACCATAAAGTCAACCCTCAGAATGGGAAAAAATATTTGTAAACAAAGCAACTGACAAGGGATTAATCTCCTAAATATACAAACAGCTCATGCAGCTCAATATCAAAAAAACAAACAACCCAATCAAAAAATGGGCAGAAGACCTAAATAGATATTTCTCCAAAGAAGACATACAGATGCTCAAAAAGCACATGAAAAGATGCTCAACATCATTAATTATTAGAGAAATGCAAATCAAAACTACAAAGAGATATCACCTCACACCCGTCAGAACGGCCATCATCAAAAAATCTACAAGCAATAAATGCTGGAGAGGGTGTGGAGAAAAGGGAACCCTCCTACACTGTTGGTGAGAATGAAAATTGATACAGCCACTACGAAGAACAGTGTGGAGGTTCCTTAAAAAAGTAAAAATAGATCTACCATATGATCCAGCAATCGCAGTCCTGGGCATATACCCTGAGAAAACCATAATTCAAATAGACACATGCACCCAGATGTTCATTGCAGCACTATTTACAATAGCCAGGACATGGAAGCAACCTAAATGTCCATCAACAGAGGAATGGATAAAGAAGATGTGGTATATATATACAATGGAATATTACTCAGCCACAAAAAGAAATGAAATAGTGCCATTTGAAGAGATGTGGATGGACCTAGAGACTGTCATATTGATTGAAGTAAGTCAGAAAAAGAAAAACAAATATTGTATAATATCATTTATATGTGGAATCTAGAAAAATGGTACAGATGGACTTATTTGCAAAGTAGAAATAGTGACACAGATGTAGAGGACAAACTTATGGATACCAAGGGGGAAAGGGGGGTGGGATGAATTGGGAGATTGGGATTGACATATATACACTACTATGTATAAAATAGATAACTAATGAGAACCTACTGTATAGCACAGGGAACTCTACTCAATGCTCTGTGGTGACCTAAATGGGAAAGAAATCTAAAAAAAGAGGGGATATATGAATACATATAACTGATTCACTTTGCTGTACAGTAGAAACTAACACAACATTGTAAATCAATTATACTCCAATAAAAATTAAAAAAAAAGAAAAATTTACTTGGAGTCATTTAAAAGTGTATTGAATTTATAGAATAAATAGAAACAACATGTTACAGTATTGAGACTTCCCACCTGTATGTGTTACAAATCATGCCATTAACAATTATTATTAGATCATTGTTTAATGACTAATCTGCAGTACTCCCTCTGCCAACATCAGGATTTCTTGTATGTGTGGATCTAGTCTTATTTCTCTGCCTTTCCTGCATCAGTTACTATAACTGTAACTCTCTTAGTTACTATTCACTGTTTCAGTTACTAAAGCTTTATAATAAGTCTTATATTTAGAAAGGCAAGTCTCCCTAACTTGTTCTTTTCTTTTTGTAAAAACAAAACTGCCTTGGCTATTCTTGGCCCTTTGCTTTTCCCTTCACATTAGAATTAATTTGTTAATTTCACTAAAAACCCCTCTTGAATTGGAATTTGGAATCAGAATTTTATTGTATTTATAGAATAATTTGGGGATAACTGACTTTTAAAATTCAAATCTTTTAATCTATTTATGGGCATTCAAATTGTGCCCAATATAATTCTATACAAGCAAGGAACACGCTTATGTTTACCTCCTGTGGCCATGTGTGATATCCTCCAGGGCACAGGCCCTGATACACTCGTGTCAATGGAAAAATGTAAAAAACATAACATTGAGTGACAAAAACAAAGCACAGATGAAAATGGATAGTAAGATACCATTTAGGTCTAACTTAAAGTCTTTCAATAAAGCTTTCTAATTTTATCCATAATGTTTGCAAATCTTTTATTGGATTTTCTGTAATAGTTAGGTTTGGCTACATGTAGCAGCGACTCAAAGTAACAGTGACTTAAGAGAGAAATTTATTTTATGCTGAAGTTTTGAATGAGGCAATGTCTTCACTTATCTCCATAATCCAGAAGAGGAGGAAGAAACAATAACTGATAAAAGTTTCTATTGCAAGAGTAATCTGTATTTTAATCAAAACTTTCTGAACAAGAGTAGTAACATGACAGAACTGAAAGTGATCCTAGTAACTGAATTGGAATCTTTTTTTAAAAAAAAAAGTTTATTTATTTATTTGGCTGCACCAGGTCTTTAGTTGGGGCACGCAGGATCTTCTAGTTGCAGCATGTAAACTCTTAGTTGCAGCATGTGGGATCTAGTTCCCTGACCAGGGATCAAACCTGGGCCCCCTGCACTGGGAGTGTGGAGTCTTAGCCACTGGATGACCAGGGAAGTCCCTGACTTGGAACCTTAATCGTTTTATAATAAAACTAAGGAAGACAAAGGTAAACCAGAAAGGCTTTCTTTGAAACAAATTATAGCTCATTACCTATAAAAAGGTGTCTCATTGAATCTTTAAAAAATTTAATTTAATTTAGTTTTTGTTTTATTTTATGTTTAGATTTAAAAACATTTTTATTTTCATTAATATTATGTCAATAATTTGAATAACAGTTTTAACATTTATTGTTAATTTATATTTTTATTTACTATGTTTATAAAAGTTTTGTATTTGAAAAAGTATATATTTTTTGTATTTGAAAATATTATTTTTGTATTTAAAAATATAATTTTGTATTTATCATTTCAAATTTGAAAAGTTCATTTTTGTGTTTGAAGATATAAATGCATACCACTGAAAACACCATACTTTCCTGTCCATGTGCTGATCAATTCTGGACTAAATCATTCTTTCCTGTTTTTGACTAACCAGAACTGGGACCAGGGAAATCTAGCTTAGATAATTCCTCTAGGAAATACTTGCTCCTGGTTGTAAACCAATGAAAATATCTTACTTATCAAGAACTTGCTTCAAGACCTTAGTTTGTCTCTCAAGCAGCATAGAGTTGGTTTTTACCTTTTAATTAGTATTTGCCTCATTATGGGACTCTAAACCTTTGTGTATGCAGTGATAATTGCTATATGCAGTCTTCTGCTAAACTTTGTTAAGCTTTTTATCTCTTGTGCATGTTTGCTCTTTCTTTTTTTTAATTTTTATTTTATATTGGAGCACAGTTGATTAACAATGCTGTGTTAGTTTCAGGTGTACAGGAAAGTGATTCAGTTATACATATACATGTATCTATTCTTTTTCAAATTCTTTTCCCATTTAGGTTATTACAGAATATTGAGTAGAGTTCCCTGTGCTATACAGTAGATCCTTGTTGGTTGTCTATTTTAAATATAGAAGTGTGTACATGTCAATCCCAAACTCCCAATCTATCCCTCTGCCCAACGCTTTCCCCCTAGTAACCATAAGTTCCTTCTCTAAGTCTGTGAATCTGTTTCTGTTTTGTAAATAAGTTTATTTGTATCATTAAAAAAAATGTCATATAAGCGATATCATATATTTGTCTGTCTTTGTCTGACTTACTTCACTTAGTATGATAATCTCCAGGTCCACCTATGTTGCTGCAAATGGCATTATTTCATTCTTTTTATGGCTGAGTAATATTCCATTGTATATATGTACCACATCTTCTTTATCCATTCATCTGTTGATGGACATTTAGGTTGCTTCCATGTCTTGGCTATTGTAAACAGTGCTGCAATGAACATTGGGGTACATGTACCCTTTCAAACCATGTTCTTCTCTGGGTATATGCCCAGGAGTGGGATTCCTGGGTCATGTGGTAGTTCTATTTTTAGTTTTTTAAGGAATCTCCATACTGTTCTTCATAGTGGCTGTATCAATTTACATTCCCACCAACAGTGCAAGAGGGTTCCCTTTTCTCCACACCCTCTCCAGCATTTGTTTGTGGATTTTTTTGATGATGGCCATTCTGACTGGTGTGAGGTGATATCTCATTGTAGTTTTGATTTGCATTTCTCTAATAATTAGTGATTTTGAGCATCTTTTCATGTGCTTTTTGGCCATCTGTATGTCTTCTTTGGAGAAACGTCTATTTAGGTCTTCTGCCCATTTTTTGATTGGGTTGTTTGGTTTTTTTTTTCTTTCTTTTTGCGATATGCGGGCCTCTCACTATTGTGGTCTCTCCTGTTGTGGAGCACAGGCTCCGGACGCGCAGGCTCAGCGGCCATAGCTCACGGGCCCAGCCGCTCCGCGGCATGTGGGATCTTCCCGGACCGGGGCACAAACCCGTGTCCCCTGCATTGGCAGGTGGACTCTCAACCACTGCGCCACCAGGGAAGCTGGGTTGTTTGTTTTTTTGATATTGAACTGCATGAGCTGTTTGTATATTTTGAAGATTAATCCCCTGTCAGTTGCTTTGTTTGCAAATATTTTCTCCCATTCTGAGGGTTGTTTTTTCGTTTTGTCTATGGTTTCCTTTGCTGTGCAAAAGCTTTTGAGTTTAATTGTTTATTTTTGTTTTTACTTCCATTACTCTAAGAGACGGCTCAAAAAAGATATTGATGCAATTTATGTCAAAGAGTGTTCTGCCTATGTTTTCCTCTAAGCGTTTTATAGTATCTGGTCTTACATTTAAGTCTTTAATCCATTTTGAGTTTATTTTTGTGTATGGTGTTAAAGAATGTTCTAATTTCATTTTTTTACATGTAGCTGTCCAGATTTCCCAGCACCATTTATTGAAGAGACCATTTATTCCTCCATTGTATATTCTTGCCTCCTTTGTCATAGATTAATTGACTATAGGTGCGTGGGTTTATTTCTGGGTTTTCTATCCTGTACCATTTATCTATTTATCTGGTTTTGTGCCAGTACCATTCTGTTTTGATGACTGTAGCTTTGTAGTATAGTCTGAAGCCAGAGAGCATGATTCCTCCAGCTCTGTTTTTCCTTCTCAAGATTGCTTTGGCTATTCGGGGTCTTTCGTGTCTCCATACAAATTTTAAGATTTTTTTGTTCTAGCTCTGTGAAAAATGCCATTGGTAAGTTGATAGGGATTGTATTGAACCTGTAGATTGCCTTCGGTAGTGTAGTCATTTTGACAATATTGATTCTTTTAATCCAAGAACAAGGTACATCTTCCATGTGTTTGTGTTGTCTTCAATTTCTTTCATCAATGTCTTATAGTTTTTGGAGTACAGGTCTTTTGTGTCCTTAGGTAGGTATTTTCCTAAGTATTTTATTCTTTTTGATGCACTTGCTCTTTCTTTTGTTTTTGATCTTTTGCTGTATGAATTTTCTTTAATTTGCTTTTAGCTTCTCCAGTGATTTGAAAATAACTCTGTAACTGTTTTAATTAATTTTATAATTGTTTTGGTAAGTTTCATTTTTAGCAAAAAGAACTTTTAGTCTATATTTCTCCAGTCATTAAAGTAAAAAATACAATGGTATATTTGATCTCTCCCCCCACTCCCACAAGTCATTGTGAGGATAACCTGGGTTTAGACCCACATGCCATTAAGTGACTGATTAGACATTCTACATTCTATTTTTCAGTACATGGTGGTGGTAGAATATATTACTGTTTAGTAATATTTGCAGTCTTTCCTCAGAGGGGGATTACACACCCTTGGCCTGTCAATTGATTTCAGGTGTGACCATATGACTTGCTTTGGCTAATACAATTTTGAGCAGAAGCATCCTGTGGCACTCTCAGGCAGAAACTTAAGAGCCAGCATGTGCTCTGCCATCCTCTTTTCCCTCTGTCACTGTGACTGGCATGTTCTGGATAGTTTCTGTTCCCTCAGCCTGTGTGCTGCTGGACTGAGAGTGATTATTATGCACAAAGTCCCACTGCTGATCTGCTGTGGACATATCCTGTGAGTGAGAAAAACTAACCTCAGGTTTTATAGGCCACTTAGAGTATAGGATTATTTGTTACCTCAGCATTACTTAGCTTCCCCTGACTGACACAAGGATGTTTGGAGAAGTGTCTGACAAGAATGAGTTTGCCCTCAGAAAATTAATTTAGTAAAATCTATCCACAGTGTGGTAATTGTCTACTTTGGTAGTCAAGCAAGAGACTGTAAATGTGTTCTGGAATGTCCAAGAACTGTCCTGGGACAAAGCAGTTCTGCTTCACAGGACAGAAATTAGTGGTCTCCTCAAGAGATACAGTTAGAGAGGCCCTTGAGAGCCAAATATTCAGTAATGAAGGTTTTGTCCTTGTCCTGAAGGCAGCAAGAATCTGGTAGATGGTCTTAAACACTCATTTCTTCATTCCACAAACAAGTACTGAACAATGATATGCTCATCATTAGTTTTAGTAATGGCACCAGCTGTGAGCAAAATAGTGTTCCTTCCTTGAGGCAAGATGACAAGCCATGTCCCTGACCCTGTGGTGATGCCAGCATAGCCAACTCAAAAGTCTCTGACAGGACTACTCTTGCTTGTTGCCTTAAAAGTTACTATGAGAAATTTTGGATCAACAGTTGGTGGCGTAATTCATTCCACAGGAAAGTATGGAGCTACGTGCAAGACGTGTAACACAGTCAGCTTAGAAAAACAAGATCTGAATGATTCGGGCCAATGTTCCAGTTTAGACAAGAAATATTGTAGGCTTGAAAGCTATCTTGTGATTAAAATAAATGTTGGGGTTTTGATGAGAGGAATTTAAATAATCTTTGTAATTGATTTTGTGTTCCTGGTCCTGACATTGTAGCTGCTTAAGTAAAAAGAAAAATTCTAGTTATTACAAATGGAGTTGTCCAAAGAAAATCCCCTGAAAATTCTGTAATAAAACAGTACTGTCAAGATGACCTATTCAGTTAAAAACTGTATTACACATAAAATTATATGTTTCTGTATCTATGAACTGGGAATGTTTGATTGAGGGGAGAAATAATGTCACAAGGGTAATTCTAGATTTGTCATTAAAGACGTCTGTGTTCAGAAATGAAGTCACTATTTTATAAGTAAACCATGTTTCTCAGGTTACTCCAATCTTGGGGGCAAAATAGAATAATAATGACAATTAAAAAGAAGAAATATTTCTCTGGCTCTGCCACTATTCACACTTCATGGACACTTATCTCTTTGATATTTCTGTCAGAAGTGTCTTATGTGTGATAAGTCGTCTGTTATTTGCCTCCTCTTTCACTTTGGTTTGCCGGTGATGTCTTCTATGTGCAGTACTTAGGTAAGACCCAGTGCAGGTGCCATCACTACTGGTTCTGGGAGATGCGTACACTGATACTGCCCTGACATATTGACATAGGTGGTACTGATATCTGTGCCAAGGTTCTCTTGACACTGCCAATACTGCTGGCATAGTATGCATTGACTATACAAAATACTGTCACCAATGCCACATATATAGCTCCTTTATCCTCTACTCATTTTTCTTCCCAAATAGATCTCTTTAGTCTATTTCCATCATGCCTCAAAACATGCTCAGTCTTGCTTGTGTTCTAGAATAAAGGCAGTTTAGAATCAAGCTTGGATCTCAAAAACTTTGAGAACAATTGTATTGTTATCATTTGCAAAGCTATGGATGGGGACCCCTATCACTGAGTATATCTGAGCTAACATAATCTAGTCTGAACTGCCTCATGGAGGTGAGGATAAAAATATTTCCAGCAGCCTCCTCAAATAACCCATTATCTGTGAATGTTCTTGTCATTCAAATACACAGAGTTGTACAGTACTGCTCTCTGGTCTAACACCAATTCTATTCCGTACATACGAACAAACTTAATTTAGGCAACATTTACCTCTAGAGGTAATTTGTTCCCTTTGGGATGTATATAAAAATCTTTCAGGGACTTTCCTTGTGGTCCAGTGGGTAAGACTCCACGCTCCCAATGCAGGGGGCCCGGGTTTGGTCCCTGGTCAGGGAATGAGATCCCACATGCATGCCGCAACTAAGAGTCCGCATGCCGCAACCAAAAATAATAAATAAATAAATATTTTAAAAAATCTTTCAAATGCTGAACTCTATTTCTCCCTCCCTTTCTCCTGCCTTTTCTTTCTTCCATTTCTTTTTTCCTTCCTCCCTCCCTCCCTTTCTTTCTTGCTCCCTTCCTTCCTTCCTTTCCTTCCTTCCTTCCTGCCTCCCTCCCCTCCTTCCTTCCTTCCTTCCATCCTTCCTTCTTTCCTTCCTTCTCCTTTATAAGACAATTCTCTATGAGTCTCTTATGTTTCTGCATGTCTTGTGAGCAAAGGCATTGACCATCTCTGGTCTGGACTATCTTTTCCAGGATGTTTGTATAGCAAACAGCATTGGAAAGTGGAGATAGTGTCTTTCCCTGGAGCAAGAAAGCAGGTTGTTTACTGTGCAGTATCATAAAGGTAATGATTTAATTTGGGGCAAAGAATTCAGGCAGGTTTACTGCCCATTACAGAAGATTCAAGTTCCCTAAGCTCAAGGTTTCTGTGCTTGATGAAGACACACTGCCTGTGCGACATCCACTTGGACCCTGTGCAGTGTCCCTGTGAGACAGCGGGAACAAGGGGAACTGGCACAAATGTGATCCGCAGGCTACTTGCTGTGCCTTTGTCTCTGACTCAGGATCTTATGCCTTCTCCCAGCACTCATGAAACTGTGCCAGGCTAAGTTATTAGCTTCCAAGTAAGGTAAAATCTCAAACTCATCACAGTTCCTGACTCTTAAAGAGAGAGATGTAAGCTTCCCAACATTAAGATTTCTTTAAAATAAAACCAAAGGCAGAGGAAAGAATCTCTGAACTAGAGATATATCAATAGAATCCTCAAAACCCCAAAAGCAAAGAGAACAAAGACCAAGTTAAAAAAAAAAATAAAAGAACAGAATATCCAAGGACCGTGGGACAACAACAAAAGGTGTAACATACGTGTAATAGGAATACAAGAAGGGGAAGAAAGAGAGAAAGGAGAAGAAATATTTGAAACAATAATGACTGAGAATTCCTGCAAAGTAACCAGACACCAAAACACAGATCCAGGAAGCTCAGAGAACATGTTTCTAAAAGCTTAGAAATATGTAGGCTATTTAGTTTGGCTGATTTCTGATAGAAAAAACTATGATAAAATATTCACAGATCTCTTTTCTTAGAGAGTTCCAGTTTGCAGCATATTAATTCTTAAACATATTAGGCAGTGGAAATTCTGATTTTCTCATTAATTTCAGACTTTATCTCTGTAAAACAAATGTATGACTACTAAAGTTACTCACAGTTTTCAAATGTCTGAAGTCAGCTATCGTAGTCTATCTCGTCTCCTTCAGTCTTCTATTTGAACTAAAATTTCTCCATCCTTTGATGAAATTTCTTCAATTGGTTTTGAGTCCAATCATCATCCTATACTTTCCTTTGAAAAAGTTCTACTATATATGCATTCTACTATAATATGCATCCAGTATTTCTATATACTATCAAGTTTCCATAGCTCAATTGTAAACTGAAAAGAAAAACCCTATACAATTTAAAATAGCTCCATAAAAAATAATTTAGGATAATTCTAACTAAAAGCATGTACAGAATCTATACACTAAAGCTAAAAAAAACACTCAATAACTTAATAAAAAAGACCCAAATGAGTGAAGAGAGATACCATGTTCATGGATTAGAAGACTTGATATAATTAAGATACCAATTTTTCTCAAACTGATATAAGATTTAAATGAATTCAAATAAAAATCCAATAAGGATATTTTGTAGATACAGATAAGCTGATTCTAAAGTTACATGTAAAGACACAGGAATTGCAATAGAACAAGAAAAAAAAATGAAGTAGAATAACCATTGTACTTGATTTTGACTTATGATAAAGCCACAGTAATCAAGATAGTGTGGTACTGGTGAAACAATGGACTCATCAATCAATGGAACAGAATAGTCAAATATATAGTCAATTGATTTTTGACAAAGGTACAAAGGCAATTCAATGAAGAAAGGGAACTTTTCTCAGCAAATGGTGTTGGAATAATTGGACATCCCTATTCAAAAAATCCTAATTTTACACCTTACACAAAAGTTAACTCAAAATAGATCATTGATATAAACATGAAATTATCAAGATTTTAGAAGTTTACATAGAAGAAAACCTGCATGACCTTGGGTTTGGGAAACAGTTTTTGGATACAACACCAAAGCATGATTTCTCAAAAATGGATAAATTGAACTTCATCAAAGTTCAAAAACATTTGCTCTGCAAAAGACACCATTAAGAGGATGATAAAGAGCAGACTGGAAGAGAACATCTGCAGATCGTGTATCTGACAAAACAGTGTATCCAGAATATACAAAGAACTCTGAAAACTTGACTGCAAGAAAACAAACACCCAGTGAAAAAATGGGCAAAAGACTTGAATAAGTACTTCACCAAATAAGACATACATTTAGCAGATAAGTAAAAAGATGCTCAGCATCATTAGCCACTAGGGAAGTGTACGTTAAAAGCTCTACACACTGATCAGAATGACTAAAAGAAACAAAAAACCAAACAAAGAACTAAAACAAAAAATAAAAATGAAAGACCCCTTAACACTACCACGTGCTACTAAGAATATGCTGACGGAGACTCTCATACACTGCTGCTGGGAAATGCAAAACGTCCTAGTCATTCTGGAAAATAATTTGGCAGTTCCTTATAAATGTAGACATACATTTACTATGACCCAGCAACCCCTTCCCCATGTTTTTCCCTAGAGAAATGAAAACTTATGTTCATGCAAAAAAACTGTACAAAAAGGTTTATAGCAGTTTTATTCATAATCGCCAAGAACTGAACACAATCCAAGTGCCTTTCAATGGGTGAATGCATAAATTGTGGTACCTCCATGTCACAGAATACTACTTAAGAATGAACTATTGATGCACACAACGTGAATGACTCTCAAAGGAATTATACTAAGTGAAAGAAGTCTCAGAACGTTACATACTATATGATTGAATTTAAATGACATTCTGGACAGGGCAAAACTATGGAGACAGAGAAGAGATCAGTGGCTGTGAGCGTCTGGGGGTCTGGGAGGGATGTGCCTACAAAGGCGTAGCAGGAGGGAATTTTTTAGGATAATGAAATTATTTAGTATCTTGATTGTAGAGATGCTTACATGAGTCTACACTGGTCTCAAAACTCAAAGAACTTTACATCAAAAATACTCTCTCCCACAGTACGGAGTTTCCTTAAAAAACTAAAAATAGAACTACCATACAACCCAGCAATCCCACTACTGGGCATATACCCTGAGAAAACCATAATTCAAAAAGAGTCATGTACCAAAATGTTCATTGCAGCTCTATTTACAATAGCCAGGACTTGGAAGCAACCTAAGTGTCCATCGACAGATGAATGGATAAAGAAGATGTGGCACATATATACAATGGAATATTACTCAGCCATAGAAAGAAACGAAATTGAGTTATTTGTAGTGAGGTGGATGGACCTAGAGTCTGTCATACAGAGTGAAGTAAGTCAGAAAGAGAAAAACAAATACTGTATGCTAACACATATATATGGAGTCTAAAAAAAAAAAAGGTCATGAAGAATCTAGGGGCAAGATGGGAATAAAGATGCAGACCTACTAGAGAATGGACTTGAGGACACGGGGAGGGGGAAGGGTAAGCTGGGACAAAGTGAGAGAGTGGTAGTGTATATGTGGACATATATACACTACCAAATGTAAAATAGATAGCTAGTGGGAAGCAGTCGCATAGCACAGGGAGATCAGCTCGGTGCCTTGTGACCAGCTAGAAGGGTGGGATAAGGAGGGTGGGAGGGAGTCGCAAGAGGGAGGAGATATGGGGATATATGTATATGTATAACTGATTCACTTCATTATAGAGCAGAAACTAACACACCATTGTAAAGCAATTATATTCCAATAAAAATGTTAAAAAAATAATAAAATAATGAATTCCACAGAGTTTACAGAGTGTTGATAGCTACTTCTAATGGAATACTATATAGCCGTTAAAAGAATAAGAGCTGCATGCTTTGCTGTGGAAAGAACTCCACAATGTATTGTTAAGAAGAAAAAAGGGCTTCCCTGGTGGTGCAGTGGTTGAAAGTCCGCCTGCCGATGCAGGGGACACAGGTTCGTGCCCCGGTCCGGGAAAATGCCACGTGCCGTGGAGTGGCTAGGCCCGTGAGCCATGGCCACTGAGCCTGCGCGTCCGGAGCCTGTGCTCCGCAACGGGAGAGGCCACAACAGTGAGAGGCCCGCGTACTGCGAAAAAAAAAAAAAGAAGAAGAAAAAAATGAAGGTTCCAAAAAAAAAAAACTCTCTCCCAAATCTACACACACACATGCACATAATATATATGTATGCCTATAGACATATATGTACACACATATTTTTGATTATGCTGGTGGATTATGCTTGGGTGTATGCATTTGTCAAAATTCATCGATACTTAAAATGGGTACATTTAATATTATGTAAATTGTACCTGAATAAATTTGATTTAAAAAATGTGGCAACCAGACAGCAACAGAAAAGAACTGAACCTAAGGCTTTGGGTAATAACTAATTAGCATTAGGTAGAACTGGACTGTTCTCTACCTTGTTATATGCTCTATTGAGATCCATGAATTTTATTAATAAAGTATGCAATGATATTTATTGGGCAACCACAATGTACAGAGTACTACGCTATGTGATATAAGAAATAGAGATGGTTTCTGCCTTTTGAAATATTCTCCAGTAACCATAAAAGAAATAGTATGAATATGTCATATGGAAATAGAACAGACAACATAAATTCCTGTTCTTTTCTGCCTCACCTATGAAGTTATAAACTCTCTGAATATCAGCAGCAACTATTGGGAAATATAAACTACTTTTTAAGAGATTGATTGTACTAGTTCAAGGAAACAAAAATAATTGCACTTAGGTAGTTTGAAATCAAAGCAAGTCATTGAAAATGTTAGCTTGTAAGATTAACTGGTTTGAAAGAGGTTTTAAACTATGAATCTCTTTCAGGGAAAAACAATCTGAGATTCTGTTAATATGGACGCTTTTAACTATATTCAACAAACGTTATTTAGATTATTTGGGTTTTGGGTCCACGTAATAGCTGACATTACCTCTTGTACCCAAAACACATATTAAGTGTGTTTCACTAAATATATGTCTTGAGCAATCACTTGTGCACTGGGAAATAGATGCTGTGAACTGGAGCAAAGGGAATCTGCTGTGACTGTAAGAGGAAGAGTGACTAATGTCAGAATTCACCACAGGAAAAAAAAGGATGGGTAAAATTATGCTACTTATGTTGCCTTCTTAGGAAGAAATTTTGATAACCCTATTTTGCATTAGGATATATATGAATCTTAAGATGTTGAACTTTTTTTTTTACAAATTCTATTTTGTTTCTTGAGAAGTTGATTTGTAAACCTGTAAACTTCTTTTTTAAGTAACAAAATTGGTGATTTTTCTAGGAAGAACTGAAATATACTTTGCAGAAATTTTAAAACATTGAGATATAGCTGACATATAATATTGTGTTACTTTTAGGTGTACAACATAATGATTCGATATATGTGTAGATTGTGAAATGATCACCAAAATAAGTATAGTTAACATCCATCACCACACAGTTACACATTTCTTTTTCTTATGATGAGAACTTTTAAGATATACTCTCTTAGCAACTTTCAAATATGCAATATGGTATTGTTAACTATAGTCACCATGCTGTACATTAATTACATATTCAGAATTTATTTATCTTATAACTGGAAGTTTGTACCTTTTGATCACCTTCACCCGTTTTGTCCACCTTTCACCCTCCACCTTTGGTAACCATCAATCTCTTCTCTGAGTTTTTGATTCTACTGTATTTGCCTTTCTCTGTCTGACTTATTTTACTTAGCATAATGCTCTCAAGGTCCATCCATGTTGTTGCAAATGGCAGGTTTTCCTTCTTTTTTATGGCTAAATAATATTCCAATGTGCTGTATATATACATATATCACATTTTCTTCATTCATTTATCTGTTGATGGACATTTAGGTTGTTTCCATATCTTGGCTATTGTACTGTAAATAATCCTGAAATGCACATGGGGGTGCAGATATCTTTTGAGACAGTGATTTTGTTTCCTTTGTATCAATACCCAGGATTGGAACTGCTGGATCATATGGTGGTCCTATTTTTAATTTTTTGAGGAAACTCCATACTATTTTCCATAGTGGCTGCACCAATTTACCAACAGTGCACAAGGGTTCCCTTTTTTCCACATCCATGCCAGCATTTGTTATCTCTTGTCTTTTTGATAATAGTAGAAATTTTAATAAAAATCACAATCTTCCTATGAGGAAATATTTTTACTAATTTGATCTATGGTTTATGTGTCTTTTTACTTTATATAAATATAAATTACTTAAGTTACAGAATTATCAGCTGGATATTAACCTAACAAAATACTCGACTTCACAATAGAAAAAACTGAGACCAGAGTTTCTTTCTTTTTTTTTTTTTTTTTTGCAGTACGCAGGCCTCTCACTGTTGTGGCCTCTCCCTTTGCGGAGTACAGGCTGTGGACGCGCAGGCTCAGCGGCCATGGCTCACAGGCCCAGCCGCTCTGCGGCATGTGGGATCTTCCCGGACCGGGACACGAACCCGTGTCCCCTGCATTGGCAGGCGGACTCTCAACCACTGCGCCACCAGGGAAGCCCCAGAGTTTCTTAAATGATTTGTTCAAAGTCACACAGGCAGTTTGTACAAGAATTGGTGCAAAACCTCAGGAGTCTAGCTGTCCAATCCACTTCCCACCTGCCCCCCCAGTGTAGTACATTGACTCTACACAATACATATACACACAGACACAAACATTCACATGTAAACTCATGTCACACGTAGTCACACGCTATCAAACACATATAATGCCTTATTCTGAGTATTGACTTCATAATTATAATTTGCATTGACCAGACTAGTTTCCACATTTTTTTGATTAAAAATACTGGATAGGAGAATATATTTATTGCTATGCGATGATTATAAGATTTAACAAATAAGTTTTATCCTTCAGGGATTTGAAGTGGACACATGAATAAAGAGATTTCCACTCCCCACTCCCTACCCCGGGTCCACTATAAGAAGCAGGTATTCCAGCTGGAAAGCCTCAGTTTCAGATATGTCTGATTGTGGTTAACAGAATTATGGTCCCCAAGTAGATTCCGTAGTCCCGAATCCCTGGGACTATGAATATATTACCTTACATGGTAAAAGGGAACTTTGCAGATATAATAATCATTTGATATTAAAATAGGAAGATTCCTGGATTTCCTAGGTAGACCCAGTTTAATCACATGAGCCTTTAAACCAGAAGAAGGAGGCTGAAGAGTAAGTTAGAGAGATGAAGCGAAGTCAGACTGATTTGAAACACTAAGGATTTGGAACACTGTTTCTGGCTTTAAAGGAGGGGGGTATGAACTAGGAACAGTGGGTATTTTCTAAAAGCTGTGAGTGACTCCCGGAAATGGGAACAATTATTCCAGCAACCTGAAAGGATGCGGATTCTCACTCAGAGTTTCCAGAAAAGAGTCCAGGCCAGCCAGCATCTTGATGAGATTTTGACCAAAGGACCCATCTGAGTCCTCCTGAAATTCTGACTACAACTGTGAGATAATAAATGAGTAGTGTTTTAAGCCACTAAATTTGTAGTAAATTGTTACAGTAGCAATAGAAAATGACCATATGTGGAGGTTGGAAGGATCGCCCACCAGAGGTGTCATGACTAAGATGCCTCCTGGGAATGAACTGGGCTTAAGAGAAGAGAAAGTTGGGGTACTTAGGGTTTTCCTTTGAAAATGTGTTGGGCTCAGAAGACTGAGACCATTTGGAGCGTACAGCTTTGTGTATTTGCTCACATTGCTCACTAGTCAGTCCCTTGGACTCATGCTTAAGCCTTAGCTTTCAATAGAGAAGGAGTTAAAAAAAATAAAGAGCTATTTCACAAAAATTTATATAAGATCCTGAAGCTATCAGATGCTGCTTTTTTGTTTTGTTTTTTTAAATAGCATATGTAGCAGAGTTTAACAAAGTTGAATTACTGTTGCTTTCCTCACAGGAAGGTTTCTACTGAAGCGTATTGGCCTCCACAATGTTCAGAGTGCCTTGGACAATGAAAAAGCCACTTCTGAGAAGACACAGTGGAGGAACACGTTTCTAGACTTCCTACTGAATCCAAGGCAATCTCAGTAGCTTTAGAATGACAGTATTTTTATGTTGCTGACCTTTGCTTTAATTGTATAATTTTCTCAGATAAACTAGTTGCCTAAGATTACTGAACAAATCTGTATTTCCAGATCTTAAAATACATGACCTAAATGAAGATTGCGGACCATACCTTAACTCATATAAAAAAGTGTTGAAATTAAGCGTTACTTAGATATTTTAAAACTTGAAGCACTTACATATTTTGGTCCAAAATGGATTTTTAAAAAAATAATTAATTAATTAATTAATATTTGGCTGTGTTGGGTCTTCGTTGCTGTCTGCAGGCTTTCTCTAGTTGCAGAGAGCGGGGGCTACACTTTGTTGCAGTGCACAGGCTTCTCATTGTAGTGGCTTCTCTTTTTGTGGAGCACAGGCTCTAGGCGTGCAGGTTTCAGTAGTTGTGGCGCATGGGCTCAGTAGTTGTGGCTTGTGGGCTCTAGAGCGCAGGTTCAGTAGTTGTGGCACAGGGGCTTAGTTGCTCTGTGGAATCTTCCTGGACCAGGGATAGAACCCATGTGCCCTGCATTGGCAGGCAGATTCTTAACCACTGTGCCACCAGGGAAGTCCCCAAAATGTATTCTTTTGATTCAAAATCTTGTATTTCCCAAGGGTAATACAACTTAGCTTAATGCTATTTATATGTTGAACTTGGGGCTATAGAAATTTCTTTTCCCAGAAGTAAGAGACATTGAATAGATATTGAAAAGCCCTACAAAGTCCTGAGAAAAAGATTTCCAATGATACATTATGACTTCTATGGAAATCTGGAAATGATTCATGAAATCTTCTTGGCTAGGTTGTGAGTATATGTTTCTGAACTTTCCTAATCCTTATTTTACTCTTGTGGGTTGTTTTTGCCAAAAGTTGCAAAATAAAAATTGCTTATATTAGAGCTATAACTGAATATGGACCAAGGAGCTTTCTAAAATTGTAGTTTCTAATAGAAGATTTGGGATTATAGGAGTGATTCCAAGGAGGAGGTGAACGGGGTAGAAATGGTATAAGAAAAGTGGGGAGGGGAAGAAAGCATGGAGTAACTGGGAAGCAGGGAGCACCCCAAATGGATTGCAGAGTTTATGCTGGGAGAAATGAAAGCTAATACTGGGGTCTGTTAGCTTGTTATTTAGGGTTCATTGCAGGAGACAGAAACTATCCTAGATAGTCAAAGCAGTAAGGAATTTAATACAGGGAATTAGGTGCTTACAAAATTTTTAGAATGGAGAAGGAACAGATTCCAGGCTGGGCCTCCAGAAACGTCTTCAGAACAATAAAGAACTGACCTATGGGGGAGCTACCGTGCTTGAGGCCTCATAAAGGCTGTGCCAAAGTCAAGACTACTACCACTGCCTCTATTGCCACTGTGCTTTTACCTCTGAACACCCATGAAACTGAAGAATGGATACTCATAGCTGCTCATAGCTTCTACCGTTAGGGAATCAGCTCAATATGATGCTTTCCAATACCCAGGAATCTGAAATGTAGTCACTTCCAAGGTGATGTTTGCTAGCAGAGACTGCCAAGATGATGACCTCTGATTGATATCTGCTCTTCTTGCCTGTGGGTATAGCTTGAATGAAGAACCTTAGGCCTGAGGGAGTCAGAGTCATATTTTTAACTTTCTAGTTTTTCCAAATACAAGTGGATGAGACTTTGTGAGCCAATTCACAACTTCCACACATTTGAGTAGGTCATGGAAGGCTGGGACAACAAAACTAAGGAATTAACTTACTCTTAGAAAGAAAAGTAGCTCACATATATTGAATGCTTACAATATTCCAGGAATAGTTCAAACCACTTTTATATATAGTATCTTGTTCATTTTTCTCAATAACCCTATGAGAATTTATCTCCAATTTACACATGAATAAATTGAGGCACAGAGAGGCTAAATTACTTGAAAAAGATCACAGAGCCATTGTTTGAACTCATGAACTATGTTCTTTAAAAAAATTTTTTTAAATTATTTTTTATGGTGGTAACATTGATTTATAACATTATATATTTCATGTGTGCAACATTATATTTCTAATTTTGTATACCGTACAATGTGCTCACCACCAAAAATTTATTTTCCATCTGTAACCATACTGTTGATCCCCTTTACCCATTCCCCCAACCCCCGTTCCTTCCTCTCTGGTAACCATTACTTTGTTCTCTGTATCTATGTGTTTGTCTTTGTTTGGTTTGATTTGTTCATTTATTTTGTTTTGCTTTGTTTATTAGTTTTTTTATATTCCACATATGAGTGAAATCATACAGTATTTGTCTTTCTCCATCTGACTTACTTCACTTGGAATAATACCTTCAAGTTCCAATCATGTTGTTGCAAATGGCAAGATTTCATTTTTTTTATGACTGACTCGTATTCCATTGTGTGTGTGTGTGTGTGTGTGTATACCACATATTTATTCATTCATCCATTGATGGGCACTCAGGCTGTTTCCATATCTTGGTTACTATAAATAATGCTGTGATGAACATGGGAGTGTAGATATCTTTTCGGATTAATGTTCTTCATATTTTTGGGGTAAATACCCAGAAGTGGCATAGCTGGATAATATGGTAGATGAACTATGTTCTTAAATATCATAATTGCTTCTTGGGGGCGGAATCAAAGTAGGCTACCTGGAGGTGGTAATGCCTCAATTAAGTTTTAGCATGAATAGTAGTTTTCCAGGTGAGGAAGATAGGAAAGAGCTTTTTAGGGAAAGTTGTGGAGATATGATGGAGCATGACTCATTTGGTAAGTTGCTGGTGGTTTTGTTTGGCTGCTATCTAGGTCATGGGATGAAGCAGCAAAAGATGGCATTACAGGGACAATCATGGAATAGATTCTAATAGGCCTCTGATTTCCTGCTAAGAGATTTGAATTTTAAAGTGATCAGATTTTCATTTTCAAAAGATTAATCTATTTATATCATGGAATATGAGTTAGATGGGGGCAAGGCAGTAGTTATTCAGGAATTGATATAGACCAGGTGAGAAATGACGAGAGGGAGGAAGAGCAAGAGGACCCAAGAAACATGTAGGTAGTAGGACCACAGTTACATAGCGACCAATGGGAGGGAGAAGAAGGAATGTGGGATTACTCCCAGATTTCTGGTTCCAGTACCATCCATTTGGTCATTGAGAGGAAGGGAGGCAGGTTCCATTCTGAGCATATTGAAATTGAAGTACCTGTGGAATATGAATGGAAATGGTGGGTAGATTCCAGATTCCAGCTACTGAAAGTGAAAAGTAGAACCAGAAACATTCCGACTATAAAAGCCTCTGCTCTGGATAGCCCCAGGAGGAAAATACATCTGTGGCTTAAGGGGAGGTTAGTGGGTTAACATTGTTAGGCATCCCTCATATATGTTTTCTCATTGTGGACAAAGAGAGATATTCATCATACCTTTGGAGAACTATGAAGACTAAACAGAATCATTATTTTTTAACTGATAAGGGCCTTGTGCCTAACATTCTCGGGGAACGTTTCTCTATACTGTTTTGCTTGAATGAGAACTATCCTCTAGTAACGGACTTGAGGTAGTCATTCCAAGTCTGTTGCTCACAGGGTTTTCTAAATGAAGAAGTTTCCCCACTCTCTTTGCCATAAAATAGGGTTAGAGTGGTATATAGCTGGTGTTTTGTTGACCACTGAAAAAACCAGAAGGAAGTTTCATTTAGCTCTCGGTAACAGAGAACTGATTATAGTGATGTGAACACATACAGATTCCTTTTTTTATGTAAAAAAGTCCAGAAATAGATATTCTAGTGCTGGTGAGGCAGCTTCATGAAATCTTCAAGGAGTCTGCTTTCTTTGACCTTCTTTTTCCCCACTATAATAGCATGTGGTTTTCTTTTTAAAAATAGATATATGGTCCAGATGGCTGTTGGATCTCTAGCTAGCATATCCACAGTTCCTGGAAACAAGAAAGATGAAGGGTGGAGGGGCAAAAAGGGCCTATCCAACAACCTCTGTTTACACATCATTTACTAAACTTGGTCACACAACCAAACTAGCCACAAAGAAGGCTGGGAAATTAATTGCACCTGTTACTATTCCAAATAAAATCAGAAGAAACCAAGAATGGATATTAGGTAGATAATTAGCAGCCTTTGCCCCAAAAGGATCCCAAAGATCAGTAATCCTTACAGTTATGCATTGATAAATCAGAGACAGAGAAAGACAGAGATGACAAGAATTTTGAACAAGAAATAAACAATAAAATTTCCTTGCATTTGATAACTCCTTTTTGCCTGAAAAATAGATTATTAACCCAAGGGTCTATGAACCTACTCCGTAAATGGGATTTATGGGATATTTTGAAACTCTTGGAATTTGGGGGACAGCTTTTTTTTTTATTTTGGCCATGCCATGCAGCTTGTGGAATCTCTGTTCCCCAACCAGGGATTGAACCCGGGCCCTCGGCAGTGAGAGCATGGAGTCCTAACACAGGACCCCCAGGGAATTCCCTTGGGGGGAAATTTTTGTGTTTATAGAAATGTGTATAATTTCTTGAGAAAATGGTCAAAATATCATCTCTCCTGAGAAAACCTTTCTTAACTCGTTAGAATTGTCCTCTCTTCTGGGATTTTAGAATAGTGACAATGCCTAAGATAACAACTTGGGATATAAGGGTGCCACCATTAGAAGGTCAGATGGAGGAGGTATGGGGTTGGATATGGAGCACATGGAAATGAATTGAGGTATGGATGCAGAACAAAGTTTATCCTTGGGGGTGTTGGACTCTGGCTGCTAACAGAATGGGAACGAGTGTAGCTTATAAGGCTGAAAGCAGTCTGATAATTTTTTAACCCACTTCCCATTTGGGCAGTAAAAAATCCTCACTTTATTGAGGTATAATTCACATACAAAAAAACTGTACATATTTAATGTATACTGGGCATTCTTAATCCATTCTACCAAGACCCTATATTTGAAATAATGAAAATAATATTTCTTTTTTATGTGTAAGCATGGTTCAATTCCATTATGTGAACTGTAATTATGCTCAAGATCCTCTTCTAAGCATCATAAAAGAGACAAAGTTAATGAAGCATAATATATTCTGAAGCACAAACAGAGATGGCAAAAATAGGAAGACTCTGAATTCACCTCCTCCCATGGACACACCAAAACAATAACAATATACAGAACAACTCTCTCTCAGAAGGACCTGAAGACCTGCAGAAGAGCAGGATATAAAGAAAAAATTAAGGATATAAAGAAAAAAACTACACCAAGGTGGATAGGAGGGGAAAAGAAACGATCTAGTCAGGACCGGCACCCCTGGTGGATGACCCAAAAGAGGAAAGAGATATCACAAACTTGGAGGTCCTCCCTAAAGAGTGAAGGGTTCGAGCCCCACATTGGGCACACCAGACCTGGTGACTGGCACTGGGAAGATGAGCTCCCTTAACTGGTTTTGAAAGCCAATGGGGCTTATGACTGGGAGAGCCAGAGGGCTGTAGGAAACCAAGACTCCTCTCTTAAAGGGCTCGTGCACACATTTAACTTGCTCTGAGTCCCAGCTCAGAGGCAGCAGATTGAAAAGCTCCTGGCACTCTAGATGGCCTGCCAAGGCTACTCCAGCATGTCCCCCCAGCCCACACCCAGCTCCAGCTCCAATGCCCCTGCTGAGAGGGTGGCCCCCTGCATGCCCTGAGAGAGGCGCTGGCTTGTGTGCCGAGCTCTGGTTCTAGCCTGTCTGGTTCCAGCGGTCCCTCTATGTCCCTCCAAGGCAGTGGCCCCCAGAGCGCCCCAGAAGAAGCCTTGGCCTGCACCAGACTCTGGCTCTAGCCCTTCAGCTCCAAACCTCCTGCCAAAGGGGTAGTCTCTGGCACACCACAGAAGAAGCTCTGGCCTGTGCTAGGCTCCAGCTGTAGCCCCTCTAGTTCCAGTCCTCCCGCCCTTCCCACCAGGCTACAGCCCCTGGCACACGCTGAACTCTGGATCAAGCCCACCTTGCCAAGATGGCTGCATAAGCATGCCTCAGAAAAAGTCCCAGCCGCACTTATTACAGCTTCAGTCACAGAGACAAACACAGAGAGTCAGACAAAAGTCAGACACAGAAAGAAGACAGAGGAATATGCTCCAAATGAAAGAACAAGAAAAAGCCTGAGGAAAAAACCCTAATAAAATGGAAATAATTAGTTTACCTGATAAAGGGTTCAAAGCAACACTCATAAAAATGCTCACTGGAGGTAGGAGAAGAATAGAGAGACACATGAGAACTTCAACAAAGAGTTAGAAAATATAAAAAAGATCTAATCAGAGTTGAAGAATACAATAAATAAAATAAAAATGCCTAGAAGGAATCAACAGCAGATTAGGTGATACAGAAGAATGAATAAGTGACCTGGAAGACATAATAGTGGAAATCACCCCATCAGAACAGCAAAAAGAAAAAAAGAATTTTTAAAAAATGAGGATAGTTTAAGGGACCCCTGGGACAACATCAAGTGTGCTAGCATTTGCATTATAGGGGTCCCAGAAAAAGAAGAAAGAGAGAAAAGGGCAGAAAAAGTATTTGATGAAAAAATAATGGCTGAAAACTTTCCTAACGTGGAAAAGGAAACAGATATCCAGGTCCAGGAAGCACAGGGAGTCCCAAACTAGATGAACCCCAAGAGATACACACCATGACATATATATCATAATTAAAATAGCAAACGTTAAAGAGAGAATTTTAAAGACAGCAAGAGCAAAACAAAAAGTCACATACAAGGGAAAAAGGTTATCATAAGGCTATATAAACCCAAAAGCCTATCAGCAGATGTTTTAGCAGAAACTTCACAGGCCAGAAAAGAGTGGCATAATATATTTAAAGTGCTGAAAGGGAAAAAATTTACAACCAGGGATACTCTACCCAGCCAGGTTATCATTCAGAATTGAAAGAGAGGTAAACAGTTTCCCAGACAAGCAAAAACTAAAAGAGTTCATCACCGTGAAACTGGCATTACAAGAAATGTTAAAGGGTCTTCTTTCGGTGAAAAAGAAAAGGTCATAACAAGAAATAAGAAAATATATGAAGGGAAAAATCTCAAATCTCCCTGGTAAAGGCAAATGCATAGTAAAGGCAGTGGATCAACAACTTAAAAAGCTAGTATGAAGGTTAAAAGACCAAAGTCATAAAAGCAACTATAACTATAATGAGTAGCTAAGGGATACACAAAAAGATGTAAAATATGATGTGAAAAACAAAATGTGGAGGGGGAGTAAAAATGTAGAGCTTTTAGAATGTGTTTGAAGTTAAATGACTATTAGCTTAAAACAAATCCAGTTGACTCTTGAACAACACAAGTTTAAATTGTGTGGGCCCACTTATATGCAGATTTTTTCCAGTAAATGTATTGGAAATTTTTTTTGGAGATTTGTGACAATTTGAAAAAAGTTGCAGATGAACCATGTGGCTTAGAAATATTGAAAAAATTAAGAAAAAGTTAGGTATGTCATAAATGTATAAAATATATGTAGATACTAGTCTATTTTATCATTTGCTACTTTAAAATATACACAAATCTGTTACAAAATGTGAAATTTTACCAAAACTTACACACACACACACACACACACACACACACACAGACTGTACATGGCACTGTTCACAGTTGAGAGAAATGTAAACAAACGTAAAGATGCAGCATTAAACCATAAATGCATAAAATTCACTGCAGTGTGTATTGTAATCCTGTAATAATTTTGTAGCCACCTCCTGTTGCTATTGTGGTAAGCGCAAGTGTTGTGAGTGCCCACTTGAGACATCGTGTGATGCTAATCATCTCTATGTGAGCAGTTAGTCTCTTTAGTAAATTGTGTATTGCAGTAACAAGTGATGTCTAGTGGTTCTAGCATATATTTCATCATGTTTAGCCCAATACCATAAACCTTGAGTAACACCATGGGACACATATAATGTGCCACCAGTGATGCTGGAAGTGCTCCCAAGAAGCAGAGAAAAGTCATGACATTATAAGAAAAAGTTGAATTGCTAGATATATACTGTAGATTGAGGTCTGCAGCTGTGGTTGCCTGCCATTTCCAGATAAATGAATCCAGTGTAAGGACCATTGTAAAAGAATAAAAGGGAATTTGTGAAGCCATTGCTGCAGCTATGCCAGCAGGTGCAAAAACCTTGTACTTTTTGTAAAATATCTTTTTAGCTCGAATTGAAAATGCAGCTTTTATGTGGGTACAGGATTGCTATAAGAAAGACATACCTATAGATTCTAATATGATTTGAGAAAAACCAAAGTCATCATATGACAACTTAAAGCAAAAGTGAAGGATCTAAAGGTGGAGAAGTTATGCCAGCAAAGGATGGTTTGATAATTTTAGAAAGAGTCTTGACTAAAAAAATTAAGATAACAGCAGAAGCAGCTTCTGCCAACCACAGATGCCATTAAGAAAATCATTAAAGAGAAAGGATATCTGCCTGAACAGGTTTTTAGTGCATATGAAAGTGCCTTGTTCTGGGGGGAAAAAATGCCACAAAGGACATTTATCAGTAAGGAAGAGAAGCAAGCACCAGGATTTAAGGCAGGAAGGGATAGGCTAACTCTACTATTCTGTGCAAATGCAGTCAAGTTTATAAACAGGACTGCTTCTATCTATAAAGCTGCTAACACCTAAGCCTTGTAGGAAAAAGACAGACACCAGCTGCCAGTCTTTCATTTGTACAACAAGATGGGCTGGACAATGAGAACACTTTTTCTGAATTGGTTCCATCTATGCTTTGTCTCTAAAGTCAGGAAGTACCTTGACAGTAAGGGTCTGCCTTTTAAAGTTCTTTTGTTTTTGGACAATGCCCCTGGCTACGCAGAACCCCATGAATTCAACACTGAAGGTGTCAATGTGGTCTACTTGCCCCCAATCACAACTTCTCTAATTCAGCCTCTAGATCAGGGGCTCCTAGAACATCATGAAAGTCTGGAAGGATTACATCATTGAAGATGCCACCACTGTAATAGAAAAAGCTGTGAAAGCCATCAATCCTGAAACAATAAATTCCTGCTGGAGAAAAAACTGTGTCCAGGTGTTGTGCATGACTTCACAGGAGTTATGGCAGAGCCAATCAAGGAAATCATGAAAGAGATGGTGGATATGGCAAAAAAAGGAGGGGGCTGAAGGGTTTCAAGGTATGGATCTTGGAGAAATTCAAGAACTAATAGACACCACACCAGAGGAATGAACAGAGGATGACTTGATGAGTGCTTCCAAACCAGTGCCAGACCATGAGGAAGAAGACATAGAAGAAGCAGTGACAGAACAAACTGACATTAGACAATCTGGAAGAAGATTTCTGATTACTCAAGACTGCTTTTAACTTCTTTTATGACATGGACCCTTCTATGGTATGGGCACTGAAACTAAAGCAAATGGTGGAAGAAAGACTGGTATCATATAGAAACATTATTAGAGAAATGAAAAAGCAAAAACGTCAGACAGAAGTTATGATGTATTTCCATAAAGTTACACCAAATGTACCTGTCTCCCCTTCCACCTCCTCCAACTCTTCTGCCTCTGCCACCCCTGAGACAGCAAGAACGACCCCTTCTCTTCTTCCTCCTCCTCAGCTTACTCAATGTGAAGATGATGAGGATGAAGAACTTTATGATGATCCACTTCCACTGAATGGGAACTCCCCAAATTAGAGTATAACCTTTAAAAATTGTGAATCACTATACTGTACACCTGTAACTTATATAATAGTGTACATCAACTACACTTCAACAGAAAAGAATAATAATAAAAGACACAAAATCTTTGGGATGTGGCCAAAGCAGTTCTGAGAGAGAAGTTGATAGCGATACAATTCTACAACAAGAAAAAGAAAGTCTCAAATAAACAACATAGCTTTATATCTAAAGGAATTAGAAAAAGAAGAACAAATAAAGCCCAAAATTAGTAGAAGGAAGGAAATAATAAAGATCAGAGCAGAAATAAATGAAGTAGAGACCAAAAATCCAATAGAAAAGATCAATGAAACTAAGCTCTGGTTCTTTGAAAAGATAAACAAAATTGATGAACCTTTAGCTAGACTCATTAAGAAAAAAAGGGAGAGGGCCCAAATAAATAAAATTAGAAATGAAAGAACAGAAGTAACAACTGCTATTATGGAAATATAAACAATCATAAGAGAATATTATGATTAATTGTATCCCAACAAAGTGGGCAATCTAGAAGAAATGGACAAATTCCTAGAAACCTACAATATTCCAAGACTGAATCAGAAAAAAATAGAAAATCTCAACAAATTACCAGTAATGAAATTAAATCAGTAATAATAATAATAAAAAACTCCCAACAAATAAAAATCCAGGACCAGACAGGTACACAGGGGAATTCTAACAAACATTTAAAGAAGAATTAATACCTATTCTTCTCAAACTATGTCATAAAAATTGAAGAGGAGGGAACACTTCCAAACACATTCTAAGAGGCTATCATTACCCTGATACCAAAACCAGACAAATACAACACAAAATAAGAAAATTATAGCCCAATATCCCTGATGAATATAGATGCAAAAATCCTTAACAAAAAATTAGCAAACCAAATTCAACAATACATTAAAAAGGTCACACATCATGATTAAGTGGGGTTAATTACAGGGATGTAAGGATGGTTCAATATCTGCAAATCAATCAACATGATACAAGACATGAGCAAAATGAAGGATGAAAATCACATGACTATCTCAATAGATGCAGAAAAAGCATTTGACAAAATTCAACATCCATTCATGATAAAAACTCAATAAAGTGGGTATAGAGGGAACATACTTCAACATAATAAAAGTCATTTATGACAAACCCACAGCTCATATTATACTCAATGGTGCAAAGCTGAAAGATTTTCCTCTAAGATCAGGAACAAGATGAGAATGTCTATTCTTGTCACTTTTATTTAATATAGTATTGAAAGTCCTAGCCACAGAAATCAGACAAGAAAAAGAAATGAAAATCATCCAATGTGGAAAGGAAGAAGTAAAAGTGTCACTGTTTGCAAAGGACATAATACTATGTATAGAAAACCCTAAAGATTCCACCAAAAAACTATTAGAACTAATAAATGAATTCAGTAAAGTTCCAGGATACAAAATTAATATACAGAAATCTGCTGCATTTCTACATACCAATAATGAACTATTAGAAAGAGAAATCAAGAAAACAATTTTATTTACAATTGCATCAAGAAGAATAAAACACCTAGGAATAAATCTACCCAAGGAAGTTAAAGACCTGTATTTGGAAAACAAGATATCGATGAAAGAAATTGAAGATAACACAAATAAATGGAAAGATATTCCACGTTCATGGGCTGGAAGAATTAATATTGCTAAACTGTCTATACTACCCAAAGCAATCTATAGATTCAATGCAATCCTTATCAAAATACCCATAGCATTTTTCACAAAGCTAGAACAAATAATTTAAAAATTTGTATGGAACCACAAAAGACCCTGAATAGTCAAAGCAATCCTGAGGAAAAAAAGAACAAAGTAGGAGGTATCATGCTCCCTGATTTCAAACTATAACAAAGCTACTGTAATCAAGACAGTATGGTGCTGGCACAAAAAAAGATGCATAGATATATGGAATAGAGAGCCCAGAAATAAACCCATGCTTATAATGTCAATTAATCTATGACAAAGGAGGCAAAAATATACAATGGAAAAAAGATGGTCTCTTCAATATGTGGTGTTGGGAAAACTGCACAGACGAAAGAATATAAAAGAATGAACTAGATTATTTTCTTCCACCATGTACAAAAACAAATTCAAAATGAATTAAAGACCTAAATATAAGACCTGAAACCACAAAACTCCTAGAAGAAAACATAGGCAGAACACTCTGACATAAGTTGTAGCAATATTTTTTTGGTGGGGATCTATCTCTTTAGGCAAGGGAAATAAAGGCAAAAATAAACAAATGGAACTACATTAAACTAAAAAGGCTTTGTACAGCGAAGGAAACCATCAACAAAACCAAAAGGCAACTTAGTGAATAGAAGAAGATATTTGCAAATTATATGTCCAATAAGGTGGTAATTTCCAAAATACATATAGAATGAATACAAGTTAATATAAAAAAATGGGCAGAAGACCTGAATAGACATTTTTCCAAAGATGACATACAGATAGCCAACAGGGACATGAAAAGATGCTCGATATCACTAATTATTAGTGAAATACAAGCAAAAGCCACAATGAGATATCATCTCACACCTGGGCAATCATCAAAAAGACAACAAATAATAAATGTTGGTGAGGATGTGGAGAAAAGGGAACCCTAGCACACTTTTGGTGGGAATGTAAATTAGTACAGCCACTATGGAAAACAGAATGGAGGTTTCTCAAAAAATTAAAAATAGAACTATCATATGATCCAGCAATTCCATTCCTGTGTATTTTTCAAAGAAAATGGAAACACTAATTTGAAAAGATATATGCGCCCCAATGTTTCTTGCAGCATTATTTACAATTGCTAAGGTATGGAAGCAACCTAAGTGACCATCAACAGATGAATAGATAAAGAAGATGTGGTATATATATACAATGGAATATTACTCAGCCATAAAAAAGAATGAAACCTTGCCATATGCGACAACATGGATGAACCTGTATGGTATTACGCTAAGTGAAATAAGTTAGACAGAGAAAGACAAATACTGTATGTTTTCACTTATATGTGGCATCTAAAAAAACCCAAAAGGACAAATATTACAAAACAGAAATAGACTCACAGATACAGAGAACAAACCAGCGGCTGCCAGAGGGGAGGGTGGTGGGGCATGAACGAAATAGGTGAAGGGGATCAAGAGGTACACACTATCAGTTATAAAATAAATAAGTCAGAGGAGTAATATACAGCACAGGGAATACAGTCAATAATATTATAATAACTTCGTATGGTGCATAATATAAAAATATAAAATCACTATGTTTTATACCTGAAACTAATATTGTCAGTCAACTGTATTCAATTAAAAAAAAAACCCAAACCAAACCAAGCCAAACCAAAACAAAATACAAAAAAACTAGTATTATAAATTGGGTGGCTTAAACTACAGAAATTTATTTCCTCCAAGTTCTGGAAACTGTATATCTGAGATCAAGGTTGTCGGCAGGTTTGGTTTCTTCTCCCCTTGGCTTGTAGATGATTACCTTCTACCTGTTTCCCTACATAAGTCTTCTCTGTGTTTTTGTGTCCTAATCTTTTAAAAAATTTATTTATTTATCTATTTTACTTTTGGCTGCCTTGGGTCTTTGTTACCATGCGCAGGCTTTCTCTAGTTGCGGCGAGTGGGGGCTACTCTTCATTGTGGTGCACGGGCTTCTCATTACGATGGCTTCTCTTGTTGCAGAGCATGGGCTCTAGGCGTGTAGGCTTCAGTAGTTGTGGCACGCGGGCTCAGTAGTTGTGGCACACGGGCTTAGTTGCCCCGTGGCATGTGGGATCTTCCCGGACCAGGGATTGAACCCGTATCCCTTGCATTGGCAGGCTGATTCGTAACCACTGCGCCACCAGGGAAGCCCCTGAAATCTTTTAAAATCTTATTTATTAAAAATAAGTGATGTATGTTCAACTTATTAAAAGTTTAATTTATTAGATATATAGTACTATTTAGCACTTAGGAGGTTTTAGTTGTTTGAGCAGAGTACTTAACAAAGGGAAATTAATTAAAGTAGTTTAAAATGCTGCTGTTTTTAATTAAGTTTGCAAGTAGGATCAAACATTATTCAAAGACTCCTTGAAAGTTATTGTAAAAATTTGTTAATAGTTTTATCCATTATCAGAATAAATTTTGCCAATTAAACTTAAAAGGGAACCTTCAGGTTCTCACCTCCTTGTGGCAGCTCAAGGGAAAGGGCATTCCTCTTGGCATCTGTACGGACACAGTGAAGGCACAGACGTAATATTGGAGAATTACACAGAGATTCTTTCAAATAAATTTATGGCTTATGACATAGACTCGGAAAATTTTGTGGATCTGACTTCCCGTGTTCTTCTCTCCCAAGCTTCTTTTGCTGTGATGATGAACACCAGTAGATCTGGCAAGCAGGTGGAGCCCATGTACACATAGGTGTGACTTGGGTAGTCTCAGAGGGTGGGTGAAAAACCACCTCTAATTCCCTCAAAACAGAAGAGTTACTAGACAAGACATAGCCTTCCAGTTGGAGAAATAAAGTAAGTCTCAACAACCGGTCCCTTATGTTTTACTGGACAAACACAATGGCCATTTTCAACTGTTAACAGTACCCCTTGAAACGGATTTTCGATATTTGCTCACTTATGACCATCCTTTCCTCTTCTGAGTATCATGGTATTTCCGCCTTAGTAAATGAACCCCCTCTCCAAGGCATAAGTGTGATAAGACCCACTTCTCCAGTGAATACCAATCACAAGGCAATCTTTTCTGAGGGGCCTTAGGTTGTACCTCTACATAAAAGAAAACCTGTAATTTTGAGGTTTTTAAGGCATTGGATATGCTAGCTATCTAGCTACTGGTTGGTGAGTGTCTTCTCTATTTTCTTTATGCAGTACAACTGTTAAACTAAATTAGAAAGACTTATTTTAGACTCTGAGTCTGTGATGTCTTTTCCACAGTAGCAGAGGATAATATGAAACTTTTGTCTACTCATAAACCTCTTTGTGGTAGAGAGAATAAAACCTTATTACACTGATTTTTAAAAGCATGTGTGTTTTCATTTTTATTGTAAATATTTTTCAGTTTTATTATTCTCTTTCAGTAAACAAGTTTTGTTCATTTTGCTGCTTTGCATTTCTCACTATTGAGTGTACAAAGTGTTACAGCCTCTTACTCTAAAATTATTTGATTTCATATTTAGTGGTGACTTTATTTCTAGGTTTCTGTGTTTTCCTAAATACCAACCAAGTATGAAATCTGATTGTCAGATACATTTCTGCCCCTCTCTTCTTTGAATTACTAGAATTTAAATACAGCTCAGCCTGCTAAACCAGAAGTGTTTTGTGAAATCCCTGACTTAATACATATTCAAATATACTTAAAATTTTAATGTAGAAATCACATTATAGTTGGTCAAATTATAGTATAATTCAACCAGTTATTTGACAACTTTTCAAAACAAATGGAGACCAGTTCATTGCAGAATGGTAATTAAATGTGCAACTGAAACCTGTGACTTAATAAATGTTTTGAAGTTTAATTCAAAGCCTCCATATGCTCTGCAATTATTAGCAAGTTCTCTTGTCAGTTAGAGTGGCATTTTTATTTTTATACTGGCAAACTGGATTCAAGAATATAAATTTTCTTCACTCATCTAGTCAGCAGAGAAGCTGAAAAGAAATCTGCATCTTTTGGTTTCTAATTTTGTTTCATAAAATTTTTCTTTTCGCAGTTTTTTTTCAATCAATAAACCAAAAAAAATAGTGTTTATTGAGCATCTATGTTGAGGCCTTATAAGAAGTAGTACACATTAAAATTGTTTTATTATTTCAAATAATAACTAGGGGCAATCTGGAGTGTGGCCAGGAATTGGGAACAATTGATAAGGGGAAGATCAGGCAATAGGCCGTTGCAATGGTCCTGCTAGACATTCTGAAGACTTGAAATAAGGTAGTGGCAATAAAGATGGGGAGAGAGACTGTGTAAGTTAGTTCCATGATAAAATTGATTTAATTTGGTGCCTTGTGAGATACAAATATTGAGGCTGAAATAAAGGTTGAAGATACTATTGACCTGTTAATATGGGTGACTAAGCGAATGCATGCCTTTTACCAATATTTGGACGCCTCAATAAACATTATATTTTCCAGCCTTCCTTGCAAATAGAAGTGGCTATGTTACTAAATTCTGATCAATAATATTAAACAGAAGCTATTGGATTGAACTTATGGGAAAGATCCTTAAAAGAGATCAGACAGCTTTTGCCCTTCTTCCCTTTCTCCTTCATTTCTGATTGGCCTGGAATGTGGATGTGATTACTAAAGGTCTAGGGCCATCTTGGGCAAAAAAGCAACCACGAGGATGAAAACCACTCACTGATGATGGTGAATAAGAAAAATGGAAGGAGGTCAAGTGTCTGATGACTATAGAGCCGGCCACAGTCCTAGACTACTCACTTCCTGATACCTTTAATGTGAAAGAAATATAAACCTACATCTTGTTTAGAAATTTCTTTCTGCTGCCAAACCTAATCTTAATTGATATAGGATTCTTTCATGAATTTACTTTTGAACAAGTTAAATATGAGGACATCTAGATGTAGATATCAGTTGGATAGTTAACAAATGCACTGTAATTTCCTCAAGAGCCTGAGACAAAGCAGATGCTCAAAATATATTTATTTAATGAGCTCAAGAGAGCGGCCTGGAGGTGAAAGCTTTTTGAATTATTGGCAAATGAATGGTGGTGGTAGAATAACTCCACTTAATGGATATTATGTAGAATAAAAAGGCTAGCAAAGATAGAACATATATCTATATTTATATATCTGTCCTACTGAAGTTCCATAATAAGGAAAAGTAGTTGTAGCACACTATTTATGCCAACATTATACAACTGATGATAATGTGAGTACCAACTATGACCCCATTGGGATGATGAGGGAAGGGTAATAAAGTGAAGGAGATCATATCAAAGAGTCAAAGAATAATGACAAAACCAACAAAGCAAGAAGTGGCATCACACACACATTTAGGGATACAGAGGAAATGAAAAAGAAACAGCCCAAGAGTTGAAAATGGTTGCCCCTGGGGGCACTAAGTGGGAGTGATATGTGGTGGAAAGGAGAATTGCTCTTTTTGGATCTACCTTTTGGTAGTAGTTGATTTTTGAAAACGACGTGCAACTATTAAAACAGTTGCAACTATTTTTGATAATAAAAAGATATCTTTGATATTATTCTACTGTCCATACAGTGGAAAGCTATTTTCGAAGATATAACAGAGAGGAATATAAAGGAACCAAAAGAGTAAAAAGAAGTAAGTATATCAGAGGCCATCCTATTAACTTTATTTTATAAAGGGACATGAAGATGAAGGAAAATGCAAACGACAATAAACCTCAAAACAGATGGAAGAAATAAGATTAGAATGAAGATTGCTTTTAAGTTTAAAACAGAAATCCAGTTCTAAGCATTCTATTGCTGACATACAATGAACACTCCAAATATTTTGTCTCAGCAAAAACAATTTGTAGAAAAGCTGCAATTCTGTATTCTTCAAGTGAGTAGATTAGATTTTAAATTTGAGGAAAATAGAATTCAAGAGATTAAGAAAAAGGATGGACAACAGTTACAAGAAGCTCATCAAAATATTGCTGATAAAATTGATATGAGATGTGAAATCCAATAAAGGGTCATTATTTGGAAAAGGAATCATTGTCAAATATCTCTAGAATAAAAAGGCCAGAAAACAGAAGAATAAATAAATAAATAAATAAATAAATCAGAAGCAAAGGCTCATTGATAAGTGGGGTGGACCGAAAGAAGTAACTTTTAATGACAACCTTTGGTAATTACTGATCTGTTTTGGCTTAAAATCATGTATTTTTGTGCTTATGTACCACTCTCTTCTAGTTTCCTTTTGTCTCCTTTCTTGCCTTCTTCTAAGTTTATTATTTTTTGCCATTCCATTGTTTCCCCTTTATTTGTTTGAATTTTAATTAAAGACATCTTCTAAAAATAATGGTGATATTAACATTTCTTTTCTGCCGTTAAGAACAAAATTGATAATATTAGTTTGAAGTACAAGTTATTTGGCAATTAATTCATTTATGTGCTGTCCAAATACACGTTAAAAATTGTAGTGTATGTTCAAAGTCGATTTACCCTATATTGACTTTGGGTTATTATATATGCATGGAAAAAAGAAAAAACAAACAAAAAAACCTAAACCCCATAGACTTCTTCTTTTGAAGTAACACTGAGCAAATAAAAACCAATAACACTATATCTGTACTGTCTCTAACTTACGTTCATACTATCACTCTGAAATTGTCCAGATATTACTATTATTTATAGAGCCTGAGGTTAATACATCTGGATTAGTCTTTTTTCATAGTGAGCATTTTATATGAACTTCTATGGACTAATCTCCAAATAATTTGAAACAACCTATATTACACATTACAATGTAATTTGGATGTGGAATGGTTTTAAGGGTGTTTATATAGGTTTGAGTAACTCCAACTTTATGAGATAAGTCTATGAACTGAAAATCATACACCTTGAGAGGGTTCTTAAAATCTCATTTGATCCAGTTCTATACAGATGTCATTATTGCCATTTTGTTTCTGGAGGAAATGAGGCCCAGATTAGTTAAACTGATGGCTTATGCGCTCACAATCAGTAAGTGACAGAGGGAAAAGGGAGAACTGAGAGTCTTACAGTCTTCCAGTAAAGTACAGTAATCCTCTTTCTGGTGCACTTTAGATCAGAAATCAGGATGGGAAGCAAATAATCCTGGGTAGGCATTTATTTATTTATTTATTTATTAAGATAAATAAATTTATTTATTTATTTTTGGCTGCATTGGTTCTTAGTTCCTCTTTCAATCTCTTGAGTGGGACTCCCATAGTCAAATCCAACAATGTGCAGCTTAATACTTCAACACGTACTAATATACATGTGCTTTTAATAGATATTTGATTTAGTGGATACTATTTATAAAATGCTCTGAAGGACAAGTTTATTGTCTTAATCTCACCACATATATTTGTCATTCATTGGTAAATGGATACCCAGTTTTAATGTATCATTTCATTGGGTCTTCTTCTAACCTATAAAAATTCAATTTAACAAGAAGACAATGCAGTTCAAGATTTGGGGATGAGTAATACCCAATTTCACTAAACTTATTTACAAATGAAGAAATCTACTTGGATTTCAGTTCCATTCTGCATTATGCTACTCTTAGGAAATTTGCTTTAAAAGTCCTGCTCCATTAGGCACTTTAAAAAATTTTTTTAAATAAATTTATTTATTTAATTTATTTATTTTTGGCTGTGCTGGGTCTTCGTTGCTGCATGCAGGCTTTCTCTAGTTGCGGCGAGCGGGGTTTGCTCTTTCTTGCGGTGCGCGGGTTTCTCATTGCGGTGGCTTCTCTTGTTGCAGAGCATGGGCTCTAGGCTCACAGGCTTCAGTAGTTGTGGCACACGGGCTCAGTAGTTGTGGCTTGCAGGCTCTAGAGCGCAGGCTCTGTAGTTGTGGCGCATGGGCTTAGTTGCTTCACAGCATGTGGGATCTTCCCAGACCAGGGCTCAAACCCATGTCCCCTGAATTGGCAGGAGGATTCTTTTTTTTTTTTAACATCTTTCTTGGGGTATAATTGCTTCACAATGGTGTGTTAGTTTCTGCTTTATAACAAAGTGAATCAGCTATACATATATCCCCATATCTCCTCCCTCTTGTGTCTCCCTCCCACTCTCCCTATCCCACCCCTCTAGGTGGACACAAGGCACCGATCTGATCTCCCTGTGCTATGTGGCTGCTTCCCACTAGCTATCTATTTTACGTTTGGTAGTGTATATATGTCCATGCCACTCTCTCACTTCGTCCCAGCTTACCCTTCCCCCTCCCTGTGTGCTCATGTCCATTCTCTACGTCTGCGTCTTTATTGGCAGGAGGATTCTTAACCACTGTGCCACCAGGGAAGCCCGGCACTTTTTTTTTAGTGACCTGCAAACTTACATGTGCCAATAGTTTTCATATTCGTTTTGTTCTAGAGCCAAATAGAGTTATTAATAACTTTGTGAAATGTTTTATACAAATGTTAAAGATTAACAAATGGTGTAGTGGATGATTTCATATCTCCATGGTACATCAGCATTTAGGACAGAACATCAGCATTCCAGTACTGTGCACAGCCATTCCCACAAAGTCTATTTCAAGCATTCTTCACACTTTGGCTTTGGCTAGGCTACAAGAGTGTCACTAATGGATGCAATAAAATATTTTAAGATTAGCCCTTTCCTGGCATGACGTAGTATTGTATTTCTCAAAGTAGAATCCTAGACCACTGTGATCCACAGTTACATTCTTACAAGAATTTTAAAATTTTATATTTTATTTCAATGAAAATCTTAAAAAAACACAAGTATATTTGGGGTTGTCTACATGCCTACTTTATAACCAAATGTGGTAGTTTCAGATCTCACGTTTGGTTTTGTGTTGTTCATGGAATAGTCTTAAGTGAGGTTGTTTAAATTTTAGTGGGGGAATAGACTCTTCTGATCACTGGGGTCAGTGAATGTATTCTCAAGGTCAAAGAATTCTCTGATCTGGTCTGGCTCATTAGAAATGAAGACAAAGCTATTGCTTTCTACAGTGCTTTGGAGAGAAGTCTGTGAATTGATAAATGTTTAATCACACAATTTTTTGGGTGTTATCTTTTCTAATAATTTTCTCAGACCCCTATTTTTATTAGGCCATGTAAAACTGCTTTGATTAAAAGTGTGGATATCCACTTGCAAATAATGTTATACTTTTCGTACACCATACTTTAAAAGAAATACACCAGACAAAAAAATCAACTCAAAATGGATTAACGACTTAAACATAAGGCCTGCAAACTCCTGGAAGAAAACATAGGGAAAAACTTTATGACATTGTTTTTGGCAGTGACTACACAGATATGATATCAAAAGCACAGACAACAAAAGCAAAAATTAACAAGTGAGACTACATCAAACTAAAAAGATTTTGCACAACAAAGGAAACAATCAACAGAGTGAAAAGGCCAACTGATGGAAAGGGAGAAAGTATTTGCAAACCATGTATTTGATAAGCAATTAACCTCCAAAATATATAAGGAACTCCTCCAACTCAACAACAACAAAACAAAACCCAAACTCATAACCTAATTACAAAATTGGCTAAGGATTTAAATAGACATTTCTTCAAAGAAGACATATAAATGGTCAATAGGTATATGAAAAAATGCTCACTGTCACTAATTATCAGAGAAATTCAAATTAAAACACAATGAGGTATCACCTTGCACTTGTCAGGATAGCTATTATCAAAAAAAAGAAAAGACAACAAGTGTTAGTAAGGACATGGAGAAAAGGGAACACTTGTACACCGTGGTGGGAATACATAATGTGCAGCCATTATGGAAAACAGTACGGAGGTTCCTCAAAAAATTAAAAATAGAACTACCATATGTTCCAGCAATCCCACTTCTGGGTATTTATTCAAAGGAATTGAAATCAGGATCTTGAAGAGATATTAGCACTCCCATAATCACTGCGGCACTATTCACTATAACCAAGATGTGGAAAAAAACATGAATGTCCATTGACAGATAAATGGCTAAAGAAAATGTGGTATATACACATAATAAAGTGCTACTCAGCCTTAGAAAAGAAGGAAATTCTGCAATATGTGACAACAATGATGAACCTTGAGGACATTACGCTAAGTGAAACAAGCCAGTCATAGAAAGACAAATACTGCATGATTCAACTTTCATGAGGTATCTAAAAGAGTCAAATTCATAAAATCAAGGAGTGGAATGGTGGTTCCAGGGGCAGGGGGGAGGTAGAAATGGGGATTTGCTAATCAACGGGCATAAAATCTAAACGACTTTGAGTAAAAAATGATCTCTCGACAACTCTGTTCTGTAACCATTTTCTTGATATTCTGAATTCCATTTCCTTTGAAATCAAAGTGTAATCTACTAACTTAATAGTCTCCACTACCATAGTAATGAATCATGTTCTGACTAGTGGCATATATTCATGAATATAATAGCTGGAAATGATTCAGCAAATAGTTTGCTGAGGATATCTTAATAATGTTTGTTGAGTTCACTGTCAGGTTCCTGGTCTAAACAGAAGGAATAAGGAGTTTGAACATCCTTACCACAACAGTTAACATTTATTGTCACTTGCTGATGTTGACACAGTGAGCATAATGCTTCTGGGGTATAATCAAATCTAATACAACAACCTATGAGAGTTGATACTCTTATTATCTGAATCCATTGTAAATGATTCTAATCCCCCTGATTTCCTACAGTTACCACTTTGTCCAGGGAAGTCCCTCCACCCTTCCTCCTAACCTCAGCTAATAACTTTGCCTTTATTCCACATCATTACAAAACCTAAGGCCATAAGATGCCAACTCCTTCATCTTGCAACCACCAACTCTACAAACTTAACCTGCAACTGAGCTCATCTTCTCCCTCTTTCTACCCATTACGACTAACAAAGAACTAGTCCTTACATTTTGTAGAACCCATCACCCGTATCCTTTTTGGTGTGTGTGCATAAAAAATTTTTTTTCCAGTTTTATTGAGATATAAGTACATACATCACTGTATAAGTTTGAGGCATACAGCATGATGGTTTGATTGGCATACACTGTGAAGTGATTACCCCAATAGATTCAGCTAACATCCATAATCTCAAATAGATACAATAAAAAGAAAAGAAAGCAAAAAAAAGAAAAAAGGGAAAACTTTTTCCTAGTAATGTGAACACTTAGGATTTAACTGTACCCTTTTTAAGAATATTAAACCTTGGGTCTCTCTCTCTCTTGCATTATCAATTTTCTCTCTCTATCATGGATCATTCCCATCAACATGCAAATATGTTTTAGAATCTTGATTATTTATTAGTTTTTCCTGATGGGCTGTTGGCTTTCCTTTTACTTTTAGAAGTACTTTATATTTTATGCATAATTACCTTTTCTTAGAAATGTTACAGATATATTCTGGTTTTTGTTTGTCTTTAACTTTATTTATTAAGTATTTTGATATAAACTTTCAAAAACTTCTTTAAATAACCAGAGCTTTAGTTTACTCCCTTTATTGTTTCAGGGATTTGTGAATTGCTTAATAGGATCTTTTTCCAATGCAAAATTTTCAAAATATTTTTCTGTTTTCTTCCAGTATTTTTTTAGTTTTATGTATACACTATTTAGAATTTATCTTTGTGTATGATATGTTAATGATCTATTTTTACATTTTATTTTCAGATCTATAGCTAAGTATCTTAATGATATTTGCTAAATAGTTCACTACTATATGCCAACTTTGTCATGTACCTGATCTCCATACACATGTTTTTGGGTTTTTTTAAAAAATTTATTTATTTATTTAATTTTTTGGCTGCTTTGGGTCTTCGTTGCTGTGCACGGGCTCTTCTCTAGTTGTGGTGAGCGGGGGCTACTCTTCATTGCAGTGTGCGGGCTTCTCATTGTGGTGGCTTCTCTTGTTGCAGAGCACAGGCTCTAGGCGTGCAGGCTTCAGTAGTTGTGGCTCGTGGGTTCTAGAGCACAGGCTCAGTAGTTGTGGCTCATGGGCTCAGTAGTTGTGGCTCGTGGGCTCGGTAGTTGCGGCTCGCAGGCTCTAGAGCGTAGGCTCAGTAGTTGTGATGCATGGGCTTAGCTGCTCCGCGGCATGTGGGATCTTCCCAGACCAGGGCTCGAACCCATGTCCCTTGCATTGGCAGGCGGATTCTTAACCACTGTGCCACCAGGGAAGTCCCCCATATGTGTGTTTTTGTACACTTTTTTTCTCCATTCATCTAATGTCTATGCATAGACAGATTTCTAGCTTTGCGGTATGTTTTAACATCTAATAGGGCCAATTCCTCTTCATTATTTTTCACTTTTCAGAATTTTCTAAGAAATCCTTGGATATTTACTTTTTTTTGGCTGCCTTGGGTCTTTGTTGCTGGGCGTGGGCTTTCTCTAGCTGTGGGGAGCAGGGGCTACTCTTCGTTGTGGTGGACAGGCTTCTCATTGCAGCGGCTTCTCTTGTGGAGCATGGGCTCTAGGCACGCAGTCTTCAGTAGTTGTGGTGCATGGGCTCAGTAGTTGTGGCAAGTGGGCTCTAGAGTGCAGGCTCAGTAGTTGTGGTGCATGGGCTTAGTTGGCGCGCAGGCTTAGGGAAGCCCTGTCATTATTGATATTTATAACATGCAAGCACTGAATATCTGACTCTCATGCACAGAAACTGACATTTTGCTTCTCACTCAAAAGTGACTAAAAAAAGTGACAGAGTAAAGCCACACAGAACCATGTGAAAAAAATACATCAAACTGGATACCAGAGCATTCTACTCTCTGCTGGACACCTGAACTACCCATATCTCCCTCTCTAATTGTTAGTGAAACTCTTGTGTTCAGCTAAACTAAAATGCTATTAGCTGAGGGATGGATTTAATGAGTGTTAATTAAGATGAGTCATACTTTTTCAAATGTTAAGTCAATAGCCCAGAATAATGAATTTGGAATAGACAAAATTTAAAGTTTTCTCCTTAAAAAAATTGGAAGCAGTTCAAAGGAAACCTGGGAAATAATGGCAATAGCAAAGCATGAAAAGGAAGAGAACCTAGGTGATCCCTGTCACCCAAAAGTAGGATCTGGTTTAGGGGCCCTGAGAGACAATGTTACTCTCCCAATTCTACTCTCAGAAAATGCTCTTTCAAAGGATGAGTTTCTCAGCAATTCATGTCTCAGTGGAAATTATACTGCAATCTAACTCTGAATTAAATTTGAGTAATCTAAGTTAATGAATAATGACAGCAGAAGTGAAAGTACTATTAAAAAGTTCTTTCTTCTGCATCTTTCTTCCTGTAATCTATAAAAAATTTATTAAAGGATATAAGTGTATACCTGAATGTGGAGCCATAATGAATTTATATTTCTGGATGAGAAGAGTAACTACTGTAAACGTCAAGTCTTCTCAAAGTTATAGTCAATGCAACCACAATAAAAACTTGATAGGATTTTAAAATGGAATAAAAGCTAATGTTAACGGTCATCTTTAGGAGTAAGTATCCAAGGGACTTCCCTGGTGGCACAGTGGTTAAGAATCTGCCTGCCAATTCAGGGGACATGGGTTCGAGCCCTGGTCCAGGAATATCCCACATGCCACGGAGTGGCTGGGCCCGTGAGCCATGGCTGCTGAGCCTGCACGTCCAGAGCCTGTGCTCCGCAATGCGAGAGGCCACAACAGTGAGAGGCCCGCGTACCACAAAAAAAAAAAAAAAAAAAAATCATCTGGAAAAAGAAGTAGATGAGAATGTCCAAGAAATTTTAAGAAAGAAAATTTTGTGTGGGAATTTTCACTACCGAATATTAAAACATACAAAACATCAGTAATTAATGCATCATAGTAGTGACAAATGAATAAGTTATAGACATAGAATAGAAAGGCAAGAAATCGACTCATATACATAGGAATTTATACCAAGATAAAGGTGGTATATTGAACTAATGTGAACAGCAAAATCTTTTAATGAACAAAATAAGAAATGTATTATTTGAACAACAACAAAAAAGAATTTTCTCTCCTCCTTTATTAAAATGAACTCCTGTGGGCTTAAAGAGTTCAAAGTAAATTTAAGAATCCCTAAATATAAAAATATAAAAGATTTTCCAAGCCTAAAAGCAAGGAAAAACCAAAAGTAAAATACTGACAGATTTTTCCTCATAAAAATATTTTTAAATTAAAAGGCAAATTTGAAACCAGGAGATGGAGCCATGCAGCTTAAGACACTCTAGCACCCAGTTTCTCTGGGTGTTTCTGAGCAAATGCTTCCCACTATTCTAGAAGTAGCATTTAATTTACAAACTTGCAAGGAGAAAAGAGGTTTATGGCAGTGTCTCATTCTCCTTCCAAATAGATTAATTTATAATAGACATAAAAGAAATGTATAGTTGCCCATTAAGTTCGGGAATTATTTTGCAAGAATAGTTTTTTTCCATAACAACTTCTGTACTCCAAGCCACATGTTTTTATATCTATTTCACGCTTATTTTATTCTGTTTAGTTCCATAGAAAGTATTTATCAGTTTCTATTAAACATACGGATCATTATGTCTGAATCATAACAAAATCTGGTATTTGAATCAAGCCTTAAGTCAAGGGCAGGTAACCCAATGCCAATAAGAGCCAGGTATGTACAGTGATGACTGACATAGTGTTTGAGCATGTGTAGTGGTGACTGTTATGCATGTCTCTCCAATTGTGGCTACAGGGAAATGCAAATTCCGTACTGCTAGACTTTCTTATTTCTAAAGAGAAACCAAAACCCTAAACTTTTATGTGAAATATCCAGATTTTTATCATTTTAAGCTATTCTAAAAAATTTACAAAACTCTCCGGGCTAAATAAACACCTTGAGACTACCAGTTGATGACCTTGCCTTAAGTAGTTTAGAGACAATTTTACATTTATTATCTCATTGGATCCTAAACAGAGTGCTATGAAGTACTTTTTATTATTGCCATTTTATAGTTATGGATAATGAGGTTGAGCACAAGCAAGTAATTTGACCAAAGTCACACAACTAGTATGTAAATCTTCTGATTCCTATTCTGTCTAGAACATTTCCACTTTTTAAGTTTTTTTAGAAGATGTTTTCTGAATATTGAAATGGACTTGGAATCAGACACTTGTTTATCACTATTCTGGTGCCGGTTTCTGCTGTTTCAATGTGACTTTGAATTTGACCTTTCTTATTGCAATTTATCTTCTGTCAGATGGGGGGCGGACACTACTAGACCTTGTGGTTTCTATGGCCACTTCTAGTTCTGAAATCTCATGGTTTTCAGTCAATAACTTCATTGCCATTACCATTCATATATAAATATATATATATGACTTCATATGACCCCGTGAGAGGCGGCTCAGGTCACCAGATAACATTATGGCCATGATAATCTGGCTTACCAGGATTAGTCAGTAGATACAGGGCACCCTTCTTGCCCATGCTATTTATATTTTTTGCATCTCTTTCTTGTCTCCACACAGTCTAAAAAATACTAGATCTAATACCCTGAATAAATCAATCTGGTCCCTACTTTAAACTTAGGATTATGAAATTGATCTTTTATTTCCTCCCAGATACATACATTTTTGTAATGTGTAGCTATAAATTCAGTGGGCAGAGCAGAGATAAAGGGGCAAAAGGCAATTCTTGCTTGGAGTTCTCCTTTAATTATAATTTATAATTTATGACTCTTTCACACTTTCAATGAGTTTCTCTGTTTTTCTTTTTTTTTCCCCCCGGCTGAATTGGGTCTTCCTTGCTATGCGCGGGCTTTCTCTAGTTGCAGCGAGTGGGGGCTACTCTTTGTCATGGTGCGCAGGCTTCTCATTGTGGTGGCTTCTCTTGTTGCGGAGCACGGGCTCTAGGCACGTGGGCTTCAGTAGTTGTGGCACGCAGGCTCAGTAGTTGTGGCGCACGGGCTTAGTTGCTCTGCAGCATGTGGGATCTTCCCGGACCAGGGATCGAACCCGTGTTCTCCACATTGGCAGGTGGATTCTCAACCACTGTTCCACCAGGGAAGTCCCTCTCTGCTCTTTAATGAAATGGGATGCCATTAAATCAGTAACTCTAAGTTTTATATATATATGTATATATAAATATACATATATATATAAAACTGAATCACTTGCTGTATAGCAGAAATAATACAACGTAAAACAACTATACTTCAGTAAAATAAATTCACAAAATCTTTTAATTAAGCACTATCTTCTAATTGACATTGAGGTATATATAAAATATTAGAAGAGTGCCTGGCTCATAGTACGCACTATATGTGGTTAGCTATTTTACTATCATTATTATTGTTATTCCCAAGAAACGCTCTACATTATGCAGTCTCGGTGTCTATCAAACATGCTATGTGCATGCCTAATTGCAAGCATTTTCTAATACCATTCCCTCTCCTAGGATTTCCCTCCATTTTCATCTTGGCCTGCGTAGATCCTATCTGTGCCATAAGGCCCACCCCACATTCCAGAGCAACTTCTCCCTCCTCTGAACTCCAGTAGTACTATGATTCAGACAGTCAAATCACGACTTAGCATAGCCCATTCATAACTTCTTTGCAGACAGATCAGGACTTCCACATTTCTGGCATCCATCACATGCCTGTCACATGGCATCTATCACATGGCCTAGTGGGGACTGGATACATCTTTCGTGTGTGCTAACTTTGTCCAGGCTTCCGATGTAAGATAAGGATAATTGTCTCAAACTTGTATGTTTTCTATTCATCTCTCATATTGCTTGGTATTTCTTACTGTGCTCAGTAAGTACTTTTTGCATGTAGAATAACAATAGCATGTTTAGGAGTTTTGTTACATCAAATGCAAAATAGCTGGTTTGTTGACCACAATTTGGAATCTATCATTTGGACTTGATTCATTATAACCAGTCAGAGGTCTTTTTAACGTAATTTGGGCATATATTTAGAGTATGATGGTCTTAGTTTATTGAAGTCAATTATTTAAATTTGATACATTGTTGACATATACCTCTGCCAGGGATATATCTATTAGTATAATCCATAGCAATAGAGGTAGAATAAATTATTGGCTCCAATATTTCACCTCTCTCTGCATCCACATCCTTGCCACGGCCTCTTAAAGGGTGTGATATACTTCCCTGCCCTTTGGCTTTGAGTTTGGCCACATGACTTGCTTTGGGCAATGGAATGGGGCAGAAGTTATAGTGTACCAACTCTGCCAGGACTTAAGAGGTCTCCCATGTTTCTTATTTCCCTCTTGTACATTTATCATTGCCATGAGAAGAAAAAGCTCCCACTGGTCCAAGGATGAGAGACATGCCAACCCTCATCTGTGAAAATAAATCCTTGCTGTTATATATTATTGAGAATTTGGGGTTGTTTTTATACAAATTGAATGTAGCAATAGTAGACTGATAAAGCAGTCATGGTAATTTACCTTCCAATTCTATTATTACCATTAATTACCATATATAATATGTCCCTAATATCTAGCAGCTTCTTTTCAGTATTTTAAATTCCATTCCAATTTATTATTAATATTGCATAAGCATTAACAAGATAAAAGATGTAACATTAAAAGATAATAGAGGAGAAAAGTGGTTGATAACTCATTCTTTAAATTTCAGCTTAAATATCACTTCTTCAAAGGGCCCTTCCCTGATCCTTCAATTTATATTAGGTACCTCTTCGATCCTCTCACATAGAAGACAGCACTTTTCCTTTATACCTTGCCCATATGGTAATTATATGATTGATTTTTATTTTTATTATTATTTTTGCGATACGCGGGCCTCTCACTGTTGTGGCCTCTCCCGTTGCGGAGCACAGGCTCCGGACGTGCAGGCTCAGCAGCCATAGCTCACTGGCCCAGCCGCTCCGCGGAATGTAGGATCTTCCCGGACCAGGGCACGAACCAGCGTCCCCTGCATCGGCAGGCGGACTCTCAACCACTGCGCCACCAGGGAAGCCCGATTTTTATTTTTAAAATAATATTTATCACCCTCACTAGACTGTAACTCACAAAGGTGAGACCATGTCCTTTTTATTTACCACTCTACCCCTGCATCAAGTACAATACTTGCCAAAGAGTAGGCACTCAATACATATTTGTTAAATAAAGAAACAGAAATAATAATCAGATCTTTAAATTTAAAGATCTGATTATTACTGCAGCATGTTTGATGCTGTTCATCTGGTTAAAATCTCTTATTTTAAGCAGTTCTCTGACAGGTTATTTTCTGTCACTACCTCTGTAAGGTAGAAATAAAAAAGTTTTTATATGCTAGTATCTCTAGGTAGTTATAAAACTCACATGTTCGTTCTCTACAAAGAACGTCTTCAACTGCAATTTGCCCCTTACCACATTATGGTGTGTTCTCCATATCACACAATGCTATAATACCTTATGGTTTTCTGTTTTCACTGTTGAAGGTTTCCCAATGATCCGGGAATCCAAGTTGTATGCAGGTATATTTTTATATGAGTACAGATGGAGCATACCATATCAATAGAGATTCAGAATGATTCAGTGGAAAAAAGTTTGGCTTGGGGAGTCAGAAAAGGGAGGATTTGTGTTTAAGTCCCAATTTTACATCTTCCTAATTAGGTTATTAACCTGAAAAACTGGGATGATAACTCTATTCCATGGAGTTGTTGTGAGGGGCAAATAAATTATGAAAAAATGCTCTGTAAACTGGACAGCATTATATAAATATTAATAATGTCAGTATCTATGTATACTTTATAAAATGCATGTGGAAGATGTTGCATCAATCATTAAAGTTGTTCATAACCACTGCTAGAAATGCCCACTGCCATGCATTCTGGCCAACCTGAATGTTTATTTTTTTCTATTTTATTTAATTTTTAATTTGTCAAAACTAATTTTTATTGTAGTATAGTTGCTTTACAATGTTGTGTTAGTTTCTACTGTACAGCAGAGTGAATCAGCTATACATATACATATACACCCTCTTTTTTGACTTCCTCCTCATTTAGGTCACCACAGAGCACTGAGTAGACGTCCCTGTGCTATACAGTACGTTCTCGTTAGTTATCTATTTTATACATAGTGTCAATAGTGTATATATGTCAATCCCAATCTCCCAATACATCCCACCAGTCCCCTTTCCCCCTTGGTATCCATACGTTTGTTCCCTATGTCTGTGTCTCTATTTCTGCTTTATAAATTAGATCGTCTATACCAATTTTTTCAGATTCCACATATATACGATAATATATATTTGTTTTTCTCTTTCTGACTTACTCCACTCTGTATGACAGTCTCTAGGTCCATCCATGTCTCTACAAATGACCCAATTTCATTCCTTTTTATGGCTGAGTAATATTCCATTGTATATATGTACCATATCTTCCTTATCCATTTGTCTGTTGACGGGCATTTAGGTTGCTTCCATGACCTGGCCATTGTAAATAGTGCTGCAATGAAGATTCGGGTGCATGTGTCTTTTTGAATTATGGTTTTCTCTGGGTATATGCCCAGTAGTGGGATTGCTTGGTCATATAGTAGTTCTGTTTTTAGTTTTTTAAGGAATCTCCATACTGTTCTCCATAGAGGCTGTATCAATTTACATTCCCACCAACAATGAACAGGGGTTCCTTTTTCTCCACACCCTCTCCAGCATTCACTGTTTGTAGATTTTTTGATGATGGCCATTCTGACTGGTGTGAGGTGATACCTCATTGTAGTTTTGATTTGCATTTCTCTAATGATTAGTGATGTTGAGCATCTTTTCATGTGTTTGTTGGCCATCTGTATGTCTTCTTTGGAGAAATGTCTATTTAGGTCTTCTGCCCATTGTTTGATTGGGTTGTTTGTTTTTTTGATATTGAGCTGCCTGAGCTGTTTGTATATTTTGGAGATTAATCCTTTGCATCTATGGTGACCTAATCTATGACAGAAGAGGCCAGAATATACAATGGAGCAAAGACAGCCTCTTCAATAAGTGGTGCTGGGAAAACTGGACAGCTACACGTAAAAGAATGAAATTAGAACAACTCCCTAACACCATACACAAAAATAAACTCCAAATGGATTCAAGACCTAAATGTAAGGCCAGACACTATCAAACTCTTAGAGGAAAACATAGGCAGAACACTTTGACATAAATCGCAGCAAGATCTTTTTTGACCCACCTCCTAGAGTAATGAGAATAAAAACAGAAATAAACAAATGGGACCTAATGAAACTTCAAAGCTTTTGCACAGCAAAGGAAACCATAAACAAGATGAAAAGACAACCCTCAGAATGGGAGAAAATATTTGCAAAGGAAGCAACTGACCTGAATGTTTTTAAATTTAGCTCCTACAATTAATAACTACAATGGGCCAGGGGATATTTTCTTTAACTATTTCCAAAAATTGGGGATTGTTAGCATTTACACTTACCAAAGGCATCCCCACAAGCTAGAGGGGGGATGATTTTTAGTTTAGAAAATATGGTGGTCAAAGGCCACTGATCATAATATGGTACCTGAAATATATTCTGAGCATTTCAATGTTAAACCATTTCACCTTGCTGAATCCATGAATCATGTTATCGTGTCATTAATAGGTTTGTTAAATTGATTGAAAGAGATGTTGGTCATTTTCAAAATTTAGAACTTTTATGAAGAACAGGTGGATTTACGTATGGACTCTGATTTGTCTTAGTGAAATTGATGGAGTGAATCTTTATGTCAAATACAGAGGTTTTCTATAGCACAAATCCATTGATTCATCCATTTTATCCATACGCATAAAATCAAGCTTCAGCTGAGAAAAACACCATGACTAAAAATTCCTCACTGGTTTTATAAATCTTTGAACTCAGCATGAAGTTTATATCTAAACTCCTCTTGGCTTCATTTAAACGATTTTGAAGCAAAGTATTTCTCACAATAAATACACACTGCTGCTTTATGAAAGACATGTTTACCACTATGATTTCTTGTAAAAGGAGCAAAGTGTTTTATCCAGAGCAACGAAGTCACATAGAATCCTCATTTCTCCATTTTGTTGCCATTTAAAATTGTAATAGCTGCAGAGATATTAAAGTGAAACATGTAATATGCCATGCAATGTAGAGGAACTTATGCATGAATTATCCCAAACAACTCAAGTCCCTTCTATAACAAAGCAGATTAAACTAAAATTTTTATGTGGGGAATAATGGTTCAAATAGTGAGACATTTTTGGTCTCTCTATATGCTTCTTTGGGTAAAAATATCTGTAGTCTTTTCACAATAGTTAATTGAGTGAGTTGATTTACACATTTCCATAATAAAGAAAAATGCACATCAGACTATACTTTAGTCTAAATGTTAACACTTTTCAGGAGCAAATCCAGTTTTCGTACCTGGTGAGATGCACTTTGAGTAATAGCCTTCGGAGAGTCCTGTTAAAAACGCTTGACTAGTGCCTGGAACAAAGTAGGCGCTTGCTAAATGTGAGTGCTTTCCCTTTCCCCATTTTCTGCTGCTTTTTGAGAAATGAATCACATATTTTCCCTGTGGTTTAGGATGGTTTGAGGTAACAGTCATTTAAGTTAAATCATAACTAAAATTCATTTTTTTTTGTTCAAAGCATCCATATGAAATTAAGGCTGAAAAATCTGCCTTATTTCATGAACATCTTATGTTGTTTTTCTCAAGTGGCTTTGTTTCATTTTATACTGCTTTTTGAGAATTTCCTCCTGCTTCTGGAGAATGGAATCGCATATATATTTTTGGTATAGGGTTGTTTATTTGAAGTAAGAGTCATTTAAATTAAATTATCAGTAAAATTCATTTTTTCTTCATAGCACCTGTATGAAATTAAGGCTGAAAAATTAGCTTTATTTCACAAACACCTTAGGGTTTTCTTTGAGATGATTTTGTTTTCATTTTATACTTCATTTTAATCATGGCTTGAATTCAGTTTACAGACACTCACACTCTTCCAACAGATTGAAGATTTGAAAATATCAATGTTTAACATAAACTAGGTAACTATATATAAAATTAGGAAGCACTTATGAATATAGCTATCCTTTAAAATTCCTTTTTAGTCTTTGTTTTTACTCAAAAGTTAAAATCAATGTAAAGCTTCCATTGATGTAACAGAGGCACTCACAGTTTTAGGATACCTGAGTTTAATATTTCTTCATTAAAAACAGAAACAGCAGTTGAAAAAAAATGGAGTGGGGATGACAACTAGTTAAGTTAGTCCATTTAATATAAAGGTAGACAGTAAAATTGGCTTACCATGTAACTGAGTAATCCATTAAGGCAAAATTATTCTATGTGAGAATGCCCAATTTATACCTAAAACAACATGTGATCTAGGGCAGTTAAACGTTGTTGGAAAAAACTACAAAACTGTGCATCACTAAAATTTATGAGCACTAATCTCAAAAGGGTCTAAAAGGCTGATATTCTTCTAATAAATTTACTTTTATATTCTCACATGATTATTTTACATTTTCTCCTCTATCCTCAAATCTCACACATTCTTCTCTCTCTCAGCTGAATTCGTCTTATGCTTTACTGAGGAAGACATATTCAGATGAGAAATTACATCATGTTTCCAATGATAAATATATCAACCTACCGGCACGTGGAGTTGCTTACTGTAACTGCTCTCCTGTTACAGTGTAAAATCGTCCCCCCTCTTATCTAAACTCTCACGCTCCACTTAGATCCATCTCATCTTACCTACATGAAATAAATGCTATCTCTTCCTTCATAAAATTCTCCCTCTCCTTCTCTCATTTTCATCTTTCCCCATATCTCTACTCTCCTATACAGCAATACTTCTCAAAATGTGGTCTGCATTTGTTGTCTTTCTGGTGACTTCCTATTTTCTTCGTGACCCAGTCTTATTTGGATTTCATCCTTACCATTCCACTACCAGTTCAACATTCGCACTTGTTCCTCCAACAGGTATCTCAAAGTTAACACATCCATATACATCTCTATTTGCCCCATGGAAAACATGTTCCTTAGATGCTGCTTTGAATTCTCATTTAAAATTGAGACATGCTTTATAGACAGTAAAACTGACATGTATTAATTGTATAGTTTGATATTTACCTACACATAGACCTTTGTAACCTCCTTCCTGTACAAGCTGCAGAAGTGTCATCAACCCAGAAAGTTCCTTCATGTCTCTTTTCTTGTCTATACTGCCACATGTAATAACCTCCACTGTCACTTCTATTATGATACTTTAGCCTAGTCCTGAATGTCATATACATAGAACAATATATGGACTCTTTGTGTTAGATGTATTTCAATCAAACAGTATTTCTGAGAGTTATCAACAGTTCTTTCTTAATGCGGTGTAGTATCCAATTGCATGAATATACCATAATTTACTTATTCCTTCTCCTCTTGATGGACATTTTTCTACTTCATTAATTTCTGTTCTTATCTTTATTATTTTCTTCCTTCCGCCTTCCTTGCGTTTAATTTGCTCCTCTTTTTTTAGCTTCTTGAGGTCAAATTTTATCACTGATTACACACATTTCTTCTTCTCTAATACATGCATTTAGAAATAGAAAATTTCCTCTAAATCACTGTGTTGGCTATATCTCACAAGTGTTGATATTCTGTATTTTTATCGTACTTTAGTTCAAAATATCTTCTCATTGCCATTGTGTTTTCAACTTGACTCGTGGATTATTTAGAGTGTATTACTTAGGTTTAAAATATTTTGGCATTTTCTAGTTATCTTTTTGTTATTAATTTCTAATTAATTTCATTGTGATCAGAGAACATATTTGTATGATGTTAGACCTTTGAAATTTATTGAAAATGATTTATACAGCTTTATATAGCATTCTATATATAGCATACAGCCTATTTTTGTTAATGTCTCATGTTCACTTGAAAATAGTATGTATTCTGTGGTTGCTGGATATGATGGTGTATAATCGTCACTTAGGTCAAGTTGGTCAACAGTGTTGTTCAACTGTCAATATGCCTTCTGATTTTTGTTGGCTTCCTCTATAAATTACAAAATGACCTGTATTAAAATCTCCAGCTATCATAGTAGATTGTCTATTTTACCTTTTGGTTCTGTCAATTTTGCTTCATATATTTAAATTCATATTTAAAGAAATATACATGGGATTTTTATCTCTTTCTGGTCAATTGGACCATTTATCTATATGAAATGCCCCTCTTGGTCTCGTATACAATCATTTGATCTCATATCTCATTTGATTGATATAAATAGTTCCAGACCAGCTTTCTTTAAAAAAAAATTTTTTTTTAATGTTTCAATCACCATTCACACCAGTTTTCTTATGGTTAGTGTTTACATGATGTAGTTTTTCTGAATCTTTTACTCTCAACTATTTGTATCTTTATGTTTAAAATATGACTCTTGAAATGGCAAATAACTGGGTCTTTTTGTAAGTCCCATCTGACAATATCCATCTTTTAATTAGAGCATTTAATCTATTTATATAGACTTTAAGTAATAACTGATATGGATTTTTTTGTTTTTCTGGGGGTTTTTTGATATGGATTTAAGTTACCTAATTTGCTATATGTTTATATTTGCCCCATCTGTCCTTTATTCTTTTTTAAAAAAATAAATAAATATTTATTTATTTTTGGCTGTGTTGGGTCTTTGTTGCTGCGGGCTTTCTCTAGTTGTGGGGAGCAGGGGCTACTCTTTGTTGCAGTGCGTGGGCTTCTCATTGTGGTGGCTTCTCTTGTGGCGGAGCACGGGCTGTAGGTGCGTGGGCTTCAGTAGTTGTGGCACGCGGGCTAAGTGGCTGTGGTGCACGGGCTTAGTTGCTCTGCAGCGTGTGGGATCTTCCCAGATCAGGGCTTGAACCCGTGTTCCCTGAATTGGCAGGTGGATTCTTAACCACTGCGCCATGAGGGAAGCCCCGTCCTTTATTCTTTTATTTCTTTTTACCTCCTTGTTTTGAAATAATCAACATTTTTTTCTCACTCCATTTCTTTTTCTCCATTATCTTTTTAGCTATAGCTCTTTGTATTACTTTTTTACTGGTCACTTGAAAGCTGCACTGTCCAATATCACAGCCACTAGAAAAATGGGGCTACTTAAATTTAAATTTACATTAGCAAAAATTAAATAAGTGTAAAAATTCAGCTTCTACTTGTGGGTAGTTATATAGGGATTATAATCTGCAAGGGGGTATGTGAGAGCAGACATCAATAGCAAGAGAAATTTTGGTGCACACATGGGTTTAGTGTCAATTCCTACAAACCTGGAAGGGGGTAAAATCTGTCCTCACCTTCTGCAGTTTACCTTCTGCTCTTCCTTCCTTGGTCTCCTTTGTGAACTCTTCTACATGTCACAAAGGATGAACCTCCTCAGGGTTTGGTCCTGTGCCCCCTTCTTTTCTCACCTGACATTCCCTGGGTGCTCTTATTTACCCCCATAGGAAGACTGTGTATTATATTTATTCAGAGCCTGTTGGCCCAGGGTCTACTATCCACTGGCCAGAGCCAACTGAATGTCCTACTATCAAAAAATTCCCAAATAAAATATGGATAATCATAATATCTAAAGTATAACATTCTTGTCTGGTAACTGAATGAGGGAATCTATACGAAGAACGACAGTTGTCCTAGTAAGTACTCAATAAATAGTAGCTACGGCTACTATAATCATATTATCTTTCATTGCTATCATCACCTGACAAGTAAAGAAATTAGAGTTCAGAGATACTAAGTTTAGAGATGACAAATCCAAGTTCACATAGCTCAACCTCACGAATAAGAGAGACCTTGTCTCTATTCAAAGTAGACCCCTTGTTATCCCTGAAAACGTAATGAATTTGCTCCCACATTCCTTTGCCTCTGCTGTTCTCCCTTGCCTCCAGATTTGCCCAACCCTTGAGGTTCAACGCCACTGTCATCTCCTTGGCTAAGTTGTTCTAATATCTCCCTTCTCTCTGCTGCTTCTCTGTGCTGCCACCACACACCCTTAAAAGTATTAGTTTATCTTTCCAACTCACTAAGATTCTCCAGTATTAGAGTTTATTAATTTTTAAACCTCTACGATCAGGTATATAATGACACTTATTGTGTGTTTCTTGAAAGAAAGAGTAAACGGATTAATGAAAGAATGAATGTAATGGAAGCCCTGACAGTTGGGTTTTCTTTTTTTTGCAAGTGCTGACTTAAGCTTTGATTGCCGAGGCATCCACTTCAAAGAGGCATCTTCCACAAAGACGGCTGTACTGAATAAATGCATTGCCAACCATAGGACTAGTTAAAGAGACAGGACCCCTGCCCCTCCCTCCTATGTTTTAAAGATCTTGGTTGGTTTCCAGATAACTGACCGGTGGGCTGCTTGTTCTTTCTCTTCCTGCACATTAAATTCCCACTCTTATATTTAAATTCACCAATAAAAAGGATCCTGCAAACGCCTTGGCTCCCCCGACCCTGGACTCCAATAAAAGCAGAACCCTAGGCTCTCATGCTCATGCCCAGCGCCCCTTGCTCTCTCTCTCTCTCTCTCTCTCATCCTCTCTTTCTCTCTCTCTCTCCCCGTCCCTCCCTCCCCCCGACCTCACTGTGTGGCCCCAGGTGTGCTGTGTAATTTCTAGGACTTGTAGGTAACAAACCACGTCTCTTTCGAAATTTCCTTATGATTATTGCTGGGGGTGTCTTGCAATCCTAATAAGAACCACAAGGGCCAGTCCCACCACAACACTGGTTACAGATAGGCTGAGACCTGCACAGAACAATGAATGAGTGAAAAAAACACATTGTTTAAAGGCATTTGAAGTTAAGAGGTGAAGAAATGGGAGGTATTTCATCACTCCCTGTGCTTCCTGTGGGGGAGTCTTCCCCCCGGGTTAGGCTGTTCAGGGAGCCCTGCAGGATTATCAGCTCAGTCAGATAACGCCAGTGCTGTGGGTTACATAGGACTATTTCTGCCTTCATTCATAACTTGGATGACTCAGGAAGTTGGGGTAGCCTTCCTGGGTTGACCTTACTGTGCATTTTATTCTATTTTTCTAGCTGACTGCATTAGTTGCTGGGAAGCCAGTTGGAAAAGGCAGAGCTTTTGGGGTTGAGTGCCCCACATGCCCTTCAATTAATTAGGGTCTAAAACCTTCGGAGCATATATATTCTTTTCCCTGGACATGCACTGAAGTGTGTCTAGTGACAAGGGACATGCAAAAGAGGAACACTGGGCCATGGGACAATTTTAAGCAATGAAGAAGAAAAATGGGTCAAGAGAAAAAAGCTCTAAAGCTGTCATCATGAATAGCACAGGGGACATCAGACCACACTACCGAGGACAACTCAGCAATATGAAAATAAAATGAAAAAAACGCAATCCACATGAAGGCAGTTCAAGAGGGATTAAACTAGACAACACAAAATTAAGGAAATTGATTTTCCAGGAGTGGCAAAACATAAGCAATTTAATGGAAACAGTTTGTGCAAGTGACCTTGTACTCCTAGCACTATAGTATATAAAAGGAAATTCAGAAATGTTACTATCCTTCTTACTGCTTCTCTCTTTTTGGACAGTAATTACTAGACAAATCATAAAGGAAGGGGCTAACATTTTAAACTTCCTGTAGGCAGTTTACATGAAACATTTCATCAAGTCTTCCCAACAATTTATGAGATACGTATTATTATTCTCTTTGGCTCAGCGTTGGTCAAATAATGTATCTAAGGTCACGTTGCGCCGGAGCAGAGTCAGAATTAAAACGCATATCTGTCCTTAAATTATATCCATTTATCTCCCTGTGCTGCCTTACGGAATAACCCCCTTATAGAACGATCTTTCCTGTGACTTGGTGCCACTGCACTGAATCCAAAATTAGAGTCACAGTGTTCTTCCTAAGTAGTAATGTAGTCACACTGGCAGTTACAGAACATCTTTTTTTTTTTTTTTTGCGGTACGCGGGCCTCTCACTGTTGCGGCCTCTCCCGTCGTGGAGCACAGGCTCTGGACGCGCAGGCTCAGCGGCCATGGCTCACGGGCCCAGCCGCTCCGCGGCATGTGGGATCTTCCCGGACCAGGCACGAACCCGTCTCCCCTGCATCGGCAGGCGGACTCTCAACCACTGCGCCGCCAGGGAAGCCCAACATCATTTTTTCTTAAAGAAAATTTTAAAATTGAGAAAAGTATCATGAATATTATAACAATACTCATACTCCATGTGAGAAATACAGAATTTTAAACATTAGAAGAAAATATAGAAAAAATGTGTAACACTGGTGTTAAGGAAGGTTGTCTTACATAAAAAACGAAAAGAAAAATGATAAAACATGCTTAATAAATTTTACATCAAAATTTTAAATGTATGTTCAACAACAACACATAATCAAAGTTGAAGGTATGGGGCACAAAAGATAGAAGATAACCAAATTCGTATACAGAATATTTTTGTAAACCACCAAAAATCTATTTGAAAAAGAAAAATAACCTCTCTGAAAATGGAAAAAGGATATGAACAGGTAATAATCATAAGAGGAAACCGAAATGGTATGAAAAAATGCTCAGCTTTTTGAAAAATATAAATTCAAGCAACAAGAAGATATCATTTCTAGTCATCAAATTGCCAAGAACATTAATTTATTGACAAGGATGCAAGGAAATAGGAACACTATATGTGGCTGTGGAAATGTAAACTGGAACAACCATTTTGGAGAGCAATTTGGCAATATCTCATAAAACACTGAAGTGTAATGCTAAGTATAGGCATATATTCTGGAATGGTTTTTGCATTTATGCTCAAGGAAACTGTAGAATGCTATTCATTGCAGTGGTGTTTATAACAGCAAAATAGAAGGACAAAAAAGAAAACAACCTAAATGCTCATTAGAAGTGAATAGATACATGGCTAGTGTTTCTAAACAAAATTCTATATAACAGTTAAGAGAAATTATCTATTTTTATACTGATATATAGATATAGATATAAACCTCTTCTGTGGAAAAAATAACTCACAGATCAATATTCACATTATATTTGTCATGTACAGTTTCTTTTAAAAGACACAAATTTAAAAAGTATCCAAATTGGAAAGGAAGAAGTAAAACTGTCACTGTTGGCAGCTGGTATGATACTGTTTGTAGAAAATCTTAAAGACCACCAATAAACCATTAGAACTAAAAAATGGATTCAGTAAAGTTGCAGGATAGAAAATTAATATACAGAATTATGTTGTGTTTCAGTACACTAATAACAAACTATAATAAACAGAAGCTGAGAAAACAATCCCATTTACAACTGTATCAAAAAGAATAAAATACCTAGGAGCAAATCTAACCAAGGAAGTGAAAGACGATAAGACATCGATGAAAAAAGCTGAAGACCACACAAACAAATGGAAAGCTATATCAGGCTCATGAATTGGAAGAATTAATATTATTAAAATGACCATACTACCCAAGGCAATCCACTACCCAAAGCAACCCCTATCAAAATTCCCAGTGGTGGGACTTTCCTGGTGGTCCAGTGGATAAGACTCTGCGCTCCCAGTGCAAGGGGCCTGGGTTCAATCCCTGGTCAGGGAACTAGATCCTGCATGCATGTCACAACTAAGAAGTCCGCATGCCGCAGTGAAGATGCCGAGTGCCGCAACTAAGACCCAGGGCAGCCTAAATTTCATTTATATTGGCTGATCATGAACTCTGCCACAGCCTGAGCTTCCAGGCAGGCGTCTACTTTCACAATGACACAATCTGCTGCCAGTCCCCTATAGGAGGCCAGTGTCATGAGCCGGTCATACTTGTCTTTTAAAGCATGTCTTGGAGCCTTTTACTTTTTTTAAAAAAAGCATGTTTAGAAACTGATATCTTTGGGTATTTCCAGAATTACAATTTTGAAATATGTGTAATAAAAGCTGTGGCTATTTAGAAAAGCAGTTGTTAGCCATAAAAATAATAAGCTTACACGTAAAGAAAAAAAAAGACAAAATACGTTTCAAAAAGCCCTTCTTGTTTCTGAAGGACAGTGAATAAAAATGCACATACACATTTAAGGCTATGGAACATATAAATATATATTTGATGATTTTTCTGAAATCGGTTTTCTGAGAATTTTTAAACTTCATCAGACTCCCCCAAAAATTAAATTTCCAAGTCTGGAGAATCAAGTGAGAAGAGAGAGTGTCTAAAAGTGGTTTGGTGCCGCCAGAGTGCAGGCGCTGTGCTTCCCCCGTCTTCTGCCATGGGCCTTGCTCCAATAATGGTATTTTGGCTTCAGCATCAAAGAACTCAGTTCACCTGTGAGATCACAAGCAATTATCCCCTCTTGGATATCACAGAGTTAATCAAATGCCCATAAGCATTGATTATCTAGGTGGGAGTGTAGGGTGGCTGTAAAGGCTCATACTTAAAGCTTTGTGTAAATCTAAAGGGAACTGAAAACAAAAACAAGTATTTTTCTGTGTAGAAGTCATGGAAAGTATACAGGAGGCTGGCTTTATGAAGGTAAATTTCACATGCCCTTTTATGTAAGCTTAGGTTTAACTGGGCAATGCTTGCTTTTAATTATCCGTAGGGTTACTTTTAATTTTTCAGTGGTTTTGTTCTCTTTTCCCACTCTATTTCAATGCTATGAACAAACGTAGGAGTGAATTTTTTTAATGGACATTGGAGCTATTTCCTAGACCATACCAGTTGGGGTTAAAACTAAGATTCTAAAGCAGAAAAAGAGATCTCTCAAGGTCAAGATTCACACCCCAATTATGAAGCCTCTTTGGCCCGCCAATGATTTATACCATAATCATGCCTCCCTCTGCATTTCTGCATTTTTCTGAAACATCATGGGGGGAACTCAGTACTCTGGGGGGATGTCTCATACCCGCTGCATGGACATCACAAATCAATATTTCTTTTGCTCCTAAAACATTCAGGGCCTGGGGGAAATTCTTTCCTGTGCCTTACCCAGGAAAGGGGCATGGCCCTCTTATTCTCCTAGATCTCCAGATCTTTCTAGGATCCTATAATCTCCAACCCTCCACCCTAACTTTGTCTGGGAGAGGAATAGGAACACTGCAATTTTCTAAAATTTTTGTTTCCTCTCTAATCCTTTCCTTTCTCATCAGACCCAACAACTTTCTAGGCATTTATCCCTATTTGAAATTATCTCGTTTTTTTTTTTTACATCTTTATTGGAGTATAATTGCTTTATAATGTTGTGTTAGTTTCTGCTGTACAACAAAGTGAATCAGCTACATGTGTACATATATCCCCATATCTCCTCCCTCTTGAGCCTCCCTCCCACCCTCCCTATCCTACCCCTCTAGGTGGTCACAAAGCACCAAGCTGATCTCCCTGTGCTATGCAGCTGCTTCCCACTAGCCGTCCATTTTACATTTGGTAGTGTATATATGTCAATGCTCCTCTCTCACTTCACCCCAGCTTCCCCTTCCCCCATTGTGTCCTCAGGCCCGTTCTCTATATCTGCATCTTTATTCCTACCCTGTCACTAGGTTCATCAGTACAGTTTTTTTAGATTCCATATATAAGTGTTAACATACAGTATTTGTTTTTCTCTTTCTGACTTACTTCACTCTGTATGACAGACTCTAGGTCCATCCACCTCACTACAAATAACTCAATTTCGTTCCTTTTTATGGCTGAGTAATATTCCATTGTATATATGTGCCACATCTTCTTCATCCACTCATCTGTCGATGGACACTTAGGTTGCTTCCATGACCTGGCTATTGTAAATAGTGCTGCAGTGAACATTGGGGCACATGTCTGGTTTTGAATTATAGTTTTCTCAGGGTATATGCCCAGGAGTGGGATTGCTGGGTCATATGGTAGTTCTGTTTTTAGTTTTTTAAGGAACCTCCATATTGTTCTCCATAGTGGCTGTATCAATTTATATTCCCACCAACAGTGTAAGAGGGTTCCCTTTTCTCCACACCCTCTCCAGCATTTATTGTTTGTAGATTTTTTCGTGATGGCCATTCTGACTGTTGTGAGGTGATACCTCATTGTAGTTTTGATTTGCATTTCTCTAATGATTAGTGATGTTGAGCATCCTTTCATGTGTTTGTAGGCAGTCTGTATATCTTCTTTGGAGAAATGTCTGTTTAGGTCTTCTGTGCATTTTTGGATTGGGTTGTTTGTTTTTTTGTTATTGAGCTGCATGAGCTGCTTATAAATTTTGGAGATTAATCCTTTGTCAGATGCTTCATTTGCAAATATTTTCTCCCATTCTGAGGGTTGCCTTTTGGTCTTGTTTATGGGTTCCTTTGCTGTGCAAAAGCTTTGAAGTTTCATTAGGTCCCATTTGTTTATTTTTGTTTTTATTTCCATTTCTCTAGGAGGTGGGTCAGAAAGGATCTTGCTGTGATTTATGTCATAGAGTGTTCTGCCTATGCTTTCCTCTAAGAGTTTGATAGTGTCTGGCCTTACATTTAGGTCTTTAATCCATTTTGAGTTTATTTTTGTGTATGGTGTTAGGGAGTGTTCTAATATCATTCTTTTACATGAAGCTGTCCAGTTTTCCCAGCACCACTTATTGAAGAGGCTGTCTTTTCTCCATTGTCTATTCTTGCCTTCTTTGTCAAAGATAAGGTGACCATATGTGTGTGGGTTTATCTCTGGGCTTTCTATCCTGTTCCATTGATCTATATTTCTGTTATCTTGTTTATTTTTATGTTGACTTATATAATGTTAGTACCTGATCACTGGAAACTAAATTTGAGATTGAGACTTCTGTCTCATTCATTTCTATATTCCTAGTGCTGAGAACAGTCCCTAACACACAGCAGTCACCCACTAAATACTTTCTGAATATGTGAATAGGATCAAGGAGACACTTTATTTAGTCATGGATAGAATTGCCTAAAAAGAGTGAACAGAGTAAGAAAATTAATCAACTGTCCAGATGAATTTCAGCATCAATAACAAGTTCCTTTGGTACTGGTTTTATTTCAGAGAGAGAGAGAGACACTGTAATTTTCATGGATGCAGAGAGCACAAAGGTCTTTTTGAAAAGGGAACATCCAAGTGACAAGAATATTCCAAGAGAATGCGAATGGACTGAAAAGTGTTAAATGTGTGTCAATAAGGGAAGGAAAGGAAGAACATTTAGGGAAAAACAACTCTGGCTATATTTGAAGATGAGAGGCCTCAGGTTCTCACTTAGCACCCAGAACAGGTTTCTGAATTATGAGAAACTCTGTTCTCAGCTGAATATTGTGCTATAACTAAGGAGGGCATACTGACTTTAAATATTAGGGTCTTTAGTGTAGAGAGTTGAGGGACCAAGAAAGACTAAGGAAATACAAATGAAGCCAAAATAATGATAAAAGGAAAAAGAAACTTATTGAGTACTGATTAAAAGTGTAAGATCCATAGAGAGGGTGGGAGGGAGGGAGACGCAAGAGGGAAGAGATATGGGAACATATGTGTATGTATAACTGATTCACTTTTATAAAGCAGAAACTAACACACCATTGCAAAGCAATTTTACCCCAATAAAGATGTAAAAAAAAAAAAGTGTAAGATCCAAAAGATCCAACTGTATGCTGTCTACTAGAGATACACTTAATACAAAACACACGTAAGTTGAAAGTAAATTGAGTGGATAAAGAAAGATATGCCATGCAAGTAGTAAGCATAGGAAAGCTGATGACTATATTAATATTAGATAAAGTAAACCTCCAAACAAAGAATATTAAAAGATTAAAAAGGCATATTGGGGTCATCAGTAAGATGTGAAAATCATCAATTTGTATGCACCTAATAACAGAGCACCAAGATACATGGAATAAAAATGGACAGAATTGAAGGGAGACAGACAAATCCGCACTACAGTTGGAGGTTAAATAAACTCTTTTTTATAATTGATAGAACAATTTCACAGAAAATCAGCAAAGGCATAGGATTTTTGAATACACTATCAACTACTTTGACAGAATTGATATTTATAGAAGACCACAGCCAGCAATGGCAGAATACACATTCTTTTCAAGTGCACATGTGATATAAACCAAGATAGATAGACTATTTAGTATAGACTATATATTGGGTCATAAAATAAGTCTCAATAAATTTAAAAAGACTAATAAAATCATACAGAGTATATTCCCTGGCCACAATGGAATTACACTAGAAATCGATAACAATAAGATATCTAGAGGAAATGCCAAGCATTTCCTCTAGATAATATACTTCTAAACAACTCATGGGTCAAAGAAAAATTACAAGGGGAATCAGAAAATATTTTTAACTGAATGGTAAAGAAAATACTTCATATTAAAATTTGTATGATGCAGCTTAAACAATGTTTAGAAGAAACTTTATAACTTTAAATGCTTATTCTAGAAAAGAAGAAAGTTTTAAAATAAATTATCAATGCTTTCACCTTAAGAATCTGGAAAAAGAGAGTAAATTAAATCTAGGGTAAGAAAAGGAAAGTAATCGTAAAGATATGAGTACAAATAACTGGAACAGACAACTGACAAGCAGTAGAGAAACTAGCACAGTAAAAAATAGGTTCTCTGAATGAGCAACAAAATTGCTAAACTCCCAACTCAACTGATCAAGAAAAAAGAAAGACACAAATTACCAATAACAAGCACGAAAGAATGGTACTCGCTACAGGTCTAACTGATATGAAAAGAATAGTAAAGAAAAATTATGAATAGCTTTTTTGCCAACAAATTCGATCATTTAGATGAAATAAACAAATTACTTGAAAACTGTAAATTACTGATTCAAGATGTAATAGAAAATTAAATAGCACCTTCATAACACCCTGAGGTAATAATTAGTTACCTTTTACATAGGTGAAAGGGTTTTTGTTCCTGTTTTATGTGTGCATGTGTATATGTGTGTATATAAAACCTGCTATATTGTAGTACAGTAATCTCATTTGTGATATAATCTCCCCTGAAATACAAATGTAAGTCTCTGGATATTGGGCTTAGTTAAATGAACAATGGTAAGGATTCTCACCACTTACTGACAATAACTAAAAATCTTGTGTTCGAATTCAAATGTGAAATTGTTCTGTTATATTTAACACTTTTTCGAAGACATTTTGTTTCTCTATTTTAAAGTTCACTTCTCAGTAGGTATGTAATTTTTATGCCATTTACCAGCATAACAGCTGAGCTCTGTTTATGCATGTATGACTAAGCGAAAAACAAAAACTAAAATATAAAACTCAGCTACAGTTGCAGAAATTTATGTGAAAAAAGATTCAAGCTGGTTACTTTCTTCTAAAATTTTTCTTAGAGGTCAGTGTCAGTAAACTCAACCCAGAAAAGAAATTGATGGGCAAATGGTAAATTTCAAGATCTTATATTCTTTTTGCTCACTGGATCTGCCCCAACAGATACTTGTAATTGTTTAAGGAGAAGTCAGAGGGATTAAAATACACCAGGGAGTGTGAAGGGTATAAAAATCATCACATGGTTCTGCTTTTCAAAAGGGTCTGCTAGGGTCTCATATTCCATGCATTCCAGAGAGTGTGAAAACCATAAAAACCGTGTTTTACTGGTTTTCTTGTAATGCAACCAAAGAATGGTAAGTTTCCACTTTTGATTCTAAATAGAAAGCAAATGTGTCTGTTCCTAACAGATCTCAGGCTCCTCTTTGATTTAGGTCTAAATATGGCCCTGGTCACCCCTAGGGCAGATCCCGCAGTCCATCACTTGGTGGGTATTCCCAGTACAGAGTTGTGTGTTGTTGTTCTTATTCTGGGAGTGACTGGATAAAAACTATGCAGTACAAGAAAAGCCTCCCTGAAGAGCCAAGCAAGAGTTACTTTTTAAGCCGCACTGTTTACAGAACATATTTATACTGTTGGGAGGCAGGAAACACAAAAATGCAGAAATAAATCATAATGCACATATCAACTTGCACATTTATGGGAAGAAAGTGCTAAAATCCCAGAATATTGTGAATGTAACAGTGATAAGAATAATTTAATATTAGTTCAGGAAATTGAGGGTGTTGAATAAGAAGGAGTAAAAATAGATTTGTCCAACTAAAACGTTCAAGAATATAAGGCAAGGTTTTAATGGTAAAGAGCGAGAGTTGATGGACAGGACAGGTGGGGAAAAGGAGGACAGCGGGACAATGGCACCCCACTAACTTGAGTCCTTAAGGGCGCGTGTGAGCCCAGGGCGTGTCTCTTCTCTTCCTCATTCCTCTCTGTGACAGGCCCTGGAAAAAGGCTCAATGAATCTCTAGTTTACGTTTCCCTGAGGCTTCCCATCCTGCTTTCCTCTGCTCCCTCATAAGCTGTGGAAGGAAATGCAGTCTCCTAGTATTTTCCCAACTCTCCAGTACAGGATGCATGCCCCCGGACTTATTTGAGTTTGCTAGGGATTTTGACTGTTACAGGGAAACTTAATGGTTTAACCATCCCATATTTTTCCCTCCTTCCCTTTTTTCCTTCCCTCTCTCCCTCTCTCTCCCTCCCTCCACACCCACCCCCAACCCCTGCCCCAGTGCCCTTCAATGGTTGGAAGGAGATGAGAGCTATAGATCTTCCCCGCCCAATTACCTCTTTACCAGGCGATATGTTACAAAGAAATAAAGTCTCAGACAGAATTCCACTGTGCCAACTGTGACTTATTAGCCAGCAAGCACAAAACAGGCATCAAACTGTGCCTGCTTGTTCAGTGAACTTGTAGCGCTCTCTCCTTTCTAGCACCTGACAGCCCCTTGCATGAAACGCTCACTCAAAGCAAATGCAACAATATCTTGGCAATAACCTAGCAGCAGGAGTAGCAAAACCTCTAAAATGTCTAAACATCTAGCCAGGTGGAATCCTAAACCTGAGGTTCCATTTTCAAAGATATAGACGGCTGGGATTACTGAGTTATTATACTTGTTCTTGCAAGAATGTAAGTACAAACAATAAGGGTAGACAAAAATTCCCAAGTCAGGGAAAGCCTCCAAAAGCTCACAATAAAATCCAGAAATTCTTGGAATTTAAGTGGAGAAATCCCAGAATATTTGTCCCCATGGAGAGATAAATAATAAATAGTTTTGAAATGCATAAAATACCATGGTGGAGCTTCTTTGGAATAGGTTTTGTTTTAGGGAATGGCTCAATCTCACTATTCAGTCCAAACAGGTCTTGCACAAAAGACAGAAACTGAACCTGTAGTGAAATAGCATTGGGGTCTTCACAGACTACAGAGCTGTTGGAATCCTTATAATGACCTTGTTCTCAGTCATCAAGAGCCATGAAATATCATTCTAAGAGTGTGAGACCACATTAGGTGTAAAGAAAAGGCTATCATGATTTATGAGGTCTCAGATGAACACACACTTCTTATTCCTCATTCAGAGAAGGGAGAGATGTTTGGAGAGGCCTAGAATTCCAGGGATGAGGTGGGTGTGGGTAGGTCATGCAGGTCAGGATTTATGAGAAACATGTATGCTGATTTAATCCCAAAATTTATTGCACAAAGGGCAACTGGAAATTAGCAGAGGTCTCGGTCTAGACAGAGGTAACCTATTATTTTTCTATCAAAAAGTATCTTGACTATTTGTCGCCTCAGTTACAGACAGGGGTCATGACCTTGTCCCAGGAGCCTCTTCTGACTCCATTCAAAGGGGAGGAGTATTGCTCAGCTTGACCCTTCTGTAACATGAGCCCCATTTCTGGCCCGATCAACAAGTCACAACACCAGCGTCTCCAAAACCGTAACTACTCTTGTCCAGGTGTCTTTTTAAAAAAGAATCCAGGCGGCAGTCAATTATTCATATTAAGGGGATGTGTAGGGTGGGAATCATATGACTGAAACCCACAGCTATATTAGTTTGCTGGGGCTGCCACAATAAAATACTACAGACTGAGTGGCTTACACAACCAATTAATTTTCTCACAGTTCTGGAGTCCAGAAATCCGAGTTTGCGATATCAGCAGCTTGGTTTCTTATGAGACCTCTCTCCCTGGCTTGCAGATGACTGCCTTCTTGCTGTGTCCTCACATGGTCTTTTGTATGTGTCTATGTCCAAATTTCTTCTTCTTACAAAGACATCAGTAATACCGGATTAGGGCCCACCCTAAGGACCGCATTCTAACGAAATCACCTCTTTACAGTCCTTAACTCCAACTGAATTACAGTCCTTAACTTCCATTCTGAGGTACTGGGGGTCAGGGCTTCAACATATGGATTTGTGGGGTGGGGGGAGGAGGAAGACAGTGCAGCCCGTAACAACCAGTATTTAGGAGCATCTTTTAAGTCAAATGTTTCTACTTTTTGTTTTCCTGAACTTATTAAAACTATTAATCAGTTGCCATAAATATTTGGTTTGAGGTGGAAATGTCTTATCTGCTCAGTCGGCTGTGAAAAACTAGAATTAGGGTCAGGAAACAGACAGCTGGCTTCTTAAATGTAACCGACTCAAGTAAAAATCACCAAAAACACATATTCATCTTATACTTTTGATGTTCTTTAGTTGCGCTGCAGCTGTCTCTTAAAAAGTATGCAATATAACCAAACTTACATATTGCCTATGTGAACCATAATACATAAACTTGAAGGATTAAGTTTCAAATATATATAAGGCCTCCAGTCAGGTATTTTTATCTCTTTTTAAGTGAAACATGAATTTTAAGGTCATTCCTCTTCTATGGAAAAAATCAATATTTTAATACATAATGGACCTATGAGCATTGAATGTTTTTGCCTTAACAAATGCTGTGCCAATCCTGACACCCTGAGTGATTTATTTCTACTCGATGTGCACAGCTGCAATGGTGAGAACAATAGCACAGAAAATTGCATTGTTCAAGATATTTTGAATATTTCAGGAGACTTTAAGGTTGGAAGCCCCATGCCAGGATTTGTTTCTTAATGTTAAGCTGGAAAAAAAGTGAATATGTCATTATAATATGGCAGTTAATTTGCTGTGACTGAAATCTTCCTGCCATTTGGGTTTCTCAAAAGAGAATACTGAAAATCAGGATCTAATCATTAGATGCTAGCCTCAAGTATCTTTCCTATGGAGTTTTATATTCGTGGGCACAACAAACTGGACAATAAGTGCATAATAGGGACTACCTGTCTCTTATTAGACGCTGAGAACTCTGTATACTGTGCACAGTGAAGGGTTTGTGTCAATAAAATTTCCATTAGTTTTGAGGTTCATAAACACCGTTCCTTAAAAGCATGTGTTGGCTCACAAACTATATGTATAAGGTGAGATATCTTCCATCACAAGAAACCTCTACAACACATTGGTTTTCCTTAAGGTACTTACCACCTTATACACTTACGTCTTCTAGTGTAGTTTTTAGGTACATGTCTTGCTTCTCCTCCTTGCTTAGCATAACTCACCAAGGCAGAGATTTCTTATTCATCTCACCATGCTAGCCCAGGGCATTACGATGCATCCCCAACACAGCACTGTGTGCTCTTCCCACTGTAGCAATTAACTGTTTCACAATTCCCTATTTAAATACCCATCTCTTCTACTGTACTACAAACTCTTGAGGACAGACTTGTTCACTCTTGCGTAGTGCCTACTATGGGGTAACAAACAGTGAAAGCCAGCATTTGTTAAGCATTTACTGCTAAATGCTTTTTCCTTGACAACTTGGAGAAAAGATTTGTTATTATTCTCAACTTACAAAGAAGGAAAGTTTAGGGTTAAAATTTACCCAAGGATATATAGCTAGTAGAGTCAGAACGAACATTGAAAACCAAGTATGTCTGACGCCAAAGATTGTGTTCTTAATTAAGGATGAGGCTAAATGCCAACAGATAAGAGGGCCGGGGGTTGAAGGAATTTTAAATTGGCAATTTAGATTTAACAGCCTATCACACAAGTATTCTAAACTTGGTACTCCAACCAATTCATTTCAGTTCATAAATACAGACTAAAGTCTCACTTTAACACTTAACAGCTTGTTTTTCTCTTAAAATAGAAATGATTTTCCCAATTTTCTGACATAGTAATGATTTGCAAAGATTTTTTAGTTAAAATAATTCATAAAACAACTCGTGATAATTCTATCAGCTGATGATAGCTACTATGTGTTAAGCCCCTACTGTACAGCATCCTATACCTGTTTTGTTATATGCATGACTCTTTAAATTACTTGTTTAATGTTTGTCTTCGAGGATAGAGACCATGTGTTTCTCATTTCCCTCTATTTCCCTCTCCTTTTCCCCCCATCCAGCATGGTGAGATTAGTAGATGATCAATAATTATTTGCTGAAAGCAACTGCCAGGCATTTAAATGTATTTCAGCATTTGACATTCACAACAATGTGAGGGCATTATTGTAGATAATTTAAATAACTTACACCGTAAATGCCCATAGTAAATGCCAGAGCTAGCCTCACCTCTATCTGTTTCATCCTACAGCTCACTCATTCTGCTGGAGCACATTGCCTCTTACTTGTGTAAGGTCTTCCCCTATGGTGCCTTTTAGATATAGAATTACATTGCTCTATGAGTGTATACAGCATATAGTATCACAATACTAGTTGCATACTATTATCTTATTCCTCAGTTGATGAAAATTGCTATGGGGCAGCACTGTTTTTGAATAGCATATTGCTGGAGCTACATTCCCTAAGGCTACCTTTGTTGACTTGTCTTTGAGAATCATCAATACTTTTAGAAGTTACTGACTATAAGTAATTCTGTTTTGCCACTGTTGCTAACAAAATATTTGTTTTACCAGTTAATTCCTTCCAAGTTATATCTTATTAGATGGCAAGCAAGTAGAAGAAAAAGAAAAAGGAAGTGATGGATAACTAGGATCTGATTTTTTTGGACTACTTAAGCAAAGCAATAACCCTATTTTACCACATATCAGGATTTTTATAGAAATTTCCGGGAAGAAGGAAACTACAGAATCCAAGACAAAAGATGATGGCCCCAAATGGGCCAAAACACTAAAGCCAAACTGGGGCTGCTCTGATGCCTCTTGCTTGCTCTGAGACGGTGCTGACCTCTCTGACTGAACGGCATCTGGATAAGGCTGTGGTAGGGCTGACTGCACCTCCCTCCTGTCCCATACGTAGCAGCTGTCACCCAAATTCTCAGCAAAAGCTTTGCTGAGCTGATTTTTAACAGCACACCCCCTGACACGTGGAGAAATCTAAGTAAATAAACAGTAAGTTAAAGGTAATACTGTCTTTTGCTTCTTAAACATCGACAGGTTTTTCTGGAAGCATAAAAAAGAACCACGGAAGCTGGAAGAGATCTGGGGACAGATTTCCCTCTGTCTACAGTCAGTCCCAGCTAAAACAAGCTTGGCTAAAGGGGAGACTTTGAAGCAACAGTAATGGAGCTGAATGAAGGAAACATTTCCTTATGCTTCTAACAGGGAAATCAGACTTAGGTTGAGGAATGCAGCCCATAGGAAATAGATTGTCACATATACAGCCTTTAGGAAACAGCAACTAACTCTCTCTGCTGTATGATGATGATTGTCTGAGGTTCAATTATTGGCTTATTTTAGGAAGAGATAGTAGAAAGAAAATGTCTCACATTTTTTTTTCTCCAAGCAAAAAGCAATTATTTATGCTTACACTGACCTTTTTTCCCCTATCACCTCAATGGGATAATAATAATTTTTTCTTGGAATCTATGTTCTGTATTTCATTTGCTCTTACTGTTTAGCTTTAAGTTGAGAGTTTCCAAATTTCTATCTGCAGCCCTGACCATTCTGCTAAGGTTCAGATTTCTATTTTTAACACACTAATTGACTCGTCCATCAATATATTCCACTTGATAAACTTATCAAGTCCAACACTGAATTCCCCATCAGCCACCCAAACCAGTTCCTCCTCCTGACTTGCCCACTTTTGTTAACTTTACCACCAAAATGAATCAGGCTGACAACCTGGGCCTCATCTTTTACTCATCTTTCCTTTTCAGCCTGGCATCCAATCAGTTCCCAAGACTCTGTTCTACTTCCATCAGGGCTCTACTTTCTGAGCTGGTGACACTGGGTAAGTCATTTAACCTCTTTGGGCCTCAGATTCCTAACCTGTAAAAAGAGAATACTACTACTAACTAGCCCATTGGATTAGCTCCTTCTTCCAAGCAGTAACTGCTAAAGTCAGTTATACATGTATAATATGTACTGCACTGCTTGGAATAAAGAAAAGAGCTTACTAATTTTCTTTTTCCCTTTTGCAATCCTCTCCCTAAATCTGACCCTGCTATTTCTCGACTATATTAATTCAGTGTTTCCTAACTGGTCTGCTTGCCTTTTACTTCTCCATATTCAGATCAGTCCTACATTTTACAGATGAATATAGCCCACATTATGTCACATCCCTATTAGGTAATCTTTCATTAATTCATAGTGCCTGAGGATACAGCCTAAGCTACTTTACCTGGTAATAAAGACACCAAAAAGAACAGGCAAACTTCTCTGTATTCCTAAAATGCTTTGAAAGAATTAATTTTTGGTCATTTTATTTTCACTCACCCCACTTTCGAACTTATTAGCAGAAAAATAATTTGTTGTTTCCTACTGGAGATGATAGCTAGGAAATTGTCCAGTATATTTATTTGGCTTTTTGGTTTTCATTTCCCTTTCATCCAAAAACTTTTCTCCTTTCCTGGGTTTAATGAAAGAAATGCAAATCTGAAGCTTTGGCTATGAGCCACAACTAATTTTGAAATTATTCATAACAAAAAATAAATAAAATTAAAATAAACAAATTTATTAAAAAATAGATTAAATCTTTTAAAAATGTCATGGAAATAAATTTGAAAAGTGAGAGAAAATTTTTAATTATCTAGAAAAAAACAAATTATCAAAATGGACTGAAGAGGATCAAAAAATCTGAGTAGACTGATAACCATTAAATAAATGCATTAGGGGCTTCCCTGGTGGCGCAGTGGTTGAGAGTCCGCCTGCCGGTGCAGGGAGCGCGGGTTCGTGCCCCGGTCCGGGAGGATCCCGCGTGCCGCGGAGCGGCTGGGCCCGTGAGCCCTGGCCGCTGAGCCTGCGCGTCCGGAGCCTGTGCTCTGCAACGGGAGAGGCCACAACAGTGAGAAGCCCGCATACCGCAAAAAAAAAACAACAACAACAACAAAAACTAAATGCATTAGTATAGATATCTTACTCCAACCCATATTTCAGACAGCTTTATAAGCTAGTTTTGCCAAATCTCCAATGGATATAATTTATTTATGAAAACCATTCTAGAAATGGTAGAAGAGGAGAAACTACCCAATTTATGAGGCTGGTGTAACCTTGAAACAAAATCGGGTGAGTACTGTGTAAGTAAAGATTATTACAGGCCGACTTCAGGTATAAACACAGAAAATATCCTGGATAAATTAGAAGGAAGTTGAATTGAGTAATGCGCTAAGAATTCATTATGAACAGGAATGGTTTATTCATGTTATGTTCGGATGGTAAACATTAGTATGTATTTTAATGTAATTTGCTATATTAATTAAAGGAGAAAACCCATACGGATCATTTCAATAGATGCAGAATAAGCACTCAATAAAGTCCAACATCTAAATGTTAAAAAATAAAACAAGATGCTGCTTTCACTCTTGTCCCAGTCACCATTCTATTCTCAACCTGTAGCTAATGTGTTTAGTATAGAAGTCATTAAGATGATGTCATTCCCTTGCTCAGAACCCTTCAATTATTTCTTATTACATTTAGCAAAAATCCTCAAGATTCTTGCTGTGACCCAAGAGGCCCTGCAGGGTGTTGCCTCTGTCTACCTTTCCACCCTCACTTTATGCTAATATGCTCTCACCTCAGGACATTGGCACTTGTGATCTCCTCTGCCTAGAATGTTCTTTCTTATGGTATCTACATGATTTGCTCCCTACTTTCATTCAGGTCTCAAATGTTCAAATGCTACCTCTTCAAAGAGGACTTTCAGGACATCTTATATGAGTTAACTATTCCCCCCCCCACCCCGCCCCAACCTCCCCAATCCTTTTCCTTATGCAGCTTTGGGTTTTTTGGGAGGGAGGGGATAACATTTATTGCTACATGATATTCTATTAGATGTTTATTTGTTCTCTCTCTCTTTCTTCCTTTCATAAGCTCCACAAGGATGGGTAACTTCCTCCTCTCCACCCCTCAACTGTTTTATCCTAATGTACTCAGAACCGTATCTGATACCTGGTAGGGTCCCAATAAATATTTACTGAATGAATGACAGATGCATGAATAATCTACTTCTAGGGTTAGTTTTTGTGAAGACTGAATAAGATAATACACAGTAAGTGTTCAAAGAAAGTTGCTTTTATAAAAAGACTAAGACTATAAGGAGTTTAAAAATATTCCGCAGGGCCAGTCCTATATTTATATTGCACATGTACATAATACTCTATACCATAGAAGACTTATCATTAAATTTTCAAGACATCTTTATAAAGGAGTTAACATATTTTGATTTTTCTCCAATCCATTAAATTGAAACAAAATGTTAAATCTTATGAACCTATTTCTTCGAAATAAAATGTTACGTCTTATGATGAAGAGTATAATATCAGGATAAAAAATAAGCCACTGGTGTAATAAATAATTATATTAGTATTTTTTAACCATTAGAAAATCATGGTCCTGAATTTTTAAATTATCCTAGATATAACGAATCTCAGGATAGACTTTCTTCTCATTTTTCGATCACAATTTATCATAAGGTATTTTATTAGGCTTATGAGGCTATACAAATACATTTTGATCCCTCAAGGCATTTATAATCTAAAAGGGAAGATATGCCATTATAGTGTGGGGTAGAAAACTATATATACCCTAAGTGGTTAGAGATAAAATGCTCTGGTTCACACTGGATAGAGACATTTCCTGTTGGAAGGATGGCATGGGTGTGTCACTATAGTCACTTGCAAGAGGAATCAACTGGAGTTAATATATGACAAGTAACTATGGAATACCAGGGAAGGAATCACTATAGTGCAGTAAGAACCACCCTGCCCAACCTCTCTGAAATCCCTGGTAAAGGAGTTCAAACAAGTGGGACTAGGAAACATGGGGGCTGCCCAAGGATGCTAGGACATAGGCATGGAGCTTTCTGAGTAACTAGAGTAAATCAAAATTCATAGGTGACAATCCCGTGCAAGTTTGCAGCTTAATGATTTCACAGAACACATACAAACAGAAGTTTAAGAATTTTAAATGAAGTTCATGCATAATCACAGAGAGTGATTCTGCAAGTAGATGTGCTCTGGCTATAGACTTTATCATTATTAATGAATATTTCATTTGATTAAATGACTTCTTAAAGGGCACTACAGAAGTCGGCAACAGAGCCAAAATTAGAAAGAACTCTGGGTTCATAGTCCAACGTTTAGACTTATGTTTTGGTCATGAGACTTCTTTGCAAACAGTGCTACTAATGAAGTTGAATTATTTTCCAAACTTTAAAACAAGCCATCTTAGATAGACTCAGACCATGATAATAACAGCTACCATTTACTAACAGGCTCTATTAAGCACTATGCAAATAATATTTTTAACTCTTACAACAGTGCAAAGTAGGCATTGATCGTTTTTTGGCTTAGAACCTAACCTACTAGGTCTGTAGGCTGTATGGTGGCAGGGGCCGTGCTGTCCACCTAGATCTACTCACACCTGGGTTGGCTTCCAACACAGCCTTCTCTCCTTGTATTCTAAGCAAGGAAAACGAGCAGTGCTCTTTCATGTTACTCTCAGCCAGAAAAGACAGGGGATGCCCATTGGTACTGACAGTTAGAACTAACATTTATCGGGTGTCTGCCATGTGTCAATGTTGTTCCAAGGATTTATGCATTTAATCTTTACAGGAACTTCGTGTGGTAGGTGTTAATATTTTCTCCCCCTTTCACATGAGAACACTGAAGTACAGAGAGGTCTAGTAACTGGACCAAGATCATATATCTGGTAAGGTAGAGTACACTTTAATCCAATAGCCTGGTTCTAGAGACTGGGCTATGAATCACTCTGCTCTCCTTCTCTTGGCAAAAGAAATTTAGGTGAAGGCAATAAGACTCCTCTAGAATAAATCATTATTAAGGAGCCCAGATGCTTCTTAACCTGACAATTCAGTGCCTGATGAATGTAGAAGTTTTACTTCCCATTCCTTCCTTTCCTCTCCCTTCCCTCCCTTTCCATCTTTTCCCTTTTCTTTCCTTTTCTGCATTGTTTAATGTCTTCCTCAAATTTAACAATTATGTATAAATAACATACCAATACTTCCGTGTACATATTCATTATTACAAATTACCTACACAGTTAATGTTCCCTCTACCTCCCCTCTCATTCTAATGTAACTTGCTTTTTGCAAGAGTCCTAGCCCACCTGGGAGCTCTTTCCATGTAGTATATTAATTTTCCTCATTCCTTTTAATTATTGTGCATATCCAAATATAGATATACCATAATTTATTCAAATATATATAATTTTATATATAATTATATACATTTATATAAATTTATTTGTATACTTATATAGATAATTTTATATTATATAAAATATAAAATTTTAACATAGTAAATATATTTCATTATATATTTATTTACTTATTTAACATATCTTATATATTATTTTTAGATTACATACTTGTTACTTCAGAGAATGCGGAAATAAACATACTTGCAAAACTTTGTGTATGTGTATGAATTGTTCTTTGGAATAGATACTTGGGAGTAGAACTGCTGGGTCCAAGAAGGCAACTGCAAATTTTAATTGAAACCACTAATTACCCACCAAATAGGCAGTAGCAATTTAAAGCATATCAATTATATCTGAATGCTTATTTCCCCATATGCCAATATTTGATATCTATTTTTTAATTTTCCTCCTATGATGACCAATAATACACAATCTTCACATGATTTTATCAAGCTGAATATCTTTTCAGATGCTATTGGCTATTTCTTTTTCTATTTTTGCATCATTTCTTTGTATCTTTTTCCTATTCTCTGTTAGTTTGTATACTTTCTTACTCATAGACTCATATTTTCTAGGTATTAAATGTGTATTTATTAATACACTGGCAACATTTCTCCCTATCAGTTGCTGGTCTTTTAATTTTTTCAGCTTTATTGAGGTATACATGGCAACTAAAATCACAAAATATTTAAAATGTATTTTAATTTTGCATATACTTAAACACACTTTTCTTATTTTTTGTACGGAATTTTTCATAGGGTCAAATCTGATATTTTCTTTTAAAATGTTGGGGTTGTTTGTTGCTTAGAAGAACCTTCACTATCCCCAATCATTTTTTAGAAATTCCAATATTTTCTTCAATATTTTTATAATTCAGTTTCTTTCCCCATTTATTGATAGATTTTTTCCCCCCTTTTTTAGTGAGGTCAAGAACAGTCTCATGTAGCCCTTATAGTCTGTTAGAAACCAATGCGAACACTCCCTTCCTGACCTTGGCACTTAGAAGTACAGTACGTGGTGGAGCTAAGGATCTTATGTGCTCATGGGAGCCCCTCTTCTGCTGCAGGCACAGATTTTCGTTCTTCTAAAATCAGCAAGTAAAATATAGCGATATGTGGATTGGCTTTTCTCATGTTATTTGAACATTGCCAATGACAGCTCTCTGGAAGTGGCCAGAAATACTTTCCTGTAGAAATTGTTCTCTTTTGATCTGGGAGCCGTGGGAAGGATCACATCTCAGGGCAGCTGTCACGGTTAAATTGACCTGAGGATGTTCATGGAAAGGACCCAATTAATAAGTTCAAGGGGAAAATGGGCCCAGGTCCCTATGCTGGTGGATGTATCACACAGACAGTTAGCACTGGAAGGAATTTTCCACATCTTGTTCAACGTCTATAATTCTATGTCTGTATATCTATAATCAAAAATGAGGAAAGCAAGGTAAGAAAGTATCATTTGTCTAAGGTCACTCAGAGAGAAGGACAATGAGTAAACTAATATTGTACAGAAGACATGAAAAACAGACAGCTTTGTTAGTAACAAGCTCCGTGGCTTGCTGTGCTGACTTTTCAGCATTTCTGATGTTTGTAAAATATTCCAACCTTTGAGGCTGTTTAGAAACTCATCCCAAAATATGAAAATAAATATAACCTTGTAAATGTCCCCTCTGACTCATTCTGTGATAGAAAAGTCCTAATTTTCCCTAAACCCTAAGGGACCACAGACCTCTGAGGTTTTCCCTTACATTAAAACTGTATATTGCTTTTCCTCATTTTCAAAGTACTTTCCCCTGAATGACTGCATTTGATTCTCACTTCAACCTGCCTCAATGAAATAAAATAAATTAAAATACATACATACATACATAACATGCCTCTGGTTTTTAGTATCACTAGAACATACTACGATCATCACATAGTACTGCTTTTTCACCATCCCAACCTTAGACTTTTAATGATGCATTTTCTTTCTTGTGGCACTGTTAGCTCTCTCAGTAAAATCCTAAGGCAATGCCTGCCACACTGTAGGACATCAATAAGCTTTAAAAATTTTTGTTTGCCCTTTTGTAGATATGTGTTTAGTTATTTATTTATGAATAGTGATATTTTTACCAAAGTATATACTATAAGAAGTTACCTTGAACCTCATCCCTGACCACCCAGTTCTCCTCCCACAGGGCTAATCCCAGGCCAGCACCTAGCAGTTGATTTAGAACTAGTGTGTATCTGGCTGTTTCCCAGCCCCCCGATCCAGAAAACTGTCAGCCTCTCTGCACCTGGAAGCCCCATTCTGGCCTTTGGGAGCTATGTTTAAATGAGCGTTTCTCACACGTAAAAAAAAAAAAAAAAATCACAACCCACAATAAGAACCATATTTAAATAACACACACATTTTGGGAAACTACTTACTACTGCTATATGATATACCCTAATATTTTCGGTTCTGTTCCATTTTTTAACAACCCACTAAACGTGCACATATACATTTTATCTCCCCGACTTAATTTGATTGAAGAATATTTCTTATTTTTCTTGCTGTAAAAGTTAGAGGCTTTGGTCACCAGGTGACTGAATGTTCAAGTTTGCCGGAGCTCCCCGCGCCATCTTGCTCCCACCTCTCCATCAAGATAAAGGAATTTAAACAAAAGGGCAAGACCACAGGGGCTAAGAGGAGAAACTAGCAGCTGCATTCTGAAAGCTGGACAGTAGACTGGCAAACGATAACAGATTTAACTGAGGCCTTTCCCTGGGAAAAGAAAGCCTAAAGGTGTCCGGCTGCAGAACCTCAGAGAGACTAGGGAGATGGAGGTCCTAGCTCCCCGTGAAAGAAGCTGCGTTCACCAAGAGGGCGTGACTTTTCCATCCGGTAATTTTCTACGCTGGTCGGGGGAGGGGCGTGGAGTGGATCAGACTTTTAGATGCAGATGTTCAAAGAACCTGCCTGCCTCGCCCGCCACTTCCGGCTCCCGCCTCGGTCACAGTCCACGTTGCCTGGCGCTCCGTTCCTCCCCAGCCTCGAGCCTTCCTCCGCGCATTCTGACTACCGCTTCCTCTGCCGAGCTCCCTCAGCAACCCCCTCCAGACACTTTGTCTCTCAGAAGCGGGTAGACAGCCCTGTTAGCTAATGGTTCTTCTTCTTCCGCTTGGTGCTTTAGGAAAAAAAGCCTTTGTTATTATTATCAGTTTTTCCTTCAACGAGGGTTTATAAAGGAGATCAGGTAAGATCATGCGCTCATACTGAATAGGAACTCGCCGATAAATGTTTGGCTGGTTAATATCTGTACATCCACATGAATATAGATAATGCAACATAGGTAATATGCAAGTTACACAGCACAACAGTAACCCACTCCCTGACCTGGGACAACGCCAATGAAGCTTCCTGATGCCCCTCCTCAATTGCATCTCCCTCCTTCATCCCAGAGGAAATGGCTCTCCTAGATTGTGTGTTTACTGTGCTTTTGCTCTCTTTTATGGCTTTCTCACATCTGTATATATTATTTTGCTAGTTTTATGAACATTGGATTGCATATAATCTCGAGACAATTTTTCATTTACCATTTTGTTTCTAAAATCATCTCTGTTGACGTGAGTACCTGTATTCTTTTATTTTCACTGCCGTGTAGTGTGAATATCCTGCCATTTATTTATTCATTTCCCTGATAGTGGATCATTCCAACCGTTTCTTTTTCTCTTTTCTTTATGTTTTTATTCATGAACAATGCTTCTATGCATATTTTTCTACATGCTTTTTGATACAGATAAGCAAGAATTTCTCTGGCTTAGGAATGGAATTACCGAGTTGTAAGACATGCACATGTCCAGCTTTACAAGATAATGCTAAATTGTTTTCCAAAGATCTTTTGCCACTTTACACTTCTAAAAACAATGAGTTCTCATTTTTGCACATTCTTGATAAAAATTTGCATTGTGAGACTGTAAACTTTTTTCCTATTCTCCTGGGAATAAAATGATTTCCCATTGTGGTATGAATTGTTTAACATTACATTCTGTATTGTGTATTGTATAATACAGAAAAGCACACAGAACATAAGAGTACAGATAAATGTTCACAAAATGAACCCGCAGATCAAGAAACATAGAGTATCACAAGCACCCCAGTGACCCCCCTCCGTACGTTCCTTTCGACTCACTCTGCCTCTAAACAACCACTATCCCAACTTCTAACAGCGCTGACTAATTTATGTATGTACGTCTTTGTGTGTGTCTGGCTGCATGCCTCAGTGTTATGATTCTTGAGATTCGTGCATACTGTGCATATGGTCTTAATTTTGAATTCCCAGCAAGGTCACTGTAACTCTACCCTGTCCTCTCTTTTTGTTCTATGACTCAACACATTTGGGACGCAGAGGTTTAGAATTGCTGCCCTAAGCAGCTGAGAGATCTAAGTTCTGTTGTCCTGTCCAGAGGGAAAAAACACAGAGTGGGAGAGGAGAGATGGATCAAAAGACATTAGAGGCCAGAAAGACAATGGACCAGAGTAAGAAGGAACAGGGCAAAAAGTCCTAGAATAACTTCTATCAATGGTCAGCGAGCCTCTAAGTCTCCTGGCCATGTTGGTGGTCAGCTTGCTCTAAGTAGACTTTAGTAGGCTTACATTCATTCACTATGTGAGGCGCTGAGGATTGAATGGTACACAGACCTTGCCCTCAAGAAACTCAGAATGCGAAAGAGAACTGATACATAGACAAACAAGTAATTGCAATATAAAGTGATAGGAACTATGCTGGGAAGGGTAGTACCTAGAGGGAATTATGAAAGAGATGACCCTGCTTGAGAGGGAGGGGTTCAGGAAACAGCCCTTTTGTTTTATCCAACAAAGAGCACTTTGCCTTAGTTTTGAAAGGATAAGCAGGAGTTTGCTAGGTAAACAGAAGTATAAATACAGAAGAGTTTCCAGACACAGAAAATAACGTGCAAAGGAATGAGATCTGAGGAAGCACAGTTTAATTATGGGACCTGAAAGTCTTTCACTAAATACACAGCAGAGTATGTATGTAGGCATTGCATGTTGAAGACTTAGGAAGAATTTTGATCATGAAGCCCCTTGTATGCCATGGTAAGAAATTAGGACTTATCTACTAAACCACTAAAGTATTTTGTATAGGGAAAAACAGTGGATCAGTGTTTTGGAGGGAGCGAGGAGAAGTGATTGGTGAGTAGAAGGTTGGCCAGAGGGTAACTCTAGTCCCATTTGTAGCAAATTTCTTGCTTACTCCATTCTTACTCTGTTCTATTGCCCACCTGCTTCAGACTCTTTACCTAAGTGTCCTTCCCACTGGGTGCTTTTACTAGACAGTAGAAAGTGGCTTCTATGATGTGGGGAGATGAAGGAAAGGGAATGAATTCAGTTTAAAGCCTCGATGGGAAGGTCAGCCCTAGGATGTAGATTGGACTGCTGAAGAGGCGTGGAGTCCTCAAGGGTGGCAGCGTGGTGAAGAAACTCTTCATTTAAGGATGAGTCAGCACCGTGGGCACTGAGGTCAACTCAATGGTAGAACTGAGTTGAAGAGGAAATACTGTGAGTTTGGTGTGAGAACCCTTGATGAATGTAAGGGATTGATCAGCAGGAAATTGACAGTGGCACGACAGCAGACATAACCTATAAGCACAAGCTTGAAGGAAGATGGCTTTCTGCAGAAAGGGGGAGAAAGGATCTGGAAGTGACACTGGGTGGCTAAGAGAAAGACAGCATTGTTCTGAGTCCCATGGCCATGGTGTATGGGAGGATGGCTTGTCTCCATAGAAGAGGGTTCAACGAGAGTAATTTCACTGTGGGAAAGCCAGGTCCCATTAAGGGAAAGAGAGAAGAAAAATGGAAGAAGATATTTTAAAAAAACAACTATTTATTCTTTTTCTTCATTAAGATGGTTAATTTTGTGTGTCAACTTGGAGAGTGTTTTTGGTTGAGACTGACATTTAAATTGGTGAACTATGAATAAGCAAATTGCCCTCCATGATGGGAATGGGCCTCAACCAATCAGTTAAAAGCTAGAATAGAACAAAAATACCAGCCTCCCCAGGCAAGAGTGAATCCTCCAGCAGAAACCTTTGGATGTCCTGAACCACTGGCTCTCCTGGGTCTCCTGCCTGTCAGCCCAGACTACAGATTTTGGACCGGTCGGCCTCCATCATGGCATGAGCCAATTCCTTATAATAAATCTCTATCTACACATCCTATCGGTTCTCCTTCTCTGGGGAACTCTGACTAACACATTTATCTTTCAGATTTTTCCTGTATAGTATTTCACACCACATCAAGCTATGGAGAGATTGGGGACTTAGGAGAGTTTGTTTACAAAGCAGCAAAGGTTCCAGAGGGCAGAAGGCAAAAATTTTAGAGGGAAAACAACTGTGGGTGGTCAATTACGTCTTTGGAATAAGTGACGACGCATGGAGACTAGGAAGTTTGTGTGACGAGAAGCCCCATGATATCTAACTAAATTACTGATCTTCACACTAGAAATTGCAAACCCCAGGAGAGCTTGGAAAAATTCCAAAGCTGTGCAATCGAGATGCTGCTTGCAGCCTCTTCTGATGCATGTCAGGAAGCAACTCCTGTCTGCCTTTTTAGGTCACTTCCAGAAGCCATGGGGCTGAGACCTACTCTCTCAGCAAAGGGACTGTGGTGCATCAGGGCCTAGGTCTTCAAAGACCTTTGACTCCTCCTTTTCTTCTCTGAACAGCTAGTTCAGATGTGTTAATCTCTGTGGCATTGTGGAAGAGAAGGTTCTTCTTCACGCTTCCTAAACATAACACTCCAGTGGTGTGCATCCCTGCTTAAATCTCTCAGGGAGAGGAAGCCACCTTGTGGTGTCCATATCTTACAGCCACAGGAGACAACTGCCCCTTTCCTCAGTTGGTCTGCAGCAAGGCTGTGTCTACCATCTCCTCTTCCATCAGAACTCAGCTACCTGGAAAACATGGCTCACTGTGACCATCCACCGGCACACTGGTGATTAGATGACTTGTCTTTAGGATGCCTAAAGGACTCTGCTACCCCCTGATTTTTCCTGCATAGTCTATCACAGCGTCTGAAATTTCCACCATTAGTAGTCACTTTTCAGTGACAGCAAGAAAAACTCCTTCTTGGTCTCTATTCCCCAAGCCTATAATATCAGGAGGGGAGCCATGAATTAGGGATGATGTTTGATTACACCTAATTATCTTCTTTTCTCCTTAGGCCCATTCAGACACAAATCAAACTTATTATTTGCCTCAGTTGCTCTGTTTTCTTTTTGATAAAAAGTTTAGTAATGCTTAGTAATAAAGATGATGTTTTATCTAGGTGTCTCTGGTATTAACAAGTTGTCTATTATTCACATTCTTATAACGACATATTTTATCAATAATACTTCTCAAATATGCAAGTGTAGAGCACCATCAGCAATATTATATAAAACCTTCTCTATACAAGGATAATGCAGTTCATATATCCCAACGGGACTTAACTTTTTTTTTTGGCGGGGGGAACTTACGTTTTAAGAAGCCTCCTATGAACACCTTCCCATGTACACATGCCATTGCTCATGTCATCATCATTATCACCTCAGTGCCCTTCCTGTTGCTTTGATGCTGGGCCATCATCTTCAGGGCCAAGAAGTGCAGGTTACTATTAAAATGCAAAAGGTGAATAATCAAGTCATTATCAATTACTAAAACCTTAGAAGTAATTAGGCTTATCAAATTTGATCAGGAAGCAGTCAGGAGTTGAGGGACTAGGACCCAAGAATGGTGAGTACACTTTGCTGAGGAATGGAATAAAAGGAGAGCGAAAAGACTTCATGCCTGGAGTTCTTCCAGTGGGGATGGATGTGGTGATGCCTTACAGGAAGGCCTCTCTGGAGCCAGAGCTACGTGAACACCCAAGTGTAAGTGGGGTTTCCGTTTGGCAAGCGGGCCACTTGCACTGGAAGAGATAGAGCTAGACCTGGAGCTGGGAAAAATGAGAGTCATCTTCTTCCCTGTTCTGCCTGGAACCAGAAGCTTCATTAACTTAAACGAAGTTTTGCTGTCTGGGGCAGGGAAGAGGACAGCAAGAAGAGTCAATATAGGCACTATGGTTGAACACAGAAAATATGCACTGTTTTTAAAGGTTTGAGTTGGAGGTTTCTGAGACAGAGTAGAATAGAAATTGAGAAATAAAAATAAAGTGGTAGAAAGGAAGGAGACAGACATAATAATGCTAATGGTTAGGGGTACTGTGAATGGGGGCCCAGGTGGTGGTGGGGAGAGAGAGAGATTCATCACCACAGGCCTAAAGACTTCAGATAAAATCCCAGCAGCTCAGAAGCTTCTCAGGTATATACACAAAATGGAAGTCTTAGAAAAGATACGTTTATCTGAATGGAAGACCAGAATTGACATGGTGGTCATTTGACTAAATGAGAGCACTGCAGGGTATTTTGTGGTGTATCGGCCCAGCAAGAAAATAAACATCGATCTATCTGATGTTCCCTTTTCTGACTCATCTAGGTCTCTGATAAGACATCTCTTCATGGAAAAATAACCTCATGGCTAAGAGTGCATCTCAAAAACATTTTCCTAACTTCATATAATTTCTAAGTGAATTTCCCCAATCTATACACGTAAAGAATAAGAGGGATGGGAATAAACTACTTTGATCTGCTGCATTTAATGGTGATTCAATTGATTCTACCATCTCTGACTTAGTGCATATATTTCTTTGGTTTTATGTACCCCCAGCACCATCCCTTTTAGCACTAATAAAAATTTTAGAATAGTTCAGGAAGGTATTCTATTCCTTGTAATTTGGAGCCATGAACACTAATTACAGCTATTATATTGCATATATTATTTTCATGCAATGATACAAATGATTATCTTTTATAGAACATTCCTTTGACTTAGACAGCCAAAGCACTGAATTAGCTGAATTAAACATGCATGCAAAGATCTAACCAAAAGGAGACTCTGGAAGGGTTTATACTAGAAAAGGATTAACCCTCAACCCCACTCCACAAAAAGCGTGGTAAATGTGCCCATCAAAAGTCGGCATAACCAGTTTAATGCAGTTGGGAAATAGCTTAGACTTAGTATCATAGAGAATCCATAAACTAGAGGAAAAAATAACTTAGAAAGTTAGAAAGAAGTTGGGAGGTGATCTGGCACAGCTGCCTGGCTTTATGAAGATAAGGTATTAATATTCATACTTGGCAGATCAGGTGACTGAGGTCTGAGCCCACACAGCTAGTTAATGGCCAAGAATGAATTCAACCCTATGTTCTCATCTTTAGTACATGTTATCTAGAGTTAATAAAAATTTTTTTAAATTTATGATATTTTAGAAAAGCAGAGCCAAAGCCTCAATATATTAAATGAGAGAGTTCAGAGGGGAGATTCAGGGAAAAAAAAAATACTAACTCTTATCGAAAGCATAACATAGGAATGTATGGCTATATGACCTAGCATAGGAGACCCTGGGGAAAGAAAAGTTTTCTTCAATTATGGTGTAGGAAGAGGAGGTAGAAAATATTTAAAAACTCAGCTTTCCACGATCTGTGTTCATCTTTCAAATTCTTCTTCTATATTATTTCACCTAACCACAAATACTTTCACAGCACAACAGAGCTCTTCGCTAAGAGATCAAACAATTTGGCATTGTTTTTCTCTATTACAACCACATTGCCACTGAAAGTTTCCCCAGGCTGTCGAGAGAAAGTATGTTTCCCTCTTTCCATATGGCACAAATATATTTAATCCACATCCTACTATTTATTATATGTTTTAAGATATAATTGATGTTCAATAGGATGAAAGAATTATGAACAAAATGACATATCTCTTTCCTGTTATACTGTGATAGATCACATTTCTTCTTTGCTTAAAAAATTTTTAATATATTAATCAAAACAGATGGGATAATTTTCTACTTTGTTTTAGGATGAATCTCATATTTCACTTTTCCTTTGGGAAGCTTGAAAACTGAAATATGCTTTGGATAAACTTCGTAAGACTTACTATGGAGAGGACAAATTAAATTAATGTATAAGACTTTTAATAAATTAATTTTTATTGAAATATAGTTGATTCATGATATTATATTAGTGTCAGGTGTACAGCATACTGAATCAGTATTTTTGCAGATTATACTCCATTATAAGTTACTACAAGATAATGGCTATCATCCCCTGTGCTCTACAGTATATCCTTGTTGCTTATCTATTGTATACATAGTAGTTTGTATCTGTCAATCCCATACCCCTAATTTGTCCCTCCCCACCTCCCTCTCCCCTTTGGTAACCACAAGTTTGTTTCCATATCTGTGAATCTGTTTCTATTTTACATACACATTCATTTGTATTATTAGATTCCACATGTGATATCATATAATATTTGTCTTTGTCTATTTCACTAAGCATAATATTTTCTAGGTCCATCCACATTGCTGCAAATGGCAGAATTACATGCTTTTTATGACTGAGTAATACTCCATGTTTTACATATACTACATCTTCTTAATACCATCATCTCTTGATGGCACTTGGGTTCCTGCCATGTCTTGGCTATTGTAAATAGTGCTGCTATGAACATTGGGGTATAGGTATCTTATCAAATTAGTGTTTTTGTTTTTTCTGAATATACACCCAGGAGTCGAATTGCTGGGTCATACAATAGTTCTATTTTTAGTTTTTTGAGGAACTTCCAAATTGTTTTCCATAGTGGCTGCACTAATTTACACTCCCACCAACAGTGTGCAAGTGTTCCCTTTTCTGCACACATTTCCAACATTTGTTATTTGTGGTCTTTTTGATGACAGCCATTCTGACAGGAGTGAGGTTATATCTCATTGTTGTTTTGACTTGCAGATAAAGTACAAATCTTTTATCTTCACAACTTAAAAGGTCTGAACTGACCAAATATTATAAGACTAAGAAGACATGGAATGGTCTTCTGGACAAAAAGAATCAAAATTATAGGACTTGAAGCAACTACAAAGATGATCTCCTTTCCCTTACATAGAATTATAACTGAATGTGAGGCTTTTTGATTTAAATGCAGAAAAATATATGCTACTCTGAGAAAATTTTCTTGCATTTCCAGTTGGAAATGAAGCACCTAAGCAAGTTTTAAGCAGTTGAAGGAAATAAAAAGTGCTCATCAATGGAAATTTTAGTGGACTAATAGAGGATCTCCATGAATAATTTACATAAGCTGCCTATTCAAGATATCTTTGAACCAAGGTGATACGCTAGGTAAAAATTTTCTTCTCCTCAAATGACTCTAATTATTTTAGATTGAATTGAGTACGTTTTGCTTCATGATAGAACATTAAAGAAAACCAGAATCTGATTCTCAACAAAATCTCAGACATGAGTTAATACAGCTTGCATTATTACATTATTTACATTTAAATTCACAAAGCATTTCTTTGAATTTTTATGTCATTTCATTTCAAGGCATTGCTCTTCTTGACAATCTCATCTTGTTAAGGTACGAAGTGTATCATTTCATCCATTGCGTAGGTACAGAGAGTTGAGGCAATTTGCTATAACTAATTCTAGATTATAATGTTCTCTTCTTCCTAACACATCATGTCTTTCTAATAAGGAGGGTTTTTCAAACTGGGGACATGAAGGTCATAGGCTAATCTAATACACACATATAAATAAAAATATACATTCTGGATCTTTTGGGTGACTACTTTATAACTGAACACTCTGATAATGTTTCAGGGCTCAAAATTACCTTGGTGTTTTCATTTATGCTGAGAGAAGGTCAAAAGATTTTAAGGCTTGTTGTAGCAAAAAGGCTTGTGATAGTTGAATCAGAGGCAAGCATACAGAGTCATCACAAGGTCAAAACTGTCAGAGCTATGTCACATCAAGATCCTACATTATAGGAATCTGTATCACATGCATTTTAGGAGCTGATGTACTGGGCAGCTTATAATTAACAGCAAGTAGGGTAGTAAATAAACAATGAGCAAATATTCTCATTGTGATTTCAGCAACAACTGGATCAAATATCAGTGTAATGCAGATTTTACTAACACAACAAAGCTAATTTAAATTGAACTAAAAGGATTTATATAATTTGAGAATAAATTAAAACCGGCATTTGAGGAATCAAGGTTGGCAGGGTAATATATGTGAAGTGATATTATTCTGAGCTAGCCAATGACATATTTAAAGACAATTTTGTCTATTCTACTTTTATGAACAAGTATCTCTGTATTGGTATCATGAAGTTAAAATACAAATATGGATTGAATCTAGAAGTGGCCAAGACAGACAATCTTTCTGTTATTAACTTCAACATTGTTGATTTGTTTTCAGCAAACTACATTTATTACATTAAATTAATCTTTGAAAGTTGATACACTGAATGAGTAGAGCTCTTGAGAAGCAAATCAACTATATTTTGTCTTCCATTGTTCCTTAAAATATATTTGGTGGGGATGAACGTTCCCTTCTGTGAGATGATGCATGAGACCAGGGCTAGCTCCATAGCATATTGTAGTTCATCCACTCAATCAAAATAATAAAATACCATCTGGCCACTTTAAAGTGCAAACACAGTCTTAATTTTGTATTTACAGGGGGCTTCCATGGCTTCTTAGTTCAAGAGGAATTTCTTCTGTTTTGTCAAGAAAAGGCAGTTTCTTTAATAAATGGTGACTACTTTGTGGGAGAGGGAATCTCTCTTCTGCTGGTTGTTTAATATTATTTTGTTTCATTAGGGTCCTTATGCTTGCCTGCTTTCTTCCTCTCTTCACAAAGCTTACAAGGGCCACCACTTGAAGATCCTCCCTTTTCCCTAGAAGTGGAACCTTCCCAAGGGTGCCCTCTGTCATCCTGAACACTTTCAGCCCCTTTCCTTTACCCTCCCCTCCTCCCACCCCCACCCCAGTGGCCAGAACTTTGATCTACAAGACCACACACCAACACAGGGTAATTCTCCTTGAGGGAAGGACTCTCCCTCTGGGTGTGTCCACATTGGTGTTACCCATGTTCCAGCATGACTGCAACCCCAAACCTGCTGCAGTGGCTTCTACGTTCTGCAATCCCTACAATCTTATTCCAGCTGTGGGCTCTAGGACAAAGGCTGCTCGTCTCTGATGTTGAATTCCTCACTTAGGTGTGCAGTACACTGAATAAATCCCTAGTATTTTCTGTCTCGTAATTGGGCAGGAGGCAATGGGTGATTTTGTTTGCTTTCCTTGTTGATCTGTGTGGTTTTTGAAAGTTGTTTAAAAGAGATTAAAATTTATGTGACTGCCATTATCCTGTGGAAACTCAAAGTCTCCAATTATCTTTGAGAAGAAAAATAACCATAATTTAGAAATATCAATTGTTAAGAATGTATGCTTTCTCAAATCATTCCCACACCCTTTTATTTAATCTTCAGAGAAAATTAGTCACTTCAACATGAGTAAATCAAAACAGATGTTTTTATGGGGTTTTTTTTTTTTTTTTTTTTCTGCCTTACGCCGGCCTCTCACTGCTGTGGCCCCTTCCGTTGCGGAACACAGTCTCTGGACGCGCAGGCTCAGCGGCCATGGCTCACGGGCCCAGCCACTCCGCGGCATGTGGGATCTTCCCGGACCGGGGCACGAACCCGTGTCCCCTGCATCGGCAGGCGGACTCTCAACCACTGCGCCACCAGGAAAGCCCTATGGTTATTTTAAAATGATATTTCCTTCACCCTCTGTTTTACACGTACTTTAAAATTTGGATCTAATCTACGAAATGCTGAAAGTAACCTGGTGTTAACTGGTTGTGATACAGTGTTTAATGAATTAGAGGGTCACTCGTTTGGAGAAGATCAGGAAGAGAATTCATGGAGCTTTCTTAATTACTGACTGCCCTTGCACAAAGAAAAGAGATAGAGACCCTCTTAAAAGCATCTTTTCTCCTGGTTGTCTGAGAGATGTAGAAAATCCAAAGACTCCATCAAAAAACTATTAGAACTAATACATGAATTCAGTAAAGTTGCAGGATACGAAATTAATATAATGAAATCTGTTGCATTTCTATACACTAAAACAAACTATCAGAAAGAGGAATGAAGAGAAAAACCCCATTTGCAAAGGCATCAAAAAGAATAAAATACTAAGGAATAAATTTAACCAAGGAGGTGAAAAACCTGTACTCTGAAAACTGTAAGATACTGAAGAAAGAAACTGAAGACAGCACAAATAAATGTAAAGATATACCATGTTCATGATATTAGAAGAATCAATATTATTAAAACGTCCATTCTACCCTAGGCAATCCATAGATTCAATGTAATCCCTATCAAAATGCCAATGTTATTTTTCACAGAACTAGAACAAATAATCCTAAAATGTATATATAAACACAAAAGACCCTGACTCGCCAAAACAATCTTGAGGAAGAAGAACAAAGGTGAAGGTATCACACTCCAAGACTTGATGCTACAAAGCTGTAGTAATCAAAATAGTATGGAATTGGCACAAGAACAGACACATAAAACAATGGAACAGAATAGAGAGTACAGAAATATACCCATGTTCATATGGTCAATTAATCTACAACAAAGTAGGCAAGAATATACTGATACCATACAATGGGGAAAAGACGTCCTCTTTAATAGTGTTGCAAAAACAGGATAGCTACATACACATAGAATGATACTGAACCACTTTCTTACAGCATATACAGAAATAAACTCAAAATGGATCAAAGACTTAAACGTAAGACCTGAAACCATAAAACTCCTAAAAGAAAATAGAGGCAGTATGCTCTCTGACATCGGTCTTGGCAGTACTTTTTTTTTGATCTGTCTACTCAGGTAAGGGTAACAAAAAAAAAAAAAAAAAAAAAAAAAAGGGACTACGTCAAACTAAAAAGCTTTTGGATAGGAAGGAAACCACCACCAAAGTAAAAAGGCAACCTACTGAGAATACATGCAAATGATATATCTGATAAGGGTGTGATATCCAAAATATAAAAAATGTATACAACTCAATATCAAGAAAAAAAAACAGCAAAAAGTGGGGAGAGGACCTGAATATACATTTTTCAGAGAAGACATACAGATAGCCAATAGGCACATGAAAAGGTGCTCAAAATTTCTAATCATCAGGGAAATGTAAATCAAAACCACCATGAGATACCACCTCATAACTGTCAGAATGGCTATTATCAAAAAGAAAAGAAACAGTAAGTGTTGGTGAGGACATGGAGAAAAGGGAACCCTCGTACACTGTTGGTGGGAATGTAAATTGGTGCAGCCACTATGAAAAACAGGATGGAGGTTCCTCAGAAAACTAAAATTAGAACTCCCATACAATCCATCAATTCTACTTCTAGGTATTTATCCAAAAAAAAAGAACATTAATTTGAAATGGTACATGCACCCCAATGTTCATAGTAGCATTATTTACAATAGCCAAGATATGGGAGCAACCTAAGTGTCCACTAATAGATGAATGGATAAAGATGAAGTGATATATATATAACATAAGGTGATATTACTCAGTCATGGAAAAGAATGAAATCTTGCCATTTGTGACAACATGGATGGACCTAGAAGGTATTATGCTAAGTGAAATAAGTCCAACAGAGAAAGACAAATACCATATGATTTCACTTACATGTGGAATCTAAAAGACAAAACAAAAAACCAAACATAATAAAAAGAAAACAGATTTATGGATACAGAAAACAAACTGGTGGTTTCCAGAGGGGTGGGGGTAAGGGGATGGATGAAATAGGTGAAGGGGATTAAGAGGTACAAACTTATAGCTGTAAGGTATTTAAGTCATGGGGATGTAACCCACACTTGCAAGTACAGTCAATAATATTGTAATAATTTTGTATAGTGACAAATGCTAACTGGTCTTAACTGTGGTGATATTGATAATGTATAAGTACCAAATTTCTGTTATACACTTGAAAATAATATAATATTTTATGCTAATTACAACTCAATTAAAAAAGAGGGATGTAGGAGGATTAGAGTCACAGGAGAGGTGATGATAGACATATAGGTATATAGAGAGAGAGACAGAGAGAGAGAGAGAGAGAAGGAGGGAGGGAGACTTGAAGCTGCTATATAACTGGCCCTTGAGAGAGTTGGAGAGAACTGGGCCAGGAGCCAAGAAAGGCAGGTGGCCTCCACAAGCTGGAAAAAGCAAGGAAACATAGTTTTCTCTAGAGACTCCAGAAGGAAGGTGACTCTGCCAACATCATCATGTAGCCTGTAAGTCCCATATCTGACTTCTCACTTCCAGAATTGCAAGATAATAAACTTGTGTTTTTAGGCCCTTAAGTGGTAATTTGCTGCAAAAGCAACTGGAAACTAATATAATAAGAAAATACAGCGTTTTAGGAAATAGTGAGCAGCTCAGTTTGGATATGGTTTGTAGGGGAGTAATGGGAAATAGGACTGAATCTGTAGGCTGGGGAATGGAGCAAGCATCTTGGCATATAGTGAACATATAAATATTTGCTAAGTGCATTTTTTTTTTTACTTATAATTATAGCTTCAGTTGTCTGTTCCTCAAATTCATATATTGAAATCCTAACCTCTAGTACCTCAGAATGTGACCTTACCTGGAAATAGGGTTATTGTGGATGAAAGTAGTTACAATGAGGGTATAGTGGAGTGGAATGGGCCCCTAATTCAATAGTACTGGTGTCCTTATAAAAAGAGGAAATTGGGACACAGACTCACACACAGGGATAATACCATGTGAAAATGAAGGCAGAGATTGGGGTAATGCTTCTATAGGCCAAGCTCTATGAGCCAGCAAACCACGAGGAACTAGGTCATGGGCATGGATCAGATTCCTTCTCACAACCCTTAAAAAGAAACAAACCCTGCTGACACCCTGATCTCAGACTTCTAGCCTCCAGAGCTGTGAGATAATAAATGTTTGTTGTTTAAGCCACGCCATCTGTGGTACTTTGTTATGGCAGTCATAGGAAACTAATACACATATATTTAGGAAAAAGTGGGGAGACATGGATGGGGTCAAAACTATACCTTAAAAGACCGACAACAGTGGTATGTGACATGGTCTGGAAAGTGGGAAAAGTCATAAGGGCTAAAATGGGAATGCAATAGAAGGAAGAGAATCGAGAGTTAGCAGAGCAGTGCATTTTGGTGATTAAGATGTTCAAAGCTAAAATCATGGCACACAATGCTTAAGTGGACAACAGGACAAAATATTTGAAATCATGGCTGTCCTAGAAAACCCAATCTGTGTCAGCAGTTCCCAAGGGTATTACACAGAACACTAGCCCCACAAAATTCTCTGAAAGAAAAGCATTTTTCAGTCAAATAAATTAGGAAAACAATATTTTAGAGTACTAAAGGCTCTAAGAAGTTTTGCAAAAAAGGAAATAAATTCAACTTCCTATAATTCAGCACTTCTCAAACTTATGTGACCATGCAACCCTTTCTTCATAGAACCCCTATTCATATACATGGAACATTCTTGGGACATCTTGCTCTAGCTGTGTCTCATTCTCTAAGACCCATACTGTCCAATACAGTATCAGTAGCCACATGTAGCTATAGAGCTTCTGAAATGTGGCCTGTGTGAACTGAAATACACTGTGAGTGTAATTATGCACTAGATTTCAGTCTTAGTATGAAAAAAAGAATGTAAAATACCTCATTAATAATTCTTATATTAATTGCTATGTTAAAATAACAATACTTTGGATAGACTGGGTTAAATAAAATGTTATTAAAATTAGTTTTACCTACTCATTAAAAAATTTTTAATGTGACTACTGGAAATTTAAACTTATATATATGGCCAAAGTATATTCCTGTTGGCAAACACTGCTCTTGACTATCCTATTTGCTTAGTATTCTCTCTGATTTCTAGGTTCTTTTTTAAAAAGGTCTGTTTTATTCTATTTGCAAACTATGAAGTTGGCTTACCACAGTTGCAGGGATGCTACTACAAGATATGGAACCCATGGATCAAAAAGTAAAGGATAGTTTACTACTCACAGTAACATTCACCAGAGTACCAACCTTTTATTTTTTTCTTTTTGCACTAGTTCCCTGAGACCCAGTTCCCTTTGGCAATATGAAGATACATGCCTAAAGGGTGTCATTACAGGAGAGGAATTCTGAGTTTAGGAAAACTTAATCTGTAGTCATCTGTTAGCATGCCTGTAATTTGCCCCAGAGGAATGCACTGCCTTTATTATACTGAATGATAAGTATGTCTGCTCTTTGCTCTGGAAGAAGCTACTATCTCTATCCTCCAAGACTGTAGTAAGTCTGCCCTTTGCTGTGAATGAAGACACTAACATTATCTTTGTTATACAAATGTCCTTGAAAAGATAATCAGGAAAAGGCAAAATGTGCAGAAATATAAGAATTGTCTCCTGGGACTTCCCTGGTGGCCCAGTGGTTGAGAGTCCGCCTGCTGATGCATGGGACACGGGTTCGTGCCCCGGTCTGGGAAGATCCCACATGCCGCGGAGCGGCTAGGCCCGTGAGCCATGGCCACTGAGCCTGCGCGTCCAGAGCCTGTGCTCCGCAACGGGAGAGGCCACAACGGTGAGAGGCCCGCGAACCGCAAAAAAAAAAAAAAAAAAAAAAGAATCCGCCTGTCAGTGCAGGGCACATGGGTTCAAGCCCTGATCTGGGAAGATCCCACGTGTCGCAGAGCAAATAAGCCTGTGCGCCACAACTACTGAGCCTGCGCTCTAGAGCCCAAGAGCCACAACTACTGAGCCCACGCGCCTAGAGCCCGTGCTCTGCAACAAGAGAAGCCACCGCAACGAGAAGCCCGCACACCACAACAAAGAGTAGACCCCGCTCGCCGCAGCTAGAGAAAGCCCGCGCTCAGCAACGAAGACCCAATGCAGCCAAAAATAAATAGATTTATTTTTAAAAAAAGAATTGTCTCCTAACAGTTGTCTTCTCCAAGTCCTTGTGACTGAGAAAATACATGGAAATGAGGAACACTCACTGTCTTTCCAATCTGCGCTTAAGAGATTAAAGATGAGGAAAACCCTTAAATGGATATTCAGGAGAGAATCTCATTCTCCAGTGCATAAGAGAACGTCAGAGTCTAGAAGGGGTTATGCTCTTCCTGCCACATTTTTGCCCTCCTGGATGTTGTCTTGGGAGCTAGATGATCATCTCTACTCAAGCTTCCTGGACTACTGCAATGTATCTATCAGAGCCTGATGAGAGCTCAAGCAGGCACAGTATCTGACACTCCTACCATCTGTCTTGGATGATATTTTGGTTGGTGCCTTAATCACGTGTCTTAATCACATATTTCCTGAATAATAATAAAATATAATAATCATAAAGCATTATATATATAAACATGTGTAGTCAAATATACAATAAAGTACAACATTTATAGGACTTATGTGATCAAACACATAGCATCCACCTTCAAAAATCCTTTCAGTAATGCAGAAGATAAAAAGATATGTGAAACAAGATGCCTTTCCTCATAGACTTTACAAACTAGTTGGGAAGCAACCACTAAACCCAGTAATAATACCACTGCATAAAGTACCTTTTGCAATTATCTTCTGCATTTTCAGGATCTTGTTTTGATTATTCCCTTTGGTGGAAAAATGTTTCTCCTTTGGCAAATGATTAGATTTCTGTAAACATATCAAAGTCATTCACAGCCAAGTCTTGTAAGTTGACTACAACAGTAGGGTATTACTACTTTTTATTATCATTATTTTTTTTGGCTGTGTTGGGTCTTCAATGCTGTGCGTGGGCTCTCTCTAGTAATGGCTAGCGAGGCTGCTCTTAGTTGCAGTGAGCGGGCTTCTCATTGTGGTGGCTTCTCTTATTGTGGAGCACAGGCTGTAGGAGCCTGGGCTTCAGTAGTTGTGGCACGCGGGCTCAGCAGTTGTGGCTCCCAGGCTCTAGAGCGCATGCTCAGTAGTTGTGGTGCGTGGGCTTAATTGATCCGCAGCATGCAGGATCTTCCTGGACCAGGCTTGAACCCATGTCCCCTGCATTGCAGGTGGATTCTTAACCACTGTGCCACCAGGGAAGCACTATTACTAGTTTTAAAAATAAGTAAGATATGATTTTAAGATTCTGTCTTATTGCTTTAAGTGGATCATAAAGTAGTTTTACAGCAATTTCAAAAGAGGAGTTCCAAAACTATTTTGAGTTAAGGCAGCATTTCTTGAATAATTAAATAGTTACATAAAATGACTGATTTGAAAGTGTATGCTCCTTCTGACTGCATAAATAATAGCAATAGTGTTTTAAAATCATTCTTTTACTCAATAGCCATGCCCTATTCCTTTGTGAGCATATTAATAATAATAACTTTTAATTATGGATCACTTACATTGTACTAAATACTTTATATTTATTCTTCATCAAAAAATTCTATTTAGGGGCTTCCCTGGTGGCGCAGTGGTTGAGAGTCTGCCTGCCGATGCAGGGGACACGGGTTTGTGCCCTGGTCCGGGAAGATCCCACATGCCGCGGAGCGGCTGGGCCCATGAGCCATGGCCGCTGAGCCTGCGCGTCCGGAGCCTGTGCTCTGCAACGGGAGAGGCCACAACAGCGAGAGGCCCGTGTATCGCAAAAAAAAAAAAAAAAAAAAAAAAAAAAAATCCTATTTACATGGAGGAAACAGGCACAGAAAGACTTAGTAACTTATCCAAGACAACTCAGTTACTTTGTAGCAGTTTCAGATTTTGATCAAAGGCATACTTTGTATACATGCTGTTTCATCAAGCCAAAACTAAAGAGACAAAGTTTGAAATATGTGTAATTATATGTCAACTTCTGTGTTTTCATAAACATTTAACCAAAGATTAATACTTATTGTGCTGAAAATTATTTTATTGACTTTTATACTCTACATTATATTGGTTCCATTCAGTGTCAATAGCTCATTTTCATATTCACTGTTTCCCCTGACTACAAAAAGGATGTGAAAATCTCATGAAAGATGTAAATCTGGTTTTGCTTTTAAATGGGTTTGCAATCTGTTATATTTATAGATTCAAAATAATAGACTGGGGAGTCAAGATGGCAGTGTGGGAAGATGCAGAGTTAGCAGCTCCCTGCAACTAGGGCAGCTGCCGGCCGCTGGTGGGGGGCTCTGATGCCCAAAGAGACGGGAGGAACCCCAAAATGAACCAGTAGGACGCAGGGGGACTGAGGGGGGAGGAGGAGTGGAGGCCAGGCAATATCGGCGCCCCTGAAGCTGGGGAGATCAGGAGAGGCAGGCAGGAGGGACTCTCTGGGAAGAGAAGGAAAGGAGCAGAGGGCGATTGCCCTGCCCACTTGGGCACAGGGAGCCTGCTGATCTCCCAAGCCAGTACCCTATGCTCCAAAGCCCCAAACAGGCTGCACGGGTCCCTGGGGGCATAAAGGGAGGCCGGGGAGCTCAGGAGAGGCAGGTGGGAGGGGCCCTCCCAGATCGGAGGAGCAGGAGGGGAGAGGAGGGCATTTGCTCCATCCACTCGAGCCCAGGAAGACTGCTAGGCTCCCAGGTGAGGTGCCACGCCCTCTGAGAACAGGTGTGGTGGCCATGCCTGGGCCCCTTCTGTTTCTTGAGCCTAAGGCCCACACCCAACGGTCCCCAGGGCTTTTCTAGCCCTGAGGGTCCTGAGCGTTGGCCCACCCACTGCCCCAAACTTGCACTTGCTTAGGCCCCGCCCTCCATAGCCAAGGCCTCCCCCCCGCCCCCTTTATATTTTTTTCCTTCTCCCTACTCCTCCTTTTTTAAAATTGTGGTACTGATGTACACTCCAGTTGTTGATTCATCTATATTTTTATTTACATTCTTTCTAACATATCGGTTAGTTTCCTAGTCTAACCTTATTTTTTACTTTGTTATTGTTCCCTTTGCTTTTTTTTATCATCCCATGCGGCTTGTGGGATCTTGGTTCATGAGGCAGGTGTCAGGCCGAAGCTCCTTCAGTGGGAGCTCTGAGTCCAAACCACTGGACTAACAGAGAACCTCAGACCCCAGGGAATATTCATGGGAGTGAGGTCTCACGAAGTTCCTCATCTCAGCACCAAGACCCAGCTCTACCGGATAGCCTACAAACTCCAGTGTTGGAAGCCTCAGGCCAAACAACAAGTAAGACAGGGACACAGTCCCACTCATAAAAAAAAAAGAGATAGCAAAAAAATATGTCACAAATGAAGGAGCAAGGTAAAGATCTACAAGACCAAATAAATGAAGAGGAAACAGGCAGTCTACCGGAAAAAAAATTCAGAGTAACAATAATAAAGATGATCCAGAATCTTGGAAATAGACTGGAGGCACGGATTGAGAAAATACAAGAAATGTTTAACAAAGATCTAGAAGAACTAAAGAACAAACAGAGATGAACAACACAATAACTGAAATGAAAAATACACTAGAAGGAATCAATAACAGAATAACTGAGGCAGAAGAACAGATAAGTGACCTGGAAGACAAAATGGTGGAAATAACTGCCGAGGAGCAGAATAAAGAAAAACGAATGAAAAGAATTGAATACAATCTCAGAGACCTCTGGGACAACACTAAACACACCAATGTTAAAATCACAGGGGTCCCAGAAGAAGAAGAGAAAAAGAAAGGGTCTGAGAAAATATGTGAAGAGATTATAGTCAAAAACTTCCCTAATATGAAAAGGAAAACAGTTACCCAAGTCCAGGAAGCACAGAGAGTCCTATACAGGATAAACCCTAGGAAAAACACACCAAGACACATACTAATCAAACTGACAAAAATTAAATTCAAAGAAAAAATATTAAAAACAGCAAGGGAGGGCTTCCCTGGTGGCTTAGTGGTTGAGAGTCCGCCTGCCAATGCAGGGGACACGGGTTCGTGCCCTGGTCTGGGAAGATCCCACATGCTGCGGAGCGGCTGGGCCCGTGAGCCATGGCCGCTGAGCCTGCGCGTCCGGAGCCTGTGCTCTGCAACGGGAGAGGCCACACAGTGAGAGGCCTGCGTACCGCAAAAAAAAAAAAAAAAAAAAAAAAAAAAACAGCAAGGGAAAAACAAAAAATAATATACAAAGGAATTCTCATAAGGTTATTAGATGATTTTTCAGCAGAAATTCTGCAGGCCAGAAGGGAGTGGCAGGATATACTTAAAGTGATGAAAGAGAAAAACCTACAACCAAGATTACTCTACCCAGCAAGGATCTCATTCAGATTTGATGGAGAACTCAAAAGCTTTTCAGACAAGCAAAAGCTAAGAGAATTCAGCACCACCAAACCAGCTTTACAACAAATGCTAAGGAAACTTCTCTAGGCAGGAAACACAAGAGAAGAAAAAGACCCACAAAAACAAATGCAAAACAATTAAGAAAATGGTAATAGGAACTTACATATCAATAATTACCTTGAATGTAAATGCATTAAATGCCCCAACCAAAAGACAGAGACTGGCTGAATGGATACAAAAACAAGATCCATATATATGATGTCTACAAGAGACCCACTTCAGACCTAGGGACACATACAGACAGAAAGTGAAGGTATGGAAAAAGATATTGCATGCAAATGGAAATCAAAAGAGCTGGAGTAGCAATACTCGTATCAGATAAAATAGACTTAAAAATAAAGACTGTTACAAGAGATAAGGAGGGACACTACATAATGATCAAAGTATCAATCCAAGAAGAAGATATGACAATTATAAATGTTTATGCACCCAACATAGGAGCACCTCAATACATAAGGCAAATGCTAACAACCATGAAAGGAGAAATTGACAGTAACACAGTAATAGTAGGGGACTTTAACACTCCACTTACACCAATGGACAGAACATCCAAACAGAAAATACATAAGGAAACACAAGCTTTAAATGACACAATAGACCAGATAGATTTAACTGATATTTACAGAACATTCCAACCAAAAGTGGCAGAATACACTTTCTTCTCAAGTGCACATGGAACGTTCTCCAGGATAGATCACATCTTGGGTCACAAATCAAGTCTTGGAAAATTTAAGAAAACTGAAATCATAACAAGCATCTTTTCTGACAACAACGATATGAAATTGGAAATCAATTACAGAAAAAACTGTAAAAAACACAAATATGTGGAGGCTAAGCAGTGTACTACTAAATAACCAAGAGATCACTAAAGAAATCAAAGAAGAAATAAAAACATACATAGAAACAAATGACAATGAAAACACGACACAAAACTATGGGACACAGCAAAAGCAGTTGTAAGAAGGAAGTTTAAAGTAATACAATCTCACCTCAAGAAACAAGAAAAATATCAAATAAACAATCTAACCCTACACTTAAAACAACCAGAGAAAGAAGAACAAAGAAAACCCAAAGTCAGTAAAAGTCAATAGAAGGAAAGAAATCATAAAGATCAGAGCAGAAATAAATGAAATAGAAATGAAGAAAACAATAGCAAAGATCAATAAAACTAAAAGCTGGTTCTTTGAGAAGATAAACAAAATTGATAAATCCTTAGCCAGACTCATCAAGAAAAGAAGCAAGAGGACTCAAATAAAAAAAATTAGAAATGAAAAAGGAGAAATCATAACTGACACTGCAGAAATCAAAGGACTATAAGAGACTACGACAAACAACTATATGCCAATAAAATGAACAACCATGAAGAAATGGACAAATTCTTGGAAAGTTACAATTTTCCACGACTGAACCAGACAGAATTAGAAAATATAAACAGACCTATCACAAGTAATGAAATTGAAACTGTAATTACAAATCTTTAAACAAACAAAAGTCCAGGACCAGAAGGTTTCACAGGTGAACTCTATCAAACATTTAGAGAAGAGCTAACACCAATCCTTCTCAAACTCTTCCAAGAAATTTCACAGGGAGAAACACTCTCAAATTCATTCTACGAAGCCACCATCACCCTGATATGAAAACCAGAAAAAGATATCACACACACAAAAAATTAGAGACCAATATCATTGATGAATACAGATGCAAAAATCCTGAACAAAATACTAGCACATAGAATCCAACAGCACATTAAAAGGATCATATATCATGATCAAGTGGGATTCATCCCAGTGATGCAAGGATTCTTCAATATATGAAAATTAATCAATGTGATACACTACATTAACAAATTAAGGAATAAAAACCATATGATCATCTCAATTGATGCAGAAAAAGTTTTTGACAAAATCCAACACCCATTTGATAAAAACTCTCCAGAAAATGGGCAGAGGGAACCTACCTCAACATAATAAAGGCCATATATGACAAACCACAGCAAGCATCATACTCAATGGTGTTAAAATGAAAGCTTTTCCAGTAAGATCAGGAACAAGACAAGGATGTCCACTATTGCCACTCTTATTCAATATAGTTTTGGAAGCTCTAGCCACGGCAATCAGAGAAGAAAAAGAAATAAAAGGAATACAAATTGCAAAAGAAGAAGTAAAACTGCCACTGTTTGCCAATGACATGATACTATCCACAGAAAATCCTGAAGATGCCACCAGAAAACTACCAGAACCAATCAATGAATCTGTTAAGGTTGCAGGATACAAAATTAATACACAGAAAATCTCTGGCATTCTTATACACCAACAACAAAAAATCAGAAAGAGAAATTAAGGAAACACTCCCATTTACCACTGCAACAAATAGAATAAAATACCTATGAATAAACCTGCCTAAGGAGGCAAAGACTTGTACTCAGAAAACTATAGAACACTGATGAAAGAAATCAAAGATGACATAAACACATGGAGAAATATATCATATTCTTGGATTGGAAGAATCAATATTGTGAAAATGACTATGCTACGCAAAGCAATTTACAGATTCAATGCAATCCCTATCAAACTACCAATGGCATTCTTCACAGAATTAGAACAAAACATTGCACAATTCGTATGGAACCACAAAAGACCCTTGAATAGCCAAAGCAATCTTGAGAAAGAAAAGCGGAATTGGAGGAATCAGGCTCCCCCACTTCAAACTATACCACAAAGCTATAGGAATCAAGACACTATGGTACTGGCACAAAAACAGAAATATAGATCAATGGTACAGGATAGAAAGCCCAGAGATAAACCCAGGCACATATGGTCACCTTATTTTTGATAAAGGAGGCAAGAATACAGAATGGAGAAAAGACAGTGTCTTCAATAAGTGGTGCTGGGAAAACTGGACAGCTATATGTAAAAGAATGAAATTAAAACACTACCTAACACCATACACAAAAATAAACCACAAATGGACTAAAGACTTAAATGTAAGATGAGACACTATAAAACTCTTAGAGGAAAACATAGGAAAAACACTCTTTGACATAAAACACAGCAAGATCTTCTTTGACCCACCTCCTAGAGTAACAGAAATAAAAACAAAAATAAACAAAAGGGACTTAATTAAACTTAAAAGCTTTTGCACAGCAAAGGAAACCATAAACAAGACACAAAGTCAACCCTCAGAATGGGAGAAAACATTTGCAAATGAAACAACAGACAAAGGATTAATCTCCAAAATACACAAACAGCTCATGGAGCTCAATATCAAAAATACAAACAATCCGGTTAAAAAATGGGTGGAAGACCTAAATAGACATTTCACCAAGGAAGACATACAGATGGCCAAGAGGCACATGAGAAGATGCTCAACATCACTAATCATTAGAGAAATGCAAATTAAAACTACAATGAGGTAACACCTCATGCCAGTCAGAATGGCCATTATCAAAAAATCTACAAACAATAAATGCTGTAAAGGGTTTGGTGAAAAGGGAACCCTTCTGCCCTGTTGGTGGGAATGTAAATTGATACAACCACCATGGAGAACAGTATGGAGGTTCCTTAAAATACTAAAAATAAAACTACCCAGCAATCCCACTACTGGGCATATACCCTGGGAAATCCATAATTCAAAAAGAGTTATGTACCACAATGTTCATTGCAGCTCTATTAACAATAGCCCGACATGGAAGAAATCTAAGTGTCCATCAACAGATGAATGGATAAGGAAGATGTGGCATATATATATATAATGGAATATCACTCAGCCATAAAAGGAAACTAAATTGAATTGTTTGTAGTGAGGTGATGGACCTAGAGTCTGTCATACAGAATGAAGTAAGTCAGAAAGAGAAAAACAAATGCCGTATGCTAACGCATATATATGGAATCTAAAAAAAAAAAAAAAAGGTACTGATGAACCTAGTTTTAGGGCAGGAATAAATAGGTAGACATAGAGAATGGACTTGAGGACTTGGGGTAGGAGGGGAGAGCTGGGGCGAAGTGAGAGTAGCATCAACATATATACACCACCGAATGTAAAACAGTTGGCTGGTGGGAAGCAGCAGCATAGCACAGGGAGATCAGCTCAGTACTTTGTGATGACCTAGAGGGGTGGGATAGGGAGGATGGGAGGGAGGCTCAAGAGGGAGGGGATATGGGGACATGTGTATGCATATGGCTGATTTCGCTTCGCTGTGCAACAGAAGCTAACACAGTATTGTGAAGCAATTATACTCCAAAAAAGATCTATTAAAAAATAATAGACAAAGTGAGATATAGAAAAGCCTTTGTATTCTATTAAACCATGAGTTTATAAACGCTGCATACTTCTAAGAAGCAAATAGCCAGCTTCAAAAATCAAGGAGTAAGGTTGGGGCAGGGCACTCACTCAGGGGCAATGGAGTCTGGTCAACCTTACCCTCAGGGTTTCTACTTCAACAACTGGGTAGCAGACCCTGCCCCGACAGGGCAGTGTTAGCCATGGAGTCAAGAGGATGCCTGCCCAAAATCCAGTGCAGGCTCTGGATACCACAACACCAATCATATTTCTTATCAAGGGGATAAGGGGCAGCACACTCTGAGGAAAAACGTGGCTGGCATCCACAGCAAAACCAGCCCTCACACCAAAAATACTGGACTCACACAGTCTACACAGGGAAGCTCCCACATAAAAACACCTCTTCAAGACCACAGTAGATAACAGTTTATCTTAAATTCAGAGAGACAGAGAAAGCTAAGTAAAATGAAAAAGCGGAGGAACTACTCCCAATTAAAGAACAAGAGAAATGCCCTGAAAGAATAAATAATGAAACATGCTTCACCAGTCTACTAGATCCTGAGTTCAAAAAGGAGGTAGCTGGATACAAGATACATATACAGAAATCAGTTGCATGTTTTTACACAAAAATGAAATATCAGAAAGAGAAAGAAAATAAAATCCTATTTAAAATTGTGTACAAAATACCTAGGAATAAACTTAACCAGGAGGTGAAAGACCTATATGCTGAAAACTATGAAATATTGATAAAGGAAACTGAAGTTGATTCAAAGAAATGGAAAGATACCCCATGCTCTTGGATTGGAATAATTGATATTATTAAAATGGCTATACTACCCAAAGCAATCTACAGATTTAATGCAATACCTATCAAAATATCCATGACATTTTTCACAGAACTAGAACAAATGATCCTAAAATTTATACAGAACCACAAAAGACCCAGAATTACTAAAGCAATCCTTAGGAAAAAGAACAAAGCTGGAGGCATAACCTGCCCAGACTTCAGACTATACTACAAAGCTACAGTGATCAAAACAGTGTGGTATTGGCACAAAAACAGACATATAGATCAACGGAACAGAATAGAAAGCCCAGAAATAAATCCATGCACCTACAGTCAATTAATCTATGGCAAAGGAGGCAAGAATATACAATGGAGAAAAGACAGTCTCTTCAACAAGTGCTGTTGGGAAAGTTGGACAGCTACATGTCAATCAATGAAATTAGAACACTCTCTCACACTGTACACAAAAATAAACTCAGAATCGTTTAAAGACATAAATATAAGACATGACACCATAAAACTCCTAGAAGAGAACATAGGCAAAACATCTCAGACATAAATCATAGGAATATCTTTTTAGATCAGTCTCCCAAAAGAAATAAAAGCAAAAAAACCCAAATAGGACCTAATCAAACTTAAAAGCTTTTGCATAACAAAAGAAACTATCAAAGTGAAAAGACAACCTACAGAATGCGAGAAAATATTTGTAAATTATGCAACCAACAAGGCGTTAATATCTAAAACATACAAACATTTCATGAACTCAATATCAAAAAAAAAAAATCCAATCAAAAGATGGGCAGAATATCTGTATAGACTTTTCTTCAAAGAAGACATACAGATGGACAACAGGTACATGAAAAGATGCTCAATATCACTAATTATTAGAGAAATGCAAATCAAAACCAATGAGGTATCATCTCATACTGGTCAGAATGGCTATCATCAAAAAGTCTACAAAAAATAAATGGTAGAGAGGGTGTAGTGAAAAGGGAACCCTCCTATAATGTTGGCGGGAATGTAATTTGTACAATCACTGTGGAAAACAGTATGGAGGGTCCTTAAACACTAAAAATAAAGTTACCATATGATCCAGCAATTCCACTCTTGGGTATATACCCAGAAAAGATAAAAACTCTAATTCAAAAAGAAACGTGCACCCCAATGTTCATAGCAGCACTATTTATGATAGTCAAGACATGAACACAACCCAGATACTCATTAACAAATGACTGTCTTACGAAGATGTGATTTTATATATATATATATATATATATATATATATATATAATGGAGTATTACTCAGCCATAAAAAGAATGAAATTCTATAATACCATTTGCAACCATGTGGATGAACCTAGAGAATACTATGCTTAGTGAAGTAACTCAGACAGAGAAAGACAAATATTATATGATATCATTTATATGTGGAATCTAAAAAATAATACAAATGAATCTATATACAAAACAGATACAGACTCACAGACACAGAAAACAAACTTATGTTTACCAAAGAGGAAAGGGAGAGGGGGAGGGATAAATTAGGAGTATACGATTAATAGATACAAACTATTGATACTATACATAAAATAGATAAGCAACAATGATTTATTATACAGCACAGGGAACTATATTCAATATCTTGTAATAACCTATAATGCAAAGTAATCTGAAGAAACCATATATAACTGAATCAATTTGTTGTACACCTGAAACTCACAATATTGTGAAGCAACTATACTTCAATTTAAAAAAATGCAAAAAAAAAAATTAACAAGGAGTAAGTACCAGTCTTCTTCCATAATCTAATAGGCTGCTTTGTGTAGAAACTTCTAGGTATAGGAAAATTGTAACTGAAGTCATTCTTTTAAGTCTCAGAAATGGAATATAAGTGTTTGTCCTTAGCTTTGAAGAGCAGCATAAAAATATGTCCCTGAAAATGGCTTAGTAATAAGATTTATTCATTCAGTTATTCATTCATTCATTCACATTTTAAATTCAACAAATAGTTATTTGGGACCTTCTATGTGCATAATACCATACTAGGGGATGTGGAGGATACAAAGATGTATAAAACAAGATGTCATCCCTCACAGAGTTTACAATCTAGTTGGGAAAATAAAATGTGTGTACAATTAACTAGGCTGCAATGTAATATATGACCCAAGGAAATTTCTTCAATTTGATACAACCAGCTTCACTGAGCACTTGTGTTCCTATGTTTTACTAGGTCCTAAGAATACAAATATGAATACAACACTTGTAATACAGAAAAAGTCTTGGATTCAAGTTGGTCTTTATAAGGAATGACTGCATAGCACTTAGAGCTTGAGGAAGAAGCAAGCTTCTTATCATCAGAGGCATGATTCATAGGCTGGTGGTGACATTTGGGGAATATAGAGAGAAGGACTTAAAACACAAGCTGATTGGTCACGGTATTTGACCGTTACATTCTTTCCAATCTTGAAACCTTAAAATTTTTTGCTTCTTTCAAAGGTAGACAGGTGTTTCAGAAATTCTCAAGTCATCACGTGTCTGCTCCAGATTTAGATGGACTCTTCCTCCTATAGTGGAGTTGAAACATTTCTTTAGAAGTACTAGTGTTTTTTTTTTTAATATAAATTTATTTATTTATTTTTGGCTGCATTGGGTCTTCGTCGCTGCACGCAGGCTTTCTCTAGTTGCGGCGAGCCGGGTCTACTCTTTTTTGCGGTGTGAGGGTTTCTCATTGTGGTGGCTTCCCTTGTTGCGGAGCACAGGCTCTAGGCGCATGGGCTTCAGTAGTTGTGGCTCATGGGCTCTAGAGCGCAGGCTCAGTAGTTGTGGCGCACGGGCTTAGTTGCTCCGTGGCATATGGGATCTTCCGGACCAGGGCTCAAACCTGTGTGCCCTGCATTGGCAGGCGGATTCTTAACCACTGTGCCACCAGGGAAGTCCCCTAATCAGTGTTTTTAAACATAGCAAGTCCCATCAGCCCAGAGGACACTGTGGTCATTTTCTTTTCTTTTTTTTAAAAGCCTCATTCAAAGAGCATATTTCTTCACTTAAAAAGCTATGAAGTAATCATAAAGATTGATCCAAATTCAGTACATAGTATTGATATTTGTCCCTTTTAGTAATGGCTTCCCACAGTTTGTCCAAAAATCAAAACTTTTTTCTTCAAAGTATTTGACTCACTTCAAATAGCATGCAGAGTACTGTATTTGGGGCCAACTAACTGAATTTACCAAAAGTGAAAGGAAAATAGAGATCTATTACAGCAATAGCATGACTAGGCTACAATGCTCATTTTTAAAATATATTTTGAAGTATGGTCCTCTAAGTTGGTCTGCTCCCTTATTTTGGTTTAAAGGCTCAAGAGCAATGAAAATGAAGTATTTCCACATCCAAAATAACAATGTAAATTTCCATTTTTCTTTTTTCCTATAAAATTAGCCAAAAATAATTGGATTAAAAAGTTTGAGATGTGGAATTTTAATTGTTAAATTTTACTTCTGAGTCTTTCTCCTAAAGCTTCTCTTATAAAATTTTATCTCTGAAAGAAGAAGAATTTTCCAGTGATTCTAGAACTGTCATTGCACAGGTTTCTAATCAGGAGGTTTGTTCTGTCATGAGCCCTGACCAACCATCTACTAGAGTAGATGGTGTAAGTTCTGGTGGCAGACAAAGGGATTTCGATGAATTGGAGTTATAGAAATCAAACTGATGTTTGAGTTATTACATAATCACAGTGTGTGTGGACAGAACACCAGGGCCATCTGAATGGCAAACTAGGTGTGGTTTGGCCCCTTACAGACAGAAGGTCAGAGTGAGAAACCACTGGAGAGCATGCTTGCATTTAGAAAGTGGGTTTGAAAGTTTGTTGTTGTTTTAAACTAATTTTTAAAAAAAGCAGCACATAGCCGTGACTAAGACTGCAGATTTATAACGAGATTGGCAGGGTTCATATCCAAACTCTATTGCTTACAAGCTTTTTATTTTCTCTTTAGACAACTTCCTTAACCATTCTGCGCTTCAGGGTCCTCATCTTTAAATTGGAGATGATATTAGGATCTCAGTAGTTGTGAGGATTGAATGAGTGAGTGATACATGTTAAGAGCTTTGACCAGTGCCAGACATAGTAAGCACTCATTAAATTCTCAACCCCACGAAATAGGTGTGACAGTTAATTTTATTGGTCTGCTTAATTGGGCCAAGGGATGCCCAGATAGCTGGTAAAACATTTTTTCTGGGTGTGTCTGTGAGGGTGTTTCTGGAAGAGATTAGCATTTGAATCAGCAGACTGCCCTCACCAATGCTGGTAGACATCATACGATCATTGAGAGCCTAAACAGAATAAAAAGGCAGAGGAAGGGAGAATTTGCTCTTTGCTTGGGACATCCATCTTCTCCTACTTTCATAAGTCAGCACTCCTGGTTCTTGGGCCTTCAGACTTGGACTGGGACGAACCCCACTGGCCACCCCCTGGTCTTCATGTTTGGACCAGCTGCACCACTGGTTTCCTGGGCCTCCAGCTTGCAGACAGATCATGGGGTTTAGCTTCCATAATCTCATGAGTCAATTAAATTTCACCATATATCTAGGTATATCCTATTGGTTCTGTTTCTCTAGAGAACTCTGATTAGTACTAATATCAAAATCCCTACTTTACAGATGAAGAAGTTAAGGCACAAAACAATTACGTCATTTGCCCAAGAGTACCACCTGGTAAGTGGCAGAGATGGGTTTTGAACCGAGGCAGAGTGGCTTGAGATTGCATATGATGATCCCAGTATAAATAAGGAATTTTAGTTAAATTTTAGTGGCACTGTCAAGATCAGGTCTTGGTTTGTTAAAATATTGAATACTACATAAGAAAAATGCCTTTAAAGTATGAGTATTGCTAATAAAAACATTTAAGGCTATTAAGCCTCAGGGGAAAAAGAACAAGTTTCCTACAACTATGTAACTGAACCCTACTTTAATAGGTAAAAGGAGAATGTTATCATAAAGGCTGTATTTAGATGAAATTTGAACCAATGGCTAAGGATAAGAGGTTTATTGTACAGCTCACTCACTTAGGAATATTAATCTAATAAAATTGAATAAATTCCTTCCATTATTTTTCTTGGCCTACAGGGAAGTCAGTAAAAGCTAAAGTATGATAGAGTCACGTTAGGTCAGATTCAACTCAGAGTAGGGGTCTTGAGGAAGTGGTCTGAATTTTTTACAAATCTTTTTGGCTTCTCTGGCCTGGCTGGAGTCGTGTTTATACTGAACTATCTACAAATTGCAGTTTGAAGTGTTTGCTTCCTGAAGCCACCAGCTTTCTGAGCACCTGCGCATTACACAGGAAAAGTGGGCAGTTGCCATGCTGACACTGCGGTACAGCCCTGGGATTTAAGAGCACAGATGGTGGAGTCAGAACAAGGGGATTTATAGTCCAGGTCTGCCACTTCCTTGCTACATGACATTCGACAAGTTACGTACTGGCTCTGCACTTTGTTTTCTCCATGTACAAAAGGGAGATAGTAATGAAACCCACTTCGCAGAGTTATTGTGAGGATTAAGTGAGTTAATATGAGTAAATCTTAGGTGGATGACCAACACATAGAAAGAATAATGCAAAGGTTAGCTCTTCTTAATGTTATTTGTGGCGGCTCACAGAGTTGCCTCGTTAACTTGGCTGATGTGTCCACTGGGGATGGATGTGCATACATCTATGCTTTAGTCACGATATAGTAACAGAGTGAAACCTCGTTTGAGAATCAGGAAGCTAATCAGACCTCTTAATTAACATAACTTAAAAAACACGTTGATTTTATAAGGAAATAGTCAATTAAAATAGCACCATACGCTTTGTGACCACCTAGAGGGGTGGGATAGGGAGGGTGGGAGGGAGATGCAAGAGGGAGGAGATATGGGGATATATGTATATGTAGAGCTGCTTCATTTTGTTATAAAGCAGAAACTAACACAACATTGTAAAGCAATTATACTCCAATAAAGATGTTTAAAAAAAAACAGCACCATGATGTTTTAAGAACTGAGTAAAGAGAGAACAGTGTTTAAACAAAATACCAGAAAACTCCCAATCTCAAATTTTTAGGATATCAAGTTCAGTTCCATTTCTAATAGGTTTTAAATCTATCACATAAGGCACTCATCACTGATAAATCCTGCCAATACTCCTCATGAGTCTTAGGTTAGTCCTGTAACATTTCTGAACCTCAACATTCTCATTTATAAAACCAAAGTACTCTTTGCCCTGTTTGATCCACTGGACAGTTGGGAGAGAGGTGAGATGCTATACCTAAAAGAAGCCCACTATCATAAAATATCAAACTGTTATAAGTTGGGCAAAATACGGTGTTACTGTAAGAATGATTCCTAGGTGTCACAATATCCTCAGGTTTAGAAAAGCAAATTAATCCAATCTCCTAAAATCACAAGGACAGAAAAATAGACTAAAATTTTATAAAGATCCTTACCAAGTGTTGAAAGGAAAAGATGTGCTGATTATACGAGATATGTAAATTCCTGCAATATTTCAGCCAGAGAGGATATTGCCACTCCCAAATCAGTAAGGCCATCACTCCACTACAGAGAGGATGCAGAAGGCTGCTGAGAACTCCAGGCTTTTGAGCAGACCAGGAAAGGGATGAGTTCTGGCCAGGAAGGCTTTTAGGGATTCTCATACCATATCAGAAGGGTAGCCCCCTACTCTGCCTGTGTGTCCTGAATTCTTCTTCTCAGGTGCTGGACCTTGGAGAGGTAGAAGAAATCAGGATGCAATTGCTGCTTCTATCTTTGCATTCACCATATAAGAGAGCACATTGACCCAGCAATTCTTGTAAGAACTGGTCCTACAGAAATACTTACACTGGTATGCATTAATATATGTTTACCGTGCAACATTGCTTGTGACACTGATAGCTAAAATTTGGAAACAAGCTCAATGTCCACTGATCCGGAGTTTGTTAAATAAATTATGGTACATACAATCTATGGAATATTTACTCCATGTATGCAAAGCATTAAAAAATGAAGTAGATTTCCATATAAGGACATGGAATGGTGTTCACAACGTACTAAGCAAAAACAGAAAGCTACACTACAGTGCGTGCAGTATGATACCACTTTTGGAAAGAAATATAAATCTCTTTTGCCCTCTCCTTATCCATATACAAACGTGTATACATATATGTAAAAGCTCAGAAAAAATGCTTGTGGGACTGTACAACATAGGTTAGTAGTGGTTTCTTTTGGAAGGAGAACATGGGAGAGAGGACAATTTTTTACTTTATGCATTTCTGGATTGTTTGAATTTTTTATAGTGGTTGTTACTTTTCATTTAGGAAGACAGTCAATTAGGAAGACAGATTAAATACACACACAACCACGCACATGAACTAAAGTCCAGGTAAATGTTGTAACCTGTCTCTTTAGCACCTTCTTATTCCTTCCTCCCCATTATCCTTACCTTGCCTAATTAATTCAAGTGCCACTCTGGACGATGTGCAGAGCTTCAAGGTCTAAATACCAAACCAGGAGGGTCCTCAGACTGTGTGGGTGACCATGCCCACTCCCTCCTTCTGGGACAGATTTTATTAGTAGCAGTTTGTGTTAATGGTGTTTGTGGCCCACGCCAAGCTGCTACCAACTCATCTTGTATTTATTACTTTAGGGCTCCATTCAGAATCCCTTGCACCTGCTGAGATTCTGCTTTTAATTTTCCATTGTTATAAGTGTTTTTCCTCAAATGTAAAAGTTTGTTGTTGGGTTGGACTTTATATTTTTTAACCAAAAAAGCAATGTTTGTATATTTTTCCCTAAAATGTTCTTAGTATCAATAATAACATGTTCTCTTGGTTCAGATGATCAACTACATTGATCTGTAAGTCCTGTTAAATTCATTGAGCATCTGTTGAAACTGGAACAACTGTTCTATTTACTGGACCGTTGCCAACATTGGATAGCCATGTGGCAACTGAATGTACCAGATTGAAAGCTTCCCTACCAAATATACTTACAGGTTGCCTTTATCATTTTCCATTTTAATGCATGTTTAAAAATTTTCTGATGATAAATGAATGCCTTTTGGGGTCTAGAATCAAAAAGATTTCCTGACATTTAAATAAATACTAGCACACACTCCTGATCTTTGTAAGGAGTACATGTTTAGAACGATATAATTCCCAAGCACTATGACAGCAAACAATTTCCCCTATAAGATGCAATACAGCATTTCATACTAAATTTTTAAATAATTTCTTCAAATCTCTAATAATTTTATAAATACAATACTAAAGTTATATTTGAACTTCTTATTTATGGAGGTTTTTATTTGTGTTTGTTTTTGATTGTTGTGCATTTTAGAATCAAATCTTTTCTCTTTTTTTTTTTTTGTGGTACGCGGGCCTCTCACTGTTGTGGCCTCTCCCGTTGCGGAGCACAGGCTCCGGACGCGCAGGCTCAGCGGCCATGGTTCACGGGCCCAGCCGCTCCGCGGCATGTGGGATCTTCCCGGACCGGGGCACGAACCCGTGTCCCCTGCATCGGCAGGCAGACTCAACCACTGCACCACCAGGGAAGCCCTTCTTTTTTTTTTTTTTTTTATCATTTACTAAAAGTCCCCATGTACAAGAAGACAAGTAGAAACAATGAAACCAACTTGAGATGTGGATACTCTGCAGACAGCTAGGTCCATTCACTAGTGGAGAGACTCATTCTCCCCTTGATGCCACTTTGTAACCTTAGCAAGATCACAACCTATCATGGGAATCAGTCACTTATAAATGGTTAAACAATGAAGGTTAAATTTGTGCATGCTAAGTGCCATATTATATCACTTATATGTGGAATGTAAAATATGACACAAATGAACTTATCTATGAAACAGAAACAGATTCACACACATAGAGAACAGACTTGTGGTTGCCAAGGGGGAGGGGGCACAGGGGAGGGATGGAGTGGGAGTTTGGGACTAGCAGATGCAAAGTATTACATATAGAATGGATAAACAAGAAGGTCCTACTGTAGAGCACAGGGAACTATATTCAATATCCTATGATAAATCATAATGGAAAAGAATATGAAAAAGAATGTATAAATATGTATAACTGAATCACTTTGCTATACGGCAGAAATTAACACATTGTGAACCAACTATAGTTCAATAAAATAAATTTTAAAAATGCGTGCATGCTTAAGTCCACTATATTTAAAGTGAATTAGCCAACACTAATAATCCCTTCTCTGTGTTGCTACTTGTCACTTTGTAGAAGAAAAGTTAGCCACCATTAAACAGTTCTACCCTTCAGTCTCCAAGTTACCTTTCCAAACCTTTACATGTAGCTTAGTGGAAAAGGGTACAAATGGGACAATATATTTTCTTTGCTTGAGGATTCATGTTTCTGTTGGAAAGAGCACTGGACTTAGAGTCTGAAGATCTGCCGTTTCTAAGCTACAATCTTGACCAAGTCACTTAATCTCCTTGATCTACAGTTTCCACATTGCCACGTGACATGTTAGGGCAGCAAAGATCTATAAAACTCCTAAGCTTCAGATCTAAATTTCTACCTGCCTATTACACAATTCCAACTGGGCATCCTTTGCATATCCATTAAATATCTCAAAGATTACACGTCAAAACAGAACTCTTAATTTTTCCCATCATATTTGTCCCTATCTTTATCTTTACCTATTTCAGTTAAGGGTTTCACCATGTTTCCAGTTTTTCAGGAAAAAAACCTAGTGGTCAGACGTCAGCAAGATGGCATAGAGGAGACCCTAGCCTCCATCCCCCAATGAAGATCAACAATTAGACAGCTATCCACAAACAAGAATAGCTCTAGGAGAGCTCCAGAGTGCAACTTAAGAAAATTCAGCAACACAGCGGAGGAGAAAATCTGAGAATAACTGTACAAAGAAGGAAGAACGGTTTCATTTTGATTACTTCTTCAAATGGGCAGATATCTATGCACAGCTACAAGGATCACAAAATCAGGGAAACATGACTCCACCAAAGAAATACAGTAAACTTCCAATAACTGATGCCCCAAAAATGGAGATCCAGAAATTGCCTGACAAATAATTAAATATAATTGTTCTAAATATGATCAGAGAGCTACAAGAGAACACAGATACACAATTTAATGACAACCTACGGGACGAGAAAAATATCTGCAAACCAAATATCTGATAAGGGGGTTAATATCCAAAATATATAAAGAACTCATGCAACTCAATAGCAAAAAAACCAAATCACCAATTAAAAAATGGAAAAAGGACCTCAACAGACGTTTTTCCAAAGAAGACATATGAATGGCCAACGGGTACATGAAAAGGTGCTCGACATCACTAATCATAAGGGAACTGCAAGTCAAAAGCACAGTGAGACATCACCTCATGTCTGTTAGAGTGGCTGTCGTCAAAAAGCCAAGAGAGCAAATGCTGGCAAGGAGCCACCATGTGACCCTCTAAGGAACAATGACATGGTCCAGCGATGCCACTTCTGGGAATACACCCAAAGGAAACAAGACCACTATGCTGAAGAGATATCTGCACCCCCATGTCTACTGCAGTATTATTCACAACAGCCAAGACATGAAAATAACCTGTGTTCATCATGGATGAATAGAGAAGATGTAATATACATATATTATTCAGCTATAAAAAAAAGAAGGCAATCCTGCCATTTGTGACAACAGACAACATGGATGAACCTGGAGGGCGTCATGCTAAGTAAAATAAGTCAGACAGAGAAAGACAAACACTATATGATGTCACTCAAATATGAAATCTAAAAGCATCAGACTCATAGATACAGAAAGTAGAATGGTGATTATCAGGAGTTGAGGGGTAGGAGAAATAGGGAAATGTTGGTCGAAGGGTACAAACTTCCAGTTATAAGATGAATAAGTTCTGGGAATCTAGTATACGGTGTGGAGACCAGAGTGAACAATACTGTATTATATACTTGAAAGTTACTATTAGATTGGAGCTTTAATGTTCTCTCCATAACAACAAAAACAAAATGGCAACTATGTGAGGTGAAGGATATGTTAACTAACCTTATTTTGGTTATATTTCTATATTCACAAAATATACTTGTATCAAATCATCACATGGTGCACCTTAAACGTACACAATGCTATATGTCAATTATATCTCAATAAAGCTGGAAAAAAAAACCCCTAGGTGTCATATCCAAACCCACCTGTTAATCTTATTAGCTTAACCTCCAAAATACATATGATCAGTTTTCATTATCTCTACTTCTCATCGCCTCCAGTGCTATCACTGTTTTATTAGCCTCCTCTTTATTTCATTGGTGAGGGAGGGAATTCCATCCTAGGGTTATGGGGATGGCCAAACACACCCAACACTGGACAGATGAAAGTGACAGCAGTTTATTAGTCACGTATACTTACAGCCCAGGGGACACTACACACTATGCAGGGCCAAACAGAAGTTATACTTGGGAACAGAGCGAACAAGCAGAGGCTGAAAGAGACAAGCTTTGCAGTAGCAAGACGATGGGGTGTGCCCCAGTTCCTGCAGGAGGATGTGATTGTCTTGTTTCAATAATCCTGAGTGCTGCTCAGAAGAACCAAAATTTGCTACTCAGGGATGAGCAAGAATTGTACCCAGTCTGCTTGGTAAGGAGGGTTGTCTGGCTAGGGGACCTTATCTATGGGGCAGAGGGGGAGGGGAACTCGTGGTTAGGCAATTTGATGCCCTTCTGATTTTAGCAGATGTCAAAGCAACACATAATATTAATATTAGTTCTTTCACCACAGTCACCCTAGTCCAAGGCACTATAATATCTTACTGGAATTACTGCAGCATTCTACTTCCTTAAAATTGCTTTCTTACAATCTTTCTACAACCTATTCTCCCAACAGCAGTTAGAATGATCTTTTACAAAAGATAATCAGATTATAATTCCCCCTACTTAACATCCCTCTATGACTTCCTGTGACATTGAGAATAAAACTGAAACTTCCTGTGAAGGTCCACAAGTTTCAGATGATCTGGTTCCCACTTCCCTTTTGTCTCAAATACCAAACTCTTGGGCTCCCTCCCACTACCCTCACTTGAGCATAACTTCTGTCCTTTGAAAACGCCAAGTTCATTGTAATCTTAGGGCATTTGTACCTGTGGTTGTTTCTACTTAGAAAGCTCTTCCCAAAATCTACGTTTAAATTCCTCCTCTTTATCACCCAGGTCTTTGTCAAATGTCGCTTTCTGAGAGAACTTACCTTGTGACTCAGCAAACACACCTTCCCTGCCACTCTCTGGCCCCGTACCTTGCTTCATTTTTTTCATAGCACCTATTGCCACTTAAATGATCTTAAGTATTTATGAATTGAGTTATTTTTAAGTTTTCCAAGGGCAAGGATTTTATTTTGTTCACCATTGTACCCCTAATGCCTATAAAAGTGCCTGGCACAGAGTAGATGCTTAATAAATATTTACTGAACAAAAGAATACAACTTATGTGTCTTTAAATCTGTTTAAACACTTCAGTTTGATACTGTCCTGCAGCCTAGCATGATCTTAGGAACTCAAGCCTTCTAGGAATTGCAGCCTAAGAAAATAACCTTTTCTATTATTCTCCAAGTATCTATCCTCATACCCTGAAGCTAAGTCTACCAGTGGCCTTCTGAGGGCTAAAAAAGGATTTACTTTGATGAATCTCACTGTTGGTTCTTTCAATATGAGAACAGTCCAGTCCTGGCATCACACTTGTTTTTATGTTGTAGGAACCCTGACTATCCCTGCTGGCTTGCTAATGCTCCTCATGGATTGTGATGTGAGAAGTACCAACCAAAAGGAAAGTTGCTTCTCAATATCTTCTCCTCCTTTTTGTATCCAAATATAAAACTAACCACATCATTCTCCGCTGAAATACAACTTTGCTGGCTTTCTTAATTATCTGTAGTATACCACCCTCAGAGAGCTTGAATCAGCCTAAATTTATGAAGAGACCAGGCAGGATTCAGAATTTTGCTTCACCAAAGGTATGACCAAAGACTCGAGAGAAGGAAAAAAAAAAAAAAAGATGATTTGTCACAGAACTGAATTTGCCTTGGGAGAAAAAATTGCTTTCCCCTAAGAAGTTGAGAGCTCTTCAATAAGCCTTAGGTCCACTGCTGACGAATTGGCTTTCCAATATTGTTTTCTTATGAAAACACATTCTAAATGGTATACCCCCTCCCACTAGCCATGATGACTTAACAAATAAGGAAAGAGTTATTTTCAACCTTCTAATTCTCCTTTGTTAAACAATAAAGGATGAGAGGTGAAAGTAAGGTTGAAATCCAATTTTTTTCCAAAGGCTGTACCTCTTTATTTTCACATTCTTACATATTCTTGCCTGAAGCAATGGTATTTTATGACCATTTAATTTCAAAAGTAAAGAGAAATGGCCCAGAGACATTCTTATCAGTATTAGGACACAATGTCTACATCTCTTTTGTGACAATATCCACTTAGTATTTACTTAACACTTCCCTCTCAACCATCTTCAATTACTATACAAATTGAGCTGGTGCCAGGTCAAGCAGAAATACAAATTTATGGGTGAAAAATTAAAGCAGAGATTATAAAAATGGCCCCTTACAAATATAGGCAAAAACTGATCTAAGGAAGCAAAATAATTGGACAACTTTTGTGTCTATAGTGTTGTTGCTGAAGAGAGACAATTTTGGCTCAATACTTGACATATTGAGAATTCAACCGGTAGCTAAGTCAGTTTCATAGTGATTAAAATAGATGAATACTTTAGCGTTGACTCAGTTCACCCCAAACTAAAACAAACGACGAATGAAACAAATAACCAGCTTGACGTCTGGCTATATCGGTTACCTGCTGCTGCCGTAAGAAATAACCACAAACGTAGCTGTTTAATACAACACACACATTTATTACCTCTCAGGTCTGTAGGTCAGAAGTCCAGATGAGTCTGACTGATTCCTCCGCTCTGGGTCGCAGAAGGTGAAATGAAGATGTTGGTTAGCCTGGGCCCTTATCTGGAGTCTTTGGGGGAGAATTCACTTCCCAGCTCACTCAGGTTGGTGGTGGAATTCAGTTCCTTGAGGTTGTAGGGCTAAGGTCCCCATTTCTTTCCTGGTTGTCAGCTGGGGGCCTCTTACTTTAGGGCTGCCTGTGCCCTTTATCACGCTGCTCACCCCAGGAGGCTTTCAGTCTCTCTGCCTTCCCTTCTGCCTTACGCCTTCACTCACCAGCTGGAAAAAACATTCTGCTTTCAGCAGCTCATGTGATTAGATTGGGCCCACCTGGATAATCCAGAACAATCTCTCTCTCGTTAGGCCTGTAAACTTGATTATAGCTGCAGAGTCCCTTTTGCCATATTCCAGGGTTTTATATGGACATCTTTGTGGGACCATTTTGCATACCACACTGGTTTATAAAGCTCTACCTAATATGGATTATAAGTGTGAATTATAAAACTCTTGTTTTGGTACGTTACAGTCCCACTAACCGTCCTTCTCTTTCATGAATATGCCATGTCTATTTCTCTCCTCCGTTTTTGCACGTTCTGTGCCTTTTGCTGGGAATGCTGTGCCCCAGATCCTCCTAAAGCTGATTCTTTCTCTTCATTCAGGTCTAAGTGTAAATGTCACCTCCTCTGAGGTGGTCTTCTCTGCAAGTTGCCTCTGTCCCTCAGTCACTCTGTTCCATTACATGATTTTATTTTATTTATAAGTTATCTTTATCATTTGTTTGTCTACCTGTTTATTGTCTGCCTCAACCCATATGATTTAAGCTTCCTGAGGCCAGGGGCTGTAGCTGTCTAGCTTATTACTGCTTCTCCTATGTCAAGATCGATGCCTAGCACATGGGAAGATCTCAATATTTGTTGCCTATCCTGTGTTTTAGTTCTTCCTTTGAATAAATAGAACGATTGTGTACCACTTTATCTTTTAGTTAAAGCCAATATATTATTTTAATGAAAGATATTATAATAAATATATTTCACATGCTCTGAAAATAGGTACATGTCTAAGCCTAAAACAAAGCCAGATTGCGAGCAAACCGGGCAGCGGATGTTCTGTAAGGCTTAAAGTGGGGCTTCTTCACCCTGGCTGTACATTAAAATCACCTGGGAAACATTAACAAGAAATTGACTCTCAGTCCTCACACCAGACCAATTAAGGCAGAATCTCTGGAAACGGGGCTCTGGTATATTTAAAAATCTTCCCAGTGTCCTCCTGTAACGACCAGCAGCTGTTGCAGGAGCTCCAGAGCCTGAAAGCTGAGCTGAAGCTGGGGAAGTGGGTGCAGGGCCTACCCAGAATGCCTCAGAGGAAGGGGCCCACAAGCAGAGTCAAGAAATTCCACCGAAAGCAGAGCTACTGGTACTGGACTTAGTCTCCTACAACAATGTATTCGTTTGCTAGGGCTGCCACCATAAAGTACCTCAAACTGGGTGGTTTAAACCACAGAAATTGTTGTCTCACAGTCTAGAGGCTAGACGTCCAAGGTCAAGGTGTTGTCAGGGTTGGTTCCTTCTGAGGGCTGTGAGAGGAAGATCTATTCCAGGCCTCTCTCTTAGTTTCTCGTACTCGATGCCTTCGCTTATTAGATCTCTGCCTTTATCTTCACATGGCATTCTCCTGTGTGCTTGTCTGTCTCCAACTTTCTCTTCCTTATAAGGACTAGTCATATTGAATAAGGGGCCCACCCTACTTCAGTGTGACCTCTTAACTAATTACATCTGCCACAACTTTATTTCCAAATAACATCACATTATGTGGTGCTGGGGGTCAGGTCCTCAACATATGAATTTGAGGGGGCTTACTGTTGGGCTGCACCCTGCAAGTCCAAGCCTTTTACTTGCCCAGCCTCAAGACTGAAGAAAGAGCCCTGCGTCAGTGACAGACATCGATGGTTAACAGATGGGTATCTTACATACCTGAAGCTAAAGGGTCCCGGAGCAACACCCTACTGTGGACATCAGATGGCAGGCAGAACAAGGCAGCAGCAGTCTTTGCTGTTGAGGGTGGTGGGCGGCTGGGGGGTGGATAGGGAGACGTCAGTTATAGGGAGAATTGACTATTGAGGTCAGATTGGCTCATCGGTTACCAGGGAAACCAGCAGAGAGGCACAACTCTCTTAGCTCCTCCGGCTAAGTACCTTCAAGAGGCAGAGGTCTTCCCTCTGTTAAACTATCCAAGGGGAGCCATTCTGATCTAAAGATTAGAACAGTCTAGCTGCGGGTGGGGGATAGGGCAAGTACGTCGGTATTTCCTCATGTGCGTAGGGTGTAGGTGAAGCAGGGACTGGTGGTGCAGGGCCTGTACAGAGAGCTATCCTCGGTGGCCTGACCATACAGGAACACACGGTTCCACCTATAATTCACAAACACAAAACTAGAGAAAACACATGCCATGACTGTTTCCAGTCCTAGTCCTGGACTGAGGCATCCTTGAGAGAGTGGAAGCACACACAGTGTGGCCTACCTCTCAGGTAGGGACACTCTCCAGAGCTAGGAAGGTAGAGTGGAGCCCAGGCTGAGCACTGGGGTCACCTTGAGCTGAGGAGGCAGGAATGGGCTGCTGAGGCAGCTGGAATTTATAAGATAGAGTATTAGAGAGGGAGGGCGTGGGGCAGGCTGGGAGGTGGGGGCAGAAGTCCACCTGGAGGTTCCCCGCAGGTGCTGGTCCAAGGGCGCAGGGCAAAACTCCATGAGGTATTGGAGGGTGGCCATTGCAGAGCTGAAAGCCCAAAGCTGAATTTGACCAATGGTGCTCCTGTAAACTGCATTTTAATGGATAACACTAGGGTTTTTGTACAAAATAGTAATGATATGGGTGTTATACCTTAATCTGTGAGGAATGTTCTTACATTTATTTTTGGGTCTAAATTAAGGATTAGTGGAGTTTTTTTTTTTTAATGAATGAAGATAAATTGTCCCAGGATCCTGTATTAAGAGAAATCTAAGGGTATTTCAAGTGATCTATCAATGGAATTAGATGAGAATATTTGGGTCTTTATTTTCATCACCACTTAGGTTCCAGTGGATTTTGTGAATTTTTGCATCACCTGTTCCTAGAAGTTATTCTTCCCTGGCTCTGTGTCACCTGTCATAAGAGAGATACAAGAGAGAGCCCAGTGCTGGGGACATATGGGTGCCAGCTTGGCTACTGTGTTGAGAACAGATGGAGTACCTCTGACATTCTGTGAAGACCCCAGAAAGTTCATACCTGAAGAGTAAGGGCTATCCCCTAGGATTAAAGACAAAAAGTAAAATATGTACTAACAAGAAAATAAATAAAACCAAGCCTGCTCAAAAGGATTGACTTAACAGATTAATACACAACACGGGAATTCCCTGGCAGTTCAGTGGTTAGGACTCCGTGTTTCCACTGCCGGGGGCCCGGCGTTCAATCCCTGGTTGGGGAACTAAGATCCCACAAGCCACGTGGCATGGGCAAAAAAAAAAAAAAAGGAAAAAAAAGATGTTTAAAGAAATACACAATACCAATTGAAGAAAGACAACCAACCCAGATTCTCGACCATGTATTATACGTGACGTCCAGTGTATTATAAAAAAATGACTGGACATGCAAATAAGTAGGAAAATGTGACCCATAATCAAGAGAAAAGAGTCAACAAGCCTTGACTCCTACACTACACGACACAAAAATCAATTCAAGATGCAAATGTGAAAGTTAAAATTATAAAACACCTAGAAGAAAAGGTAGGGGAATATCTTCATGACCTTGGAGGTAGACAAGGATTTCTAAGAGAGGACACAAGAGGCACTAACCATAAAAGGGAAAAAGTGTTAAACTGGACTTCATCAAAGTTAAAACCTCCCACACATCAAAAGACACCATTTAGGAAAAGAAACTGCAAGCTACGGATTGGAAGTATATATTTTCATTTCATATAACAAACGTATACACTTATGACCGGGATGTATGAAGAACTTCTATAAATCAATGAGAATAAGACAAATATCTTAAATGTTTTTTTTAAAACAAGGCAAAGATGTCTTTCACACAAGAATTTATACGATTTTTACATGAAAAGGTAAATCAAAAACACTAGGACCGGGCTTCCCTGGTGGCACAGTGGTTGAGAGTCCACCTGCCGATGCAGGGGACACGGGTTCGTGCCCCGGTCCGGGAGGATCCCACATGCCGCGGAGCGGCTGGGTCCGTGAGCCATGGCCACTGAGCCTGCGCGTCCAGAGCCTGTGCTCAGCAACGGGAGAGGCCCCAACAGTGAGAGGCCCGCGTACTGCAAAAAAAAACAAAAAACAAAAACAAAAACACTAGGACCATTGCACATGTATTAGAAATGGCTAACATTTAAAAATAGACTGGAAAAAACAAATGGTTGGTGAGGATGCAAAGCAAATGTAACCCTCATGCATTGTAGATAGTAGCGTAAAACTGTACAACCACTGAAAAACCGGCAGTGTCTTACACAAACATCTCCATTCCTAGGTATTTTCCTAAGACAAATGGAAACTTAAAATTCTATCAATAAGGAGAATAGATAAACAAATCATGGAACATTTATACGATGGCATAATAGAAAACTAAAGAGTGAACTACTGTTCTACTCAACAGCATGGATGAAATTCAAAAGCATTGTATTGAGTGAAAGAATTCAGACATAAAGATTACATTCTGTATGATACTATCTATGGGAAGTTTAAGAATGGTCAACATTATATGGTGATAGTAATCAGAATGGTAATTGCTTCTGGGGAAGGAGACTGAGGCACGAGAGAATGGAAAGAGGCACAAGAAATTTCTAGAGTGATGAACACGTATTGGAGTGTTGGTGTTACAAATGTCACCTGTCAAAAGTCATCAAGTGGTACATTTTAGATGTGAATTTCACGGTATATAATTGACTTTAATAAAAATGTTTCATAATTGAAAAATGAGAAAGAGAAAAGAGAGGCCACTATGGCAAAACATTGTACCCATCCTCCACTTTGACCAGCTCCACTGGCAGCCAGCTTAGCTTGCCAGATGTGATTGGGTTCCAGGTGGAACACTGCAGCGTTCTCAGCAGTTTGTTGTAGGCTTTGGGAGCCATGACTACCCAGTGGAACTCTGGGGTGGACTTCAGTGCCACAGAGCAGGTGTGAACCACTATGGAGCTTGGTTTTTGGCTATTCCTAGGGAAGTCACGAGAAGTGGTAGCAGTGCTGCTGCCAGATGACACGAGACCAGGCCTTGTCCACAACAGCCTCCGATGGGAGTCAGTGGTGTGTGTATCTGTCATTGTCTTTTTGGTGGGTCTCTTATATTTGTTCAGACTTATACATTAGGTTAGAAGCTCATTTTATGTGCAAGGCTGGCTGCACAAACACTGGCTGCACTGATTCAGGTGAAGCGTCAATTTTTTGACATGTTTAGTTCTGTTCAAGAGGAATATTTACATCCTGAGTCATATTTAGAAGATACCAGCCTAGGAAAAGAGTCATCAGAAACACAGGGCCTGGTGGACACATGTGGAAAGTTGAAGAGAACCAACTCAATCCCAAAGGAGGAAATGACTTCTCTAGTAAAAGAAATAAAGAAAGATAAGTCCAGACCCTCAAGACAGAAGATGATGGATGAAATTATAAGAATGACCCAGTCACCAGAAAATGACTTAAGAGACATCACATTACAAGAAGATTTTTCAAACACTGCAGTGGCTGGAAGCCTGCATCCTTACTGTCCCTCACTAAGGGTCTGAAAGCAGAGCTCTTCACTTCCCTCCACTCAGACACCGCGTGCCACCAGGTTTGGTTCTCTACCTCCCCCCTCCAAAATGAGGTCCGTCATTGTCTGTGCTTCTGGGAAGCACTTAAGAACCTTCCTTCACAGGCTGGAGTTTATTTTGTCCACCTTCACATTCTGAAATCAGATGTGAGTTCCTTTAAGGCTGATTCAAACTTCAAATGAACCAACTTTGGAATGCCAGAAATACACCAAGAAACTTGGGACACTTCAGAAATGTCTCTTTTCAAAAGGAATCTTGTTCATTATTTTAAGAATGGATGATACTTATGAGACTCAAACTTGTGCTCAAAATAAAGCTTGATGGAACTCAGTTCTCAGAATAGTGTTCTGTAACGATTATTTTCATATAAATTTTTAAGTGAATTAGTTCTATTATATATATATATATATTTTTTTTTTTGCAGTACGTGGGCCTCTCACTGTTGTGGCCTCTCCCATTGCGGAGCACAGGCTCCAGACGCGCAGGCTCAGCGGCCATGGCTCACGGGCCTAGCTGCTCCGTGGCATGTGGGATCTTCCTGGACCGGGGCACGAACCCACGTCCCCTGCATCGGCAGGCGGACTCTCAACCACTGCGCCACCAGGGAAGCCCAGTTCTATTATATTTTTATATCCTGTACATATTATATTTATTTAATATATACAGTTTATAGCAAAAGGAGATATTTTAAGTGCAAAGGCAATTTGGTTTGCCCAGACCTATATTTACTATAGTTATAAATCAATGAAAAGTAAAGTTCTTTTCTTCTTAATAAATAGTGCTTAGTTAAAAAGTTTGTTTTTTTAAATGAATATACCACATATCATAATTGTGGGGTGTAGCTAAAGTGCTATAGAGGGAAATTTATAGCATTTAATGTTTCTATTCAATAAGAATAGATGTTTATTTATATAAGAATAAAGCCTAAAAAGGAAAAATGAAGAAAAGCCATTTATAGTGCTTTACAGAAGTTTTTAGCAATCCCAGTTCCTAGGCTACACCCCAGACAATTTAAATCAGAATCTCAAAGGGTGAGACTAGGCACCAGTATTTTATAAAGCTGTCCAGGGGATTCTCATGTGTGGTGAAAATTAAGGATCACTGATTTTAATGGTATGCAGAGCAGTATATATAATTTCATTGTAAACCCATATAAAACCTATCTTACAGCTACTTTATCTTAATTATATAATGGAATACTCTTAACTACAAAAGAATAGTCCCATATAAACAGAAGAAAAAAAATTGTCAACAAAAGAATACTTTCATATAAATTGATAATGAGATGGTGTGATATAGTAGAAAGATTACATTTTTAATCAGGAGATTTATTAATGGATTTATAATTAATAAATTAGTCAAGATTAAAATTTTTTTCTAATTTGATATGGTGTGGTTTCTTATTTTGTCTTCAGTTTCCTTATTTCTAAAATGATTGAACTAAAATGTTTCCAGTGATTCCCAAGATCCTTTATGGCTATAAAATTCTTTGGTTTTAGAATAAGTAGAAAATTTTGGAGATAAAGGGATTAAGATAGAATTTTGACCTATTAAGAACTACACTTTGTAATTAACCTTAAATGCAAGGAATGATGACATCTCCTACAGACACATCTTTATATATTTTTCATCTCCCTTTCTAATTCCCTGTCACCCTCTTTTCTGGCTGGAATTTCATTTCTTCCTGATGTTATTATACTCATTGACCCAAACCTTTGTTCTGAATAAGTTACCTACTGAGTATGAGCAATCTCCTTTTTATAATATTTATCAATGCTAGTATGGTGTCTGCCAAACTGAAAATTTCCCAACTTCAGTTCTTCAGATCATGAACATAAATTATTTTCTTATTTCATCAATTAAACGAAGTACAAATTTATATACCGATATATAGAGAGTAAGCTATTGCTATAATATATAATCAGTAAGCTATTTCTATAATAATGCTGTTAAACTACTCCATAATGCAGAGGCAAAGCCCAATACAATTATTTCCTGCCCTCAGTTATATGGTGGGTTAGGGCTTACCTGGGGTTCAGCTGATAGAGGCTGGGATTGGTTGGGCTTGGTTTTAGTCTATGGCTTGGGCCCAAGTCTGCTCCGTATTCTCTCATCCCCTATGGTCTAGCAGTTATCTGAGACAAAAGGCAGAAATGCAAGAGAGTTGAATGAAAACACACAATGCCTCTTAAGCTCTTAGCTCAGAGCTTACACCTCATTACTTCTGCCTACATTTCATTGGCAAAAGCCCATGGCCAAGCTCCATATCAATGGGGACTGGGAGTGTAATTTACCACACTGAAGGAGGAGTAAATATTTATTGTACAATAGTCCATACTATCATATCTATCAATCTACACATAAAATGAAGGATAACCCTATTCTACATGATTTCTCTTTGCAATTTTTGTTTTCTTAGGATGGCTCATCTGCAGAAAATCCTCTTCACATATCTGCAGACCTGCTTCAACAAATATTAACATCCTCCTAGCTTTAAGATGAGCAAAGCATTAGCAATGTGATTGGCCAGAAGTTGAGGGCAAAGCCAATAAAAGTTTTACAGTTAAAAATTTTAGACCTAACTTTTAAAAAACTATGATTTTTGTCTCTAAAAATCATAATCCTGGTGGAAAGAGCTGATGATTTCTAGCAAGGCACTTAACCTCAAAGCAAATGTGGCAATTCAAAAAGAATAATTTAGGTTTTCTTTCAGATGGCCTCTGAATCAGAACTTCTCCCCAGAAGGCAAAAAAAGTTTCTCTCATTAGAATGATTTTTATTCACAGAGAAATAAAGAAGAGAGGACATATAGGGATTGGTTGGATACTGGTTTCCCACAGCCTCAGTAATTATTATACTTGTGAAGTAAAACAAACAGATGTGATTGGGTTCCAGGTGGAACACTGCAGGGTTCTCAGCAGTTTGTTGTAGGCTGGTAGACAAATTATCTCTGTTGATTGAAAGCAAAATAAGATTGACACTTAACTACTTAACTGTCAGACACAGAAATGGTTTAAAAATCAAAACAAAAACACCCTGACTTCATGGTGTTAAAATCCCTTGACCCTGTCTTAAATTTCTTCCCTGTAAATTCAGACCTGAGCTGGAGTTCTGGTTTATCATAACGGGGTCTTTCTCAGCAGAATGAAATCTACCACATGATGGGGTTCAGAATTCGTCTTGCTGCCATAAACCCACTTCTTGTATGTCGGGATGATCCCACATTCTCGAGGTTTCCAGATCCTGGAACTCTCTCTTCTTTCTCCACTTCTCTGGAGCAACCAGTTTAGCCCACCCTGTCCAGATAGATTTCTTTGTTGTTGACTTCCTGCCAGTAACCAAGCTCTCTTTTTGATAGCCTGTTGTGCTTCATTTCTTGTCATTCTTCATTTGGAGCTTGCGGCTTGATCTCCATGCAACCCTGGGTGAAAGAACTGGTCTTCTGTCCAGCTCTCAGCTGCTAGGCTGTACCAGCCAACGTGAACACCTATCCACTACGCCACTTACCTTACCAAATACCTGACATGTGTCACCCCGTGGCCTACCGGTGTTAGCTTCTGTACCAAGGTTACAGAAGCTAACTGTACTCCCCTACAGTTAGCTTAGTAACCCCAAGGTTACTCCCCTACGGCTACCATACTGATTCCAGCTTTCTTCTTCCTCCCCCATCAATCTACACACACAATGAGGGCTGCAAGCTCCTATAGGCAAAGTATCTGAGAAGTTGGGTCCTCAGTTAAATTTGTGTAGAAATGACAACTAGACAAATGAAGTAAGCCAGGCGCTGTGCAGCCTCCAATGAAGAAACTAGACATCAACTGTATTTCTAAGTTATCTTAGTGTTTGTTTTGAGGAAATGAGAGTTATCTTAGGATCTGCATATGAAAGGTGGTTATTTACAAAACAACTCTCAATAGTAGAACCTTGCATATTTATATTTGAATCAATAACTTTTTAAGATAAGGTTAAATTACATGACTAGTTTTATACTGATCTTTGAAATGTTCACTTCCCATAAATGTGCCAGTGCTTATATTGATTGTTATTATTGTCTTTTCATTAATTGAAATAATTTAAGATACCTTGGATATAAGCATGGACTGGGCAATGTTAATAAAGCCAGAGCCAACCATGTCAATTGGTGCTCTGCAAAGTTCAAATTTCTCTTTCTAGATGAATATAACAAAAGTCTGAAGTTCTTGTGCCAGGTGAACATATAACAAAGGGATATCTTTGAAAATGTAAAAACAAACAAACAAAAGCCCCAAACAAAAAAAAAGGCAAAAAATATATATATGTGAGAGGGTTTACAAATTTCCATGGCTGTAGGTGGCTGTAGCTCACCACATCTGTCAGGAGCTAAGAACTGGCCAGATTGAAGCCATGCGTAAAGCACCACTCCTAACTCAATTGATGGGGCCTTTGCAAATAGAGTTTTCTAATTATCTCAGGAGTCTACTAGAATTTGGGCCTCGCTTTTTGGTGCCTTCCATGAACCTGTAATTTTGGGGCCTAGCACAACCATGTGGCTAAAATCTGTCTGATAACTGCTCACTCCAATACATCATTATCCCTATATCCCTATATCAAGAATAGCAACAAACTTTCAGAACCGCAGCCACGGAGAGGTTCCTGCCTCCAGGGCAAGGGCTTGGAAAGGCAGGTGAGAAAGGACTGTGCTATAATCTCAGTTTTGTCTGCTTTATGCCTTTAAATAGACTTCTGTTTTTAAAAGGATTAGCTCACATAAATGCTTGTTTAATTGGCCTCATAGAGGTTGGGAAGGACTTTGGGAGCCTCTGAGAGCTCTGAGAGTGCTAAGTCTTTACCAAGAAATCCAATCTAGCCTGGAGCAACTCTGGAGCAAGTTTCCCCAGGATCCCAAGGTAATTTAGTCATGACCTAGACTTATTTATTATTCTATACCCTTCTTCCCAACATGAATAAGGTTTATGGATCTCTTCTCTCTCAGGGGGCAGAATATACTAAAAAGTTATTACCTCTGCTTTTAATCTTGTAACATGGAAAACCCATAGATGCCTCAAGTCCCATAAAGCTATAAGAACATTAAATTTTTATAAGAATTATTATGACTTTTCCAGACCCTGTGTTACAGCCTCATAAGTATTATCTCCAGTCTCAAAAAAAAAAAAATAATAATCCTAACAAAAACATACCACCACCAACAAAACCCCTGAGAGGCAGGTATTATTCCTATTTTACTAGATGAAAGAAAAGTGAATTGAGAAAGTCTAAGTGAGCTGCCTAATGTCACAAAGCTAAGAACAGAATTTGAACATAAGTTCTCCTATACCCAAAGAATGTGCTCTCCCCTGGATTGTAGAAATGCAGGTTAGGAGTGACTATTAACCATCTCAGTGGAGTTTCCTTGGTAACATTAATAAGGTAACATTAAAACTCATCTGATTACTCATTTCAGAGTAACAATTACAGATCGATGATCACTCCAAGAGTGTTTAATAAATTGGATTTTCTATGTAATTGAAAAGTTGGCATTGTCTATGTTTCATGACATTATATATCCTGGAAGGGAGCTTCATCAGTCATTTGTCTAAATCGGAAGAAAGACTAGCTCTTTTGTCTAAGAAGCAATTACAATGGCCCTGCTTATGAACTCCCCTAAGCAATTCTCATAGAACAAATACAATTATTCCCCCTTTGGGATGTATACAATTTTGGAAACTACAATACATTTTAGGCTCTGATATATTATTGCTATAGGCCAAGAAGATACACTTTTGGGCTTTTTAGAGAGACTATATTAATAAAAGAAAATGTTATATCTAGTCTGACTTTCCTAGGGAGCACAGTAATTTCTGAAATATTAAATAAAAAGTACACATGCAGCATCGGATGAATGGATAAAGAAGATGTGGCACATATATACAATGGAATATTACTCAGCCATAAAAAGAAACGAAATTGAGCTATTTGTAATGAGGTGGATAGACCTAGAGTCTGTCATACAGAGTGAAGTAAGTCAGAAAGAAAAAGACAAATACCGTATGCTAACACATATATATGGAACTTAAGAAAAAAATGTCATGAAGAACCTAGGGGTAAAGCAGGAATAAAGACGCAGACCTCTTAGAGAACGGACTTGAGGTTATGGGGAGGGGGAAGGGTGAGCTGTGACAGGGCGAGAGAGAGTCATGGGCATATACACAGTAACAAACGCAGTAAGGTAGATAGCTAGTGGGAAGCAGCCGCATGGCACAAGGATATTGGCTCGGTGCTTTGTGACAGCCTGGAGGGGTGGGATGGGGAGGGTGGGAGGGAGGGAGACACAACAGGGAAGACATATGGGAACATATGTTTATGTATGACTGATTCACTTTGTTATAAAGCAGAAACTAACACACCATTGTAAAGCAATTATACCCCAATAAAGATGTAAAAAAAAAAAAAAAAAAAAAGTACACATGCAGGAGGAATTAAGTGCACTACACATCTTCAGTAACAAATGCTTGGGATTCCAAATTTAGTTGACCAAGTGCCAATTATCAAGTGTCTCTAGATAAATTGGCAATTTTCTTAATATTGTTAAAAAACGAACAACCAAAAAAATATATACGTGAATGCACATGATGTAACCGTTAAGAAAAACAGCAATGCGTGATTGTTACATTTTTAGACTTAATGTTTGAACTGATCCCAATAAAGGTGATACAACTTATCCCAGTTCACATGACTGTTAAATAAAAGAGCTGAAGAAGGGACAGTTATTTTGTAAGTAGTTCCTGGTGCAGCAAATGTCAGAATCCCAATTGTCTGATCTGGGAGATATTAACTAATATTCAATGATTAAAAAATAGAGGCAAAAGCAGTATCTGAATGAGAATTTTGTCAATATTCCAAAGAAAAGGAATTTTAAAAGGTCATTTGTTAGTGGTTAATGTTATGTTAATGAATGACACTAGGAAAGAAGCCAGCAAGTCAATTGTTAACATATCCTTTCCCACGAGATACTATGGCTAACTTGATCAAGACCAGTCTCTTCAGTTATTGCAAAATATAATTAAATAAAGTAGGGCTCCCTTCCCTGCTGTGAGTCTTTTATTGGAATCAAAGACAGATTCCCAGAGCTCCCTCAATCTTAACTCTGGCTATCTTCACGCAATCCCATCATATCACTCTTGTAGAACTAGCATTTCCTGAAATTTCACCCCAGAGCTAGGACAGCAAAGTCTCTTTGGTTGCACTGTGGTACCATCCATAAGAAAAGTACCATATTCTGGGTACAGAGTATTTAACTGTATTGGGAAAACTGGATAGCAGAGAAACCTGGAGTTTAAATAATCTTACTGGAACAAGGCAGACATTCTTAGCAAGGGATTTTAAAGGCAGTCAAGTGCTGCAGACAAAACAGTATGCTATTAAAGATATTTTTCAAAAAAAGCTAAAACTGGACTCTCAAGCAAATGTAAAATGAGGACATGTAAAAAAAATTATTTATATCATTAATTAAATGAGAGAACCAGAAAAGATGTTGGTTCAAAGGAGAATCCAAAGAACAGACACATTTATGATCAGGAATATTGAAATGAACTTGAACATGGATCCCAAACTTCCCACACATGGGAGCATTGTCTCTCTACTGGACAGAAGCCATTTGCATGTTCACTGACAAGAATCATTTGCATTGTCATCAATTCTGGACAAGTTCATTTTAACTTCTACAGATTCGTAAAATATCCACGTCAAAGACAAAGGTAGATATCCTTATGGTTCAGGTAATTGCTCAAGGCTCCAGCATTCCACTGCAAGGACATCCAGTCATCAGAGAGGGAAGGTACGCAGTGGTGTGTCAGTAAATTCTCAGAAATAAGCTCTCCAAAAAGCCCTCAAAAATCCAAACCTTGGGATTCCCTGGTGGCGCAGTGGTTGAGAGTCCGCCTGCCGATGCAGGGGACACAGGTTCGTGCCCCGGTCCGGGAAGATCCCACATGCCGCAGAGCGGCTGGGCCCGTGAGCCATGGCTACTGAGCCTGTGTGTCCGGAGCCTGTGCTCCGCAACAGGAGAGGCCACAACAGTGAGAGGCCTGCATACCGCAAAAAAAAAAAAAAAAAAAAAAAAAATCCAAACCTCAATTTGCAGCAGCTGTCAATACCCATAGTGTAAATGCTCTCCCCATGCTGGTTCCAAGCTATCAGTGTGTCATCACTGAAGATGAGTGGGGGAAAGGGGTGCAGCAGTGCTGTTATACAGCATTTTCTCTGTGCAGATACAATAGACATAAATAAGCTCAAGAACATGATGACAGCAAAATGTAGTAAAATAATTGGAAAGTGATAGGGTTTGAGTATTTATTACCTCTGCTTATTTAGTTTGCTTACTGGTGTGCAGTTCTATGAGTTTCAACACTTGTGTAAATTTGTGGAACTACGATCAGTCAATAGAATAGTTTTTTAAAAAACCCTCCTTCCTGCTGCCTCCTTACCATCATACCTCCTGCAAACTCCTAGCCCGTGGCAACCACTGATCTGTTGTCTATTACTATACTTTTTCATTTTCCAAAATATCAACTAAATAGGACCCTGCAGGACGAAATCATCACAGACTGGCTCCTTTTTCTCAGCATAGCACCTTTCAGAATCAGCCAAGTTCTTGCATGTATCCACAGTTCCTTTTAATTGCTGAGTAGTATTTCATCGTTTGCATGTACCAGTTGGTCTGTCCATGCACCTGTTGAAGGATCTTTGGGTTATGTTCCATTTTTAGCTTAGATGATGAATAGAACTGCTATAAATGTTCATATATAGGTTTGTGTGCGAACATGAGTTTTCATTCCTCTTAGGTAAACACGCAGGAGTTGGATCGCTGGGATGGGGTTAACATATATATATATATATTTTACTATTAAGCAGTTTTTAACTATTAAAAAGATAGCTTCTATGAACATCCATGTACAAGTCTTCATATGGACACATTCCTTTCTTTCTCTTGGGAAACAGCTACGAGTGGAATAGCTGAGTTATATGTTTTGCGTATGTTTAACTTTGTAAGAAATCGCCAAACCGTTTCCCAAAGTCATTGTGCCATTTCTCATTCCAAACAACAGCCACTCCTCGTCACCACCAAGGCCTGGCATGGTCAATATTTTAAATTGTAGACATTCTAATAGGTGTGTAGTGGTACCTCATTATGGCTTTGTGTTTTCCTAATGATTACTGATAATAAACATCCTTTAGTGCCTTATTTGCCGTATGTATATCTTTTTGGTGACGTGTCTGTGTGTCTGTTCAAATCTTTTGGCAATGTTTCATTGGTTTGTTTTCTTATTCTGAAATAAGATAATGATTTGCAAGTATTTTCTTCCAGTGGGTTGCGCTTTTTGTTCTTTTAAGAGTGTCTTTCAAAGAGCAGGCATTCTTAATTATGATTGTCTAATTTATTGTTTATTTTATGGACTGTGCTTTTGGTATTGTACCTATGAAATCTTTGTCTGAATCAAGGCAAGCCAGTAAATGACTTCTGAGTGTTAAAATTGCTAGGAGACAATTCTCCATAGGCCTCTCACGTTTCAGCACCTCTTGGGAGCAGGGGCACTACAGTGCCCTACTGTTCTGGACTATCTTTTCAAGGATGTCTGTATAGAAAATCATCTTGGAAGATAGAGATAGTGCCTCCCCCTGGAGCAAATGAGAGGTTTGTTAACTGACAATGTTTTTCTCTGGCACATAGGTTGTGTATGTTTACTTATAGACAATTATAATAGATTAGTGTTCCCTAAGTTCAGGGTTCCACAGGTGTGATGCAAACCTAATTCACGCCTATGGCCCTCTCTGAAACACTCCTGTAGGACTTGAGAAACAAAGGAAATTGATGCTACCATGAAGTTTATGATACTTGCTCGGCAATGAGTATTTTTTTTTTACATCTTTATTGGAGTATAATTGCTTTACAATGGTGCGTTAGTTTCTGCTTTATAACAAAGTGAATCAGTTATACATATACATATGTTCCCATATCTCTTCCCTCTTGCGTCTCCCTCCCTCCCACCTTCCCTATCCCACCCCTCCAGGCGGTCACAAAGCACCAAGCTGATCTCCCTGTGCTATGCGGCTGCTTCCCACTAGCTATCTACCTTACATTTGGTAGTGTATATATGTCCATGCCTCTCTCTCGCTTTGTCACAGCTTACCCTTCCCGCTCCCCATATCCTCAAGTCCATTCTCTAGTAGGTCTGTGTCTTTATTCCTGTCTTACCCCTAGGTTCTTCATGACATTTTTTTTCTTCAATTCCATATATGTGTGTTAGCATAAGGTATTTGTCTTTCAATGAGTATTTTTAAAAATTAATTAATTAATTTATTTTTGGCTGCACTGGGTCTTCGTTGCTGCGTGTGGGCTTTCTCTAGTTGCGGCCAGCGGGGGCTACTCTTCGTTGTGGTGTGCGGGCTTCTCACTGTGGTGGCTTCTCTTGTTGCGAAGCACGGGCTCTAGGCACATGGGCTTCAGTAGCTGTGGCTCGCAGGCTCTAGAGCACAAGCTCAGTAGTTGTGCCGCATGGGCTTAGTTGCTCCACGGCATGTGGGATCTTCCTGGACCAGGGCTCAAACCTGTGCCCCTGCACTGGCAGGCGGATTCTTAACCCCTGCGCCACCAAGGAAGCCCGGTACATGACTCTTTTTGAATTATGATTTTCTCAGGGTATATACCCAGTAGTGGGATTGCTGGGTCGTATGGTAGTTCTATTTTTAGTTTTTTAAGGAACCTCCATACTGCTCTCCATAGTGATTGTAACAATTTACATTCCCACCAACAGTGCAGGAGGGCTCTCTTTTCACCACACCCTTTCCAGCATTTACTGTTTCTCGATTTTTTTGATAATGGCCATTCTGACCCACGTGAGGCGATACCTCATTGTAGTTTTGATTTGATTTCTCTAATAATTAGTGATGTTGAGCATCTTTTCATGTGCCTCTTGGCCACCTGTATGTCTTCCTTGGTGAAATGACTATTTAGGTCTTCCGCCCATTTTTTAACTGGATTGTTTGTTCTTTTGATATTGAGCTCCATGAGCTGTTTGTGTATTTTGGAGATTAATCCTTTGTCTGTTGTTTCATTTGCAAATATTTTCTCCCATTCTGAGGGCTTTCTTCTTGTCTTGTTTATGGTTTCCTTTGCTGTGCAAAAGCTTTTAAGTTTAATTAAGTCCCTTTTGTTTATTTTTGTTTTTATTTCTGTTACTCTAGGAGGTGGGTCAAAGAAGATCTTGCTGTATTTATGTCAAGGAGTGTTTTTCCTATGTTTTCCTCTAAGAGTTTTATAGTGTCTGGTCTTACATTTAAGTCTTTAACCCATTTGCGGTTTATTTTTCTGTATGGTGTTAGGTAGTGTTCTAATTGCATTCTTTTATATGTAGCTGTCCAGTTTTCCAAGCATCACTTATTTAAGAGGCTGTCTTTTCTCCACTGTATGTTCTTGCCTCCTTTGTCATACATTAGGTGCCTATACGTGCCTGGGTTTATCTCTGGGCATTCTTTCCTGTACCATTGATCTATAATTCTGTTTTTGTGCCAGTACCATAGTGTCTTGATTACTGGAGCTTTGTGGTATAGTTTGTAGTCGGGGAGCCTGATTCCTCCAACTCCATTTCTCTTTCTCAAGATTGCTTTGGCTATTCGGGGTCTTTTGTGTTTCCATATGAATTATGCACTTTTTTGTTCTAATTCTGTGAAGAATGCCATTGGTAGTTTGATAGGGATTGCACTGAATGTGTAAATTACTTTGGATAGTATAGTCATTTTCACAATATTGATTCTTCCAATCCAAGAGCATGTTATATTTCTCCACCTGTTTATGTCATTTTTGCTTCCTTTCATCAGTGTTTTATAGTTTTCTGAGTACAAGTCTTTGCCTCCTTAGGCAGGTTTATTCCTAGGTATTTTATTCTTTTTGTTGCAGTGGTAAATGGGAGTGTTTCCTTAATTTCTCCTTCTGATTTTTTGTTGTTGGTGTATAGGAATGCCAGAGATTTCTGTGCATTAATTTTGTATCCTGCGACCTTACCAAATTCATTGATTAGTTCTAGTAGTTTTCTGGTGGCATCTTTAGGATTTTCTCTGGATAGTATCATGTCATTGGCAAACAGTGACAGTTCTACTTCTTCTTTTGCAATTTGTATTCCTTTTATTCCTTTTTCTTCTCTGATTGCCGTGGCTAGGACTTCCAAAATTATGTTGAATAATGGTGGTGAGAGTGGACATCCTTGTCTTGTTCCTGATCTTAGAGGAAATGATTTCAGTTTTTCACCATAGAGAATGATGTTTGCTGTGGGTTTGTCGCATATGGCCTTTATTATGTGGAGGTAGGTTCCCTCTATGCCCACTTTCTGGAGAGTTTTTATCATAAATGGGTGTTGAATTTTGTCAAAAGCTTTTTCTGCATCTACTGAGATGATCATATGGTTTTTATTCCTTAATTTGTTAATATGGTGTATCACACTGATTGATTTGCATATATTGAAGAATCCTTGCATCCCTGGGATGAATCCCACTTGATCATGGTGTATGATCCTTTTAATGTGTTGTTGGATTCTGTTTGCTAGTATTTGTTCAGGATTTTTGCATCTATATTCATCAGTGATATTGATCCATAATTTTCTTTTTTTGTGATATCTTTTTCTGGTTTTGGCATCAGGGTCATGGTGGCTTCATAGAATGAATTTGACAGTGTTTTCTCCTCTGCAATTTTCTGGAAGAGTTTGAGAATGATCGATGCTATCTCTTCTCTAATTGTTTGATAGAATTCTCTGGTGAAGTCATGTGGTCCTGGACTTTTGTTTGTTGGAAGATTTGTAATTACGGTTTCAGTTTCTTTACTTGTGCTAGTTCTTTTTATATTTTCTAATTCTGTCTGGTTCAGTCTTGGAAAATTGTACCTTTCCAAGAATTTGTCCACTTCTTCATGGTTGTCCATTTCATTGGCATATAGTTGTTTGTAGTAGTCTCTTATAATCCTTTGATTTCTGCAGTGTCAGTTATGATTTCTCCTTTTTCATTTCTAATTTTATTTATTTGAGTCCTCTTCTTTCTTGATGAGTCTGGCTAAGGATTTATCAATTTTTTTTATCTTCTCAAAGAACCAGCTTTTAGTTTTATTGCTCTTTGCTATTGTCTTCTTCATTTCTATTTCATTTATTTCTGCTCTGATCTTTATGATTTCTGTCCTTCTACTGACTTTGGGTTTTCTTTGTTCTCCTTTCTCTAGTTGTTTTAAGTGTAGGGTTAGATTGTTTATTTGAGATTTTTCTTGTTTCTTGAGGTGAGATTGTATTGCTATAAACGTCCCTCTTGGAACTGCTTTTGCTGTGTCCACAGGTTTTTAGTCGTCATGTTTTCATTGTCATTTGTTTCTATGTATTTTTTTATTTCTTCTTGATTTCTTCAGTGATCTCTTGGTTATTTAGTAGCACACTGCTTAGCCTCCACGTATTTGTGTGTTTTACAGTTTTTCTTCTGTAATTGATTTCCAATTTCATATCATTGTGGTCAGAAAAGATGCTTGTTATGATTTCAGTTTTCTTAAATTTTCCAAGGCTTGATTTGTGACCCAAGATGTGATCTATCCTGAAGAATGTTCCATGTGCACATGAAAAGAAAGTGTATTCTGCCACTTTTGGTTGGAATGTTCTATAAATATCAATTAGGTCTATTTGGTCTATTGTGCCATTTAAAGCCTGTGTTTCCTTATTTACTTTCTGTTTGGATGATCTGTCCATTGGTGTAAGTGGGGCGTTAAAGTCCCCGACTATTATTGTGTTACTGTCAATTTCTCCTTTCATGGTTGTTAGCATTTGCCTTATGTATTGAGGTGCTCCTATACTGGGTACATAAACATTTATAATTGTCATACCTTCTTCTTGGAATGATCATTTGATCATTATGTAGTGTCCCTCCTTATCTCTTGTAACAGTCTTTATTTTTAAGTCTATTTTATTTGATACGAGTATTGCTACTCCAGCTTTCTTTTGATTTCCATTTGCATGTAATATCTTTTTCCATCCCTTCACTTTCAGTCTGTGTGTGTCCCTAATGTGAAGTGGGTCTCTTGTAGACAGCATATATATGGATCTTGTTTTTGTATCCATTCAGCCAGTCTCTGTCTTTTGGTTGGGGCATTTAATGCATTTACATTCAAGGTAATTATCGATATGTATGTTCCTATTACCATTTTCTTAATTGTTTTGCATTTGTTTTTGTGGGTCTTTTTCTTCTCTTGTGTTTCCTGCCTAGAGAAGTTTCCTTAGCATTTGTTGTAAAGCTGCTTTGGTGGTGCTGAATTCTCTTAGGTTTTGCTTGTCTGAAAAGCTTTTGACTTCTCCATCAAATCTGAATGAGATCCTTGCTGGGTAGAGTAATCTTGGTTGTAGGCTTTTCCCTTTCATCACTTCAAGTATATCCTGCCACTCACTTCTGGCTTGCAGAGTTTCCACTGAAAAATCAGGTAATAACCTCACAGGGATTCCTTTGTATGTTACTTTTTGTTTTTCCCTTGCTGCTTTTAATATTTTTTCTTTGAATTTAATTTTTGTTAGTTTGATTAATATGTGTTTTGGTGTGTTTTTCCTAGAGTTTATCCTGTATGGGACTCTCTGTGCTTCTTGGACTTGGGTGACTATTTCCTTTCCCATTTTAGGGAATTTTTCGACTATCATCTCTTCAAATATTTTCTCAGACCCTTTCTTTTTCTCTTCTTCTTCTGGGACCCCTATAATTCGAATGTTGGTGTGTTTATTGTTGTCCCAGAGCTCTCTGAGATTGTCTTCAATTCTTTTCACTCTTTTTTTTTTTATTATCCTCCTTGGCAGTTATTTCTACCATTCTGTCTTCCAGCTCACTTATTCGTTCTTCTGCCTCAGTTATTCTGTTATTGATTCCTTCTAGTGTATTTTTCATTTCATTTATTGTGTTGTTCATCTCTGTTTATTTGTTCTTTAGTTCTTCTAGATCCTTGTTAAACGTTTCTTGTATTTTCTCAATCTGTGCCTTCATTCTATTTCCAAGATTCTGGATCATCTTTACTATCATTACTCTGAATTCTTTTTCAGGTACATTGCCTGTTTCCTCTTCATTTATTTGGTCTTGTAGATTTTTACCTTGCTCCTTCATCTGTGACATATTTTTTTGCTGTCTCATTATTATTATTATTATTATTATGAGTGGGATTGTGTTCCTGTCTTACTTGTTGTTTGGCCTGAGGCTTCCAACACTGGAGTTTGTAGGCAATTAGGTAGAGCTGGGTCTTGGAGCTGAGATGAGGAACTTTGTGAGACCTCACTCCCATGAATATTCCCTGGGTTCTGAGGTTCTCAGTCCAGTGGTTAGGACTCGGAACTCCCACCCCAGGAGCTTTGGCCCAATCCTCTGCTCATGAACCAAGATCCCACAAGCTGCATGGGGCGGCAAAAAAAAAAAAAAAAAAAAAAACAAGAAAAAACAAGGAGAACAATAACAACGTAATAAATAAAATTAGACTAGGAAATTAACAGATATGTTAGAAAGAATATAAAAATAAAAATATAGAGGAATCAACAACCAGCAGCTACATCAGTAACACAATAGTAAAAAGAGAAGGTGGGAAAAGGAAATAAAAAGGGGGAGGGGAAGGCCTTGGTTGTGGAGGGCGAGGCCTAACAAGGGTGAGGTTTGGGTGGTGCTCAGGGCCTATGCTTAGGACCCACAGGGCTGGAAAAGGCCCTGGAGGCTGTGGGGAGTGGGGCTTAGGCTCAAGGAACAGAAGAGGCCCAGGCGTGCCCCACCACCCCGGTCTCAGAGGGCAGGGGACCTCACCTGGGAGCCCAGCAGGTTTCCTGGGCTGGAGTGGGCGGGGCAAATGCCCTCCTCTCCTCTCCTCTCCTGCTCCTCTGGTCTGGGAGGCCCCCTCCCACCTGCCTCTCCGGATCTCCCTGGCCTCCCTCCTATGCCCCCAGGACTAGTGCAGCCTGGAGGGGGCTTTGTAGGGCAGGGGATCGGCCTGGGAGCTCAGCAGGCTCCCCATGCCCGAGTGGGTGGGGCAATCGCCCTCTGCTTCTCTCCTGCTTCTCCGGGATGCCTCCTCCCGCCTGCCTCTCCTGATCTCCCCAGCCTCCCTCCTATGTCCCCAAGGACCTACGTGGCCTGGAGGGGGTGTTTGGAGGGCAGGGGATCGGCCTGGGAGCTCAGCAGGCTCCCCGTGCCCGAGTGGGCAGGGCAATCGCCCTCCGCTCCTCTCCTGCTTCTCCTGGCTTGCTCTTCCCGCCTGCCTCTCCTGACCTCCCCAGCCTCCCTCCTATTCCCCCAGGACCCACGTGGCCTGGATGGGGCTTAGGAGAGGGTGTACCCGCTTGGGAGCTCAGCAGGCTCCCTGGTCCGGATGGGCCAGGTGATCGCCCTCCGCTCCTCTCCCGCTCTTCCTGGATAGTCCCTCCCGCCTGCCTCTCCTGATCTCCCCAACCTCAGGGGCACAGATCCTGTCTGGCCTCCACTTCTCCTCCCCCATCAGTCCCCCTATGTCCTACCGGTTCGCTTTGGGGTTCCTCCTGTCTACTTGGGCATCAGAGTATTGCACCAGCGGCCAGCAGGCGCCCAAGTTGTGGGGAGACGCTAACTCCCCATCTTCCCACACCATCATCTTGACTCCGCCTCCCTTTTAGCTTTTTCTTGTCTAAAACTCCTTATCTCTCCTTCAAATATGAATGATAGCCTTGATGCGGAGAATATTCCTGGTTGAGGGTTTATCCTTTCATCACTTTGAATATACCATGTCACTCTCTTCTGGCCTGCAGTTTCTGCTGAAAAGTCGGCTGATGGTCTTATGGGAGTTCCCTCGTACATAACTACTTGATTTTCCCTTGCTGCTTTTAAGACTCTCTATCTTTAATTTTTGCCATTTTAATTATACTGTGTCTTGGTGTGGACCTCCTTTGGGTTGATCTTGTTTGGGACTGTGCTTCCTGGACCTGGATGTCTGTTTCCTTCCCCAGGTTAGGGAAGTTTTCAGCTATAATGTCTTTAAATATGTTCTCCATCCTTTTCTGTCTTTTCCTTCTGGGAACCCTATGACAAGAATGCTATTACACTTGATGTTGTCACAGAGGTCTCTTAAACTATCCTCATTTTTAAAAATTCTTTTTTCTGTTCACCTTGGGTGATTACCACTCTATCCTCCAGAGTGCTGATCTATTCCTCTGAATCATCTAATCTACTGTTGATTCTTTCTAATGTATTTTTTGTTTCAGTTATCGTACTCTCAGGTCTGTTTGGTTCTTCTTTGTATTTTCTAACTCTGTTCAACTTCTCACTGTGTTCATCCAGTTTTCTCCCAAGTCCATTGCCTCTTACTTCACTTCCTGATTCATGCACATTCTACCAGTGCTCTCTACTTTATGCTTATTGATGAGTAAGGAAGAACGAAGTGGAAAAAGAAGTTCAAGTTGCCTGATCTTTCCTCTTTTTCTCTATGTCATCATTTTTAGCATAAGCGGTCAGCTAATACAGGGAAGTAATGTGAATAAAAAAGGCATGATAGGGTTCCTTGATTGTTTGTGTTTCTTAGAAGGTTATTCCCTTCTTTCTGTGTTCAAAGCAAGTTCTGTCTCAAACGGAAAGCAAGGCCTTTCAGGGCTGCCAGAACCCCTGCTTACTTAGATACAGACATAACATGATTACCTTGCGCTTAGGTACTCTTTGTATCTTGCTGAACTCCCATGCATCGGCGGTCCACCAGAATTCTGTGTTCATGGGCATGGCAAATGCTACATGCAGATGAAGTGGCAAAGAATGGGATGGACACCCATATTGTACATATCTCCTCTGCTGACATGCATGCTCATTGTTCCCTGGACTTCACATACAAAACACAAATTCAAAGATAAAAATGATTAAGAATTAAAAAAACCCAACAACAGAGCATTAAGCTAAGTGCAGGGCCTTTTTGAATGTGATGCCCTGTGTGACTATAGAGATTACATAACCCAGAAGCCAACCCTGATTCATTAGAATACATTTTAATAAATATTGCTCCAACTCAGTATATGGTTTACTCCTTTGTAAAATAGTAACATTACCCACTTCTTAGTTTAATGAGCTAGATGAGTTAATATGTGAATTAGTCAGCAATTGTCAAAACAATGTTGCATAACAAGCTACTCCAAAACCCAGCGACTTACAGCAGCATTTTTCTCTTACTTAAAGGCCTGTGGGTAGGCTGAATAGATGGGTTTCAGGCTACAGATCAGCCAGGTTTGGGTTTGGGTTTGCTCCACAATTCTCACCTTCTTTTTGAACCAGCAACCCTGGGGCATGTTCTCCTTATGGGGAACAGTAGGAGCACAAGAGGGGCAGACTACACAGCCCACTGAGAGCTACTACTCACTCTACACCTGCAGCCATTTCATTGGTCAAAGTGAGTCACATGGCCTAAGTAAGTGGACTGGTGCAATATTGAGATTTATAAGAAATACATATTTCATCATTCAAATATATATTTTCATATATATTTGGTCTTCATCCTAAGTTCCTGGCTCACAGCTCTTAAAATGCTTGAAATTTCCTGAGAGACCTGAGGTCTCTTGTCCTTAGTTCCTGAAAATGCTTTAGGGAAGGTGAGTTTTGGGTCTCACCCAATGGTGGGGGCTGGTTGCCAGGAGAAACAACCATGTGATTAGAGGGTTGGAACTTTCTGTCCTACCCACTGATTTCCAGGAAGAAGATAGGGGCTAGAGGGTGAATCAATCGTCAGTGGCCAATGAGTCCATCATTACTATGTAATGAAGCCCCCATAAAAACCCAATAGGACAGATTTTTGCCCTTTTTTAGAGAGTTTCTGTCTGCCACAGTGCAGGGCTCCATGCTCCACTAGGACAAAATTACTTTTGTTCATGACCTTGCTCTGTGTACCTCTTCATCTGGCTGTTAATTTGTATCCTTTAATGTGCTTTTATAATAAATTGGTAATCTAGTGAGTAAATGGGGTTTCCTGAGTTCTGGGAGCCGTTCTAGAAAATTAATCAAACCCAAGAACGGTTTGTGAGAACCTCTGATTTGTAGCCCATCAGTCAGAAGTGCAGTTAACAACCTGACCTTGTCTGAAGTAGAAGGCAGTCTTGTGAACTGAGCCCTTTTCCTGTAGAATATGATTCTATCTCTGGGTGGATAGTGTCAGAATTGAGTTGAGTTCTCAAACACCCTGCTGGTGTCTGAGAATTGCTTGTTGGTGTGGCTGAAGCCAACACACACACACACAAATTGGGTTCAGGAACCCTTTGCAGCAGGAGTGTCCACTCTACCATGAGGGAAAGGACCATGAATATTTGCTAAATTGTAATCCAATCTATCTTGGTGCTATTTTTTGGACTCAATTTCCTAATTTATCTTTCTGATTCCATATCCTTTGTGGAGCTATGAGATGAATTTGAAGTTGTTGCCAAGTTTTCTGAATCTGGACACTACTAGGAGATTTTGTGTCTGTAGGTCTATAGTACAAAATACTGGGAGAACCTCTTTGGAGACCTGGCAGACTCACCATATGCCCTTATCTCTAGGGATCTTAGGAAGCCAGTGAAGAAGACACTGTGGTATTCTTGAGTGCTGGACCTGAAAGGGGTCACTACCAGGAACCTTGATATTGGCTCCTGGGGATGCTGAGAGCACAAGAGCCACTGTCAGCCTCAGCATGCTGAGAAGGAGACTTTGCCAGCTCCTGACACCCCACAAGAACCACAAATACTGATGCAGTGCATTCACTGTGCAGCATGCCAAGATAGGTAAGTGTGGGTCTAAGAAGACTTTGCTATGTAGATGCCTCTAGGCACACCATGTCAAGAGTCATCAAGAGATGTTAGCCTTTTTAAAATAAATATTCTAAAAAGAGGAAAGATTTTTGTTTGATTTTTATTTATTCTAATAAATGCTACAAACGTGGGGAAGGTAATGACTGTCTATGAAGAGATGTAAACTTTATATTCAGAAACCCTTGGAGAGGGTTTTCTCTTACCATAGTAACTCTTTTTGGCTCTCAGATTCCTAAGAGAAGAGAAATCTATAAAAAGAGAGTTACATAGTTAACATGCTTCATCGTATGTAGTTTGACCCAGACTATAGGCACCACTGATTTATAAACAACTGAACTGCTGCACAAATGTCTCTCTTGATTTAGCACCTTCTCAAAGAACAGTAAGAGTCCTTCAGAAATAAGGCCAGTATCTGCTCCAGCTACAAAACATACACCCCTTCTACCCAACCCTGTAAAACCACAGATTCTGGCTTGCATCCTGATGAGGTAAGAATACTATCATGCTACCACCCCGTAGCTTAACCGTGGCGGCTGCCAGGGATGTTAATCTGGTGCGCTAGTCTCCAAAGACGTAATTACAAGTGTATTGTTTAGTATGTTGTTAGAAATGGTGGCTCCAGCTCCAGACCAGAGCACAAAAGTCTATTTAATTCATCCTGTGGCTATGGATTTTTGAGCTACCCTGGTGCCTGAGAAAAGAAGTTCTTAAATAGAACTGTGAAGCCACTGAGAGTGTATGAAAAATTAGAGTACACATGCATATGAGAATTTTTCCAGGAAGTGTGTCTATAGCTTTTAGGCTATTCTCAAGAGGGTTCATAACACAAAGCCCAAGAACTACTAATTTAGAACATTGTTTATAAGAGAAATGGCTTTTCAGATCCAGAAAAACAAACTTACAAACAAACTTTTGGAAGCCAGCCTGCTGGGAAGCTGAGGGCTACAAATATATCTTGTAATGATGAATCATAGTAAAATACGATTTTATGAATTTTTTAGTAAATGCTTGCTTTGATTTTGCTTTTAGTCCAAACTGATCTTAAAGTGTTCTTATACTTCTTATCCACTCTGTCATTCCCTGAAATTACCCAAGGTACATAGGAACTCCAATATCAGATATTTCTATGAAATGGCTTATCTAGGCTTTTGTATCTCTTCTTTTGCATTTAAAATATATCTAAGTCCCTAAAGAGCCTTTGCTCTGGAGAATCAATGGGTCAGAGGTGAGAGAGAGAATGCAAGGCTGTGGTTGAACGTGAAAAATAGAAGTTTGGGGTTAAGGACACCTTGTCAAAGAGTGACACTGTTGATCTTCAGGGACTCGTAAATAATTCTGAAAAAACTCAACCCTGACCCAAGCCTTTTTTTTTTTTTTTTTTTTTTTGTGGTACGCGGGCCTCTCACTGTTGCGGCCCCTCCCGTTGCAGAGCACAGGCTCCAGACGCGCAGGCTCAGCGGCCATGGCTCACGGGCCCAGCCGCTCCGCGGCATGTGGGATCATCCCGGACCGGGACACAAACCTGTGTCCCCTGCATCGGCAGGCGGACTCTCAACCACTGTGCCACCAGGGAAGCCCGACCCAAGCCTTTTTAAGGTTCAAAACCTCAGGGCTAATTTTGTGTGTCCTTGCTGAATTTTCACATGGTCCGCAGTGCCTGCTTCCAGCTGGAACTGGACGTGGAAATACTAACACTGAAATAACGTTAGGAAGGGAGCCCTGTGAGGTTTCTGACCTCACAGGACCCAAGAAAAACTGAAAATCCCAGGAGACTGTCTCATTTATTATTTTCATCTCTTCTTCTACCTCATCCTAAGAAAGTCTCTGGGCTGACAAGGATCTGTATATAAGAGACATTTTGTGAGATGTATCAGCCTTAGATCTCTTCGGAAATCCCAGCTTTAAAGAAACTTACAATAAAGTGAGTTTATCTGCATGTGAATTGCTCAAGAAATCATCCTTCACAGTGTTGGCATTACTGGAGGCTGCCATATTTTTTAGTTAAATATTTTTTCTTGATTTCTGACGAATTAAGTGAAAGAACGAGAAATCTCCTAGTTCTAGTCAGGTTATGTTTCTAGTTTCTCTCAAAAAGCAATTTATGTATTTATTTTTGCATAGAGTACACTAAGATTACTAAGAAGCATAACATACATAAGTCAACATTTAAATATTGATTTATATGACCCAGATTAGACATCTATGTTCTACTTATCCATGTATTATGCACTATAGCCAATAATCTCATAAAAGTGTACCTGTGCTGGCAAGATGGGTGACTCTGCCTGCATGTGTAAGAGCAACATGTTTTAACAGGGGCAACGGGAGCAAAGAAGACACATCTGAGCATCGGAGCCCTGAGCTCTTTGTTTCTGCATTTACCTGGCAGGAGTGGTGGGTCTCTTCAACAACTTGTCCGCAGACCCAAGTCATGTGCGAAATGACGAGTGCCCCTTTCTCAGCTCTGAAGTCTACTGAGAGTTGGAATCAGTTTTGTTTTCAGCTAAAGGGGGCAGGTTTACATTGTGCATTTTGCTTATGTTTCATGCTAGATTGTTTATATAAAATACAAAACCAACTGACTACACTTTCACATTTTGTAGCAAAATTGTACTCTGAAAATATAACACTTCTAAGGGAAGAAATAGGAATAGAAGGATGTTCCCAGGATTCTCAACAAAAAGAGAAGTCTTAAATCTTAGCTAAGTTGGGGAATATCTTTTCATACCTTCATTTTCCAAACAGATAATAAATTAATTTTTAAAAACCCTTTCTGAGTAATCTCAGGTAAACAAATGGAATATTCTTTCTTGAATGTTTCCAGAGTTGAACTATTATGTCATATTATGAGTTCCTCATGGGCAAACACTGTGTCTTGTTTATCTTCGTATTATTACATTTTTTGTTTTCTGTTTTTAATTCGTCAGAGCCTGGCATGGTGACTGGCACACAGGAGAGACTCTGTAATTACAATGTGTCTTTCATTTGCTCAATTTGGTCAAAAGGAGTACAGAATTGTCAAGTAAATGTTCAAATTTCAAGCATGAAATCAAGCAAAATCATTAAGTGGAAAAATGTATCTCCAGAATCCATCTACCTTCCCTTTCACTGCGTACATCACAGGTTCCACTGTAATTTTGCTGTTCTCTGGTTGAGATTATGAATTTCCACAGTGACATGCTCACCCAGACTGTTTCTCATGATTACATGGGTTCTTCATAAAATAAGAGTAGGTCATGGTGATACAGTGGGGGAGATCCCCACATAACATATGCTTTGAGCTCCTGGGAATGATATTCATAGTAAGAGGAGAGATATTTTAGGGTGTGGTGCCCCTGTAAGACCGCTGGGATTACAAATCACATCAAACAGGAAATAGACCTAGTTTCAGGCTTGGTTTTAAGGACTGGAGAGGAAGCAACATAATATCCCCCTGAGACAACACAGTCTTTCCCCTCATTTTGCAGATGGGAAAATTGAAAAATAGAGCATAAATGACCGCTCAATTTGACATTATGAGTTAGAGCTGGAGTTGGGAATAAAAACAAGTGACTGGACTATACTTTTATCATGTTAAGCATTTGTTTACCCAAAAATGTATATATTAACTTGGTCTACAACTTTGACTCTTTCTTTAGAAAGTGGTATTTATAGTTCCCCAGCTGTAATTAATACATGTAACAAACATAAATCCTCCTCATGGTATCCTGACATATCCAGTTTTCTAGCTCAGTTTGTATTTTTCTCATAAAGTTCAATAAAATTTTAAAGACTATTTTGAAATAATTTAAATATAGTGACAATTTTTTTCTTTTTAAGGGAAAGCATATTTACTGTGTGCTAAATTTAGATGAAGTGTTTTTCCTCCACATGTCTCTCATTTAGCTAGATGTTGAAGATTGGGTAATAAACTTTTTTATTTGACTGTGGCACTATTTCTATATTGGAAGTCTTGATTTTTAAAAGCTATTTCAAGGGTATATTTTTGCAACAAGCTGCAATTTTTGTTAAATTCTCTTCACACGATTTTAATGTTCTAGTTCTTCCTTAAAAGCATAGAGTGGAACAAAACAAACTATTTAAGTTTGGTTTTTGTTTTTTGTTTTTGTGGTACACGGGCCTCTCACTGCTGTGGCCTCTCCCATCGCGGAGCACAGGCTCCGGATGCACAGGCTCAGCGGCCATGGCTCACGGGCCCAGCCGCTCCGCGGCATGTGGGATCTTCCCGGACCGGGGCACGAACCCGTGTCCCATGCATCAGCAGGCGGACTCTCAACCACTGCGCCATCAGGGAAGCCCTCTAATGATATTCTGAGTGTGTGAATAAAATACAGAATTGATTTCCCCTAGTCCGTCCCACATAGCTGTGGCAATTGTTCTAGGGAAGTGTGTTAAATATTTGGGCAAGAAAAATATGGTATTGAGATCTGCATTAATAACAGAAATATCCAGGTCACCTTTAGAACCTTTTATTCATGACTCTGTCTGCATGCCCTGATCACGCTCAATCAGTAGTTTTGGCCATTTTATAATTGGAAATTCAGAACAGAAAACAGTTTTCTCCAGATGTCTTGTCATATGGCAATTCCAGGTGAGGTCCCGCACAGTTTATTTAACACATAATATCCTAGTAATTATGGCACATTTAGAATAGATAATTTCTAAGACAAATCTGCAAGTACTTAGAAGGTAAATCCATACCTGAAGACTGATCCGTCACTGAGGTTGGCTATTTTATGCCTCAGAGCAGTGGCTGACACTTCTGTTTCACACAACTTTCAGAGATGCCAAATTACACTTTTGGAGTGCATGGAACCTTTGGGAAATTAAGGTATTTTTCTGCCTTTAACCTTAGCCTTTAGTTAGAAAACCATTTGTATGCTTTGTTCCATTGGATTTTTTATTAATGAACCCCATATGTGTCAGACTATATATGACTTCAAAGGTAGGCAGTGAAAGAACAATTTCTGCTAGTGCATGCGCTCTTAGTTAACTGAAAATATGATGATTTTTATATGCTGTGAATTATAGCGCCGTTTTGCATTGACTTAATGCAAGTTTGTCATTCTCAATATTCATTTATGGTTTCTATGCTAGGATACTGGGGGAACACAAAAAGTGAGGAGGAATATTTATCTGGAAAAATCTATCATAATAAATCTTCCATGTAACATATGTAATAATTGTTATCTTATTCTTTATAATACTTAAAAACATTAAGTAGGAGGTAACATTCATTGTCAGCAAACAGGCTTAAGGTACTAACTTTATGAACTCTAAATTTGAAAAATTATGAAGCCTATTTTGGACATTAAAACATGTATTTAAAAATTTTTGAATTCATCTCAACAAATTTAAAAGGATAGAAATTATATCAAGCATTTCTTCCAACCATAATGGTATGAAATTTGAAATCAATTACAGGAAGAAAAATAGAAGAAGAGCACAAACACATGGAGACTAAACAACATGCTACTAAAAAACCAGTGGGTCAATGAAGAAATCAAAGAGGAAATTAGAAGATACCTCAAAAAAAAAAAAAGAAAATGACAACAAAACTTTCCAAAATCTATGGGATGCAGCAAAAGCCATTCAAAGAGGAAAGTTAATAACAATATAGGCCTACTTCAAAAACAAAGAAAAATCTCAAAAAACCCCAACCTAACCTACTATCTAAAGGAATTAGAAAAAGAAGGACAAACAAAGCCCCAAGTCACCAGAATGAAGGAAATAATAAAGATCAGAGAAGAAAGAAATACAGACACCCCCACCAAAAAAAAACACACAATAGAAAATGTCAATGAAACCAAGAGGTGATTTAAAAAAAAAAATAAACAAAATTGGTATACATTTAGCTTGGCTCATCAAAAAGAAAAGAAAGAGGACCCAAATAAACAAAATAAGAAATGAAAGAGAGAATAACAACTGATACCACAGAGATACAAAAATCATAAGAGAACACTACAAACAGCTATATGTCAACAAATTAGACAAGCTAGAAGGAATAGACAAATTTCTAAAAACCTACAACTTTCCAAGGCTGAATCAGGAAGAAATAGACAATCTGAACAGACTGGTCACTAGTAGTGAAATTGAATTTGTAACCAAAAAAACTCCCAGCAAACAAAAGTCCAGGACCGGATGGCTTCATGGGGGAATTCTATCACATGTATAAAAAAGAGCTAATAACTATCCTTCTCAAACTATTCCAGAAAGTTGAAGATGATGGAACACTCCCAATTCATTTTACAAGTCCACCATTACCTGATACCAAAACCAGACAAAGACACTACCAAAAAAAAAAAAAAAATACAGACCAATAACTGATGAATATAGATAAAAAAATCTTCAACAAAATATTAGAAAACTGATTTCAACAGTAAATAAAAAGGTCCATGCACCATGATCAAGTGGGATTTATTCCAGGAATGCAAGGAAGGTTCAATATTTTCAAATGTGAATCAACGTGATACACCACATTTACGAAAGGAAGGATAAAAATCACATGATCATCCTAATAGATGCAGAGAACGTCTTTGACAAAATTCAACATCCACTCATGATAAAAACGCTCATTAAAATTGGAATAGAGGGAACATATCTCAACATAATAAAAACCATTTATGACAAACCCACGCTTAACATCATACTCAATAGTGAAAAGCTGAAAGCCTTTCCTCTAAAATTAGGAACAAGGCAAGGATGCCCACTCTCAACACTTCTACGTAACATAGTATTGGAAGTCTTAGCCACAGCAATTAGACAAGAAAAAGAAATAAAAGGCATCCCAACTGGAAGGGAAGAAGTAAAACTGTCACTGTTTGCAGATGACATGATATTTTATACAGAAAACCCTAAAGTCTCCACCCCAAAACTATTAGAACTAATAAATTCAGTAAAGTTGCAAGACACAAGATCACTATACAGAAATCAGTAGCTTTCTCTACACTAATTATGAACTATCAGAAAGAGAAAGCAAGAAAACAATTCCATTTAAAATCACATCAAAAGAAAATTACTTAGGAATAAACTTAACCAAGGAGGGGAAAGACCTATACTCTGAAAATTATAAACCATTGGTGAAGGAAACTGAAGATGATACAAAGAAATGGAAAAAATATCCCATGCTCTTGGCTTGGGAGAATTAATATTGTTAAAATGGGCATACTACCCAAAGCAATCTACAGATTTAATGCAATCCCTATCAAAATACCCATGACATTTTTCACAGAACTAGAACAAATGATCCTGAAATTCATAAGAACTACAAAAGACCCCAAGTTGCCAAAGGAATTTGAAGAAAAAACACAAAGCTGGAGATACTATGCTCCATGACTTCAGACTATATTACAAAGCTACAGTAATCAAAACAGCATGACCCTGATACAAAAACAGACACATAGATGAATGGAACAGAACAGAGAGCCCAGAAATAAACCTACACACATATGGTTAATTAATCTATGACTAAGGAGACAAGAATATATGATGGAGAAAAGACAGTCTCTTCAACAAGTGGTTCTGGGAAAACTGGACAACTACATGTAAAAGAATGAAATTAGAACATTTCTTCATGTCATATACAAAAATAAACTCAAAATGGATTAAAGACCTGAATGTAAGACCTGAAAGCATAAAACTGCTACAACAGAACATTGGCAGAACACTCTGACATAAATCACAGCATTGTTTTTGCTTGTTTGTTTGTTTGATTTGTCTCCTAAGGTAAAAGAAACAAAAGCAAAAATAAATAAATGGGACCGAATCAAACAAAAGCTTTTGCACAACAAAAGAAACCATCAATAAACCAAAAGACAACCTACTGAATGTGAGAAAATATTTGAAAATAATATGACCAATAAGTGGTTAATATCCAAAATATACAAACAGCTCATACAACTCAATTTTAAAAAAAACCTGATTAAAAAATAGGCGGAAACCTGAATTTTTTCAAAAATATATACTGATTGCCAACAGATACATGAAAATATGCTCAACATGGCTAATCATCAGAGAAATGCAAAGCCAAACCACAGTGAGATATCACCTCACCTTGTCAGAATGACAGTCATCAAAACATCCACAAATAACAAATTTTGGAGAGGGTGTGGAGAAAAAGGAATATATTGGTGCCACCACTGTGGGAAACAGTATGGAGGTTCCTCAAAAAATTTAAAATAGAACTACCTTATGATCCAGCAATCCCACTCCTGGCTATATATCCAGAAGAAACAAAAACACTAATTCAAAAAGTATATGCACGCCAATGTTCATAGAGCGTGGTTTACAATAGCCAAGATATGGAAACAACCCAAGTGCCCGTCAACAGATGAATGAATGAATAAAGAAGATGTGGTATGTATATTTAATACATGTATATAGAATGGAATTATATGTATATAAGGGAATATTAGCCATGAATAAGAATGAAATTTTGCCATTTCCATTTATGTAGATGGACCTAGAGAATATTATGTTAAGTGAAATAAGTCAGAGAGAGAAAGACAAATACTGTATTATATCACTTATATGTGGCATCTAAAAAAATAAAAACTAGTGAATATAATAAAAAAGAAAAGCAGAAACTAACACACCATTGTAAAGCAATTATACTCCAATAAAGATGTTTAAAAAAAATTTAAAACAATAAATAAATAAAAAAGAAAAAGATTCACAGATATAGAGAACAAGCTAGTGGTTATCAGTGGGGAGAGGTTGGGGGAGGGGCACAATAGGGGTATGGGATTAAGAGATCAAACTACTATGTATAAAATAAATAGGCAACAAGGATATAGTGTACTACATATTTAAATATAGCTATTATTTTGTAATAACTTAAAATATTTTTATTCTTTAAAATAACTTTTTTTATTGAAGTATAGTTGATTTACAATATCGTGTAAGTTCCAGATGTACAGCACAGCGATTCAGTTATATGTTTATAAGAATATATATATATAAGAATATATAAATATTCTTTTTCACATTCTTTTCCCTTATAGGTTATTACATAATACTGAGTATAGTTCCCTGTGCTATATAGTAGGTCCTTGTTGGTTATCTATTTTATGCATAGTAATGTGTATATGTTAATCCCAGCCTCCTAACTTATCCCTCTCCCACCCCTCTTTCCCCTTTGGTAACCATAAGTTTGTTTTCTGTGTTTGTGAGTCTCTTTCTGTTTTGGAAATAAGTTCATTTGTGTCTTTTTTTTTTCCTTTTAGATTACACATATAAGCAGTATCATATGATACTTGTCTATCTCTGCCTGGCTTACTTCACTTAGTATGATAATCTCTAGGTCCATTCATGTTGTTGCAAATGACATTATTTCATTCTTTTTATGGCTGAGTAATATTCCATTGTATATATGTACCACATCTTCTATATCCATTCATCTGTTCGTGGACATTTAGATTGCTTCCGTGTCTTGGTCCCTTTCAATTATACTGATAGAGGACAGGAAGAACTCAGCATCCTGAGGGAAATGTAGAGCTGAGTTTTATTTATTTATTTGGAGGGACTAAACAAAACCTGGCCTTCTTTTAGGTATGCAGAACTCTGAGTAGGGAGTAGGCGAAATGAATCTATTTGTGTTCAGGAGGCTAGGGGTTTTATATGAGAGAAGTGTTCAGGAACCCAAAACTTGTTTCCTAAGATTCAAAGTTTGCAGAGACTTACTGGAATAAAGCAGGCTAGTCCTAATGGAAGTAAACAATACCACCCATAAGGTCACTGTACATACACACCCCAAAAAAAATCCAACCTGAATCTAATCAAGCCTCTATCAATTTCCCAACTACACAAGAGGAATAAAGAACATGTTAAGTGACACCACTGGGAGGCAATTAGCAAAATCCACAAAAGGACGAATCACACAAATTCTTAAATATATATATATATATATTGCAAAGGATAAAGAAGAAATAAAGAGGAGAAATCTTTAGAGTAAAATAGACTTAAGGGACCTGTTGCAATGTATGAACTTTGGATTCTGATTTGAACAAGAAAGTTATAAAAAATAAAGAATTTTTGTGAGACAACCATGGAAATTTGAACAATGACTGGATATTTGATCATATGAAGAACTTGTTTATATTTTAAGTGTGATAATGGTACTGAGTTTAGATTTCCTTTGTAATAGTCCAGATCTTTTAGTGCTACAAACATTCTTACAAATGGAATATTATGATGTCTAGGATTTCCTTCAAGACATTGGGGATGGGGAGGGTAAGTAGGAAGAGTACTGATGAAAAAAATTGTCCATAACTTGAAAAAAATTGTTGAAACTGGGTGATAGGTATACTATACTTTGGTATTTGTTTGAAACATTCCATGATAAGCAGTAAAGATATAATAATAATAATTATTATTATTATGGCACTGGCATACAGCATGGGCACCCCAAAGCCTGGGTTAGGACCTGAATTATCATAAGTGTGCCTCAGTGGTGAGTGGACGGCATGGTCTGATCATGTGTGGCGGACTCTTCCTCAACAGTGTTACCATGTGGCATAAATGAACAGACCAGGCTCCAGCTCCTACCCATTTGCTATTTTGGAAGCTGGACTAGTACAGTTTGGACGGGGTTAAGCTCCTGGTGTTCTTGGATAAATTGAGGGGTAGAAAAAAACTTCCAGCAAAATATCCTGAAATTTTGGCCAGCAAGAAATAGTGAAGGCCCCAAAGGAAACTGGCATCATAAAAGAGATGAGTATTTCGGACATAGGGACTTAGTAAAACAGTTACATAAGCTTCATATCACCAACAGATTTTAATCCTCTGTTGATTTTTCCCCTACGTACTAGAAAACACATTTTCTAAGACTTCTGGAATTCTAGGTCCCAATGCTGATCAAGAGATAAAATAATTTTAATGCAGTTACTGTTTGAACAAAAATTGAATTGCATCATTTGCTGACCAAAGAGCTTTCCATCACTCTTAAGATCACATTTAAACTTATTAACACAACCTAATAAGCTATTTTCTCCCTTCACCATACTCCAGCTTCATTTTCCTTCTTTCAGTTTCTTAACCCTCTTTAATGTCCCAGGTTTCTTCCACTTAGTATTCCTTCTTCCCAAAGTCCCTTCTCCATCATCTCCATCATCTTAATCAATTCCTACTCATTGTTAGGACCTAGATTAAATATCTCTCAGGAATGTCTTCACTGATAGCTCTGTGTAGGATAGGTCCCCCTGATGAATGTTAGAATAACATCCTGCCCTTCGCACTTATAGAACTTCTACCTATAATTGTGTAAGCATTTGCATTCTTTTTGCTCTTTGTTCAGCTCTGTAACAGGAATGAATGCTCTATGGGACTGGAACCATGTCTATTTTGTTCACTGTTTTATCCCCAGCACCTGGAGTGTGTTACACTGCTGCCTAATAAATATTTGCTGAATGAACGAAGGAAGGAAACCATGGTGTTTTCCTTATTAAAAATTCTGAAAGCCATTTCCTCATATTTGGCAGACCACACTTGGGCTACTTATCAAGATTTGTTTTATTTAAGTTCTTAGCTCTGTGTCATTGACAAAAACCACATTCCTAACAGTCTACTGTTTTGCTTCATCTAGTGACAATGTTTTCATCAAAATGTCTATTGTGTGAGTCCTATTTTCAGTTTTAAGTAAAATGAGAAGGGAAACAGAAGTTTTGCCTTTTTGAAGACAGGAATGACAAACAATAAGATTGTCAGATATTTAAACACAAATGTGTTGGCTCCAAATTTAATCTCAATGTCTTCAGCCTCCTAGACCAACAGTTACGCTAGCATTTCCTACCGTAGTCCAAAGTCATCAGATCCTTACTTCTAGGTTTGTAGGACAACTTGGTTGTTTTTTCTTTTTAAAAAAATCTGTCTTTAACATTACACAAAAACATATTTATTATTGAATAATCAGGAGATATGAAGAAACAAGATGAAAAAAATCCCTAACATGCTCATTATCCAGAGACACCCTAAGTTGATATTTTGTTCTATCACTTATATAATTTCTATCTTCTCAAAATGGCTTCTAGTGTATGTACTGTTTGTAATATGATTGTTTTCACTCCAAATGTTTACAAATATGAGTCATATGGTGTTTGTTAAGCAAGGAAAACCCACCTTTTATTTCTAGGAACAGAGGTTCTGTTATGTGTTCCTCAGATTAGCACCATGCTCCCTGTGGACACCTAGTGGACGACCGTTGGCTGAGTCATACTCAACTGCTGCTTTGTTTATGTCCGACAACATGAAATGTTTGAAAGAGTAACTCTGATGGTGGATATGTGATATACAGCACTCTGCTCTTTGTGGACATGTAAAGCTTACTGTTCTTACCCTTGGACTGACTGCTTCCTCAGCGAGTTCCCATGGGACAGATCTCAAACTCTACCATCTGAAATTCATTCTTTCTCAGTATAACTGTGTTCAAAGTTAAAAGGTTTTGTACTCTAAATTTTCTCTTGGAATGCTTCAACACTCAAACTTCCCAGTAAGTTCAATGTATTCTAATCTTAGTAATCCGAAACCTACTTAATATACTTCAGTTTGCCAGACCATGTAACTTCTGACTGTAGTTATTTCACTAGACTTGTGAGGAATATCCCATCACCTGCTACTTTGCTTGGAGTTAAGCATAAGCAAATATAAATGCATTTTTACATCAACAATACTAAGAGGTACCCCTGCTTTATCACATTAGTATATATGAAGGCTCATCTTCTCCAAGCCAAGCCAAAACCAAACAAAACAAGAACAATTTTTCCCTCACTAGTATGCTTGATTATTCCAAATTGTTGAGGAATTACCAGTAAATCATTTATGTATTTTCTCATTTCTTGGCTCGACATTCTAACATCCTTCCCGTGTGATAGGCTTATCTTCTCACTCTTCTCCAGATAAACCATGTGACTCAGAAGTAAACACATGGTCTTATAAAAACACAATGACTTACGTTGTATAATCACTATGTAACTACAGGAATGTAGAAAATACTAGAATAAATGCGCAAAGTGAGTTCATTCGTTCTGGAGTTCTTTGTTTATTCATAATCCTTGGACACTGACCTCCAAATTTTTAAAAAGGTACCTTTATCCATATCTTCTTAATCTATGTCTTCTGAATATTTTCTGATGTGTTTCACTAGACCAAAATCCCTAACGCAAATGCTCAGTGGAAACTACAGACATTGTACAGGCACCAAGTAATGGAAATTTCATTGCAATCACATATTGGCCCACTGTGCATTTTAATTGCTTCCACAGTTCACAGAAACAATGCAGACGTAAACATGTACTCAAATCCTGAAAGCTTTAGAAGAATGCCCCTCTTTGTCATCTGAAGGTACTTTTGGTTGCCACAGAAAAGAGAAAGAAGGTTTGGCACTACCAGAACTGAAAGACCTTTTCATGATACTCTTTGCTTCTATTCTTCCGCCTGCAGTCCCAGAATGCTGCCAACAAGGGTGGTTGCCAATCATAGGGACAGAAAAAAAAATTGCTTGACTGATATAAAAGGGAGCACGGTCAGCCTTGTGTGCTCTCCCTTCCCTCAAAGGCTTGGCCACACTGCAGATGAGAATTGCACAGAATTGAAAGGCACGTTGATAGAAGGACAGAATAACAACTGACATCTAACAAAGAAGTAGGCAAGTTTCATGGAAACTATTTTGAATAAATAAAAATTGTCAAGTGTACATGTTTCCATGGCAACCTCTCCTGCTGTGTTAAATCTCATGAGATAGAAATTATAAAAACAAATGTAGCTAGGTACATATGCAGAGCCATTCCGAAGACCTCCAGGTACCTACCTAGAGGATATAGAGTACGTTTTCTGGACTCTTCTGTTCCACATTTATTGCTCCTCCTATCCTAGGAAGTCTCTTATTTATTAATTAGTTTTGGCTGTTTCTGGCATTCATGACACCACATATATGCATAGTTTTAGTAAAAACCAACAGTAAGGTGGGAATGTAAATTGGTACAGCCACTATGGAGAACAGTATGGATGTTCCTTAAAGAACTAAAAATAGAACTACCATACAACACAGCAATCCCACTACTGGGCATATACCCTGAAAAATCCAAAATTCAAAAAGAGTCATGTACCAAAATGTTCACTGCAGCTCTATTTACAACAGCCAGGACATGGAAACAACCTAAGTGTCCATCGACAGATGAATGGATAAAGAAGATGTGGCACATATATACAATGGAATATTACTCAGCCATAAAAAGAAACGAAATTGAGTTATTTGTAGTGAGGTGGATGGACCTAGAGTCTGTCATACAGAGTGAAGTAAGTCAGAAAGAGAAAAACAAATACTGTATGCTAACACATATATACGGAATCTAAAAAACAAACAAAAAACTGTTTCTGCAGAACCTAGGGGCAGGACAGGAATAAAGACGCAGACGTAGAGAATGGACTTCAGGACACAGGGAGGGAGACGGGTAAGCTGGGACGAAGTGAGAGAGTGGCATGGACATATTTACACTACCAAATGTAAAATAGATAGCTAGTGGGAAGCAGCCACATGGCACAGGGAGATCAGCTCGGTGCTTTGTGTCCACCTAGAGGGGTGGGATAGGGAGGGTGGGAGGGAAATGTAAGAGGGAGGAGATCTGGGGATGTGTGTATATGTATAGCTGATTCACTTTGTTATAAAGCAGAAACTAACACGCCATTGTAAAGCAATTACACTCCAACAAAGATGTTTAAAGAAAAAAAAGAATGCTGGAGCAAGAGATTATCCATACAGAAAAAAGTAAACCTTTCCCCATATCAAACAAACAAACAAACAAAACCAACAGTGAAGTGATATTATTTGCTAGGCACTGGGCTAAACCGTTCATCTTCTTTATACACTCTCACAATAAGCATATGAGGATAGATGATTTTATTATCTCCACTTTACAGATAAGGAAAGTGAGGCAGAGAGATGTTAAATAACTTACCCAAGATTAGTCAGCTAAGAAAAAGCAGGGGCAGGGCAAAATCTTGATGTCAGTTCCAACTGGCTCAAAATTCCATGCTTTATACTGATAAGTTCAGCAATTGAGAAGTTGCTTGCTTCCTCTTAGATATTTTGACTACAATTTAGGAGTGCCGTCCATCAGAGATGTTGCCTCTGTTGAGGTGATACTGTCCAAGAAGCAGGTTTGTAACTATTCATATTCGATTATTAGAGTACCCTCTTTAACAATTTGAGCCCTATGTATTTTAGGTATTTTTTACTCATTTTACTTTTGTTTTATTTATAAGTATTGATAGGAAATAATGTTAAAGGGGAGGACCTGGGGAGAGAAGCATTGATCCTTTTCACCCATCTGCTGCCTATGCCTGTCTTGTGCCATAGCTGTATCACAGCCAAGGGAGCTCTGGAAAATTTCAGAGAAGGTACAGTAAAGTGACCCAATAGCACTTTCGCATTTTAAAGTGCGAAACATGGTGGGGCTTTGGAACGAAAGCAGGACTCCGACATCCTTGGTTGGAGCACTCTCCAAGAGATGTTAGAGAGAGAGAAAAACCAGGAGGGACTGAGTTGCTTCTAATCTGTCAGGTCTGGATGTATAGGTTTGATTTTCAGGTAATCAATACATATCTAATCTCACCTGCATTAACTGGCCAGAAAAGCCTAGACATTCCTGTTACTCTTGTAAGTTCTCCCTTTTGAAATAAGACAGAACAGAACTCTTCCCCAAGCAGATTAACTTAATGTGGAACGCTAGTTTTAAGGATATTTATATAACATGGGTTGTAAAGAAAACAAAGTCTAATTTATAATGCAATACCTTTGTCATCAAACTACAGCTACTATCAATCACTTTTTCTAACCCTGGGTCCAGGTATTTTTGGCAGTTATAAAACCATACATACCAGTGGGACCAGGATTGGGAATGGAGCCAGAATAATCGCGGGCAGAACAATTTAAGCAGTACACAGGCTAGAGAACATACCAGCTTATATAAGGAAGCTGAGAAGTTATCAAGAGTCCTGAAGGCAAGCCTAGGTCAAAGTACAGTGTGCCAGTTCTACCAGAAAGATGCAAGAATGTCTGAGTTTGACCAGTTGGCCTGTGGTGAAGATTTAGCGATCTAAGCTGAGTAGAGAACACAGGCTATAGAAGGGTCATGGTATAAAAACTAGAGTCAGTATCCTGAGTTCCAAGCAGGGCACTGACACAGGTAGAAATTCAATTCAAGCATAAGGCTTGGGCTAGAAATGAACTTGAGAAAAAGGGAAGAGAGCTCAGCTAGGGAAAAAATACACTGGAGAGAGAATTTTATTATCTCCAGCAAAGAGATATTACTATACATGAACCTATAATCAAGACTGTTGATGTTTAGAAAGGAAATATTTGCCTTCTGAATCCATCTGCAGCGGCCTTTCCCTTATGGGCGGGTTTACAGACACTCATCAAGTTTTGGTTTGTGTTCACCCTGAAATAATTTTGAAAATATGGCAATTGCTCATATTTTTAAATTGATAGCTGAGGTTTTTTCCCCTACGTTTAAATACTTGCAATGGAGGGAATTCCCTGGTGATCCAATGGTTAGGACTCCATGCGTCCACTGTTGGAGGCCTGAGTTCCATCCCTGGTTGAGGAACTAAGATCCCACAAGGTGCATGGTATGACCAAAAAAAAAAAAAAAAAAATGTCATGGATATAATTCCCTATGCATTGCAAAGATGGACATTTTAAAATAAAATTGTTACATCACAAATGCAGCCAATGGAATATAAACAGCTAACAAAGTAGATGTTGACCATAACCCACTTTAAGGTGACATGAATAACTTCTATGAGTCAGAAATTTTATATTGTTCCTTTTTCTCACTGAACATGTATTTCCATTTCACTTCCTCCAAAGAATTTCATTTAATTTGTTTTTATGTTTGAAAGTCTTTTTATTAATTACTCTATCATACTTCTCTATAAATATATATAAAATATAAATTGAGATTAAATGTTTTAAAATTTTATTACTTTACAAAATTTATTCTGAGTTGGATTGTAATTATTTTTAGCACAAAATTGATCATGAAATAAATAAATTACACATTTCAGTATTATTAACTATAATAAAAATTTATCAGAAAAAATCCCTTAGCTAGATTTCATTTATTATAAATAATAAATGCTCTCTTAATAGTTCATGTATTTTTGGATATTACTTATTGCTTAAGACAGGATTCAGCATCAAGTCTATTGCAATATTTCATTTTGTAAGCATTGAGAAACTTTATTCAAGAAATGGATTTAAATGCGGAATTTTGTGTATCATTCTCACTCAAATTTTTAAAAGTACTTTTGAATTATATGGCAAAAATCATGTATTAATCTACTAAAAAAATCATTTTAAAAATATCTATCAGCTCACCACTTGGCTAGGTCTTTCTTAAATTTTGTTGAGAAAAAAATACTGTACACTCACAAAAATATTTGTTACCTAATTTTTAGTCATTCCTTTTCTCAACACTGAGGTTTTTATTTCCAGGTGACTTTTTTTTTTTTTTTTTTTTTTGGCGTCACGCGGGCCTCTCACTGTTGTGGCCTCTCCCGTTGCGGAGCAACAGGCTCCGGATGTGCAGGCTCAGCGGCCATGGCTCACGAGCACAGCCGCTCCGCGGCATGTGGGATCTTCCCGGACCGGGGCACGAACCCGTGTCCCCTACATCGGCAGGCGGACTCTCAACCACTGCGCCACCAGGGAAGCCCTCCAGGTGACCTTTTTTTTGACACTATGGAGCAATACAGCACATTAACATTAGGGATGGGTGAGAAGTGTGTCTTTTATAAATTAAGAAAAGGGCAATTATGCAAATGGAGGTGGGAAAGGAGAATCTAATCGCTCCTCCATCAGAGGAGGATTCTCAAGCAGATCAGCTTTAGAAAAAAGTACCTGTGCAAGTTGAAAGTACTTATGAAAGTATGAAAGTTGAAGACTGGGAATTGGTTTACCTTAAACTATCCATGGCCACAAACCTTTTGGAAAGCCTTCTCATACCCCAGGGATTTCAGTAGTCCAGGTTTGAGGCACTTTTTGGGACTACATCCAAGGGCAAGGTCCTCTGGGGGAGCCCTTTACTTTCTAGTACTCTGCTCTTATCTCCAGGTAAATTCTCTTACAACACTACTTCAATCTTTTGTTGGAGTAAAATCCTTCTAACTGATATAAAATTTTGAAAATTCTGTCAAGTTGGTAGCTGAATTTCTTCCAGAAATTGAGCTGAGAGGCGAGTATTTTCCCATACTTAGTCTAGTATAGAGTGTCTTTTCAGCCTTTACTCAGCTGGCAAATCAGTGGTTAATTCTACTGGGACCAGATATAAGTTTTCAAACAAAGGATCAAAGAATAAAACAAAATTGATCCACAGCAGCAAAGTTTCATCAAAAGCACAAAAATCCCCAAGAGTGGTTGGCCAGGCGCAGCTTCTTTGTATCTAACAGTATTATTACAAGAGTTGAGCTCAGAAACTCTTAGGTAGAGCTTTTGGAAACAAAAATTATATTTAATATAACTTTCTATAAAGAAAATTGCATGCTGAAAACTAAAAATATTAGAGACGTAAAATGGTTGTGTTCCAGTATTTATGGATTCCATTTTGTATCACACATTTACTCTCTGGCAGATGGACAGGGATAGAATAAGATACTTACACAGCTAGAAATCCACTAGGGGAAGAGAGACTTCAGGGGATCACCAGAAGCTAGACACCAAGCAGAAAATGCCCAGAACATCTGGCAGCTAAGCAACCATCAGAACATTTTGAAACTAAGCAGACTTACTTAGGCCGCTGTCACAGAAAAATGAATACAAGACCTGCATTTGGCCTTGGGAGATCTGTAAGATTACGGACCCTGAAAAAAACCCACATTCCTGCATATAGCTAAGACAGGAATACAGGTGAAAGGGGAAAGATACTAGGTGAAAGGGGACATTCTACTGAAACCTGAGATGAGTTACCATAGTTTAGTATATGTTACCACTCTTTTGCTAATATACATATAGTACCATGACAGGCCCAGTTAGATCATATAGGTTTAAAGGAGGAACTAATGATGTAAGCCTTGATGTCTACCCAAAAATGAAGGTGATCTTCTCCCCTCCCACTTTTTCTTTGATTATAAAAATGTAGCCCTCTTTGTTCTTGCAGCTGCGCTCCCTTGCCTGCCAGCTTGTATCTCTCACAAGCGTCCTATGATAATAAACTTACTCTTTGCCTGTCACTTGGCCTCTCACTGAATTCCTTCTGCACTGAGACAAAAGAACCTCAGCTTCAATAAGTCCTGAGACCAAGTGAGTGATTTCAATTAGAAGACAGTGGGTTCAGGGCCTGCCCGCCTCTTACTCTCACGCACATACACAGAGCCCCTCTGGCTCGCTCGCATTCAAGCAGCCTCACTCTCGGTGGAGCCACAGCCCAGACGTCCGGAACTACTGCACCAACTGCCTCCGGGACTGCAGGAGATGCCCTGTGGCCCGGCATGACCCACCGCTGGCCTCCACGCCCGGGGCTCCCGCCCACACTGCCGCCGCTAGGGATGCTGAGGTAATTAGGTACCCAGAGGCCTCAGCATTGATATCTTCCCTTCTCAGTGGCGTTTCTGGTGTCCACCTCAGGAGTCTCCTTGGCCAGCCCTGAAACACTTGAAAATTAAACAGAGAATCCACTGCATATATTCTTCTTGAAAATTTCCATCGTATATGTTCAAAAGTTTCTGAATAAGAATAAGGATTTGAAGTATTAAAATAGGGGGGAGACCTTCAAGATGGCAAGGAGTAAGACGTGGAGATCACCTTCCTCCCCACAAACACATCAGAAATACATCTACGTGTGGAACAACTCCTACAGAACACCTACTGAACACTGGCAGAAGACCTCATACTTCCCAAAAGGCAAGAAACTCCCCACGTACCTGGGTAGGGCAAAAGAAAAAAGAAAAAACAGAGACAAAAGTATAGGGACGGAACCTGCACCACTGGGAGGGAGCTGTGAAGGAGGAAAAGCTTCCACGCACTAGGAAGGCCCTTCACTGGGGGAGATGGGGGTTGGCAGGGGGAAGCTCCGGAACCATGGAGGAGAGCACAGCACAGGGGTGCAGAGGGTAAAGTGGAGAGATTCCCACACAGAGGATCGGTGCCGACCAGCACTCACCAGCCCGAGAGGCTTGGCTGCTCACCCGCTGGGGTGGGCGGGGGCTGGGAGCTGAGGCTAGGGCTTCGGAGGTCAGATCCCAGGGAGAGGACTGGGGCGGGCTGCGTGAACACAGCCTGAAGGGAGCTAGTGTGCCACAGCTAGCCAGCCAGGAGGGAGTCTGGGAAAAAGTCTGGACCTGCCTAAGAGGCAAGAGACCATTGTTTCGGGGTGAGCAAGGAGAGGGGATTCAGAGCACTGCCTAAATGAACTCCAGAGACGGGCGGGAGCCGCGGCTATCAGCGCGGGCACCAGAGACAGGAATGAAACGCTAAGGCTGCTGCTGCAGCCACCAAGAAGCCTGTGTGCGAGCACAAGTCACTGTCAACACCTTCCCTCCCGGGAGCCTGTGCAGCCTGCCACTGCCAGGGTCCCATGATCCAGGGACAACTTCCCCGGGAGAACGCACGGTGTGCCTCAGACTGTTGCAACGTCACATCAGTCTCTACTGCTGCAGGCTTGCCCCACATTCCATACCCCTCCTTCCCCCAGCCTGAGTGAGCCAGAGCCCCCTAATCAGCTGCTCCTTTAACCCCATCCTGTCTGAGCGAAGAACAGACGCCCTCAGGCGACCTACATGCAGAGGCAGGGCCAAATCCAAAACTGAACCCCAGGAGTTGTGTGAACAAAGAAGAAAAAGGGAAATCTCTCCCAGCAGCCTCAGGAGCAGCGGATTAAAGCTCCACAATCAACTGGATGTACCCTGCATCTGTGGAATACCTGAATAGACACGAATCATCCCAAAATTGAGGCGGTGGACTTTGGGAGTAACTGTAGACTTGGGGTTTGCTTTCTGCATCTAATTTGTTTCTGGTTTTATGTTCCTCTGATTTTAGTATTTAGACTTTATTATCATTGGTAGATTTTTTTATTGATTTGGTTGCTCTCATTTCCTTTTTTGTTGTATATAGATCTATATGTTTTTTTCCTCTTTCTCTTTTTTTGAGTGTGTATGTGTATGCCTCTTTGTGTGATTTTGTCTGGATAGCTTTGCTTTTACCATTTGTCCTAGGGTTCTGTCTGTCCTTTTTTTTTTTCTCTCTTTTTTTTTTAGTATAGTTTTTAGTGCTTGTTATCATTGGTGGATTTGTTTTTCGGTTTGGTTGCTCTCCCTTTCTCCCTCCCTCCCTCATTTCTCTCTTTCTTTCTTTTCTTTTTTTCTTCTGTCCTTCCTTCCTTCCTTCCCTTCTTCCTTCCTTCCTTCCTTTCTTTCTCCTCCCTTTTCTTCTGAGCCATGTGGCTGACAGCGTCTTGGTTCTCTGGCCGGGTGTGAGGCCTGAGCCTCTGAGGTGGGAAAGCCGAGTTCAGAACATTGGTCGACCAGAGACCTCCTGGCCCCACATAATTTCAAAAGGCGAAAGCTCTCCCAGAGATCTCCATCTCAATGCTAAGACCCAGCTCCACTCAACGACCAGCAAGCTACAGGGCTGGACACCCTATGCCAAACAACTAGCAAGACAGGAACACAACCCCACCCATTAGCAGAAAGAATGCCTAAAATAATAATAAGTACACAGACACCCCAAAACACACCACTGGACGTGGTCCTGCCCACCAGAAGACAAGATCCAGCCTCATCCATCAGAACACAGGCACCAGTCTCCTCCACCAGGAAGCCTACACAACCCACTGAACCAACCTTACCCACTGGGAGCAGACACCAAAAACAACGGGAACTACGAACCTGCAGCCTACAAAAAAGAGAACCCAAACACAGTAAGTTAAGCAAAATGAGAAGACAGAGAAACACACAGCAGATGAAGGAGCAAGGTTAAAACCCACCAGACCAAACAATTGAAGAGGAAATAGGCAGTCTACTTGAAAAAGAATTCAGAGTAATGATAGTAAACGTGATCCAAAATCTTGGAAATAGAAAGGAGAAAATACAAGAAACGTTTAACAAGGACCTAGAAGAACTAAACAGCAAACAAACAATGATGAACAACACAATAAATGATATTAAAAATTCTCTAGAAAGATTCAATAGCAGAATAACTGAGGCAGAAGAACGGATATGTGACCTGGAAGATAAAATAGTGGAAATAATTACCACAGAGCAGAATAAAGAAAAAAGAATGAAAAGAATTGAGGACAGTCTCAGAGACCTCTGGGACAACATTAAATGCACCAACATTCGAATTATAGGGGTCATAGAAGAAGAAGAGAAAAAAAGAACTGAGAAAATATTTGAAGGGATTATAGTTGAAAACTTCCCTAATATGGGTAAGGAAATAGTCAAGTCTAGGAAGCACAGAGAATCCCATACAGGATAAATGCAAGGAGAAACACGCCAAGATAAATATTAATCAAACTATCAAAATTAAATACAAAGAAAAATATTAAAAACAGCAGTGGAAAAGCAACAAATAACATACAAGGGAATCCCCATAGTGTTAACAGCTAATCTTTCAGCAGAAACTCTGCAAGCCAGAAGGGAATGGCAGGACATATTTAAAGTGATGAAAGGGAAAAAGCTACAAGCAAGATTACTCTACCCATCAAAGAGCTCATTCAGATTCAATGGAGAAATTAAAGCCTTTACAGACAAGCAAAAGCTAATAGAATTCAGCACCACCCAACCAGCTTTACAAAAAATGCTAAAGGAATGCCTCTGGCAGGAAACACAAGGAAAAGACTTACCAAAACAATTAAGAAAATGGTAACAGGAATGTACATATCAATAACTACCTTACATGTAAATGGATTAAAAGCTCCAACCAAAAGACACAGACTGCAGAGGCCTCAATCAAGATGGCAGAGTAGAAGGACGTGCTTTCACTCCCTCTTGCAAGAACACCAGAATCACAACTAACTGCTGAACAATCATCGACAGGAAGACACTGGAACTTAACAAAAAAGATACCGCACATCCAAAGACAAAGGAGAAGCCACAATGAGATGGTAGTAGGGGTGCAACCACAATAAAATCAAATCCCATAACTGCTGGGTGGGTGACTCACAGTCTGGAGAACACTCATACCACAGAAGTCCACCTAATGGAGTGAAGGTTCTGAGCCCCACGTCAGGCTTCTGAACCTGGGGGTCTGGCAATGGGAGGAGGAATTCCTAGAGAATCAGACATTGAAGCCTAGCAGGATTTGATTGCAGGACTCTGACAGGACTGGAGGAAACAGAGACTCCACTCTCGGAGGGCACACACAAAGTAGTGTGCACATCGGGACCCAGGGGAAGGAGCAGTGACCCCAGGGGAGACTGAACAGACCTACCTGCTAATGTTGGAGGGTATCCTGCAGAGGTGGTGGGTGGCTGTGGTTCACCGTGAGGACAAGGGCACTGGCAACAGAATTTCTGGGAAGTACTCCTTGGCGTGAGCTCTCCCAGAGTCCGCCATTAGCCCCACCAAAGAGCCTGCAGGCTCCAGTGTTGGGTCGCCTCTGGCCAAACAACTAACAAGGAGGGAACCCAGCCCCACCCATCAGCAGAGAAGCAGATTAAAATTTTACTGAGCTCTTCCCACCAGAGCAACAGCCAGCTCTACCCACCACCAGTCCCTCCCATCAGGAAACTTGCAAAAGCCTCTTAGATACCCTCATCCACCAGGGGGCAGACAGCAGAAGCAAGAAGAACTACAATCCTGCAACCTGTGGAACAAAGACCACATTCACAGAAAGATAGACAAGATGAAAAGGCAGAGGGCTATGTACCAGATGAAGGAACAAGATAAGACCCCAGAAAAACAACTAAATGAATTGGAGATAGGCAACCTTCCAGAAAAAGAATTCAGAATAATGATAGTGAAGATGATCCAGGACCTCGGAAAAACAATGCAGGCAAAGATCGAGAAGATGCAAGAAATGTTTAACAAAGACCTAGAAGAATTAAAGAACAAGCAAACAGACATGAACAAAACAATAACTGAAATGAAATATATACTAGAAGGAATCAATAGCAGAATAACTGAGGCAGAAGAACGGAAAAGTGACCTGGAAGACAGAATGGTGGAATTCACAGCTGAGGAACAGAATAAAGAAAAAAGAATGAAAAAAATGAAGACAGCCTAAGACACTTATGGGACAACATTAAACACAAAAACTTTCGCATTATATGGGTCCCAGAAGGAAAAAAGAGAGAGAAAGGACCCGAGAAAATATTTGAAGAGATTATAGTTGAAAACTTCCCTAAAATGGGAAATAGCCACCGAAGTCCAGGAAGCGCAGAGTCCCATACAGGATAAACCCAAGGAGAAACACGCTGAGACACATAATGATCAAATTGGCAAAAATTAAAGACAAAGAAAAATTATTGAAAGCAGCAAAGGGAAAAATGACAAATAATATACAAGGGAACTCCCATAAGGTTAATAGTTGATTTCTCAGCAGAAACTTTACAAGCCAGAAAGGAGTGGCATGATATACTTAAAGTGATGAAAGGGAAGAACCTACAACCAAGATTACTCTACCCTGCAAGGATTTCATTCAGATTCGATGGAGAAATCAAAAGCTTTACAGACAAGCAAAGACTAAGAGAATTCAGCACCACCAAACCACCTCTACAACAAATGCTAAAGGAACTTCTCTAAGTAGGAAACACAAGAGAAAAAAAGGATCTACAAAAACAAACCCAAAACAATTAAGACAATGGTCATAGGAACATACATATCGAAATTACCTTAAACATGAATGGATTAAATGCTCCAAGCAAAAGACACAGGCTCGCTGAATAGACACAAAACCAAGACCCATATATATGCTGTCCACAAGAGACCCACTTCAGACCCAGGGACACATACAGACTGAAAGTGAGGGGATGGAAAAAGATATTCCATGCAAATGGAAATCAAAACAAAGCTGGAGTAGCAATACTCATATCAGATAAAATAGACTTTAAAATAAAGAATGTTAAAAGAAACAAGGAAGGATACTATATAATGATCAAGGGATCAATCCAAGAAGAAGATATAACAATTATAAATATATATGCACCCAACATAGGAGCACCTCAATACATAAGGCAACTGCTAACAGCTATAAAAGAGGAAATCCACAGTAACACAATAATAGTGGGGGACGTTAACACCTCACTTACACCAATGGACAGATCATCCAAAATGAAAATAAATAAGGAAACAGAAGCTTTAAATGACACAATAGACCAGACAGATTTAATTGATATTAATAGGACATTCCATCCAAAACCAGCAGATTAAACTTTCCTCTCAAGTGCGCATGCAACATTCTCCAGGAGAGATCACATCTTGGCTCACAAATCAACCCTTAGTAAATTTAAGAAAACTGAAATCATATCAAGCATCTTTTCTGACCACAATGCTATGAGATTAGAAATGAATTACAGGGGGAAAAAAACGTAAAAACCACAAACACATGGAGGCGAAACAATACGTTACTAAATAATCAAGAGATCACTGAAGAAATCAAAGAGAAAATCAAAAAATACCTCGAGACAAATGACAATGAAAACACGATGATTCAAAACCTATGGGAAGCAGCAAAAGCAGTTCTAAGAGGGAAGTTTATAGCTATACAAGCCTACCTCAAGAAACAAGAAAAATCTCAAATAAACAATCTAACCCTACACCTAAAGGAACTAGAGAAAGAAGAACAAACAAAACCCAAAGTTAGCAGAAGGAAAGAAATCATAAACATCAGAGCAGAAACAAACGAAATAGAAACAAACAAAAAAAAACCCCAGCAAAGATCAATAAAACTAAAAGCTGGTTCTTTAAGAAGATAAACAAAATTGATAATCCATTAGCTAGACTTATCAAGAAAAAGACGGAGAGGACTCAAATCAATAAAATTAGAAATGAGAAAGGAGAAGTTACAACAGACACCGCAGAAATACAAAGCATCCTAAGAGACTACTGCAGCAACTCTATGCCAGTAAAATGGACAATCTGGAAGACATGGACAAATTCTTAGAAAGGTATAACCTTCCAAGACTGAACCAGGAAGAAATAGAAAATATGAACAGACCAATCACAAGTAATGAAATTGAAACTGTGATTAAAAATCTTCCAACAAACAAAAGTCCAGGACCAGATGGCTTCACAGGCGAATTCTATCAAACATTTAGAGAAGGGCTAACACCCATCCTTCTCAAACTCTTCCAAAATATAGCTGAGAGAGGAACACTCCCAAACTCATTCTATGAGGCCACCATCACCCTGATACCAAAACCAGACAAAGATGTCATAAAGAAAGAAACCTACAGGCCAATATCACTAATAAACATAGATGCAAAAATCCTCCGGAAAATACTAGCAAACAAAATCCTACAGCACATTAAAAGGATCATACACCATGATCAAGTGGGGTTTATCTCAGGAATGCAAGGATTCTTCAATATACACAAATCAATCATTGTGTTAAACCATATTAACAAATTGAAGGATAGAAACCATATGATCATCTCAACAGATGCAGGAAAAGCTTCTGACAAAATTCAACAACGATTTATGATAAAAATCCTCCAGAAAGTAGGCATAGAGGGAACTTTCCTCAACATAATAAAGGCCATATATGACAAACCCACAACCAACATCGTTCTCAATGTTGAAAAACTGAAAACATTTCCTCTAAAATCAGGGACAAGACAAGGATGCCCACTCTCACCACTATTATTCAACATAGTTTTGGAAGTCCTAGCCACAGCAATCAGAGAAGAAAAAGAAATCAAAGAAATCCAAATTGGAAAAGAAGAAGTAACTGTTTCCAGAAGTATCTGTTTCCAGATAACATGAAAGTATACATAGAGTATCCTAAAGATGTTACCAGAAAACTACTAGAGCTAATCAATGAATTTGGTAAAGTAGCAAGATACAAAGTTAATGCACAGAAATCTCCTGCATTCCTATACACTAACAACGAAAAATCTGAGAGAGAAATTAAGGAAACATTCGCATTTACCACTGCAACAAAAAGAATAAAATACCTAGGAATAAGCTTACCTAAGGAGACAAAAGACTTGTATGCAGAAAACTAGAAGACACTGATGAAAGAAATCAAAGACAATTCAAACAGATGGAGAGATATACCATGTTCTTGGACTGGAAGAATGAGCATTGTGAAAATGACTCTACTACCCAAAGCATTCTACAGATTCAACACAATCCCTATCAAACTACCAATGGCATTTTCCACAGAACTAGAACAAAATATTTCACAATTTGTATGGAAACACAAAAGACCCCGAATAGCCAAAGCAATCTTGAGAAAGAAAAACGGAGCTGGAGGAATCAGGCTTGTGGACTTCAGACTATACTACAAAGCTACAGTAATCAAGACAGTATGGTACTGGCACAAAAACAGAAATATAGATCAATGGAACAGGATAGAAAGCCCAGAGGTAAACCCATACATATATGGTAACCTTATCTTAGATAAAGGAGGCAAGAATATACAATGGAGAAAAGACAGTGTCTTTAATAATTGATGCTGGGGAAACTGGACAGCTACATGTAAAAGAATGAAATTAGAACACTCCCTAACACCATACACAAAAATAAACTCAAAATGGATTAAAGACCTAAACGTAAGGACAGACACTATAAAACTCTTAGAGGAAAACATAGGATGAACACTATATGACATACATCACAGCAACAACCTTTCTGACCCACCTCCTAGATTAATGGAAATAAAAACAAAAATAAACAAATGGGACCTAATGAAACTTCAAAGCTTTTTCACAGCAGAGGAAACCATAAAAAAGACAACCCTCAGAATGGGAGAAAATATTTGCAAATGAAGCCACTGACAAAGGATTAATCTCCAAAATATACAAGCAGCTCATGCAGCTCAATATCAAAAAAATAAACAACCCAATCCAAAAATGGGCAGAAGACCTAAATAGACATTTCTCCAAAGAAGATATACAGATTGCCAACAAACATATGAAAGGATGCTCAACATCACTAATCATTAGAGAAATGCAAATCAAAACTACAATGAAGGGCTTCCCTGGTGGCGCAGTGGTTGAGAGTCCGCCTGCCAATGCAGGGGATGCGGGTTCGTGCCCCGGTCTGGGAGGATCCCACATGCCACGGAGCGGCTGGGCCCATGAGCCATGGCTGCTGAGCCTGCGCATCCGGAGCCTGTGCTCCGCAACAGGAGAGGCCGCAACAGTGAGAGGCCCGCATACCAAAAAATAAAAATAAATAAAAAAAAAATAAAAAAAATAAAAAAATAAAAAAAAATAAAAAACTACAATGAAGTGTCATATCACACTGGTCAGAATGACGGTCATCAAAAAATCTATAAACAATAAATGCTGGAGAGGGTGTGGAGAAAAGGGAACCCTCTTGCACTCTTGGTGGGAATGTAAATTGATACAGCCAGTATGGAGAACAGTATGGAGGTTCCTTAAAAAACCAAAAATAGAACTACCATATGACTCAGCAATCCCACTCTTGGGCATATACCCTGAAAAAACCATAATTCAAAAAGAGACATATTCCACAATGTTCATTGCAGCTCTATTTACAATAGCCAGGATATGGAAGCAACCTAAGTGTCCATCGACAGATGAATGGATAAAGAAGATGTGGCACATATATACAATGGAATGTTACTCAGCCATAAAAAGAAATGAAATTGATTTATTTGTAGTGAGGTGATGGACCTAGAGTCTGTCATACAGTGTGAAGTAAGTCAGAAAGAGAAAATCAAATACCGTATGCTGACACATATATATGGAATCTAAAAAAAAAAAAAGGTTCTGAAGAACTCAGGGGCAGGACAGGAATAAAGACGCAGATGTAGAGAATGGACTTGAGGACACGGGGAGGGGGAAGGGTAAGCTGGGATGAAGTAAGCGAGTGGCATGGACATATATACACTACCAAATGTAAAATAGATAGCTAGTGGGAAGAAGCTGCATGGCACAGGTAGATCAGGTTGGTGCTTTGTGTCCACCTAGAGGGCGGGATAGGGAGGGTGGGAGGGGGATGCAAGGGGGAGGAGATATGGGGATATATGTATACATATAGCTGATTCAGTTTGTTATACAGCAGAAACTAACACACCATTGTGAAGCAACTATACTCCAATAAAGATGTTAAAAATATATAAAAAATAAATAAATAAAATAAAATAAAATGGCAACAAGATGATAAGACAGTTGGAAACAAATCTTACAAGAAATGTATAAAACCTTTACAAGAAAAACATTAAAACATGCCTAAAGCACACACAGACACACACACATGCACACACACATGATTTTTAGTATATCATGTTTTTGAATAAAAAGATTCAAAATTGTAAAGATTTCAGTGCTACCTGAGGGTAATTTGTAAATTAATGTGGCTCCCATTAAAATATTAGCAGTTTTTTTCCTTTGAATTGCCTTTCTCCTGATCTCAAGCAAATTGAATTTGTCTTGACAAGTAGGACAATGGCTTTTTTAATTTTTTCTTTCTCCCTCTACTCAGTCAGAACTTGGACTTATCTGAGCATGAGGTCAAGAAGATTAACACACTTTTAATGAAGAATGAAAAAGAAATAAGGGAGGGAGAGAGAGAGAGAAAGAGAAAGAATGACAAGGGAAAGAACAAATGGATTCTAGAGTTCAAATACAAATTGAAATAAGAAAAACCAGCCAGGAAATCTCTTGGAAGAACAATGAAGGCATCAGATACTGAAACGTATTATAAAACCTCAATAATTACCACAGCATGGGGTGTATATATAATGTTACCTAGAAGAGAATAGAAAATCCATGAACGGACCCAAATATATATAAGAATTTAGTATATAATAAAGACGGCATGTCAAATCAGGCAGGTAAGGATGAACCTTTAAATAAATGAGACACTTGGTTGAATTCTGATACAACTGGAAGCCTCTGCGAAGAGTTACCTTTCAAAGCAATATTACTTAAAATGTGTTTCTCAGGCCATGTCATCAGAAAATTCAGTGACATGTTGCAATGCAGATTCTGAGGCTCCATTTGAGTCATCCACTGAATTAAATACTTTTGAGGTTGCTCCTGAGAACTTGCACATTACCAAGTTTCCCAGATGATTCTGACGCACATAAGTTTGGGAACTACTGCTGTAAAGGGTCAGACTTGGCAGAGGGTAGCATAACAATGACACAGTCTCTTCACCTTGTGGGCAGCTGTATCTATCCTGCTACCTCAGCTCACCCTCCTTTCTTCCCACTAGGTCTACAACCATTACATCTGGGCAACTAAAGGCAACTGAAAAGGGCATTGAGGACTTCCCTGGTGGGGCGGTGGTTAAGAATCCACCTGCCAATGCAGGGGACATGGGTTCGAGCCCTGGTCCAGGAAGATCCCACATGCCACAGAGCAACTAAGCCCACGTGCCACAACTACTGAGCCTGCGCTCTACAGCCCACGAGCCACAACTACTGAAGCCCGCACGCCTAGAGCCCGTGCTCTGCCACCGCAGTGAGAAGCCCGTGCACCGCAACAAAGAGTAGCCCCTGCTCGTGGAAACTAGAGAAAGCCTGCATGCAGCAACGAAGACCCAATGCCACCAAAAAAAAAAAAAAATTAAATTTATAAAAAGGGCATTGTCCCCACCTATTTTGTTTGAATGAAATATATAAAATCCTCTTTCAAATCCTTAGTTTAGCTACGGTTGGAATTTCTTTAAAGGAATGTTCAGTAGAAAATAAAACAAATACAAAGTTAAACAAATGGTTTTGGTTACTTAGTGCTGATTTCTTATTCTCACTTATCTAAAAGCTGAGCGTCAGGATGACTAGGGCTGGAAAATGCAGGTGTTGTAACTAGAACTCATCACCCATGGAATTTAACATTTATTTGTGTGGTTTTGTTTTTAATGAGTGTCTCCTTCACTAGAATGTAAGGTCATAAGGATGGAGACCATGAGTGCTTTGCTCATCCCTGTATCCCAGCATCTAGCACAGTGACAGCCACAGAGAATGGGCCCCTGGAAAATACTGGCTGTATAACAAATAAACTTATTCCCAGTTCTGTTAATTTTTAAGGTTGTCCACGGTGGGTATTTGAGTGAATGCTGGGGAAAGATATTCAATAAGACAAATAATAACAGCTAGTATTTACTGAGAGTATTTTGTATACCTATATATTACAGGCATACACATTACATGCATTATCTCAGTTTAGTTTCATACAATCTTAGAAAGTAGATACCATCATTCTCCTTATTTTAAAGAGGACAAAAGCAAATATCTAGTTCAAAGTCATTTGGCTTGGAAGTGGCAGAGCTGAAATTCAATACTTGGTCTTTTCTGACTTTTAAGAGTCTGAGCTCTTAAGCACTAAATTCGACTGCTTCAATCTTCTTATTGACGTTTGTTTGGACTGACTTCACGTTCATGTCTGGTGGAATTATGTCCTGCTAGGACCTTCTTAGTTTTTCTATCCTAGCTTTTGGGCTTCCAGATGATCTTTTCTGGACCCAACTGGGCTGTGTTTCTTTGCAGCTACCTGGGCCCTCTTACATCCCTACCTTGTATCCTGGACCTTGAACTGTAGGATGATGAAGAAGCCTATGATCTGGCCTCCTCCATCCTGCCCTTATCTTGTGGTTAGTGCCTTCACCTCTTCTGGGCAATTCTGGGTTCCTGAAAATCCAACAGCTACCTTTATTCCATTTGTTTTTTGATTCAGGTACGCATAGGCTAGTGGAATTTGATTTCATCTTATCTAGCATTTGAGCCCTGTCTCACCGAGCACCTAGGTAGCCTTGATGGGAAGACAACCCTCTTTCGCTGGAGCCTACCTGTTCCTAATAATGTCCCTCTGAAGGCCAGAAGCAGATTCCCCATGTCTTCCTAATTTGAAGACTCACCCTTCTTTTAGGAATGCCAATGAGGTTTCTACTCTCTGAGGAAAGCTTCAGGATCTCGGTCTGTGTAGGGAACAGAGATGACTAACAGATACTGTGTCTAATAAATTTGCCTTGAGATTAGGTACCTCTACAAGATTCTCTTTGATGGTTTGCCATCTAAGGAAGTGGTTTCATAGAGTGTCATCATTATTCAAAATTCTATCAACCTTGGAGAGCAACAACTAATTAATTCCCAGGTTGGAAAATGGGTTATTTTTTTCAATGTACTCATCGATTTTCATCATTGGACTGATAAACTGATTCATACTGTGCTACAGGTGATTGATACTATTTCTGCCAACACAATATTCAGTCATAGCAAATATTTTAAGCAAAGGAGATAATTTCAATTATTAATTAGGAAGGAGTGATTTACATATTTTGGGAGGAAGTTGTTAAATCAGCTTGCCTATGATCCATGTACTTCCTCTACGGGGGCTGGGGTGGGGTTGAGGGACTATTCCAGGGAAAAGAAAAGAAGGCAGCTGACTGATTTAGCCCCCTTGTCAATGGACTCCAGACCAAGAGACTGATGATATTTGCTAGGAGGGAGAGCCCTTGACTATAATATGTTCTTAGTATATATTCTTGGCTAAAGGATCACTTAAAGTAAATAAACCCAGAATCTATGGATTTATGAGACAGGACTCCTTGGACAATGTCACATAGGCCAATTAACTCTCAGGCATATAAAATGAAGGTGTTTCATGGGAAGAAAGGGCTCGGAACCACACAGTCTGCCCCAGACCGCTTTGTGCTTTGTCCCTCCGTATTGCTTGTATTCTTGAAATGGTTAGCAAAACGATACTAGATGATATTTCTGCTTCATGTGAGTCGATTGGAAAATTTGATTCTATATAGTAGTACATTTATCTATTCTCACAACCACCAAGTTGGATATTACTTATTTCATTTTGTAAACGAAGAGTCTGAAACTTAGAGAAGTTAAGAAACCTCCCCAAAGTTACACAACTAGTTAATAGGGGTACATGCTCAGTGCCATTTATTTCTAAAGCTTATTCTTTCTATCATAACTTTTTCTAGTTTAAATACACTATTAGTTTGAGTTTTAAATGCTACTGCCTTTGAAAAGAAGCCAGATGATTCAAAAGTAGAGATAATGGGCCTTTAAGTCATTTTCAATGTCAAATTATTTCTTTCTTCAATGGTAAAGTTGCTACGGTGGTGGCTAGAAATCGGGTTTTACAGACAGCATGTGAAAGTGTACAATGAAACAATACATAGTAAGACCTCAAGTGGCTGTCTCAGAGGGTTTGTTTAATAGTGTGAGATAATATCAAAGAATTGATGGCCTTTGTGCAGAGAGAAGATCACTTTCTCACCTGAACATATAATGGCTTAGCAACCTTCACAGCTGTGAATTTGAAAGCACCTGAAGCAGTCTAGACAGGAAAGCCATTCCAGGATAAAATGGGCAGCAGGGATTTTGGAGGTAGATTCAGCAATTTGCCTAATCCTGCACTGTAATATGAAAAAAAAAAGAGTCATGTAAATAGAGTCAAGAGGGGAAATCTGCTAATATGAGAACTCTGAGAAGTTATGCTTAGAAGGACTAGAGAGACTCTACAATGGAGCTAAAATTGAGAGTTTTAGTGCAAGGACATGGAAGATTAGCTGCAAATTATGCATAACGAGGAACACTAAATATAAAAAGGAAATGCTCTAAAGAAAAATCAGGTTCTAGTGCTGAAAAGAACAAGAACAGACAATTCTCAGAAAAAGAAATGACAATGGATAATAAAAGACGGAAACTCCAACCTTTCTAATAATAATTTTAATCAAATTATCAACAATTAAAAAAAGGAAATAATCAATTTTGCTTTTCAGGAGGTAAAACTCACAGTGGAGATTTAGGTCCTAGTGGGAGTTTAAATAGGCATCATCTTTCTGGAAAGCAACTTAGGAATTAAAAGCCTTAAACATGTTTATATTTTTGATTAAGTCTGGCATTAATTTATCTGAAAGAAAAAATATATACCAGGATATGTATTGTGATTTATTTATAATAGTAAAAATTGAAAATAGCTGAAAGGAGCAATAAAAATGATTGAACCTAATCATGTGGCAAAAACATATTTTACAGGCATAAAATACATGTTCTCCTTAATAAGGTGTGAAGATGTACCCAGAGTATTATTTTTATAATAAAAATGGTACTCTACAAAAAAATTTTGGTAGCTGAAATAAGCAGACTGGGAATATAGTTTTCTTTTAAAAAGCCACTTTTAGAATTCCTTTCGGGCAATAAATCTTCCAAGATTGCCTTCCCAGACAGTGTTCTGATTGCCAAAGGAGACTAGGGGGATCATGTTCCTAGAATTCAGATTTAGAAAGAATAACAGGCAGGACTAAAAAGATTCTTCAATAAAGGAGACTTTCCAATAAAGCACAATATGGGATTGCTCCTTTAGGTAAGGCAAGGAGAATAGATTACTCAAACTTTCATTTATATTGTAAAAATGACTTTATTAATAATGGCAACAACAAAATAGTGAAATCCCACATGACAATAATTGGAGTTCTAATATCCATTACTTAAAAAATGTATGATGACAAACAGTTTCTGTGAATTCAGTTATACTTTAAATAATTGACATTTTGTCAACCGCAATAACATCTACATACATTTGAAAATAGAGGCTTGCATATGCATGAGACATTCTGCTTATTCCGCCTATAATCAAAGTTTGTAGTAGTATATGCATTCACAGATTCCTTACAATAATCCCAGGACCTCCCAGAGGGAATGGGAAACACTTGTATAGATTGGTGTCAAGATAAACTGGAAAAATCCTCTTGGCCTTCTTCTGTTTAGAAGCACACTAGCGTCAAGATAATTTAATCATGATTGGTATATCAGAAATGGCATAATTTCTGATATCAGCAGAATACTGGGAGAACAAACTTTGGCAACTAATGTGGTAACTAATCATTTTAGTTGCTCTGTGGCTCTCTTTCCATCTAGTGAATCAATGGCATTGCTTGCTTCTGAGGACAGGGAAAAACGGTTAGCCAGACCCATGGACTGAGAGCTAATCTGAAGTGCTTAACAGATTTTTTTAATTTACAGAAGGCACACTCATCTTAAATGAAGAAGCTTTTGATTTATAAGAACAAGTTTAAAGGCAAAGAGGTTATGTTTTGAAATCCAGAGGGACCTGGATTGGAAAATCAAGCCAGAGCTTGGACGACTAAAGCACAGAGTTCATAAAATATTAAATACAACATAGGAAGGGATGAAGGCTACATATGAGGAGTTTATAGTACAGAAAGGTCAAGAAACAAAACACCACCGCTTTTCTGGGCTAGAGGGAGGATCCTGAAAAGAAAGAGAAAGGAAGTGTATTTGTCTGTGTGGGCTGCCGTAACAAAATACCACAAACTGGACAACTTAAGCTAACAGACATTTATTTTCTCACCGTTCTGGAGGCTAGAAGTGTAAGAGCAAGATGCCAACACGGTTGGTTTCTGGTGAGGACTCTCTTCCTGGCTTGCAGAGAACTATCTTCTCAAGGTGTCCCCATATGGCCTCTTTTCTGTGCATACACACACACACAGACACACACACACACAGACACACACACACACACACAGACACACACACACATGCACACACACACACACAGATCGTTGGTATCTTTTTGTCTTCTTATAAGGACACCAGTCTTATTGGATTAGCACTCATTTAACCTTAATTAGTTTTTAAAGACCGTATATTCAAATATGGTCATAGGGTTAGAACTTCAATGTATGAATTTTGAGGGGACACAGTTCAGACCATAACAGGTAGAGAAGAGAAAAAAGAATTAGGGGTAGATGGAGTACCCCCATCTACCTACTCCAAGAGAAGACCTGGAATGAAGTGTTGAGGGTATCAGGGTGAGCAGTCAATCAATCATGTCTATGTGATGGAGCCTTGATGAAAGCTCTGGACACAGAGACTCAGGTGAGCTTCCCTGGTTGGCAATACTCCATGCATATTGTCACACTTCAGGGCTGGGAAGGTAACACACCATGACTACACAAGGAGAGAACAATGGAAACTCCAAAATTGGTGCTCACTCATTCTTCCCTTGCCTGTTTTTAATTTGTATCCTTTCCTTGTAATAAACCATAACCGTAACTGCTTACAGCGAGGTGTGTGAGCTCTCCTAGTGAATTACCGACTTTGAGGGTGGCTTTGGGGACCCTCTGAACTTGCAGTTGGTGTTAGAAGAGGGGTGATTTGTGGGGTTCTGCTGCTCCCTTTAACTCTTCATTTGTCTAACTGACGTAGAGGACCCAAGAAGAAAGGTACAGATTCGTAGAGGAGGGACAATTTATTGGATGACACATTCCTTCAACATTTTAAGTCTTACAGAGTTTCCTCTTGTGCTTATGAGAGTGTGTTAACTAGAATCTCAATATTTGTCCCTTTGCCATTGTAAAACTTCTGATATCCCCCTGGTTCTTCAATAAACATACACACACACACACATACACACACACACACACACACACACGCACAAACTTCTGTCTGTTTATATAGCTAATGTTTGGTCAGACCTGGCCAACTGGCTGTGTTGGCAAAGGGAGAACAAGGCCACATTGTTTCTATTACTTTTCAAGAGAGTGAAGATGACATTGGCTCCTTGAGGTAGGACATAATACAAAAATTCACTAATGGCAAGAGGTGGAAGTTATCATTCAGAAATGGGAGAAGAGAGTCCTTGTCCCATTTTAAACTTAACTTTTATGACAAGGTCAAAATAATTTTTTAAAGGTTCTAGCTTTCAATTTATTACACATTCCAAAATAATTTTAAAACTAAAGTTACATTTTTTAACTCTCCCTAGAGAAGAGTTTAAATATATTCTTTTGCTCTCCTTAGAATGGTAATATTTGTATATTTTTCTCTCTCTAAATTAATGGCCTAATTTTTATGTCCCTCACACTCTAGCAAGTTAAATATATTGCTTTTAGTCTTGCTAAAAGTAAATAATATTAGCATCAGGCTAAATTATGAATTGTGATGGCATAGTTCTGGATGAAGAACTCCATTTACTGATTTTCCCATGTCTTAATACAAAACAGTGGGAGAGAGAAAATAATAAATAGATATATTATGCACATAAAAATAAACACCAGTAAAAATGTATGAAACATGATAGCAGTGAACAGAAGATTAAAATTTAAAGAGACTTACTAGATAACCTTCAGTATCAGGGAATTGTAGTCAGTCAAAGGACACGTACACAAGCTCTGGAACATTACTATTAGCTTTCATACTCACTGGCCTTCATCCTTTCATTAACCCATGTTAGAGCATTCAAAGATTGGCTAAGAGCTGAGAGCATTCAATGATTAGTATCTATGAAAGACAAATGCTAGCTATTTTATAATAGTAATGGTAACAAAATATATAATAGCTGGTGTTGTCAGTCATTGTGCTAGATGCCTTTCCAGGATTACCTCAGTAAATATTTATCAACCAAATCCTTCAAATCAGTCTAATGATAGAGCCTGCTCTTTTAACAGATATGCTGTATACATTCTTAGGAACATGAACAATAGCTGATAATAATACTTTTATTATCTCATTCAATTTTTACAGCTAGTTGTAAAGACTCTCTCTCCTGTTACTTTAATCTCTGGGCTCAGAGATTTTGATTTTTGAGTGACTAGTCTAAGGTTGTAACTGGCAGAGTGTAACTTGAATCCAGATCTTTAAAATCTATTTCAAGTGCCATTTTCATTGCACCATAACTGGCTTTCTATGTGGCTACAAGTCAAGACAATATTAACTGGTTTAAAATTAGTATAGGTAAACTTCACATGTTTAAGTATATAAATCAACGTGTTAACAAGCGCAAAATAACTAAGCTTCCACTAGCTACTGCTCACTAGAATTTCTGAATTTTTTTGTTAATCTTCAGTTGGATTCCCAGTGAAAAGAGTCAATAGGAAAATGGAGAGAATAACATTGACCAGGAATTGGTAAGCTTCTTCTGTAGTGGACTAGCTAGCTAGACCATAACGTCTCCATTTTCCATTGAAACTTCTCAATTCTGCTGTTGTGTGGAGTCGACATAGATAATATGTAAATGAATGGGCCTGACCATATTCCAATAAAACTTTCTTCACAAAATCAGGCAGCTGGCTGGATGTAACCCACAGTGCACAGTTCGCTAACCCCTAAGAGCTAAGAGGCTGAAAATAATCTCGAGTGGCTGCCGTTGTGGTCCTTAATCACCCACAACATATTCCTGAGAACTCTAACTTTTTTCTAATGTTGTCATCTAAAGATTGCATTCAAATAAATCTTCAATCGCCCAACTCGTGCAAAATATAGCTACCAATTCTAAGAAAAAAAGTATCTTACAAATAGAGAGCTAAATTACCTAGCTTCAAAACTGGACTTCTGCTACAGAATTTGCCTTTAAAAATTAATTAGGACGTAGTACATTCATTCTACTTCTCTTTTTTTTCTTTCTCCTGTGATCTAAAGTTTTCTATTGCTTATATATGCTTTGCCTTGGCATATTCTAAAACTGACTTAGTAACTCACCACACTCTGCCCATTTCAATTCTAATTGGGCTGTTCAAGACTCTGATGAACAACCCACATTATTTTTCAATAACTGCCCTTAATCTCTCACCCTGTTTTCATATTCCCTATTCGTGTTCCATAATTGGCCACTTACAGGGAGGATGCATCGGTCTGCAGTCAGGGATAAGGACCTCTACATCTCTCAAGATAACATGTGCTGAGTTGTATTAGATAATACTGTATTTCTAATGTGTACATATCTTATTTCCAGTATTATACTGTAAGCTACTTTAGGGCAGGATTCATTTCTATCTTTATATGACAAAGCCTTGGGTAGTTTTACTTAATAAATATTCGCTGAATGAATGGTTGGGTTTAATTTAGAGACTGCTATGTGAAATAAGTCAGAGAAAGACAAATACTATATGATATCACTTAAATGTGGAACCTAAAAAGTAAAACTAGTGAATATAACAAAACAGAAACAGACTCACAGATATAGAGAACAAACTAGTAGTACCAGTGGGGAGAGGGAAGGAGGAGAGGCAAGAGAGGGGTAGGGAATTTTAAAAAAGGGTTACTATGGGATTATATGAAATCATGTGTGTGAAACTTTTGAAAATTTTAAGGCACTATAGAATTTAAAGAATTTTTCATGCATTAAAAAACAGAAAAAAAAAATCTATTACCCTGAAGAAAACTTCACTGTTTAAATCTAAAAAAACCCCAACCCTCTCCCTCACAAAAAACCAAAAAAACAAGAGATTGTGGAGAATGCTTTTAAAATAACAGACAAGTATTTTAGAATGTTCTATGTCCTCAGTGCAGGAAAATGAAATGGGTCAATCAGTGCAGGCATAATCTTTATTAACGGAGATGTAAGAGACATTAACTCGACTCTACCCTCAAAAAATTCTTTAATGGAATTGGAGAGGCTAAGCCTACAAAAATGCTGAGAATAAAAAATAAACATGGTATGTTCCCAGTGGTTCTTTCAAAATAATGTTTCTAGGGTAAACTAATGTGAAACGTTAAGCTGCATTTTCAATGGCTGCTGAATAATAAATGTTTATTAAGTCATCCAACAAATACTGATTGAGAATTACTGTGCACCGATGACTGTTTTAGGCACTGGTCTATGGCAGTGAACAAAAGATAAAGATATTTGCCCTCATAGATCTTACATTCTTGTAGGAAAAGAAAGACATTAAAAAAAGATAAGGACAGTATGGCATGAAGGGTACCAGAATATGCCACCCCAACATACGCCTATTAGAAATGTGGATTATTTTGAGCCAAAAGCCATTAAGAAGCAGCAGATACAAGAAAAGTTCTAAAAACAGAGCACAAGTTTTCCTTTTGTAAAGGAAATTTACATTTATAAAAGAAATTTCTATTTGTAAAGATGCCTCCCTCTCCTGTACCTGAAAGAGGAAGACTCTTAACTTCTATAAATGGAGAAGGCACCGACTTAAGTCTGCATAATAAACCTTACTAAAAAGCCCTTGTTTACCCTACCTTTCCTGGTGACTTTCCCATAATTTGTCTTCGCCATGCAGAAGCCTCAGACACCTTTTCCGTTGTTTTAGTGTGAGATGGTATATAAGCCCAAGTTCTAACCACCTCTTTGGGTCACTCATTGCTGGTTGCTCCCATTTGTACATGCACCATGCACATATTAATTAACTTCTGTTTGTTTTTCTCTTGTTTATTTGTCTCTGGGCAGTCTAACTTACAAGGCCCTTGCTGGAGAAACTAAAATGTTTTTTTCCTCTCCTAGAGTTGTATGTCAGATAGTGACAAGTGCTGCGGAGAAAAATAAATTAAAAAAAGTAAAAGGCAGTTTTAGGGGAGGGTTGGAATTTAAAATAAGGTAGCCAGGGAAAGCCTCACTAAGAAAGTGTCATTTCATTTAAGACTTGAAAGAAGTGAGGAAGTGAGCCACGCAGATATCTGCAGGGAAGCATTCCAAGCAGGGGGAACAGCCAGTGCGAAGAGCTGAGGTAGCAGCTTGCCTAGCATTTTCAAGGAATGAACAGGTATCCAGGGTGGCTGAAGAGTAGTAAACAAGGAGGTAAAATCCCAGGAGATGGAGTCAGAGAGGCAATGGGCTTTGTGAAGTCCGTGGCTTTTTTTTCTGAATGAGATGGAAAGCCACTGGAGAGTTTCAGGAAGAGCAGTAATGTGACCTAATAACATTCAAGGTCATCAGGAGGGAATTATGATGTAGGAGGGGGCATTGGAGGTATGAGGGGAAAGATGGAGGTATGAAATAGTCATCTAACAGAATGCGAGAGTGAATGAAGCAGGATTCCTCAATAGGATCACTCTGGCTACTGTGTTAGGGCAAATCTACCAAGAGGCTATTACCATAGCCTACATGAGAAATATGATGGTTTGGACCAGATTGGTGACACTGGAGGTTATGAGAAGTAGTTGGATTCTGTATTTATCTTGAAGATAGAACCAATGGGACTCGCTTACAGATAAGATATGGAGTGTAAAATAAAACCAAAGATAATACCAAGGTTTTTTGTTTTGTTTTTTTACCTAAACAACTGGAAGAACGAAGTTGCCATTTACTGAAATAGCACAGGGGAGATGTGAAAATTGCTGGTTGTGGAGAGGAGTATATCAGGAGTTTCATCCATGTTAAGGTTGAGATATCAACTAGGCATACAAATGCAGATGCTGGATGTACAAACTGATAGAGATGAAAAATGAGATGGAGATTTAAATTTGGAATCGTCAGCATACAGATATTTAAGGTTCTGAGGTTGGATGTAATCAGCAAGGGAGAGAGAGTAGGCTAGAAAAGTTAAGATTAAGAAGTAGAAAAATACGACAAACGTCAAGCAGGAATTCAAAGGCAAGTCCAGCGTGGCTGTAGATAAAGCTGTGAGAGTTTCGAGGACAGGAAAGAGCTGGCCATAGCAGCCAGGAAGCACAGATATCTTACATGAGATATTTTCATTCTTTCCTTCCTCTTCCTAATGGACCCTTGCTGATTCTGGGTTGGAGGCTCTTACGGCTTTTCTCAGTACAGGAGTATAAGACAATAATCATGTCTTCCTCAGGTCACAATGTTGCAAAATCATTTTGTTTACTTGATTCAGAATATGCTTATCGATTCAACTGAGAGAAATGGTCACAGGAAGAAACAGTACCAGTATGGCTATGCTCCTAAAACCCAGTCCTGAAATGTCTGAGAGCTATTATCCAGCCTACATCCAGATATTTTCCCACCTTAATTCACGATTCCAGTGTTCCAACAACCTTAGACCAGTTTTTAATAAAATTATTTGATTTCTTTCTTTTTTCTTTGGAAAGAAGGTTTATTCAGGGAGATAAACACTCCACAGACAGAGTGTGGCCATCTCAGAAGGTGACAGTCCAATTATTTGATTTCTATTCATTGGTTATTTTCACAAAGTTATATGCTCTATCTCAATTACACTTCTGTATATTTTGATGTTCTGTGAATATTCTAGAAAAATTATACTTTAAACATCCTCCCATGATATGCTGAGAACTTTTTTAGAAGTACGTGAGGGCAGAGTGAGGTGCCCCTGAGAACTTAGAGATAAAGGAGATGAGTTTGTCTTCTGAGAAACAAATGACTTAAATCAGCACAAGATGGGAGGAGACGGAATGTCTTCCAGCCCCAAAACAGCTCCCTGACCAGGGACAGCTAACTTGGCTCAATCCGAAATATTTATATCTAAGTAAAAACAGTATCAAAAGAACTTGGGGACAAGCAGAGAAAGTGAAGCAGTGATTGAATTTAGGAAACTTGAGAATTCTAGAGCCATACTTTGCTGTGAGGTTAGCATACTTCAGTTGGTCAAATCCTCCTCAGGAATATCCACCTCCTTTTACCTTATTCCTTGCTAAGACAGCCACATTCTGATTAATATTTGGGGGGAAGGAGGTGCTTTGAGTAGTGTAATTGATCATTTTAGTGTAATTGATCCGTCACTGATAACAGATTACAAGCCTCTCCATGAAAGAAACAATTGCATTGAGGCTTCCATGGAAGTCTGGAGTGAGGTTAGCATTAGTCCATTGACCAGAGACTTATTATCAACGGGTGCTGAGAAGTCAAGTTTTAGAGCATGTAATGCTGGGGACCACACACAAGTCTCTGATAGCATCATCAGGTTCACCCCACGCAGTAGAGGTCTTACAGGCGGTCAGCAAACCCTCTCCAGGTGACTCACCTTCAATTTCTCCCCTGTGGCCTTTCTTCCACATATAACTTCTATGCACACCTTTATAACCACTAGGTTAGTAATTAAGCCACATAGCATTCTGTGAGAAAAGTAGACCACAGTTATTAGTAAAGACTTAATACTATGTGTGTGGATAAGTGAATTAATAATTAATTTCTATTTTACATTTGGCAGTGTATATATGTCAATGCCACTCTCTCACTTCATCTCAGCTTACCATACCCCCTCCCCGTGTCCTCAAGTCCATTCTCTACGTCTGCATCTTTATTCCTGTCCTGCCCCTAGGTTCTTCAGAACCCTTATTTTTTTAGATTCCATTTATATGTGTTAGCATACGGTATTTGTTTTTCTCTTTCTGACTTACTTCACTCTGTCTGACAGACTCTAGTGGGAAGCAGCCGCATAGCACAGCAAGATCAGCTTAGTGCTCTGTGACCACCTAGAGGGGTGGGATAGGGAGGGTGAGAGGGAGACGCAAGAGGGAGAGGATATGGAGATATATGTATGCATATAGCTGATTCACTCTGTTATACAGCAGCAACTAACATAACAATGTAAAGCAATTATACCTCAATAAAGATGCTAAAAAAATTAGTTTCTTGTTGGAAAATAGAGATTAAGACATTAGGTCACACAGGCAGCCAATCACAAAGGCATGATTTAATAATTTCATATTCATGGACTTTTTGATGGGTTTCCCCATACCCCCTCAGTAGAATGGCATATCAAAGGCACTTTCCTGTAAACCCTATGAGAATGATCTCATGTTTAATGCATTCAAAGAGACCCCCCCCCCCCACCAAAACACGTTTGAACTTATTGATTCTGGATCATTTCTCCTTTCAATCCTATGCTACTTAATGACGATTAATAGAGCACTTAAAAATGCATAAAGCAAAACAAATATCATATAATATCGTTTACATGTGGAATCTAGAAAAATGGTACATATGAACTTATCTGCAAAGCAGAAACAGAGTCACAGATGTAGAGAACAAACTTATGGCTACCAAGGAGGAAAGGTGGAGGGTGGGATGATCTGGGAGACTGGGATTGACATATATACACTACTATGTATAAAACAGATAACTAATGAGAACCTACTGTATAACACAGGGAACTCTACTCAGTGCTCTGTGGTGACCTAAATGGGAAGGAAATCTAAAAAAGAATGGATATACGTATACAAATAACTGATTCACTTTGCTGTAAGGAAGAAACTAACACAACATTGTCAAGCAACTATACTCCAATAAAAATTAGCTAAAAAACTTAAAAATTAAAAAAAAGAATGCATAAAGCAATTTCTTCCAAAAAAATAGAATTAGGTAATCCAATAATTATGCTTAGGAATTTTTTCATTTTAATGTTTTCTGGTGAATCTTAAGAGAGGAAAATAGGTAAGTTTTTCTGTTTTGTTTATTTCCAAAATTCACTGACTCTAAAATGTATTAATGCAGATATGGCAAAAGAATAAGAGGTACACCAACAACTAAGCCCACATTTACTAACTACATCATCAATCTTTAACTTTTGTGAAGGCATAAAAATATAAAATGGCCCTTTCTCTAAGTGTTTTAAATGCAAAGTGGTATATTTAGGGAAAACATCAGAATACATTTACTATCATGCCTTGTAATTTAAATATTTTTTCATACTTATTTTAGTAACATTGACTTATATTTGGACAGTGATGGAATATTTGCATCTTTAAAGTGAAGATAAATCAATGCAGAAATGAGTAGGAAGATATAGCCTTTAAGATGACAGTTTACTCAAGTAGAAGGATGTTTCAAGGTGAATGGTACATTTTAGACACACAATTGAACTGATCTTTCCTTGGTTTGCCATATAAATCTAAACACTCATTCATGAAATGGTCTAAAATTTTTCAAGTTGTTTGAGAAATTGTATATGACTCAAATATGCAACTAATCTCAAATAGACAGACATTCTCTAAACCACATGCTTGTGCAAGGAATTATGAGAATATTATTGTATTCTAATTTTATTATTTATTTTTTAAATGAAGATTTTCTTTGTTATTTTCCAGAACAGAATGAACATATATTTTAAATTATGTTTCTATTTATTCCCAGCCTCGTCACTAGATTTTGGATGAGTCCAGATGAAATTTTAGTAAATTAAATTATGGTGTTTTGGTTTCAAGTCTAATCATATCTACTGACCACAAGACTTAAAAATGTGTTTTAAGGGACATCCCTGGTAGGGCAGTGGTTAAGAATCTGCCTGCCAATGCAGGGGTCACTGGTTCAATCCCTGGTCCAGGAAGACCCCACATGCCGTGGAGCAACTAAGTCTGTGCACCACAACTACTGAGCCTGGGCTCTAGAGCCCACGAGCCACAACTACTGAGCCCACACATCACAACTACTGAAGCCTGTGCACCCTAGAGCCCACGCACTACAACTACTGAGCCCACGCACTGCAACTACTGAAGCCTGCGTGCCTACAGCCCATGCTCCACCACAAGAGAAGCCACTGCAATGAGAAGCCCACACACCACAGCAAAGAGTAGTCCCACTCGCTGCAACTAGCAAAAGCCCGTGTGCAGAAACCAAGACCCAACGCAACCAAAAAAAAAAAAATTGTGTTTTAATTAGAATGATATTTTCCAGTTGTTGAGAAAATTTTAAATTGTATAACGAAGTGTTAACATTAAAAAGGACCTCTGGATCTATTTCAATCCTCTTATGTAAGAAAGAAAGAAACAAAATCTAACAGAAGTCTAGCAAATTATTCCACATCACACTAACTCAACTTAGTTTCATGACTGAATTTAGACTGTTTGACTCTAAGTATCATGATAATTTCATCATAGCATATTTGTAAAAAAATATGCTCTTTAATTTCCAAGTATAGGATACTATATTTAATTTTCCGTACGAATTCTTAACTGAATGTTACTCCTAGGAATTTCCTTACCATTTTCACCATCAGAAGCTATTTAGTAAGCTCTGTTTGATGAGTTATCATGATGCTTATATTACAAGGCCTTGGGGAGAAACAACTTCCAGGATCTAGGGATCACCACCCACAACACCGCTTATGGGTGAGAACTATTCTGTAGCATTGCAGTTAACTCGCTCAGTCTCAACACAGAATCAAACAGATGAGCACGAGAGTATTAAACTGATTACTGTGTAGGCTTGGTCACCAGAAGTGTTCCAAACCATGGTTAGAGCTTAGCCATGGAGCTGAAGTGCATGTGTTCTAGCCCCAACTCAGGGATCTTAGGCTAGTTATAGAATGTTTTGGGGTCTCAGTTCCCTCATCTTTAAAATGGAGTTAATAAGAGTAGCTACCTCATATGTATTTCATAATGAATATGAATAAATATATATAAATGACTTAGGTTAACTATGTGTTGGGTATAGTATAATTGCTCAGCAAATGTTAGCTTGAATTACAATCATTATTATTATTACCTGACTTTTCTTGTGAAACTTCACAGATAAGCCACTTACTCTCTGTAGAAAATCTGTCCCACCCTCAATCACAGAAAAATCATAGACTCTCAAGAAAATAGCTTTACAGAATTAGAGTCAAGAAACTGCTAGAAAAAAGTGCAAAAGTATCCCATTTCAGTTGTATGAATATAAAGTATAGATACCAAACCCTTTTCACCATGAAACAGAATATACAAAATGAAACATATATTTTATTTTCTTACTCAAAGTAATTCTTCTAGATACAATTTGCTGCTACTAGCCTGGTCCCAGGCAAGTAGTTTACTACAAAGCTAAATTCTGCAATATGCATTAATAAGAGAATCTTTATGGAAAATATATGTATTGACTTAACCCAGAATGCTGACTTTTTTTAAAAAAACTTATCCCATGTATTGTCATTAGTTATCTATTCAAAATTGACTTGGCAATGTCCATTTGGATGAAGTAAGAAGTAATTTCCTCTGTAAGCTATCACATGCTCTCAACATACAGACTAAATAGTAGAACTTTAAAATGCTCAACTGTCATTAAACAGTTGGGTACCTGATAATAGTTTTAACTTTTCTATTGAAATGGGAGTAATAAGGGGATCTTAACCTTAGAAAAAGAGGTAGAGATTGATGAAACAGACATTTTTGCATAAGATAATGAATAACTACAAAATGAGAGCACTGTCTCGTATTAGAGATAGATTAATGGACCAAGTTTTCCAAAGTTAATAAGAGGGGAAATATGTTTGTGTGTCTAAGTGAAAGTAGGTTTTAAATTGGGAGAGACTCTCACAGTATCATTAATCTATGACTTCATGTACTGGAGATCCAATTGACTTGAGGAGAAGTTGCTGGAATTGATACAATTGAAGCAAAAATAAACATTTTTTCATCTTTTATAATATTATTTTTTCTGACCTCAAAACATACTTTTTCTTCTGTTTCAAATTTAACAATTAGGAAAATATTTATATTAAAATTCTGTTATAGTAGTCTCATTAATAAGTTTTAAATTACCACAAAAGAAAAAGGATCATGATTGACTATGTACTCAAATTGTTAATCAAAGTAAATTCACCAGTGCCACTTAATAGTCTGATGAAAAGTGCATGAACATCTTCCTTCTTTGTTTCAGGTCAATCAAATATCCCAATGAAAACTGTCAAAAGGAAATGAGCTTTATCCACATATTGGTCTTGCTTGAGAATAATCTCTAAAATTTCATAAGCCTCACTAAATTTTGGATCATCAGATGCCCCCTATTCTAAGTATTTTCAAATATAAGTAAAAAGGTCTACATGTAAGAAGTACTAATTGAATCTTTGGATTCAATTATGAGTAATAGGTAATAAAATAATTTCCATTTAGCATTTCTTAAAAGTCACGTTTGTTGAGGTAAAATTTACATACATTAAAATTCATCTTTTATAGTTTTGTCACTTCTATAAGTTTTGCCAAATGCATACAGTTGCATAAATATCACCACAATTAAGATATACAACAGTCCTTCCTCCTCCAAAGTTTCCTCTTTTCCCTTTTCAGTCAACCTTTTCCCCCTTCCTCTATTACCTGATAACCACTGATTTGTTTTCTATCCCTATAATTTTTCCTTTTCCAGATTGTTACATAATGGAATCACAGAATATGTAGCCTTCTGAATCTGCCATCTTTCACTTAGGATAATACAATTGGGATTCATCCTGTAGTTGCATGTGTTAGTAGTTCATTCCTTTTTCTTACTGAATAGTATTTTATTGTATGGATGTACTACAGTCTATTATTTGTTTGGGTTTGAATAATTTTTCCATTCCCATTTGATCATATATTTCTCTAACATTTTTGAATTATATAACATTTGAATTAAAACAATGGAGGGACAAAGAAATTTGACTTATGAAGAGGAATCTTCTCTTGCATCTTTCTTTATCCTGAGGATAAGGAGTATCTCTGCCTCATCTACTCTTGAAGGTGCACCCAAGGTCTCACATGCACTGGGACCCAGCACAAAGCAGTAACTCCATAGGAACCTGGGCTAGACCTACCTACGGGTTTTGCAGGGTCTCCTGGGGAGGAAGGGGTTGGGTGTAGTTCACTGTGGGAACAAGGACACTGGTAGCAGAGGCCCCAGGGAATACTAATCGGTGTGAGCTCTCCCAGAGGTCCCCATTTCAGCATGAAAATCCTGTCCCACCCAACAGCCTGCAGGCTCCAGTGCTGAAACACCTCAGGGCAAACAATCAGCAAGACAGAAACATAGCCCCACCCATCAGCAGACAGGCTGCTTAAAGTCATACTAAGCTCAGAGTCACCCCAAAGCACACCCCTTGACATGGCCCTGCCCACCAGAGGGACAAGACACAGCTTCACCCACCAGAGGGCAGGAACCAGTTCCTCCCACCAGGAATCCTGCAGAAGCCCCTGGACCAACCTCATCCACCAGGGGGCAGACAACAGAAGCAAGAGGAACTACAATCCTGTAGCCTGAAGAAAGGAGACCACAAACACAGTAAGTTAGATAAAATGAGATGACAGAGAAATATGTTGCAGATGAAGGAGCAAGATAAACACTTACAAAGAATAACTAAATGAAGAGGAGATAGGCAAACTACCTGAAAAAGAATTCAGAGTAATGATAGTAAAGATGATCCAAAATCTTGGAAATAGGATGGAGGTACAGACCAAGAAGATAAAAGAAATGTTTAACAAAGAGCTAGAAGATTTAAAGAACAAACAAATATATATGAACAAGACAATAACAAAATGAAAAATACACTAGAAGGAATCAACGGCAGAATAACTGAGGCAGAAGAATGAATAAGTGAGGTGGAAGACAGAGTGGTGGAAATCACTGCCACAGAACAAAGAAAAAAGAATGAAAAGAAATGAGGATAGTCTCAGAGACCTCTGGGACAGCATTAAACCCACCAACACTTGCACTATAGGGGGCCCAGAAGAAGAAGAGAAAGAGAAAGGGCCTGAGAAAATATTTGAAGATATTATAGTTGAAAACTACCCTAACATGGGAAAGGAAATGGTCACCCAAATCCAGGAAGCATAGAGAGTCCCATACAGGATAAACCCAAGGAGAAACATGCCAAGACACATATTAATCGAACTCTGCAGACCAGAAGGGAGTGGCATGATATATTTAAAGTGATGAAAGTGAAGAACCTACAACAAAGAATACTCTAGCCAGCAAGGCTCTCATTCAGATTTGAAGGAGAAATAAAAAGCTTTGCAGACAGGCAAAAGCTAAGAGAATTCAGCACCAACAAACCGGCTTTGAATCAAATGCTAAAGGAACTTCTATAAGCAGGGGGGGAAAAAAAAAGAGGCCATAACGAGAAACAAGAAAATCACAAATGGGAAAGCTCACCAGTAAAGGCAATCATACAATAAAAGTAGGAAATCATCCATACACAAATATGATATCAAAACTAGCAACTATGAGAAGAGGAGAGTGCAAATGAGTAAATGGAAATTGCATTTGAAATTAAGAGACCAGAAACTTAAAACAACCTTGTATATATATAGACTGTGATATCAAAACATCATGGGAAATGCAAACCAAAAACTATAATAGATACACACACCAAAAAAAAAAAGCAACCGAAACACAACACTAAAGATGGTCATCAAGCCACAAGAGAACAAAAGAGAAGGGAAGAAAAAAGACCTACGAAAGCAAACCCAAAACAATTAAGAAAATGGCAGTAGAAACATACATATCGATAATTACTTTAAATGTAAATGGATTAAATGCTCCAACCAAAAGACACAGACTGGCTGAATGGAGACAGAAACAAGATCTGTATATATGCTATCTCCAAGAGACCCACTTCAGACCTAGGGACACATACAAACTAAAAGTGAGGGGATGGAAAAAGTTATTCTATGCAAATGGAAATTAAAAGAAAGATGGAGTAGCAATACTCATACAGACAAAATAGACTTTAAAATAAAGACAGTTACAAGAGACAAGGAAGGACACTACATAATGATCAAGGGATCAATCCAAGAGGAAGATATAACAATTGTAAATATATATGCACTCAACATAAGAGGACCTCAATATATAAGGCTAATGTTAACAGCCATAAAGGGAGAAATCAACAGTAACATAGTAATAGTGAGGGACTTTAATACCCTACTTATACTAATAGACAGATCATCCAGACAGAAAATCAATAAGGAAATACAAGCCTTAAATGATACATTAGACCAGATAGACTTAATTCATATTTATAGGACATTCCATCCAAAAGCAGCAGATTACACTTTGTTCTCAAGGGCACATGGAACATTCTCCAGAATATATCACAACTTGGACCACAAATCAAGCCTTGGTAAATTTAAAAAAACTGAAATCTTATCAAGCATCTTTTCCAACCACAACACTATGAGATTAGAAATCAATTACAGGAAAAAAAAAACTGTAAAAAATGCAAATACATGGAGGCTAAACAATATTTTACTAAAAAACCAATGGATCACTGAAAAAATCAAACAGGAAATCAAAAAATACCTAGAGGCAAATGACAATGAAAACACGACAATCCAAAACCTATGGGAGGCAGCAAAAGCAGTTCTAAGAGGGAAGTTTACAGCAATACAATCTTACCTCAGGAAACAAGAAAAATCTCAAATAAACAACCTAATCCTACAATTAAAGCAACTAGAGAAAGATAAACAAAACCCAAAATTAGTAGAAGGAAAGAAATCATAAAAATTGGAGCAGAAATAAATGAAATAGAGATGAAGAAAACAATAGCAAAGATCAATGAAACTAATAGCTGGTTCTTTGAGAAGATAAACAAAATTCATAAACCTTTAGCCAGACTCATGAAGACAAAAAAAGGGAGAGGACTCAAATTAATAAAATTAGAAATGGGGCTTCCCTGGTGGCGCAGTGGTTGAGAGTCCGCCTGCTGATGCAGGGGATAGGGGTTCGTGCCCCGGTCCAGGAAGATCCCACATGCCGCGGAGTGGATAGGCCCGTGAGCCATGGCTGCTGAGCCTGCGTGCCCGGAGCCTGTGCTCCACAACGGGAGAGGCCACAAGAGTGAGAGGCCCGCGTACCACAAAAAAAATAAATAAATAAAAATAAAATAAAATAAAATTAGAAATGAAAAAGGAAAAGTTACAACTGACACCACAGAAGTACAAAGGGTCATAAGAGACTACTACAATTAACTATATGCCAATAAAATGAACAACCTAGAAGAAAGGGACAAATTCTTAGAAAGGTACAACCTCCAAGACTGAACCAGAAAGAAATAGAAAATATGAACAGACCAATCACAACTACTGAAATTGAAACTGTGATTTAAAAACTTCCAACAAACAAAAGTCCAGGACCAGATGGATTCACAGAAGAATTCTATCAAAGATTTACAGAAGAGTTAACACCTATCCTTCTCAAACTCTTCCAAAAAATTCCAGAGGAAGGAACATTTCCAAGCTCAGTCTCCAAGGCCACCATAACCCTGATACCAAAACCAGAAAAAGATATCACAAAAAATGATTACAGACCAATATCACTGATGAACGTAGATGCAAAAATCCTCAACAAAATACTAGCAAGCCAAATCAAACAATACATTAAAAGGATCGTACATCATGATCAAGTGGTATTTACCTCAGGGATGCAAGGATGCTTCAATATCAGTAAATCAATCAATGTGATACATCATATTAGCAAACTGAAGAATAAAAAAAATCATAAAATCATCTCAATAGATGCAGAAAAAACTTTTCACATAATTCAACATGAATTTATGATAAAAATTGTCAACAAAGTGGATATAGAGGAAACATACCTCAATATAATAGAAGCCATATATGATAATCCCACAACCAACATCATACTCAATGGTGAAAAGCTGAAAGATTTTCCTCTAAGATCAGGAACAAGACAAGAATAACAACTAATGCCACTTTTATTCAACAGAGTATTGGAAGTTCTAGCCACAGTAATCATAGAAGAAAATGAAATAAAAGGAATCCAAACTGGAAAGGAAGAAGTAAAACTGTCACTCTTGCAAGACACTACCAAAACACTGTTAGAACTAATAAATGAATTCATCAAGTTGCATGATACAAAATGAATATACAGAGATATCTTGCATTACTATACACTAATAATGAACTATCAGAAAGAGAAATCAAGAAAACAATCCCATTTACAATTATACCAAAAGACCTATACTTGGAAAACTATAAGACATTGATGAAAGAAATTGAGGATGACACAAATAAAAAGATACGTTGTGCTCATGGATTGGATGAATTAGTATTGTTAAAATGACCATACTATAGAAGGCAATCTACAGATTCAATGAAATCCCTATCAAAATACCAATGGCATTTTTCATAGAGCCAAAACAAACAATTCTAAAATCTGTGTAGAACAACAGAAGACCCCCAATGTCCAAAATAATCTTGAGAAAGAAGAACGAAGGAGGAAGTACCACACTCCTTGATTTCAAACTATACTACAAAGCTACAATAATCAAAATAGTATGGTACTGGCATAAAAACAGGCACATAGATCAATGGGACAAAATTAAAAGCCCAGAAATAAACCACATTTATATGGTCAATTAATCTATGATAGGGAATCAAGAATATACAATGGGTTAAAGGCAGCCTCTTCAATAAATGGTGTTGGGAAAACTGGACAGCTGCATTCAAAAGAATAAAACTGGACTACTTTCTACACCATAATCAAAAATAAACTCAAAATGAATTAAAGATTTAAGTGTAAGACCTGAAACTGTAAATCTCCTAGAAGAAAACATGGTCAGTATGCCCTTTGACATGGGTCTTAGGGATATTTTTTGGATCCTTCTCCTCACACAAGGGAAACAAAAGCAAAAATAAACAAATAGGAATACATCAAACTAAAAAAGATTTTGCACAGCAAAGGAAACCACCAACAAAACAAAAAGACAGTCTACTGGATAAGATATTTGCAAATGATATATTTGATAAGGGCTTAATATGCCAAATATACAAAGAACTCATACAACTCAACATCACAACAAACAAACAACCCAATTGAAAAATGGGCAGAAGAGCTGAACAGATATTTTTCCAAAGAAACATACAGATGGCCAATAGACATATAAAAAGATGCTCAATGTCACTAATCATCAGGGAAATGCAAGTCAAAACCACAATGAGATATCATCTCACACCCATCAGAATGGCTATCATCAAAAAGACAACAAATAATAAACGTTGGTGAGGATGTAGAGAAAAGGGAAACCTTGTGCACTGCTGTTGGGATTTTAAGTTGGTAAAGTCTCTATAGAAAACAGTATGGAGATGCCTCAAAAATTAAAAACAGAACTACCATATGATCCAGCAATTCCACTCCTGAGTATTTATCTAAAGAAAAAAACTAATTAGAAATGAAATTGCACCGTATGATCATTGCAGGTTTATTTACAATAGCCAAGATATGGAAGCAACCCAAGTGCCCATCAATAGATGAATGGATAAAGAACAGGTGATTACATACACACACACACACACACACACACACACACACACACACACACGAAATGGAGTATTGCTCACCATAAAAATAAAAAGGTGACAACATGGATGAACCTAGAAGGTATCATCCTAACTGAAATAAATCTGACCGAAAAAGACAAATACTATATGATCTCACTTATATGTGAAATCTAAAACACAAAACAAAGAAAACAGACTCACAGATATGAAGAACAAATAGATTGTTGACAGAGGGGAGGGGTGTAGTGGATTGAATGAACTAGGTGAAGGGAATTAAGAGGTAAAAACCTCTAGTTATAAAATATTTGGCTATAGGGATGTAATATACAGCATAAGGAATATGGTCAATAATAGTGTAATAACTTTGTATGGGGACAGACTTATTGTGGTGATCATTTCATAATCTATATAAATGTCAAATCACTGTGTTGTACACCTGAAATGGACATAATATTGTATGCCAACTACACCTCAATAAAAAAGAAAAAAGAAAATGTTCACTTTTCAACAAAAAATTTTGAGACACATACAAAAGAGAAAGTATGGCCCATATAAAGGTAAATAAAAGAGAGTCAGTAGGTACTGTCCCTGAGAAAAAAACAAACATTGGACCTAGTAGAAAAAGACATAAAATCAGCTGTTATAAATATGCTCTAAGGACTAAAGAAAACAGTTTCTAAAAATTAAAAGGATATATGAGAAAAATCTCTCACCAAATAGAGAATATCAGTAGAGATAGAAATTATTTAAAAATAACCAAATAGGGAAGCTGGGACAAAGTGAGAGAATAGCATTGACATATATACACTACCAAATGTAAAATGGATGGCTAGTGGGAAGCAGCAGCATAGCACAGGGAGATCAGCTCGATGCTTTGTGACCACCTAGAGGGGAGGGATAGGGAAGTTGGGAGGGAGACACAAGAGGGAGGGGATATGGGGATATATGCATACATATAGCTGATTCACTTTGTTGTACAGCAGAAACTAACACAACATTGTAAAGCAATTATACTCCAATAAAGATACATATTAAAAAAAATAACAAAATAGAATTTCTGGAGTTGAAAAGTACAATAGCTAAAATAGAAAATTCATTAGAGAGTCTCAACAGCAGATTTGAGTAGCTGTAAAAAAGAGTTAGATGGGTCAATTGATATTTATCCAGTTTGAGGAACAGAAGAAAAACAACGATGAAGACAAAGGAACAGAGATTCAGAGACCTATGGGATACCATCAAGTATATCAACAAAATGTGTAGCCCAAAAGGAGAGAGAGAGAATATCTGAAGAAATAACAGCTGAAAACATCTCAAATTTGATGAAAAGCATTAATCTGCACATTCAAGAATCTCAACAAAATCCAAGAAGTATAAATGAGACGTACTTCTACACACATTGTAGTCAAACTGTCAAAAAAAAATGGCAAAGAAGACAAAGAGAGAATCTTGAAAGCAGAAAGAGAAAAGTGACTCATCACAAACAGGAATACTAAAAAAAATCAGGCCGAAATGAAAGGATACTAAATAGCAATCTGAATCCACAAAAATTATAAAGAGTACTAGTAAAGGTAAGTACATAGGTAAATACCTAAGACAATAAAAACTTATTTTTGGAAGGCTCTTCTTTTCACATCCAATTTAAAAGAAAACTGCATAAAGAAATAATTACAAAATTCTGTTGATAGGCTTTAACATAAGAACTTAAATTGAATGGCCATAATTGTACAAAGGAGGAGAGAAGGGAAAGGTACTATATTGGAACAAAATTTATGTATAATAGTAAAATTAAGTTGGTATTAATCTAAACAAGACTGTTTCAAATTAAGATGTCAATTGTAATCTCCAAGGCAACTACTAAGAAAATAGTTAAATAAAATAAATAAATAAAGTAAAGGGACAATAAGGAAATTAAAATGGAACCCTAGAAAATATCTGTTTAGCACAAAAGAAACGGTATTAGAGAAACAGAGGCACAGAAAAGACAGGACATAAAAAACTAATGGCAGGCATAAATCCTACTTTACCAGTAATTACATTAAATGTAAATAGACTAAAACTTCAATCAAAGTTCCTAGTATTTCTAGAGCTGTAGGAGAAAATACTGCCACTATTTGAAAAGCTGCAAGGGAAACAGTGTCCTCAGGGAAAAGCCAAGTTTCCAGTGAACAAAAAAGATGAAGAGAAGCACAGTGAAATGGTTTCAAAAGTTGAGAAGGAGTGGAAGAATGGGATAAAACTGGGGATGACAGAGCCTTGTGGAGATTAGAGTATGAAAGATAAAGAAGGTGGAATTCTGGGGCTTCCTTTGGCATCCCAAGTAATTGAGATAAAAGGCATGAGATTAGTCTTGGTGGATGGACTCAAGGCTGTGAGCCTTGGTGGAAGGGGCGGCTGTCTGCGGCTCCCTTCTGAAACTTGTTAATTGGATCTGCAAAGAGACATTTGAGAATCATGAACATATGGATGATATTTAAGGCCACAGGGGCTAGAAGAAATATAGAAGGTGAATATAAACAGAGAGAAGAATATGAGCCCTGGGGCATTCCAGCATAGGAATATAAGAGGGGTCTAACAAATAGTGGAAGGAAAAATAACAGCTAGTAAGGCAAGACAATAACCAGGAGTAAGTGGTGGCCCAGAGGCCAAGTGAGGAATGTAGTTCAACAAGAATAAGTGGTTAACTGGATTTAATGCTGCTGCTAGGCAAGTAAGATGAAGACTTAAAATTTACCACTGGTTTTGATAATATGAAGATTTTGATAAGACAGTCAGTGAAGTTGGGAGCATGAAGAAAAATGTAATTAGAAGGAGGCAAGAGAGAATGGGAAAGGATTGTCGAAAGAAGCAACACTGAGAGAGGGTTGATTAAAAAAAAACTGGTCTTCATCAATTTGTTCAAATAAATTATTTATTCAAAATAATCCACGTATTAAACTAGCTAGCAGAAACGTGATCTTTTAACCTGGGCTTATGCTAAAGCAGAGCCTGAAATAAAGACTTAATGTCTTAGTCATTTTTAGCTGCTATAACAAGATACCACACACTGGGTGGCTCACACAACTAACGTTTATTTCTCACAGTTCTGAAGGCTGGGAAATCCAAGATTAAGGCAGATGCAGTGCCAGGTGAGAGCTTGCTTTCTGGCTTGTAGACATCCGCCTTCTCACTGTATCCTCACGTGGTGGAAAAATGAGAGATAGGAAAGGGTTGGCTGGGGAGGGGAAGCAAGCTCTCTGGTGTCTTCTAAGACCACTAATTCCATCCTGACCTCTCAAAGTCTCCATCTCTAAATACAATTACCTTGGGGATTAGGGTTTAGTATATGAAATTTTGGAGAACACATTCAGTTCATTGCCTTTGCATACAGATAATTTATTTGGGAATTTGATTCCAGGGAGCAAGAAGGTAGAAGAGAGAAGCAAAAAGAGATGGAGGAAAAGTCAACTCAATGCAAGGATGAGATTTCTCGTCGGCTGTGGGTGCCTAGTTTCAGTCCTACTAGGATTTTTGAGAACCCATATAATTCAGGTAAAGTGCCCACTCTCACCACTTCTATTCAACATAGTACCGAAAGTCCTAGCCAGAGCTATTAGGCAAGAAAAAGAGATAATAGGTATCCAAATCAGAAAGGAAGAAGTAAAACTATCTCAGTTTGTAGATGACATCATCTTACATGTAGAAACCCCTAAAAGAGTCCACAAAAAACTGTCAGAACTAATAGAGAAATTCAGCAGTGTTGTAGGATGCAAAATCAATGTACAAAAATTAGTTGCATTTCTATACACTAATAAAGGCTTATCTCATTTTATTGTGTTTCGCTTTATCGTGCTTCCCTGATATTGCATTTTTTACAAACTGAAGGTTTGTGGCAACCCTGTGTCAAGCGAGTCCATTGGCACCATTTGTCCAACAGCATTTGCTCACTTCATATCTCTGTGTCACATTTTGGTAATTCTCACAATATTTCAAACTTTTTCATTATTATTATATTTGTTATTGTGATCAGTGATCTTTTTTTTGAAGAACTTTTTAAAAAGATAAATTTATTTATTTTACTTATTTATTTTTGGCTGCGTTGGGTCTTTGTTGCTGAGCAAGGGTTTTCTCTAGTTGCAGCGAGCCGGGGCTACTCTTCGTTGTGGCGTACGGGCTTCTCATTGCAGTGGCTTCTCTTGTTGTGGAGCACAGGCTCTAGGCATGTGGGCTTCAGTAGTTGTGGCATGTGGGCGCAGTAGTTGTGGCTCTTGGGCTCTAGAGCGTAGGCTCAGTAGTTGTGGCACACAGGCTTAGTTGCTCCGCGGCGTGTGGAATCTTCCCGGACCAGGGCTCGGCCCCATAACCCCTGCATTGGCAGGTGGATTCTTAACCACTGCGCCACCAGGGAAGCCTGATCAGTGATCTTTGATGTTACTATTGTAATTGTTTTGAGGGCACCACGAACTGTGCCCATATAAGACAAGAAACCTAATCACTAAATGTTGTATATGTTCTGACTGCTCCACTCACTGGCCATTCCCCTGCCTCTCTCTGTCTCCTCAGGCCTCCCTATTCCCTGAGACACAAAAATATTGAAATTAGGCCAATAACCCTACAATGGCCTCTAAGTGTTAAGTGAAAGGAAGAGACTCTTGCCTCTCGCTTTAAATCAAAAGCTAGAAATGATTAAGCTTAGTGAGGAAGGCATGTCAAAAGCCAAGATGAGCAGAAAGCTAAGCCTCTGGCTCCACACAGTTAGCCAAGTTGTGAATACAAGGAAAAGTTCTTGGAGGAAATTAAAAGTGCTACTCCAGTGAACACGTGAATAAGAAACCGAAACAGCCTTATTGCTGTTAAAATAGGACGCTACCAGATGATATCATTGTGAATAATACCAATCTGTAACAACAACAAATTGAAATTTACAAAGTTGATAGTTGACACAATACTCCAAATTATTAGTATGAATTTCATATAACACATAGCCTTGCAAGTCCAGAGACTTAATCTTATCAGCGCCCAGGTTTATCTGGAAGAGCTGCCATACTGATCTAATTCACATAAGACTGATAGGTAAGCAAGAATGCCACACACATGCTCTGGAGGAAAACTTAACTTTGGTTCAAATCACACCTCCACCACTTGTTAGTATCACTTTGAAAAAGTTTTCCAATCTCTTTGAGTTTCCATTTCCCTGTCTTTAATATGTAGGTAACGATGGCTAGTTTATAGAATTGTTATGAGGATTATGCAAAATGACATAATAAGAAGAGGCAGGGCAGCATAGTGGTAAAGAACAGGGACTCTGGAGCCAGACTTGTTTGAGTTCAAATCCTGTCTCTATTACTTACCAGCTGTGTGACCTTGGGTAAATCATTTAAATTTTCTATGGCTCAGTTATTCAACCAGAAATGGTGAACAATAATAGCTCCTTATCTCACCAAGTTGTTTTGATGATTATACTAATCAACAGGCATAAAGTGCTTAGAACAGTGTGCCTGGAACATACTAAGTTCTGAATAAGTATGATTACGATGATATAAAGTGCTTAACCCGGTGTCCAAAATATAGGAGGTATTTTATTTATTTATTTATTTATTTATTTTTGCGGTACGCGGGCCTCTCGCTGTTGTGGCCTCTCCCGTTGCGGAGCACAGGCTCCAGACGCGCAGGCTTAGCGGCCGTGGATCACGGGCCCAGCCGCTCCGCGGCATATGGGATCTTCCCGGACTGGAGCACGAACCTGTGTCCCCTGCATCGGCAGGCAGACTCTCAACCACTGTGCCACCAGGGAAGGTACTTTAAAAAATGGAATTCTATCCATTGACTATATAACTCAAGATCCTAAACTTATAATGAATTACCACAATGATAGATCATGCAGAAGGGAAGAGGAGAGAATGCAGATATTTTAGAAAATAAGTTTTCTAAGTGATTCTTCCAAAAACTCTCAACACCTGTTTCCCTAAAAACCACTGCTAGAGAGATACGGTCTTTATCATCCACTGGATCAATGAACAGTTTATAGTTAACGGGCTTTGAGATCAGCTAGATCTGGGATGGAATCAGCTCACTCTTAGTTGCTCAAAAAGTGGTAGCTATTACAATGAGAAATAAAGCTGTCAAGGATACCCAGATAATCTAGCTGGTTCCTACTTACTCATGGATAAACTAATACACAGAAATCAGGTTTAAATCTAAAAGGTTGCATGGTGCACCTGGGTTCAGAACATGGGGAACTGTTTGGAAGAATCAAAGTTTTCATGTCCCTCACTAGAATGTAAGCTCTATGAAGACACTTTGGTGTCTGTTTATTTCACTGTTGCATTTATGGAACCCAAACAATGCACATAACAGGCACAGCACCTAAACAATACACAATTATATTGACTATATAATTTACAGTCAATAAATTATTTTGAATGAATAAATGAACAAAAGGATATGGACAGATTTTACTCTTGGGTCAGGACAACTTTGTCCCTGGAAAATGCTTAGGTAAGGCACTGCCAATGTGTGCCTTTTTGACTACAGTTTTTCTTGTTTCCATTGCTAGCTTAACTTTCTTCTGATTGAGATATTCTTTTTTAAAATATTTTAGTATAGTCAGACTGATTACTATCTTACTTGACCTAGTATTCATGCAATATATTTAAGAAGGGTTTGCAAATATGTACCATGATCAGTTCTCAGTTAATTGTATAATTTAACCCTCAGAGTATAAACTTAGTTGTAAGTTTATCAGAGGTAGAACTTGTAGGAAAATTACCCTTAAGCTCATTTATAAAATAATCTACCTTCAACAGTCTAAACCAATTTTTTTTCTCCTTGTACAACATTTTCATATCTTTGGTTATGCCTTGAAAATTATCCCCAAGTTTCTAAATGCAAGCTTTTTCAGATATTTTTTTAAAACTTCTATGTACAAAATGGGCTACTTTTTACCATCACCTTTAAATATGTAACAAAAGAAGAATTTTTGATTTTAAGCATAGTAAAATTTGTAACAAAAGTGTTACAAAAAACTGATATAAAGAAACATCCTGGGCTTCCCTGGTGGTGCTGTGGTTAGGAATCTGCCTGCCAATGCAGGGGACACGGGTCCGTGCCCTGGTTCGGGAAGATCCCACATACCGCGGAGCAACTAAGCCCATGTGACACAACTACTGAGCCTGCGCTCTAGAGCCCACAAGCCACAACTAGAGAAAACCCATGCGCAGCAACGAAGACCCAACTCAGCCAAAAATAAATAAATAAAAATTTGAAAAAAAACCCATCCCAACTTAGATATTCCAAGATAAAAATAAGTAAAAGTAAATATGTAGCTAGATCATTTGTTATTAATGCTTAACGTACTGAGATAATTTATAGCAAATGTCAGTAAAATGTGGTGAAGGGGAACCTGTTGTAATTCCATCAGAGATGGCTAATACAAGGTTAATATGTGCCGCCAGGAAGGCAATCAAACAGCAGTGTAGTTATTGAAGGGGAAGCCCTCAAGCTTACATAACTGATTCATATTTATAATTTTATATTTAACACTGTTTATGGAGGCAATGACTCAAAGGAAAAAACAATGTTATTTAAATTTGAAACTGCATGCCAATGGTTTCTAAGCATCAAGGTTGAAAATTTCAGATACCTAATTTAGCAAAACTAAATCACTTTGCTGTACACCAGAAACTAACACAACACTGTAAATCAACTATACTGCAATAAAAAATTTTTTAAAACCTTCCTTGTCTCTGCTCCCCAGACCTCTCCACACACAGACACGTTAAACTGCCACTGAACGTGCCACAAAACAATGTAAAGAGGGTCATTTGGCGAATGTTGAATATTTGATGTGTTAAATATTTGCTGAATACTCAGCCCGCCTACTCTGCCCAGACTGGAATCTAAGGGAAATGTACTAGGAGCCGGTGGGGAGGCAGGCAATGTGTTAAGTTCTGTGGCATAGAAAAGTGACTCTGATTCAGAGATTGCCCTCAAGCAGCTTGCACTCTGGAAGAGGTCGATGACATACATGCTCATTAAAACAACAACAAACTTTTAACCTTGATTCATGAGTTACAGGTTCCCTGATCACAAATTGTGAGCTCCGAGTAGAGAGATTTTTTTTGGTGTGAGGTATGGTAGAATCAGAAAAGAGTTCATAGAGGGATGGCAGGGAGTGAAATTTGAGGTAGACTTTGAAAAAATATCAGGAAGAGACAGCAATCTTCTATGGTACCTAACCTCACTATTTTCTCTCCATCCCTTTTGTCCTCTCTGCTTCCCATGCTAGTCTGTACACAATAATTAGCAGCATCAATTGCTTGTTTTTGCCTCCTTTCCCATTTCTCTGCTGTCCCATTGGTTTTTTAAGTCCCCAACATAACAATATTGTTTTCCTGTATGCATTTTTTACTCCACATAATTTTTATGAGACTCATTCATATAGGTACATGTATCAATATTTCATTTTAACAATTGTTGAATAGTATTCTCTTGTAGGACACACCACAATTTGCTTATGCATTCACCTGTTGATGAGCATTTGGGTTGCTTCAAATTTTGAGCTACTATATATAAAGTTGCTATGAACGTCCACATGTAAATCATTGCATGAGCATTTGCTCTCTTGGTAGGTGTGTGCTTAACTTGTTAAGAGACTGCTTTCCACAGAGGTTGTACTGTTTTACATTCCCATCAGCTGTATATGAGAGTTTCTCTACATCCTCACCAAAACTTGGTATGGTCAGTCTTTTCAATTCTAGCCATTTAAATGGTGTGTACGGAGGTTTCATTGTAGTTGCACAGTGATGTTTTTGCATCTTTTCACGCACTTATCTGATATTCACACATCTTCTTTGGTGAAGTGTTTATCCAAATATTTTGCCCATTTTATTAATAAATCATATTAATTTTAAATTTTGAGAGTTCTTACATATTCAGAATACAAGTCCTTTATCAGATATACGCTTTGCAAATATTTTATCCCAGTCTGTGGCTTATTTTTTAAGTTGTCTCAGTAATTTTTTAAGGTTTTCACTTAGGGAAGTATTTAATTTTTTTTTCTTCAGTTGCACTAATCACATTTCAGTGCACAAAAGCCATATATGGCTAGCGGCTGCCTTACTGGACAGCACAGATAGAGGACATTTCCATCACTGTAGAAAGTTCTACTGGACAGTGTTTCTCTAGAATGTACATATGTATTTAATGCACTGTGTATAAATATTTCACACATCCACACACACCACTGAAAAAATACCTATGACTATTTTTGTGGTATTATTTAACATGGTTTTGTAAACAGTATTATAAGAAATTGGATGTTTTTCAAACAGAATAAAAGCAAAACAAATCTGGAACTCAACCTAGAGTCAGTTTTCCTGTTTCAGGTCATTCAGTTATACTTTAGAACATATGCACCTCCTTAGAACGTATGCACCTCCTTAGCTTAAGCAGAAAGTCAAATTGAAAAGTTTCAAGGGGTTATTTGATAATGAAGCTAAAAGGGATGATTCCTGCTTATGTTTTTAAATCAGCTAACCCAAAACTACCAAACTGCAATACAGGATAGGTATAATGAGAAAAAGAATTACTAATTTAGTAATTTTTCTGAAATACTGAGAATACCCACTTAATTTTCACCTTAATGCTGTAAAAAATAATTATATGTGAAAAATTACATATCCTTCTGATAGCAACAGGCATTATGTACACTTAAAATTTTTCTTACTAATTCATACTTTTCCCCGTAAACTACAACAATATCTACTACCTTCTTTCTACTATGTAAGAGAAGGAAGGTCTGTCTGCGGATTGTTCATCTTCAGAAACCTTTTCTCAAGGAATAATCTCCGGGTACTTCCCCCAACACCTGGCTCTCTAGTTATATTTATTGACTTTAGTTGAGTTTTAACAGGTTGCAGTTAATAAGCAACAGAATCACTTGTCCAGAATTTCCATAAAACCAAAAGCTACTTCTTATGTAAAACTATCCAGTGTTAATCATTTGTAAGAGATAAATTTAATAAGCTGTAATAATTGACTTTTGTGGTATTTTTGACCTTTCAACTAAATAGAGTGAACTGAAATTGTGAAAACTGGTTTTTTTCTGTTAAACCTCCCATATGGAAGGCTTAATGGCACAGTCCTATTCACACAAATGAATGGATGAATGAATGAATGAATGAATGAATGAATAAAACAAGAACCTGGTCAATCCAAAGCTTCAATCTCCTCCACAACATACCCAGGCTCTAATTAAAAGTCCACTAAGGGGCTTCCCTGGTGGCTCAGTGGTTGAGGGTCTGCCTGCCGATGCAGGGGACGTGGGTTCACGCCCCTGTCCGGGAAGATCCCACATGCCGCGGAGCGGCTGGGCCTGTGGGCCGTGGCTGCTGGGCCTGCGCGTCCAGAGCCTGTGCTCCGCAACGGGAGAGGCCACAACAGTGACAGGCCCGCGTACCACAAAAAAAAAAAAAAAGTCCACTAAGGACAGAGGATTTGCTGCCTCCTGAGAAAACCAGTTTGCTTTTGCACACTCTAACTGCACAGATAGCTCCCTTCGTGGACCTGAAATTATTCTCCTTATGCTTTCCAACTACAGGGTTCTCGTGTAGTTCTCTAGGTCCGCAAAGGACAAGTCCAATTCTGCCTGCCCCTATATCCTTCAAATATTTGAAAATAAAGTATGAACCACTCCATCTCTCTCTCTCTCCCTCTCTCCTTCTCTCTCTCTCTCTCTCTCTCACACACACACACAGACACACACACACGCTCACACACACACACCCCACAAGCAAATTTTTATTCTTTTTGTTAATCCTTCAAATTGTTTCCATCCTTTCTTTAAATGACAGACTCTCATTCTTTTGCTATCCTCTGAACACAGGTTTATTGTGAGTCCTTAAAACTGTAGTGCACAGCACAGACGGAGGCAAAACACAACTCTGGAAATGGTAGGTTAAGGCAGGATTACCTTCCCTTTCACTATCAACTCTGTCTTTATATTACGCTGGCTCTGTTTTTGAGATCATACTTGCTTTTTTGGCTCCCACATCACAGTTCTGACGAATATTCTCCAGGAAGTTCTGAGTCGTACACTCCTGAGGTTACCTTCTATTCAGCTCTCATCAGAAGCACACAACAGACTTACGGACTCACTCGGGGCCCTGTCACTCACACTATCCAGTCTTTCTCATAAGAACTGTGGGGAAGCCATGCCCGCCTCATCTGTGCTATTGAATTACTGTATGGAATTTTAGGGCCACTTAAGAAAACTGACGTCCAAAAGGGGGAAGTGACCTGCTAATTGCCACACAGCTAGATATCAACAGAGTCCCTTCCTCCCGGTCCTGCGTTCTTTCCACATACAACATCCGGCTGTATTTTGAATGAGTGGGAAGCCTATATTTGCCCGTTACATTTATTTTCATGGGAAGTTTATCCTTACCAGAGTTCCTTGGGTATGTTTTTTTAATAACCATAGTTAAAAGTACTCAATCTAAAAACATACACAGAGACGCTAACTCATTTTACTCACACTTTATGGTTTTAGTGCACTTGCTCATCCGTCATCATTTATTGTCTTGGGTTCCATCCCAGCTCATCTTAACTGCAGATTTTATAAGAATTTCACCCATGTCCTCAACTAAATCATTATTAAAACTATTGAACTGGACAGAATCAAAGATGGAGTTCTTCAACAAGATTCGAGAAACCTTCATAGAAACATCAATTCATTAATAACAATTATTTGGATTTGGTCAATCAAGCCATTACAAATCCTTCCAGCCACCTCTTCCTTTCATATCTGCCTCACTCACCATGCCACCTCTATTCTTCCAAAAAGAATCTCAAGAATCTGTCCAGCATCCTGCTGAAATCCAGTGATACTGCCCACACTGCTATATCAGCTTCATGGTAAAAGGAAATTAGGTTTTTCCGATGTAGTCAATTTAGTAGTTTAAGGACTTCATCTAAAGCCTTGTACTGGAAGTGTGGTGCTAAGACCAGTGTCAGTAGTGTCACTTAGGCGTGTGTTAGAAATGCAAGATCTGATCTGAGATCTCCAACTCAAATTCAGAATCTTTATTTCAGTGAGATCGCCAGGTTTTCGTGTTCATGTTAAAATCTGAAAAGCGTTTCCCTAAAGATGTTTTACTGTATAAAATAACTTCAGATATTATGCCTAATTTCTTTATTGTTGCTTTTCTTGCATGTCAACAAGAAACTACCATCAAAATATTTCAAATAAAAAATACTTATTAAAATACTAATTCTAAAAAGCAGGATACAAAATTACATAGATAGATAGGTAGATAGATAGAAATATATACCAGAATAACAACTATTTTATAACAACAAAAAAATGCTTTAAAAAATGGGAACTAATGGACCAAAATAGGTCTGGTTGTCTTTGGATACTGAAATGTAATTTGCACGGTATAAGGCATGACCTGGTTAAACAGAGCAGTCACTGAGGTTCTGCACCATGAGGAAAGCAGGAGATTAGTGGTCCTACATGAGAAGTCTTAAGGACGCCACATATTTGTCCAGTAGAGAAATCTATTTTCAGCTTATGCCTCCACTAAGAAGTGGCTCTCTCTATGAAACAACAGCTCACAGCATCCTGTTCATCACTGTCTTAGAGAAAACAACCAAAAGTGATCCGTTCGGGCCAAAACTCATGCGACTTGAAGCTATGTAGTAGGGCTTGTTAAACAGAAAGTGTAGCTATTCCCCAGGAACTATTATCTAACTGTCTGAAGGCAGGAATTTTACCCAGTTTATTGTGGGGGCTCAAGGCTCCCTTATCAACTGCTTGCTAAGTGGACTCTATGTCAGGTTCTAAACAGAGAGTGACAATAAGTAAGTACACTACCACACTGAAATGACCCACACCAGTTGAGACCAGCAGAGAACCCAAAAGAGGATGAGTAGAACTTGAAAAATAAGAATTTTGGTCAGATGGGGCTGGGCTCCTCTCATAATCACATGCAATATTAGAATCTGACAATATATCTTTTGTATTTTGTAGCATGCATTAAGTTCAAGTTAACGTGAAATTCTTATCCAAAGCATGTATTACATCATTCTCAAAAATCCTTTTTGTTGTTTCCTAAAGGTTTATGTTAAACAATAATATGTAGATGAATTTGGGTAGATATTTGACCTCAGTTGTTTGTACTTGACTGGTGCTGTCAAGACCTTGTGTAAGCAAAACCAAATGCCACCTCAGACAAAATTGTCTTTAATTATTAAACAAAGGTTGTTAGACTTAATGGAATATGAGTGATTTCCTGATTTTCTCTTATTTTCATTTTTCTGAATGTTGCAGTTTTCTAAAATGAGTTCATATTACTTTTATTTATTTATTTATTTAAATAAATTTATTTATTTTATTTGTTTATTTTTGGCTGTGTTGGGTCTTCGTTGCAGTGTGCGGGCTTCTCATTGTGGTGGCTTCTCTTGTTGCAGAACACGGGCTCTAGGTGCACAGGCTTCAGTAGTTGTGGCATGCGAGCTTCAGTAGTTGTGGCTCTCAGGCTCTAGAGCACAGGCTCAATAGTTGTGGCGCATGGACTTAGTTGCTCCGCAGCATGTGGGGTATTCCCGGACCAGAGCTTGAACCCATGTGCCCTGCATTGGCAGGCAGATTCTTAACCACTGCGCCACCAGGGAAGTCCGTATTTTATTTATTTTTTATTGTGGTAAAATAAATGAGATCTACCCTTTGGAAAAATTTTAAGTGTATAATACAGTATTGTTAATTACAGGTTGTACAGAAGATCTCTAGAACTTATTCATCTTGTATAACTGAAATTTTATATCCATCAAATAGCAACTCTCCATTTCCCTGTCCCTGAAGCCCCTGATAACCACCATTCTACTCTCTGCTTTTGAGTTTGACTATTTTAGATTCCTCATGCACATGATCACATGTATTATTTGTCCTCCTGTGTCTGTAGTGCTTCATTTAACATAATGTCCTCTGGGTTCACTCATGTTGTCACATATGACAGGATTTCCCTCTTTTTTTTAAAAATTTATTTATTTATGTCTGTGTTGGGTCTTTGTTTCTGTGCGAGGGCTTTCTCTAGTTGTGGCAAGCGGGGGTCACTCTTCATCGTGGTGCACGGGTCTCTCACTATCGTGGCCTCTCTTGTTGCGGAGCACAGGCTCCAGATGCGCAGGCTCAGTAATTGTGGCTCACGGGCCCAGTTGCTCCATGGCATGTGGGATCTTCCCAGACCAGGGCTCGAACCCGCATCCCCTGCATTGGCAGGCAGATTCTCAACCACTGCGCCACCAGGGAAGCCCGGATTTCCTTCTTTTTAAAGCTAAAGAATATTCCATTGCATTGTATACCACATTTTCTTCACCTGTTCCTCTGTTGATGGGCATTAGAATGTTTCCATATCTTGATTAGTATGAATAATTGTGCAGTGAAAAAATGGGAGTGCAGATATCTCTTTGGGATCCTAAGTTCAATTATTTTGGATATATACCCAGAAGTGGGATTGCTGGCTCATATGATGTGTCTATTTTTAGTGTTTTGAGGAAACTCCACACTGTTTTCCATATTAGTTGCACCATTTTACAATCCCACCAACAGTGTATAAGAATTCAGTTTCTCCACATCCTCACCCAAACTTTTTGTCCTTTTTTTTTTTCTTTTTTGAAGAAAAATCAATGAACCTTGCATTTAAAAGTTCTGCCACAAGGGAATCTACAGATTTAAAGAAACTTAAGAGACATACTGAACAACCATAAATATATACCTTATTTGGATCCTGATTCAAATAAACTTTAAAAAGCTAATAATATTAATTGAAAATTTTAACATCATCTGGATTTTTCATGATATTGAGATATTATTGCTAGTTTTGGTGTAATGTGCTTTATGTTTTGCTAATGAATATCATAAAAGATACATACACTGAAATATTGACAAATATCTAGAATCTGCTTGGAAATAATATGGAAAAAAGTGGTTGGAGAAATAGATAAAACAAGATTGCCCAGGAGTTGATAAGTAATGAAGGTGGGTAAGAGGTATATGGGGATTTTTTACACTCTTCTGTTTTGTATATGTTTCAAATTTTCCATTAAAAAAGGTAAATAAAATCCTGCCACAAATTTTCATGCCAATTGAATCCTTTTCAATTTTGTCTTTTTTTTTTTCAATAATAACCATTACTTTTTAAAAAGTGCAACTTGTTTTCTCAGACTCATTCCCTTAGTAATCTGAATCCTGGCTTAACATCCCAGTGAATTAAGTCCTCTTGGCTTACAATAGAGATATTTTGGCTTGGAAAATCCTTAATCAACCTTATCCTTGATGCACTGAAAAGTACAAAAAATGTCCTGATTTTTCTGGTGACTTTTCAGGGACTTAGCACAAGGTTCTTGCTGTCGAGTTCATTATTCAGATGTTTGTACTAACACTTGCATCTAAAATATTAACTTCTTTGGGTAGGTGTACAGAGCTGAAAGAAGTGTGCACCCTTAAAAAACATGGAGAGACAGTATTTTATCCTGAAAATTCTCTCCTACGACGTCCTTCTTTGCTTTACCTCTAATCTGCTTGCTGGTCTTGACCATTTTGAGAACTTTTCTTAGGTAAACTGCATAAATAGTTTTGAGGTGAATGAAGACAAAATTGTTTGTAGCCTACTGAGAGGCAAATGCCATAAAAGGCAAGAATCTGGTGGTAGCCACTGTTTCAAATTTCAAAATTAGTTCCTACTTCTCTACCGGCAGGATCTATTTTTTCAGACTAAGTCAACTAGTTTGCATCTTAATGTATAGATGACTGACGCCCTACAGTATATTCAAGTGATGTGTAAATCACTTCAAATATATGTTGAAAGAAGATGAGAGATAATTAGAAAGACTGTGGGAGATAGGAAAGGAGAGCATTACTATAACACAATGTGTATTGTTTTATTTTAAGCTAATATGTTTGGTTTCGAGGTCATCTTCCACTATTGCACAAAATTTATTCATGTACTTTGTTGCTTATTGATAAGTGTTTCTGAATTTGTAAATGCCCCAAAACACCAAAGATGTCCATTCTTTTTTTTTTTTTTTTTTTGCGGTACGCGGGCCTCTCACTGTTGTGGCCTCTCCCGTTGCGGAGCACAGGCTCCGGACGCGCAGGCTCAGTGGCCATGGCTCACGGGCCCAGCCGCTCCGCGGCATATGGGATCTTCCCGGACCGGGGCACGAACCCGTGTCCCCTGCATCGGCAGGCGGACTCTCAACCACTGTGCCACCAGGGAAGCCCATCCATTCATCTTTGACCAAGGTTCATTTGGAGACACAAGTTAATTCAGGTAGCAAAAAACTTTTCAATTATCTCTCAGTATAACATTGTAAATGTTCATTTTGCCACCAAATACCAAATCATACACTTTCTTTTCCTTAAAATAACTTAAACCAAAACCAAACAGTAAAATAAAACTAATTGAGAGTTTCAGGTATGTGAGTACTGTTTTTTAAAAATAAAAATATAATTAAAAATTCTGAGCCAAACAACAGAGACTAAAATAGGCTGGAGAGAGACAGGTACTGAAATATACTTTTTCACCTCTGAAACCAAGGTTCAAATTTGCATAATCATTAACTGTACCTATTTCTGGTCTTAACTAGTCCTTTGAAATACCCATTTTGTTTGATGTGGGCCCCGAAACATGTTTGGGCAACAAGCATGATAAATGTTTACCCTAACACCACACCAGCCTTCTCTGGTGCAAGCTTTAATAACCTTCAATGACCTAATTCATTCAAAAGTATGCTTCTTGTTGAGAATGCTTTAATTACTCCATCACCATTTGCACTTCCCATAGATCTAAGTACTAATTTAACACCATATGAGCTTTACATTAAGCGCTAAACATGATTTCAAACTAGGACACCAATATTTTTTTCCAATCTTAATCTGTATCATGTTTCAGTTTGTGTGGGCATCTTTGAAATTATTGATCTGTTTTTCTGTGTACTCTATACCCTTGCTGAAGTCTGTACTTACAAACTGTTTATTGCGCCCTGCATGACTCTGATTCTGAAATTCCAATTTGGAAAGCTTCAGTTACTCAGATTCCATAAGGCTGATCTTGTGGTCAAAAAGAAGATTTTGTTCCTTCTCATGTGAGCCTTATGAAGAAGAAGGCATCAAAATGTGTTTTCTTCTAAAGAGAACCTTCATATTCCCATTGGCTTTGGAGTAGTCAGGAAAACAGAACAAAAAAAGAGGAACAAACTTGCCTCCTAGTTCATTTTTGCTCATCTGTGACACTCCCCTTTATATCCTATGTTGAGGCACCAGGAATTTTACGGAGTCAATAAGTCATTCAGCTTGAAGCCTCCTACCATCAAAATTCCTAGTCGAGCTGACAGTTTAATGGTGGGTGTGTTGTGACAGTGACCAAGGCTCGTCCAGGCTTCTGGACACAAGATATGGTCATAAGCATGAAGTACTCTGTGTCTACTCCCGGACGGTAAGAGGGTGGGGCACCATCAAGGGGCTCCTAGAAAGAGAAGAGCTCACTGTGGACCTCACTGACCTCCACAATCACAGCAAGCAACACTTTGCCAGTATATATTGGTAATACCATTCTTAAGTGTCAAGTATTAACACTTGGTGCCCCTATGACATGTGGTGTTTTCTCCCCAAGATTTATTTGTTTGAGCTCATCATAACATATTGCAGACAATGAACTAAGTTCTTTTTATTATGTAACTAAAATTTTCTTATGGTGAAAATATCTTAAACAGCTCAGGACAATACATAATGAAAAATAAGTTTCCCTTCACCTATTCTGAAATTTTCTATGTAATATACGTAGATAGATAAACAGATATAGATATATCTGTAAACACAGACGGTAAACCTTATTAATATAAAAGGATATTCTAAAACCATTTAAAAAGAATCAAGTGGATCTCTAGATGCTGACATTTAAATTGTGTCTAACAAATATTAGTGTAATGTATAAATGTTTTTTTCACCTAATTATTTTTTTACAAATTCCTATTCCAACTCTAATTTTTTTAACCAATTTTATTTCGATGAACATTTAGGTATTCTCAATATTTTAGAGTTAACATCCTTGTACAATATCTTTGTATGCCCATAGGGTATTGGTTTCTGGAAGCTGAATTACTGGATCTAAGAGCAGAGATTCTTGATAGATGGACCAAATTGCTCTTCAAAGAGATCCTATGAACAGTGTAGGAATTGGCCTGATTCTCTACATTTTTCCTGGCGATTGGTATTATCAAATGTTTTTGTTTTTGCTAACTGACAGGGTAACAACACACTACCAGTCTTTCTTAACTATGAATGAGTTTGAAAAACATTTCTTATATTTATACACCATTTGAATTTGCTTGGTGTGAACTCACTTATCTTTTGCCCATTTATCTACCTGGTTGCTTATGTTTCTTGATTGATTTATAAAGCTCTTTACTTTTCATATGTAAAGGAAATTTGCTGCAGTTAAGGAAATTAATACTAAATGTTTTTCCCTTTTGTTGTTAAACTTCGTTATGGCTTTTTTTCCCTTTAATGGTCAAGCAGAAAAATTTAATTATCATGCAGTCAAATTTGCCCATCTATCCTCTGCAGCTTCTAAGTTTTTGTGTTCTGCTCAGAAAGGCCTTCTCCAATCGAGAATTATGAAAATATTCGCCTGTTTTAATAATAGTACAACTGCATATTCCTACTTGAATATGTGAGTCATCTGGAAAATGTTGTGTGTAAGGAGTGAGGATCAGTTTTATTTTTTGCAAATGGCTAGCATTTGCTCTGACAAACTTTATTATTTTGTCTGTTTTACCACTGACATCTGATTCCACTCTTTTCATATACTGAATTCCAAAATGAATTTGTCTTCATTTTTGAACTTTCTATTCTATTCCATTGATCAAATCAATCTTCATGAACAAAGTATCTTCTAATGAACCCTTGAATGTCCTTTATATCTCTGGCTGTTCCACTCATCTATTGCTATTCAATAAATCATTTCAAAACTTAATGGCTTGTTCAGTTTGTTGTTCAGCATGATTCTGTGAGTTGCCAATCAGGGAGGTCCTTCTGCTGGTCTTTCCTGGGATCACTCATGTGGCTGCAGTCATTTGACCGCTTAATGGGGAGTCGAGGGTCCAGATGGATTCACTCACATATCTGAAAGTTGATGCTGGCTGTCCTCTGGGACACCATGGCTCTCCTCTCATGGATTTTCATCCTCTAGTAGGTTTTCCTGGGTTTCCTCACATCCTGGTGGTCTCAGAGTTCCAAGAAGGCAAGCCCCAAGGCATAAGCACTTACCAAGTCTCTGATCCCCTCTCTCCCTCAACACATGTTCCATTGACAGAGTAGGTCATATGGCCAAGCTCAAAGGCCATGTTTAAGAGGACTTAGACTGCTCCATTGATGGCAGAAGTGACTAAGAATTTGTGGTGTTTTTAATCCACCACACTGGCTATTAACTTAATTTCATTTCTAATTTTGCATGTTTGTACCGTTTGTGCTTTCTTTTCCTTATTCTTGATTGGGATTCGTTGTGGTCTATATATTTTACCGTTTCAGGGATTTTCTCTCCAGAGAACTGTGTTGGGTACATTTATTGTCTAAAATTTTTCTGTGTATGTGTGCATAAAATATATAAGTATTCTACTTATTATATATTATTATGTTTTCTTTTTATAAAATTACATATTACACATAATACATATTCTGCCCTCTAAGAGTACTGCTTTACCTTGATTATATTTTCATTCTCATTATTTTCTAAATATTCTGCAATTGCAATCCTGATTTTATATTTTGAATGGTGTTAAAAGAGAGCCAATTTTTGTATATTTATTACAAATTTTTTAAAAAGAGACTGGGGCTTCCCTGGTGGCACAGTGGTTAAGAATCCATCTGCCAATGCAGGGGACACAGATTCGAGCCCTGGTGCAGAAAGATCCCACATGCCGCGGAACAGCTAAGCCTGTGCGCCACAACTACTGAGCCTGTGCTCTAGAGCCCACAAGTCACAACTACTGAACCCACGTGCTGCAACTACTGAAGCTCCTGCACCTAAAGCCCGTGCTCCACAACAAGAGAAGCCATCACAATGAGAAGCCCATGCACTGTAACGAAGAGTAGCCCCCGCTCACCACAACTAGAGAAAGCCCGCACTCAGCAACAAAGATCCAACACAGCCAAAAAAATAATAATAATAAAATTTAAAAATAAATTAAAAAAATAAAAAGAGACTGAACTTTGTAATACATTTAAATTGTAGCAATTATTGAGCTACTATTTGTGACCTAATTTACATTTGTATAAATTGGAAACATAATGAATAAAAAAGGGTTATTCTGTGTTGTCAGGTTACAGCCTTCCACGTGTTTGTGTAATTGATAAGAGAAATGTTATCAATACATAGGTATGCATAGACATATTTGCTTATATAATGTTTTCAGAACACAGACTTTGATATTTTATAGAAATGGGTGCAGATAAGTCATAAGAGAATTTGTATAAATGTAGTATTGGCCATAAATTAGTCCACAAAGATTACCTCAATAATTTCTAAATTTAAATAAAGTACAAAGTATAACTTCTGAGTTTAATTAACAAGTAATAATAAAAATAAAATGCAAAAAAATCCCTCTCTTAAATAACCCCATTCAAAATGAAAGTCAAAACTGAAATTGAAAAATATTTAGAAATAGAATGAAAATAGAATGAATGAGATCAGGCTAAAGCAGTTCTTGGAAGATAGATATACATATATCATGTCCATATACACACCATTTCTTTAATTTTGTTTTTTGGATTCTTTATGTCTTTACTTATATTTTGTCTACTTGATTTGTGTATCTATTCATCCTAGTACTTCCTGCAATCTTTGCCTTAATAATTTTAATAATGGCATTTCATAAAGATTCTTAAGATTTCATCTTCATTGCAGAGTGTACTTTTATCATTATAAAATTCCCTTCTTCATCATCTTTACAGCTTTTTGCCTTGAACTCAAACTTTTCTGATATTGATATATGTCCTTTTATTGGGGGGGGAAGGGAGGGCAATTTCCTGGTATATGTTTACTTTGGTGTTCTTGATCTGTGAAATTCAAAATCTTAATTTCCCCCCCAAGAACAAAATATGTTTCAAGTCTCAAAATTAATTTTTTTTTCTCAACCCAGAGACATTTTATTTTCCACTTGTGGGGTTCTCTACTTCCCAAACATTATGTTTCATTGTTTTGGTTCCTCTTTCACTGAATGCACATTTATTATTTTTTCTTCTGTTTCTTTAATCTTATGGTCTTTTGCATTTTCATACACTGAAGCCTTTCTTCCACATTAATCATTTTATTTTTGTTAGATATTTTGCCTTATTGTTTCTAATTTGTGTTCATTATATAATAACATTGATTTGAGCCTTAATTATTTCCTTAGGTCTACACTGTTCTTTTTGTCTCATTCTGTTATTTTGTATTGTAGGGGAGGAAAAAGTTTTCCTCCACCCGCTTATGGTCCCTGGCTAGGTGTGAAAATTAAACTCACAAGCAGATTAAAAAGAAAAAAAGCATACAGATTTACTTAATATAAAGTTCACATGACACAGGAGACTTCATAAGAAAATGAAGATCCAAAGACAGTTCGACCTGAGTCTTTTTATGCTAGGTTTGATCAAGAGTACACAGTCATGGGATAGGTCAAGGAGTAAGAGGTAATTATAGTCAACTTGGGGAAACCTAACAAGGCCTGCTTGTTCAGATTCTTCCAGGTATCCCTTTGTCTTTGGAGACAAGGATGTTCCTCTCACATGAGGGTTTTAATGCTTGTTTCAAGGGAGAAGGGCAAAGGAAGGTCAGAGTGACCTTCTTGCTTCCGTCATTTTCTCAAATTTCCTCTTAAAATATACAGTACACCAAGATGCCATATTTTGGGGTAGTGCGTCTTGAACCCCATCAGTGTCTACTATTCGAATGCTCAATTTATTGACTTTGGCTCTCATTCATTTATTCCAAAGCATGAAGCACCTGTGGGAAACTTTTTGTTTCTTGGGGCATATTTTCCTTCAAACTGGATTCTTTCATGTATCCTTTCCTTGATGTTTTTCCTTTCTTGTGTATATTCACATTTTTGATGACGTGACTCAGCAGTGGCTGTGAGAAAACTTTGGTGAAAATTGAGACACCACAAAAGATTTGAAACTCTTGATTTTTGTCTTCTCTTAACCTAAATCTGTATTAGAAGATACTCTATATATCCCATAGTACTCTGTGCTTATTGCTACTGTTGAACTTATATTTTATGGTAATTGCTTATTTGCCTGTATTTCCCATTAAATCATTGCTGCTCAGAGAATAGTTCCAGTCAGTCTGCATCACAGTCACCCCAGGGGCTTATTGAAAATAAAAATGCTCAGGTCCGTCCCCACATCTACTGAATCTAAACTAGTGACGGTGGATCTTAGGAATCTGCATTGTAAACTCAAGTCTTGGTAAGCAATTTTGCATTAACTCTGAGCTCCTTGGAGGTACTTACTCATCATGGTATTTCTAGGCTTATTATAGTGACCAACAATAACATACGGGCTCAAGATATCAGTATTGCAGTACCAAACGTAAAATAGATAGCTAGTGGGAAGCAGCTGCATAGCACAGGAAGGTCAGCTCCGTGCTTTGTGACCACCTAGAGAGGTGTGATAGGGAGGGTGGGAGACACAAGAGGGAAGAGATATGGGAACATATGTATATGTATAACTGATTCACTTTGTTATAAAGCAGAAACTAACACACCATTGTAAAGCAATTATACTCCAATAAAGATGTAAAAAAAAAAAGATATCAGTATTGGACAAAGAAGTTAATGAATAAATTTACATATCACATGTACTCTAAAGTAACATGTGTTAACGAAAGAAGGAGACAACAACAGTTAAATTTCGGTTTTCTTTTTTCACCTTAGCCTAGTCTAGTAAAACAGTGTAATGTTTTATGAAGTCTTCCCATGATTTTTTCCTCTAGTTTTTCCATCATCAGAATCCTAAAAAATTATTTCAATGAAACATAAGAAAATGTCTCATGCAATGAAAACTCTGTAGTGAAAGCACTTGACTTGGAATGTCATTTAGTGATTGAAAACTATTTAGTTCCAGAAGTAGCATCACCAGCAATCCAATGTTGATAAGCTCTAACAGATTTAGATTTGGCAAAGACCTTTCCCCTTAGCTGGAACAGAAAGGACTTGATTGCAATAACATAACATTGTGAAATACACTGGCTTTGGAGTCTTTCAGACCTGTGTTTGAGTCTCACTTCTGTCTCTTACTATCTTAAACTCCATACCTTTTCAAGAGCTGTTATTATGATAATACATGTGATTACACATGTAAATAATTAAGCATGAACATGTACCAATAAGTTATAATGATTATTTTAAAAATTATAAATAATTTGAGAATAAAGTATGAATAAATAAATAATTATGTCTGAGAGGTACTGTAGTTTAATAATTGTAGTTATAGGCAAGGATAATTTCAGTATAAAATATTAGTTATGTAGAAAAATATGTAAAATTTGTAAGTATGACCTATATAATAAAAAATTGGGAAAGTGGGTAGAAGTATAATAGAGTATAAATCCACATTTACCGGTGTTTTTAATTAAAAGGATTCTGGGAAGTAGCGTGCAGTTCATTCCAAGTGCCTGAGCAGTGATCATGAAAGAAAGGAGGGTGTTGCTTAACTTTGGCAGAAGATCCTGTTCTCGTCAACAAGAACAATCAGAACATCAATCAAAGCATTTGATGGCATATGTTGAAAGTTCAGAAGTACAGGGCTATAGAAGTCCTAGCAGCTTGAGCAAACATGACAATGAAGATCTCAGAAAGGAGCCAAGACAGACTTTGGAGACAAGCTCCACATCACTATGAAGATGAAATTCTGCTATCCATCTTTATTTCAGTTTGGCTGGGAATCTGGTTCCTGGCTAATGCTGCCATTTACAATAAATATAAGAATCAAACATAAAACTTGGGAATAAGTTTAATGGATTGTGTGATGGAATTAGAACATCCAGTGAAACTGTGTATCTCTGGTCAAATCTGTCTAAGAAATTTAGCCTTATAAATACCACATTTTCAAAATTTCTAATGGATGTGCTTTGATCAATTTTACCTCACCATGAGATTTTAATGCCAAAGCCATTATATAGTTGGCTGTTTGATGAGATAATCATTTTTTTATTCTCTGAGGGAAAGCGAATATTTTTAGCTTTCAGCTGAATTCATACAGAGGCTAGATGCAGATAAACTTTTCTTCTTCTACCACGTACATTTCCATTTCCTCAGAGAATGCTGTACCAGATGCAATATATTGGTCACTCTTTCACATGTCTGCTATGTTGTGCTGACTTTTCACCTTCCACTAACATTCATTTTAGAAAGTACATCAATCCTATGTGGAATAGCCCCCACAGAGGACTTTTTCTCTCTCCTCTTCCTCTCCCCACACCACCCATGGTTTACCTGCAAAAATGACATGAACATTTAGCACTGCAACAAATAAATATGTCCTTTCAATAAACCATCATATTTCTTTCTCAGACACACAAAGTTTCTCCAAGCTTGAAATCCATCAACTTGATTAAAATGTACATTGTGCTTTAATAGCTGAGCCAGAGAGCATCCACTGAGATGCAAAGTTTCTTAGCATCACTGAATTCACACCTCCTCCAGGTCCAAGTTTGTTCTAAAATAAATTTTGACTTAGAAGAACAATTTTTAATTCACACTATCTGTAATCATGATTATTTCTAACACACACATTATCTATAGTTTCATAATAATCACAATGTCATTTATTGAGTATAAGCACCATAGTAAATTCTTTACACACATATAACCTCATTTGTATTGTTTATCTTCTCTTAGCACTGAGCAGAGTACAGTGCTTGTTGAATGAATGTCTGCATGCATGACTGCACGGATTAGGACATATAAACTTGATTCCAAGTTGTTTATATTTCCAAAGGTACAACTAAGAGCAGGTTCTTTCTCTTCTAAAATTAACATTTGATGTAAAATAGATAGCTAGTGGGAAGCAGCCACGTAGCACAGGGAGATCAGCTTGGTGCTTTGTGACCACCTAGAGGGGTGGGATAGGGAGGGTGGGAGGGAGAGGCAAGAGGGAGGGGATATGGGGATATATGTATATGTATAGCTGATTCACTTTGTTATACAGCAGAAACTAACATACCATTGTAAAGCAATTATACTCCAATAAAGATGTTTTTTAAAAAAAATAAATAAAGTATTAATATAAAAATAAATAAAATTAATATTTGGCTTTTATTAAGCATTTATTAACAGTAGGCACTGTTCTATACTCTTTACATGCTTTATCTTATTTCATCCTCAGAACAACCTTATCAGGTAGATGCCATTATCACAACCCCTCATGAGACAATAGAAACACGAAGTGGCTGTTCGGTTAAGCAGTTTGCCTGTGGTCATAACATTTATGTGTAGTGAAACTAGGATCATGAACGCACGCGACCTGGCCACAGAGAACACTGGTGAGCCAGAGTACATTACCCTGCCTCCCAGAGGTGTCATGGATGGGATTTACACAAGAACACCTTTCTCTGATGCCAGCGCCTATTATTCCTAGGCCAGCCCTCTCCCCTCTGGGCAGGTTGGCCATGCTGCCAATAGAGAAAAGGAGAGAATATGCATTCCCCTGAGTCCTTGAGAAAACTGGATTCTGGTCCATCTGATCAGAAAACCAATAGGCAGTAGTTGTGGAAACTGGTAAATGTACATGTGTTTCCTTTTAAAGAACTGGTATCAAGGTACCCCAGAGAGAAAAAAAGACTTTTTTAAAAAAATTAAATTTATTTTTTTGGCTGTGCTGGGTCTTCATTTCTGTGCAAGGGCTTTCTCTAGTTGCGGTGACTGGGGGCCACCCTTCATCGCGGTGCGCGGGCCTCTCACTGTCGCGGCCTCTCTTGTTGCGGAGCACAGGCTCCAGACGTGCAAGCTCAGTAGCTGTGGCTCACGGGCCCAGTTGCTCCGCGGCATGTGGGATCTTCCCAGACCAGGGCTCGAACCTGTGTCCCCTGCACTGGCAGGCAGATTCTCAACCACTGCGTCACCAGGGAAGCCCCAAAACTTACTTTTGAAGGGGTTAATTGAGTGTCATCTTGACTCTTCATAAGATTGGCTAGGCATTCAGAGACCAGGCACAAGTACTACCAACGTTTTTAAAGCATGCTACTACATCATTCACACCCTGACATTTTATTTTATTTTATTTTATTTATTTATTTGGCTTTTTATTTATTTATTTTTTACATCTTTATTGGAGTATAATTGCTTTACAATGGTGTGTTAGTTTCTGCTTTACAACAAAGTGAATCAGTTATACATATACATATGTTCCCATATCTCTTCCCTCTTGCATCTCCCTCCCTCCCACCCTCCCTATCCCACCCCTCCAGGCGGTCACAAAGCACCCAGCAGATCTCCCTGTGCTATGCGGCCGCTTCCCACTAGCTCTCTACCTTACGTTTGGTAGTGTATATACATCCATGCCCTGACATTTTAAATACAACATTTGAGAATAAATTTAAACTGCTGCATTATAATCAAGTTGTGTAAGCCTGATTCATCTTTAAGGTCTATAGGCATCAACTAATTTGGGATACAGTCAGCTGAGAAAGCTCCAGTGTAAAGAGGTGACCACAAAGGGAACCTAAAATTCATAACGGATTTTTTCCCCTTGGGTCCCCTTAGCATTATAATGCCTTTGTGTAGTGAATTATCCAAAACAGAAACCCTTCGGAAAGAAAAAAAAAACCACAGAAACAACTTCTATATATGTGTTCTAAGCTAATACGTTATTCATTAATCAATAATTATTTATTTATACTTTTTGACCTAGTAATTTTACTCTTAGGACCTTTCAGGAACATCACATGAAGAAATCATCAGAGTCATAAAAATTTGTATTCAGTATTACACACTGTAGCACTATTTGTAATAGAGAAAATTTAATAATATGAAAAATTTTAGTAAATTAAAGTCATTTATTCAATGAAATATTCTACAGCTATTATACCAATGACTAGTGACAACAGAAAATGTTTCTCTTTTGCACAGCAAGGGAAACCATCAACAAAACAAAAAGACGACCTACTGAATGGGAAAAAAATATTTGCAAATGATGTAGCCAATGAGGGGTTAATATCCAAAATATATACAGTTCATACAACTCAATATCAAAATAACTAACAACCTAATCAAAAAGTGGGCAGAAGACCTGAATAGACACCTTTCCAAAGGAGACATATAGATGGTTAACAGGCACATGAAAAGATGCTCAACATTGCTAATCATTAAAGAAATGCAAATCAAAACAACAATGAGATATCACTTCACACCTGTCAGAACAGTTATCATTAAAAAGTCTGCAAGTAGAGGGACACAAGAAGGATTTGTACTTGGGAGGGCCCCACAGGGTCCTGCTTGGTTTCATGCCTGCTTGAGCTAGTACGACTAGGCAAAAGTAATCAAATACAAAGGTTAAAGTAAAAGAAACTGATCCAGTATGGAGTCAAATTTGTTCTTCCCAATTACACACTGAGTTTCTGCGATGGACCAGACATTGTAATAAGCACTAGAGAAACAAGGATATTCCCTGTCCTCAAGGATCTTCCCTGCTGGTTTGCGAGGAAATGCTTTAAGTACATGTTGAAAATTTTACCCCATAAAACAAAAATCTAGGTCTGAGTTCATGTTAAAAAGAATTCCACAGAGAAGAAATTCCTGGAGCATTTTTTAAAAACAATGGCAAGAGCATTCATCCTTACTGCAGAGGAAAGCTTTGTGCCATTCATCAAAAAAAAAAGTCACATAGCTAAGACGTGGGAGTGTCCCATTTCCTGGAAGCAGTCAATAAAATCAATCTGCGGTTCTGGAGGCTGGGAAGTCTAAGATCAGAAGTGCCTGCCAATTCAGTTCCTGTATAAATTCCATGAAGCCAGGCATTTTTGACCGCTTTTCACTACTGAAATCCATGGACCTAGATTAGTTGCTGGTTCATAATTTTCAGAAGGACTGGAGAAATGAAGAGATGAGAATTACTCTCAGAACTATAGCAGCTTGGAAATCCTGAACAAAAGCCAGTCTGACAAGGTAGAAAGGTATAGAAAATGAATATTTTGAGATTGGTTCAAGATGGTGGAGGAGAAGAACGTGCGCTAACTCCCTCTTTTGAGAGCACCAGAATCACAGCTAATGAACAATCATTGACAGGAAGACACTGGAACTTAACAAAAAAAATACCCCACAACCAAAGACAAAGAAGCTACAATGAGATGGTAGGAGGGGCGCAATCACGATAAAATCAAATCCCATGACCACTGGCTGGATGACTCACGAACTGCAGGACAATTATACCACAGAAGTCCACCCACTGGAGTGAAGGTTCTGAGCCCCACGTCAGGCTTCCCAACCTGGGGGTCAGGCAATGGGAGGAGGAATTCCAGAGAGTCAGATTTTGAAGGCTAGTGGGATTTGATTGCAGGACTTCAGTAGGACTGGGGGAAACAGAGACTTCACTCTTGGAGGGCACACACAAAGTAGTGCGCACATCAGGACCCAGGGGAAGGAGCAGTGACCCCATAGGACACTGAACCAGACCTACCTGCTAGTGTTGGAGGATCTCCTGCAGAGGTGGGGGGTGGCTGTGGCTCACCGTGGGGACAAGGACACTGGCAGCACAAGTTCTGAGAAGTACTCCTTGGTGTGAGCCATCCCGGAGACTGCCATTGGCCCCAACAAAAAGCCCGAAGGCTCCAGTGCTGTGTGACTTCAGGCCAAACAACCAACAGGGAGGGAACCCAGCCCCACCCATCAGCAGACAAGCAGATTAAAGTTTTACTGAGCTCTGCCCACCAGAGCAACACCCAGCCTACCTACCACCAGTCCCTCCCATCAGGAAGCTTTCACAAGCCTCTCAGATAGCCTCATCCACCAGAGGGCAGACAGCAGAAGCAAGAAGAACTACAATCCTGCAACCTGTGGAATGAAAACCACATTCACAGAAAGATACACAAAATGAAAAGGCAGAGGACTATGTACTAGATAAAGGAACAAGATAAAACCCCAGAAAAACAACTAAATGAAGTGGAGATAGGCAACTTCCAGAAAAATCATTCCAAATAATGATAGTGAAGATGATCCAGGACTTCGGAAAAACAATGCAGGCAAAGATCGAGAAGGTGCAAGAAATGTTTAACAAAGACCTAGAAAAATGAAAGAACAAACAGAGATGAACAATACAATAACTGAAATGAAAAATACACCAGCAGGAATCAATAGCAGAGTAACTGAGGTAGAAGAATGGATAAGTGACCTGGAAGACACAATGGTGGAATTCACTGTCGCAGAACAAAATAGAGAAACAAGAATGAAAAGAAATGAAGACAGCCTAAGAAATCTCTGGGACAACATTAAATGCACCAACATTCATATTTTGGGGTCCCAGAAGGAGAAGAGAGAGAGAAAGGACCTGAGAAAATATCTGAAAAGATTATAGTCAGAAACTTCCCTAACATGGGAAAGGAAATAGCCACCCAAGAAGTCCAGGAAGCGCAGAGAGACCCAGGCAAGATAAACCCAAGGAGAAACACACTGAGACACAGTGTAAAAAAATTGACAAAAATTAAAGAAAAATTATTAAAAGCCACAAGGGAAAAATGACAAATAACATACAAGGGAACTCCCATAAGGTTAACAGCTGATTTCTCAGCAGAAACTCTACAAGCCAGAAGGGAGTGGCATGATATATTTAAAGTGATGAAAGGGAAGAACCTACAACCAAGATTACTCTATCAGGCAAGGATCTCATTCAGATTCGACAGAGAAATCAAAAGCTTTACATACAAGCAAAAGCTAAGAGAATTCAGCACCACTAAACCAGCCTTACAACAAATGCTAAAGGAACTTCTCTAAGTGGGAAACACAAGAGAAGAGAAGGACCTACAAAAACTAACCCAGAACAATTAAGAAACTGGTAATGGGAACATACATATTGATAATTACCTTAAATGTGAATGTATTAAATGCTCCAACCAAAAGACACTGGTTCACTGAATAGATACAAAAACAAGACCCATATATATATACTCTCTACAACAGAACCACTTCAGATCTAGGGACACATACGGACTGAAAGTGAGGGGATGGAAAAAGATATTCCATGCAAATGGAAATCAAAGAAAGCTGGAGTAGCTATACTCATATCAGATAAAATAGACTTTAAAATAAAGACTATTACAAGAGACAAAGAAGGACACTACATAATGATCAAGGGATCAATCCAAGAAGATATAACAATTGTAAATATTTATGCAATACATAAATCAATACATAAGGCAAATGCTAACAGCTATAAAATAGCAAATTGACAGTAACACAATAATAGTGGGGGACTCTAACACCTCACTTACACCAATGGACAGATCATCCAGACAGAAACTAATAAGGAAAGACAAGGTTTAAATGACACAATAGACCAGAGAGATTTAATTGATATTTATAGGACATTCCACCCAAAACCAGCAGATTACACTTTCTCTCAAGTGCACATGGAACATTCTCCAGGAAAAATCACATCTTGGGTCACAAATCAAGCCTTGGTAAATTTAAGAAAATTGAAATCATATCAAGCATCTTTTCTGACCACAATGCTATAAGATTAGAAATCAATTACAGGGGAAAAAATGTAAAAAACACAAACACATGGAGGCGAAACAATATGTTACTAAATAATCAAGAGATCACTGAAGAAATCAAAGAGGAAATCAAAAACTACCTAGAGACAAATGACAATGAATACACGATGATCCAAAACCTATGGGATGCAGCAAAAGCAGTTCTAAAAGGGAAGTTTATAGCAATACAATCCTACCTCAAGAAACAAGAAAAATCTCAAATAAACAATCTAACCTTACACCTAAAGGAACTGGAGAAAGAAGAACAAACAAAACTCAAAGTTAGTAGAAGGAAAGAAATCATAAAGATCAGAGCAGAAATAAATGAAATAGAAACAAAGAAAATAATAGCAAAGATTAATAAAACTAAACGTTGGTTCTTTCAGAAGATAAACAAAACTGATAAATCTTTAGCCAGACTCATCAAGAAAAACAGGGAGAGGATGCAAATCAATAAAGTTAGAAATGAAAAAGGAGAAGTTACAGCAGACATCGCAGTAATACAAAGCATCATAAGAGACTGCTACAAGCAACTTTATGCCAAAAAAATGGAAAACCTGGAAGAAATGGACAAATTCTTAGAAAGGTATAACCTTCCAAGACTGAACCAGGAAGAAATAGAAAATATGAACAGACCAATCACAAGTAATGAAATTGAAACTGTGATTAAAATTCTTCCAACAAATGAAAGTCCAGGACCAGATGGCTTCACAGGTGAATTCTATCAAACATTTAGAGATGAGCTTAACACCCATCCTTCTCAAACTTTTCCAGAAATCTGCAGAGGAAGGAATATTCCCAAACTCATTCTACGAGGCCACCATCACCCTGATACCAGAACCAGATGAAGATACTACAAAAAAGGAAAATTACAGAGCAATATCACTGATGAATATAGATGCAAAAATCCTCATCAAAATACTAGCAAACAGAATCCAACAACACATTAAAAGAATCATACAACATGATCAAATGGGATTTATCACAGGGATGCAAGGATTCTTCAATATATGCAAATCAATCAATGTGATATACCATATTAGCAAACTGAAGAATAAAACCATATGATCATGTCAATAGATGCAGAAAAAGCTTCTGAAAAAATTCAATACCCATTTATGATAAAAACTCTCCAGAAAGTGGGCATAGAGGGAATCTACCTCAACATAATAAAGGCCATATATGACAAAACCACAGCAAACATCATTCCCAATGGTGAAAAACTGAAAGCGTTTCCTCTAAGATCAGGAACAAGACAAGGATGTCCACTCTCACCACTATTATTCAACATAGTTTTGGAAGTCCTAACCATGGCAATCAGAGAAGAAAAAGAAATACAAGGAATACAAATTGGAAAAGAAGTAAAACTGTCACTGTTTGCAGATGACATGATACTATACATAGAGAATCCTAAAGATGCCACTGGAAAACTACTAGAGCTAATCAATGAATTTGGTAAAGTTGCAGGATACAAAATTAATGCACAGAAATCTCTGGCATTCCTATAAACTAATGATGAAAAATCTGAAAGTGAAATCAAGAAAACACTCCCATTTACCATTGCAACAAAAAGAATAAAATACCTAGGAATAAACCTACCTAAGGAGGTAAAAGACATGTACTCAGAAAATGATAAGACACTGATGAAAGAAATCAAAGATGACACAAACAGATGGAGAGATATACCATATTTGTGGAATGGAAGAATCAATTTTGTGAAAATGACTATATTACCCAAAGCAATCTACAGATTCAATGCAATTCCTATCAAATTACCAATATAATTTTTTACAGAAATAGAACAAAAAAATCTTACAATTTGTATGGAGACACAAAAGACCCTGAATAGCCAAAGCAATCTTGAGAAAGAAAAACGGAGCTGGAGGAATCAGACTCCCTGACTTCAGACTATACTACAAAGCTACAGTAATCAAGACACTATGGTACTAGCACACAAAACAGAAATATCAATCAATGGAACAGGACAGAAAGCCCAGAGATAAACCCACGCACATATGGTCAACTAGCCTACGACAAAGAAGGCAAGGATAAACAATGGAGAAAAGACAGTCTCTTCAATAAGTGGTGCTGGGAAAACTGGACAGCTACATGCAAAAGAATGCAATTAGAACACTCCCTAACACCATACATAAAAGTAAGCTCAAAATGGATTAGAAACCTAAATGTAAGACTGGACACTATAAAACTCTTAGAGGAAAACAAAGGAAGAACACTCTTTGACATAAATCACAGCAAGATCGTTTTTGACCCACCTCCTAGACTAACAGAAACAAAAACAAAAATAAACAAATGGAACCAATGAAACTTAAAATCTTTTGCACAGCAAAGGAAACTACAAACAAGACAAAAAGACAGCCCTCAGAAACGGAGAAAATATTTGCAAACGAATCAATGGACAAAGGATTAATCTCCAAAATATATAAACAGCTCGTGCAGCTCAATATTAAAAAAAAAAAAACCCAATCCAGAAATGGGTAGAAGACCTAAATAGACATTTCTCCAAAGAAGATATACAGATGGCCAAGAAGCACATGAAAAGCTGCTCAACATCACTAATTATTAGAGAAATGCAAATCAAAACTACAATGAGGTATCACCTCACACCAGTTAGAATGGGCATCATCAGAAAATCTACAAACAACAAATGCTGGAGAGGGTGTGGAGATAAAGGAACCTTCTTGCGCTTTTGGTGGGAATGTAAATTGATACATCCACTATGGAGAATGGTAGGGAGGTTCCTTAAAAAACTAAAAATAAAATTACCATATGACCCAGCAATCTCACTACTGGGCACATACCCAGAGAAAACCATAATTAAAAAAGAGACATTCACCCCAATGTTCATTTCAGCACTATTTACAATAGCCAGGTCATGGAAGCAACCTAAGTCCCCATCGACAGATGAATGGATAAAGATGTGGTACATATAGACAATGGAATATTACTCATCCATAAAAAGGAACGAAATTGGGTCATTCATAGAGATGTGGATGGACCTAGAGACTCATACAGAGTGAAGTAAGTCAGAAAAAGAAAAACAAATATCACTTATTAATGCATATATGTGGAATCTAGAAAAATGGTATAGATGAACTGGTTTGCAAGGCAGAAATAGAGACACAGAGGTAGAGAAAAAATGTATGGACACAAAGTGGGGGGAAGCAGGGTGGGGGTGTGGGGGGATGAATTGGGAGATTAGGATTGACATATATACACTAATATGTATAAAATAGATAACTAATAAGAACATGCTGTATATAAATAAATAAATAAATAAACAAATAAATAAAAGAAAATGAAAAAAAAAGTCTGCAAGTAACAAACATTGGTGAGGATATGGGAAAGGGGAACACAATGTAAATTGGTTCAGCCACTAACAGTATGGAAGTTCCTCAAAAAACTAAAAATAGAACTACCATACAATCCAACAATTCCACTCCCGGGTATATATCTGAAAAGATACATGCACCCCAATGTTCACGGCAGCACTATTTACAACAACCAAGTCATGGCAGCAACCCAAGTGCCCATCAACAGACAAATGGATAAAGAAGATGTATTATATATACATACAATGGAATATTACTAAGCCATAAAAAGGATGAAATTCTGCCATTTGCAGCAATGTGGTTGGACCTAGAGAATATTATGCTTAGTGAAATAAGTCAGACAAAAACAAATTCTGTATATTACTGATAAGTGGAATCTAAAAAATAATACAAATGAATGTATATACAAAACAGAAACAGACTTACAGATACGGAAAACAAAGTTGTGGTTACCAAAGGGGATAGTGAAGGGGGAAATGACAAATTAGGGGTAGGGATTAAAGTTACAAACTGCTATGCATAAAATAGATAAGCAACAAAGATGTATCATATAGCATAGGGAATTATAACCATTATCTTGTAATAACTTCTGATACAGTATAAGCTGCAAAAATAGTGAATCCCTATGCCACAAACCCAAAACTAATATAATATTGTAAATCAACAATACATAAATTTAAAAAAGAAAATGTTTCTGATATTATACCAAGGTAAAAAAAAAAGATATACAGTATGATTTCAGTTTTGTAAAAGAAAAATATACATACACATAAAAGGACTGAAAAGAAAAGATATTAAAATATAATATTGGATATCTCTAGATGATGGGCTTATGGATGATTTCTATTTTCTTTATACTTTTCAGTCTTTCTCAATTTTCTACAGTGATGATATATTATTTTTTATATATGAAAAAATGCTTTGGGACTTCCCTGGTGGGGCAGTGGTTAAGAATCTGCCTACCAATATAGGGGACACGGTTTGAGCCCTGGTGCGGAAGATCCCACATGCCACGGAGCAACTAAGCCCGTGCGCCACAACTACTGAGCCTGCGCTCTAGAGCCCGTGAGCCACAACTACTGAGCCTGCATGCCACAGCTACTGAAGCCCGCATGCCTAGAGCCCGTGCTTCACAACAAGAGAAGCCACTGCAATGAGAAGCCTGCACACCGCAATGAAAGAGTAGCTCCCGCTCGCCGCCAACTAGAGAAAGTCCGCACACAGCAACGAAGACCCAACGCAGCCAAAAAAATAATTAATTCATTCATTTTAAAATAATAAGAAAAGAAAAAATGCTTTAATACAGTGGTTTCATGATGAGTTGCTAGCTATAGACTTCCAGAGGCAGGGTCAGAGTCAGCTGCAGGGACATGAATCAAGGTTTGTGTGGTGTTTGGAAAAGGTAAGGGGACTGTGTTCATTCTGTCTTTTAGGGTATTATGTATCATGGACCCAAAGATTCAAATGTGACCAGCGAATATGTGTTAGAAGGGAGGAGGAAGAGAAGCATTTCTGTCGTTCCTGCCACATGAACATTAGCATCACTACGTTTTTCTTCAGTGAGTCTTGCTCCATCCAGAACAATAGCTTCATATTTTATTTTTATACTTTATTATATGGTTGATATTTTAAACATTTATCCCTAAAAGTAATGCCCGGTTTCCTCTGATTATGTGTTTCTTTTTACTTAAATAGCCAGAATTGGCTCAATGGAACTGAATACCCTGGACATCAATTACAGGTGACAGAAATCAGTTGCTTCCTTACAGAATTTATTGCAATTTCCATGTGATGAAGAATAGAAGCTTCTACTGTTCGTTCACCACCAAGCTTCTAGCAACATCAGCTGTGTGATCATGGTAACTGCTGGGCCTTACAACTTTGGCAACGATTTTGGAAAGAAAATATTGTGGAAGCAACATAACCAGCATAAATATGCATATTGGATTATAATTCATGAATAGTGCAGCAAACTTTGCATTTTTGGAACTCCTACATCTAATCAATGCATAACATCGACTCTCAATTGTTTAGGCTTTATTCTTATGGCTCATAAATGCCATAGTTTCTCAAAGTGGCATTTCTCTTAGTCCTTGAATCTGCCAATAAAACATTGGCACAGCTCCTCCTCTCTTGAGCAGGAGCTGGTATGTGTGCAGACTAAGTTAATTACGTAGGGTTATGATTTCCTATCTTTCAAAAACAAGAAACAAGAAACAAGAAACAGCTTTATAAAAGTATATATCCGGGCTTCCCTGGTGGCACAGTGGTTGAGAGTCCGCCTGCCGATGCAGGGGACACGGGTTCGTGCCCCGGTCCGGGAGAATCTCACATGCCATGGCCGCTGAGCCTGCGCGTCCGGAGCCTGTGCTCCGCAACGGGAGAGGCCACAGCAGTGAGAGGCCCGCGTACCACAAAAAAAAAAAAAAAAAAAAAAAAAACCAGTATATATCCAAGAAACAGCTTCCAAGATTTCATTTACAAGTGATAGTTTCACAGACCTTTCTATAGGCTGTTTAACATGCCAAATTTGGTTCACTGAAAAGAGCTGTTCAAAAATGTCTCCATGAATGGCACATTCAAAGTTGTATGTTACCATGTATTTGAGAAATCCCCAGATAAATGGCCTTGTTTTTCAAGATAAACTTTGATTGTTGTTTAATGAACCAGCCAACAGTGTTTTACTGGGAGCAAAACTACTTAAGATCAACCCCTTTCTAAATCACTGCAACAAAAGCCACAGGACCTCCAGAATGAATCACATGACACTGTACCATTTAGTCTCTTGGCATATCTAGCATGGATTATAGCTTCTGTTTCCCTCAGGACAGAATTTATGGCTTCACATGTTTTTTGCCCCATCGCCTCATAGAGGCTGCATTATCCCCCCATCCATTGATCTTCCCATTTTCCTGTTTCTCCATTTCATCTATATATCCCTGTATATATTTTAGACTTAGGCAACAATTAAATCAATGATATAACTTTCTTTTGCTATTTCATAATCCTCAACAGAATAATTAGTCTAGAAAATATAATTACACATAGCATATCATCTTTGTATGCCAGGCAAATTTTAATGACAATGAATACTGTTAAAATAATAATTAAGGAACAAAAAATTTATAAATTTAAGGCAATGGATTATTTATTTAAGCTTCATATCTCACACAAAGTTCTCATAAAATAAAAGTATTAAGACAGTCAGAAAAAAGGATTTATGGATTCATAAGAACTATTATATACTGAGTGCCTGCCACTTGTCAGAATTTACCTACACTAAACTCATTACCATATTTCGAATTTAATGAATTTGCCCCCAAATCACACTATTATGAAGAGGAAGCTCCTCAAAATTCAGGCCTATTGATTCCAAAGTCTGTACTCTTTAAAAAAAAATAGCTTTATGATTTCTTATTTACTATCTCTGTATTCAAATAATTCCTGTAAGATTTGGGGAGGCAGAGGGAGGGTCACTTTTACCAGAACTAAAATCAAGGGGGTTGTTTAGATTATTTTAGGGAGAAGGGACAATCATTCACTTAATTCTCTCAATTATTGATGCTTTTATGCAGGTGGAAAAAATGGTCTTGTAAAGTCCCTGTTTGCATTAGTAATATGAAATTGTTCTCAAATATTTTTTCATTAAAATAAGGTCATTAAAATAACATACAATCATGAAGTCAAATCAGTTGTTGGACTGTTTACACAACAATGCAGTGAATTAGGTATTGGTATTAGCCTCATTTTACAGATAAGGAAACTCAAACACAGAGTGAATTAAGTAACCTGACCGTAGCTAATGACTGGTAGTTTTGGGGTTAAACCCAGGTACCCACCTTACTGACTCCCACAGATGATTGATGAGAACTAACCCCAAGTTTTAACTGCATGGCAACCCTAACTTTCATGTGAACTTTAAAAATACACTATGTTGGGCTTCCCTGGTGGTGCAGTGGTTAAGAAGCTGCCTGCCATTGCAGGGGATACGGGTTCGACTGGTCCAGGAAGATCCCACATGCTGCAGAGCAACTAAGCCCGTGCGCCACAACTACTGAGCCTGTGCTCTAGAGCCCACGAGCCACAACTACTGAGCCTGCGTGCCACAACTACTGAAGCCCGTGCACCTAGAGCCCGTGCTCTGCAACAAGAGAAGCCGCCGCAATGAGAAGCCTGCACACTGCAGCGAAGAGTAGCCCCTGCTCTTCACAACTAGAGAAAGCCCGTGCACAGCAATGAAGACCCAAAGCAGCCAAAGATAAATAAATTTATTAAAAAAATACACTATGCTAATGAATTTATGCCATAGAACATTTTAAATAAAGAAGTGAATAAATTATGTACACAATCCTTTAATTTGGGCTACATGTAAATAATTATTGAAACATTGTGTAATTATATAAATATTATGTGTTCCAGCTTTGAAAATATTTCAACATTTATCATCTGAGTAAAAATAAGTATGTTGACTTAGTGATTTTGAATTTCTGGTATTTCTTATTTCAAGTTTCTTTAATTAATTCTGTTTGTAGGTACAACATAAAACACGTAAGGCAAAATTAATATGCAATGATTTTGGGGGGATACCTTGATTATGCACAATTAGAATTAGGTTAAAGTAGATTCTGAGAATACAGTGTGTGTGCATATTACCAATTGGTAGTAAAAGTAGAAGATATATTCTGAAATTACCTAGAAGAGTATAAGGACACAATTTGCAAAAAAGAGTTAACTTCAAGTTCAAGCTGTGTTCAAGGATGGTATTGACAAAGAATACCAAATAGTGACTAATTCTCTATCATTTTGGTTGGTTCTGGAATGCATCATATGAATTTTTTTGCATGATATTTTCTCTCCTGATTTGGGTTTTCGAAGATCAGTCTAAAAATAAATTACTATTTTCTGGATCAGATAAACCGATGGTAAGGAGAAGCAGTCCAGTTGTATTAAAGAGCGGCAGGAGATCAGCTGTGTATTTACATTGCAGTTATCATCAGTCTGTCTTGAGACAGGAATGAACAGGATGGAGAGGTGTTGGTTTATAACCTAACTGACCCAAACTGCAATAATGAAATAGATGGAACAGAAGTAGCAGTTCTTTTGGTTGTAGAAACCTATTCTTAATTTTTTTCCACCCCAACACATCAAAAGATACGACACATCTCACCATTACCAGTGGGTCACCCGAACAGGGATCTCATGATGGATGAGGGGACCTGCTAGGTGTATAAAGTCCTGGAGGAAAGCTATACATGTTTTTAAAATCCTACCAAAGGGATTCAGATACCCTGCCCAGCTCATCTTAGAAAATGACTCAGTGACAAAGGGAATTCTAAGGAGCAAAATTCGGTACATTCAGTGAACAGTCTATAAGTATTTATCATAGATAATGATGACAGCTATTATTGCCACTAATAACACTTATTGCATCCTCTAGATTATTTTTCAATTTAGTACTATAATCATTCTGAAGAATTGTGCCCTTGTTCTATGTTAAAGACTGTTTTTGCTTTTAAGTTTATGAGGGCCTTATAAAATAAGAACCTATAAAACTATTAAAAGATAATTCCTTTCATCTTGTTGAATTCTTGCTTCTATTAGAGATCTGGAGGCCCAAATGGTGTTTTTCAATTATTCTACGTGCACTGCCAAAGAAAATTGTCTTAGTCAGTTTGGGCTGCTATAACAAAGTACCACAGACAGTGGCTTGAACAGCATTTATTTCTCATAGTTCTGGAGGCTGGGAAATCCAAGATCACCATGTGGGCAGATCAGTGTCTGGCAAGGGCCCCTTCCTGGCTTGCAAATGGCTGTTTCCTCACAAGGCAAAAAGAGGGCACTGATCTCCCTCTTCCTCTAGGGTCACTAATTCCATCATGGGTTGCTCCATTCTCATGACCTCATTTAACCTAATTGTCTCTCAAAGGTCCGTCTCCAAATACCATCACATTGGGGATTAGGCCCTCAACATGTGAATGGGGGGGATGCAAAATTCAGTCCATAGCAACAATAATATACAAAATTCAATAAGAATGATAAGTTATTTGCCTATAAAATGCCATGGATAAAAAAGCTTCTATTCGTACCTCCATTATAGTTTCTCCTATCATTTGTGATAGCATCTTCCATAAGGCCCTAGCCAGGGAATGTGAAAGGAGGAAAAACTCCTAAAGAAAGATATTCAGAACTGAGAAACCAGAAGAACTATAATACATTCTGTAGTTTGATTCTAACTAGGTCATTGGAGTCTTTAGCAAAGTTCCACATTATGACGGTGACTGCCCTTTCAGTGAGGTCCTTTTGAAATTCAAGTAACTAAATGACTTTAAATCCATCTATTGGTAAAATGGACTAGACTTATTAAATAACTCCAAAGAACTTTTCCATATTAATTAGAATTCTCTCTCTCTTCTTCATTCTTCTTCCCTCCTTTCTTTCTTTCTTTCTTTTCTCTCCTTTTTCTCTTGTTTGTTTTTTACTTTTCTGGGGAGATAATAGAACTGATGTGTCTGGTGTGGACGAACACACTTCAGCAACCTCCACGTGGAGCAAGCCTCTCTCTCCAAAGTGAAACTGCAGTGGTTTCCAATGATACATTAGCGACTGACACCACATGTTTCAGAAGGGAACACAAGGAAGTTAACTTCAATTTAACTGCTTCACAGAAAAAAAATTCTATCTTCTTGTTTCCTCAACTAGTCTCTCAGCAGTTTCTGTGAAGAACAGGGAAAATTAAGGGGTGTGAGCAATGGATCACATGACCATGTGACCTAATGTTTTGTAAACCAAGCAGAGGTTTCCAAACCTCTCAGGTCTCTCACAGGGTGGTATCATGTTCAAGATCATTTCAAATGTCCTTCAGACTAAAATGAGGGTTAGAACCCCAAAAGAAAAATGTAATTATTTAAATCTACCCAATATTTTAGTTTCTCTACACAGAGATGAAAACAGTATGCATATGTTATTTCAGGAGTTCCTCAGGGACAATTTCCTTTGGGACCAATGTAAAATCACTTAGAGCAAGTAAACAAACTTTCCGACCTAAAACTTGAGAGACTCAAGAAAAGGTTAATTCGAGGAGACAAATGCTGTCACTTCTTCAAACAAAATATCTCCACTGATAAAGCAGGTGACATGCTCAGATCTCTTGTCCCTTACAGAGGAGCCCTTACTTTCTTCCCAGATATCTTCTTCATTATAATTCTAAAAATCACATACTATATCATTGTGAAATTACGGGAGAATTCAGCATCTTCTTTGCTCTCCAAGATATTGTACATAATCCTAAATTTTTTAATTTTTTGACTGCTACACTGTAAATAATTCCCTAAATCTACTAAATAATTCACTGAGACTATAAACCCTGTTCCTATATAAAGAAGGAACAATCAAGACCAAAATTAAATATACATAATTCTTGTTTCAGTACACTTCCAATGTAGCCTTGTATTTAATTTTTCTTATCCTAAGTGTCTTTAAAAAATTATTTAGTGATTTGATAGAAGTTCTTTTATCTATATTATTAAATTAAGCAGTACTCACCATGCCTGGGCCAAGGATGAATCTAAAGAATGCTCTTTCTATATATGTTCAGAGATTTATTTGGATGTTACACAGAATTCATGAACACAGAATTCATTAACCGTTCATTCATTCAAAAATACCTAGTGAGCACCAATATATGCAGGCACTATTCTAGACACTGGAGATACAGTAATGACCCAGGTCCTTATTCTCAGAGGGAAAGACAGACAATAAGTGAACAAATATATAATACGTTGGGTGGTGAGAGGTTTAGGGAAGAAAAACAAAGCAGGAAAAACTGGGAGTTTGGCTTGGACTGGGAGTGAGGCTTTTTTTTTGACAAGATGAGTCAGGAAAAGGTCCTGTGTTAAGGTTACATGTGCACAAAAACCTGAATAAAGTGAGGGAAAGAGCCATGTGGATATCTGCAGAAGCAGTGAGCCTGACAGTTGGAACAGCTTAATGTAAGACCTGAGGAGAGGATGCACATAATCTGTTTAATAAAGAGCAAAGAGGTGGGAAATAAAAGTGAGAAAGAGAGTGATGGGAGATGAAATCAGAAAGGCAGCCTCCAGGATTGTCCCACTAGGACCCACCTCTGATCCCTACACTCTTGTGCTAGCCATTCCTACAATGAATAGAGGGACCTATGCAGCCAGTAGGATGCTGCGGAGATAATGGTGTTTGACTTACAATAAAGGACGTTGAGGTTTTCACTTGGCTCACTGTGGAAGCAGTCTCTCTGGGGAAAGTCGGTGTCACATGATGAAGGTAATCAACAGTCCCAAGGAGAGTCCATGTGGTGAGGAACTGAGGCCTTGGTCAAAAGCCAGCTTTAACTTGCCAGCCATGTGAGTGAGCATCACATGACTGCAGTCCCAGATGACATCATGACTGCCTCTCATGGGAGATCCTGAGTCAGACCCACCCAGTGAAGCCCCCGCCATGATTTCTGACTCACAGAAACTGTGAGAGATAATAAATGGTTGTTCTTCTTTAAAGGCAGTACATTTGGGGAGTAATTTGTTCTGTAGCAACTGATGACTAATACAATAGAGCTTTGCAGACCATGGCAAGGATGTGAGATTTTATTCTAAGTAAGATGGGAAGACATTGGAGGGACTTAGTCTGATTTAGATTTTTAAATAATCACTTTGCATACCATATAGATAATAGACTATAAAAGGGATTAAAGCAGGGAGACCAAGTAGAAGGTTTCAGTAAGGATCTGGGTCAAAGGTGATTGTGACATGGACTGGGATATGAAAGCAGCGGAAGTAGTCAAAAGGAGTTAGATTTTGGCTATATTTTGAAGGTAGAGCCGAAAAAATTTCCTGGAGAATGGTTCTGAATTTACCACTACAATTTATACGTATAAAATAATTTCTCCGAATGTTCAAATGCAGAATTCTTCAAACAGCAGATCACTCACAATTCATCCATAATAAACCTCTGCTCATTATCTTCATCTTATTTTTCATAAATTAAAGATAGGTACGTTATAAAAGGATTTAATGATAACTGCTGCCTGCTAGAGTATCTGGTAGAAAGTTCATCTCTTGATTCTGTGCATTAATGTAGTGACACTTGCATGGTTTAATAGAACACCTCTGAATAACAACTTTGCATGCAATGGAATAGAATCACTTTTCTAAAAATATGCCAATGAATCTGGATTACCAATGTAAAATAAAGAAAATAATATCAATTAATTACAGTAATTTGCATGGTTTGAGTACATTTAATGGTGGCAATCATTTTAGTATGTATATATGCATATTTTAAATTACTGTAATAGAAAAGATGAATATCAGTTTTTAAGAACAGTGAGAATTTAGCCTATAAATAAAATTCGCCTATAAATCACGTAAATATTACCTGCCCAGGGATTGTTTGAAAAAGAAAGAAAGAAAACATTTAGGGAAAGGGATGGAGAACCAAGAATAAATGAGGAAAAGTCTCTTTCATTTTAATTTACTGCTTCTGGGATGGAGAAAAGATTGCTGCAGAGTGTCCCTCAATATCCAGTCTTAGTAAGAGATTCCCCCACCTTTTAACTGGGCACATCTCGATCAACCTTATCGAGGTATCTTATATCTTTCCTTGCAGTTGAGTGTGAACATGTAACGTGTGGACAGTGATATGTGGATGGAAGTGATGTATGCAATTCTGGTGTCACCTCCTTGATAAGCTTGCCTGCCAGTTTATTCTTCCCACCAGCTAGAATGCTGACAGGAGGCGAGCCAGTACCAACCACATGGCCAAGAAAGACACCAGACATGGCAGAGCAGTAAGATGGAAGAAATCTGGGCGCTTTCCAGCCCAGGAATGCTCACCTCCCTTTTGACTATTTTGGAAGAGAGGAAAAAGATTTCTCTCCTGGGTAAACCACTATTATTTAACTCTCTTTGTTATAACAACCTATCTTGTACACTAACTCCCACAGTTGAGGATTAAAAAAAAATCTCGTTCAGTTCTCTTTTTTTGAGTGGCTCCTATTCCTGTTAGGCACCGGGGATAAAATGGTGACCAAATCTGATCTCTGCCATCATGAAACTTAAAGAACAGTGGAGGAGAAGCACAGTAAAGAAATAATCATACAAATAAATGTGAAACTACAAACTGTGGCACTAGTTTCATCATTTAGGGACATTCAAGGCAAGTTAATTCCCTTTCCACATGATTACTTTCAAAATATCTGAAATCTCAAAATTCTCACAGCTTCTTAAGTAGAAACAATTATTTCCAACATTCCTCTCATGATATGGTTTGGAGTTTCTTTGTAATTGAGTCACTCCAAAAAACTTACATCCTTCTTGATATGCAGTGACTCAAATGGAATTTATTAATTCAGACGTGATCCAACTGGAAGAGAATTTGAGTCCATATTAGTTTTATAGAAATGCTATAACAAATTGCCACAAATTTGGTGGCTTAAAATAACACAAACGTATTCTCTTACAGCTCTGGAAGTCCAAAACCTTTTGGTGTTAAATGTTCCTCTAGACGTTACTGTGCATAGGTTCTTGGTGTGTTTACATAATTGCTATTCTACTGTATATACAATTTTATGTCCCTTTTGTACTTATAAACATTTTTTCCTTGCTATCGGTCTTCTTAAAAAGTCCAAAATGAGTCTCATAGGGGTGAAATCAAGGTGTTGTCAGGGTTGGTTCCTTCTGGAGGCTCTGAGGTACAACCTTTTTTCTTGTCTTTTCTAGCTTCTGGAGACCACCTATGTTCCTTGGCTAGTGACCCGTTCCTCGTATCACATTGCATTTCTCCCCATGCTTCTGTTGTCACATTGCATTTTCTCTTTTCCGTAGTCAAATCTCTCTCTGTGTCCTTTTTATAAGGATACTTCTTGCAATAAATACATTTAAGGCCTATCTCAGTAATCCAGGATAATCTTCCCATCTCAAGATCCTTAATGTAATCACATCTGTAAAGTCCCTTTTCCATATAAGGGAACACTCACAGGTTCTAGGAGTTAGGACTTGAAAATCTCTGGGAGCCATTATGCAGTCACACCTCAGACTAGAATTAAATTTATTGGCAGACAAAACTTCAAAATGCTTTATACATGTTGTTAACAGGATCTCCCTTACCCTGTACTTATGGACTTGGATTTTTAGTACTGAAATGAAAGACTAGATTCTCAATACCCTTAGTAAATTCTACTTGTTGGATTGAATCCATGGAGATGGTCATGAAATTTTTGAATCCATACTCTTTCATGTGGCATGTTTAATCTATCCATTTAATTTCTAAGGTATCAAAGGATTTCAACACATGATTTTGTCTGTTTTTAAAAGTCTGATATGACGATGTTTCAGTGTACATGTGCAGGGGATTATCATAGCTCAATAGTCCTGAGACCAAGGCTGAGGAAACTAACCAAGCTAGCAGGAATGCTGCTTAAGAGTAGGCTAAAAGCCCATTCACAGTCTCCCTGGGGGACTGTCCTGCTCCAATCCAGTGTGAGGGCTATGGAATGGAAAAGAGTTCTCAGCAGGGATAGCTGAGGCCAGTGATTTCAGGACTTCATCTATTTCCAGCAGAACCTGGTGTGAGGTTGAAGGCATAGGTAACAAAGTCCAACCTTCTCCGGGCAAAGAGCTAGCAAAATCTACATGAAGAATCAATTCAGTTGAGGTTCCGACTAGAGCTCCTAATCCAGCGAAGAAGAGTGCTCACCAGAAAACCAAGGCAGGAGTCATCATGTTTACTGAGCCAACTTGCAAGGAGGCCGAAGCTTAGCTGACAGGCAAATGCCCTTCCCTGTCACATACCAGGCAGAGGTCCAGAAGACTACCTCGAGGTCTTACTCTTTGATGTATTGGTCAGGACTGAATCAGAAACCAGAGGACTGAGACTCTGGGTTGGAAGGCCTCTAGACTGAAGAGTATCTGGGGAAGAGAGGGACTCATGAATTACAGAATTCCAGCCCTGGAAAAGGTGTAGTAAAGGCTCTAGTTTAGTATTTTATCCTTTAAAATTCATCTGCTCTTAATACAAACCCTGTTATCAGAAAGTTGCCATTCTGCCCCTAAAGGGGAAAATTCTGGCAAGGTATTTAAGATGTTCCAGTGAATAGTGATGACTAATGCATGTGGGGTGCTTGGCCTTCTTCTGAGTACTTTGAAGTCCATTAACCTGTTTAATCCTCACAATGAGCCATGAAGATGAAGAAACTGAAATGTAAAGAGACTAAGTAACTTGTTCAAGATTACACAGCTAGTGAGGATTTGAATGCACGCGCTCTTCTCCTGAGGCTATGCTTGTAATCACCAGAATGTGCTGCCTCTTCTGTGCCGTACCCTTTTAGTAGCCCTCACTTTGTATGGTGCCTTGCATATAACCAAAGCCCAATAAATATTGTTGGATTCACAGATAAATGAGGATGGATGTGTTTGTGAATGGATAGCTGGAGGAAACCCCACATGGGAGAACACAGCTTTATTTCATTAAAAAAAAAAATAATCCTGGGGCTCCCCTGGTGGCGCAGTGGTTGAGAATCTGCCTGCTAATGCAGGGGACACAGGTTCGAGCCCTGGTCTGGGAGGATCCCACATGCCGCGGAGCAACTAGGCCCGTGAGCCACAACTACTGAACCTGTGCGTCTGGAGCCTGTGCTCCGCAACAAGAGAGGCCGCGATAGCGAGAGGCCCGCGCACCGCGATGAAGAGTGGCCCCCGCTTGCCACAACTAGAGAAAGCCCTCGCACAGAAACGAAGACCCAACACAGCAAAAATAAATAAATAAACTCCTACCCCCAACATCTTCAAAAAAAAAAAAATCCTGAGAATCCTCCTATTATAGAGTGTTTCACAAAGCAGAAAATTGTCACTTTGCTAATAACCAACTTGTCTCTGTCTTTTATTACTACATGCTTTCTGTGAAGCTTCCACAACTCAAATAGGACCCAAACTGGCTAAGTACCATAAACAGTATGTGCAGCTTTTTTTTAAATTCAGAAATAAAAGGGAACGTGATAGTAAATGGAACAAAGATATTCTGAGCCAAACATAAGAAATTGCCTACACTCTTCCATTACTCTGTTTTTGTGTCAAAAGTAGCTCTTTAAATACTCACTATTCATATTTCTAGTAAAAGACATAGTATTTGTTAGACTCTGACTTGAATGAAGGTGAATGGCAGGAAAGGGAGCTTTGTCATCAATATCTTCCCTCCTGGTATAATTTTCTCTTCATTATAGTGTAAAATTAAGTCTAAGATTATAAGTGATCTTTCTGGCATTTAAAAATGCTTGGACAGCATTGCTACTATTTTTGATTGTCTCATTTTAGTATTTTGCAGGTTCCGCACATTGAGTATGACTCTATTCTTAACAAATAAAGCATTTTCCCAGGTATTTTTTAGACTGTGATGTTTTAAGAACACATTTCTGTTTAAAGTAGCAATTCTAATCCCAACAAATATTATCCAACTGGGCCTGAGTGAAATTTTTCTTTCTACTTCTTCTGAATCAAAATTCCTTTTTACATAATGTGGGAAGAAAAATTATAGGGAAAAATCCGCCATTTCCTTAAGCATTTAGGTTTTCATCCAAGTGTTGTTGACCTAGTCACTTAATGCATGCCAGATTGTTTGAACATATTGAAATTTGGGGGGTTGGCAGACTTTCAAAAAGCTGAAAGCTGAATGGTGTCCTTGATAAAAATTACTTTCTACAGAGAGCCTCTGTGGATTGACTGTTAAGAAATCATTTTCGTATTTTGTGCTTTGGCTCACAGCCCACTCTTTTTGGCCTTGTCTGGTCATCTAGCCATATTTTCACAACAACTCAAGTGATAGAATCTTTTCCAGTATCATTTGATATGCTTGTAGCTGTCCTTGTTGGCCTTTCTATTTACGCAGACAGAGAGCAAACGGCAAATTGTTTTCTCAGTTGAACTCAAACAAAAACAGTAAAAATTTCTTTATTTTTAGTTTCAGTTCTCACCTAGGTCATATGTGGACTCCTTTTTACCCTCTCTTCAAGGACTAATGGCTTGATGCCTCGATCTTCAAGTCAAGGTGGTTTTCTATAGTCAGTCTTCCTTTTATTCATTCATTAACTTGTTCATTCAACAAAATTTCATTGAGTGCCTACCATGTGCCCAACTCTATAATACACAAGTAAATAATATTGATCATTGCCCTTGAAGACATGGCAGCCTAATGGGAATGAGGGATGTGTGAACAGGCATTAGAATGCTATGTGCAAAATGTAAAGTGATACTACAGAGGTAAGTACGAGTATTATGGAATCTCAGATGAGAGAGCGATGGGGAGTGGGGAGGCACTGGGAGGGAGGACTAGAAACTATTTAATCTAACAGTGACTTTTATTTTAACATTTTGATTTTGAGGGACTTTTTGATGTTTTTGATTCATTTCTATCATCATTATTATGTAGGAGGTGACACAATATACTAGAATATATTATATATTTCAATATACTAGAATATACTGTATACTAGAAAGAGAACAGACTTGAAATCCAGTTCTGTCACCTACTACTTTATATCTTTGACAAATGACTTAACCTTTCTATGCCTGGTGTACTAGTTTTTTTTTCTTTTGGAGGGGGAACTGTTTTAGATTTACAGAAAAATTGCAAAGATGATACAGAGGGTTCCCTATAACCCATGCCCAATTTCCCCTATTACTGACATCTTATAATTTGTTACAATTAATGAAATAATATTCGTAAGTTATTATTAACTAAAACCCATACTTTGTTCATATTTCCTTAGTGTTGGCCAACTATACTTTTTCTGTGCTAAGGTACCATCCAGGGTACCACACTATATTCAGTCATGTATCCTTAGGCTCCTCCTGGCTGTGATACTTTCTCAAAGCTTCCTTCTTTCTGATGAGCCTGACAGTTTTGAGGAGTGCTAATCATTATTTCCAGTCCTCCAACTGGAGTTTGTCTGATGTTTTTCTCCTGATTACCCTGGGGTTATGGGTTTTTTAAGAGGAAGACCACAGAGATAAAATAACAATCTTCTTGCATTCTTGCTATTAGCATGACTTATCACTGTTGATGTTGACTTTGAACACTTGGCTGAGGTAGTGTTTGTCAAGTTTCTTTATTGTAAGATGATTCTTTTATCCCTATTTCCATACTCCGGGCTCTTTGGAAGGAAATCACTATGCCCACAGCCCACCCTTAAAGATGGGGAGTCGTACTCCACCTTTTTGAGGACAGAGAACCTATATAAATTATTGTTAATTCTTCTCTGTGGGTTTTCTCTTCTTCCCCATTTAATTATTCAATCATTTATTTATGTAAGTATGGGCTCATAGATATTTATTGTATACTTTGTTGTATTAGAGTTTTATTGATAGAATGGCTGACTTCCAAACTCCCCTTTCTATTTACAAGAATGTTCTCATTGCTTCCGAGCAGCTAGGGCTCAGCCAATCTGATGCTCCTAGTGGAACTTAAATCTCAAGCAAATGTTATAAGGCACTGCATTCAGTTCACAGCAGTGGTATCCAGGGTTCAATGCAGTGGTTTTTGTCAGCAGAAGTGTCTGGCATTGGTGCTCAGGACGGCATCCAACCAGGCTGTTCTCTGCAGTTTCTGCCACCCAGCCTCCAACGGCACCTGCTCACCTTGAGAACCTGGTTTTCCAGCCTTCCTCACATACTTCCAATAATTTCCTTTCTTGATTAACCCAGCTAGGGTTCATTTCTGTTGCTTGCTATCAAGAACCTGCAAATATTTTTATATCCTAGTAGATTATATCGTTGTTGGGTGTACGTTTAAGTGTACATAGAGAGTTTTGAGCTATAAATCCCTCATGTTTCTTGCTGTGTTAATTCAATACTGTTTTTAAGATCAATTTGGCAGTTTGTTTATCTGGTGCTTTTCCTTTAACTAGTGCATATTATCTCATCCACATTCTACTTATTCATATTGCCGTGGTGAGCGACAATGGCCTCCCTTCGCTACTACCGAGAACATCGTGAGGACAAACATCCTTGTATCTGTCCCTGTATGGACCTGTGCAAGGGTTTCTCTGAGATACACCTCAGAAGAATAATTACTGGGCTGTAAGGTATAAACATATTTTATTTCTCTGATATTTCTTTCCAGCATAGCTGTAACCATTTACACTTTCTCCAATAGGGAATGGAGTTCCTATCTGTCCACATCTTGAACAAATTTGGTATCATCCACTTTCTAATTTTTGCCATTCAAATGGGAATCAAGCGGTATCTTATACATATTTAAATATGCATTTTCTGATTACTATTAAGTTTGAGCATCTGTTCCTGTACATGTTAGATATTTCTCCCTTGTAAATATCTCTACATATCTTTTGTTCGTTTTTCTATCTGCTCTTCCAGCATATACATGGAACCATTTTTGGCCTATGTATTCTGTTCCATTAGTTTACTTGTCTATACCTGAACTAGTCCCACACTGTTTTTATTTCTATGACATTGCACTGTTCCTTAATGGTTACACCTCCTCACTTTGCTCCTTATTTTCAAAATTAACTTTTCATGAAACTTTATTCTTCCACATACTTTTTAGAATGGTTTCTCGTATTCATCAAAAATATGGTGGAAATTTCTTGTGAGTCAATAGGAAATAATTTTCTATTTTTTTTGAAAAACATAGAATTTTCTATTTTTCTATAAATTTATATATTTCATCTGGGCTATAGTATTTATTTGAAAATTAAATTTCAAATAAATATTATCTATTTGAAAATTAAATTTCAAATTAAATTTTAGACACCTGTTTTGTTGAGTTATTTTATCTTTTCACTATTTTTTATTGGCATTTTCTTTTTATATAGGTTAGACTTACAAGAAATTTATGTATCTTATTAATCCTTTCAAAGAATGATTTATTAAGAGCTTTATAATTTTTCTTCTAAGCACTATTCTAGCTCTGTCCCACACAGTTTGACATGTATTTCTTTGTTATTTGATTCTAAATATTTCATTGTTCCCCTAATAATTGTTTCTTTAACTCAAAGTTCCACAATATTGTGTCTTTTTCCTGCTTTGTTTAGTTTTCAGACTTGTGGGATTTTATTAACCACCGTTTTGCTATGAATTCTAATTTTATTTCATTGTAGTTAGAAAATATAATCTGTATAATGTTAATTCCTTAAATTTTATTGATCAGTCTTTTGTGACTTTCCTTATGGTCAGTTCTTTGTAATTGTTCCATGTGTCCACAAACACAAAAAATGTATCAATGCCTATATACTGAATAGATCTATTAGTTCAAACCCAATGTATTATTCAAATATTTTCTGTCTTCACACAAAAACTGCTACAACTGATAAATGAATTCAGCAAGGTAGCAGGATACAAAATTAACATACAGAAATCGGTTGCATTTCTTTAACAATGAAACATCAGAAAGGGAATGTAAAAAAACAATACCTTTTAAAATCAGCTCCCAGCCCACACCCGTCCTGCTGGGTGAGCAGACAAGCGTCTCAGGCTGGTGAGTGCTGGTCAGCACCGATCCTCTGTGTGAGACTCTCTGCACTTTGCCCTCTGCACCCCAGTTACTGCTCTCTCCTCTGTGGCTCTGAAGCTTCCCCCCACAACCCGTCCTCGCCAGTGAAGGGGCTTCCTAGTGTGTGGAAACTTTTCCTCCTTCACAGCTCCCTCCCAGAGGCTCAGGTCCTGCCCTTATTCTTTTGTGTCTGAATTTTCTTTTTTCTTTTGCTCTACGCAGGTACATGGGGAGTTTCTTGCCTTTGGGGAAGTCTGAAGTCTTCTGCCAGCATTAAGTAGGCGTTCTGTAGGAGTTGTTCCACATGTAGATGTAGTTTTGATGTATTTGTGGGGAAGAACGTGATCTCCCCGTCCTACTCCTCTGCCATCTTGAAGGTCTCCTCTGTCTTTAATTATACTTCATCTGATTGCTTATCAATTTCTGAGAGGACTTTGTTGAAACCCTAGCTATAATTATTGATTTATCTCTTTCTCCTAGTAGTTATGCTTATGTGTTTTAAAGATATGTTAATGACTTTATGCATCCTTATCCTTTTAACCATTATTTAATGACTCTTTTTCATAACTTTTTAATCTTTGAATTTTACTTTGTCTGACACAAAATTGCTGCTCATATTTTTGTGATATGTGGTTTTCAGTCTATTTATTCCAATGTTCTGTAACCTTTCGCTTTAAGCATATATTATAACTGCTGGTCCTTTATTTTTTCTAACCTGAAACACTCTGTTTCAAACCATTATTTGTATTTGGCATTATGACCATTATACCAGAACTTACTTCTACCATATTATTTAAAACTTTCTATTTAACGATAATGTTTTCTCCTTTTCTACCTTCCTGTGGAGGGATAAAATTTTCTTCTACTTGTTTGAAGATTAATCTCTTAAACTTCATACCTCTCTTATGAGATTAATCTCTTATTAATTAATTAATTAATTAATTAAAAATTATTAATTAATTAATCTCTTATTAATCTCTTATGAGATTAATCTCTTAAACTTCATACCTCTATCTTACCCTCAAGGAAGACAAGTGATTTTGCACACTTAGTCTCTCCCTACCCCAATTTCCTCTGTCTTATTGATAGTTCTGGATTGTCATGAATATACTTTATGGTTTCTGTTAATCTTCACTAAATTACTATTTTTAAAATAAATTTATTTATTTATTTATTTTTGGCTGCATTGGGTCTTTGTTGCTGCACGCGGGCTTTCTCTAGTTGCAGCAAGCATGGGCTACCCTTTGTTGCGGTGTGCGGGCTTCTTATTGCAGTGGCTTCTTTTGTTGCGGAGCACAGGCTCTGGGCGTGTGGGCTTCAGTAGTTGTGGCACACAGGCTCAGTAGTTCTGGTTCGTGGGCTCTAGAGCACAGGCTCAGCAGTTGGGGTGCACAGGCTTAGTTGCTCTTCATGTGGTATCTTCCTGGAGCAGGGCTTGAACACGTGTCCCCTGCATTGGCAGGTGGATTCTTAACCACTGCGCCACCAGGGAAGTCCCTTCACTAAATTATTTATCCATCTTCTCTTTCCCATTTATTGCCCCGATTCTTCCTGGATTAATTTCTCTCTCAGCTGTTATACTTCCTACAAAAATGCTTTCATCTTTGCACAGAAGATCTTCTGAGGCTTATGCATTTGAAAATATCTTTATAGCAATTCAAATTTAAATTATTCTTACTGGATATAAAATTCGAAGTTCAAAGTTTTTCTTTATCAGCACCTAGGAAATATTACTTCATTACCTTCCTCTTTCCTGTGTCTCTCCTCCAACGTTTGTATCAGTCTTATTCTGTTTTCTTTATAAATGTTTTGCTCTTTCTCTCTACAAGCTTTAAGAATGTTCTCTTTTATGTTTTCAAATTCCATGATAATCTGTTTATATGAGATATTTCTTTTTCTACCCTGTTTGATTCTGGGAATGTTTGCCTCTTCGTTTTTTACATTTTTGCTATATAATATGTAGAGCTTCATGCTTCCTCTTTCATCACAATGTTTGTTAAGTTTTTATCTCTATTATATTTCATACCAATTATTTCCTATAAAACTTCATATTCTTATTTCTCTTTTATCTCTTGGAGGAAATTTATTATGTTTATTTCAAACTTTTGTTCAGTCTCTATCATTAATCCTGCTCATCTGGCATAAATCATTGTTTTACTATCTTCTTTATAAAGTGGTTGTGTTCCTCATATGTCTGGTTATTATTCCTGAGAACCCATTCTCCTTGGGGTTATCAGCCACTCAAGTTAGTAGAGGCGTGGGGAGCAAAGCAAGGCCCTGCTTATCCTCGTGGGGACTTCAAGTGGCCAGGGAGGAGAAATGGTTTTCTCCTCAGAGAAACTTCCTATTCGTTTACCCATTCACTGCTCTTTCCCCAAACTTTAATGTTCTTACCATAGTGTGGCAGGAGGTAGAGGAAGGAGTGAGATTGGGAGGTTCAGGGGCTGGATATCCACATTCCCTAGTCAGGCCTCTGGAACTCTCCTGATTTCCTCCTACAACCCGGGGCAGCTGTGGCTTTTCTACTCCAAACTGCAACACTCCAAGGAATGATCTGCCCAAAACCACGTGCAGGTGTTGAAAGAGGACCACTTCAAAGGCTTCCCTAGTGCATCCCATGACCGTGGTGACCTCTTCACCCCAGGCTGCCTTTCTTACCCACCTACTGGTCACAACTACCTTCTGTCTATTTTATCTTTAGTTCTTCGGATATACATCCTTTCCTCTCACTTTGAAATCATCCTCTGATGTTGGGTAGAAAGATGGAGCCTGCAGTACATGGGCCTCCCACTGCCGCGGGCTCTCCCGTTGCGGAGCACAGGCTCCGGACGCGCAGGCTCAGTGGCCATGGCTCTCCGGCCCAGCCACTCCGCTGCATGTGGGATCTTCCCAGACCAGGGCACGATCCCGTGTCCCCTGCATCGGCAGGCGGACTCTCAACCACTGCGCCACCAGGGAAGCCCACCCCCAACACTTTTTCCACCCTCATTCTTTACCATCCCTCCCTCCTCTTCCCCCAAAGATGGCATAGCTACACAGAGGCATACTTCAGGACCGTGCTCTCCATCCAGAAAAATATGGTGGGACAAAGAGAGGAGGTAGAACAAGGAAGATGTACACAGAGGAAGGAAGCTCCCCCTATAGCTCACTGACTCCTGTCTTGCAAGTTTCTACTTGGAGATTTATTTTGATTATGATTCTTAATCCCAGCTACACATTATAATCATCTGTTGGTTCAAAAGCTTCCCAGGTGATTCTAATGTGCAGCAGAGGTTGAGAGTCACTTGCCTTATAGCAATCTACATAGACCCTATCTTAACCCTTGGAATGCTGGACAGAGAGGAACTTTAGAAATTCCACATTACCTTCAACTGTTACAGACAGTATGCCACTATTAGCAATGTTACAGGTTTGGGAGTCTGAGAGGAACCAGATAAGGCTAAGAAAAGGTATACAGGGAAAAAGTATACAAATGCAAACTTCAAGAGACAGCTGTTTACCAGAGTCACTTTGGTAAGAACACCACATGGTAGGAAAGTTATAAGAAGGTGGAAAATCCCAGTGATGTAAGAGGACGTCCTTAATAAGCAACTGAGTAACAATTAAAAACCTGCCTTTGAGATGTGGAACATCACTAGAGAACTGAATTAGCAGGTAATAGATTTACTCTCCATGGCAAGCAAAAACACACAGTCGTAACAAATGCATCATTCTTAATCAGGAAGAAAGATACTAATCTTTTTGGCTCCTTCATTTTTATATTGATAAAAATTTTACTTTAATTATAAAAATTGTGTATAATTAATATTATTAATTATAAAAATTAATTAATTATAATTAACATTATAATTATTAGTATAATGTATAATTCTATAAAGTGTTTAAAGTATTATTACATTAGGGATGTCTGGTTTTTGTTTTTTTTTGTTTATTTTTTGCGGTACGCGGGCCTCCCACCGCCGTGGCCTCTCCCGCTGCGGAGCACAGGCTACGGACGCACAGGCTCAGCGGCCATGGCTCACGGGCCCAGCTGCTCCGCGGCACGCGGGATCCCCCCGGACCGGGGCACGAACCCGCGTCCCCCGCATCGGCAGGCGGACTCCCAACCACTGCGCCACCAGAGAAGCCTGGTTTTTGTTTTTAACCTACAGGTAATCCATGTGGCAGTTTGGTCTATCATATGAGCGTTGCTATATGAGGAAATGTCCTTTCCCTAACATCAAAATGGATTGCTTAACACTGCTTCAAAGAATGTGAAGTGTGAAAGTAATACAGAAGTTTCTCAAAATATTTGCCTCAGTGGCTGGGAAAGAATCAGCCTGAACAAAGGTAATTGCTTGCCTTCTAGATCTAGAAATTCATTTTGAGCTCTTGAGTCAGTAAATATTTATTTTAGGCTTGTAGCACATGAGGCTCTATCTTAGGAACTACATGCTGGGCATTAAGCAACTTAAAGTCCCTACTGTTTCTTCCAACATCAATCTGCGTGTGCTGGTAGACTTTTTGATTTTATTGAATTAACTCAGGCTTTTAGGTAAATATTCTGTTCATTCAAAGTTCAAATTTCCTGTCAAGGATCTTCCTGTCCTCTCAAAGAATCCTCTCTCCCCTCCTCTTTCCCACAATGATGTCTGGGTTCAAAAGGTTGAGCTTTGGAGAAAAGGGACTCTCCTCCTTCCCTGCTAGTCCCCACCGGCCTCTGGTTGAGGTGTAATTAATCTCTCCTCCCCTTTCTGTGGAGGCCTGGATGGAGCTCTGCCTAACGTTCTACAGCTGGTGGAATTAGGGGTGTGTCCTCTCCGTACAGTGAGGGAATTCCAGCCTCCTGGCTGACACACTCCGTCTCCACTGTGGCTCTCTTTGGCACTCAGATGCTCGGAGCCTCAGGCTCATCCCCCATCTGATCCTTGGCTTCAGCTGCCCATGTTCCCAGCCACTGCCATGAGGTCACCTCCCTGGAGCATGCTACAGCTGCTTTTTTCAACAAAAAACTCTTACTGATATATATGTATAGATTCCTGCTCTAGATTCCAAGGCCATCACTCTGACCTAACATTATAGCACCCGTGAACACGTTAAAAGATGGAATTTTAAAAAGGAAATTCAAAATCCACTTTGCCTTTACCCTCAACACTAATACCTCACATACTAACACCTTTCTTAGAGCACTTTCATTTTCAGTAGTATCTTCTCTTGAACCGAGATATACAATTGATTTGGCGTTTGTCACAATATGAGTTGGACAGGCAAGAAACTCTTGATTTTTGAAAGAGGAAACTGAGATAAAGCCTGAGCAAGGTTATTGGCCAAAGTCACACAGCCCCCAAGTCGGAACTAAGACTAGAGCCCAGGACTCAGCTTCTCATCCGATCCTTGCTCATTCCCCAATGCTTCCTTCCATCACACCTGGAGACAGATGTTTTTGTACAGCGTTACTGTGATTGCCATGTACAACAAACAGAAACAAGCCTTTAAATAAACCTACCAGAAGATTGGAACAGAATTATTTAATTAGTGAGATGCATAATTTGCATCTCTTTACTTGGAATTCAATTCTAATGAAAAATTGCCTAAATCGGTCAGCAGAATCAAATTCGTTATATGTATTTTCAATCAATGAACTCAATTTACTTAGAAATTCTAGGAAAAAAAAAACAGGCAAATGATGTCTGGAATGATTATCTGGCATTGAGAAAGTACAGAACTGCACTAGTCTTAATATCTCACCATATACCTATGGACAAGTACTGTCTATAATAATTAAGCTTAGAAAGGAGTAAACTATATTGTAGCAATCATTTCATGATGTATGTAAGTCAAGTCAGTATGCTGTATATCTTAAACTCCTACAGTGCTGTATGTCAATTATGCCTCAATAAAACTGGAAGAAAGAAAGATCTCCAAAGCGAAACAGGAGTAAATTAATTCTTCCATAATGTCACCCAGAGTGAAAGAAAAATCTACACATTTACTTTAAAGCTACACTCTGTGTAATTTAATCTTCTTCTTTCAGAAGGAAATTCTACCAGAGTTAACGTTCCCTTTTTATTTTACATTATCTCCCCGCTGGCTTCTGTTTCATTATGTTCTATTCTGCATCTCAGTTAGAAGAAAAGAAGCGAAGGTTATTACAGTCTTCTTTCTGGACAATCAATAGATATCTTTTATTTTCTAATCTCTGTCCACTCACAGCAATGTGCTTTTTGTTGCTAATAAAGCAATAAAAGGTATCCGAGTGCAGCAGGGAGAAATGTCACCTTCTCACATAGAAAAACAATTTGCTTTGGCTATACATAGCAACTTTCTGACCCCAAACATGGCTTGATAGAATTATTCGCTGGAGTAATTCTCCCAAATTAATGGTAGAACTAAAAAGTTACCAATGGCTTAGTTTACACAGGAGAAGGAGGAATAATTCGGGTTGGCCGTGTGTATCTAGAATCTAGGGCATGTACCATTATGTCAGTTCTACGGACGAGGAGGATGTGGGATGGTGGGAAGAATTAAGGGAGCAGTCTACAGTGGGCACAATGCCATACTGGATTCCCGTTTTTGACCTAATTTGGTCTCTTATAATTTGTGAGGCTTAAAGAAGACACATAGCTGCCTTGTCCTGAGCTCCCTCATTTGTAAAGGAAGTGCTTCATCCAGAGGCTTCTCTGATCCTGTCCGTAGGCTCTGCTGCCCTCCATCCCATAAGCCTGGGGCTAGGTTCTGGCATGCGTGGCCAGGAAAAATCCTCACCCCAGGCAGCAGAGATGTAAGTTTCATCATGCCAGCGCTCCCAAACTCATCCTCAAGACCATGACTCTACAGTTAGTTTTCCCCACAGTACTCTAGCCACCATCCTGCCTGGCCGTCTGCAGTGGTCTCCTAACTGGGATCTCTGCACTTATTCTCTTTCTCTTCCACCTATTTGCACATAAAGCCAGGGTAATCTTTTTAAAAGACACATGTTATTATGTCTCTCCCTTATTAAAATTCCTTCAACTTTTTCCCTTCCTGTAGACAAAACAATGTGCCTGTGAGACTGATTTGCCCCTGCCTACCTACCATCCATCCTGATATAGTGCTACAGTCGGACTGGCTTTCTTTTTGTTCTCACAAATAACCCTTCCTCTTTTCTTTCTCAAGAATCTCCACTGCCTGTTCTCTCTTCCCTACTCGTTATCTGTCTCCCTGGCTGGAACATAAGCTTCCTGATGGCAGGATCTGCTATATCCACCAGCTCCTTCCACAGTGTTTTAAACATGGTAAGTATCAGTAAACTCTTCTGGATAAACCATTAATGAAGTTACCTTGGCTGTTATCTAGTTTTAGTCTTGTGGCCAAATTCTGATGAATATGTTTTCCTTGTGACTAAGTTTCTGTCTTGACAGCTTTCCTAGTTCACCACTTACATTCATCATCACAATTCTCTGCTCTTTCATATAAAAAGAAACAGAAGTTGATAATATTAAAGAACTATTTTTACAATGCAGAAGATTCATTTCACAACAGGACTTACAACAGAGTTCTAGAGTAATTTAAGTATTTGATTTAAATTATTTGATTTTCCAAAATTCAATTTACACAATATCCTTTGGAAACAAATCATTGCATGTTTGAACTAGAAGCAATCTTATAATTCATCTGCGTACTCAGATATCAAATGAAGGAATCAATACCCAGAGAGGTCTGCTGCCTTGGTGGTTTGCCTAAGGTAGCCCTGGGTTATGACCTGTGGACAATCTACTAAGAAAAGGCAATACTGTGTTTAGAAGAAAATTCAGAGATGCTATATTTAATGAGCATGCTTCAACCATAAATTTCCCTTAAAAATAATTTATTAGAGTTGGCATACACCAGCACAACCAGTGGAGTTCATATAAATGGCCAGTAATGAATAGATGCTCATTAAACATTTATTTGTTGAGTTACTGAATGATAAAAGGAAATGAAAAGTTGGGAGCTTAAGGGTAAGCATTAGTCTGCAGAATTTCCTGGTGTTTCCCCAAATCAGTTACACTTAAGTATAACATGCTAAGATTGGTGGAAGCAAGACAACTGCCAAGTTTTTAGAAATTTCAAGAGGGGAATGACTGCTATCAACATTGCAGACTCATCATTTTTAATATAAAACTTGGAAAAAACCTTTTTCCTTCCTTTATTAATCATTAAGCTAAATTAGTTCATTTTTCATGCCAAAAAGAAAGTGTTTTAGAAGACATGCAACTAAAAGAAACATAATCAACTTTATCTCTAAGTAATTATGAAAATGTCCCCCAAAGTCACTATTTCTTGTAGTGTTCTAACTAGAAAGCTCGTTGTCTACATCAATCCTACCCCCCTTCAAGTCTCATCTTACAACTGTTTCTCGGCCCAAGCCTTTACTTATAATTCATATAAATATAATTGTTATTTTTATTAATACTGTGGTACCCATTACCTCCATTTTATACATAAAAAGTGCTTATTACCCATCCCTCACATTTTAGAAGTCACCTGTCTTGTGAAGTATTATTCCCTACTTGTATGAGGTGTATATGCCTTGTTTCTCTTAACTGCAAGAGAAATTTTTTCAACACAGGACACTACACTGTCTTTCATAGTCTCCACAGTGTCAAGCACAGTGGACCTAATGAAAGATTGATGAATCCAATTAAATAAATGACAACATAACAGGAAGGGTGATACTCTATATGTGGGAATGACACAGCTGGAACAATTTTAGAGAGGAAGTATTCATGAGACTAATGGCCATTCATAGGACATGACGAGAATTATGATGTGTGGATTAACATGTTTTCCAAGAAGAGATGTGCATGTGTTCTTATCACACAAAACCAAAATGGTCAGTGAATAATATGAAGTTTCCTCTTCAGATTTATGCCGGAGTAGACTATAAATACGCATATCTTCCTTCACAGGCATACTATGATTTGGGTTATCTATTATTGTATAAAACTAATTGCTTTAAACAACAATTTTATTTCACTCATAATCTTGTGGGCTAGGAGTACTGGAAAGGTTAAGTGAGATAGCTTGTCTCCAATCCATATGCTGTTGCCTGCAACAGCTGGAGCTGGAGGTGATCTCAGAGAGGCAGCAGTGAATGGGGGCATGAAGCGAGATCTTAATTCCCTTTCCAGGAACTGAACCTGGGTAGCCTGGATGAAAACCGGGAATCCTGGCCACCACACCCCCTGGCTCTTGCCCCCAGTGAAAAATGCATTTCTCACGGAGGCAAAACTGCAAAAACTGGTACAAAGTTTATTATTATTAGAGACATAGCACAACAAGAAGTGGGAGAGCACACAGAGAAACAGTTCGCTTAGAAGCAAGGTAGAGATGCACATCAGGAGAGAAAGGGTGTGGGCGTCCTTCCTAATGGGGAGGAGTGCAGTAAAGGGGCGGTTAAGTCATTTACATAGGGCAGTTCTTCCGGGTCTTTGTTTACCTTGGGCCAATTATCTGGCTTCTTTTTCCACACCTGACCTTCCCTAGGACCCTCCCCGACATGCGTGTGCAACTTTTTTCCAAGATGGATTACAGCCCAGAAGCCTATGGGACGGCCTTAGCATCACATATTATGGGGTGGTGCCCCTCCTTTATGACCCCCAAGAAGCCTTTCTGTGCATGTGCAGTATTTCCCTTGCCCCAAGGATGGGAAATGTATGACCTCTTGATCTTTTAACAGGGTTTAGTCCCGCTCTGTCCCTGCCATAAAAATGTCCAATGTCCAGATATTTTACCCTATTTCTGTTGCTGGTTTTTATATAGAGGTTCAGATCTCGAAATATACACAGGAGTCCGGTCATAAATATGTAGTCCTGGAGCCCATTTGTCTCTTGCTTCAGGAAAAGTAAACAGGCGGTTGGTAATGAATGTCTGGCCTGGAGCCCATCTTATTCTCACCCCAGGGAGTGTGAACAGGAGGCCGCTTGTGAATGTCTAGCCCGGAGCCCATCTGTCTCCTGCCACGTACAAGATGGTTTCTTCCTTCACATGGTTGGTGTCTTGGTGCCCCTCAGCCTCTCACCCTCTCCACATGGCATCTCATCCTCTAGGGCCTCCTCGTATGCTCTGGGCTTCTCACCACATGGTGGTCCCTAAGTAGTCATATGTCTTATAGATTAGCAGGCCTCCAGGAGGGTTCCAGGAAAGAAGAAGGGGAAACTGTCAGTCTCTGGAGGTCTGGGCCTGAAATTTAACAGCATCATTTCTGCTGTATTCTTTGGTCAAAACAGTCATGGGGCCCTCCTAGATTCAAGGAAAAGGGACATACACACCCTTCTCAATGGAAGGAAAATAATAGAATTACACCCTTTTAAAATCTGCCATATGAGTTTACCATCTTTCTCTAAAACTAAGCTTCTGTGTGGACACTGTCAACTTGATTTATCTTGGACACGTGAGCTCTGGACACATTCTGAACTTCTGCCCAAATGAACACTCATATTCTGCCTCAACAATTTCCCTGGACTAACACGTAAAGCTTTTCTTGAATTGCTTTGGAGGAGGTGAGACAAAGAGGTGCCTCTTCTGCCTCTTCTGCACTGTCCCAGCCTACTCTCTACATATCAGTCTTTCTCTTTTGTAGTCCAGATTCATAAGCTGGAAGCCACAGTCCTTCAGGGATGGACATCACAGGTCCAGAATCCCCTGAAATTGTAACAAAACTTTGTGTACATGCCTTTTCCAAGGAAGGACCTATTGGCTTCATCAACTTCTTGGAACATTTTTCATTTCCAAAAAAGATTAAGAACCACTCTGCTAGGAGACTTTATGCTCATTTTTCCCTTTTGAATTTTCTGTTTTTGAAATGTATTCAATTCAAGATGGCAGGCTGTGTTTGAAATCCTCTGGCAAGGCCAGCTCTCTGGTTATGGCTCAGGTGTGTGTTATGTATGCTAGATGTGAAGAGAAGGTCATCACCACTGATGACCGGTGGTGAGATTCTCCTCCTCAAACTTTAAATGAAAGATTCAACAGTAGAGCATTCAACATTCAATACAGGTGCTGAGTACTTCTTTCTAGAGACATTTATGGGCTATTACCAAGACAAAAATCTTCATAATGTAGGAATTTCTTTCATTCAATTTAATTAGCTAGCATGATCCCACAAGCCACGTGGTGCGGCAAAAAAAAAAAAAATTACTGTAAATAATTTTGAAAAAAAAAGATGGAGTCAGTATCCCTTTCCTCCTTTCCTCTCCTCATTTATGCAAAGAAAGGCCTGGATAGAATTCAGTCATCCATTGCAAATCTGAGATCAACAGGTAGGTTTTAATATGTGAGTTGAACACCTGTTGTGTTTGCCAGCTTAGTATGCTCTCCCTCTTTTCTGGAAATGGCAACACTATTTTTTAGGAGGGATCCATTTCATGCCGTTCACGTGAGGCTGTTTTCACCCATTTACAGATGTAACCAGGCCAAGCCAATCACAGAATCCCATTTTGCTGTTTGCTATGATTACCCCAAGGATGGGCATATGGTCCAGCCTGAATAGAATTCTCCCTGGGAAATTTCTATTAGGTGTACTGAGAAATATTCTCTCTTTTCACTGGGGTTATGGAAATGAATCTCGGACTGCTAAGAAGCATCTTGACCAAAACATGAAGAAAGCCTAAAAAATTAAGAGCGATTTAGGTCTGATGACAGTGTATACCCCTTCGATGCAGCCTTGCGGGAAGCTTTGTGCCTCTGCACTCCTTATTTTTTTGCTAAAGCAAGGTAGTGCTGAGTTTCTGCCCTTGGACAGATGAATACTTATTAATACAATGAGAACTCTTCCCCCCACTTTCAAAATTGAATTGGCATTTGTCTAATGAGATTTAAACTTGGTATAAACTTTCTTTACACTTGCCTAAAACACAAAACCTTCCTGATGATTTGTTTTATAATAAGACTCCAAGAAAAAAAAATGTAATGCCGTAATATCATAAAATACAACAAGTAGAAGAGAACTTGTAGGTCATATTAATTGCTGGTAATTACTTTGGGAAGAAAGGGAGAAAGATTTTTGCTCACCGGCTATGAGCTAGACTGACTATATCCTCCCCATCTTGTTTCCCTTCCTTAGCACAAAGGAGTACCTCATTTCCCAGCCTCCCTTACGATGATGTTACAACTCTGAGACTGATTCTAGAATGTAGTCAAAAGTCACGCATGCCACTTGCAGATCGGTCCCCTAAAATTTCTCTTGAAATCCTTAGCTTATTATCCTGCCTTCCCAACCTCCTACCCACTTGCGAATTAGTCTGGAAATAGAATATTCCAAGGAATCCCTTGATAGTAGAAGCCTGGACCTCTGTATCACTGCTTGGAATAAAGCTACCCAATTTGCATTGGACTTTGCATGAGCAAGAAATAAATTTTTGTGTGAAGCCACTGAGATAGAGTTTTTGTGTTATCAGAGGACATGGCCCATTCTAACCTAACTAATACACTGGTTAGTTATAGAAGTCTTTTCTATTGTGGGGAATTTGAATAAGGCGAAAAACAGAAAGGAAACGTTAAAGAATAAGATTCCATACAGGTTTAGATGATGTACATAATGATAATGGGGTGTAGACAAAAGAGAGAGAAGAAAGTTTTCACGGGCAAAACTTGAGGGCTTGTTGAATAAAAGTTTCAAGAGTATCTGAGTAAGTGATAATTTGGGAGAAGGGGAAATGTTCTTATAGGGTTTGAATTAGGCCCTTTATTCTTTAAGTTACAGAAGAAAAATTAGAATTTCTATGTAACTAATTTTGACTGATAGACTGAGCTTCTATGCATGGGAAGAGAATCTCATGCGTAGAATGAGCCATGTAAGGTGCCAGTTTACATATACTGAGGTATTTGCCTATGTTTCTTCAATGTATTATTTTTGTGATTAAAAAAATAGATATTTTTAATGACACTATTTTGATTTTCTTACTCTCCAGCCCCTCTTTCCCTCTGACAGAAGCACTTGTTATGAGTACCCAACCCAAATATCTAGGAGACTATCTGCATAGACAAGTGCCAACCATCCACCTTGCATTCTCTCAAGTAATTTCAAGAAAGAATATAAATCCCTGACTAGGCAGGGACTTGCTGTTTTACGTGCTGATTTAATGCCCACTAAAAAATCATGCACCTCTCAAATGTTAATAACACACCAAAAAATGTACCTGTGCTGATGGTGGGCATTTTAAACACCTGACGCCCATTCTACTTACTAAAATACGTAAGAATAAACTTTACAAATATATTAATAAATTGTTTAATCTTAAAAAAAGAAAGAATATAAAAAGCAGACTTATGTACCTGGCTTCATTTTATGTCATTTACAAATCGAAACATCTATAGTACCCAGAGTTCAAGAATGCCAGTAAGGGGAGATATTATTCTTGAGCTCAGAAAGGGGAACACAGAGATGCTTGATAATAGACATCAGTGCTGCTTCACAATATATGCGGCTCTCTTCCCTTCTCTGGGCACACAGCAATCTTTCACTTCCCAGCCTTCTTAGGACAGGCATGGCCAACCATGTGGCTAGCTCCGGTTGATAAAGTATCAGTGAAAGTGATGTGTATCACCTCTGGGCAAAATTATTTAAGACCTTGTGCATGATTCTGCATCTTCCCTTCTCTCTGCTGCAGCCACTGGTGACACTGCAGAGGACAGAGCCCCCCATCAGCTGGATCCCTCAATAAGGAGCACATGGAGTAAAGCCCCAACTATCCGTAATAGACAGTAGCATGAGTAAGCAATAAATCTTGATTGTTTTAAGACCCTAGAATTTGGAGGTTGTTTGTTGCTTTAACATAACCTGACTTATCCTGACTGATGCATGCACCAAATATGGTGTTGGGAAGAGTGATGACTCCAATTTAAAGTAGGAAACTAGAAGGACATTCTGTTATTGAAAACACTTTCCTGTGCCTGGTATACTACTCGGTCTTTCTAAAATTATTATGTGTTTTGTATTAGCATCCCTATTTTACAAAGAGGTTAAGGTCTTATTAAGAAACCATGCAGCTAGAAACAGAATTCAAGTAAGATCTCTTTGCATAAAAGTCTAGGTATAATTAGCTAACTGATTGGTGATGCCAAGAGACAAGTTATGAAAAAGTTCAAACCTTTTAGACATCCAGGAGTTCTAAAATGGGAAGGCTGCTCAGATTGAGCTAAATCTCCATTTCTTAAAAAAATTTCTCTGTTGACATCTATTGATGCCAAGGAGGCATCTAGAATTGAAATCAGCTAGTCAGGAAGCAACACAGTAAATGAAATAATTCCAAGAGGAAAAGTTAAAAAAAAGAAAGCTTCAATAGGTATTTCAAAATAAAATCTTCCCCTTCCTTCATAACAACCACTTCAAATTCTTCCCCAAGTTAAGGCAGCAATCTAACAAGATCCACAGATTTGAAGACAAGGGGACAGGAATAAGCAACACTTGACGAGGACATTCAGTCATGCCAACCTTTTGTTGAAATCCTGTAGCAGCAAATCAATTCACCTACTGAGTAATCATTAGACATTAGCTGAGCATTCACTAACTGCTACTATGAAAAAAGGACTGACATTAAAAGGCAATGCTGACTAGACTTTTTTTTTTTTTTTGCGGTACGCGGGCCTCTCACTGCTGTGGCCTCTCCCGTTGCGGAGCACAGGCTCCGGACACGCAGGCTCACCGGCCATGGCTCAGCGGCCATGGCTCACGGGCCCAGCCGCTCCGCGGCATGTGGGATCTTCCCGGACCGGGGCAAGAACCCGCGTCCCCTGCATCGGCAGGTGGACTCTCAACCACTGCACCACCAGGGAAGCCCCTGACTAGACTTGTAAAAAACAAACAGGGGAGAGAAAAAAAAAATTTAATAATGATAGTACAATAAGAAATTAGACTTTCCAATGTTTGATTAATACCAGATGGAATATAGAGAGACATGATATAAGATAGTTTATATTGTACATATTAGTTCTCTATTGCAAGGACCTAGACAGAAGGAATGAAGTCAAAATATTCACAGGGGACCATTATAACCAAATAAGTGTACAGCTAAATTTTAAGAAACAGCACTGGAAGCACTAGGAGAGAAGGATATGAAAGAAGTAAAAGCTGTTCTGGTAATGGGAAAATTCAGGATTTTCTTCTATTTAGGATCTTCTATTTTAAGTTCATATTACAGTGGGGGTGAAATTGATGCCCTTGTACACTGGCTTCATTTGATCAGAACAGTGTGGTTTTTTAATTTAAATCTGAATGATGTTAAGGAAGACACAGACTTACTTAACTAAATACAATTTCCCTCACTTCCTACTGTTCTGTACCTTGAATAAATGTTACATGTCTGGACTCTGAAGGCATTTCCCTGCTTTACAAAAAATTAAAAATACATTTTATTAAAACTGAATCTTAAATCAGAATGTTACCATCAGAATGGTAGCTACGGGGTGCAGGGTGTTTGGGTGAAGCAGAAGAAAGAGGAGAAAGGGAAACAAAATGAATAGCAAGAGATGAGTAAGTATATCTTTATACGCAGGTATGTCCTGTGCTTCAGGTCTATTAAAACCTTCCAAAATAAAGAACTCTCATAATGTTGTATGTTTATTTAAATGCTTCAGAAAAGACTATGTTGAGAACTTCAAATGTCAGGGGGAAAGTGGAATATAGGTTTTCTTTTAATGTTGGGTTGCTTTTAATTAAATCTTCTAAAAGCCTCCTGTTTTCCCTCTTTTAGTACAGAATGTCTATGGCCTCTACCGCCACTAGGTCAGAAAAGGCAAAAAGCAAGTGAGATACTTGCTTTTTAAATCCCAACAGACCACATGGAGAAGCCATGCATAGAACAGCCAAGAGCTCCATCTGAGGTCCCATCTGAAGTGCTTCATCAACCCCAACAATGTGAGTGAGTGAGTCTTTTGTGATTCCAGTGCCCAGCCTTAGAGTCTTCTCAGCTGAGATCTCAGACATTGTGGAAGAAAGATAAGCCACGCCCACTTTTCCTCTCTGAATCCCTGACCCACAGACTCTGAGAGCAAAATTAAACGGCTGCCAACTTACACCATGAAATTAGATGGTTTGTTATGCATTCATTGTAACTGGAACCCACATTTGCACTAAGTTTGATATGCAATCTGCAAGGGGCAAGCACTCACTGTCCTGGGAATTCTTTTAAACCGGTGGGTATTCTAGAAAATCTAAATAAGGGATTTAAAAATAATAATAATTTTGCATCAACATTTAAAGGGATATGTACAGATATCTAAGGTATCTAACAGGAGATCTAAAGGGGAGCTGGGGGGCAGACCTCGCCAGCCTTCCTGTTACTGTCACTTTCATCACCCTGCTTCCTGCCTGCATTTTTGGACAGAAAGCAAAAATTTAAAAATTAAAACTAGAGAAAGAAAAATTATTAGTAAAAGAGTAAGATAAAAAATAAAAGACACATAGGAAATAGTTAAATGTCAAAGGGCTAAAACGTTAAGAAGAATAAGCAGAAGATAATAGCAATAACACTAATGGCCAATAATAGATAAGAGAACTCAGAAAACAATGGAAAGAACAAGTTTTAGAATCAGCTATACCTGGGTTTAATTGTGCTCCGTCATTTATAAGTTTCACAACAATAAATATGTCATTGAGTCTTAGTTTCCACAATTGCAAAATGGAAATAATAATGTCTGCTTTTGCAGGGTGGTTATGAGAATCAAAAGATACTAAATCTGTCAATGGCACTAACACAGTGTCTGGTACACAGCATCCTATAAATAACATTGGCTGCTATGATAACATACAAAACATGAGACTTTTCCTCTGCAAGTACCTCCATAGAAAGGGGGAGTCCGAAGCGTTTACCTTGAGTCTCAGACTGCCTGACCATGTGTCAGTTCTAAATCTCAGTTAATAAGCTTATTAAAAATAAGACTGGTAATAACTCTTCATAGAAATACGTCACTTTGCATAAAACCTCACCTACTACCCAGGGCTGTTATGAGGATAAAATGTGGAAATGTGTGTGGAAAGTACTTTGTGAATTATGAAATGCTAAGTAAACATAAAGTGTTACTATTCTTCATTCCTAGTAGTCTTTAGACCAGTATTCATACAGCCTATTACTCTTCACAATTTTTGTTTAATTTTCTTTTTAATAGAGAAGCTCTCACACAGAAAGAAAAGAATTTTGTGAGATAAAAAGTACGGGAATGGAGCCTGATGCATTGTCCTGTAAATGTAATTTATTTAAACAAATAGTGCTCTTAGCAGATTTCCCCTGGAGATGTCAACGCTAGGTGACAATATTTTTATAATGCTTTACTTCAGGGGAGCCTGAAGCATTTTACCTGCACCTTCAACAAATTAAAACTTTTATCAGAATATCTATTATTAATAAAATATTGTACTTGTTTCCCTTTAGTTCAATTTGTAATTGAATCTCACATAGGAGCAATAGCTACCAAAGCAAGAAGTGTGCGTAATTTTTCTAAAACTGTCAATTATACTGGAAAAAACAGAATTCCAAAGCCCAGGGAAGCTATTGGGAGTCATGACAGATCTTCAAGCAAAATCAAAATATTCTATCTTTGGATAATACACTAATAACTGAAGGATATTTTGTATTAATCATTTCTCCTTTGAACCTCTCAAAACAATGCTCACAGGGGAAAAAAATCACAAACTCACGGATAAAGTTGTTAACGAACAGTGTTATCTCCTCAGTGTACATCATTTCAATCACAATTGACAGAAATTTTAAAAATCTGTATTACATTACAGCACACCACTTTGCTTGCCAGAGAACCAGTTATTTTAGGTATTTCTTAACTAAAAAGAATCAATTTAATAACTAAAAACTTTAATGTCAATAGGCTGAATGATATGCTATCCAAATTTCTTCTAGTATCTGCTCTCTACCAATGCGATGCTTCCATTTAGAGTGTTGGGTAAGTTGGGAGGGAGGGGCTTCATCCTTCTGCTCAAGGTTTGTGTGAGATGGGTTGCAGCTGAGACTTGATTCTATTTAACAGGGTGTTTGCCTCTTTCCCAGAAATAGAATGCAGAACCCTCCCAGAGATGAGCCTCATCTGGAATACCTGCTGGGACGCTCAGATTTTGATCTAACCCATTGTTTCCTCAGAGAAACTATGCCCCTGCCTCCCTGCCATTTCCCGCCGTAACCCCTACAGATGCGAAGCAGAAAAGGCACAAGTTTGGTGGACAGATAAAGCTGTATTAGAGACATAGTCCCATCACTTACTAGTTGTTTGATCTTGGGCAAGTCCTTTAACAACAACTGAGCCTCAGTTTTCTCATCTGTTAAAATGGGGATAATGATAATTACCTAAATATTTATGCATGAAGAGAGGGTGAAAAATGAGATATGTTTTAAAGCACAGCAGACCACAGCATATTAGGTCTAGGTACTCAATAAGCACATTTCCTTTGTGTAAATATCTAACAAAGGGGCTTGTTTCCACTGTGAAAATAAACATCCCAAACTGTGTTCAATGGGATCATATGCCCATCTTAAATTTATTCTCACATTAATTTTACTAAACCTTGGATCCTTTCAAACACAATTGATGCTGTTATATTCAAGTGAATCAGAGTTTAAATAGAACATGAATATCTCTAATTCTATATTTCAATCTCTTAAAGTCCAAGAATTTTATCACATAGCCCAGTGGTTTTTCAGTCACAGGTGATTTTGCACCTCAAGGGGAACTTCACTAACGTCTGGAGACAACTTTCGTTGTCACAGCAGACGGAGTTCTTCTGACCTCTAGGCATGATGCCAAACATCCTACAATGCAAAAGACAGCTCCCCAAACAAAGAATTATTTGGCCCAAAGTATTAATAGTGCCAAGCTGAGAAAGTATGCGTTTTCATTTATTCACTCGACAAACAATTATTAAACAACCACCGCATGCCAGGCATTGTGCTGGATGCCAAGATAAACCGATAAGGGAGAAATAGTTCCTGAATTCAGAGTCCGAGTAATTGGAAAGACAGTCAATTGAATAAACAATTAAACACAGAATATGCGAATACGCTTTGATACATGAGAATAAAATGTCTCCACACTTCTAGAAAAACTATCATCTTATAGCATGGTAACAGATAACCACAGAAGTGGTTATTATAAACCCTTCCAATTAATCAATGACACTCAATATAGTCATGGAAACAAGTAAATCCAGAACAAGTTTTTAAATCTATCTAACTTATCAGTGACAACTTACTTCAGTGAACATGCCTCTAAAAGCCAACCAGTCAGTGTCAGCCCATGTTTTGAAAGTCAGCAACCAGGGGAACTCAGGCCGGGGAGCTCACTTCTTCGGTTGACACCAACCCACTACTTCCTCTGTAGCCAACCAAAACACAACACATACTTCCAAATCTAACGTCCATCAACTCTTACTTCTGTAACCAACTCAAAATATACCTCTGCATCCAGTCCAAACCTAACACCCAAAGCTGGAAAAACATTGGAACTGATGCCAAATCTTTAAGAAAAAGCAAAATATAGTACCATCGAAAATACACAAATAACTGGAAATCTTCTTCATATTAATAATTTCTCCTCTGAGCCTCCAGAAACACTTCTCATTGTGAAAAAAAAATCATGGAGTCATGACTAGGATTGTTAACAATGTTTTCTTCTAGGTTCAATATCTTTGTAACTCAAGACCCTTTGTTTTTTTGGGGTTTTTTTTGTGGTACGCTGGCCTCTCACTGTCGTGGCCTCTCCCGTTGCGGAGCACAGGCTCTGGACGCACAGGCTCAGCGGCCATGGCTCACGGGCCCAGCCGCTCCGCGGCATGTGGGATCCTCCCGGACCGGGGCACGAACCCGTGTCCCCTGCATCGGCAGGCGGACTCTCAACCACTGCGCCACCAGGGAAGCCACAATACCCTTTGATAAACATGAAATACTCCCCACTACTACAACCTTTCCCTGGAAACCCCATTCTGATGTGTAATACTGCCTGGCACAGTGCACCACACCTGAGGCTGGTTGAAAACTCCATTCTTGAAAGATTAGTCATCAACACATTATATAAAAATCAAATGGGGAAAAGGGAGTTTGGACTGGTGGAGTCAGAGTTGTGAGACAGTTAAACGCATCTTCACAGAAAGTCCAGATGAAAAAACAGGGAGGGCCTCAGCCGAGGCAGAAGTACAAAGATTCAGAATCAGCACTACTTGGTGATAAATTTCATCAAGGAATAAGGGATTGGGAGGACTAAAGGAATGGCCATCATGCTCATATGGGCCATCAGTTGATACCACTCACTGGGGGTGTCAAACATAGAAGGGAGAGAATGTTTGGTTGGGGAGAGATGATTAGTGTCAGATATGTGGAATTTGAGGGTTCTGCAGAACAAAATGGAGATGTAAACTATAAAGGTAAATATTTAAGTATGATTCTAAGGAAAGAGTCTGGGCTAAAGATACAGATTGGGGAATGCTCACATATAGCTTGTCACTGAAGCCCTAAGAATAAATGAGGTGGCCAGGAGCCCACAAAGATAATCCTCTGCATTTGTGGTTAAAAAGCTGTGACATAAAGATGAACACCATGACAGAGCAGACCAGGACAGTAAAAGGTGCAGGACTTAAAGTGACGACAGAACTATGACTGGACAGGACCAGAGCACTTTTCATTTAATTATAGCTGACAAGGGACTTTGCCAATGCCCACGAAAAGAAGAACTGAAGTTAGTATAAAAACAAATACTAAATAATATTTTTAGGCAGCTTGTTTATCTAATTAAAGCAAATCAATACAAACTTAGTTTGTGTATAAACTGTGGTCTACCTCATTTCAAACTGGGAATTTCTTGTTGAGCAATAATTCTCTTGAGCATATCTACAAAATTCCATTCTATGTTTCTCCTCAGAAAAAACCCCAAAACAGAAACCGAAAACTGCTGAACCACTAAAAAATTTCACATGCTATCCAAGGATATTCTTTCAGTCTATTTAGAGGACTTATCTAAGATATAGCCAGTTGAGTGATGTTTCTGTGTCTTCTGTAAAATTTTGAAATGTAACATGTTCTGTAATCCATGTTTCTTATGCAATGCTAATTGTGACTAATTTGTACTTATGCTTTTATCCAGGAAAGAATGCATCTCTGCACATTAAGAAATGTTAAGTCTACAAATATTTACAAGACATGATGGAGATTATAATAGCTACATTTTATTAACCACTTACTAGAGGATAACATGCATATCATGAAGATACAAGTAAAGAACCTAGGGTTTAAAGAGTTAAATACTTTGTTAAAGTTATAGAACTTCAAAATGGTGATGTTTTTACTACACTTTATACCATGTGACTACTTCAAGGATCATACTCCCAGCCTCTTATTGGCTATGTGTGTGTGACCTCGGGCAAGTAGCTTATCCATCTTTCAATTTTCTCATCTATACATTATTACTGTTGCCGAAAGCTCGGCCTCTCTGTACCCTGGTGCTGAATCAAATCCTGGAGACAGAGTTTTGGGTGAAGTAGAAAAGGATAGCTTTATTGCTTTGCTAGGCAAAGGGAGACACACTGGGCTTCTGCCTTGAAAAACGATATGTCTCAACCCCAGAGGATTTTTTCTCATTAGTTATCTATTTTATACATATTAGTATATATATATGTCAATCCCAATCTCCCAGTTTATCCCACCCACCCACCCCCTGCTTTCCCCCTTTGGTGTCCATACGTTTGTTCTCTACATCTCTTTCTCTATTTCTGCCTTTCAAACTGTTCATCTGTACCTTTTTTCTAGATTCCACATATATGTGTTAATATACAATATTTTTCTCTTTCTGACTTACTTCACTCTATATGACAGTCTCTAGGTCCATCCATGTCTCTACAAATGACCCAATTTCGTTCCTTTTTATGGATAATATTCCACTGTACATATGTACCACATCTTCTTTATCCACTCATCTGTCAATGGGCATTTAGGTTGCTTCCATGACCTGGCTATTGTAAATAGTGCTGCAATGAACATTGGGGTGCACATGTCTTTTTGAATTATGGTTTTCTCTGGGTATATGCCCAGTAGTGGGATTGCTGGGTCATATGGTAGTTCTATGTTTAGTATTTTAAGGAACCTCCATACTGTTCTCCATAGTGGCTGTATCAATTTACATTCCCACCAACAGTGCAAGAGGGTTCCTTTTTCTCCACACCCTCTCCAGCATTTGCTGTTTGTAGATTTTCTGATGATGCCCATTCTAACTGGTGTGAGGTGATACCTCATTGTAGTTTTGATTTGCATTTCTCTGATGATTAGTGATGTTGGGCAGCTTTTCATGTGCTTCTTGGCCATCTGTATGTCTTCTTTGGAGAAATGTCTATTTAGGTCTTCTGCCCATTTTTTGATTGTGTTGTTTGTTTTTCTAATATTGAGCTGCATGAGCTGTTTATATATTTTGGAGATTAATCCTTTGTCCATTGATTCGTTTGCAAATATTTTCTTCCATTCTGAGCGTTGTCTTTTCATCTTGCTTATAGTTTCCTTTGCTGTGTGAAAGCTTTTAAGTTTCATTAGGTCCCACTTGTTTATTTTTGTTTTTATTTCCATTACTCTAGGAGGTGATTCAAAAAAGATCTTGCTGTGATTTATGTCAGAGTGTTGTTCCTATGTTTCCTCTAAGAGTTTTATAGTGTCTGGTCTTACATGTATGTTTTTAATCCATTTAGAGTTTATTTTTGTGTATGGTGTTAGGGAGTGTTCTAATTTCATTCTTTTACATGTAGCTGTCCAGTTTTCCCAGCACCACTTATTGAAGAGGCTGTCTTTTCTCCATTGTATATCTTGCCTCCTTTGTCATAGATTAGTTGACCATAGGTGCATGGGTTTATCTCTGGGCTTTCTATCCTAGGAATAAAAAGGAGGTAAAAGATCTGTACTCAGAAAACTATAAGACACTGATGAAAGAAATCAAAGATGCCACAAACAGAGGGAGAGATATACCATGTTCTTGGATTGGAAGAATCAATATTGTAAAAATGACTGTATTACCCAAAGCAATCTACAGATTCGATGCAATTCCTATCAAATCACCAATGGCATTTTTTACAGAACTAGAACAAAACATCTTAAAATTTGTATGGAGACACAAAAGACCCCAAATAGTCAAAGCAATCTTGAGGGAAAAAAATGGAGCTGGAGGAGTCAGACTCCCTGACATCACACTATACTACAGAGCTACAGTAATCAAGACAGTATGGTACTGGCACAAAAACAGAAACCCCAGAGGATGTGATGAAGGGTTTTGTAGCAGGGGTTCAAAGGTGGGGTCTCTGACAAGATTAGGGTGTGAGCAGGGCTTCCACTCCCTTCATCTCTCAGGTGGTCTTAATCTTGATGAGCTTCTCTGGCCCCTTTAATCTCGCCTCAGGTGGTTTCTTGGCTGCTCCTGGCCTTGATTAGCAACTGTTCAAATCCGCCCTTTGGAACTCAGGGAAGGTCATGGAGGCTGGAGTCTTGCCTATAAGAAATGGGGGACAAAAGGAGGCCTCTGTGCCCAGGCTCCACTCAGTTTCAGTGCCTGGGAGCCCCACAGGGCCCCACTCTGTTTCACTACTTACATCATGTTTGTGGAGTTTAAGAGTTAATACATATTAAAAATGTAGAATAACTCCGGCAATATAAGTGCTTAATAAAGGTCAGCTATGAATATTTATTATTTATTTAAAAAAATTTATTTACTTATGGCTGCATTGGGTCTTCGTTGCTGCACGCAGGCTTTCTCTGGTTGTGGTGAGCCGGGGCTACTCTTCGTTACAGTGCACGGGCTTCTCATTGCTGTGGCTTCTCTTGTTGCAGAGCACAGGCTCCAGCCACGCAGGCTTCAGCAGTTGTGGCTCACGGGCTCTAGAGCGCAGGCTCAGTAGTGTGCACGGGCTTAGTTGCTCTGCGGCATGTGGGATCCTCCCAGACCAGGGCTCGAACCCGTGTCCCCTGCATTGGCAGGCAGATTCTTAACCCCTGTGCCACGAGGGAAGCCCTGAATATTTATTATTATTATTATTGTTTTATTACACTTCCTGTCTTTCTTCCAATTAATCACTATATGATGGCTGAAAGCTCCTAACTAAAATAATGATGGTAATGATGATAGTAGTAATACTAGCCAGCGTTTATTAAGGACCTATCATATTCTAGTCATTCTGCCAGGTACTTTGCACAAAATATCTGACTCCTCCCAGAAACCATGTATGTAAGCCGTCAACATTTCTCCCCTTCATCCACTCCTTGGGAGAATCCACCCTGGGTTCCACCCACCCTCATTACTTTACCAAGTTAGCTTTCACACAGGTCAGCAGTGATCTGCCTAACACTAAATCCAAAGGATATTTACAGTCCTATTCATGAGCTTTCTGTAGCATAAAACATTTGACAATTCCCTCCTTGAAATATGCCTTGTTTTTGAATTTTGTGACACCACACTCTCCTATATAAGGTCATGTTTTAATCTCCTTTACTGACTCAACATGTTGTTATGCATTTGTTTTACGTATACAAAGAATGAAAAGAGATCATTCTCCATCTGCATTACAAACTCTTTTTTACACAGTCTGCTCTTTTCTGTAGAAAAGAAAAAGAACAGCAAAAAATTAGACACTGAAACTAGAAAATATATTTCAAATGGAAATGTTGTTCTAAACAGTTCTTCTCAGGTAAAAATAATAGAGGTTCAAAATACACAAAGCGGGCCTCCCTGGTGGCACCGTGGTTAAGAATCCGCCTGCCAATGCAGGGGACACGGGTTTGAGCCCTGGTTCAGGAAGATCCCACATGCCGCAGAGCAACTAAGCCACAACTACTGAGCCTGTGCTCTAGAGCCCTCAAGCCACAACTACTGAGCCCACATGCCACAACTACTGAAGCCCATGCACCTAGAGCCTGTGCTCTGCAACAAGAGAAGCCACCGCAGTGAGAAGCCCAGGCACCACAATGAAGAGTAGCCCCCGCTCACCGCAACTAGAGAAAGTCCGCGCACAGCAACAAAGACCCAACGCAGACAAAAATTAATTAATTAAATTAATTTTTAAAGAAACAATTTTTAAAGAAAATAAGGAGAGAGATCCCTCTCCTTTCAAAATACACAAAGCAAAAACTGATAGAACTGCAAGGATAAACAGATCCACAATCATAGCAAGAGATTACAATATCTCTTTCTCAATAACTGATAGAACAACTAGACAGAAAATCAGTGAGGATGCAGATTTCAACAACACTATCGATCACCTTAACCTGATTGGCATTTATAGAACAGCACCCCCAACAACAATAGACACACATTCTTTCCAACTACACACACAATATTTACCAATATTAATCCTCTCCTGGTCTATAAAAAGGATTCAATTCAATACACTTAAAAGAATTTAAATCATTCAAAGTATATTCCAGAACCAAAATAGAAGTAAATTCGAAATCAGTAATAGATTTATGGAAAATCCTCAAGTACTTGGAAATTAAGCAACATAGTTGTAAATAACACATGGGTTATTTACTTTGAAGGAATCAAAGGAAGAATTATAAAGTATATTTTGAACTATAAGAAAGTGAAAGTACAACACATATTTGTGGGATACCACTAAAGAAGTACATGGGGGTAACCTTAGAGCATTAAACGCCTATGTGAGAAAAGAAAGGTCTCAAATTGACGACCTACTTATCTAATTTGTGAAGAGCAAAGTAAAAGGTTATTTACTCAAAGTAAGCTAAATAAAAGAAACAATATGAAAGGAAAAACTAGAGAACATGAAATAGATAAGAGGAAAAAATCATAGAGAAAATCAATGAAAACAAAATTTGGTTGTGGTAGGGAGAATCCTAAAATGGCCCACCAACATTCAGTCTCCTAGTCTATCCCACCTCAGAATCTTGCCATAATCCTCTCTCCTTGAGTGCAGGAAAGACATGTGACTATGACAGAATATCTCTCCTGTGATTATGTTACACTATATAGCAAGAGAGATTTTGCAAGTATAATTAAGGTCCTTAATCAGTCAACTTTGAATTAATCAAAAGGAAAGCAATAATCCCTTAAGGTAATACTTAAGGGATAAGAAGCAGTAGTAGGTGCTCCCATGCTGGTTCAAGAAGTAAGATAGCATGTTGGGAAAGGAAGAGGCCGTATGGCAAGATTCTGAGGAAGGCCTCTAGGAGCTGAGAGCAGTTTCTGGCTAACAACAAACGAGAAAATGAGGACCTCAGCCATACAGTCACAAGGAAATGAATTCTGCTGACAACTAGTGAGCTTGGAGGAGGATCCCAAAGCCTCAGAAGAGATTGGAGTCCTTGATTTCAGCCGCGTGAGGCCCTGAGCAGATGACTCAACTACACTCTGGCCAGACTCCTGACCCAAAGAAACGACAAGATACTAAAATTTGTATTGCTTTAGACCACTACATTTGTGCTCATTGGTAATGCAGCAACGAATACAATGGTTCTTTGAGAAGATCAATATAATTGATAAACTTCTAGCCAGAGTGATCAGGAAAAAAGAGAGAAAATGCAAATTAAGAATATCAGGAATAAGAGAAAAGTGTAATCACTAAAAATTCCACAGCTATTAAAAGGATAGTAAGGGAATATTATGAACAATTTTACGCCAACAAACTCAACAACTTAGACAAGATGGACAAATCTCTTTAAAGACATGAACTATCAAAGCTCATCCAAGAAGAAATAGGTAACGAATAGACCTATACCTGAAATTGAATTTGCAGTTAAAACATTTCCTCAAAGAAAACTCCAGGCCCAGATGGCTGCTCTTATGAATTCTACCAAATACTTAAGGGAGAAATAATATGAACTCTGTACAAACTCTTTCAGAAAATTGACAAGGAAAGAGTATTTCCTAATTCATTCTATGAGCCCAGCAATACCCTGATGTCAAATCCAGAAAAAGACATTAAACGAAAGGAAGCCAAGACCTGAAATCGTAAAACTAGAAGAAAACAGGCAGTAAGTACACTAGTTGGCGTTGGTCTGAGCAATAATTTTTTGGAGCTGTCTGCTCAGGCAAGGACAACAAAAGTAAAAATAAATAAATAGGACTACACCGAACTAAAAAGCTTTTGCACAGGGAAGGAAACCGTCAACAAAATGAAAAGTCAACCTCCTGAATGGGAGAATATATTTGTAAATGATATGTCTGATAAGAGGTTAATATCCAAAATACTTAAGAACTCATACAAGTCAGCATCAGAAAAATGGGCAGAGGGCTTCCCTGGTGGTGCAGTGGTTGAGAGTCGCCTGCTGATGGAGGGGACATGGGTTCGTGCCCCAGTCCGGGAGGATCCCACATGCCACGGAGCGGCTGGGTCCGTGAGCCATGGCCGCTGAGCCTGCGCGTCCGGAGCCTGTGCTCCGCAACGGGAGAGGCCACAGCACTGAGAGGCCTGCATACCACAAAAAAAAAAAAAAATGGGCAGAGCACCTGAATAGACATTTTTCCAAAGAAGATATACAGATGGCCAACAGGAAGATGAAGATGCTCGACATCACTAATCATCAGGGAAATGCAAATCAAAATCACAATGAGATCTCACCTCACACCTGTCAGAATGGTTATCATCAAAAAGACAACAAATAAGCACTGACAAGGATGTGGAGAAAAGGGAAGCCTCATGCACGGTTGGTGGGAATGTAAATTGGTATTATGAAAAACGATAAGGAGGTTACTTTAAAAATTAAAAATAGAACTACCGTATGATCCAGCAATTCTACTCCGGGGTATTTATCCAAAGAAAAAGAAAACACTGATTTGAAAACATATATGCACCCCCTATGTTCATTGCAGCATTATTTACAATAGCCAACATATGGAAGGAACCTAGGTGCCCATCAACAGAAAATGGAAACAGCAGTTGTGAGAGAGAGATATATATATATAGTGATATATTATTCAGCTATAAAAAAGAATGAAATCTTGCTATTTGCAAGAACATGGATAGAACTAGAGGGCATCATGCTAAGTGAAATAAGTCGGACAGAGAAAGACAAATACCATATAATTTTACTTATATGTGGAATTTAAAAAACAACACAAAAGAACAACACAACAAAACAGAAATGGACTCACAGATAAGGAGAACAAACTATTGGTTGCCAGAGGGGAGGTGGGTGGGGAGATGGACAAAATAGGGGAAGGGAATTAAGAGGTACAAAACTTTCAGTTATAAAATACAGAAGTCATGGAGATGTAATATACAGCATAGGAAATATAGTCAGTGATATTGGAGTAACTTTGTATAGTGAAAGATGATAACTATACTCATGGTGGTGATTATTTGGCAATGTATAAAAACACTGAACCACTGTACTGTACATCTGATACTAATATAATTTTGTTAGCCAATTATACTTCAATAAAAAATAAAAATGATGCTACAGACCAATATCTCTCATGAACATAGATACAAAATTTCTAAACAAAATGATAGCAAATCCAATCCAATAATACATAAAAAGGAAAATACATCATAACCTCAGGATTTCATCCCTAAGTTTGCAATGCTGGTTTAAAATTTAAATGATAATCAATGTAACTCCCCATATGAACAACAAAAAAGGAAAAACATATGATCATTTTAATAGATGCAGAAAAACCATTTGTCAAAATCCAATACTTATTCATGATTAAAAAATAATAACCAGCTCTGTGTGTGTGCGTGTGGTACTTGCCCATGTAATCTATTTTGGGTTTTGGTACCCAAATACTTCTCAATTTATAAAACAATATAGAATCTTTCCTACTTTTTTCTACACTAAAATGTTTTTCTACTCTAAACAGCATTGGATAAATCTCTTTAAATATTAATATATAATCCCTCTGTGAAACATCTGAGCCTTCTGCTATATGGGCAGTGGCTCTTTGATAACTCTGTTTATTCTATGGTAATTTGTATCTTTATATTTGCTCTTTCCTCTGGAGTTAATTTTGCTAAATTTTATTTTCCTTAATATTATCAAATTTATCCAGGTTTTCAAATACTTACACAGGGGTGAAAAACTTTAAATATTTAAGAAATCAAAAGAAGTGGTTTCTTATGATTCTTTTGGTTTCCTAAATATCTGCATTACTCTTTTTTCTTTTTTTTTTAATAGATCTTTATTGGAGTGTAATTGCTTCACAGTACTGTGTTAGTTTCTCTTGCAGAACAAAGCAAATCAGCCATATGTATACACGTGTCCCCATATCCCCTCCCTCTTGAGCCTCCCTCTCAGCCTCCCTATTCCACCGCTCTAGGTCATCACAAAGTACCAAGCCGAACTCCCTGTGCTGTGCTGCTGCTTCTCACCAGCCAACTATTTTACATTCAGTAGTGTATATATGTTGATGCTACTCTCACATCGCCCCAGCATTGCCCTCCCACCCCATGTCCTCAAGTCCATTCTCTATGTCTACCTACTGTCCTGCAACTAGGTTCATCAGTACCTTTTTTTTTTTTTAGATTCCATATACATGCGTTAGCATACGGTATTTGTTTTTCCTCTTTCTGACTTACTTCACTCTGTATGACAGACTCTAGTTCCATCATCTCAATACAAATAACTCAATTTTGTTTCTTTTTATGGCTGAGTGATATTCCATGGTATATATATGCCACATCTTCTTGATCCATTCATCTGTCGATGGACACTTAGGTTGGTTCCATGTCCTGACTATTGTAAATAGTGTCGCAATGTACATTGTGGTACATGTCTCTTTTCATGGTTTTCTCAGGGTATATGCCCAGTAGTGGGATTGCTGGGTCATATGGTAGTTTTATTTTTAGCTTTTTAAGGAACCTCCATACTGTTTTCCATAGTGGTTGTATCAATTTACTTTCCCACCAACAGCATAGGAGGGCTCCCTTTTTACCATGCCTTTTCCAGAATTTATTGTTTCTAGATTTTTTTGATAATGGCCATCCTGACCGGTGTGAGGTGATACCTCACTGTAGTTTTGATTTGAATTTCTCTAATAATTCGTGATGTTGAGCATCTTTTCATGTGCCTCTTGGCCGTATCTGTATGTCCTCCTTGGAGAAATGCCTATTTAGGTCTTCTGCCCATTTTTTAACTGGATTCTTTGTTTCCTTGATATTGAGCTCCATGAGCTATTTGTATATTTTAGAGATTAATTCTTTATCTGTTGTTTCATTTGCAAATATATTCTCTCATTCTGATGGTCACCTTTTTGTCTTGTTTATGGTTTCCTTTGCTGTGCAAAAGTTTTTACGTTTAATTAACTCCCATTTGTTTACTTTTGTTTTTATTTCCGTTACTCTAGGAGGTGGGTCAAAAAAGATCTTGCAGTGGTTTATGTCAAAGAGTGTTTTTCCTACGTTTTCCTCTAAGAGTTTTATAGTGTCTGGTCTTACATTGAAGTCTTTAATCCATTTGGAGTTTATTTTTGTGTATAGTGTTTGGTAGTGTGCTAATTTCATTCTTTTACATGTAGCTGTCCAGTTTTCCCAGCACCACTTATTGAAGAGGCTGTCTTATAAATTAGGTGCCCATATGTGAGTACATTTATCTCTGATCATTCTATCTTGTACCACTGATCTATAATTTTGCGCTAGTACCAAGTACCATACTGTCTTGATTACTGTAGCTTTGTGGTATAGTTTGAAGTCGGGGAGCCTGATTCCTCCAGCACCGTTTTTCTTTCTCAAGATTGCTTTGGCTATACGGGGTCCTTTGTGTTTCCATATGAATTGTAAAATTTTTTGTTCTAATTCTGTGAAGAATGCCATTGGTAGCCTGATAGGGATTGCATTGAATCTGTGGATTGCTTTGGGTAGTACAGTCATTTTCACAATATTGATTCTTCCAATCCAAGAACATGGTATATTTCTCCATCTGCTTACGTCATCCTTGATTTCTTTCCTCAGTGTTTTACAGTATTCTGAGTAAAGTCTTTTGCCTCCTTAGGCAGGTTTATTCCTATGTATTTTATTCTTTTTGTTGCAATGGAAAATGGGAATGTTTCCTTAATTTCCCTTTCTGATATTTTGTGGATGGTGTACAGGAATGTCAGAGATTTCTGTGCATTAATTTTGTATCCTGCAACCTTACCAAATTCATTGATTAGTTCTAGTAGTTTTCTGGTGGCATCTTTAGGGTTTTCTATGTATAGTATCATGTCATCGGCAAACAATGACAGTTTTACTTCTTCTTTTCCAATTTGTATTCCTTTTATTTCTTTTTCTTCTCTGATTGCTATAGCTAAGCCTTCCAAAACTATGTTGAATAAGAGTGGTGAGAGTGGACATCCTTGTTTTATTCCTGATCTTAGTGGAAATGCTTTCAGTTTTTCACCATTGAGTATGATGTTTGCTGTGGGTTTGTCGTATATGGCCTTTATTATGTTGAGGTACATTCCCTCTATGCCCATTTTCTGGAGAGTTTTTATCATAAATGGGTGTAGAATTTTGTCAAAAGCTTTTTCTGCATCTATTGAGATGATCATATGGTTTTTATTCCTTAATTTGTTAATATGGTGTATCACATTGATTGATATGCATATATTGAAGAATCCTTGCATCCCTGGGATAAATCCCACCTGATCACGGTATATGATACTTTTAATGTGCTGTTGGATTCTGTTTGCTAGTATTTTGTTCAGGATTTTTGCATCTATATTCATCAGTGACATTGGTCTATAATCTTTTTTCTGATATCTTTTTCTGGTTTTGGTATGTGATGGTGGCTTCGCAGAATGAATTTGGGAGTGTTTCTCCCTCTGCAATTTTTTGGAAGAGTTTGAGAAGGATCAGTGTTAGCTCTTCTCTAAATGTTTGATAGAATTTGCCTGTGAAGCCATCTGGTCCTGGACTTTTGTTTGTTGGAAAATTTTTAATTACGGTTTCAATTTCATTACTTTTGATAGGTCTGTTTATATTTTCTAATTCTTCCTGGTTCAGTCTTGGAAAATTGTACCTTTCCAAGTATTTGTCCATTTTATTGGCATATAGTTGTTTGTAGTAGTCTCTTATAATCCTTTGTATTTCTGCAATGTCAGTTGTGATTTCTCCTTTTTCATTTCTAATTTTATTGATTTGCGTCTTCTCCCTTTTTTTTTTAATGGGTCTGGCTGATGGTTTATCAATTTTGTTTATCTTCTCAAAGAACCAGCTTTTAGTTTTATTAATCTTTGCTATTGTTTTCTTCACTTCTATTTCATTTATTTCTGCTCTGATCTTTATGATTTCTTTCCTTCTGCTGACTTTGTGGTTTCTTTGTTCTTCTTTCTCTAGTTGTTTTAAGTGTAGGGTTAGATTGTTTATTTGAGATTTTTCTTGTTCTTGAGGTGAGATTGTATTGCTATAAACTTCCCTCTTAGAACTGCTTTTGCTGCATATCACAGGTTTTGGATCATCGTGTTTTCACTGCCATTTGTTTCTATGTATTTTTTTATTTCTTCTTTGATTTCTTCAGTGATCTCTTCATTATTTAGTAGTGCACTGTTTAGCCTCTATGTATCTGTGGTATTTTTAGTTCTTTCCTGTAATTGATCTCCAATCTCATAGCATTGTGGTTAGAAAAGATGCTTGATACGATTTCAATTTTCTTAAATTTTCTGACGCTTGATTTGTGACCCAAGATGTTATCTATCCTGGACAATGCTCCATGTGCACTTGAGAAGAAAGTGTATTCTGCCACTTTTGGGTGGAATGTTCTATAAATATCAATTAGATCTATCTGGTCTATTGTGTCATTTAAAGCTTGTGTTTCCTTATTTATTTTCTGTTTGGATGATCTGTCCATTGGTGTAAGTGGGGTGTTAAAGTCCCCTACTATCATTGTGTTACTGTCAATTTCTCATTTCATGGATGTTAGCATTTGCCTTATGTATTGAGGTTTTTTAATACTGGATGCACAAACATTTATAATTGTTATATCTTCTTCTTGGATTGATCCTTTGATCATTATGGAGTGTCCCTCTTTACCTCTTGTAACAGTATTTACTTTAAAGTCTATTTTATCTGATACGAGTATTGCTACTCCAGCTTTCTTTTGATTTCCATTTGCATGCAATATCTTTTTCCATCCCTTCACTTTCAATCTGTTTGTGTCCCTAGGCGTGAAGTGGGTCTCTTGTAGACAGCTTATTTATTATGGGTTTTGTTTTTGTATCCATTCAGCAAGCCTGTGTTTTTTGGTTGGAGCATTTAATCCATTCACATATAAGGTAATTATTGATATGTATTTTCCTATTACCATTTTCTTAATTGTTTTGAGTTCGTTTTTGTGGGTCTTTTTCTTCTCCTGTGTTTCCCACCTATAGAAGTTTCTTTAGCATTTGTTGTAAAGCTGGTTTTGTGGTGCTGAACTGTCTTACCTTTTGCTTGTCTGAAAAGCTTTTGAGTTCTCCATTGAATCTGAATGAGATCCTTGCTGCGTAGAGTAATCTTGGTTGTAGGTTTTTCTCTTTCATCACTTTAAGTGTATACTGCCAGTCCCTTCTGGTGTCCAGAGTTTCTGCTGAAAAATCAGCTGATAACCTTATGGGGATTCCTTTGTACCTTATTTTTTGTTTTTCCCTTGCTGCTTTTAATATTTTATCTTTGAATTTAATTTTTGGTAGTTTGATTAATATGTGTCTTGGTGTGTTTTTCCTAGGGTTTATCCTGTATGGGACTCTCTGTGCTTCCTGGATTTGGGTGAATATTTCCTTTCCCATGTTAGGGAAGTTTTTGACTATAGCCTCTTCAAATATTTTCTCAGACCCTTTCTTTTTCTCTTCTTCTTCTGGGACCCCTATAATTTATTGGGGTGTTTACTGTTGCCCCAGAGGTCTCTGAGATTGTCTTCAATTCTTTTCACTCTTTTTTCTTTATTATCCTCCTTGGCAGTTATTTCTACCATTTTGTCTTCCAGCTCACTTACTCGTTCCTCTGTCTCAGTTATTCTGTTATTGATTCCTTCTAGTTTATTTTTCAATTCAATTATTGTGTTGTTCATCTCTGCTTGTTTGTTCTTTAGTTCTTCTAGATCTCTCTTAAACATTTCTTGTATTGTCTCAATCCATGCCTCCATTCTATTTCCGAGATTCTGGATCAGCATTACTATCATTACTCTGAATTCTTTTTCAGGTAGATTGCCTATTTCCTCTTCATTTATTTGGTCTTGTAGGTTTATATTTTGCTCCTTCATCTGTGACATAATTTTCTGCCATCTTTTTTTTTTTTTTTTTTAATGAGTGTGATTGTGTTCCTGTCTTACTGGTTGTTTGGTCTGAGGCTTCTAACACTGGAGTTTGTAGGCTATTGGGTAGAGCTGGGTCTTGGCACTGATATGAGGAACTCCGTGAGACCCACTCCCTTGAATATTCCCTGGGGTCTGAGGTTCTCTGTTAGTCCAGTCGTTCAGACTCATAGCTCCCACTGCAGGAGCTTTGGCCCAACCCCAGTCTCATAAACCAAGATTTCGCAAGTCACGTGGGATGGTAAAAAAAAAAAAAGAGAGAACAATAACAAAGTTAAAAATAAAATTAGACTAGGAAACTAATGGATATGTTAGAAAGAATACAAAAATAAAAATATAAATGAATCAACATCCAGAAGGTACATCAGTACCACAATAGTAAAAAAGAGGAGGAGGAAAAAGAAAAAAAACAGGGGTGGGGAGGAAGGCCTTGGTTGTGGAGGGCGGGGCCTAAGCAAGTTTTGGCTGGTGGACAGGGCCAATGCTCAGGACCCACAGGGTTGGAAAAGGCCCTGGGGGCTGTGGGGGGTGGAGTTTAGGCTTAAGGAACAGAAGGGGCCCCGGTGTGCCCCCCACCCCTGGTCTCAGAAGGCAGGGGACCTCACCTGGAAGCCCAACAGCCTTCCTGCCCTCTAGTGGTTGGGGCAAACTCTCTCCTCTCCTCTCCTGCTCCTCTGGTCTGGGAGGGCCCCTCCCGCCTGCATCTCTCTATCTCCCCAGCCTCCCTCCTATACCCCCAAGACCAGTGCGGCTGGCGGGGAGCAGGGGGAGCCCTTGGAGGGCAGGGGAACCAGCCTGGGAGTTTAGCGGGCTCCCGGGGCCAAGTGGGCAGGGCAATTGCCCTCTGCTCCTCTCCTGCTCTTCCCGGAGAGCCCCTCCTGCCTTCTTCTCCTGATCTCCCTGGCCTCAGGGGCACCAATCCTGTCTGGCCTCCACTTCTCCTCCCCCTTCTGTCCCACTATGTCCTATGGGTTCACTTTAGGGTTCCTCCCATTTCCTTGGGCATCAGAGTCTTCCACCAGCGCCGGGAGGTGCCCTAGTTGTGGCGAGAGGCTAACTCCGCCTCTTCCCACACAACCATCTTGACTCCACCTCTGAGATCTGTGTTTTAGAAAAGCCTCTTATTTTCCTTATTTGCATTTTCCCATCTTTTTCTTATTAAGTTAGTCAAAGTGTGTCTATTTTATTTCCCCTACAAGAGCTACTCTTTGGTTTAATTTATTATATCATTATTTTCTATTTTCTCATTTACTGCTTCCATTTTTTATCATTAAATTCCTATTTCTATTCTCTTTACATTTATAGTTTTTTCTTATAGCTTCCAGTAGTCTTAATTCACTGATTTTTATTCTTCTTGTTTATTAAAATAAATATTTAATGCTATGACTTACCCTCTGAATATTCTTTAACTATATATATTTATATGTATAATATATTGTTGTATATGAATATAACATGTATTATAGATAAAATACAATATATAATATATGAAATATATATAGTATATATGAAATTTTAAAAATTTAATATGAATAACTAAGAAATATATATACAGAGCTAAAGAACTATTCAGAAGATAATATGTAGCATTCAATATTTATAGTAATATTTAATATTTATATTCACAAATGAATATCTTAGAAATAAAAGTATATATTGTATAATAATAATATTTCCTAGGTATTCTGTAATTTGATTTGTATTTCCTTTGATCTAAGAGTTGATTCAAAAGGAGTTTTGTTTGTTTGTTTGTTTTGGTCCTGCCATGTGGCACACAGGATATCAGTTCCCCGACCAGGGATCGAACCCACACCCCCTATAGTGGAAGTACAGAGTCCTAACCACTGGACTGCCAGGGAAGTCCTGAGGAGTTTTTTATTTGATTGTTTAGCTTTATTTTGTTTAAATCCAACTGGTCAGGGTACTTGATGTTCTGCTTCTGTTATTAATTTCTAGATTAAATACATAATAATCAGATAATGTATTGTTTTAATTTTTATTAGATGAGTGTATGAAAAGAGTGTGTATTTTTTGTTTTGAAAATACAGGTTTGATATAAATAATTTAGATATAACTTATTAAACACATTACTTAGCTTTTAATATCCTTATTTAATTTTTATCGATTTAATCTGTTATGGCTAAGAGAATTTACTTAAATTCTCCTACTATCAATACTATTGTAGTTCTATTTATTTTTGTATCTCCTAAGTTCGCTTTATGAATTTTTCCTCCTTCCTGACTTTTGTTGGGTTGATAAAATTCACTACATTCCATCTGTCTTCAGCTAGTTTGGAGGCTATAGATTTCCTTTCCTTTTCATTGATTTCCTTAATTTTTTTTTTTTTTTTTTTTTTTTTTTTGTGGTATGCGGAGCTCTCACCATTGCGACCTCTCCTGTTGCGGAGCACAGGCTCCAGACGCGCAGGCTCAGTGGCCATGGCTCACGGGCCCAGCCGCTCCACAGCATGTGGGATCTTCCCAGACCGGGGCATGAACCCATGTCCCCTGCATCGGCAGGCAGACTCTCAACCACTGCGCCACCAGGGAAGCCCCAGATTTCCTTAATTTTTAACAAGCATACTTATAACTGTGAAAGTTTCTAACAACACATTAATTTTCTATGCTGAGTAACAAATTACCACAAATGTAATGACAATGCAACATAGTAGCTCCCATTTCTGTAGGTCAGAAGTCTGGCATGACCCAACTGGGTTCTCTGTTTTGGGTCTCACAAGCCAATATCAAGATGTTGACCAGGCTGGGCTCTTGTTTGGTGGTCCTAGGAAAGAATCTGCTTCCAAGCTCATTCAAATTGTTGACCAATTTCAGCTCCTTGCAGTTGTGGAACTGAGGTCCCCATTTCCTTGCTGGCTGTCAGTGAGGGCTTCTCACAGCTCCAGGAAGTTGCCTCAATTCCTTTTCATATGGCCTCCTACTTCTTTAAACCAGCAACAACACACTGAATCCCACCTTGTGCTTCTACTCCCTCTGACTTTCACTTCTACTTGCCGACCAGAGAAAGCTCTCTGAATTTAAGGGCCCATGTGATTGGATCAGGCCCAACCTAGATAATCTCCCTATCTTAATTAAGGTCAACACTATGATAAACATAACACAATCACAGGAGTGATAACTCAGCATTTTCACAGCTTCCTGGGAATAAGGAGGGACATTTTGGGGGACCATTTCAGAAATTCTGCATATGGCAAACAACACCTAAATTTATTCCATATTTCTTTCCCCTGATAAACATGCTTACACCCCAGTGCATCAAACCCATTGAAGACCCTATCCCTTATATTTATTTTTCTTTTTAAAAAAAAAAAAATTTATTTATTTATTTACTTATTTATTTACTTATTTACTTGGCTGCTCCAGATCTTACTTGTGGCACGCGGGATCTTTGTTGTGACACGTGGGATCTAGTTCCGTGACCAGGGATGGAAACCAGGCCCCTTGCATTGGAAGCGTGGAGTTTTAACCACTGGAACACCAGGGAAGTCCCTATTTTTGTTTTTCAAAATATTCTTTTACCTTTTTAATTAAACACATAAACATAAATCTGACATTGTTTTACAAACAATAGCTATTCAAATTATTTACTGACTTCTTTAATAAGTTTACTGTGTTCTCTTCTCGAGAGATTACTTCTCTTCCTGCTGAAATATATCCTGTAACAGTTTTCTGGGGAGGGACTGTGGGTAGAAACTCTCTAAAAGTTTATGTATCTGAGAATGTCTTTAATGTGCTCCTAAGATCATTGTTTAATGTCAGCTTCAGATTGACAAATATTTTCCCTCAGCATGTTGAAAGCATTACTTTGTTGTTTTCTCAATTTTCTGTCAGTCTGGTAAATGAGAGTTTTCATCTGTGTTATATTACCAACTTGGCTATCTTGTTAATCTGTATTTATGATAGCTCATTCCAATATATTCTTTTCCTATTAATAACAAGGAAAATAAATGAGCTACTAAATTTATTGTATCTGGGTCCTTTATAGGAGGATAATATATAGGACTCATTTCACCAGTTTGGCCCCAATTATGTTACTAGTTTTAAAACAGTAAGCAGGTTGAAGAAAAGCTCACTAACAGGCAGGACAATCTTCCTGCAGTCATTATTATTTCCAAAATTCATCATTTATTTACTGTTAGGAAAACAACAGAAAGCTTTTTTTTTTTTTTTTTTTTGCCAAACTGCTCAGAAACGCTAGAACATTTCATTGAAAATCAGAAACACCTTTAGCCAATATTCTTTTCATTCCATGTATATATTTTTTCTGTTTCCCAGGAGAAAGGTCGAGGAAACATTTGACAATATTCTCCTTAAGGGAGAAACTTGTTTTAATATTTATGTCTCATCAAATATTAATAATTTCTCACTTTAAAAAAGATAGAACATTAAAAGTAAAATAACTTGCTACGAAGAGTCGTCAGGAGAGATAAGAATTAATTTAATGCTGCCTTTCCATAGTACTCTGTTTTGACAAAACAACTTTCTGCATGGTTTTAATTGACATATACAGAGTCTTATTAGGAGGAGGCGGTGTGACTTGTAATTTCCTAAAGATAAAAAGTATGGTACAACAAAAATTCTAAGCACCAAAATACTTAATGGAATTATTTTAAATGGTATACCTTCCCAAGATTAGTTTCTTATGAGACATGAAGTTCTGAGTTTTAACACCATAACCAAAAGGCATCAGCTACCTACTTGCTTAAATAATACTATATTAGGACCTCAAAAAAAGGTGAGAATTTGGAAAAGCACGGAAATTATGATGGTGAAAATGGGTAGTAATTTTCAGAAACAAGGATGATGGTGAAAATGGGTAGTAATTTTCGGCATCAAGATGTATACGGAAATAATCAGTATTAAAGTAGAAAACCATTTGTCATAACATAATGGTAATCTTCACATTTGAATGTACATTAAAAGAAAATGCTCTTCCAATGGAGGCACTGTGTTAAAAGCGTTTCAAGAAACTTCCTGGGACTTCCTTGGTGGTCCAGTGGTAAAGAATCTGCCTTGCAATGCAGGGAGACATGGGTTCGACCCCTGGTCAGGGAACTAAGATCCCATATGCCGTGGGGCAACTAAGCCCATGCGCCAGAACTACAGAGCCCATGCGCCCTGGAGCCTGTGTGCCACAACTAGAGAAGAGAAAAACCTGCACACCACAACTAGAAAGAAGCCAGCGCACCACAACGGAAGATCCCAAGTGCCGCAACTAAGAACCGACGCAGCCAAAAAAAAAAAAAACTCCCATTTTAGAAAAGATTCCGCTAATAGTACCCAATATGCTTACTTCTAAATTCCCTTTGAAAAAGCACATGGATTCACAAAAATGCAAAAAGCTATGACAATTCTGGAAATCAAGGGGAAGCGATCAAGCATTTGCAAGAATCTGGGAAAATTTTCCACACTAAGACACAGGAAGTTAATTTGAAAGAACAGTGTTGTGGTCACCTTGCCTAAAAACAAAACAGCACAACCCATTAGTAAATAAGCATAGAAAGGCTCAGCTGTGGCCCCTCTGTTAATTTCTAGCTCACTAGAAATTAATTAATTAATTAATTTCAGAGCTTTCACTCCATACAGAAAACATGTAAACACCACGTTATCATTTTCAGAGATGGTTAAGAATCCTGACCACCCATCAGTTCAGGGAAGGTTGGTATAATACCAGGTATGGTCCTAAAGTCAGCAAAACAGTAAAAAAAACTGGTACAGTCCAAATGACCCTTGAAAATTCTCCAAGTAAGGCTTCATGGAGATGAACATACTACCTCTCTATGAGTCAAACACAATCAGGGTCTTCTCTAGCATTAGAAGCCAGAAGACATGGCTGGCTTGTGCCTGAGAATAACATTGTTTGAACAATCAATATTGTGGATCACACACAGCATTTTAAGAAGACACGTAATGGGAACTGAACCAAACAGAAAAGAATAGACTCCTTTTAGCCTCCTTTCGGGGCATATGCTTAATAGGTGGAATTCCAAGTAGAGTCCACTGCCACTACCTTCCCAGTCTCTTTCTTCCTCTCACTCTGTCTGGGACATATAGCTAAATTAACGTAAGCTGAGTGTGCAAGAGATATGATGACTCCACTGACTGTCCCTTCCTGAGTTATTAGTCCGGTTGCATTTTTGTGAATCCATGTGCGTTTTTAAAGGGAATTTAGAAGTAATTCAAACACTTCTTCCCAAAACCCTGTGGCCAGAGGTAAAGGGGTAAGACACATCTGGTGGCATGGCACTCTGGGATATGCAGCCTAATGTGATATATTTTAATGGTAACTAAAGCAGGATGAGTTCTGGTAGCAGTGGATATTGTGGGATATTTCAGTGTTTTTCAAAGTACAACCCACAGACCATCTATGTGCTTGTTATAAATAGATTTTTGTGCTTTACTCTAAATCCAGTGAACCTGGAGGGAGTGATTCAGTGATTCTCCAGAAGAACTCACAGAACTCACAAAAGCTCTTATACTCATGTTTATCATTTATTACAGCAAATGATACAGATTAAAATTAGCAAAGAAGAAAGGCACAGAGGGCTGAATTCAGGAGAGCACAAGTGTGAGATTCCAGTTGTCCTCGTCCAATGGAGACATACAGATAGCACTTAATTCTCCCAGTGACAACGTGTGACAACATGTTCAAAGTACTGCTAACTAGGGAGGCTCGCCTGAACCATAGTGTAGTAGAGTCAGGCATGTAGGCATGGAGTGCCCATGTGATGGACCTTAGTTTCTCAGTCTCTAGCACCTCCAGAGGTGAAACTGGTGGCCCTAGGCCACCACCATAAAGAACACTGTTAGCATAAACTATCTGACATGAGGGAGGGAAAGAGGGAGGAGGAAAAGGGAAAAGAGGGATAATTGTCCAAATAGACATCAAAGCTTGTTATGAAACTATAATAATAAGACAGTGTGGGTTTGGAATAGGAATAAATAACCTAGAAAATTTACATATACATGAAAATTTGATTTATGACAGAGTTTTGTCATTGCAGATCAACAGGGAAAGGAGAAGGTTTTTTTCCTATAAATCCTGCTGAATCAATTGGTCATCTATATGAACCAAACAATGACAATAGATCCCTATGTTCCACCATCAACAAGAACCATTTCCAAGTGGGTTAAATGTGTAGACAGAATTTAAAACCTTTTATAAGAAAAAAATTATTAAAATATCTATAAAGCCTTGATATTTGGAAAAATTTCTTAGGCAAGACATGAAAGACATTGCTTAGGCTAATCATAAAAGAAGAAACTAGTAAACTCAGGTACAGTAAAATTAATAACTGTTATTTATGAAAAGACAGCATCATACAAGAGAAAGACTAACCTCTAAACAGACAAAAAGATACACTGTGGATTAGTATCCAGATATATGAGGAACTTCTATAAATCAACAAGAGAAAAAGATAAAGAAGCGGTAGTAAATTGGGCAACCTATAGAAAGAGCAATATATCAAAAAAAAAAGAAAGAAAAATAATGGCAAATAAATATATGAAAATATGTTCAACATTCTTATTAAACAATAATATGCAAATTAAGACCACTGAGACAATTCCATTTACTCTAGATTGATGAAAATTAAATCTGATAATAACATGTGTTGGCAAGAATATAAAATACTGGGAACTAAACTACTGCTAATTAAAGAACTACCACTTTGGACGACAATTTGGATATTCACATATGCCATGACCCAGCAATTCTGCTCATAGATCCCTCGAGATCTCTTGTACCTGTGTGCCAGGAGAAATAAACAAGAATGTTCATAGTAGCACTATTTATAAGAGCAAAAAACTTAATGCATTCCAAATGTTCATTGACAAGGAAATAAATTTTGGCATATTTATAGGATGAACAGTAAACTACAGTTAAAATGAAAGAATTGTAGCCTATGTAACAACATGGATGAATCTTAATATTTCTAACACGGGGTGGCAAAAAACACATTACATAGGATTATATATAATGTGATGTCATCACTATATAGCTAAAAAAATAAGCCTAACTAACCAATATATTGTTAGGGATCTCTTTCTCTCTCTCTCTCTCTCTCTCTCTCTCTCTCTCTCTCTCTCTCTCTCTCTCTCTCTCTCTCTCTCTCTCTCTCTATATATATATATATATATATACACACACACATATATATGTATATACATATATACATATACATATATACATATATATACATATATATATAACAACTGTAATACAACCATTCACTTTTACAAAATGAAAGAATATAAAAAAGTATAAATTATTATCTATGATAGGTGAGAAGGCAGGAGGGTGAGAGAAGGAAGGAACATACAGGTAAATGCAAAGTGTTGTTTTATTTCTTGAGTAAGGTGATAAGTTCATGTGTAATGATTTTGTTTTTATGATTCGTAACTTCAGTTGCATGTATATTATCAAATGTTCTATGATACAATACTTTATTTGCAACTGTAAAAAAAAGGAGGCTCAGAAGAGAATTGGGGACAGGATATATAGATGGATTTTTTTTTTTTTTTTTTTTTTTTTTTGCTATAAAGCGGAGCAGAAAAATGGAGCAAAAACTGGAGTTTATGAGGTCAAGGGAAAGTTTTGTTTTAAGATGGGAGATATTACAGAATATTTATAAGTTGATGGGAATAAGCCAGTTGAGAGGGGAAAACTGATAGTTTCAGAAGCAAAACCCTTAAGTAGATTAGAAGGGAAGAGATCCAGTGAACTGGTAAGAAGACTGGGAAACTGACACTATAAAAGAAGTAGAGGCAGAAGATGTGGGTATGGCTGCAGGTAAATAGCTAGAGGGAGGGGTATTAAGTTCTCTTCTGATTTATGTCCATTTCTTACGTGAAATAAGAATGAAGATCATTAGATGAGAGTGAGGAAGTTGAGGGTGATGGGGAATTAAAATAAAAGGTGTGGAAGAGTTATCTTGCCAGTTATCTTGATCGGTCATTGTGCTTTTCTTGTAAATTCCAGCTGCTCTGCTACAGGAACAAAACTGCATTTAACAAAAAGGGGAATTTTTCCATAGGAAGTACAATTTTTTTAAAAAGAGCAGACAAGGAGAAATGTGAATTCAAAAGAATTAATTAAACTAATGGACTATGGAATGTAAAATAGGTAATGAGATAAGTGAGGACCTAGAGAATGATGATGGACATCAAAAGCTGGCAGGTTAATGGGTTGGAGGGTTCTGGAGGTACCTAAGACTTGTTTATTCAATAAATGATATTGGAATAACTAGCCATTGCAAGGGGGTAGTAGAATCCCTAATTCACCCCTCACACCAAAATAAGTTCTAAGTGACATGAAAACCTAAAATTTAACAATATACATCAATAAAAATGCATATATACGTAACAGCTATAATTTCAATTTGAAAAAGACCTCTAAGCATGCTATTGAAGGAAATGTTTGATAAATATGACTAGAGGAAAATTTAAAACTTCTGTATTGCAAAAATATGCAAATATTTGTATATAATTCTTACCAATCAATATCAAAAAAAGTATACCCAAATAGAAAATTAATCAAAAGATATATGTAAGCAATATATAAAAGAAGAAATACAAAAAGTTAGAAATATTTGAAAAGATATTCAACCCCACTAGAAAGCAAAGAAATAGAAATTAAATTTAAAAGCAAATTAAATAAGGTAAATGATAAACTGGGGAAAATATCATATATATATTAGAATGCTTCCAAATGAAAAGAAAACTAAGAATTCTACCAGAAATGTAGCAAAAATGTAACTAATTTGCAAAAGAATAAATATAATTAGATAAGATGTTTATGGAAAATATTTAACCTCATTATTTGTCAATCAATACACATTCAAACAATTAGTTATTCATTTATCAAATATGGAAAGACTTCTTTTTAATGAAGAGATCCCACACCCATAAAGCTGTGGAAAATGGGCACTCTCATGCACTGCTGATTAATTATTATATGTTATATAATTAGGCTGATATATTGTGATTTGATAATAAGGTCAAATTTTTATATAACCTTTGATCCAGTAATTCTACTTTCAGAACTTTAACCTTAGGAAATAAACATGGATGTGAGTAAAGAGGTATCTGTAATTAGCGTTGTGTGTAAGGGGCAGGCAGGTGGGGTGGGGGCAGAGGTGAAGGGAGAATGTAAGAAATCCAGGAGGACTAATGATGAAAAATCTGAAAATGAAATTAAGAAAACACTCCCATTTACCACGGCAACAAAAAGAATAAAATATCTAGGAATAAACCTACCTAAGGAGACAAAAGACCTGTATGCAGAAAATTATAAGACACTGATGAAAGAAATTAAAAATGATACAAATAGATGGAGAGATATACCATGTTCTTGGATTGGAAGAATCAACACTGTGAAAATGACTATACTACCCAAAGCAATCTACAGATTCAATGCAATCCCTAGCAAACTACCACTGGCATTTTTCACAGAACTAGAACAAAACATTTCACAATTTGTATGGAAACACAAAAGACCCTGAATAGCCAAAGCAATCTTGAGAACAAAAAATGGAGCTGGAGGAATCAGGCTCCCTGACTTCAGACTATACTACAAAGCTACAGTAATCAAGATAGTATGGTACTGGCACAAAAACAGAAATATAGATCAATAGAACAGGATAGAAAGTGCAGAGATAAACCCACACACATATGGTCACCTTATCTTTGATAAAGGAGGCAAGAATATACAGCGGAGAAAAGACAGCCTCTTCAATAAGTGGTGCTGGGAAAACTGGACAGCTACATGTAAAAGTATGAGATTAGAACACTCCCTAACACCATACACAAAAATAAACTCAAAATGGATTAAAGACCTAAATGTAAGGCCAGAAACTATCAAACTCTTAGAGGAAAACATAGGCAGAACACTCTATGACATAAATCACAGGAAGATCCTTTTTGACCCACCTCCTAGAGAAATGGAAATAAAAAGAAAAATAAACAAATGGGACCTAATGAAACTTAGAAGCTTCTGCACAGCAAAGGAAACCATAAACAAGACCAAAAGACAACCCTCAGAATGGGAGAAAATATTCGCAAATGAAGCAATTGACAAAGGATTAATCTCCAAAATTTACAAGCAGCTCATGCAGCTCAATAACAAAAAAACAAACAACCCAATCCAAAAATGGGCAGAAGACCTAAATAGACATTTCTCCAAAGAAGATATATAGATTGCCAACAAACACATGAAAGAATGCTCAACATCATTAATCATTAGAGAAATGCAAATCAAAACTACAATGAGAGGGGCTTCCCTGGTGGCGCAGTGGTTGAGAGTCCGCCTGCCAATGCAGGGGACAGGGGTTCGTGCCCTGGTCTGGGAGGATCCCACATGCTGCGGAGCGGCTGGGCCCGTGGGCCATGGCCGCTGAGCCTGCGCGTCCGGAGCCTGTGCTCCGCAACGGGAGAGGCCGCAACAATGAGAGGCCCGCATGCCGAAAAAAAAAAAAAAAAAAAAACTACAATGAGATATCATCTCACACCAGTCAGAATGGCCATCATCAAAAAATCTAGAAACAATAAATGCTGGAGAGGGTGTGGAGCAAAGGGAACACTCTTGCACTGTTGGTGGGAATGTAAATTGATACAGCCACTATGGAGAACAGTACGGAGGTTCCTTAAAAAACTACAAGTAGAACTACCATACAACCCAGCAATACCACTACTGGGCATATAACCTGAGCAAACCATAATTCAAAAAGAGTCATGTACCAATATGTTCATTGCAGCTCTATTTACAATAGCCAGGACATGGAAGCAACCTAAATGTCCATCAACAGATGAATGGATAAAGAAGATGTGGCACATATATACAATGGAATATTACTCACCCATAAAAAGAAATGAAATTGAGTTATTTGTAGTGAGGTGGATGGACCTAGAGTCTGTCATACAGAGTGAAGTAAGTCAGAAAGAGAAAAACAAATACCGTATGCTAACACCTATATATGGAACCTAAAAAAAATAAAAAGAAAAAAAAATGGTCATGAAGAACCTGGGGCAAGATGGGAATAAAGACACAGCCCTACTAGAGAATGGACTTGAGGATACGTGGAGCGGGAAGGGGGAGCTGGGACGAAGTGAGCGAGTGGCATGGACATATATACACTACCAAATGTAAAATAGATAGCTACTGGGAAGCAGCCGCATAGCACAGGGAGATCAGCTCGGTGCTTTGTGACCACCTAGAGGGGTGGGATAGGGAGGGTGGGATAGGGAGGGTGGGAGGGAGGGAGACGCAAGAGGGAAGAGATGTGGGAACATATGTGTATGTATAACTGATTCACTTTGTTATAAAGCAGAAACTAACACACCATTGTAAAGCAATTATACTCCAATAAAGATGATAAAAAAAAAAAAGACATCCAGGAGGCCAAAACTACCCTCCTCCTCAAAAAAAGAAAAACATATAAAATAAATAAGTTAGGTGCATCAATGGGATGGAAACGTCTGAAGCCATAAAACTGATGATATAGAAGAATATTCAATGACATGGAGAAAAGTTTACAATATGTTGTGAATTTGAAAAATCAGATTATATTACATAATATGGTCTAATTTTAGTTTTATAAGAGATATACACACAGGAAAAGAACTGGAAAAGCATAAGCAAATGATACATGTGATTATCTATGGGTGCTGGGAGTAGTATGAAACATTTTAAATTTTATTTACATTTTTATCTGTTTTCACATTTTTATAAAATAATATTGTTCTAGGAAGAAAATACAGCTATTATCATTATAAATGAATGAATATAGCTTCTTTTTCTTCTTCCCCTTATTCATAACCACAGTAGAAGTAATATTAAAAGTGTGTTCCAGATTTTTTGTCTGCCCAGGTCTTCTATGGCTGAGTACTCCAAGTTAATATTCCATTATGATAAAATAAATCCATACAGGACTTAGTTGTGTGACACCACTTTTTTTTTTTTTTTTTTTTGTGGTACGCGGCCTCTCACTGTTGTGGCCTCTCCCGTTGCGGAGCACAGGCTCCGGACGCGCAGGCTCAGCGGCCATGGCTCACAGGCCCAGCCGCTCTGCGGCATGTGAGATCTTCTCGGACTGGGGCACGAACCCGTGTCCCCTGCATCGGCAGGCAGACTCTCAACCACTGCGCCACCAGGGAAGCCCTGACACAACTTTTTAAAATGCTGCATTGTTGTGATAGATCCTCATTGAAAGAATAGTTATATTCTTGAGAAGATGGACTGGCTTTTCAAACACAAGATAGGCAGAGATTCTGGAAAGTGTAAAAGTCTTCTCTCAAGATCAGTTACATAATAATTCTTCCTTTTTAATACTGTATTCCATGTAGGAATAAATAAAGAGCATCAGACACCCATTTGATTGCACGTACTCTGGAAATTGTAATGATGATGTCTTTATAGTTATTTCATTCTACTGACTTACCATGTACTCAGAAAACATTTTCAGATAAAAGTCTGTTTGGGAACACTGAGGCAAAGCCCCAACTATTTCAAACCTATTCTATTTTACATCCATATCTTAAATATACTTGGAGAAATTAAACCTTAGAGATTCTTACATATACATAGAGTAGTAGTTGTAGTCCAAATGGATTAAACCTTTTCTCAGGAAACAGGTCTGCTTTATCCAGGGATAAATTAGTTGTAAATATGTAATTATCACCATGAAAATCCTAATGAAAATAAAATGCACCATATTTCATATTAATCACAGTCCTCCCTGGTAATAGCAAAAAGAGAGATTTTCAGAAACTTTCAAGCATCTGGCAAGTATATGCGAGGCGGCAGACAGAAGAGGTAAGAGGAGTGGATGTAGAAATGGAATGTATTTCTTCAAAACTAACCCCTTGTCAAACCTCAAAAAAGAAGAAAAGGAGAAGCAAAAAGAATTTTTGTCTATTTTAAAAAGATAGTATTCACAGTAGACCAACAAAATAATGACAGTATCACAATTCCTGATGTCAGCACCCTTCAAACACCACAAACCTTTTCTCTTGTGAAAAAGGAATTAATAAATACACAGAGGTGGATTCAATGATGCCGACTCACTAAAAGAATGTGTCTTGATGATTATCAAATTCTAAGCATAATATTGAAGTTGCTGAACTATGAAAATGCAGAGAATCCAAATACATACTAATTCATCAGGAGCAAAATTTTTAAACTCAACATTTTAAATGTGCTTATATTTTTTAAAGTTTTAAATTAAATCAACCATATGATTTTTTTAATTAATTATTTATTTATATTTTTGGCTGTGTTGGGGCTCCGTTTCTGTGCGAGGGCTTTCTCCAGTTGCGGCAAGTGGGAGCCACTCATCACTGTGCACGGGCCTCTCACCGTCGTGGCCTCTCCTGCCACGGAGCACAGGCTCCAGACACACAGGCTCAGCAGTTGTGGCTCACGGGCCCAGTCGCTCCGCGGCACGTGGGATCCCCCCAGACCAGGGCTCAAACCCGTGTCCCCTGCATTGGCAGGCAGACCCCCAACCACTGTGCCACCAGGGAAGCCCCAACCATATAATTTTTAATGCAAACAATTTTCTGAACATATGATATCAATAGTAAATTTAGAAATCTTCCTTTGGAGTGGCTTTTCTACTAATGCTGTATTGACTGACTTAGAATTTTTCAAATTCAAAACAAGTGATGAGATTTTAATTTTTCATCAACAAATATTAGGATATTTGAGATTTTGTTGAGCATGGGAGCCTCTCTTTAATGCCATAGCTCTGTTTTCTAACAGGCAAGCCCATTTTATCACATAAGAAAATAAAACTTTTTAAATAGGAGCAAATTCTGTCCTCATTTTTCTTTTGACCCCAATAGAGTAAACAGTGTTATAATGAAGACATGATGTTTTTCCATGTTTGACATGCAGCATTTTTTAGAATCCTGTGTGTGTGTGTGTGTGTGTGTGTGTGTGTGTGTGTGTTAAAGACAATCATTCACTGGGTAATTTTAAAATCAAATATACACTTACCTGTCCAGGATTCATAAGGCAGAAAGGTGACTAGAATCATTGAAGACCCTCTAGATATAAAAGCTGACTCTCTGTTTTCATGGAGATACTAGAGAGATTTAGGTGCTTAAGGATGGCTCCTCAAGAACTCATCCCTAATTTATCCAATCATCAAACACTTTCTGAAATGTATGTTCCTTCAGCACTCAAAAAACAGTTTCTATTACAATGTTTGTTAATTCTTTCTGCAAGTATGTGTTAAATGCTTGTGATGTATATGGGCAGCAGTAGGGCACAGAGGTTAGAACACAGGCCTGGACTTCAGACAGACTGATGTGTGATTCAGCCCAGCCACTTGGAGTCTTGTGACTTTGGTTAAGTTGCTTAACCTCCCTAACCTTTGTTTTATTCACCTGTAAAGTGGGATAATAGTAAGTATATTCCTATACACAGTTTATTTTAAATACTACTTGAAAGAGTAAATAAAATAATAAATTTAAAGCTCTTACTCACAAATTAAGAGCTTATTCAGCATTGGTAAATATTAATATTATCTATTATTATTTATTCTACTACTACTACTATCCTGTACTTAGTTTACTAACGAGAAAACCAAAGATATAGAATAACCAGAGCAGATCCTACCTGATCTCTTAGTCTTAAAGGAGAACATATCATACACAGATGAAATGTTAAGTAACCACCCAAGTACCCCATATGAGACTGTAAGATGCAGGAACATGAGGCTCACAGGTGGCAGTACAGTGTGATGGTTATGATTGTAAATTCTGCCAGAATCAGTTCCTTCTGTTCAAATCCTTATTCTAATACTGACCAACTGTGTCACCCAAGCCTAGTTATTTAACCTCTCTGTGCCTCTGTTTCCTCAAATGTAAAGTGAAATTATAAGAGTACATCCCTTAGATGGTCACTGGGAGGATTAAATGAAGTAAAGCGCTTGTGAGAGTGCCTGGCCCAAAGTGTTTACTAAATGTTAGTGACCATTACACACTTCTTGGTATCCAGCTCAAGACCTAGCAGAGTGATGTGCAACAAATATTTGTTGATTTGCTAGAAGTAATGGTATGAATACCAGACTACAGCCCTGTGACTAGAGTGTCATTAATTTGTAATTGAAGGAGAAAGAGTCATTGTGGGCTATGGAAGTAAAATGAATGCTCCTACAGACACCCAATTTCTTCCTTTTCTCACTAAGACAAGAAGTAAACTGAAAGTTTAAGGAAAGGAAGAAGAACATATTGATTGCAGCTATAAGGCAGTACATAAGGTAATGTGATAAACTAAATGTAATCCATTGACATTGGGCATCTCTGACCCTGGACTTTCTGATTTGACTAAATCTGGTGGTAGTACCCCAGAGCTCTGGAACTCCAAGTACACTTACTCAGTGTTCTTCAAACTGTATCCATTGTCCTGTGACATGTTCATCACTCTTCCACGGGGAAAGTAAAAGGATGGGTGTTTTCCATGGTCAAATAGCTTTGGGAAACACTGATAAACACAGTTAAGTAGGATTCTCAGAGGTTTTTTATGTATGAATCTCTAGGAGAGAATAAGATGCAAATACAGCACCTCCCCCAATGTATTCAACTGTGGAGCTCTTTTCTCATAGAAAACCTATCATCATTTTCTATTGCACAGAAGGGAGGTGGGGAAATGCTGCTTCAATTGGAAGGAAAAATCTTATCAGCAAAATAACAAGTAATATGGAAGAAATTCAGGGGAAAAAGGGAGAATTAATGTTTTGAATACCCATGAAATGCCAGAAACTTAAATGACAACTTAAATAATCCTTGCAGTCACTGCATTATGTTTTATCACCAAGATTTTACAGATGAAGAATTTGAAGCTGAAAGATTAAAATAAAGTCACACAGCTATTGTAGTAAGGGAAAGGGGTGCCTGTTTTCATTAACTGAAATACTTCTTAAATATATGGAATTGCAAACTGGAAGAAGGAAGAATGACAGAGAAAGGTAACTCCAGGACAAGTATGCACAACTCCCATTTTTTTCTTTTCATCATTTCACCCCCAAAATATGTTAACTGAAATCCACTGAGAATAAGATGGGGAAAGTAGTAAGTCTTAATACAAGAAGTACAGAGCAAATACAAATAGCTCTAAGACAAAGCACAAGATGCCACAGAAAATACTGACTATGTTCTTTTCACATTTTAGGACCACAATTCCTTTACCTTCCACTGAGTAATTTTCATAGCAGATACATGAATAGTGAGTCAGTATTTCAGTGGTCCTGGTTTCCTTTGAATAGAGAACGAGTAAAACCAAGACAAACACATTTTTAAAACTCCGTAGTTTAAAAGAGGGACCGGGTTGTGGAATCTGCCTTGAACATTTTTTCATATATATATATATATATATATATATATATATATATATATATATATATATACACACACACACACACACATATATGTATCATATATATGTGTGTATATATATAATACACACAGGTAATTAGCACTACTGTTCACTGAAGAAGAATATCTTCCAACTGTGCCCACCAATGTAACCTAACAAGTTATTTTTATAACTTGGATATAGTTTTATTATTGGATCAGAGGGCCTGACACAGATGAATGATTTTCTGAGAGGCTACCACACCATCCATCTGGAATAAGAACACGCAAAGGAACTTTGGTAACCCTGTACTGTAGATTCCTTCCCTTCAGGAAACCTCAAAGCTCAAAGGTGTAGGAGCAAGGGCAATAAAATTGCCAGGTTCTGGCCAATGGACCACTTTTGCAATACTCTGGGACACTAGGGTCAGACATTATTTTTCATATGCAACACTAATAATGTAATTTGTGACTCAAAAGAAGGTCACCTCTCCGAGTCAGTGACTTTTACCTAATTGCTTGAAGGATTTTTCCAGACAGGTGGTCTGGAAATATTTTACTTACTGACGTCTCTGAACTTTTCAAGTCTTTTGCCTCCAAGATATCTTGGAGAAAGTGAGACAACGCCACACACCTTGTAGTTTTGAGAGCATTTCCCCAAATAGAACATTGTCTTACTTGATCCTCAAAGTAACCTCAAAAGTAGGTAAGACGGGTACTTTCATTCCCATTTTAAAGATGTATAAACCGAGGCTTATGCAGTCACAATGAAGGACTCCCAGGGTCGAGTCCAGCACTCTTAGTGTGACAGCCTTGGGACTCAGCGTGCATGAACTGGGAAGCAAAGTGGAATTATCACTGAGAACTGCATCTCAGAAAATCTTTTGGTTTCTTTGCCTACATTTCATAGATATTCTTCTCAATCAAATTATACCATGGCCACAATATACAAATGTTCTGACCAAAATGTCATGTTCGTGTATCTACAGAGTAGATAACCTTATAAAGTGTTTACTTTTTCCTTTTTTCTTCTTTTGTGAAATAGCCTGAAAACAGCTCCCCCTTGCCGTCCTTCCAAGTGTATCTTCACCAAAGTTTAAAGGCAGAGCTAAGGGAGAGGGTTAGTAATCCTGCCCGTCTCATGCCCTGCAGCTGGGCTCCAGCTGCCCAGAGTAACTAATTAATAGGTAGGTGGTCTTTTCTCTCTTTGCTTCAGAGAGTCTCTTTTCTGCCTGGAGGTTGCCTCTTTCTCATCCACCAGCACAAGGAGCCTGGCGGCTTTTCGCTCCGGTGTCCTGGACAGCGCTGCCTGGGCTGCCGCTCTCCAGCAGCGGCTCTTCGTCCACCCGAGGAGATGTCCCCAGGATTCAGTAGTAACCAGACGAAGTCCCCATGGACTACTGTGGCCCAAATCCCGCCCATCCCAGCTGTGGGAATCAGGCTTTTCCCGGAGAAAACCCCGGGAATCAAGTTTAGAGAAAACTCCTTAAGTCCCACCCACCCCCCAACACGCTCCCAGCCCCGGGGGAAACTGGAAAACCAGGAGACATTCCTTTTCCCCCCCGCTGCAGATAAGTGCACTGTACAGGCAGCCGCCGGGACTGCGAGCGCGTCCTTCCGGTCCGCGAACGCGGGCAGAGTAACAAAGAGCAGGCATCAAAGTTACCGGGAAGAGAGCGTCCTTTAAGTCACCCAGTTGTTACCCTACAGAGGAGGGCGGAGAGGAGCGGGGTTGGTGTGAGACGAAATTCCCGTAGCCACGTTGCCCTGAGAATAAAATTAGAGTGGCTTCCCCGGGATGGGCGGACCCGCTGCGGAGGGAGACACCCAAGCTGAAGCAGGTGGGCACACGCGCCAAGTTCAGCATCAAGAGCACCCACGCGGGCGGTGGACTCGGGATTTCTGGGTATCATGTTGACAGCGTCTGTTGAAGTCAAATGCGGGGGTTAAGGTGACTCTTGAGGGAGGCTAGAGGAAATGATGGTAAACCCTGAAAAGGCATGACATGTCCAGATCTCCAAGGTTTTTTTAGAAGAGAAGAGAGGGAAAGCGCCACGGTCAACCCCCTATTACGCCAAGTAATCCGCGAGTTCCCAGCCCCACCCCTGCAGCAGCGATGCAAAGAGGACAAATCACCGACGTAGGGAGGGGGAAAAAAGAAAACCCTCAGGGAAGAGGGAAGGGAGGCAGCGAGTGTAGGCACCGAGCAGTCTCCAACCACTGAGGCGAGAGGGAACCCGATCTGGGGAAACAAACTCCGCATCAATAATTTGAGTTTGGAGCCCAGTGCTTTCAGAGATTCGGAGCGCACCTCCCCAGCTTCGCCCGAGTTGAGACAGGGCAGCGCAGGCAAAGGGGCGGGCAATTCGACCGAGAGCGGCCGAACTGGCTGGTGGCACACGCTGCGCCGGGAGACACCCGCAAGAGAGCGAGCAGAGCCCGGCTCGCGGTGAGCGCTACAAGGAGGGAGCGCACCGCGCGAGCAGGCGGGAAGGGAGCGGGCCTCCGCCGAGGCCGAGGAGGCGCTGCATGGACAGCATGAGCTTCTCCGGGAGCCCCGGCGCGGGGCCCGCAGGGAACTCCAGCCCATGGTGGCCTCTGGACGCCAGCGGTGCCAACACCAGCTGGGAAGCGGAGGCGCTCGGGAAAGATGACAGCCCGCTGGCGGACGAGCGCAACGAGGAGCTGGCCAAGCTGGAGGTCGCCGTGCTGGCCGTGATTTTCGTGGTGGCCGTGCTGGGTAACAGCAGTGTGCTGCTGGCGCTGCACCGCACGCCTCGCAAGATGTCCCGCATGCACCTCTTTATCCGCCACCTCAGCCTGGCCGACCTGGCCGTCGCTCTCTTCCAGGTGCTGCCTCAGCTGTGCTGGGACATCACCTACCGTTTCCGCGGACCCGACGGGCTCTGCCGCGTGGTGAAGCACCTGCAGGTGTTCGCCATGTTCGCATCGGCTTACATGCTGGTGGTCATGACCGCCGACCGCTACATCGCAGTGTGCCACCCGCTGAAGACGCTGCAGCAGCCGGCGCGCCGCTCGCGCCTCATGATCGCTGCCGCCTGGGTGCTGAGCTTCGTGCTGAGCACTCCACAGTACTTCGTCTTCTCCGTGGTCGAAGTGAGCAACGTCACCAAGGCCTACGACTGCTGGGCCAATTTCATCCAGCCCTGGGGTCTCCCCGCCTACGTGACCTGGATGACCGGCAGCATCTTCGTGGCGCCCGTGGTCAGCCTGGGCACCTGCTACGGCTTCATCTGCTACCACATCTGGCGCAACGTCCGCGGAAAGACTGCGGTGCGCCAGGGCAAGGGCGCCCGCGCGGAGGGCGCAGGTGGCGCCTTCCACCAGGAGCTCCTGCTCGCGCCGTGTGTCAGCAGCGTGAAGACAATTTCCCGCGCCAAGATCCGCACGGTGAAGATGACCTTCGTGATCGTGACGGCTTACATCGTTTGCTGGGCGCCCTTCTTCATCATCCAGATGTGGTCTGTCTGGGATAAGAATTTCCCCTGGGTCGGTAGGTGTCGCGGGACGATGGAGTAAGGTGCACAGATGGGGTCTGTGTGCTTGGGGGGGTGGGGGGAGAGAGTTTCTTTTCATAATATCCTCTAGGGCAATAGTTTTTAAACTTCGTGCATGAGAATCACATCTTGAGCGGAACTGTTAAAAGCCAAAGTCGTGGGGTCCCCACCCCAGACGTTTTGATTCAGATCTGGAATGGGGCCCAGGAATCTGCATTTGTAACGAGCTCCTAAAACCACAAATCCAGAAAACTGTGCCCTAGAGTCAGCCGCGCAATTACAGAACAGAATAATGACTTCTTGCCAAAGCACTAACCGCTGTGTTAAAACCCTGCTTTGAAGTCTGTTGGATTCAGAGCAATATGTATACTGTCACAACTGCTTTTTGCTAGTTTGTGAAAAGTACCGCAATGTAAAATTTTTGTAGAAATGCCCCAAAGTAAGGGTAAAACGGACATATTTTTAATTTGAAAATAGTTTAAATGTGTTGAAGAGAGATTCTTAAGTCAATCATTTTAATTTGGCATTTAGCTAGTGTTCCATTTCTTATCATAATGTTTTGATTTTTTCCTACAATTACTTTAACACTTTTTTCTCCCCAGTGTTTCAAAGCAGGATTATTAATAAACTCTAAATTTGTTAGACTGACTCATTAGTCCTTCAGCACTAACTTGACCACACAGCTGTACATCTCTCCACACAACTCTTGTAGTTTTCTGAGAATGTCCTCCGCACCTACTAGCTCGTTTGATTTTAATTCCTTCACAAACTAGGAAAACCAGCTTCACGAGAACTTACCCCCAAAAGCATTATTTAATATTGTATCTTGAAAAAAAATTTCCTTTGATAAGGAAAACAAAAATTTTTTTTCACATCAAATATATTACAGAAATGTTGCTGACAACAACTGTAATTGGGAAACAGGTATCTGGGAAGAAGTGTCTCCTTTTGTTATTTGTGATATACTTTGAAAGTTGTATGTACAAATTAAACACTTGAGAGTGAATTTAATTCAGACAAATAAAAGTCATGGCTATAAAGCACTGATGATGAAAAATACAACATAAATGCTATATTTCCTGTCTTGTTTGGTCTTGGCAGCCTCTTAAGTATTAATCAAATAAAAAATTCAGCCTATTTGTTGCTCTATCAGGATTCAGACACAATTACTAAAAAATTCTTCACTTGTGCACAGGTATGTCGATGATTTCCATTCTTTCTGAATACAGTCTTAGTCCTGGATCCTGATCGCCTTTAAGAGTAGCATCTTAGCACAAAGTTTGATTAACTAACCTGTAATTTATTCTGGTGCAACAAGAGTGAGAAGGCCCAAGTTCATAATTAATAAGGGAAAATCACTGCTTGCCTATAATTCTTACCTTTAGAAAAGGTATATTCTCAGTGCAATAGTTCTATGGTGAAAGGTGATATTTATGTAGTTTACCAGTGCAAATACACAAAAAATAGTTCAAAGGACTGTTGGAATTTCTTAATTTATCTGTTCTTCGTAATATAATTTAATTGTTCAAGCCACAATCAAAGATGGTTTTCTTTTAAAATCAGACGAAGCTTCTAATTAACCAAAGAAAACAACTAAATATTGCATCTTTCAGGGACCTATTTCAACTATCCCCTTCGGTATAGATTTCTTATTACAAGAATATGTTTAATAGTAAAAAATTTAAAACAACTAAACATGGTCCATAATGTCATACTTTTGCCTGAGTTATCAGGATGGATATAATTTGGTATATGTGGCTATAGCCTCTAGAAATTTCACTGAAATGGAAGCCGTTCTCTAAGTGCTGTGTTCATTAGCACACGCTAGTGCTAACACAAAGGATTCAAAACTTTATTAAGTTATTTAATATTCTTAACCTCTTGGAAGTCCCACTCATTCTACTTAAATATTTTAATAGTGGTTTAAAATCCTTGAATTAATTTCAAGGCATCTTGCCTATGAAAATATTTTACAACCAAGCAATTTCCATTCACCAACCATTTCCCTGACTGATAAACAAAATACTTTATTTTCTATATTGACCCATAACATTTTCCAGCTTTCATGAACCAACAGAAAAATGAGTTTATCCAGTGCTGTCACTTGCATTTGACTAGTTAAATGCTCTCCCCTTATGTTTTCCATACAGAGTCGGAAAACCCGGCCACCACCATCACTGCATTACTGGCTTCCTTGAATAGTTGCTGCAATCCCTGGATATACATGTTTTTTAGTGGCCATCTCCTGCAAGACTGTATCCAAAGCTTCCCATGCTGCCAAAACATGAAACAAATATTCAACAAAGAAGATTCTGACAGTATGAGCCGAAAACAGACTTCCTTCACTAACAACCGAAGCCCCACAAATAGGACCGGCGTGTGGAAGGACTCAGCTAAATCTTCCAAGTCCATCCAATTCATTCCTGTTTCATCCTGAGCATGCAGCCTGACTCCTGTAATGGACTTTTCAGCCCACTGACTGAATCCAGCTAGAAATTATTAGAACAAATATAAGATAAATCAATCTGTTGAGTACAAGACTGTGTTTCTAGTTGCATTTTCACATTGCTACAAGCAAAAGCTATGAATTGTTTTATATGGAATGTTAATAAAAACATGCCACACTAAAATCTGCAGACCTAACCCAGAAATAACAGAAGTCATATTTCTAAAGGAAAAAGCATAATCACCTGGCTTTATATTTTGCTGTGGGTTTTTTTTTTTATTTCTGACATAACTAAGGTTTGGTTGGTTTAGAAGTCGTATAATGTAGGGGCATTATTTCTGAACAAAGTAAGCTCATCAGCAGCCTTAGGGTTTGAAAGGAATTAGAAGAGACATCAGAGAAATTATGTTTCCGTCCAGTAAAATTAATTTATGTATCAGAAAATGCAGTCTCAAACCGTGGCCTGGAGTGGGATGGTGCCTTGAAGAGGCGTGAGAGCTTGAGGTATATTGAGTAGGGGGTGCCTGTTGCAGAGTGGAAAGAGGAAAGTTCTGTTAGAAGCTATAAATCACCTCCATTTCAAAACAGTAACTTTAAAACTGGCAGTTCTCTCCTTTGGTTGCTCATGTTTCATTGGTTGTCAAAAGCACGATTACCAAGATGCTGAAGGTTAGAGAAAATGTTGTCAACTGGCCGATAGTATCTTTTTCTTCCCACTGCAAAGCTGCTTTAAGGTCAGATTTGTATGAAAAATATGCAATTTTATTAGAAGAGTAGAAAGTAGACTGCCTAAGGTATTATGTCGTCTTTCTCTAGAAAATTGTAAACATGTTTTGACCAGTGTTATAAGGTATCCTGTGCTATACTGGATATTAACACCATCATTACTTCATGTCTGAGGAATCCAGATTCATAGATATGAGTCTCCTAAAGAATGACTCAGGATACTGAATGTTCCCTCATGTTTAATTAAAAATAACTTGGTCCTTCCTTCTGATCACCCACCCGTCGAACAGTCTCACAGTGGAGGAGAAGCAGGGCTGGACAGGAAGAGGGCGGGGAAATAGAAAGAAAACTGCTCTGCATCTAGTCTGGCTTCCTTCGCTATTAAGTGCATGACTTTAGGGAAATGGCTTAAAAAGACATAAAGCTTCCATTTCCTAGGCTGTACAATGGCGTTGATAACACTTACCTCACAGGGTCGTTGTAAGGACGAAATGAAATCAAGTGTGTGAAAAGCTCTTCCTAAACTGTCAAGTGCTGTATGAGTGTTAGCTCTTGCTTTTATTACAGTCTTTTGCCCAGGCAGCGGGGGTTGGAGGGGGGGTCTTCAAAACTTCACAGCTTTTTCCTGTTTGCTTTTCATTAACCAGAATGTGTTGGTTTCATGTCTGGCATACAAAATCCTAAAATTTAAATATAGCTCTGCTGATTAATCGGAAAGCATCGCCAACGGCCACTGTTAAGTCTAACTGCTGCCTAACCAAAGCTTTCCTATTTAAAGAGAGAATTTGCCTTCCTTTGACTGCAGGTAAATTGAAGCCAGCCAAGAGCATCAACTTCTTTCATTTCTAAACAGAGGTAAATTACAACACTACTGGCTGTTGTTACTGCATTTTTCATTAATGGAACTCAGTGGGGTTTTTTGAGCTATTCTGTCTGGCTCCTTTTCCTTCTTAGAGACCTTGCAATGATTTGAGGATACATCATAAATACTTTGCATCCCTTAGAGGAAGTAATAGCTATTTTAATAGCATTATTGTTTTTTTTTTAAACTTTGTCGATAAGAAACTGAGCACTGAATGGCACTACGAAAACCTGGAACCATCAACCTCACTCCTCTTCATTCTCTTGCCTTTCCAAATTCTCAGGCCTTTTTCTCCCTGGATTTATATGCCTAAAAAAACAAAAGTTTCCAAATGTTTTATAGAGATTACGCCCTTAGGTTTTAGAATTCTGCTTTTTTTTTTTAAATAACAAATATGTCTCTTAAAGGGCATTGTCCAATATGAGCCATCAATTAAATTCATCAATTCTTCATTATTTGAGTCATAGCAGCATCTCAGTATCCCTGCCCTCTGTAATGTTGTCAGCCCTTTTGACAGCTTGACTTTGACAACTCAAAGCTAAAGCCTTTTGGGTTGGAACAAATAAGAGCCCGCTTTTTTCTAAATGCAATTCCAAAATAATAACCTCATAGTTCTTGTATAGATTGTTTCAAAATATTGACGTGTACCTCCAAGTAAAAACAATCAGTTTGAATCTTATTTACAGGAACATCTCTCAAATAAGGTGCAAATTAACCTACCCAGCCATGTTTTCTCCTTTTAAATGCATCAGGACATGAGATAGCAGAAAAGGGGCTGGGGAGACACCAGAAGATCTGGGTGCTAGTTCTGCACTAGGCAAGTACGTGGTCTTATTCTTTGCGGTTTAGGCTGAGAAGCTTAACTTACCTAGCTGCTAAACTTTCCTAATGTTATACACCCAGGAATGGCATTTAGATCTCCCAGAACAATATTCCAAATTGGAAGAGTCCTGACCGTCTATTTCAGAAGAAAGGAAATTGTAGGTGGTAAGGAAGAAGAGTATACTGGGAAGGGAAGATTTCCCTTTCTTGACCAAAGAGAAGACATGAGATATCTTAAATGAAGGTTTGCAGTCAAGGATAAATGTGTTTCATCACCTTATTTTATTTGCCAGTTACCTGTGGGAAGATCCTGCAAGTATACAATATTAATGTATCTATGTGGGTATGGGAAATGCAACTGATAACCCACCAGTAAGGAGAAACTGGTGATATTTCTATTGGACATTTGATAAACATTAATTGATGATGAAAAAACCATTTTTAAGTACATATTAAGTGCTTAATGGGTTAATTTTTGGACATGTATTTTTAAAGTGTAAAAATAACTATGAAGGAAATTAGTGAAATTCTTTGGTTAATTAAATATTTGTCCTACACACAGAACTTCCACCATCAGCAATGAAGTCTCATGCCATGACTGAGGGAAGGGTTTTTGTTTTTTTTCTTAAGAGATGGAGGTATTTTTTTATTTTTATTTTACGTTAGTTTTTTGGCCACACGCATGGCATGAAGGATCTTAATTCCCCCACCAGGGATGGAACCTGTGCTCCCTGCAGTGGAAGCGCAGTGTTCTAACCAATGGGCCACCAGGGAAATCCTGGGTGTGGTTTTTAAAGAGAAAAAAAATCAAGTAATCTTAATAACATGCAGTACCCTTCCAAACTTATTATAGTTCCTAGAAAGGACAACTACTGATGATTAAGAAACACAACTTTCATTGTTATTCACAAGTAAAGTAATCCAATTAGGTTAAATTTTTATGTTTTTCAGACTCTAAAACCTATATTTTTGTAACATAATTGGACACTCAGAGCTTTAAATTATAGCTTCAGAGTTTGACCCTACCATAATTAGAAGCCATCTAGAGAGAAATTAAGCCTCATCCTCAACCGCAAATATCAGAGATTTGGTTCCTTTAAACCCATGTAAACTGGGCCCTTACGGATTTTCATACTGGAGGCAACTTCTTTACTTAGACTAAGCTCAGGGCAGGGCCACCTGGGATGCTAGTCCTGGAGGTGTTAGAAGCAGCCACTGTATCCCTGTCCTTTCCCTCCCTGTGGTCTTTTTAGTGCCGCTCAGTGTCATTGGCAACACTTGACGTCATGAGTAGCACATGGAGAATAAATATTAGAGAATGTTTCTTAATTAAAATTTGACCTCTGCCAATTTGAGCAAAAATTTAAGAACTATTCACAGGAAGAGTTATTTCCTTTAAGGCCCCAAGAGAGCCTTAAATGGGTTGAATCACATAAATTCCAGTGCACACACAGGCATTTTAAGAATATTGTTCTAACTCAGTTTTTAGGTACATTAAATTATGGTGAATGAAAATGTACATGTGACCTATAGTATGTCAGCATCAAAACTATATATTTTAGGTGAAAATTAAATGCCATTTTTAAATTATAGATATATATATATCGCATCTTTTTACATTAATTTATATGTTAAATAAAAACAAAGTGTTATAGAGTGAATTAAATATTTTTGTGTTCCAGGGTCAAATTAGCAAATTCAGAAAGGGAAATCTGAGAATAAGTCTGATAGTAATATCAGAATAATTAACAATTAGCATTAATACAAAATAATTAGCATCTCCACACTTGAAAGTAGTTGTCTTTATATCACAGGATTTCTGACTTAACATATTCTATGATGCTTTAGCTCATTATTATAGCAAATTTATTAAGAACTGATATTGTACACCATTGTAAAGCAATTATACTCCAATAAAGATTAAAAAAAAAGAATTGATGTTGTATATTTAGTATTCCATTTTTGGAACTGCGTTTTCAAATGTTCTGTATCTCCTAGCTTATTATGCTGTGCAGAAGAATTTCAGTGTGTTTTCTTGGGACAATTGTATGGTTATGGTTTTGATGAATATTGAAATGTTTTGTGATTGTATCTAATATTTGGTCCTTTACAGAAAAAAATAGCTTGTGGGATGATATTGAAATAACTTGTGGATTTATTACTCAGTTTTATTATGTATTCACTTGATTCTATAAATAAACATAAATACCAAATTTGACAAACGGATAAAGAAGATGTGGTGTATATACACAATGGAATATTATTCAGTCATAAAAAGAATGAAGTTCTGACATTTGCAGCAACATGAATAGACCTAGAGAGTATTATGCTTAGTGAAATAAGTCAGAGAAAGACAAATACCGTATGATATCACTTATTTGCGGCATCTAAGAAATAATGCAAATGAACGTATATAGCAAAGGAGAAACAGACTCACAGATATCGAAAACGAACTTGAAGTTACCAAAGGGGAGAGAGAAGGGGGGAGGGAAAAATTAGGGGTAGAGGATTAACAGGTACAAACTACTATGTATAAAATACATAAGCAACGAGGATATATTGTAGAGCACAGGGAATTATAGCCATTATCTTGTAATAACTCTTAATAGAGTATAATCTTTAAAAATACTGAATCATTGTGCTGTACACCTGGAACTAATAAAATATTATAAATCAACTATAGTTCAAGTGTAAAAATGTCTGATCAAAAAAAGGAAAAAAAATCAAATTTGTCTGAAATAATTCTCTTACAATCTCGTTTAAGAAAAAAATATATTTCAAGTTAATTATGCTGATTTTGAAAAAAACATAGACCTGCTCTACAGCTGGTAACCATTGATAGGTTCATATTTGAGCACAAATGTGTTCATGTTTATACTCTTCGACTATAGCGAGAACAGGTGAAACTCTGTAACTGCCTTTTCAATAAATTATAGTCACAAAAGCACATTAATTTTGTTATATATTAAGAAAACCAAAATTATTGGGTTAGCTGAGGTCTTGTGTGTCATCCTCTAAAAACGTCATCTGTTTACTTGTTTCTAGAACTTGGTGAGACTGACTTCTGGGCCCATTTAATAGTCTTGCAAATCGTAATTCTTTACCCTGTGGGCTAATAAATTCAGATCATATTAACTTTCAACTTACGTTGTAACATTATTTTTCTTTTACAAGTTAAACCCTAACAGCATAAACTAAAAGGCTTATTTTGAGTTTGGCTTAAATTCTAGAAGCAGTAAATGCCCAGAATGGAAGAAAGGGAATTTGAAGCCTCTATTTTAAAACACTGTTATTTTAAAGCTCACTGTTATTTTAAAACACTTATAAACGTTTTAGAATAAACAGGATTCTACCAAAGCATATTTTCGCAAGGTCCTACGAATCAGGTAGAACTGAAATAATACTTTCATTGTATACGAGACGAGACTCATAAAGAAATGCGCTAGTGTAAAATTCATTCATTCACTCATTCTCTACATGTATCCCTTCTGAATCTCTAGAGTTAAATGTTTCTTCCCTTCTGCTTTCCAAACGCCCTCTAAATACCTTCACTATGACACACAGTAAAATGATTTGCAATGTTGGTTTATTGGCCTGTCTTCTCCATGACAATCACATCGTGTTTATCTTTTAAGTAAAAGGTATGTCTTCTTCACCTTTGCATCTTCATATAGTAGATGCTGTCTATAGTAACTGCAGGACTAATATACTTAATATAGATATTCTAAATATAAAATATATATATGGTAATCATATGTTACACATGTTAGACATTGTGAGTGTTTAACAAAAGTGAGAAGCTTTAATTATCAATATAAGAGCACTGTACGGTAAAAAAAAAAAAAAAGGACTGTACCAGGGAATCAAAAACCCCAAGTTTTTCCACCATCAATAGCTGAATATCTTGGGAAAATCACTTTAATAAATCTGGAGAGCCTAACTAATATCATCTTGATTGAGAAAAATGAACTTATAGATTCAAACTCAATCTTATTAGAAAGGCTTTGTCACCACCATAGTAGTGGACACTCGTCCCTAGGCACAACCCAGTGGAATTCAGCAGAACTTAAGTAAAGTGTACGTTTATCCCCCTCCCCAAATCCCAGCTTCCATGGTTCACCAAGTCATCCACGTTTTGACCACAACCACTCTCATTAACTTGTCTTTCATAAGTATCTACTGCCTAGATGGATGCCTTAAACCTTGAGCTTTCTGTGCTCTCTCTCTCCTTTAATATCCAAATAAAATAGGTTTAGCCTCATCTCATGCATTGTGCAAAGCCTGTGCCTTTCTGTAGATCGAAGAGGAATCCTGAGTATTATGAACTCCTTCTTTTGAACTCTCAATCCACAGCTCATTAGTTTACTTCTCATGAGTATTTTTTTCTTCACTCATTCGCCCTGACACCTTCCAACAACTCTCTGAGCACTTGGCTGCCCTGTGTGATGGGGTTCCCCTAAAGGATGGAGTATCACGTAGAGGTTTAGATTATGCCTCAGATGAGACAGTGATTCATGGTAAGTGTTTTAAAAGTCCATGGCCATTCCTTCTCAGGTGGATTAGTTGCTAATCATTCTTGACGTTAGGACCTTGCTGGCTGCCATCTTGCTCAAGTTTCTTCTCTCTACCAAGACCCCGAATCCTTGTTTTTACAAATGCCAGTAATTAATCTTTCTTCCACTTCATTTTGTAGAATTATTTAGCTTTTATTTGCCTACCCTCTCACTTAGACTCTGTCTTTCAAAACAGTGCATTGTCTGTAAGGTGTTTCCTCAAGCAAAAGAACCATTTTCATCCCCAAAGGAATACTGTCTTTTTCAAAGATCAAAGAGTTCAAACTGCATTGAGCTTTTAAAGTAACCTCTTTGTGAAATGCAAATAAAAACTACAATGAGGTATCACCTCACACTGTCAGAACGCCCATCATCAAAAAATCTACAAACAATAAATGCTGGAATGGGGTGGAGAAAAGGGAACCCTCCTACACTGTTGGTTGGAATGTAAATTGGTACAACCATTATGGAGAACAGTATGGAGGTTCCTTAAGACACTGAATGTAGAACTACCATATGATCCAACAATCCCACTTCTGGGCATATATCTGGAGGAAACCATAATTCCAAAAGATACATGCACCCCAGTGTTCATTGCAGCTCTATATTTACAATAGCCAAGACATGGAAGCAACCTAAATGTCCATCAACAGAGGAATGGATAAAGAAGATGTGGGACATATACACAATAGAATATTACTCAGACATAAAAAAGAATGAAATAATGTCATTTGCAGCAACATGGATGGACCTAGAGATTGTCATACTGAGTAAGTCAGACAAAGGCAGATATCATATGATATCGCTTATATGTGGAATCTAAAAAAATGGTACAAATGAACTTATTTACAAAGCAGACATAGAGTCACAGATGTAGAAAACAAACCTATGGTTACCAGGGGACAAAGGAGGGAGGGATAAATTTGGAGATTGGGATTGACATGTACACACTACTATATATAAAACAGATAACTAATAAGGACCTACTGTATAGCACAGGGAACTCTACTCGATACTCTGTAATGACCTATATGGGAAAATAATCTAAAAAAGAGTGGATATATGTACATGTATAACTGATTCACTTTGCTACACACCTGAAACTAACACAACATTGTAAATCAACTATACTCCAATAAAATTTATTAAAAATAAAATAAAATAATCTCTTTTTCTTCATTTCTTTTATGCTAGTCATGAAACGTATGTATGGTGCCTAAATAATTCAGATTTTGCCTTTTTTATGCATTTTGTGTAACTTTCGCACAACTGATATTACTTCATGTTGGAGTCCTCTCTGTTCTCGCAGGTGCACAGTTATAAGATCATCTCAAAATACTCTTAACAGATATTCATCTCATAATACTCTTGGAGGCCAGCTAGAGATGGCTGGTTTTCTATTCCTTCTTGATTACTGTATATATTCTTTTTTGTTCATGTGCAAATTATGTAACATTCCTTTCCATAGCAGTCAAACATAAGCAAATGCACAGGCTAATGTGAGATATAACTATAGATACAGATATATAATAGACGTTATTTTTTCAGAGCAGTTTTAGGTACACTGCAAAATTGAGTGGAAGGTACAGAAATTTCCCATATACCCCCTACCCCTACACACGCACAGCCTCTCCCATTAACAACATCAGCCACACGAGTGGTACATTGGCTACAATCGATGAACTTAAACTGACACATCATCATCACCCAGAATCCACATTAGGGCTGTACATTCCATGGCTTTGGACAAATGTATAATGACATGTATCCACCATTATGGTATCATAAAGAGTATTTTCCTCTGTGCTCCACTATTTATTCCCCCTGACCCATGTCTCCCCCACTTCCAGAAACCACTGATACTTTTACTTTGTCTGTATACAGAGTTTTGTGTGTTATATTTTTATAGCCATTGTATCATTAATGCCCTGGCCCAGATCTTTGCTCCAGCTTACCTAATTATTACCTCATCATATAAAATAGATTCATATAAAATAGATTCAGCAACAACTCTGATATTTTAATACAAATGGAAACATACACAGAAAAAAAAAATCCTGCCTCAATTACTCTTTCATCTGGCCCCAGCCATCTGTCAAAACCTCTGCTAGAGGCATTTACACCCTTCTCCTCTTTCTCTTTCTCCCTCCTCCTCCTACCAACTCTAAAGCATTCTCCATTTCCCAGCCTCTATTTTCCAGCTATGGCTCAACTTTTAAGCAATAGCACCAAAATGTTCAAAGGAACAGGGCTCTTCCACAGTCTGAATGTGAGTGATGTGTCATGTTCCTCAGATCCTGAGTCTGTCAGTGAGAAATCCAGGACCAAGAACACGCCAACGTGCTTACTGTTGAGGAGCTCTTGAGAGCAAAAGAACAGTCTATGAACAGTGAGAGCCTTTAGAAAACCCAAAGAATCTGAAGATTGGAGATAACAAAGATCTCAGATAAGATTCTTATCTAACTGCAATTTTTTCAAAAAAAAATCCGACACACAAAATATGAACATTTTGGAGGTATTTCAACTGATAATTATCCTTCAATTGCTTCATTTTGTAGAAACACCACTTACTACTGCATCCAAATAACCTACCAAACCTCTGACACAAAATAGTGCAGAAAAATGGTTAAGCTGCTTGGGATGGAAACAATGACAAAGATAGAAGAGGAAAGTCAGCCATTTGGAAGTTTTTGTGAATGTGCATAAATGTCTTTTGCCCCCATTTCTATTTGAAGTTACAATGTATCTTGAGAAGAATTCTGAAGGAACTTCAATAAGATGATTAAAGTTTAGATAACTATAAAAATCAGCCTCCAGGTATTTCTTTAATGGCTTACTTACCTAATCAAAACTGTAATTTCCTTTAGCAAATATATAAACTATTCAATAAAGGAATGGAAATTTACTCTTTACTATATATAAATATTTAATATATAGTCAATGGGTGATTACATACATGGTGTGGGAATGAATGTTGTTTTTTTGTTTTTTTTTTTTGCGGTACGCAGGCCTCTCACTGTTGTGGCCTCTCCCATTGCGGAGCACAGGCTCCGGACGCGCAGGCTCAGCGGCCATGGCTCACGGGCCCAGCCGCTCCGCGGCATGTGGGATCTTCCCGGACCGGGGCACGAACCCGTGTCCCCTGCATCAGCAGGTGGACTCTCAACCACTGTGCCACCAGGGAAGCCCGGAATGAATGTTTTGAGTAGGTGAATAAGATATTTTTTGGTGTCCAACATGAGCTAAGTATATCACGGTGCACTTGTTTCAAAACCATTCACTGCTTTTCCTGTTTGCGTTATGGGATTATGAGTCTGTGAATTTCAAGGCCTGCGCTGACATTCCAGGAGATATAAAAAGTTTAAGATCTTTGGAAAATAAAATGCTAAAATCATTTATATCTTCATTGGGATGAGGAGCTACTAAAATGAGCCTTTATCATTTCAAATCTTTTGATTCATGAATTTCTCTGTAGAAATTAGAAGTGTGACCAGCTTAACAGTTCTATTGGTAAATGAGAGATGAAGGGAGACCTATCATTAGGTTTTATGAATTTTAATATTTTTTCTGAATATTTTAGTCTTAATTAGGTGTTATTTTTCTCTCTTGTTCAGAAGAGATGGATATGTCAGAAAATATATCTCTGAACATTTTAGGAAGAGGAGAGAAAAGTTCTCATCAGCTATACTTCTTTAACTTTGCAAAGGATCACTACTTCTAGCCATCTTGCATATGCCTTTGCCTTTGCCTGTCCATCTTTGGGTTGAGTGTGGGGCAGAGTGCTGGAGCTAAAAATAAATCTCTACACTAGATTATGTCATTTCTTAATCTGAAAATTCTTTCTCCTTCCCAGTAACTGGCACTAGACATTGATGGTCCATTTAGCCCTGTAATGCATTCCTCTCTTGCACTCACCAGCTTCTGTGACCCAGCCAGGCTCCAGCCCACGTGCAGCTAGAGATCAGCTCCTTCCAGCTTGGCTTTTTAATCCTTGCTTATACAACTCCCATCAGCCCATCTGTTTCCACGTCTTCATTCCTCAAACCAGTGATTCTTCAACTTTGATGTGCAAATAACCTGGGGATCTGACTCAAATGCAGATTCTGACTCAGTGGATTCTGATTCACTAGGATGAATTATAAGATAACGGCTGTCCAACAGCCTCCCCAGTGACGGCATGGCTGCTGCTCTGTGCACCACACTTTAAGTAGCAAGGCCTTAGAGGGTCTCGAGGCTCTTTTCGATGTGAAGATGTAAAGTACTGCTTAACCATTTTCAAAGTTTTAGCCCAGATTGGCTCCATATCTGGAATATATAGCCTCTGAAATGTCAAAATAAAAGCAAATTATCCAGTCTGGTCACTTTCTGGCAAGTGATCTCTGAGGTTCCTTATTCTGCTTCTCTCACCAGAGTGTTATCCTCAGGATTTCCATGTGTAGTTACCAGATTCCAGACCAGGAATGTTGAAAAAGAGAGAATGGATCTGGGAACTCAAAGGCTAAAGTAAAAGTAACTTTAGAAAATGAGTCTATGTTTCTGACCAAAAAAGTGGGGGTGGGGAGGGGAACCCTGCCCTCCAGTATAGAAGATTTTCCCTACCTAACTACCCTATGATCACAATCTATCTCATAAAGACCAATCCTCTATACCCCTTGTTTCTAAAAGAGACACCTGAGTATCTCTCCTATAATAAGTCTTTCCCCACGGGCAAGATGATTAAGCTGTACTCCCATAGCAACTGGACATAGTCAGCTCATAGTAGCATCATTAATCTATTGAAAATGTTCTGTCTGATAAATGCACATCTTTATCTTTACTACGCTTACCTCCATACTTTTAAATAATATACACATTCTGTAATTCACGTATTTAAGTTACTTATTGACTTCCTGTTATAATATGAGAGATTCAGCACACTTCCCTTCACCTTTCCTCTCCCACCTTCACAATACAGCTATAGTGCCAATATTTTAGTTAATTTAATAATCAGTGTTACATCATTATGATGTAGAAAACAAGACTACAAGCTCAGAACTTAAAAAGAAGATGGTGATTATTTATAAAAAACTCCACTGGGGAAGAAAGAAGGAGCATGTTCATGAGACAGCGTCTGGACAACCACATTCCTGGACTCCGTAACACTTATAAATTATAGCCTTGCTTTCTTACATGAGGACAACTTAAGACCCTAAGACACCCTCCAAGCACTGCCTTGTAGTCAGAGTGTTCGAGAACCCTCAAATTATTCAGGTAGGAAAAAAGAGACCTTGTAGTCCTCAAGCTGGACCCTGTACAATAAATAATGAGCTTCAAGAAGACTTATAAGAGGTACTGAAAGCATATATTTGAATGAGATCACAGCATCTGTCCAGTAAAACATTTATGCGGGAAGTCACGGTGCCCATCCAGGGAAGTAAAACATTAAGGATCTCTTTGATAATGGAACTGTAAAGTGTTTTTCTCTAATTATTGACATCTAGTACTCATTCTTTAACAAGATTCTCTATGAAATAGAATCTAGCCCTAGAGAAAATTTAAAATAGCTACTATTTATTGTCATTTTCTAAATCTGATAGGCACTGTCCTAAGCATTACCCTTATAGTTTCACCCTTCATACTTAGGAAAATCTTATTATTTAAGTTAGGAAACGGACATTCAGAGCACTTGCCAAAGACCATAGCGAAACCAAATTCAGAGCAAGAATTTAAAACCAGGCCCATGTGAATGTTGTTTGCTCTTCCCAGTGAGGCTGTGTTGCTTCAGAGGAATGGGCAGTTTGCTGTTGCTGCCCCTACTTCTCTATTCCGTGTCATTTCCCTCACTTCTACCAAAATGTGTTCAAATGAACACACAACAGTCATAACTCAACATGTCTCACCTCTCTAATGAAGGATTAACAGGTTAACTTTTTCATCATGAATGAAATGGATGGCTTTCCCCCCATTTAAATATATCTAAGGCCTTAGGGGACTAGATAAACTTTTATTTTTGTGAGCATTTCTGAAATCATTCCACCTATATAACAATCTAATCCTTGCAAAGAGTTAAATCTCTAAATAGAAATTAGACTCTACTGAGTAAGTTCCCCTGTTCTCAGAAGCTCTGTATAAACTTGCTAGCACAGGGCTGGCAGCCAGGAAACACACGATATGTATTAGTTTTCATGCCTTTTCAGATCCTTATATTGTTAACTGTCAATGTATTACAGATTGTCCTCATGTAATGACAGTGTTCATTCATTTAACACTTATTGAGTACCTACTAGATGCTGGAGAGTTTTCTAGGCACTAGGGATATATGGGTGAACAAGACAGACAATAAGCAAACAAAAGAAGTGTCAAATGAAAATAAGTGCTATGAAGAAAAATGATACAGAGAATGGATAGCGTCTAGCATAGAGAAGAAGGACCATTTTATGTGGCATGATGGGAAAATCTCTTAGATAAGATGTTATTTTTAAGTAGAGACCTGAAGACAGTGAGGGAGCCTTGTGGACATCTAAGGGATGAATGTTGTAGGGAGATAAAGCAACAAGTGCAAAGGCAATGACACAGGAGAATAATGGTCAGCGAGGTGCAGGAGGCTGGAGTGGATGAGAGAGGTAGAGAGTAGTATGTGATAATGTCATACATCGGGGTGTGGTGTGGAAGCGGGGGACCTGGTGGACGTTAGGGGCCTTGGGGTTTTCAGTTTAACATGAAAGGTCAATGGAGGATTTGAGGCAGAGGAACAACAAATCTAAGTTGTATTTTACAGGATGGTTCTGGCAGCTGTGTTGGGAATAGACCACATAGAAACAAGGACCGCAGCGGGGAGAGCAGTAAGGGAGCTTCTGCAAAAGAGCTGAACGACAGGTGCTGATGGCTCAGGCTGGAACGGTGGCGGAGGGGGTTGTGTGAAGCCATAGGATACTAGGTAAATTTTGAGTGTAAAATTGATCGGTTTACTAACGGACTGGATGAAGATTTCAGAGAAAGAAAGGAGTCATGAGTGATGCAGCGTTTTGACCTGAGCAAAGTAAAGAACAATGCTTTGCTTTACTCTAATGGAGAAAACGAGGGATGAGCAGGTCTGGAGATATTAAAATTGAGACACTTATTAGACATGAGAAGGTTAACACTTGAGACTGCATGCCAGTCTGCCTCTCAACAAGGACTATATAGAATCAACACATATCATACAAAATGTAATATTCGAGACATTCTGGTTAACCCCAGACATAAGAATATCAGATAGACAGCTGGATACATGAATATGGTCAGGGCTGGAGGCAAATTGGGGAGTACACAGGTGGCATTTAAGTCTGGGGATTGGAGGAGACCCTCTAGGGAATGAGAGTATCTAGGAAAAAGAGAATATTTGTGAAACCAGAGAGTGATACATTCTAATTGTCATGCCTTCCTGGGGCCCCATGTCACACACACCCAATCATATCTGTGTTGACTAGGCAGAAGCCAGTATAAGGCAGAAATTGACCACGGGAGCTACCTTAAACTTAACAATTCCTTTTAAAAAATAAAGAGCAGTACTGTTTTTGAACGAATTGTAAAAAGGTAGTGGCGTCAGCTTAGGCAGCAGGGCTTTATAGCAGCTGGAACTACTAAAAAGCCACACTTCATTTCCAGCAGCCTAAAACTACAGAAACGCAAATGGTATAAATGTACACAGACTCCAAGTAATAAATAATATTCTTTGGAAAATGTTAGAATAGAAAATATTGAGCTAATTTCATATACTTCAGCATGAAAACAGAGAGCGGCAAAAAAGAAAACACAAGTATTACACTTCAACAGTAGAATGTTTTTAAACTAGCGCACTGCTCGTGTTCTGAATTATTAGTGCATTTTGAATGTGTCTAAAAGCCGTTGATAACATAAAGCACACTGCTTTATTGATGGAATCAGTGCTTAATATAGTATCAAAATTCTTGTAAATGCTTATAAAATATTTATTTAATCCTCATGAAAACTGTATGAGGTAGAAACTATCATTGCCCCTGTCTTAGAGATGAGCACAGTGCGGCACAGAGAGGAGAAGAAACTTGCCTAAGTTTACACCTCTAGGAAGACCCAGCCAGGATGTGAACCCAGCAATGAGGCTGCAGAGACACCACTTGTGGCAGCATGCCATTCTGCCTCTCAACAAAGACTTTCAATTTTATACTAAACATTGCCATTAGAGGGAATCTGATTATAATCAGGACCAGTAAGAATTTCTATTATTACCATTGCTATTTACTGTTATTCTAAAAGTTTTCAAAAAGCAATAAAACATGAACTAGAAATAAAATACAGAGGATATGGAATTATCATAATTTGCCCATGATGTGATTATGTAACATAAAAACCCAAAATAATCCATTGCAAAGCTATTAAAATTAGTAAGACTACTAGACAAAAACAAAGAGCATTTTTTTTCACCACCAGTGATTAGAAAGACAACAGACTGAAAAAAAAATCCTTTCACAATATTAACTATCTGGAAATAAACAATACAAAATGTTGGAATCTATATAAATAAAATTATGAAGTTTTAAATGAGATATATAAAATAAGGCTGAACTAAATGGACAGAATATGTTTTTGAATAGGAAGACAACATAAGATGGCAATTTTTCTTAATGTATAATTTGAACACAGTTTCAACAACAAAAAATCACTGATAATATTTTTGAGCCTTACCTGGTGTTTGAGAGTAGATCTGAGGACACCAAAATGTTGACAGTGGTTATACCTAGGGAAGGGAGGAAGTGGAAAAGTGAGGGCAGGGAAGAACACGCAATTTCAGCCTTTCCTATTTATATTTCAATAATGTTTCCATTTTTGTATGACATTATACTTTAAGAATTACCAAAGATTTTTTAAAAATAAGTTTATCTATGTAAAGAGATTTTGGCAAGAATAGATAAGATCTTTAAAGGGAAGGAGTGCCAGCTCTCCCATATACTGACACATATTTCAAGTTCACTGGCACAGATGTAAACAGAAAAACTGATGAAACAGAACAGACTGTCCATAAATAGATTCTATTTCAGATTTCATACGAGTTTTATATGATAATGTAGTTCTGACAAATCAATAAAGAAGACAGCCATTATTCTAATAAATGGTGCTGATACAATTGTTTAGTAATTCGGAACAAAAAAAATCAATGTAGTTTCTCATTTCATTCCATTCTCCCATATTAAGTCTGGAAAGACTGAAGACTTAAATAGTGGAAGATATCAAATTTGAGCCCTTACCAAAATTCTGGAGTGAGGAGAATCTTTTCAGTATAAAATTATAATGGGAAAACCCACAAAATAAAAAGATGAATGGATTCGACCTCAAGTAGCTTTAATATTTCTCTTAGCACCCTTTAAAAAATAGTAGAAGTAAGGCATATTTAAATATCTTTAAACATATTTAAATATATTATGATCTCTAATTAAATTTCATGCCTGGAATTTTCCTATATACCCCTGAAATATACTATCTCAGAAGACAGAGGTAAGACCAAAGATTATTTGCAAGAAACACAAAGGCAACATCATATATATGTCCCACTGATCTGCTCAGAACAAACATAAGGCCAAAAAATATACAGATCTACAGACATTTAAAATGTTCCATCAGGCATTGTTTAAGTTACAATGGAGATGAAAAAGAATAGATAGTCCAGGTAAAGGTAAAAACACCTTTCCATGCTAGATCTTTAGTCAGCCAGTACATCTGACAAGATTCTGTTGACCCTTGGACATGATTGGAAAGACAATACTTTCTTTCCTATGACTTCATCTGGACATGTGGTTCAAAGGTACAGATCATGTGGGTATCTAGAGAAACGGCTACTTTTCAAACACAGAAGAGAAATTTTACTTTTAGGCAGTGTCTTAGTCTGTTCGGCCTGCTGTAACAAACTACCATAAACTGAGTGGCTTATAAACCACAGAAATTTCTTTCTCATAATTCTGGATCAAGGGACCTGCAGATTCAGTGTTTGGGTGTCTAGTGAGAGCCTGCTTCCTGGTTCATAGACTGCTGTCTTCTTGCTGTAACCTCACATGGTGGAAGGGGCAAGGGATTTTTCTGGGGTCTCTTTCATAAATTTATTTATTCTTTATTTATTTATTGTTGGCTGAGGTGGGTCTTTGTTGCTGCATGTGGGCTTTCTCTAGTTCAGCAAGTGGGGCCTACTCTTTGTTGCAGCGCGTAGGCTTCTCACTGCGGTGGCTTCTCTTCTTGCGGAGCTCAGGCTCTAGGCACGCAGGCTTCAGCAGTTGTGACTCATGGCTCTAGAGCGCAGGCTCAGTAGTTGTGGCGCACGGGCTTAGTTGCTCCGCGGCATGTGGGATCTTCCTGGACCAGGGCTCGAACCCATGTCCCCTGCATTGACAAGCGGATTCTTAACTACTGTGCCACCAAGGAAGTCCCTCTGGGGTCTCTTTTAAAAGAACATTAATCTCATTCATGAGGGCCCCATTCTCACGATCTGATCACCTCCTAAAGGTCCCACCTCCAAATACCATCATACTGGGGATTAGGTCTCAACATATGAATTCTGGGGGGACACAAACATTCAGTTTATGGCAGGCAGTCTATAAAAGTCTGTTTTATGTGAGCTCTTCTCCAAATTTTAAGAGTTGTAAGACAAACATATTCTGTAAAATCATATCTAAAATTATACTTATCTTCTATATATTTATCTGTTGCCATCCTCTCAAATTTGATGGGCTATGAAGCTGAACTATAATATGAATGACAGCTTTTCATTAAAAGGTATTTCAAGTCTATCCATAGAATTAAAGGCACATGAGTCAGACCTCATCTAAAACTAGACCTAATTTACTTGATTAAAAACAGTTGTACTGGCAAAAGAATCTATCTTTCCACTTGTTTTCAACATGACTGCACACTGAGAAAATATTTTTTTATGATTTTAGCATTTTCTAAATCAGGTCCATATGAAGGCAATGTATGAAATAAAAATTCAAAAGCGGTAGAAAATTTTAAATTTTAGAGTATTGAATATAAAATTGCAGATATTTTTATACAATGCTTAAAATCGGATTTTCCTTTGAACAACAGGGGTTTTTTCCTCCTAAAAATTCGTATCTAAAAACAATTTTGTAGCGCTCATTTGACATTCGGTAACTTCCCACCCCCAAAGAAATGCTAAGGGACCCCTGAACCTCAGCTACCAGATATAACTCCTTGACTCTTGACCAGTCCCATTCCAGACCAAGCACAAATTGGACTTATCCCCACTGACCTTGTGATTTGGGTTATACCCCAACAGGAGTCGGACGCCCTCCATCTAGGCTACTTCTCCTAGCCTCGTGTCTGTACCTAGCTTAACCCGATGTTGAATTTTTATAATATTGTTTTGAGAGTTTTTTATTCACAAGTCTGCTTCACCATTAGACCAGTGGTTCCACTGTGTGCCCATTTAAACCACCTGGGGAACCTAGAAAACATAAAGTACCCCACCCTAAACCAGAATCACGCCAGAAACTCAGAAGAGAAGCCCGGGTGTTGGTCTTTCAAAAAATACTTCCCAGGTAATTCAAATACACAATCAGGGCTTAAAAACAACTGGACCAGGCTACGAGATTCTCAGAACTGGAGCTCTTAGAGTCCCTATTTATTAAGCACTGCCAGCTCCCTGGGGTGGGGGCTGACATACATGATCTTATTTATTCCATGTAACTAAACCCACTGAATAAGTATAAATACTTCCATTTTGCAAATACTGAAAGTGAAACTCAGGTAGACTAAGCAATTTTTTCTAGGTTATACATATTTTACGTTTGGGAGCCAGGATATTATCTCAGTGCCTGGAACACAGTAGACACTGAATAAATATTTGTTGATTGAATGAATGTGAGTATATGAATGACTTTGAGTCCCATGCCTCGTACACTACAGCATACTGCCTCTCTGGTCTTCACATTCTCGGAGCACTCAATCTTTGTAAAGCCTAAATCAGATTCTAAATAATGACTGACAAATAAATGAATGCATCAGCCAGCAGACTGATTAATGGACCAATTGATAATAGATGATCAGATGAACGTGTGATACTTTCCCCTACTCCCACCTGCAATTTCAGAGACAGCAGAGTGGACTATTTTCCTTCATGCATAATACTCTGACTGGGAGGTAATCCTAATGGTATTTTGGCATTTACTCTGATATCTTACAGTTTTGAATTGCCAGAATGTTAAAATTAGAAACGTGATTTCCTCCCTGCTGTCTGCTTTCATTTTTCTATGGCTCCACGAAACCCCAGGTGGCTCTCTCTCCAGGTAGATTTCACCAGCACCTCCCAACACTGCTCCTGCTGCCATCTCCTTTATTGCTTGCCTGCTTCTAACTGGATCAATCAGAAGCTAACTATTTCCACATATTACAGTGGTTATTTATGGAGAAAGTTACCTGGTAGTACCCAGACTGCTGACTTAGGACCTAGGCTCCAAAGATCAGGTTTATTTCTCTTGAGTGTACACCTATGAGTGGGATTTTTAGGTTATAGGGTAGATGTATATTTAGCTTTACTAGATACAACTATACAGTTAAAGTGGTTGTACCAATTTATGCTCTCAACAGAAAAAAATATGAGAATTTCTTTTTCTCCATATCCTCTCCAACACTTGGTATTATTAATTTCAATCTCCCCCTCCCCCTTCTTTCTTTCTTTCTCTCTCTCTTTCTCTCCTTCGTTAACTGAATTGAAGAAGCTTTATTAATATGATCTGGATTGGACTCTGCTTCTGGCCACCATCCTCCTACCTGACCTGCTGTATCTCAGCCCTGAGAGCCCACTTCTGTATTCTATACTCTACTCTGTGACGCTGGGGCTGGGGCCTGCAATCTAAATTTCCCAGACTCCTTTGCCAACTTGCTGTCTGTTAGATTCTCTAATAGGAGGCACTAGTAGACTGGAAATTGGGAGCAACTATAGGTGTCTCTTCAGCTATGGAGGACAGCCTCACCTCCAGAACCCAGATGCTTTCAGCACTGCCCAGCACATCACACCCCACTGGCGGTCTAAGTGACCAAGCACAGAGTGCCCCCATAGAGATCTAAACTACTAGTTTTGATACACTCCCCCCACCTGAGGTACTAGCACCAGCCATGCCTTCCACCTCCTTTTATAGAGGTCCCAGCACTTGCTGTAAGGCAACCCTCTTAAAGATCTGAGCACCTGCTTTGTGTAAGCACTTCCTCCAAGCTCCTAAATTCTGTAACACCTCCTCTCCTTTTATCTTCCCACAGCTCTAGGTGGGATAGATGATCCCTGAAGTTTCTAATATCTGGGTTCTTCTCTTAGCCTCCCCTTTTTGCTTTTTCATCCTTCCAACTTGTGTGTAACAAATTTCCTATACTAAATCTCCTCCCTTTGAAAGATCTAGTGTTGTTCAGTTTTCTTGAGTCACGTGGTCTTATACAAGTCACCTACCTCATATACAAGGTCTCTTCTAGCTTTTTATCTCTCTCCCTTGGCCAATCTTACAATTGCTATTATCACAGCAGTCCCTAGATTGGGACCTCCTTAAAGAGGCCCTGCGTGGCCTCTGCCAGGGATGAAAGCCTATATAGAGGAGTCATGTTTGAGAAGAATTTCTCTTAGAAGGATTTCACTGAATGCCTTCAAGACAAAACAAAGGAGAAAGAGGAAAAGAGAGGGGGAGAGAGAGAGAGAGAGAGAGTGTGGAAAATTTCAAAAGTGCAGGCAGTTCTTCCCACCATTCCACTCCATGAGCTAAGTCTACATTGATTATGAGACAGAAGATGTCGATCCACCTTTCTCTGCATTCCCATGAGCTTCTCATAACATGACTGTATCACCCTGCTGCATACAAGCCTCGCGCTTAGAGACGTATACACATATTTCATACAACATGACCCCTGAAGGAGAGCAATGCTTCATCTTGTACTCAACTAAAGAGAAATTAACCTGATCCACCCCGGCATAGTTAATGCCCAATCCTAATCCTTTCAAACGGATTGCTGAGGGTGGTGTTACCTATACTACATTTTTGTCCTATGTTCTGGCTTTAGAACATAAGCTGCCAGTAAAACGTAGCTTCTCTGTATGGGTCAGTGGGAAGTTTAAGTTCCGTCCAACTAAATGACCTAGGTAGGATCTAATTAAGCACCTCCCTGAAGTTTCCAAATCAACAGAATAGCTGAAATTTCTCAGACAGGAGATTCTATCATCTCTTTGTCCTACACATTAGCCTAGAATATGGTCCAACAGTTGCCTGAACCAAGAGCACAAGGTATTCTACTATGTTCTCTTTTAGCCTTCGTTTTTGGAGCCAGGGGGAGACTTCTCGCTTATGGGCTCTGGTTGCCTAGAATGATCAGGGTCCCGAAGTTGACGTCTATTGTTGATCTGCCTGTTGTTCCCTGCATACCCTGGACCACTCTCAGTCATATCTGCATAACCTAAGTTTTAAGATGAAGAAAAGTGTGGGGATTGCCCGGTGCATAGGACCACGGCAATAAGAACAGATAAGGAGAACTGCTAAGTGGAGGTCTCTGAGCAACATGAGGACATTAGTATTAGGCACAAATTATGGAGACAAAGCAGGAGGTAGAACAGAAGATGCTGTGATGGGAAGGGAGGGGCTAAGTCACATCACTTGAGATCTATGTAAAGTATATGTAAATCAGTGTTTTTCCATGGCATTCAAAGCCTTCAATTCAGTGAATCATAATTAATATAAATGAATAACACATTGGCTGTGGCCTTAAAAATAGTATAATACATGGACATAAAAAATCAGGCATTTTCAGATCCATGTAATATGGTAAATTATAAGAGAGATGAGTAGAGAGAAAATCTAGGAAGCCCAGAGAGTGGGCATGAAATCAATCACGTGGCAAATAATTTTCTAGACCAACTATTTGATTTGTGTTAGGCATATAATCTTTCCATCTAGCCCAGAATGAAGACAAAGACTTCAGTGAGACAATTACAAATTGACAAGAGAAAAACATCTAGTCGAACATTCCATTCTCTCTACTCAACCCTGATCCAACGTGTCTACTGAAGATGATTTCTCATGTTTAGAGGCGTTTTGTGGAAACTATCACCAGCTGTTACAGCAGGTCCTGGAGCTGCAGATAAACTCTGGTGATTGGCAAAGAAGAGAAGAGGCTGTACCAGAGAAAACCCAAGGGAAGAAATATATAGTTAATTCAATTTCCCGGGCTGACTGTATTTGACTTGTTCTGTTTCACCACACACCGCCCCCCCCAAAAAAATGTGTTCCAGATGACATCCTTTTAAAGAGAGTGTGAAAATGAGCCCAGCTCTCCCAAGCCATCCATATTTTATCATGCCTAGGATTACACAAGGTCACTGCAGAGGAAATAGCTCTTTCCTAGGTTGGATCTAAGCACTCAGACTTTGCATTTCTGTTGCCCTAGCCAAAGAGATCTCAAAATTCTCCTTTGTCCTCTTCCCTGACATCAGATATTGAGCTCTCCAATTTACATAAGGTCTATTCTCTTCCTACTTTTACCATCTTCCCTTCCTAATCCAGACTGTCCATTGCTCAAAAACTTATCTGCAAAAGTACACTCTGGGTCACATATTTACAAGTCCCTTTGGGCTCCTGAATTAAGCTGAAACTATCTCCTTGGCATTCAGTGCCCTTGGAGTCAAGGAAATGAAATTAACATAGAAGAATTAGACACTGACTATGACCTTAAAGATAGTCCAGTGAAATCTTAGAAGAAAAGTTTTTCATCTCACCTCTTTTAGGAAAGAATATAGGTAGCACTGTTCTGGACACAAAAGGTAGGATCCAAAACAGTTGCCTGGGCAACTTAAAAAGTCTACTATACATGAGAAAACTACTCAAAAAATAGTTTGTTTGGGCTTCCCTGGTGGCGCAGTGGTTAAGAATCCGCCTGCCAATTCAGGGGACAGGGGTTCGAGCCCTGGTCCGGGAAGATCCCACATGCCAAGGAGCAACTAAGCCCGGGCACCACAACTACTGAACCTGCGCTCTAGAGCCCATGAGCCACAACTGCTGAAGCCCATATGCTTGGAGCCCGTGCTCTACAATAAGAGAAGCCACCGCAATGAGAAGCCCGCGCACTGCAACAAAGAGTAGCCCCCACTCGCCGCAACTAGAGAAAGCCCACGCACAGCAACGAAGACCAAACACAGACAAAAATAAATTAATTAAATAAAAAAAAATAGTTTGTTTGAAATGCACTATGCGTATCATTATGCTTAACTCTGCCCCTGTAGATTCCTGGTAAATGATAAAAACAAATGTTCAGTATTTTTATCACAAACTACTATCCAAACCTAGAAAAGCTTTGCCTGCACACAGTCCCACAAGCTCATGTCATCTTCTATGTAAAGAGTTTAACCAGTGATGCTCCTGCTTCCCCAGGTTTGCTAAGAGGAACATCACTCTCTAGGATCCCCAGGGTCGCATGCTGGGCTGTATCTTTAACTTCACCCCTTTCTTTACATTCTATGTGCAACCAGTCATCTAGTTCTGAAGGTTTATCAGTCTCATGGTTTGCAGGAGTTCTCCTTTCTCTCTACATCACTGCCAACACCTAGACAAAGACTTCTTGTAAGAGTACCTTCTTGTAAGAGTAATCCTGAACTCTGATTGAAGTGGCTTTGATTTGTGTCTCTTTCCTCTACATGATATTGGCCAAGTCCCTATCCTCTCCAAGTTTCCTTATCCTTAAAATGAGACTAATAATACCTGCTCACAGGATTAATATACTTAGAATTAAAGGCTTAAATTTCCAAGAAATTGCACACAAAGCATCTTTCACAAAATAATGTTATGCACGTATAAAGCATTGTTATTCATGTGTTATTGTTGTTGTGTCACTTTCCTCTTTTGTCTTCCTGTTTCTACTGTCTTCCCTTCCTCATACAGGTGGCCCACTGCTAAAATCTATTATTCCAAAAATACTCATGTAATCATACTGCTTTTCAGCTCAAGAATTTAAAATGACTGCCTTTGACCCCTTATTTAAGCCCAAATTATCTCCATGGCATTGAAAGTGTTTCAATTCAGTGATCTGGAATTAGTGTAGATGAATAAAACATTGACCGAGGCTTTAAAAATAGTGGAATGCATGGACATGCAAGCAGGCACTGTGATATTCATGCAATATAGTAAATTATAAGAGAGAAGACCATATGGAGTCTATTTTTGTGTGTGGTGTGAGGGAGTGTTCTAACTTCATTGATTTACATGTGGCTGTCCAGCTTTACCAACACCATTTGCTGAAGAGACTATCTTTGCTCCACTGTATATTCTTGCCTCCTTTGTTGAAGATTAACTGACAAACTCAAAATGGCTTAAAGTCTTAAATATAAGCCATGGCACCATGAAACCCATAGAAGAGAACATAGGCAAAACATTCTCTGACAAAGATCGTAGCAATTTCTTCTTAAGTCAGTCTCCCAAGGCAATAGAAAATTAAAGCAAAATTAAATGGGACCTTATCAAACTTATAAGCCTTTGCACAGCAAGGGAAACCATCAACAAAATGAAAAGACAACCTATGCAATGGGAAAAATATTTGCAAATGATGCAACTGACAAGGGCTTAATTTCCAAAATATACAAACAGCTAATACAATGACAACGAAAATAACAAACAATCCAATCAAAAAATGGACAGAAGGGCTTCCCTGGTGGCGCAGTGGTTGAGAGTCCACCTGCTGATGCAGGGGACACGGGTTCGTGCCCCGGTCTGGAAAGATCCCACATGCCGCGGAGCGGCTGGGCCCGTGAGCCATGGCCGCTGAGCCTGCGCATCTGGAGCCTGTGCTCCGCAACGGGAGAGGCCCCAACAGTGAGAGGCCCGCGTACCGAAAAAAAAAAAAAAGATGCACAGCTATAGAGTTGACAATGTAGGTTTTAACCTTTACAAAAAGTAGCATCAAGTTCTTTAGCATTTAACTACATATTCATCAACAAGGTGTGGTTGGCAAGAATCTTTGTGAAAGTCTTCACAAATGAAAGAATGCTGTTAGAAGTTTCATTAAATTGAGAGTAATCCCTTGAATAATAGATGATTTTATAAACTGATCATTGGCAACAAAGAAGAGTTTTAATATTATCCTACACATGGAAGTAATTTAATGTAATTAAATTTAATAATTTAATTTAGTAATTTAATTAATTAAATAATTTAGTAATTTAATAGGAAATTGTTTAATGAAATTTTATTCAGTACTAGATACACTGTAGAATTTTTAGTTCAAAGGATTAACATTAAATTTTAAATACTACTAAATTATAGAGTATATTTGAAATCGTAAATGGGGTACTTAAACTGCAAGAAAACTAGGGAAATTATAGTAAAAAAAATTATCATGAGATCGATTAACAAATTTATTTAAAAAGAATCTTGACCACTGATTATTTTCAATTCTTGCTTTGGAAGAGTTGGGAAAAAAACAGGCTTAAAGATACCAATTTGAAAATATTACTCTTATTTGTACACTATTTTTAAAGAATAATGATTAGATTTAAAGATCTCTGTGAAATTCACAACCTCCTATTGAATCATTAATTCCTTTGAAAAAGACTTGGGACACCTTAGCCATCTTTTATGTACAACTTTTCGGGGGGGTGGTGGGGTATAAAGGCTGAAATACAGTTGTCCCACAGCATCTGCAAGGAACTGGTATACTGAAATCCACAGATGTGGAGCCCACGGATATAGAGCCCACAGATACGGAGGGCTGTACTTATTTTAGCATTTCATACTTTATAGTTAATGTAGCTACTTCAAAGACAATGCAATCAGTTACAAATATGTAACTTGACATATATTGATGAAAACATTTAAAATGCAAAGATCTCCTATAACGTTGTTAATAAAAATTGTTTTTAAAATATTTCATTTTGCTGTAATATCATATATTTTGAAATTTTATAGAGCCATAAGAATATTATATTGTAAAAATTCTATATTGAAATTATTTATTAAATTTGGGGGCTGGCCACTGTTTTTTGATCTTACTCTATATAGGACTATTGCATAAATTTTCTATAGTCTCTTTTATTACTATATTTTTTTCCAAGCCAACCTCTATGCACCATCACCTTTTGAAGAATTTGGTACCTGAGATATTTTTTAAAGACTAGAGACTGGCTGACTAAAAATCTGGACACTGCCTTTGATTTCAGGTCCTGACCCCTTCTAAACCAGGCCTGGTAATTTTTGTTCATTCTCCACACCCCAACCCACCACATAAACACTCCTCAGTGCCTTTCTGGGTATAAGAAAATAGTCTGAAAGAGGAGAATGGTGAAGAGAGAGAGAGAAGTGCAGGAGAGTCCTCCGAAGTATTAAGGACCAACTAGAGGTCGGCACAATGAAATGAACTTGACACCAGTTCTTATGATTATTTCCCCGCCCACCCACCCCCACCCCCCACCCACCGTTAGCTGCCTGCGTCCAGGCAGAGTTAAAGGGGAGTCAAATTTAACCAGGGTTTGGATTTTGCCAAAGTTTCTAACCTTGCAATAGTGGGTCAAGGGAAGGCTGTGTACAACCGATTAGAGTGAGTGTAATAACTGTGATCACTGTTTACAAGTTATGGCATCACTGTCCTTGTATTTGTCCATGTCCCAGAAGCAACATCAGTTTCAGAGAATTTGTATCTATGCCTCCAAAACAGCAGTCATCCTCCCTCTTCCAAAATTAAATATCTCTTTTTGTAGGAAGTGAGGATAAGAGTGGTGTTTGTGTTAGCAGTGAGCACTGAATTTGTTTGTATCTTTATGTATGTGATCTACACGAACTTTCACCAATAAAATCTCGTATTTTCACATAAAAAGTAGAAATTTTACTGTGAAGGACTTTTAGATAAGGGTTGGGCCCTTCAGTCAAGGTGACATGACTATTCTCTAGCAAGCTTCTTGGCAGACGGTCAGCTCTTGAAGTCAATGGAAATCTCAATCTCATCCTTTATTTCACAAAACAGAGATCTGTTTTGATTTCAAAGCAAGGAAGTTAAATAAACAGGCCAAGACAATGCCACCTTTTATGTTTGAGGACGATGCTGCTCTAAATGATTTCGTTTAAGGTCACCCCAATGGTTAGATCATCCCCAAGTTTCTCTTCAGAGCTCTGACTGCACCTCATTGGGAGCTTCCAGCAATAAGCTCTCTTAGCCAGACACCTAATGGCTTTAGCTCCTCAAAAGCGGCACGAGTCGATCCACTGGCAAAATGAGCACAAAACGAAAAACACTTTTAATCTATGAAATGGGAGGGGGTTCAGTTTTATTACTCAAAAGTAATTTCAGTTTTCAGAGTTAAATCTACTAATACATGAAGGAGCAGAAAAAAGATTTAAAAAACTGAAGGGACCTACAATCTGACTTTTATCAACTGAAAGAGAGATGGCTTGAAGGAAGGAGGCCAATAAGGATAGGATAAAGGGATTCTACACAAGAAACTTTTGACATAGAGGTGGCCTATCTGCCAAAAACAAAAATTTATCCTAGAAGAAAAAATGAAATTATTTCAGAATGAATTATTCAGGGGGTACTTAAAAGTGGTTATTAGGGGCTTCCCTGGTGGTGCAGTGGTTGAGAGTCCGCCTGCCGATGCAGGGGACACGGGTTTGTGCCCTGGTCCAGGAAGATCCCACATGCCGCGGAGCGGCTGGGCCCGTGAGCCATGGCCGCTGAGCCTGCACGGGCCGGAGCCTGTGCTCCGCAATGGGAGAGGCCACAACAGTGAGAGACCCGCGTACCGCAAAAAGAAAAAAAAGTGGTTATTAGATCAGCCATTTAAAACTGAACTTACTAGTCATGTCAAACACACAGAAAAATACTTTTACTTTTTTTCCATTTGACCATGAGTAGTTTATTTTGATATGTAACATGAAAACAAAACAGCTATTTTTTATAGTCAGCTTCTAAACACCGTCTCCCAGACGAATGGCTCTTTTGTTTGGGAGATTCATAGACCTTTTTAATTATGCAAAGAATGCCCAAAAACCTATATAGGGAGCAGTGAGGCAAAAAAAGAGATAAATGTCCCTGCATATTCAAGTGCTATGACATCTGTAATTTACTTTAAAATACTTCAGCATTGATAGAGTGACATTATGCATTAGTAAGGCTAAAACACAACTCGGGCACGTTCAGATGTTCTAATAAGGATTTTGCACTGACGTGATGGAAGGGAGCAGGGGAGACAGCTAGGTTTTATCAAAAAGGCCCTACACTCCAGACAGAGCTACTGTAAGCACTTTGGTGACCTTCTTCTCTGATCAGCAACTGACATTTTGTTAAGGAGCATAATGGTGAAATTTGTAATTATCAGCATAAATGAAGTTAGAAATAGACTCTCACCAGTGAAAATAGTACTATTCAAGATATGTAAATTGGCTAAACTACTTTAGCACAGCGATTGGCAGACTAGGACCCACAGGCCAAATTTGGGCCCCCTTAGTTTTAGACCCCTTAGTTTTAGACCTGTGAGCTAAGAGTAGTTTTTACAATTTTTAATGATTGGGGAAAAATTTTAAAGACGATTTCATGACATGTGCAAATTATATAAAATTAGCTTTTGGCATCCATAAACAAAATCTTATTAGAACACAGCCACAATCATTTGTTTATGTATTTCTAGGGCAGGGATCAGCAAATGTTTTCTGTAGAGGGTAAGAAAGTAAACAGTTCAGGCTTCACGGGGCAAACCGTCTCTATCACAACACTCAATTCTGCTATTGTAGAATAATGGCAGATATAGATAATACAAAAATGAATTGGTGCGTCCCAACATAACTTTATTCTGTAAAGATGGGCAGGATTTCGCCTGTGGGCCACAGTTGGCCAACTCAAGGTCTATGGCTGCTTTTGCAATACAATGACACAGTTCAGTAGTTGCAACAGAGACCAAATGGCCTAAGAAGCCTAAAACATTTTCTATCTGGCCCTTTACGGAAAAAGTTTGTCAACCCCGAACTCTAGAATATAAGCTCCATGAGATCAGGAACCTTGGCCTTCCTGTCTATAACTATATTTCCAGAATTTATTAATAGAACAGTGCCAGGCACTTGGTAGGCACTTGAAATTATTTGTTAAATGAATGAACACATATAAACATAATCTTGCTGTGCCTGAAAACTCACTGTCCCACCATGCAGCTTATTCCATTTTGGAACAGGCTAGTGTTTTGCCTTATAGTGAAGTTGAAATCTGTCTCCCTATAACTTCTACCCAAGATCCCAATTATGTACTCCTCTGCCACTCATAAAATCCTAATCTGGGAGGGTGATCTATCAAGATGGCGACCTAGATTGTTCCTGACTTTACTCCCCCCGACGAGAAGAACGACTAATAACTATTCAAGAACAAGACAGCACGGAGAGAACCCTAGAACACAGGGGTGAGGCTGAAGCACCCCGTGTACCACAGAGACCAATACAGACTGCATTAGAAGGTAAGAGAAGTGGCTACACGTTGACTGACTCGCCCTTTCCCAAGGCCAGGACAGCACCGTGCAGACAGCTCTCCCCTGAACCTCTGGTTCCTCCAGTGGGAAAGGAGAACCTAGCAGGGACAACCAGTTCTCCCCAGAATTGTGGATCACTTTGAGGGAGCCCCTACTCTGATCTTGCATCACGGGGACGGCAGGGGAGTCTGTGGAGCTAAACCACTGGTAATTTGACCGTGATGGAGAAGTGGGGAGGGGCTTGCAATAACCAGCACACGGATCTTGGCAGACCGAGCTTACACCTGCGGTGCCCAACCAGTGATCCCAGCCAGCGGCTTTGCTTACCTGCAGAACAAAGTCAGGGGCACGTTCTGACCAGGGAACCCTGTGGGGTGTAGATCTGCCTGATTCAGATCCTCAAAGGAGGAGTTTTGTCGGCCCCCGAGCTCAGTTTCTCCTGCCCAGGCAAGGAGCTGAATCACAGCCCCACTCACTATGGAGAATGTCTTCTGGTCCCCTCTGCCCAGAAGAGCTGGAGACAACTCCTGGAAGCTATGGGAAGATATGGGCAGGCAGAGCTGATAGTTTGCGGAACAAAGCTGGCAACCCTAGTTGGTCAGGAAGCTTGGGGTGTGGGTTGGCTTGAGTTAAGACAACAAGCAAAGAACCTCACCAGTTTTAGAGCTGCTTCTCCCACTGTACCCGGGCAGGGAATCTAACTTGCAGCCCTGCTCACTGAATACAGCCTACAGCCTGTCCAACCAGGAGACCTAACCAGAGCATGCAGGAAGCTGCAGAGCCAATCCAACAGCCCCATGTACCGTGGTGCTTGAACAGAGAGCACAGTCCGTGGCTTCCCCTGTCGGTGGAACAACACCAGTGGTCTCACCTGACCAGGGGAATCAGTGCACACTCTGGCCTCATCAGGTCCCCAAACAACGAGCTGTACAGGCCCTGGGTCCCATCCTGCTGCCCTGCCAGGTCAGGGAAGTTAATTCACAACCTCATTTACTACTGAACATAGTACTCAGCCCTGACCATCTAGTAAGCCTAACCAGAGAATCCAGGCAACCACAGAACCCATCCTCTAGCCTCATTTGGGCAGGAAGCCAAGCTAGCAGTCCTATTCAAGTGTTCTTAGCCAGTGGCACACCCCATCCCCATCCTCAGAGCTCAAACAGTTGCCTTGCCCAAAAATAGACCATAAGGGACTTCCCTGGTGGTCCAGCAGTTAAGGCTCCACGCTCCCAACATAGGGGGCCCGGGTTCAATCCCTGGTCGGGGAACTAGATCCCGCGTGCCACAACTAAGAGCCTGCATGCTGCAACAAAGATCCTATATGCTGCAACTAAGACCCGGTGCAGCCAAATAATTAATTAATTAATTAATTAATTAAATAAATAAATAAAAATAGACCATAAAAGCAGGCCTCCTGCCCCGGGACATTACCAGCAGGCACACTCAGAAACCCAAACTGTGCTGACTGTGAAGAACCATCTCTGCCAAAGCAAGCCTATAAAGTCTGGAAGAGGAGCCTGATTACTCAAATGCACAGATACCAACGTAAGGAATCAAGAATCACAAAAAATCAGGTAAACGAGACACCACTAAAGGCAACTAAAAAAGCTCCAGTAACTGACCCTAAAGAAATGGAGATCTGTGAACTGTCAGATGAAGAATTCAGAATAATCCTCTTAAAGAAGTTTAGTAAACTACAAGAAAACATAGGCAGGCAGCTAAAAGAAATTGGGAAAATGACACATGAACAAAACAAGAAGTTCGACAAGGAAATAGCAATCATAAAAAAAAAAAAACCCAAAACGTAAACAGAAGTCCTGGAGCTGAAAAATAAAATACAGTAACTGAACTAAAGAATTCAATAAAGAGTTTCAAAAGCAGACTCAACCATGCAGTAGAACCAGCAACCTAGAGAATAGAACGTTAGAAGTTACCCTATCAGAGGAGCAAAAGGAAAAAGTAATGAAAAAGAATGAAGATGAAGTAAGTCGGAGAAGGACAAATATCATATGATATTGCTCATATGTGGAATCTAGAAAAATGGTACAAATGAACTTATTTACAAAACAGAAAGAGAATCACAGATGTAGAAAAGAAACTTATGGTTACCAAGGGGGAGAGGGGGTGGAGGGATAAATTGGGAGATTGGGATTGACACATACACACTATCATATATAAAATAGATAACTAATAAGAACCTACTGTATAGAACAGGGAACTCTACTCAATACTCTGTAATGACCTACATGGGAAGAGAATCTTAAAAAAGACTGGATATACATATACGTATAACTGATTCACTTTGCTGTACACCTGAAACTAACAGAACACTGTAAATCAACTATACTCCAATAAATATTAATTTAAAAAAATGAAGAAAGCCTCTGGAATTATGGGACATAAGGAAAAGAAATAATATTCACATTATGGGAGTGCCAGAAGGCGAAGAGGAACAGGGAACGGAAAGTATATTTAAAGCAACAATGGCTGAAAATTTCCCAAACCTAGGGAGAGAAATAGACATGAAGGTCCATGAGGCCCAAAGGACCTCAAATGGTTTGAACCCATACAGGACTACAGTGAGACACATTATAGTTAAATTGTCAAAAATCAAAGACAAAGAAAGAATTTTAAAGGTAGAAAGAGGAAAAAAAGAAGACACAGAGAACTCCATAACTCTATTGGTGGATTTCTCGACAGAAAATTTTCAGACCAGGAGAGAATGGGATGACATATTCTAAATGTTGAAAGACAATAAATGTCAACCAAGAATTCTATACCCAGGGCTTCCCTGGTGGCACAGTGGTTGAGAGTCTGCCTGCCGATGCAGGGGACACCGGTTCGTGCCCTGGTCCAGGAAGATCCCACATGCCACGGAGCGGCTGGGCCCATGAGCCATGGCCGCTGAGCCTGCGCGTCCGGAGCCTGTGCTCCGCAACGGGAGAGGCCACAACAGTGAGAGGCCCGCGTACCGCCAAAAAAAAAAAAAAAATAGAATTCTATACCCAACAAAGCTGTCCTTCAGAGACAAAGGAGAAGAAAGGAAATACTAAAGATTAGAGCAGAAATAAATGAAATGGAGAACAGAAAAACAACAGAAAAGATTAACCAAACTAAAAGTTGGTCCTTTGAAAAGATTAAAAAAACTGACAAATTGCTAGCTAGACTAACCAAGGAAAAAAGAGAAAGGACCCAAATCAACAAAATTATAAATGAAAAATGAGACATTATAACTGATACTGCAGAAACTCAAAGGATCATAAGAGTCTACTATGAACAACTATACACCAACAAACTGGACACCCTAAAAGCAATGGAAAAATTCTTAGAAGCATGCAACTTACCAAGACTGAATCAGGAAGAAATAGAAAATGTGAATAGACAAATTGCTAGTAAGGGGATTAAATCAGTAATCAAAAATCCTCCAACAAAGAAAAGCCCAGGACCAAATGGCATCACTGGTGAATTTTACCAAAAATTTAAAGAATTAACAATACCCTTCTCAAACTCTTCCAAAAAAATCAAAAAGGACTGCACACTCACAAACTCATTTTACAAGGCTGGCACTACCTGATACCAAAACCAGAAAAGAACACTGATAGAAAACTGCACGCCAATATCCCTGATGAATATAGATGCAAAGATTCTCAATAAAATACTAGCAAACCAAATTCAGCAGCACATTAGAAGGATCATACATCATGAGCAAGTGCGATTTATCCCTAAGATGCAAGGATGGTTCAGCATACACAAATCAATCAGTGTGATATGTCACATTAATAGATTGAAAGAAAAGGATCATATGATCATCTCAGTAGACACAGAAAAGGCAGCTCACACAATTCAACATCCATTAATGATAAAAACTCTTAATGAATCAGGCATAGAAGTAACATATCTCAACATAATAAAGGCCATATATGACAAGCCCACACCTAACATCATACTTAATAGTGAAGGGTTGAAAGCTTTTCCTCTAAGATCAGGAACAAGGCAAGGGCGACCACTCTCACCACTTCTATTCAAACACAGTACTAGAAGTTCTAGCTAGAGCAATCAGGCAAGTAAAAGAAATAAAAGGTATCAGAATTGAAAATGAAGAAGTAAAATTGTCTCATTTGCAGATGACATAATTTTATATATAGAAAATCCTAAGGACTCAACCAAAAAACTGTTAGACCTAATAAATTAACTGAGTAAAGTCGTAGGCTACAAATTGACATACAAAACTCAGTAGTGTTTCTATACATTAACAACAAATTTTCTGAAAAATAAAAGAAATTAATCTCATTTAAAATAGCATCAAAAACAAGTAAAATACTTAGGAATAAATTTAACTAAAGAAGTGAAAGTTCTCTGAAAATTACAAGACATTGGTGAAAGAAACTGAAGGAGGCACAAATAAATGGAAAGGTATCCCTTGTTCATGGATTGATACTGTCAAAATGTCAATACTACCAAAGTCATTTATAGATTCAGTGCAATCCCTATCAAGTTTCCAATGACATTTTTTACAGGAGTAGAAAAAACACTCCTAAAATTTATATGAAACCACAAATGACCCCGAATTGCCAAAGAAATCCTGAGAAAGAAGAACGATGCAGGAGGCATCGCACTTCCTGATTTCAAGCTATCCTATAAAACTGTAGTCATCAAAACGGGATGGTTCTGGCATAAAAACAGACAAATACACCAATGGAACAGAATCGAGAGCCCAGAAATAAACCCAAGCACATACAGTCAGCTAATATTTGACAAGGAGCCAAGAATACTCAGTGGGGAAATGAGAGTCTTCAATAACGGCTGCTGGGATAATTGGATATTCACATGTAAAAGAATGAAACTGGACCCATATCTTACACCACTCATAAAAATTAACTCAAAATGGATTGAAGACTTAAATGTAAGACCTGAAACCATGAAACTCATAGTAGAAAACATAGGAATAAAGCTCCTTGACATGGGTCTTAGTAATAATTTTCTGGATATGACAGCTAAAGCTGAAGCAGCAGAATAAAAAATAAACAAGTGGGACTAAATCAAACTAAGACGCTTCTACACAGTAAAAGAAGCTATCAACATAGTGAAAAGGCAATTTACGCAATAGGAAAAAATATATGCAAACCATATATCTGATAAGGGGTTGTATTCAAAATATATAAAGAAGTCATACACTTAAAAAAATTTTATATATATATATTTTTTTAATTTTTTGGCTGCATCAGGTCTTTGTTGCTGTGCACAGGCTTTCTCCAGTTGCAGCGAGCAGGGGCTACTCTTTGTTGAGGTGCACAGACTTCTCATTGTGGTGGCTTCCCTTGTTGCGGACCACGGGCTCTAGAGTGCACAGGCTTCAGTAGTTGTGGCATGTGGGCTCAGAAGTTGTGGCACACAGAATCAGTAGTTGTGGCTCATGGGCTCTAGAGCGCAGGCTCAGTAGTTGTGGCGCACAGGATTAGTTGCTCCGTGGCATGTGGATCTTCCCAGACCAGGGATCGAACCAGTGTCCCCTGCACTGGCAGACAGATTCCTAACCACTGTGCCACCAGGGAAGTCCCCAAGAACTCATATAATTCAACAGCAAAAATAAATAAATAACCCAATTAAAAAATGGGCAAAAGACCTGAACAGATATTTCTTCAAAGAAACATACATGAAAAGGCAACAGGTACATGAAAAGATATTCCATATCACTAGTCATTAGGGAAATGCAAATTAAAACCACAAGATATCACCTCATATCTGTTAGCCATCATCAAAAAGACAAGAGATAACAAATGCTGTTGTGGATGCAGAGAAAAGAGAAATTCTTATGCCCTGTTGGTGGGATTGTAAATTAGTGAAGCCACTATGGAAAATAGTAATAGAGGACCCTCAAAAATTAAAAATAGAACTATCATATGATTCAGCAACTCCACTTCTGGGAATATCTCCAAAGGAAACGAAAACACTAACTTGAAAAGATATCTGTACCCCCATGCTTATAGCAACATTATTTACAATAGCCAAGACATGGAAACAACTTAAGTGTCCACTGATGGATGAATAGATAAAGACGCTGTGGTATATATAATACAATGGAATATTATTTAGCCATTAAAAAAAAACCAAGGAAATCCTACCTTTGTGACAACATGAATGGACCTTGAAGGCATTATGCTAAGTTTAAAAAGTCAGAGAAAGATAAATACTGTATGATCTCACTTATATTTGGAATAATAATTTTTAAAAACCCCACAAACCCATAAAAAAAGAGATCAGAGTTATGGTTACCAGAGGCAGAAGGTGGGTGGAGGAGAAATGGAGGAAGGTGGTCAAAAGGCACAAACTCCCAGTTCTAAGATAAATAGGTACTAGGGATGTAACGTACAACATGATGACTAGGGCCAACACTGTTGTATGATATATAGGAATACTGTTAAGAGTAAATTCTATGAGTTCTCATCACAAGGAGAAATTTTGTCTGTTTTTCTTTTTTCATTCTATTTTTTCTTTCTAAATGAGAAGATGGATGTTAGCTAAACATACTGTGGTAATCATTTTGCAATATATGTAAATCAAACCATAATGCTGTAGGCCTTATACAGTGTTATACGTCAATTATTTCTCAATAAAGCTGGAGGGAAAAAACCCTAATCTGTCTTCTATCTGCAACTTCTTCAAATATTTGAAGATGATTATGTTCCCTGAATTGTCTCTTTAGACTGAACCACCTTTGGCGCTCCATTCCATGTGTGATTTTTGAGTTCCTTAAAAGACTAGGGGCCCTCAATGAAGATTAATAATCCACAAATCCCTGTTTATTTTCAAAAACTAACCACAGAATTGGAAACAAAGGGTCAGTACAGCCAAAATCTGCTAATGTTCTACTTTGTCATTGGAAAATGTGGCAATACAGAATGTTATTCTCCTTTAAATGTCCAGTAAATGAAAATGATTTGCCAAATGCTGGGAAGTATTCTTATTACATGAAGAGTTGACAACAGATACAGCAGAATTCTACTCATCTTAGTTTTCTTCTTTTTATCCTGTCTAAAAAAGTTGTCTATAGATCTCTCTAAACTTTGGAGAGATATAAAGTTATTCTTAAATAACTGATTAAGCAAATTTGTTTCTTTAGCAAGTCATGCTCACTTAGTTGGTTACCTTTAACTTTCTCATTGGCATTTGTAAGAATGCCACTTCCAGAAAAGCTTTACACAACCAATAATTTGATTTCAGTTCCAGTCTTTAGAAACACTCAGCCTGTTTTTTGCTACATCCCAGACCCTATAGCTACATTCAGTGTTTTACTTCCCCATTTATGTCATTCTCCTAACCTCTTTTCCCTTGAGGTTCTCCCGTGACTGAAGGACAATTTTAAGCTGTTCTGCTTTGTCCTATTACAGTGAACTGAGACAGTTAATAGTGTTTCAAACATAATAAGACAACTCTAATACAATTTTACTGCTAACCAATGTACCTTTTACAGCAGATGGGCCACTGTAAAATATAATTAACTAAGACATACCGACGAGAAACACAAATATTACTTTTTCACCTGGAGAGCTAGATGGAAGTGCGGAAGATCGATGAAATCTAATGAAATTTAATGAACTCCAACTGTAGTGTCTGGGCCCCTAGTGAACATGGATTCTCATAGCAGCTTTGCGTTTGGTTCTACTTACAGGAAAGGATGTTCCAGTGTTTTGTAGGTGCTCTTCTTGTATCAGAAACAAACAAAAAGTTAGAGGGAGTTTTCTCCAAATGATTCTAACCTTGGAAACTCACTAAGCAGAGGTCAACTATAACAGACTGTTGAGCTAGAAATTATACATCCACTTCCTTTATTAAGAAACACTTTTCAAAGACCCTAGAAAATCAAATTGCCACTTAAGGGGTTCTGAAATAATCAAGACCACTAGTGACAGCGGGCGTGAAGTGATGTGAAAAGAATGCAGACATTAGATCAAGAAACATCTGGAGCTGAACCCTCCCTCTGCCACTTGCTAGCTCTGCTATACTGGGGAAGTTTCTGCATTACTCTGGGTTTCAGCTTCTTCATCTGTGATAGGGGACCACCTGCCTTCGCCTGTGAAGACGAAGCCATAGAAACGTATAAGACATCTAATTAATATAAAATAGGCACCCAACAAATGTCAGTTCCCTTTTGTGCCAACAAATGTGGAATGACCCCCTCCTCTTGGTTCTACAGAAAACAAAATAAATTGTAGGAAGGGGTTTCCCAGGAGTTAGGACTTTCAGTGCTAACACCCTGGGGCACATTGTTCCAAGGGCTGCATTTGATAAATATTCCAAGTTGTAAGTATATGGCTATTAGTTCCTTCTTGATGTTGAATAGTGTTTTTTTAATATTATATTATATTTATTTATTTATGGCTGCGTTGGGTCTTCATTGCTGCACACGCGCTTTCTCTCGTAGCGAGCGGGGGCTACTCTTTGTTGCAGTGCGCAGGCTTATTGCAGTGGCTTCTCTTGTTGCGGAGCACGGACTCTAGGCATGTGGGCTTCAGTAGTTGCGGCGTGTGGGCTCAGTAGTTGTGGCTCCCAGGCTCTAGAGTGCAGGCTCAGCAGTTGTGGTGCACGGGCTTAGTTGCTCCACGGCATGTGGGATCTCCCCAGACCAGGGCTCGAACCCGTGTCCCCTGCACTGGCAGGCGGATTCTTAACCACCAGGGAAGTCCCTGAATACTGTTTTTTATTGTTTTGTGAAGTAGAACTGAAAAAAAGGTACTCATTATGTTGATAATCTGTTTTTATTAACTTAATTGAAGATTGTAAGTACTTTTACAGTAGTGATTCTTAATGAGACATTTGGTAATTCTGGAAACATTTTTAGTTATCACAACCTGGAGCTGTGGGAGGGTGCTACTGGCATCTAGTGGGTAGAGCAAGGGATGCTACTAAAGATCTTCCATGTGCAGGAGAGCGTCCCCTCTTTTCTGCTCTTCCCTCTCCTCCCCTTCCCCCAGAACAAAGAATTATCCAGCCCAAAATGTCAATAGTGCTGAGGTTGAGAAACCCTGTTTACAGGCTAAATAATCCCTATTCTCTTTACATGTAAAGACAGTTCATAAAAAAACTAATGGCATATCTGCCATCTCTCTACCGTCTCTCCCACTTTTATATAACCCAATGACGATGATAGTGTAGATTTGTGTAGCGTTTTAGAATTTACAAGGTGCTTTTATGTGATACCTCTCTTAACTCAGACAACAACATTGTGAGGAATCCGTTTTTAATAATTCTCATTTTACACAGTTTACCTAAGACCATACTTAAGGGCAGAGCTAAGACTCAAACCCAAGACTTCTGGCCCTAAATCTTTCCACTGCCTCCTGCTCCACTCCTCATTCTGAATGATGCTATTCTCAAAAGAGCCCACTAAGGCAATGGACCTCAACTGAGGACGCATGTGAGAATAACCCAGGGAGATGTTTCGGGTTTTTTTTCGCGGTACGCGGGCCTCTCACTGTTGGGGCCTCTCCCGTTGCGGAGCACAGGCTCCGGACGTGCAGGCTCAGCGGCCATGGCTCACGGGCCCAGCCGCTCCGCGGCATGTGGGATCTTCCCGGACCAGGGCACGAACCCATGTCCCCTGCATCGGCAGGCGGACTCTCAACCACTGCGCCACCAGGGAAGCCCCAACCCAGGGAGATTTTTTAAATAGAGATTTATGGCCTATCAAATCTACTATACCTGAATCTCTGAGAATAGGGTCAGACGTGTGTTTTCCAAGAGCACCCCTACATATGACCACTTCTGGTGCGTCTCATCTGGTTCAGAACACAAATCAAGTGATAATAATAATCTTTCTGGGAGCATTTACATGTTAAAATTCCTTAATCCAAAGAAATAAATCTCCGATGGTATTTCAGGCACCAGAGAGCCTTGAGTGTGGTGGAAACAGTTTTGTGTTGGTGAAGTCTCTCAATTACTCAAAAGTGACTGATGTTTTCATCTAATTTTAAGACTTTTTTTTGATTCTGGGTCAGAGTAATTTTTTAAATGGGGATCTATTTGCTTTCTCCTGTATATTTTCAATGTCCCTCAGATACTTATACACAGTAGATTTCATAACAAGAAACACAATACATTAAAAAGCGAGACACTGGCAAGAAAAGTCCATTAAAGGCCAAATTAGCGTGGAAGACAACAGGATCATTGTCATACAGCTCCCGCGTCTCTACTTTAGGTCCTTCCAGTACTAGCTGTCATTTTTCAAACTTGTTTACCTGACAGACTCACATGTGGCTCTGTCCTTCTTTTTACCATAATACCCCTGATGATTGAATTGAGGCTCGTTACAGATTATTGAATTGAGGATCGTTACAGATTATTTATTTAAGTGCACGGCTCTGCAGTGTTCTCTCTGTGGTCCAACAGCATAGGCATCACCTATGAACCTGTTAGAAATGCAGAATCTACCTTCCAGCAAGGTTTCCAGGTGATGCCCATTCAAGTTGAAGGCACACTGCTCCAGTGACTTTTCCCACCAACACCCTTGAGAGGCTTCCCCAAACCAGTCATACTAATAATAATGGTTCAACACTGCAGCAACGCTCAAAGACAGTGGTTCCCAAAAATGTGGCCCTCAGACCAGCAACATAAGCATCACCTGGCAACTTGTTAGAAATGCACATTCCAGGCCTATCTCAGGCATACTGAATCAGAAACTGAGAGTGGGGCTCAGTAATCTGTGTGCTTTTTTAAATTGAAATATACTTGCCATACAATATTATGTTCGTTTCAGATACACTACATGATGATCTGACATTTGCATACACTCTGAAATGATCACACGATTAGTCTAGTAGTCATCTGACCCCATTCGAAGTTGTTACAATATGATTGGCCATATTCCTTATGCCATATATTACACTCCTGAGTACTCTGTGTTTTTAAAAAACCCTTCAAGCGATTCTTGCTGGATATAGTATGGTAAAGTTGGTGTGGCCACAGGAAGAGATGATGACGAGGCTCAGAAGTTTATTATACTCACAGGTTCCAGAGAGAGAGTCACCGGATGCCAGGCAGGGTCACAGGGCAAAACACTAGTTGGTCAGGAGGCAGAAGACACAAGTGAGCAGAAGGTTTAAGCAGAGGCTTTATTGGGGTCTCCAGGGAAATGCAAGACAAGGCAGAGTAAACAGTTTAGGATTGACTAGTTTAAATAATTCTGGTGGGCTCTGACATAGGTGTGGTCCCTAGTCACTTGATACCTGGCCCTGGGATGATACTTGATACCTGAGGCAGGGGAAATACGGGCTTAGTGTTTGGAGAGTTAGATGAGGAGGTAGTTGGGGTAATATAAACTTGGGATTTGTTGGTTTGCATATGAAAAGCATACTCTAGGCAAGGTATTATTATCTTTAGGTATTAGCTGGCCCTGGGAGGGGCAGTCTCTCCCCAGCCAGAAAGGTTTTTTAAGATGTTAAAACATCTTATACAGAACACTGGAAATACATGTATTTACAAGACCTTCTAATGCACGCTCAAGTTTAAAAACCATTTCTCTGAGGCAGAAGTTATCAACCCTAGCTTCATACCGAAATAATCTGGGGAGCTTTTAGTAAATATGAATACCTGTGTCCAACCCCAGACCAATTAAATCAGAATTTGAACAGACACATTGCAAGGGTGATTCTAATGTGCCACCAGGGTTCAGAACTGAGGCTCTGAAGAAAGGTAAGCATGGTTGATAAAGTATTACTAGATGTGAGCTAGTGTTTGTATAGCCTGACTGATTTCGGTGGGGCGGGGGCTGGGGGAGATATCCTGGCTTCAACTTCCCCACCCCTAATTTGTCTCAGGTGGTTGTGAGGGATTATTTGGTTTTTCTAATGATTTGGTTTTTTAAGAGACATAATCGTTGCACATTTCTCATAAAGTTTGGAAATACTAAAAAATTCATGAATTTAGTCTGCGAGTTGTTTTTGCTGATGGTAAATTGTCTGAAATTACCATAAAACTAGAAATTTAAGGATCAAAGAAATGTTAAGAAAGAGGTTGAAGAAAATATTTTTCTAAGTAAAATTATAAGGAGACAAATTAATATTTTTATTCCTACCAAGCTTACTTTGGAATCTTGGGTACGTATCTTTATTGTGACCAAAAATATTGCATAAAAAATTAGTGAGGACCATACAGCTCCGTTGGCGATGATTTTCAGAGGACGGTTTTCTAGGTGGACAGGTAAACAAGGACATTTCCACATGTTAGCTCTGCCAGATAAATCCAGCACTAGATCAGAAACTCAAACTGTGACCCCCTCCTTTCCATATATAGTATTTTTTCAACAAAAATAATGATTCTGAAATTGGATTTGGATGAAAATTGCTTTTGGATCAAAACACACACAAAAAAGAATACCGCACAGTTTATTCTTGTCCCAATTTTTATCACAATACACTCACTCTGCAGTGGTTTTCACCATTAAAAAATATTTTTATTGACATTAGAGATGACTTGCAGGACACGTGGAGCACAGGTGAATGTTGTTTCAAGGCAACATTTCGGGTCTTGAGTTAATCGCCTTTGCTAGTTGCTGGCTGTTGAGTTTAGGTGGTTAAAGTTCAGTCACAATGAAACTAATCACGAGTTGGTTCTCTGGATGTACCTGTTACCTTTGCTCTCTTTAATAACTACACTTGAGTAATCTTGTAGTCATATCCCATTTATCAAGAGAGGAAAATAGAAAAGACCAGGAATCAGGAAAAAGCTATTTCCACTACTAAGAAATAACTCAAAACTTTGGTCCAGGTGTAACAATTATTTAGCACACAGGCTGCTACTCTCCCTCCCATATCTGTGTTAGGAATCACTAATCAATTATGGTTTTCCTTTTCTCTGAGTTAGGGCACAGCCTCAGAATTCTCAACATAAAGGCCCAGACTGCTACTATTCAATCATGGGGAGACTTTTTGTTTTCCATCTTGACGGTGTATCAAGAAAATCATCTCTCTATATAACTAGACACATCTTTATTCCTGGCTTTCTAAATTTGGTGAGCAAAAGTAACAGAGAATCCCTCTACAGTTTGTACACTGTGAGGCTACATATTTTATAGAAAGTATTTTTTTTATTTTGCACAATAACTAATTTTCCCTTAAAAGTTGCAAATACAATGGTATCAATCATATACTGTGTGACCTGGATCCTATGGTGGTAGTTAAGATAAAAAGGACATTTTTCATAACAAGCATCAGGAAGATCCCTAATTCTTATAGTTTTTTTCAACTCACGAAAAAAGGGTTACTAGAGAACTACTTAATCCACTAAAAAATATAATGTGTTACTTCTAGAGTATAACCATGAACTGGCACTGAACCATCTAGAACTTCCATGGCAATAGTCTGGGATGATTTCTCAAGTCACACAAAAGCCATTCAGAGGACCTCACCAAGCACTAGTGTCAGCCATAACCCTGGCTGAGTGAACAAATATCTTCAAAGCAGATTTGGGGAAAGATATCAATGTAGGGCAGAAAGAAGCAAATACTTTTTCAGTTATTATTTTCAAGGTACTTTGCTAATCATTGTCAAAAATACAAAGTATTAAAGTGAGTCTTTCCCTAGGGAAGTTTGTAACAAATTGAAGGAATTATGCCTTGAAAAGTTAAACAATAGTCTAAGGCAACATGGTGATAAATAAACAATTGGTAAAAGCCAAGAAGCCCCAATTATTTTTTACAAAGGAGTGAAATTTTCTCTTTCCAAAATCTCAAGAGAAGCCAAGAATGATGAAAAGCACCCTGGTACTGGTAACCTACAAGGCAGACATGTTTTCAAATCCAGAATCTGTTGTTTACTATCCATGTAGACTCAGGTAAGTGTCAGGTCACTGAATATCTCTAAGCATTGGTTCCCTAATCTGTAAAATAAGGCTAATAATCTGTAAAATAAGGCTAGTAATCCTAATAGCCTCTTCATAGGACTGCTGTAAAGATTAAATGAGATAATGTATAGAAAGAGGTTAGCATGGTACCGCTCATGAAGTAGGTGCTCAATAAATGGTACATTATCATCGTATCATCATTGTGCTGCAGAAGCTGAGATAGGGAGCTCATGGAGGATGGTATCCTTACAACCGTGATCACTTTGGAGATTCCTCAGACAATGGACTGCTCTGTGGTTTGATAATCGTATATAGACAGTCAGTTCCATAAATGCAGACAAAAACCAACACGAGCTGATGTAATCAGGAATGGCTTTATGCTGGAAGCAGTCCTTTCATTGTGCCTTAACTAATATGTAGATGTTGGACAGGTGAAGAAGAAAATATAAAAGCAAGAATACCTTGGGCACAGCGTGTCTGGGAAACAGCAAGGAAGGAGCCAGTTAGAGTGGATAGCGCTGGGGAGTGGCAGGAAGCTGCATGGGAGTAGAGGCTTGGGCTGAGCAGCTCAACAAAGCAGAGACCAATCCCTACTGGTCTCCCTATTGTGAAGCCTCTATTTCAGACAAATTGGACTGTACATTTCTTCTCACCCACAGCCGTTTAGAACACATGGCTTCAATGGTTTTGTAAAGGCAAAGATTTACATAGTTAAAACTTGCCATTATTGTCTCTACACAAGAGAACCGTGCACTGTGAAATGAACTCTCGTCTTTTAAAAAATATAAGAAAATGTTCATGTCTTTTAAGTCAGATAAAACTTGAAACACTTTTCTCTTCCCATGCACTGTGAAGAAAAACCAAACTCCACTTCATTTTATTTTTGTAACTCATCAATATTCTTCAGATTCAATCTACTCACCCCCTTCCCTCCACAAAAACCCATGCAGAGGGCTTCACCAGTCTGATACTGGTGATAGCCTCATAAAGCCCCAGAATTAGTAAATAGGTAATTTCAAAGTAAATGGGTAAATTAGGCCAAACATATCTTGTCCTTAGTGAACTAAAGGTGAGAATACCACTTATTGTCTGTCCTCTGTGCCATGTAATGTGCTAGTGCTTTACAAGTACTGTTATTTAATTCTTACGACCACCCTATGTGTGTAGCTATTAATAACCTCATCTCATGGAGACAAACCATGAGGCTGAGAGTACATAAGCAAGCTGCCCAAGGTCACACACATATTAAATGAAGGAGCCAGCTCTTGAACTTGGGTCTGTCTGATGCCAAAGCCACCCATGCTGTACTGCTTCCCAAAGGGCATCCGTAGGACCTAGTGGCCAAGCTCGGAGAAAAACTGCCTATACAAATCAGGATTCTTAAGAAGAAAGGCCTCAAGCAGACGATTGTCAACTGTTTATGTTAATGGTTAGAAACAATAATTGATAATCTCAATCTATTTGGGGTAATTTCAAATGGCCATTTGTACTCCTTGATTGAGAAAACAAATGTTATAAGTAACTAATGCCTGCAGACTTGAGAAGAAACGTTAGAAATATACCAAAAACTATTTTTAATGTAGCCTTTGGTAAACAGACCTAGTTTACCAGACACTGCATTTGACCCCTTAAATTTTAAGATCTATTGCCAGCCCACCCTTGGCTATATCCCCAATGAAATATCTGCTCTAAAAGATGAAGCACTCTTGCTATAGGAAAACTCTAGATTTATTTTTCCTATAGAAACCATTACTATCCTAATAATTTTCATGTTTATGTTTTCTTCAGGCAATTCCTAAAGTTATTTCTTTAAAAGGGAAAAAGCCAAAGCTCTCTCTGAAACTTCTCAGTTTTTATGGATACAATCCCATGGTTAAGAAAAAACATAGTCTGTAGAGCCTACATTTATTTAGTCTGACTGTGGTTTGGTGACTTAGAAGAAATACTGTGTGAGTGGTATTTTTAGTCCTGCCCTCAGAGAAGTAAGACCTTAACCCATTGCCCTTGGATTTGGACAACACTTACAGTTAGAAACATGCGCTCACACAGAAGAAAGACAAGGGACCAAAGTCTATGTTTCTAATTGTAAGCGTTCACGCTCTGTGGTTGGCAGCACTGTGTAATGACTAAGAGTCGAGCTTCAGAGTTGGAGAGACTGGTCATGATCCTGAGCTGTTATCACTTACCATGTGTGTGATTTTGAGCAAAGTGCTTAACTCCTCTGAGCTTCATTTTCATGTACATATGTGTACCTAATGTGTGTATGTAAATAAAGTGGGGTGCATACTATACCTGGCATGTAGTAAGCATGCAATAAATGGAAGCTTATTATTGTTACCATTAGCTTATACAGGATTTGCCTTTCAAAGGGTCCTTAAGTTTGTGAGTTTTCTGAAGAATTTGTCTCTGTTCCATTCTTTGTGAACTGGGTGCCAGGAGGAATTATTCCTTTTGCCCAAAATTGCAGCTAAGTCCCAAGATAGTACTCCATAATCTAGGTTCAGAGAGATGCTGGTCAGTTGCCAGATCTTGGAGACAACCAACCATCTTCCTTCAAAGGTCAACGACAGGTGCCCTACCACCAACCACTCCCCCCCACCCCATCCACATAAGGAGAGACTGAGAGATGAGAGGTCTGGGTGCTTATACACCTAAGCAGGAAGGAGAAAGAAGGGAGAAATGGTGGGGTTGAGACAGGGAACAGAGGAGCAACCTGCACTTCTACCAACTGACATAACAAACTTGACATAACAAACTGAATCGTGTTTCCCCGGGCTGAATGGACACCCCCCAAAAAACAGGTAGGCTTGATGTGACTTTTAAGTATCCCTCCCAAGTGGACCTCCCAGGCAGTAGTGGATGTATCTCCTTTAGTAGAGGCTGAGGTACGGCTACAGGGGGCAGAAGAGCCAGAGATCTTGCAGGGCTGACGACTTAATCTGTAGCCTGGTGCAAAATGAAAGTGCAGGGGTTGGGGTGTCAGTCTCCCCTTGGCTCCAGCCCACAGCGGATGAGCAACCCCCAGGACTGCTACCTCTGTGCAGGGGTATGCTGAATGACGGCGCCCGAATGGAGGGGTTAGGGGCAGGCAGAAGGCCAAGAGGCCCTAAAGGAGCCACGTGCCAAAGGCACTGAGGCACTTCCTTGGCCCACCCGACCCTGACTCTCCCCATGCCTGCATCCAGGCGATGATGGAACTTGAGCCTTCCCCACCACCACCACTGTAATTCTCTCACTGCCCTGGGCAGAAGGTGGGAGCTGTAGTCTGCCAGGAGAGGGAGGCAGAGCAAGCCCTGTCACTAGGGAACAGAGAGTACATGATGGAGACCTTGCCCAAGGGAGGGAAGGAGCTACCAAGACAGGACCACGCAAGAGCTGAGGCGCCAAGCTGCCCAGCCAACGCTCCATTGTCCTATGGGACTCCACTTACAAAACACAAATCAAAGGTAAAATTATTAAGAATTTCAAGATGGCAACTGCAGAGCATTAAACTCCCAGGGATGGGGGGCGTTTCTGAGCACAAGGTCCTGTGTCACTGTTCTCAATTCCCACAGTTTCCACACTCACAAAGCCCTGGTCCTATATCAGGGAACTGGGCAGCAAGAAGCCCTGTAGGACCATCAGAGCACCCACAGATGCCCACCATGAGACAGTCAACATTTGGAGACTGATCAATAGCGAGTCAGCGGTAACCAGGACCACAGTACTTGCCAATCAGGGAGAAGTCTGAAACCCTACTCAGATAAGTAAGAGGGGTTTTCTCTTCTTGCCCATCCTTCTCCCTGCCCCTAGCACTGGAAGAGGGAAGAGGGATAAGAGTATAATGAGATCAGCCCTCATCACAACTAGAGCAAGTGATGGGGTTACCCTGTGCTGGTGGGAAAGAAGGAGAGCTCTGAATTACACTGAGACTGAAATTTTAAACTTCAAGGGGTTAAAATGACTTTTTAAAAAATATCACTGAAAATAAAGAAATACATACAGCCAACTTATAATTGAAGGAACTGTTTCCCAGTGGAAAGGGGATTCAACACAACCCAGTTAGAAGGCACTTACTGAGGCATAAAGACATTTCATGGCGATACCCTAAGGAATGAGACTCCTGGATAAATTGGCAACATACACTTGTCCATAGTGGCCAAGCTGGCCTCCCTCGGTTGGCACACCCCTACACAGGTCATGCGTTTGCAAACTCCAGGGCCTTCTAGAGCCATGGGAGTGACACAGACATGGGCAAGTCACCCTGGCTGCTGCCAACACCTGTCTGGCCCACAGCAGAAGGGACATTAAAATACTTAGGTAACTCAGCACACAGACAACAGACATTCAACCTAAGTTAAAGTTACTCACACCTGAGGGTGTCTGAGCTCAAAATATAAAGCTCTGAGCAAATTATAAATCAACACTTACTGAGCATCTACCAAGGAGGAGACAAAGAAAATTATTCCATCCCTTCCAGTTTACTACAGTCTACTTAGAGACCCAATATATAAGTGCTGCCACCCAGAGTTTGTTACCAGGTAAAAGTACAACAAAATTCAGGAAAGACAGAAATTTGCCCAGGCTGGAGTAGTCAGTGGAAGATCCACAAAAGAAGGGAGGACTGTACTAGGAAGGAATACATAGGTTTTGCTTGGAGTGGCATGGGCAAAGACACACAGGGATCAAGTGTGTGTCCAGTCAGTGAGAAATGCAGCCTCAATGTCTCAGAAGGTAAAGGCAGGGGAGCTGTCAGGTATATGACTAAATAGATGGGGAGGGAATTACGAAGAATGTGAAGGAGAAAAACACCCAACTCATCATCCAGATGCTTTAGATGATCTATTTCATTTCGTTTCATTCTTACAAAAATTCTAAGACTCAGACTCAATCACATAAAAACCATTCTGTCAGCATAAGCTACCTGGTGTGGCCCAGGTGAACAAAAACACTCTTAACAAGGCCCTCAGGTTAAAAAACAAAACAAAACAAAATAAAACTCTTAACAGACACGATATTCCAATAGCTTAGAGGTTATTTCTAAGAAGCTGGGCAAGGGCTAAACTTCCTTTGGAATGTGTAGGGTTTGGACCGTGCAGACCTGCTGAGTTAATCCTTCACTGCACAAATAGACATTATTTATAATTGAATAAACTAATACTCTGAGAGCTTAGGTTACTCTTTCAATATCTACTAGATGTAAACACTCTATACAGGGTTTGGATCTACTTTTGTTTGAATCCAAAATCTGTGCTCTTTCCACTATCAGCACACTGCCTCCTCTCCAGGTACTGAAAGTCAAATAGGTGATTAGACATGATTCTGAAAATATCTGAGGGCCGATAAAGGTCTGACAGAAGGATATGGCATATGGAAATCAGGGTTCTAAGAGGATTTCAGAATTACTTTTCAATATTAAGGGAAAAAATGATTTGTAAAAGGGAAGAGAAGAGACAGGTGTCAGCTAAGAGATTTTTGCAGTAATCCAAGCAGAATGCAATAAGCTCATAGCTGTAAGAATATAACGGAAGGTATATGTGAGCTATTTGCAAGAAAAGAAATCACAGAACTTTGTTAAAAACTGGATATTGGGAGGAGGAGCTTCAAGATGGCGTAAGAGTAAGACGTGGAGATCACCTTCCTCCCCACAAATACATCAGAAATACATCTACATGTGGAACAACTCCTACAGAACACCTACTGAATGCTGGCAGAAGACCTCAGACTTCCCAAAAGGCAAGAAACTCCCACATGTTCCTGGGTAGGGCAAAAGAAAAAAGAAAACACAGAGACAAAAGAATAGGGATGGAACCTGCACCTCTGGGAGGCAGCTGTGAAGGAGGAAACGTTTCCACACACTAGGAAGCCCCTTCGCGGGCAGAGACTGCGGGTGGCGGAGAGGGGAAAGCTTCGGAGCCGCGGGGGAGAGCACAGCAACAGGGGTGCAGAGGGCAAAGCGGAGAGATTCCCGCACAGAGGACTGGTGCCGACCAGCACTCACCAGCCCGAGAGGCTTGTTTGCTCACCCGCCGGGGCGGGCGGGGCTGGGAGTTGAGGCTCGGGCCTGGGGTTGGCTGCGTGAACACAGCCTGCAGGGGCTTAGTGCGCCACGGCTAGCCGGGAGGGAGTCTGGGGAAAAGTCTGGACCTGCCGAAGAGGCAAGAGACTTTTTCTTGCCTCTTTGTTTCCTGATGCGCGAGGAGAGGAGATTAACAGCGCCGCTTAAAGGAGCCCCAGAGACGGGTGCGAGCCACGGCTATCAGCGCGCACACCAGAGACGGGTAGGAGACGCTAAGGCTGCTGCTGCCGCCACCAAGAAGCCTGTGTGCGAGCACAGGTCACTATCCACACCCGCCTTCCGGGGAGCCTGTGCAGCCCGCCACTGCCAGGGTCCCGTGATCCGTGGACAACTTCCCCGGGAGAACGCACTGCACGCCTCAGGCTGGTTGCAATGTCAAGCCGACCTCTGCCACCATAGGCTCGCCCTGCATCTGTACCCCTCCCTCCCCCGGCCTGAGTGAGCCAGAGCCCCTGAATCAGCTGCTCCTTTAATCCCATCCTGTCTGGGTGGGAAGAGATGCCCTCAGGCGACCTACACGCAGAGGCAGGGCCAAATCCAAAGCTGAACCCTGGGAGCTGTGCGAACAAAGAAAAAGGGAAATCTCTCCCAGCAGCCTCAGAAGCAGCAGATTAAATCTCCACAATCAACTTGATGTGCCCTGCATCTGTGGAATACATGAATACACAAAGAATCATCCCAAATTGAGGAGGTGGACTTTGGGAGCAACAATATATTTTTTTTTCCCTTTTTCTCTTTTTGTGAGTGTGTATGTGTATGCTTCTGTGTGTGATTCTGTCTATGTAGGTTTGCTTTTACCATTTGTCCTAGGGTTCTGTCTGTCCATTTTTCTTTTTTTTAGTATCGTTTTCAGCACTTGTTATCATTGGTGGATTTGTTTTTTGGTTTGCTTGCTCTTCTTTCTTTCTTTCTTTTATTATTACTTTTTAAAAACTTTTTTAATAATTACTTTTTATTTTTTATCATAATAACTATTTTATTTTACATTATTTTATTTTATTTTATTTTATCTTCATCTTTCTTTTTTTTCTCCCTTTTATTCTAAGCCATGTGGATGCCAGGCTCTTGGTGCTCCAGCCAGGCATCAGGGCTGTGCCTCTGAGGTGGGAGAGCCAAGTTCAGGACACTGGTCCACAAGAGACCTCCCAGCTCCACGTAATATCAAATGGCAAAAATCTCCCAGAGATCTCCATCTCAACACCAAGACCCAGCTCCACTCAATGACCAGCAAGCTACAGTGCTGGAAACCCTATGCCAAACAACTAGCAAGACAGGAACACAACCCCATCCATTAGAAGAAAGGCTGCCTAAAATCATAATAAGGCCACAGATACCCCAAAACACACCACCAGACGTGGACCTGCCCACTGAAAGACAAGATTCAGCCTCATCCACCAGAACACAGGCACTAGTTCCCTCCACCAGGAAGCCTACACAACCCACTGAACCAACCTTAGCCACTGGGGACAGACACCAAACACAACAGAAACTACGAACCTGCAGCCTGTGAAAATAAGACCCCAAACACAGTAAGTTAAGCAAAATGAGAAGACAGAGAAAGACACAGCAGATGAAGGAGCAAGATAAAAACCCACCAGACCTAAAAAATGAAGAGAAAATAGGCAGTCTACCTGGAAAAGAATTCAGAGTAATGATAGTAAAGATGATCCAAGATCTTGGAAACTGAATGGAGAAAATACAAGAAATGTTTAACAAGGACCTAGAAGAACTAAAGAGCAAACAATGATGAACAACACAATAAATGAAATTAAAAATTCTCAACAAGGGATCAATAGCTGAGGCAGAAGAACCGATACGTGACCTGGAAGATAAAATAGTGGAAATAACTACTGCAGAGCAGAATAAAGAAAAAAGAATGAAAAGAATTGAGGACAGTCTCAGAGACTCTGGGACAACATTAAATGCACCAACATTTGAATTATAGGGGTCCCAGAAGAAGAAGAGAAAAAGAAAAGGACTGAGGAAATATTTGAAGAGATTATAGTTGAAAACTTCCCTAATACAGGAAAGGAAATAGTTAATCAAGTCCACCAAGCACAGAGAGTCCCATACAGGATAAATCCAAGGAGAAACACACCAAGACACATATTAATCAAACTGTCAAAAATTAAATACAAAGAAAAAATATTAAAAGCAGCAAGGGAAAAATAACAAATAACATACAAGGGAATCCCCATAAGGATAACAGCTGATCTTTCAGCAGAAACTCTGCAAGCCAAATGGGACTGGCAGGACATATTTAAAGTGATGAAGGAGAAAAACCTACAACCAACAGTACTGTACCCAGCAAGGATCTCATTCAGATTCTACAGAGAAATTAAAACCTTACAGACAAGCAAAAGCTAAGAGAGTTCAGCACCACCAAACCACCTTTACAACAAATGCTAAAGGACCTTCTCTAGGCAGGAAACACAAGAGAGGGAAAAGACCTACAATAACAAACCCCCCAAAATTAAGAAAATGGTGATAGGAACATATATATCGATAATTACCTTAAATGTAAATGGATTAAATGCTCCCACCAAAAGACACAGACTGGCTGAATGGATACAAAAACAAGACCCATATATATTCTGTCTGCAAGAGACCCATTTCAGACCTAGGGACACATACAGACTGAAAGTGAGGGGATGGAAAAAGATATTCCATGCAAATGGAAATCAAAAGAAAGCTGGAGTAGCAATTCTCAAATCAGACAAAATAGACTTTAAAACAAAGACTATTAGAAGAAACAAAGAAGGACACTACATAATGATCAAAGGATCAATCCAAGAAGAAGATATAACAATTGTAAATATTTATGCACCCAACATAGGAGCACCTCAGTATATAAGGCAAATACTAACAGCCATAAAAGGGGAAATCGACAGTAACACAATCATAGTAGGGAACTTTAACACCCCACTTTCACAAAGGGACAGATCATCCAAAATGAAAATAAATAAGGAAACACAAACTTTACATGATACATTAAACAAGGTGGAGTTAATTGATATTTATAGGACATTCCATCCAAAAGCAACAGAATACACATTCTTCTCAAGTGCTCATGGAACATTCTCCAGGATAGATCATATCCTGGGTCACAAATCAAGCCTTGGTAAATTTTAGAAAACTGAAATTGTATCAAGTATCCTTTCCAACCACAATGCTATGAGACAAGATATCAATTATAGGAAAAAATGTGTAAAAAATACAAACACATGGAGGCTAAACAATACACTACTTAATAACCACGATATCACTGAAGAAATCAAAGAGGAAATCAAAAAATACCTAGAAACAAATGACAATGAAAACACGATGACCCAAAACCTATGGGATGCAGCAAAAGCAGTTCCAAGAGGGAAGTTTATAGCAATACAATCCTACCTTAAGAAACAAGAAACATCTCCAATAAACAACCTACCTTACACCTAAAGCAATTAGAGAAAGAACAAAAAACCCCCAAAGTTAGCAGAAGGAAAGAAATCATAAAGATCAGATCAGAAATAAATGAAAAAGAAATGAAGGAAACAATAGCAAAGATCAATAAAACTAAAAGCTGGTTCTTTGAGAAGATAAACGAAATTGATAAACCATTAGCCAGACTCAACAAGAAAAAAAAGGAGAAGACTCAAGGCAATAGAAATAGAAAGGAAAAGGGAGAAGTAACAACTGACACTGCAGAAATACAAAGGATCATGAGAAATTACTACAAGCAACGATATGCCAATAAAATGGACAACCTGGAAGAAATGGACAAATTCTCAGAAAGGCACAACCTTCCGAGACTGAACCACGAAGAAATAAAAAATATGAACAGACCAATCACAAGCACTGAAATTGAAACTGTGATTAAAAATCTTCCAACAAACAAGCACCCAGGACCAGATGGCTTCACAGGTGAATTCTATCAAACATTTAGAGAAGAGCTAACACCTATCCTTCACAAACTCTTCCAAAATAGAGCAGAGGGAGGAACACTCCCATGCTCATTCTATGAGGCCACCATCACCCTGATACCAAAACCAGACAAAGATGTCACAAAGAAAGAAAACTACAGGCCAATATCACTGATGAACATAGATGCAAAAATCCTCAACAAAATACTAGCAAACAGAATTCAACAGCACATTAAAAGGATCATACACCATGATCAAGTGGGGTTTATCCCAGAAATGCAAGGATTCTTCAATATACGTACATCAATCAATGTGATACACCATATTAACAAATTAAAGGAGAAAAACCATATGATCACCTCCAGAGATGCAGAGAAAGCTTTCATCAAAATTCAACACCCATTTATGATAAAAACTCTCCAGAAAGTAGGCATAGAGAGAACTTTCCTCAACAGAATAAAGGCCATATATGACAAACCCACAGCCAATATCGTCCTCAAAGGTGAAAAACTGAAACCATTTCCACTAAGATCAGGAAGAAGACAAGGTTGCCCACTCTCACCACTATTATTCAATGTAGTTTTGGAAGTTTTAGCCACAGCAATCAGAGAAGAAAAAGAAATAAAAGGAATCCAAATTGGAAAAGAAGAAGTAAAGCTGTGACTGTTTGCAGATGACATGATACTATACATAAAGAATCCTAAAGATGCTACCAGAAAACTGCTAGAGCTAATCAATGTATTTGGTAAAGTAGCAGGAAACAAAATTAATGCACAGAAACCTCTTGCATTCCTATACACTAATGATGCAAAATCTGAAAGTGAAATTAAGAAAACACTCCCATTTACCACTGCAACAAAAAGAATAAAATATCTATGAATAAACCTACCTAAGGAGACAAAAGACCTGTATGCAGAAAATTATGACACTGATGAAAGAAATTAAAGATGATACAAATAGATGGAGAGATATACCATGTTCTCGGATTGGAAGAATCAACACTGTGAAAATGACTATACTACCCAAAGCAACCTACAGTTTCAATGCAATCCCTATCAAACTACCACTGGCATTTTTCACAGAACTAGAACAAAAAATTTCACACTTTGTATGGAAACACAAAAGACCCCGAATAGCCAAAGCAATCTTGAGAAAGAAAACGGAGCTGGAGGAATCAGGATCCTGGACTTCAGACTATACTACAAAGCTACAGTAATCAAGATAGTATCGTACTGGCACAAAAACAGAAATATAGATCAATGGAACAGGATAGAAAGTCCAGAGATAAACCCACGCACATATGGTCACCTTAACTTTGATAAAGGAGGCAAGAATATACAGTGGAGAAAAGACAGCCTCTTCGATAAGTGGAGCTGGGAAAACTGGACAGCTACATGTAAAAGAATGAAAATAGAACACTCCCTAACACCACACACAAAAATAAACTCCAAATGGATTAAAGACCTAAATTTAAGGCCAGACACTATCAAACTCTTAGAGGAAAACATAATCAGAACACTCTCTGACATAAATCACAGCAAGATCCTTTTTGACCCACCTCCTAGAGAAATGGAAATAAAAACAAAAATAAACAAATGGGACCTAATGAAACTTAAAAGCTTTTGCACAGCAAACGAAACCATAAACAAGACCAAAAGACAACCCTCAGAATGGGAGAAAATATTTGCAAATGAAGCAACTGACAAAGGATTAATCTCCAAAATTTACCAGTAGCTCATGCAGCTCAATATCCAAAAAACAAACAACCCAATCCAAAAACGGGCAGAAGACCTAAATAGACATTTCTCCAAAGAAGATATACAGATTGCCAACAAACACATGAAAGAATGCTCAACATCATTAATCATTAGAGAAATGCAAATCAAAACTACAATGAGATATCATCTCACACCAGTCAGAATGGCCATCATCAAAAAATCTAGAAACAATAAATGCTGGAGAGGGTGCGGAGCAAAGGAAACCCTCTTGCACTGTTGGTGGGAATGTAAATTGATACAGCCACTATGGAGAACAGTATGGAGGTTCATTAAAAAGCTAAAAATAGAACTACCATACGACCCAGCAATCCCACTACTGGGATTATACCCCGAGAAAACTAATTCAAAAAGGGTCATGTACCACAATGTTCATTGCAGCTCTATTTCCAACAGCAAGGACATGGAAGCAACCTAAGTGTCCATCAACAGATGAATGGATAAAGAAGATGTGGCACATATATACAATGGAATATTACCCAGCCATAAAAAGAAACGAAATTGAGTTATTTGTAGTGAGGTGGATGGACCTCGAGTCTGTCATACAGAGTGAAGTAAGTCAGAAAGAGAAAAACAAATACCGTATGCTAACACATATATATGGAATCTAAAAAAAAATAAAAGGTATGAAGAACCTAGGGGCAAGATGGGAATAAAGACACAGACCTACTAGAGAATGGACTTGAGGATACGTGGAGCGGGAAGGGGGAGCTGGGACGAAGTGAGCGAGTGGCATGGACATATATACACTACCAAATGTAAAATAGATAGCTAGTGGGAAGCAGCTGCATAGCACAGGGAGATCAGCTCGGTGCTTTGTGACCACCTAGAGGGGTGGGATAGGGAGGGTGGGAGGGAGGGAGACGCAAGAGGGAAGAGATATGGGGACATATGTATAGGTATAACTGATTCACTTTGTTATAAAGCAGAAACTAACACACCACTGTAAAGCAATTATACTCCAATAAAGATGTTAAAAAAAAAAAAACAAGGACTGGATATTGGGAAGAGAGAGAAAAGGAGAGTAAGAGATACCAGGAGTTCTCATGATACCCATTACTCTTTATGCTTGTGATACATTTGATAGCTCCTTTAATTCTCACCACAACGCTACGTCATTGGAATTATTATTCCATTTTTAGAGATAAGGAAACAAGAGCCTCCGAGAATTGAACCACCTTGCAAAGGTCTTAAAGTTAGCACGCAGACCTAATTATGCCTGAGTCAGAAAGCCCATGCACTTTCCTAATCATTGTGCTACCTTCCTTGGGAGGTTAGGAAAATGCTGATGGCTCTGTCAAAGCGGAGGGAAGTTGATTGGTGAAATTTTGAATGTGCTAAATTTGAGACTAACAGAGTAGCAGCTCTGTGGAGGTATGTGGTATTATCTAATGGATCTTACATCTTTATTAAATCTTCCACAGTCTACCCTTATTATCAGTGCAGATCTTTGTGGAGAACTCTGCTTTATTATTTAACATTTCTTCAGATAAGCTTAGAGATCACAGACTATGTGCAGGCAAAATGAATGTATTTTAAAAATTGAATAAAAATAACTGTATTCCTTTAAAAAGCACTTGGCCTACATTTTGGGCCTCGGAAGTTTGGCTGCTTATAATTCCATGTGCATAAGGCAGTAGGATTCAAGAAAGACAGACTAGTGCTAGGCAAAAAAAAAAAAAAAAGGCATCCATATAGAAAAACAAAATCTACTCAAAGATTATAAAGATACAAAATGTTAGCCTATGTAGAAGGAAGGTGTTTGGCTTCTTCCTCAAACCCAACAGTAAAACTAACATTCAACATCCACCAATGAAGAGGAAACCAGTGGTGTTATTTCCATCTGAAAAGAACATGTTCTAATTCACAGCAATCTTGAAACCCAGCACAGAAAACAATATCACACTCAGGCTGTTGCACATCTATTAAATTCTAAAACTATATTCTTTCCTCATCCTTCTCTGACAGGGTCACCACCCAGCCTGAAGGTGGAGGTCTGTAATCAGTAAAGATACACTCAACACTTTGCTAGGTGAGTCATTATTCTGTTTCAAGGCACATTACACAGTGTTCTAATGAACCCAAGTTATCCTGGAACAAAAAAGAAAACTTTGACTAAATCTGTGCATCCAGGAGCTTTAGTCATCTGTGCATCCGGGAGATTTTTCTGTGTAGCCAGGAAACGTCACCATAGAGGCCCCCTCGCTTCCTCTGCCAGGCTAGTCATTACCTCGCCTGAGGCACGTTGCATGTCGATCTGAGGGCGAAAGTTGAAGAAAATCTCTGAAGAAAATCTTTGACTTATAAGTCTGTAAATATGGGACTTATCATATCCAGGAAACGTCATGAGAGCTGTTATAACAGGAACTATTGGCCCTCTGGGAAACTGCAGGATTTCTTGGATTCGGTTTTTGAATATGAGCCAGAGGCAGATCTAAACCAAGAAATATGGATTGATGACGAGAGAAAGAACCTTTCTTCCCTAAGAATATTAGAGAAGAAAGGTTTTCCTAACCTTTCTTCTCTAAGAATAACCTTTCTTCTCTAAGAATATTTCTACCAAAAAGCCCTGATGATTCTGACTATTTGTCTTTCTGTTTACCTTTCCGTTTCTTAAATACGCAGCATAGCTATTACCAGGTTCTATCTAATCCGTTAATGAAAGCAGGTCGGAATTTCACTCTCTTCTGTGACATGCCAGTTGAGATGAAATTTATTTTAGCACGGCCTGCCCGCTTACCCTTCCTACCTTATTCCTCGTCCTACCACCCGTTGCACCATAAATTCAAGCCACTAAAAACTCAGCTATCCTATTTGAGTCTTTGCACAAGCTGTTCCCACTGACTGGAGTGACCTGGCAAGACTCCAGTTTATTTGAGAGGCTAATTCTTACTCATCCTTCAAAATTCAGCTCAGAGTCATAACTCCAGGCTGCCCTCCCTGGGCCCCTCTGACTCCCATGTAAGAGGTCATTCCCCTTCTGTGCTCCATAAGCAATGTCTGCTCACCCCTCCCATAGCACTGATGCTGAATAACATTTGCCCATTACTGCATCTAGTACTACCACTAGACTGTGAGTTCTCTGAGGCCAAGGACAGTGTCTATTACACTAGGATCCCCAAGATACCATATATGTACTATTTAGCACCTAATAATCACTAGTAAATGTTATAGGATGAATACATGATTAAATATAATTCGATACATACTTGAAAGCAACAATCTGCTATTAGAGAGTTAATACAACCCAAGTAGACACATCGTAATGAGGTGTGATCTAAATAACAAATTTACTTCTATGATAGACTTTTCTGCTTCCAAGCTCACCCTCATCATCCTTTTTCACTCCGCCACAGAATGCTCTTTCTGAACAAAACTCATTGTGTGCATGGCCCTTCATGATCTGGCCTGGATTACTTCTCTGGCTTTGTTCCTCCCACAAACCTCCTCCTAAACCCCATTATGACCTACTCAGATCACAATGCAATCACTCCTTCACAATGCCCACATACAAAAAGCACCAAGTCAATGTCTAGTAAGTAGAAAAGGCCAAGCATTCTGTGATGTACTAAAGCTTGTAGATTGCAACTGAGTGGGAAAATCTTAGCTACATTTAGGTCCAATAACCTCCTACATGCCAGGCACTGAGTAAGGTACCAGGAGAATAAAGATGTACTCCGAATCTACTATATAATGCAGTAAAGAAGACACATAAGAGATAACTTATTTTTTTAATAAATTCAATAAAATAAATTGAATATAGTAAAGTAAAACTTTGCCCAGTTCAGAAAAGATGAGAAGATGATTCTTGAGCAAATCCTGAAGGATGAATGTCTATCAGTTTAAGAAAGGGCACTTCAGGCAAAGGGCATGGCGGTATGAGACAGTACAGTACAGGCTACAAGCTATGAGTGATGGAATCAAGGGATGGTGGTGACGTGAACTAAAACCATCACACTAGAGATGGAGCAGAGGGGCTCAATTCAGGAACTATATAGACCTAGGATCAGTATCCTTGATGATGATGGAATTGGGGAGGAGGGGGAGAGAGGAAGGTGATGACATGTGGAGAAGGAACAGGTGTGGAGTGGGACGGGCAAGAAAATGAGTTCCAGTCTCAGCACACACAGTTTAGATATCTGGGGTGCCTCAAGTCACCATAAGCTGTAGACAGTTTGATATATAAGCAGATGTGTGCCGTGGGCAGTTTGATATACAACCCAGGTTCTTATAATCAGAGTGGGAAATCTAAGACCATAAAAGAAAATGAGATTGCTTGAGGAGAGCATGTACAGAAGAAGAAGCAAAGAACCAAGAACAGAGCTCAGGGTCATAGGGAAGAGGCAGGGGAGTAGCCCAGGAAGATGGCCAAAGGAAACAGGAAGAAGTTGCGTAACCAGGGGTGAGTAGCTGATCAAAGTCAAGGACATAGAGCTTGAAAGAAGAAATCGAGAGTGAAAATTGCAGTAGAGTAGTCCAAAAAGATGAGGGCAGGAAAATGACCATCAGGTTTGGCAAGATGAATGCCATTGGCAGGGAGGATTCCATGGGACAATGGGGCTGAGGCCAAATTGCAGAGAATTGATACATGAAAAGCAGGTGAAGAAGGGGAGACAGTGAGCGTGGGATGACCCTTAAAGAAGTTGAATGAGAAGGGAAGAAAAAGAAAGAGGGTAATACTGGAGGTGGGCAGGGAAAAGAAATGGTGGTTCCACAGTCACAGGAAAAATTAGAAGACAGGAGAGTTAGGAGCATGTTGGGAACTGGGGAGGAGAAACCAATAAACCAAACAAACAAAAAGGAAAAAAAAAGTAATGCTCACTAAAAATGAGCTCCTTGGTGCCTTGGATTGTATTTTTTTCTTTTTTTCTCCTTCAGTCTCAGCACAGCGCCTGACACACAACTATCCAAGGTCTGCTAAATGAATATGCGAGTAAATGATGACGCAACATCCCCGAGGAAACCAGCAGAAAGTCACCAAGGGCCTCAAGTGAGACTGACCTTGAACATGGGAAAAGACACCACATCCTCTGAAACAGAAAGATATGAGGGAAAAACAGATTTCTACACTAGAGCTTTCTCACGCTGACAGATTAACTTCCACACTCGCAAATGCAAGTATTTAAAATCTGCTAATTAATTGTTATGTGCTATTATGTTATGTACTGTTTCAACACTTCTTGAATGGACATTTTCAGGAAGGCAAAATACATTCTTTCTGGCCTTCTGATCTATATTTCTATCATATTACTCCTTAAAAGACGTTAAGACCCTTAAGGATATAAACCTTGACCTTTTCTTACTTTATTTTTTAAAATAAATGATCTAGCAGAGAAGGGGAAATTGATGATGCATCAGAAAGAACCTGACTGGGGTTCTGACTAATTACTAGATAAGTTATAAGCAATGTCTTTGAGAAGTTGAGGGTTGATGACATTTAGGAGGCAAGTGGAGGGACTGGGCTAAAACAGGGAGGAATCATCAGTTTGTCCATCATATCCTCATCCAGTAAGTCATCTAGACTTCTCGGCTATCAGATTGACTGTTGTGGTAACACAGGGCTTGTGTTCAAATCACCCTCATTTTACCTAATAATGGCCCAGAGAAGCTGTAAAGTGCTTCCTTTAAGTGAAAAGGGGAACGTTCTCGACTTAATAAGGAAAAATAAAATTGAGTGCTGACGTTGCTAAGACCTACAATAAGAACAAATCTATCTGTGAAACTGTGAAGAGAAAAGAGAAATTTGTGCTAGTTTTGACGTTGAACCTCAAACTGCATAATAAGTGCTTAAGATGGAAAAGGCAATCAATTTGTACAATAAGATATTCTGAGAGAGAGAGGGAGAGATCACATTCACATAAACTTTATTACAGTACATGGTTATAATTGTTCTATTTTATTAGTAGTTATTGCTGTTAGTTTCTTACTGCACCTAATTCATAAAATAAACTTTATCATAGTTATGTATTCATAGAAAACAACATAGTAAATATAGGGGTTAGGACTGTCCGTGCTTATAGGCATCTACTCAGGGTCTTCGAACATATACCCAACAGATAAGGGGGGAACTGTATATGAATAACTGAAACTATATTTACTCTTGTTATGTGCTATGAACTCCACCCAGCTCTAACCTGTTCTCGTCTGTTTAGTTTTTTCAATACACAATTTGAAAAACAAGAGTCTAGAAAAGCAGAAGAAGGCAATGGACTAGAGAGATGAAGTGGGACTGCCAGGCATCAGGGAGGGTCCACTCGAGATTAATGGAGATAAATTTCACGTGAGCCCAGTAGTCATGGCTGTAGGGTTATCCGTCATGTTCAGCTGCAAGGAGGCAGGCATGGAGTAGGCAGAGAGTTAGATTTAACTAGGATTGGGGCTTTCCAGGCACCTGTGCTGAAGGATGAAGCAAGGGCATCTGGGAGCTGCAAGGGGGTTGCTATAATGTCAAAGCATGGAATCTAGGACAGGTAAGACTGTAACATGAGGTTAAGATAGAGAGTTAGAGGAGAAGAAGAGGTGGTCAATCAATGGACTGAAGGTCTGGTGGGGCCGGAAAAGTGAGGACAGCACATCAGAGAGAGTGAGCTAGCAAAACAGGATGCAATGGTGGGAAAGTAGGTGCTTGAAACTGAGATTAAGGTAGGAACTAATTTTTGGTAAACACATGGGCAAGGGTGGGACCACGGGAGTGAATGACTGGGGTAAGGAAAAGGACAAGTTCCCCGGAGAAAGGAGGTTAAGCAACCAAGAGCAGGGGATGTTGAAAAGATCATTTAGGGCTTCCCTGGTGGCACAGTGGTTAAGAATCCGCCTGCCAATGCAGGGGACACGGGTTTGAGCCCTGGTCTGGGAAGATCCCACATGCCGCGGAGCAACTAAGCCCGTGTGCCACAACTGCTGAGCCTGGGCTCTAGAGCCTGCAAGCTACAACCACTGAGCCCACGTGCCACAACTACTGAAGCCCACACACCTAGAGCCTGTGCTCTGCAACAAGAGAAGCCACCGCAATGAGAAGCCCGCACACTGCAATGAAGAGTAGCCCCCGCTCGCCACAACTAGAGAAAGCTGCGCACACAGCAACGAAGACCCAACGCAGCCAAAAATAAATATAAATAAATTTATTTTTTTTTAAAAAAAGATCATTTATCTGGATCCTGAAATAATCAACAATTGTCACAGGAATTTTAAGAAAATGGCAGTGAGCCAGGAGCTCAAAGGGAAAAAAAAAAAGGGAAGGTCCCAAAGAGCACAGGAAGGTAGAAAGAGGAGAGGAAGAGGCCTGGTTAGCAGATGTACAGAGCCATATGAGGATGAACATCCTGTAACTGACTGAAGAAAGAAAACTAAGAAGAGTGAAATTCTGCCATTCTCAGCAACGTGGTTGGACCTAGAGAATACTATGCTTAGTGAAATGTCAGACAAAGACAAACACTGTATGGTATCACATAGACGCAGAATCTAAAAAATAATACAAACGAATGAATATAGCAAAGCAGAAACGGACTAACAGATACAGAAAACCAACTAAGGGTCACCAGTGGGGAGAGGGGAGGGAGTAGGAGCAAGATTGGGATTGCGTAGGGGATTAAGAGAAACAAACTACTATGTATAAAATAAATAAGCAACAAGAATATATTGTACAGCGCAGGGAATAAGAGCTATTATCTTGTAATAACTTTTAACATAAAAATACTGAATCACTGTGCTGTATACCTGAAACTAATATCATAAATCAACTATACTTCAATATAAAATGAAAACTAAATAAATCTAATAATTCAATTTAAATACACTTCATTTACATGAATGCCAGGCCTCTTAACTGAGTGATGGGGAGAACTGCTGTGATTCTGCTTTCCTTTAGAAGGTATCCGCATAGTCACCATTCATATTACATTCTTTACCACCGTTTGGCCTCTCATTGTCTATCAAGCAGATCGTTCTCATTCTTCAGTACTCTTCGTTTTTTACCCATCAATAAATGCAGTAAAATTAACAATAGAGTTGAATTTCCTAGAGAGGATAACCTTTTCACTTAACATTAACTCAAGAACCAAATGAACTTTCCATTAGAAAGTTTTTGATCAAACACAAATACCAAACTAAAAAGGTTGAAGTCTGGTACCGATTAATATACTTCAAAGAAAACCTAAACGTATTACAGAGTTTCCACAGAACCACCTAAATTTCACCCAAGAACATGGAAGCATTCATCAAAAAATGTTTAGGGGCTTCCCTGGTGGCGCAGTGGTTGAGAGTCTGCCTGCCAATGCAGGGGACACGGGTTCGTGCCCTGGTCCAGGAAGATCCCACATGCCGCGGAGCGGCTGGGCCCGTGAGCCATGGCCGCTGAGCCTGCGCATCCGGAGCCTGTGCTCCGCAATGGGAGAGGCCACAACAGTGAGAGGCCCGCGTACCGCAAAAAAAAAAAAAAAAATTAAAAAAAAAATGTTTAAATTCTTGCTTTGTCATACTGTCATAAGGATACAACGTGGGGGCATCACCAGGGCTCCCGTGATCCAAGCCCTCGTACCACCTCTGTGCCAGGTCCTCACAGGGGCAGACCCAAGAGCTCCAAAGCAGCCTCAGGACCAGACTCCTGTGGGTGGACCACACGCAGAGGTGGGGATAAAACCAAAGCTGAACCCCAGGGGCAGGGCGACTAATGAAGATGATCGAAAATCTTTCCATCAGCTGTGCAAGCTACAGATTAAATCCCAACGATCAGTTAGGTAGACCCTGTGTCTGAAATACTGAGTAGACAGTGAGTGTACCCACAAATGAAAACGCTCTCGCTCTGGCAGCTGTGGACTTTGGGGGCAGCACATGCAGGAATTGGGCCAGATCAGAGTCTGAGTGGTCCCCACAGGGCCGACGACAGGTCCAGAGACCAGCCCAGACGTGGGGAGAGCCTCTTGGAGAGGCGGAGGTGGGCTGTGGCTCAAGGCATGTGCAAGAACGCTAGGGAAACATAGCATTACTAATATTTTTATTATGTTTTGATTAATTCTGTTGGTTCTGGCTTTTTTTGGGTTTTTGTTTGTTTGTTGTTGCTTTAGCATTTTTTTAATTGTATTTAGTCTTTTGGGATCTTTGTGTTTTATAACATATTTTTTATTTTTACTTCTATTTTTACTTTGTTTTTCTGTTCTGTGTTTTTTCCCTTTTAAAAAAAATCATCTTTATTGGTTCTGTTTCTTTGCTTTATTCTTCAGTTGGCACACTGTTTTGGTGTTGTTTTTAGGTTTTGTGTTTTTGTTAGTTCTGATTATAATTGTTTGATTTCATTTTGGGGTTCCTCAGTTTAGTTGTTCTCTTGCTTTTTGTTTTATATGGTGCTGTTTTTGTTTCTTTTGCGTGTGTGTGTGTGTGTGTGTGTGTGTGTGTTTCCTTGTTTCTGTTTTTGTTTCTTTGATTTTGTTTTTACCATTTGCCTGGCATTTTGTCTTTTTTTTAATATATTTTTTATTTTATTTTTTTATATTTCTATTTCTACATTGCTTTTCTGTTCTGTCTTATTTCCCTTTTTCTTTTTTTTTATCATTTTTGTTGGTTTGTTTTGTTACTTTGCTTCCTTTTTCAGTTGGCACTCTGCTTTGGTTTTGTTTTTTGGTTTTGTGTTTTTGTTAGTTCTCTTTTTAATTGTTTGATTTTGTTCTTGGGTTCTTTTGTTTGGTTGTTCTCTTGCTTTTTGTTTTATTTGGTTCTATTTTTGTTTCTTTTGTGTGTGTGCATGTTTCCTTGTTTCTGTTTTTGTTTATTTGATGTTACTTTTTACCATTTGTCTGGGGTTTTGTTAGTCTTTTTTTTTTTTTTTAATCCCCTTTAGTGCCAGAACAAGCGACTTGCAGAATCGTGGTTCCCTGACCCAACGACGGGCCTGGGGCTCTGGGGTGGGAGCAGGATGCTGGACCACTAGAGAATTCCCAGCCCCAGGGAAGATTAATCACCTAGCGCTCTCACAGAGGACTCTATCTGAATCAAAGACGCAGCTCCACCCAACTGCCTGCAGCTCCCAGCGCTGGACACCTCACACCAAACAACAAACAAGGCAGGAACACAAAAGCACCCATCAGCACACAGACTATCTGAAGTCATACTAGGCTCACAAACACCCCAAAACACACCAACTGACACGGCCCTGCTCATGTGTGGCTAGACCCTGTGTCTGAAATACTGAGTCCCTCCCATCAGGAAGTCCCTCCCATCAGGAAGCCTACACGAGTCACTGGACCAACCTCACCACCGAGGGCAGAGAACAGAAGCAAGAGGAACTACGACTGCAGCTTAGGGAAAGGAGACCTCAAATACTGTAAACTACACAAAATGAAAAGACAGAAAAACATCTTGCAGACAAAGGAGCAAGATAAAAACCCACAAGACCAAATAAATGAAGAGGAAATAGGCAAACTACCTGAAAAAGAATTCAGGGTAATGATAGTAGAGATGATCCAAAATCTCAGAAATAGAATGGAGAAAATACAAGAAACGTTTAACAAGGACCTAGAAGGACTAAAGAGCAAACAAACAGTAATGAAAATGCAACATGGGCTCCACCCACTGGACGCTTTATGTTAATGCAGTGTTACCCTGGCAATTAGGGGTTTTCATTCATTCACTTATTTATTGGTAAATTTATTTATTAACTTCTATAGACCCTCGTGACACAATAGTAAACACAAAAAACAAAAATTTCTGTCTTCATTGAGCTTATATTTTAGTGTCTAAAATTTAGTGTATAAGTATAAAAATTTTTTTTTATTTTGTTCATTACAATAAAATACAGGAATCTGTGTAATAGGTATCCTGGTTAAAGCTAAATGGTAAGAATTTGGAAACCTGATGAATAAAAGTTTTTTAAAAAGGCTTTTCATTAAAAGCTACCAAATTGTTTTTATTTTCTGGAGAACATGAATCCACCTTCAAGGCAGCATGTTCTCTATAGTAATAAAAGCACACATCCTGTGTATTCACTATCCCCTTGCATTTTTTAAACAGTTTTTTGAATCTATTACTATCTAGTTCATCGTTTTAAAATCTTTAGTCATTTTCACTTTGCAAAAATGGTATCATGCTGTATGTGACTGGAGGATGGCTTCCTTTTTCATTTCATATTATATTGATAAAATTCTTGACAGTGCAAATGTACCACAGTTCACTTACGCACCCTTCCACTGATGGGCATTTATGTCCTTTCCAGGTTTTTCCTATTGTAAATAGTACTTCTACATTCATGCTGCCAATGTCCCCAGGTGCATATGCATTAGAGATTTTCTAAGCTATATTCCTAGAGAAGAACTGCTGAGTCATGGGCTATGCAGATGTTCAACACTTTGAGATAATGATAAGCTGTTTAGAGTGACAGCAACAAATTATACTCCCTCCAGACATTTATAATGGGTTATTTGAAACTAAATCCTCTCTAACACTTCATATGTTCAGATTTTTTCATTTTGGCCGTTAAGTGGTTAAAAAAATGTGCCTCATTATGGTCTTGACCAGAACCGTGAATGATGTCAAGTATGTCATCATTGCTTTATTATCCTCTTGCGTGAAATGTCTGTCCATGTCCCCCTGCCCCAAACTCTTATGTTGTGTCATTTATGCTTTCCTTTTTATTTGTAGGAAGTCCCAATGTACTCTTTTAGTTCTTGATTTTCAAATAATTTAAATTCACAGAAAAGTTGAGAGAAGAATACAAAGCATTTCTATGTATAGCATTCACCCATTCCACAGCTGTTAACATTTTATCACATCTGCCTCATTCTCCTTTTCTCTTCTTTTCCTCTCTCTCCCTCTCTCTCTCTCCCCCTTCCTGCATATGTGTGCACGCGTGTGTGGTTTGTTCTCTGAACCATTTCAGAGAGTAAGTTTTCATGACACCCCATTATTCATCGATAATTTACTGTGTATTTCCTAAAAACAAAAATCTCCTACACGGCCAAATATGACTATCAAAATCAAGAGAATAGTACTGATATATAACTACGCACTCCATTCAAATTATGCTAATTTTCCCCACAGTTTCTTTCCTGGTCCTGGATGTAATCCCAGCTCAAATGTTGCTGTCACTGTCGTGTCTCTTTCGTCTCCAATGTGGAACAGTTCGTGGGTCTTTTGCCTTCCATGACCTTGACACTTTTGAAAAGCAGAGGCCAGTCACTTTGTAGACAGTCCCTTGTTTGGGGGTTTCCTCATAATTACCTTTAGGTTATGCATTATTGGCCAGAACACCACAGAAGTGATTCTGTGTCCTTCTCAGTGTGCCCTTTATGGAGGCACACGACGTTAATTTGTCTCATAACTGGTGAAGTTAACTTTCATTAACTGGATAATCTGGTGTCTGGCCAATTTCTCTACTATAAAGTTAGGTAGTAAGTATTTTGAGCTTATTAATTAACATCCAATTAATAAGTATTTGGGGGTACTTTGATACTATGTAAATATCCACCGCATATTTCTCCACATGCTCTTATCTCACTGTCTTAATTATAGCTTCACATTACTGATACCTGGTACTTCAGAAATATCTTGGCTATTTTTTTAACCCTTTGTCTTCCATCTAAATTGTGAAAACATCGGGGACTTCTCTGGTGGCACAGTGGTTAAGAATCCACCTGCTGGGACTTCCCTGGTGGCGCAGTGGTTAAGAATCTGCCTGCCAATGCAGGGGACACAGGTTCAAGCCCTGGTCCGGGAAGATCCCACATGTTGCGGAGCAACTAAGCCCGTGCACCACAAATACTGAGCCTGCGCTCTAGAGCCTGCAAGCCACACCTACTGAGCCCGCATGCCACAACTACAGAAGCCCATGTGCCTAGAGCCCGTGCTCAGCAACAAGAGAAGCCACCGCAATGAGAAGCCCACACACTGCAACAAAGAGTAGCCCCCGCTCACCACAACTAGAGAATGCCCATGTGCAGCCATGAAGACCCAACGCAGCCAAAAATACAATAAATAAATAAATTTATAAAAATAAAAAGTAAAAAATAAATTGTGAAAACAGCTTAGCACATTCCATGATTTTGATTGCACTTGTTTTCTTTTTTAACATCTTTATTGGAGTATAATTGCTTTACAATGTTGTGTTAGTTTCTGCTGTATAACAAAGTGAATCAGCTATACATATACATATATCCCCATATCCCCTCCCTCTTGCGTCTCCCTCCCACCCTCCCTATCCCACCCTTCTAGGTGGTCACAAAGTACCGAGCTGATCTCCCTGTGCTATGTGCTGCTTCCCACTAGCTATCTGTTTTACATTTGGTAGTGTATATATGTCAATGCTACCCTCTCACTTTGTCCCACCTTACCCTTCCCCCTCCCTGTGTCCTCAAGTCAATTCTCTACATCTGCGTCTTTATTCCTGTCCTGACCCTAGGTTCATCAGAACCTTTTTCTTTTTTTTAAGATTCCATATATACGTGTTAGCATACGGTATTTGTTTTTCTCTTTCTGACTTACTTCACTCTGTATGACAGACTCTAGATCCATCCACCTCACTACAAATAACTCAATTTCGTTTCTTTTTATGGCTGAATAATATTCCATTGTATATATGTGCCACATCTTCTTTATCCATTCATCTGTTGATGGACACTTAGTTTGCTTCCATGTCCTGGCTATTGTAAGTAGTGCCGCAATGAACATTGTGGTACACATCTCTTTTTGAATTATGGTTTTCTCAGGGTATATGCCCAGTAGTGGGATTGCTGGGTCGTATTGTAATTCTATTTTTAGTTTTTTAAGGAACCTCCATACTGTTCTCCATAGTGGCTGTATCAATTTACATTCCCACCAACAGTGCAAGAGGCTTCCCTTTTCTCCACACCCTCTGGACCATTTATTGTTTGACTGCACTTGCTTTGAATCTAAAATTCATGTTGGGGAGAACTGGCATCTTTATGCTATTGTCTTCCTTCCCATAGATATAATATGTCTCTCCATCTATTCAGTTTCTCTTTTATAGCTCTTAATAAAGTTTTACAATTTTCTTTACAGAGGTCTTCTTGGAGAAATTCCTCAAGGAAACTGAACAACTGGTTTCAAGAGATGTAGAGCTGAGATTTGGGATAGAAAGAAGGATATGAAAGGATAAGCTTTACCTTGGGCTGGAACTGACCTCAGACCCAACTGGGCTTGGTGCAGCTCAATTTGAAGTGGATATTGAAGTTGCGTCTATACGTGATGGATACTTAAGATTGATAGTGAAATGTCTTTGACTATAGAGACTTCTAATGGAGTTGGAACACCCACCACCTCTTCCCCCTCTCCTGACCTGTGACCACTGTTCAGCTTCCCTCTTGAGAAGTCAGTAGAAGCTAGAGTGCATAGAGATACTCTTACGATGAAGGAGGAACCTGAGACAGAATAAGAACCTGGGACCAGAATTCTGTCATCCTAAGTGAAACGCTGTTTTTCTGTGGGAGAGGATGGCAGCACTCAGCAATGAAGGCTATGGAAGGAACCACAAGGAGGATTGTGAGAGGAGATATTTAGGAAACTAGGCGACATCCAGCAAGAAACACTTTTGAGTAGGTATTCAAAAAGCGACGGACCACTGTTCCACAAACATCCCATTGTCATCGCCCCACTCTATTGTAAATTACAGTCAGAGGGGTGTCCCAATCAGCAGGTAACCACCCAGACCAAGAGGTCACAAGGCAAAGTTCCCTAGCTTCTGCTACTGACACCAAAGCCAGAGTGACAAAAGAAGATTTATGTGAGATGGAGAGGAGGTGCCTTGTTAGTGACATAAATTCTACAGTGATAATCCCGCGGTAGCTTAATATCCCAACAAGCTCCAAGAGCACAGCATCCAAGAGAGTACGATTCCACAAGGGCCAACACCATGTGGTCCCTCGTGGTCTGGCTTGATTCAGGCATAGAATTCAGAATACCAGTGGACTCAATGACCTCGTGACACTCTTTTGAGAGCTGGTCATCAGGAGTTTACAGTCATTACTCCTGGCCAAAAAAAAATAGTTTCATAAGATTTAACAAGCAGCTGAGAAAAATATAACAAGGATGTTATCTTGTGAAAATCAAAATGCCTCACCAGTAACACCTCACACCCAGTCAGAATGGCCATCACTAAAAAGTCTACAAATAATAAATGCTGGAGAGGGTGTTCAGAAAATGTAACCCTCCTACACTGTTGGTGGGAATGTAAGTTGGCACAGGCACTATGGAGAACGGTATGGAGGTTCCTCAGAAAACTAAAAACAGAATTACCATATGATCCAGCAATCCCACTCCTGGGCATATATCTGGGCAAAATTATAATTTGAAAAGATACATCCACCCCTATGTTCATAGCAACACTGTTTACAATAGCCAAGACATGGAAACAACCTAAATGCCCATCGACAGATGAATGGATAAAGAAGATGTGGTACATATATACAATGGAATACTACTCAGCCATAAAAAGGAATGAAATAATGCCATTTGCAGCAACATGGGTGGAACTAGATATTATCATACTAAGTGAAGTAAGTCAGACAGAGAAAGATAAATATCATATATCACTTATATGTGGAATTAAAATATGACACAAATTAACTTATCTATGAAACAGAAATAGACTCACAGACATAGAAAACAGACTTGTGGTTGCCAAAAGGAATGGGAGGTGGGGGAGGGATGGACTATGAGTTTGGGGTTAGTAGATGCAAACTACTGTATATAGGGTGGATAAACAACAAGGTCCTACTGTATAGCACAGGGAGCTATATTCAATATCCTGAGATAAACTATAATGGAAAGAATATAAAAAAGAATGTGTGTATGTGTGTGTGTGTGTGTGTGTGTGTCAGTTTGCTGTACAGCAAAAATTAACACAACACTGTAAATAAACTATACTTCATTTTTTAAAAATGCCTGGGGCTTCCGTGGTGGCGCAGTGGTTGAGAGTCCGCCTGCCGATGCAGGGGACGCGGGTTCGTGCCCCGGTCCGGGAGGATCCCACATGCCGCGGAGTGGCTGGGCCCGTGAGCCATGGCTGCTGAGCCTGCACGTCCAGAGCCTGTGCTCCGCAATGGGAGAGGCCCCAACAGTGAGAGGCCCGCATACCGCAAAAAAAAAAAAAAAAAAAGCCTCACCAGAACGAATGCCTTTTATGGAGATCTACCACACCTCTGCCACAGAAATGGGCCAAGGGAGTCCTACAGGCAGGGCCTAGCTTTCTCCAGAAAATAGTTCTGTGCTGCTCCCTCTCACAAACAATTAAACAATCAAAACTCAAAAATGATTCTTTTAGCCTGAAATTTTGAAAGCATCTGTTAGTTTTCCACTATAGCCCTTAAAACTCAGTTATGCATGCTTAAAATGTCAAATTTTAAGTAATATAACTTCCTGATGAGTTTTTCAATATAATTTAGCTGAAAAATGCACTCTCAGGTAACTAAATATATTGACCAATTTTGTAGGCCAATTAAAGGCTGTTGCCTAAAATGATGATTTTTGCTTTAGAGTGGTATTTAGGTCATTTCCTTTGACAGAAATTAGAGGCAAAACTAGTTTTCTATGGAGACAAATCCATGACAGATCTCATACACATCTCCTACCACAGTTATAATTCCATTTTGCCAGTAACTCACTCTGTGACCTGTGGAAGAGTGCAAGTTAATCATGTGTTTAGATTTAGAAACTGTCAGGGGTTTTTTTTGTTTGTTTGTTTTTTACTTTCGGCTGCGTTGGGTCTTCGTTGCTGTGCGTGGGCTTTCTCTAGTTGCAGCGAGCAGGGACACTCTTCATTGCGTTGCGGTGGCTTCTCTTGTTACAGAGCATGGGCTCTAGGTGCGTGGGCTTCAGTAGTTGTGGCACATGGGCTCAACAGCTGTGGCTCATGGGCTCTAGAGTGCAGGCTCCGTAGCTGTGGCGCACGGGCTTAGCTGCTCCATGGCATGTGGGATCTTCCTGGACCAGGGCTCGAACCCTCGTCCCCTGCATTGGCAGGCGGATTCTTAACCACTGTGCCATCAGGGAAGCCCCAGATATGTTTTTATTTAATTTAAGCTTGTCAAAAATAGCTTCAGTAGGAAGATATCAATTATAACAACTATCCTAGCCATCAGTAGATAAACCAAGATATTATATAGCCAGTGGAGGGAAAATGTAATTCAAGGCAGGAGAGGAAGAAATGAGAAAGAAATCCCAGTGAATTCAATCTGAGTAGTTAGAGTTCTGAAATGATTGACAATAGGTCCGACCAATGAAATATTTCTACCTCTAGCCTAGTCATATATTATAACATTTTATAATTGTCTAAGTTATTTTTACAAAATGTGATGAACATGAAGAAATTAAGATTTGTATTTATAAACACATAAGAATACATGCAGGGCTTCCCCGGTGGTGCAGTAAAAATCCACCTGCCAATGCAGGGGACACGAGTTCAAGCCCTGGTCCGGGAAGATCCCACATGCCGCGGAGCAGCTAAGCCCGTGCGCCACAACTACTGAGCCTGCACTCTAGAGCCTGCGAGCCACAACTACTGAGCCTGCGCGCCTAGAGCCCGTGCTCTGCAACAAGAGAAGCCACCGCTATGAGAAGCCCATGCACCACAACGAAGAGTAGCCCCCACTCAACACAAATAGAGAAAGCCCACATGCAGTAACAAAGACCCAACAGCCAAAAATAAATAAATAAATAAATAAAAATACATGCAGTATACACTTAACAGTTCTTATCTCCTTGGTCCATGGGTGAGAAAGCTCAGAATATTGAACAAACAGTAATCTGATTTGAGACCTTTGTCTTTAGCTTAATAAATCCAGCTAATGACCTTTGTAAACCACCCCCAAAGGGATTAAACATTTCAGAGCATAGAAAATATACTATACTGAATTTGGATAACTTTGGATAAACAAAGGTTGTATCCTTTTCATTTATCCAAAGGCACTTTCTTTCTTAGTAGGAAACATGTAATTCTGATTTCATTTATTCCATTTTCAAGGGCTTCCATTTGCTCCTCTCTGAAACAGACCCAAAATATGTCCTGTGGACCTCTACCTTCCCTTTTACCCACCACATTCTTTCTTCCATGGGTGCCCTCTTGTGCAGGTTGGTAGTGAGAAAGGGCAGGGGCAACCTGGGACCAAAACCCCGACCCACTGCTTCCTAGCCCAGTGACTTGGAGCCTGCACCTCATTTTCCTCTCTGTATATGATTAACCAGCCTGCACCTCATTTTCCTCTCTGTATATCCATCCGGCAGAGTGCTTATAGATTTGAAATAATATATGTACCACGCCTGGCTCATAATAACACTCAGAAAATTGTAGCTACTGTCTTCACCACATGGGTGCTGTCCTCTATTAATAGATGCTGCCTCTCCCCAGCTATAGGGCTTTTCTTTGCTAACTAAACAATTTGGCCATTCCCTCTGACACATTACTTTCACAACCCCTTTACATCTACCATGAGACCAAATGAGCCATGAGGATCTTTGATTTATTTTAAAATTAGTGATTCTCTTTAATTTTCTTCTGATGTGACCTGAATTTTAATGCCACATCATTATGTGAAATGGGCACTTGAAGAATAAGCCACTCTGCAATGTAAATTGGTGCAGAGTTGCTATATGATCCAGCAATCCCACTCCTGAGCATATATCTGGACAAAACTATAATTCAAAAAGATACGTGAACCCCTATGTTCATAGCAGCACTATTCACAATAGCCAAGACATGGAAGCAACCTAAATGTCCATCAACAGATGAATGGATAAAGAAGATGTGGTACATATATACAATGAAATACTACTCAGCCATTAAAAAAGAATGAAATAATGCCATTTGCAGCAACATGGATGGACCTAGAGATTATAATACTAAGTGAAGTAAGATAAAGACAAATATATGATACCACTTACATGTGGAATCTAAAATACGGCACAAATAAACATCTACGAAAGAGAAACAGACTCACAGACATAGAGAACAGACTTGTGGTCGCCAAGGGGGAGAGGAGGTGAGGGAAGGAAGTATTGGGAGTTTGGGATTAGCAGATGCAAACTAGTATATATAGGATGGATAAACAACAAGGTCCTATAGCACAGGAAAGTGTATTCAATACCTTGTGTTAAACCATAATGGAAAATAATATGAAAAAAATGTAAATATATGTATAACTGAATCACTTTGCTGTAGAGCAGAAATTAACACAACATTGAAAATCAACTATAAGTCAATAAAATTAAAAAAAAAAGAATAAGCAACCCTGGAGGTCCCTGTAGGAGCAAAGCCCTCACATATTAGGGGCAGGGAATGGGAGAGGGCTCTAAGAAGTGGAATGCCTAGGGTCCCTAAGAGGCTCTGAAAATGGAAGAGCCTAGTCCAATGACCAGAAGAAGGATTTGGGGTTCAGAGAGTCTTGGGATCCCTTCCTTGCTCTGCTCCCCCCATACCACTTGACCCTGATAGGTCATCTTCCTTCTCCAAACAGCTCTCTCCCCATAGACCTGATACAATAATACCTACCTCGTGGTTCACTGTGAGGACTGGATACAAAAATATATGCCAAACATTTATCTGGCATAAACACTCAATAAAAGATGACAGCAGCAGGACCAGTAGTAGTCTTCATTTCTAAGATGCTGAAGGATACAAACTATAGTTTGTTTTGCACAGTTCTTTCACTGAAATGTAGGTGATGGTGAGAATGGTGATGTGCTCTCTGTGGGAGGCAGGCAAGTGTGTATTCTGTACTGTGTGTTTGACATAGATGGGGAATCTTAGTGCTGCTGTAGCAGGCAAGAAAAACAAGTAGGATGGCTAAACTCTTAAGACGTGCTAAATAAAAACAGTGAGTAAGTCAACAGATGCAGAAAAAGCTTTTGACAAAATTCAACAACCATTTATGATAAAAACTCTCCAGAAAGTGAGCATAGAGGGAACCTACCTCAACATAATAAAGGCCATATGTGACAAACCCACAGCAAACATCATTCTGTATGGTGAAAAACTGAAAGCATTTCCTCTAAGATCAGGAACAAGACAAGGTTGTCCACTCTCACCACTATTATTCAACATAGTTTTGGAAGTTTTAGCCACAGCCATCAGAGAAGAAAAAAAAATAAAAGGAATCCAAATCAGAAAAGAAGAAGTAAAACTGTCACTGTTTGCAGATGACATGATACTATACAGAGATAATCCTAAAGATGCCACCAGAAAACTACTAGAGCTAATCAATGAATTTGGTAAAGTTGCAGGATACAAAATTAATACACAGAAATCTCTTGCATTCCTATACAATAACAACAAAAGATCAGAAAGAGAAATTAAGGAAACAATCCCATGCACCACTGTAACAGAAAGAATAAAATACCTACAAATAAACCTACCTAAGGAGATAAAAGACCTGTATGCAGAAAACTATAAGACACTGATGAAAGAAATCAAAGATGACACCAACAGATGGAGAGATATACCATGTTCTTGGACTGAAGAATCAATATTGTAAAAATGATTTTACTATGCAAAGCAACCTACAGATTCAATGCAATCCCTATCAAACTACCAATGGCGTTTTTCACAGAACTAGAACAAAAAATCTTAAAGTTTGTATGGAGACACAAAAGACCCCGAATAGCCAAAGCAGTCTTGAGGGAAAAATATGGATCTGGAATCAGACTTCAGACTATACTACAAAGCTACAGTAATCAAGACAATATGGTACTGGCAGAAAAACAGAAATATAGATCAATGGAACAGGATAGAAAGCCCAGAGATAAACCCATGCACCTATGGTCAACTAATCTATGACAAAGGAGGCAAGGATATACAATGGAGAAAAGACAGTCTCTTCAATAAGTGGTGCTGGGAAACTTGGACCGCTACATGTAAAAGAATGAAATTAGAACACTCCTTAACACCATACACAAAAATAAACTCAAAATGGATCAAAGACCTAAATGTAAGACTGGACACTATCAAACTCTTAGAGGAAAACATAGGAAGAACACTCTTTGACATAAATCACAGCAAGATCCTTTTTGACACACCTCCTAGAGTAATGGAAATAAAAACAAAAATAAACAAATAGGACCTAATGAAACTTAAAAGCTTTTGCTAAAGCAAAGGAAACTACAATCAAGATGAAAAGACAACCCTCAGAACGGGAGAAAATATTTGCAAATGAATCAACAGACAAAGGATTAATCTCCAAAATACATAAACCACTCATGCAGCTCAATATTAAAAAAACAAACAACACAATCAAAATGGGCAGAAGACCTAAATAGACATTTCTCCAAAGAAGACATACAGATGGCCAAGAAGCACATGAAAAGCTGCTCAACATCACTAATCATTAGAAAAAGGCAAATCAAAACTACAATGAGGTATCACCTCACACCAGTTAGAATGGGCATCATCAGAAAATCTACAAACAACAAATGCTGGAGAGGGTGTGGAGAAAAGGGAACCCTCTTGCACTGTTGGTGGGAATGTAAATTGGTACAGCCACTATGGAGAACAGTATGGAGGTTCCTTAAAAAACTAAAAATAGAGGCTTTTCTGGTGGTGCAGTGGTTAAAAATCCTCCTGCCAATGCAAGGGACACGGGTTCGAGCCCTGGTCTGGGAATATCCCACATGCCGCAGAGCAACTAAGCCCATGCGCCACAACTACTGAGCCTGTGCTCTAGAGCCCGTGTGCCACAACGACTGAAGCCTACACACTCTAGGGCCTGTGCTCCGCAACAAGAGAAGCCACTGCAATGAGAAGTCCACGCACCGCAAGGAAGGGTAGCTCCCGCTCACCGCAACTAGAGAAAGCCCGCACAGCAATGAAGACCCAACGCAGCCAAAAACAAAATAAAATAAATAAATAAATTTATAAAAAAAACAACAACTAAAAATAGAATTACCACATGACCCAGCAATCCCACTACTGGGCATATACCCAGAGAAAACCATAATTCAAAAAGACACATGAACCCCAGTGTTCACTGCAGCACTATTTACAATAGCCAGGTCACGGAAGCAACCTAAATGACCATCAACAGACAAATGGATAAAGGAGATGTGGTACATATATACAGTGGAATATTACTCAGCCATAAAAGGGAACGAAATTGGGTCATTTGTAGAGACGTGGATGGATCTAGAGACTGTCATACAGAGTGAAGTAAGTCAGAAAGAGAAAAACAAATATCATATATTAATGCATATATGTGGAACCTAGAAAAATGGTACAGATGAACAAGTTTGCAGGGCAGAAATAGGGACGCAGATGTAGAGAACAAACGTTATGCACACCAAGGGGGGAAAGCGGCGGCAGGGTGGTGGTGGTGGTGTGATGAATTGGGCGATTGGGATTGACATGTATACACTGATGTGTATAAAATGTGTAACTAATAAGAACCTGCTGTATAAAACATTAAAAAAAGATAGTGGGGCTTCCCTGATAGCGCAGTGGTTGAGAGTCTGCCTGCCAATGCAGGGGACACGGGTTCGTGCCCCGGTCCGGGAAGATCCCACATGCCGCGGAGCTGCTGGGCCCGTAGGCCATGGCCGCTAAGCCTGCGCGTCCGGAGCCTGTGCTCCACAACGGGAGAGGCCACAAGAGTGAGAGGCCTGCGTACCACAAAAAAAAAAAAGACTGACAAAAAAAAAAAAAAGATAGTGAGTAAGCAAGTGGCTCTTGTGGGACGTGAGCGGAATTCACAAGGTGTGCAGTTAAGCACAAACAGTTGGCAATCAGTAAGACATGTTCAAGATAGAAGGAATAAAATATATGGTTTTTTAAGAGGTAGAATATTCAGAGTGCTTACTTATATAGGGAAAATGATGGAAGGACCAAATCATAAGGTACAAATCAAGCCTCCTTCAGACTGACACACTTCACCTCTCAGTTGGCCAGCCATGGGGGCCACATTTTGGCTTTGCACGCACTGCCAAAGAAAGAAAGCTCATGGCTGCCCAGCAAACTCATTGGTTGGCTCCAGCTGTGGCCAGGCATCCTTGCCTCCGTATCAACAGACATGTGTTGACTCCACACACTCTGAGCTTGCTAGGCCCCCTTGTTCAAACTCAGCTCTGGTCTTTGCAACCACACCATGCAACAAAGAGAGAGTGGGGGAGAGGAAGTGGAAAGAAGGAAGAGGGAGAAAGGGGGGAGAGAAGGAAAGAGAAAGGACATAGGAAGGGTTGAGTAACACAGGATTCAGTAATGTGGTCCTTCTACTCAATCCTCATTGTGTCAACTTACCCCATTCCTCTTTTCTCTTGCTATTCGATGCACTTTCTGTCAATCAATAAACGATGGGATTGGAGCATCTTAACTTAGCCTGTGAGCCTTTCTGTTCTGTGACCTCTGGGATGGCTTGCCCCGAGTGTACTGAGAGGCTACCATCGCGTCAAGGTCATTTCTCGTGTGACATATTTTTCCTTGGCATCAGAATTTCGTTTGGGAGAAGAACCCATTGATATTCTTCTACAGATACATCAAACTGGTGTTCTTTTGCACCAGAGAGCCATAAAGCTTTTCCCCACATTTTTCAGGTGAAATCAATTTTGATACCTTGTTAATGTTTGAAGAACTAGTCATTTCGTCTGAAATCGCAGCCTTTCCTTCCAGGCAATTGTTTCTAGATACATTGCCTGCTGTTATCTGACCTCCTTTTATTTTATCATCATGGAGTTTCAGATTGTTTGCTTTCTTTAAACTGATGGTCAGCACTCCAGGTGTCGCTGTTACCCTGACTAGGCTAGAGACACAGCAGTGCCAGGAAAAGCAGTAGAAACCCAAGCTCATGGCACAGTGGCCGCAGCCCGCCTGAAATCACTCCTACCCGGCCGCATGCTTTTGTCTTTCTTTTCTTTCCTTCCTCCCTTCTTCCCTCCCTCCCTTCCTTTCTCTACCTCTTCCTCTCTCCTTTTCTTCCTCTCTTCCCCCTCTCTCTCTCATTCTCTCTTCCTTTTTTCACCTTCTTTTGTTTTTTACCCACAGCCCTCTTTTTCCCATCTCAGGAACCACACATGAATCCACTTGGGGCTCCGCTCGGAATCATTTCTCCGCTCTAAAAATTAAGGTTTTGTTCACTGTATCAAGCTTGCCTCCTGGACTTCTCAGAAAATGAGATCTCTCCTGGGAGATTTCTCAGGCCTTTGTGCACATAAGCCCCTGGAAGACCCACCCACTAATTAGTCAGGCATGTTCATACTAATCTTAACTCAAGCACCATCCTCTTGCTACATGTACATAAAATGATGTCTTAACACCCAGGGGGAGGCTTGTAACAGGGTTAGTCTGTTTGGGGAAGGGATTAGGGGAAGTTTGGGTCATTTTCCCTCTGTGTCCTCCCTGGTCACACAGATTGGGCCACCCTCTGGCCAGGATAAAATCATGCATTGATTGGCTTGCACCTGGGGCCCTTCAACCAATCCCTGGGACATGGAAGATGATCTCACAAGCTGCTAGAAGTAGGCAGCTGAAGGTGGGGTCAATGGCACCAAAGCTGCAGGGCTGCTCCACAGTAGAGAGAACAGTGGTTTCCCAGAGCAAAACTGGGTACTATTGGAAGGATGGAAGAAAGGGAATTGATGCACAGGCAACAAGCCATGTGCACTGCACCCAGAACATGGAATCCTCCAGAGTATGGGTGCTCCATACATCCCTGATGAATGTATTATTTTACGAGCTTTTATCAACTAAGTCCCTCTAAATCCACTATTTGCTTACTGAAAGTTAATGTAACTGAAAGTCACTTATCTCCTGTTCCTCACAGCTGCATTAAGCATTTTGAGATGACAGGATTGAGTCATTTCAGAAAAACGAATACAATTCTGCCTCCTGCTTCTTAAATGCGAACTGCTAAGAATGATTATTTAAGTTTCAATTTAACTACGGGCTGTTGAATTCAGACATGCCATTCACTTAAGAACCAGGTGTATCAGTAGTCTTGTCTTCAATACCTTTCTTGCTTATTTCCATGCTGCGTTCCTATCAAAGTTAATTTCTTGCTGTAATACAATGTGATGCAGCCTTCCAAAATTCAAGTGCATTTCAGACTGTTTTCCACATTTTAAGCATACTTTTCTGTCAGGGTCAAGAAGAATCAAAGCTCAGGGGACATGACCTTGTATTGTCTTATTATTACCATTCAATGAATCTTTTCGCAGCAATTCTCCAGGGGTTCTTCTGTATCTTTCGCCAGCTCCCAATCAGAGGGTCTCCGTATTTTAACTTGCAATATTACTTTCTACTGAGCATAATGCATGGTTGGGTCAAAAGATCTGCAACTTGAATTCTAGCTCCCAGACTAATTCACCATGTTTACACAGAGGAAAACTTCTGTTTCCAGAGGGCACTCAGCTAACCTTTAGGGTGTGGTTTGTGCTTCGGTAGTAAAAGCAGTGTGATTTTACAAGTTGTTCCGATCAGATACTTGGTTAGACCCAGCTTTCTCTAAGGAAACCAAAGGTTTATGGTTGCCCTTGCAACTAAGGCCTGCCTGAGCTCTGACTCCCGACTAGAGCTGACTGAAGATTTCAGTTTCTTGTAGGAGCTGGGGTGGAGGGTGTAGAAGAAGATGTGTGTTAAAATGTACCCAGGATCTGTTTCAATCACAGAATGTAAGGTAACAGACACAAAGACATTTGCCTTTAGAGAGGAGGCAAGTGTAAGTTACTTACACTACCCAAGAGGAGGGGATGCGCCCTGCTACACAGGGCACATGGGTTAATGCCAGGGTCAGTCAGGAGGCAGAAGGAGTGAAGGGAAAGCATGGCCCGCTACCGTAGTTTCTACAGGAAGGAAGGAATGGGCAAGGTAGGGTAGGCAAGCTGAGCAAGTTCAGGTTTGGATGGTTTAATAATTTCAGTGGGCTCAGGGCTATGGGGTAGTCTCTAGTGGTGGTTAGGGCAGGGGAAATACTGGCTCAGTGTGTGGGAGTCAAATAAAGGAGGCGGTTGGTGATAAAGCCTTTGAATTGGTGAGCTGGCCCCTGGCTGCCATTCTTGGCTTATCCCTCCCAGCCTAAGATCCAGCAGCTTGTCACTGCTCACCCACACCGAGCACCACTGAAACGCTTCCCACCTTCCCCTTGCTCAAGCTGCCTCTGTGGGGCATGCATGGATGGGCTGCCCCTCCCACGGCCGTGCCACTCCTCTGCGTGGCTAACTTTGTTTACCAGGCAGCACCCAGAAAAGGAGTTCCATCCTCAAGAACCACCCTCTCACTCCTTACACGCTCATGTCCCCATCCCTAGAGATGAGTTTTAATAATTCAACCAATGCCTTGTGCAAATCAGTTCCCTTATTCTTAACATATTTATCTACATCGTGCCTTGCATAATTATCTGCTTTTTCACCTCTTTCTTCCGCTAGATAGCAGTTCTACAGACGAGTAATCAGGCATGGCGTATTTTCATTTTTATGTCAACAGCATCTAGCATGGTGACTCTTGACATAACATGGGCATTCAAAACTGTTGACTAAAACAGGAAATGAATAGATAGCTATATTTCAAAAGACTATGTGATGATAAGAAATCTTATTATGAAACCATTTTAAATTCTTCAGAAAAAAATAATGTATAAATTAATTTTTATTGGGTATACTTTTTTTAATTTATTTTTTATTGAAGGATACTTGAATTACAATGTTGTGTTAATTACTGCTGTACAGCAAAGTGACTCAGTTATACATATATATACCTTCTTTTTCATATTCTTTTCCATTATGGTTTATCCCAGGATATTATTGAGTATAATTTTACTTCAGCCTTCTTTAGGTAGGTGGCATCACCTTACAAAAATAAGACAAGCACTTCATTCTCCGCCCCATCTCATTTTATTAATTCAAGAGGGCAGTCGATTCTCTGCCTATTCCCTAATCCACAGATACCTTATCACCTAGAAAAATTTGAGGAAAGTTTTGCTTAGTGTTCTAAAACTTTCACAGTCAAAAAAAAAAAAAAAGATGCTAAACATGTTTTTTTGTTGCTGTGATAATGCATGCCTCAGTGTAATGCTTATTCCCTGAAGAAAGTGTCTTTAAAAACCGGCCACGGGATAGTTATAACACCCTTGATGGTAGTTTCTGTTAAAACATTGCTGGGAATAATCCTGATCCTGGCTTAGAGCTCCGATGTGAAACCGGGGATTTCCACCCCTATAAATGGTGTTGGAGCAAAAGCCAACTGCACCTAATGAGTATTTAACCTTAGTTTTTCCAGTGCTCACTAATATGAGGGCACACATGAGAAAATGACCGAAAATGAGGGCTCTGGAATCAGATTACTTGAGTTTTAAACCTGTATCCTTCACTTGCTGGCCAACTGACCTCGGACAATTTACTTAAATTGTATCTTCCTTGAAAGGCTTATCCAGAAAATGGGGACAAATTAGTATGCAGTTCATAAGGTTGTTGTGAGGATTAAATGATACAATCTACCTAAGGTGCTGGGCTCTCAAATCATTTCTTTCTTACTTGCTCTCTTTCCTGCCTCCCCATGTGGGACTCCAACCCGCTGAATTCTACCTACTGCAAACAAATGAAGTACACTGTCCATTTAGCTGTCCTGAAATTGCCCTGTTTCTTCACTCTGCTCCAGCTCTCTGATAACTTACCACCCTCACCTCATAATGTCCTCCAAGTACTGTAGTATCCCACCAGATACCACTGCCGAAGCTTCCCAGCAGTGTCACAGTGGAGCCCCTTAGGTGCCGAAGACAATGGTCCTGGCACCCTAAGGTCTAAGGCTCTTTCAGATTGCACTGATGACACACCATCCTTACCACTCTGCCCCCATTTCATTCCCCCCTTAGTCCATAAGGATTGGGCTCAGGACGGAGCCAAGGAAACAACACAAAGTTCTCGGAATTACCCTCACTTCTGTCTTGCTAGGTCAAGCTGGAGGTACCAAGAGGGGAACTCGCTCCCAGGAGATTCCTTGGTCTCTCAAAACAAAAAAATGGAGCCAGCTAATTTTCTGGTCATACCTAACAAGTCTGAACCCAACTGCTGGTGAGCACAGCATCATTCAAAAAGGGTGCTTCCCCTTGATATAAGGACAGCCTGCAGCTCTTTCTTGATCATCCCAAGCCACACTCCCTCAAATTTAGAAATAAGGGAAATAACTGTTATCGCTAGGCTTGCTCTGCAGGTTACTATGGGGACCGACATAAGGATTTACTTCTAGTACATAAGCCTTGAAAGCCTGGCCCCATCAGAAACTCCAGACACATCCAGCAGGAGCCAGAACTGCTCACTGTCACAAACCAACAATGACAAAGAGAAAATGCTTTATAAACTTCTCCATTTCTTTATTGCATGTGTTTTTTGTCTTGGATTATCTTTCTAGATATGCGACTAAAGTGAAGTTCAACTGAACTGTAACATGTTAGATATCAACACTTGCAAAATGCAGGCTTTCCTGGTTTCCAAAAACTAAAAAAGTTTTACATTTCCTTGTGACTATATAAAAACGTCAGCTGGATGAGACCACGTACATTTATGAATTCAAAGGAATAGCAGTAAGCTCAAGAAATTTCAGCTGCTTATCACAAAACACCAAAAGCAGCCAAGCATGAAGCACTATTTCATATTGAAAGCGGCTGGAATGAAAACTTTGGTTCTTTGAGAGGCAGTGTGGTTTTCTAGAAAGATCTTTGGTTCCAACTCTACCATTAACTAGCTTTGCAACCTTGGGCTTCATTTATGGGGAACTGAAGACTTTTAACAATTTGGCACCAACCAGCTTCCCAATGAATATTTTCAACTTCTCATTTTCACCCTATTTCCAGCCCTCTTCCCTTCCTCTCTCCCATCACACTGCCTTTTCACTCCCTTATTTTGCAAAGCAATTAATTCATCCATTTCTTTGCAGACTAAGAGCCTTCCTCTCCACTCCCAAAGAGGCCATCAGGACATTTTCCAAAACAAAGTGACTTCTCTCCTGATATAAATTTTACCCATGGTGTTAGTATACCAAAGTCCTTATTTTTAATACAGTAGCAACTTTTTATTCCATTTACATAGGTACAATAACAGGCTTTCAATGAGCTTACTGAATAAATGAAAATTAATTATTGCTTTTATACCTACCCTGTTTTTTAATTGAGGTAACACTGGTTTATAAAATTATGTAAATTCCATGTGTACAACATTATAATTCAACTTTTGTATATACCACAGTGTGCACACCACCAAAAGTTTAGTTACCATTCCATCACCATACAATTGACCCCCTTTACCCATTTTGCCCTCTCCCTCTCCCTTCCCTTCTAGTAACCGTCATTATGTCCTCTGTATCTATGTACTTGTTTTTGTTTTGCTTCGTTTGTTTATTTTGGGTTTTTTAAATATTCCACATCTGAGTGAAATTATATAGTATTTGTCTTTCCCTGTCTGACTTATTTCACTTAGTATAATACCCTTCAACAAGAGCTATCCCTGTTGTTGCAAATGGCAGGATTTCCTTCTTTTTTTATGGCCAAGTAGTATTCCATCATATACAGGTGTATATGTATGTATGCATGTATATTACATCTTCTTTATCTATTCACTTGTTGATGAACAGCTAGGTTGCTTCCACATCTTGGCTTTTATAAAAATGCCACAATGAACATAGGGTGCATGTAACTTTTTTAATTAGTGTTTTCATATTCTTCAGATAAATACCCAGAAGTGAAACGGCAGTTCTATTTTTAATTTTTTGAGGAACCTCCATACCGCTTTCCATAGTAGCTGCACCAATTTACATTCCCACCACCAGTGCACAAGGGCTCCCTTTTCTCTACATCCATTCCAACACTTGCTATTTCTTGTCTTTTTGATAACAGTCATTCTAACAGGCCTGACATGATATCTCATTGTGGTTTTGATTTGCATTTCCCTAATAAGTCGTGATGTTGAGCATATTTTCACATGCCTGTTGGCCGCTTGTATGCCTTCCTTGGAAAAATGTCTATACAGATCCTCTGCCCAATTTTTAATTAGCTGTTTATTATGCTGTTGAGTTGTATGAGTTCTTTATTTCAGATATTCACCCCTCATTGGATATAAGATAGGTTGTCGGGCTTCCCTGGTGGCGCAGTGGTTGAGAGTCCGCCTGCTGATGCAGGGGACGCGGGTTCGTGCCCCAGTCTGGAAAGATCCCACATGCCGTGGAGTGGCTGGGCCCATGAGCCATGGCCGCTGAGCCTGCGTGTCTGGAGCCTGTGCTCCGCAACAGGAGAGGCCACAGCAGTGAGAGACCCGCATATCGCAAAAAAAAAAAAAAAAAAAGATAGGTTGTCTTTCATTTTGTTTATGGTTCCCTTTGGTGTGCAGAAACTTTATTTTGATGTAGTCCCATTTGTTTATTTTTGCTTTTGTTTGCCTTGCCTGAGGTGACAGATCCAGAAAGAAGTTGCTAAAACTGATGTCAAAGAGCATACTGCCTATGTTTTCCTCTAGAAGTTTTATGGTTTTAGGCCTTATATTTAAGTCTTTAATTCATTTTGAGTTAATTTTTGTGTATGACATAAGATAGTGGTCTAATTTCATTCTTTTGCTTGTGACAGTCCAGTTTTCCCAGCACCATTTAGAGAAGAGACTGTCCTTTCTCCGTTGTATATTTTTTACTCCTTTCTCATAAATTAATTGTCCATATATGTGTGGATTACTTTCCGGGCTTTCAATTCTGTTCCACTGGATATGTGTGTCCACTTCTGCCAATACCATGCTGTTTTGATTACTATAGCTTTGTAGAATAATTTGAAATCAGGGAGTGTGATACCTCCAGCTTTGTTCTTTCTTCTCAAGATTGCTTTGGCTATTCAGAGTCTTCTGTGGTTCTATATAAGCTTTAAGACTTTTGTTCTATTTCTGTGAAAAAATGTCTCTGAGATTTTGATAGGAATGGTGTTGAATTTATGGACTGCTTTATGTTATATGGACATTTTAACAATGTTCATTCTTGCAATCCATGAGCATGAAATATCTTTCCATTTTTTTGTGTGTCTTCTTCAGTTTCTTTCATCAATGTCTTACAGTTTTCAGTGTACAGATCTTTCAGCTCCTTGGTTAAATTTATTCCTAGGTATTTTATTTTCTTTGTTGCAAAAGCAAATGAATTGTTCTCTTAGTTTCTCTTTCTGCTAGTTGGTTGTTAGTGTATAGAAACACAACAGATTTTTATATATTGATTTTCTCTCAACTTTACTGTATTCTTTTATCATTTCAACAGTTTTTTTGGTGGAGTCTTTAGGATTTTCTATATATAAAATCATGTCATCCACAAAGAGTGCTGGTTTTAATTCTTCCTTTCAAATATGGATGCATTTTATTTCTTTTTCTTGCCTAATTGTTCTGGCTAGGATTTGCAGTACTATGCGGAGTAAGAGTGGCGAGAGTGGGCAATTTTGTCTTGTTCCTGATCTTTGAGTGATAGTTTTCAGTTTTTCACCATTGAGTATGATGTTAACCATGGATTTGTCATATATGGTCTTCATTATATTGAGGTACAACCTTTCTATACCCAATTTAATGAGAGATTTTATTATAAATGGAGGTTGAACCTTGTCAAATGTTTTTTATGCATCTGTTAAGATGATCATATGATTTTTATCCTTCATTTTGTTAAAATGGTGTATCATCTTGATTGATTTGCAGATGTTGAACCATCCTTACATTTCTGGAATAAATCCCACTTGATCCTGATGTATCATCCTTTTAAGGTACAGCTGTATTTGGTTTAAAAATATTTTGTTGAGGATTTTTGTATCTGTGTTCCTCAGAGATATTGCCTGTAAATTTCTTGTGTTGTCCTTGTCTGGTTTTGGTCTCAGGGTAATAGCAGCTTCATAAAATGAGGTAGGCAGCATTCCCTCCTCTTCAACTTTTTGGAAGTGTTTGAGAAGAACAGGTATTAAATCTTCCTTAAATGTTTAGTAGAATTCACCAATGAAGCCATATAGTCAGGACTTTAGTTTTTTGGGAAGTTTTAAATTATTGCTTCAATCTCCTTAATAGTGATCTGTCAATTCAGATTTTCTATTGCTTCATTCAGTCTCAGAAGGTCGTATGAGTCTAAGAACTTATCCATTTTTTTCCTAGGTTTTCCAATTTGTTGGTGCATAGCTGTTCACACGAGTCCCACAGTCCTTTGTATCTCTGTGCTATTCATTGTAACTTCTCTTTTGTTTCTGATTTTATTTTAGTCTTCTCTCTTTTTTTCTCAGTGAGTCTAGTTAAAGTTTTGTCAACTTTATTTTTTCAAAGAACCAGCTCTTAGTTTCATTGATCTTTTCTATTGTCATTTTAGTCTCCATTTCATTTATTTCCATTCTGACCTTTATTATTTCTTTCCTTCTACTGACTTTGTGCTTAGTTTGTTCTTCTTTTTCTAGTTCCTTTAGGTGTAGGGTTAGATTGTTTATTTGAAAATTTTCTTGTTTCTTTAGGTAAGCCCGTATTGCTATAAACTTCCCTCTTAGTACCACTTTTGCTGCATCCCATAGATTTTGCTATGTCATTTTTTTCATTTGCACTTGTCTTCAGGTTTGTTTTTTTCCTCCTTGATTTCTTCATTGACTCAGTAGTTGTTCAGCAGCATGTTGTTTAGCCTCCATCTATTTGTGATTTTTCTAGCTTTCTTCTTGTAGTTGACGTCTAGTTTTATACTGTTTTTGTCAGAAAAGAAGTGCTTGATATAATTTCAGTCTTCTTAAATTTATTGAGACTCTTCTGTGTCCCAACATATGGTCTATCCTTGAGAATATTCCATGTGCACTTGAGAAGAATGTATTCTGCTGCATTTGGATGGAATGTTTTATATATATCTATCAAGTCTATCAGGTTTAATGTTTCATTTAAGGTGTTTCCTGGTTGACTTTCTGTCTGCATGACATATCCATTAATGCAAGCGTGCTGTTAAAATCTCCTACTATTATTGTGTTGCTGTCAACTTCTTCCTTTAGGTCTGTTAATAATTGTTTTATATATTTTGGTGCCCCTATGTTAAATGCATATATATTAATAAATATGACACCTTATTGATTGGTTGTTCCCTTTATCATTACAAAATGTCATTCTTTGCCTCTTGGTTTGTTTGCTCTGGTTTGGTTTTTTTGGCTTGAAGTCTATTTTATGAGAGTATAGCTACACCCACTTTCTTTTGGCTTACGATTTGCTCAAAGTATCATCTTCCATCCCATCACTTTGAGCCTATATTTGTCTTTAGAGCTGAGATGAGTCTCCTGGAGGCATTATATAGTTAGGTCTTGCTTATTACTCCACCCACAGCCACTCTGTGTCTTTTGATCAGTGGATTCAATCCATTTACATTTAGGATGATTATTAATAAACGAGGACTTAATACTTCCATTTTACCTTTTGTTTACTGCTTGCTCTATGTGTCCATTGTCTCTTTTTCCTTGTGTTTCTGTCTGCCATTTTAGTGTGGTGGTTTTCTATGATGTTTTTCTCAGTTTCCTCTTTTTTGATGTTTTGTGTCTCTGCTCTAGACTTATGTTTTGTGGTTACATGAGGTTTATATAAAACATCTCATAGACAAAATAGTCCTTTTTCTGCTGATAGCATCTAATCTTCATTTGACAATATGGCTTCTGTCCTTTTCTTCTTACTCTTTTATGTTTTCGTTGTCTCAAATTATCTTTTTTTATGTGTAAATTTATTACCAAATTGAACCACCTATAGTTATTTTCACTGCTTTTCTCCCTTTAACCTTTAAAGCTACAATTAAGTATTTAACAACCTATTCTGATATAAAATTGCAATTTTTTGCTTCTATTTATCACCTTACTTAAAATTTTGTGTACTTTTGCCTTTTCATTTCAGGTAAAAGAGCTCCTTTAAACACCTCTTATAAAGCAAGAAGTGCTGTTGTGTTTGTCTTGGAAAGCCTTTATTCCTCCTTTGTATCTGAAGGATAACTTTTCTGGGTAGAGTACTCTTGGCTGACAGTTTTTATCTTTCAGTATTTTCAGTGTATCACTTCACTCTCTCCTGGCCTGTAAAGTTTCTACTGAGAAATCTGCTGATAGTCTCATGGAGGTTCCTTGGTAGGGATAACATTCGTTTTTCTCTGGCTCCTTTTAAAATTCTTTCTTTGTCATTAATTTTTGACACTTTTAATATAATATGTCTTGGAAAAGGTCTTTTTGTGCTGAGGTAATTAGATATTCTCTTAGCTTCATGGACTTGTATATCCAGTTCCTTCCCCAAGTTTGGGAACTTCTCAGCTATTATTCCTTTAAATAAACTCTCTGCTCCCTTCCCCCTCTGGGATACTCATTATCCTTATGTTGCCCTTCCTAATGGGAGTCAGATAGTTCTCTTAGGATTTCTTAATTAAAAAAAAAAAAAATCTTAGGGCTTCCCTGGTGGCACAGTGGTTGAGAGTCTGCCTGCCGATGCAGGGGACATGGGTTCGTGCCCCTGTCCGGGAAGATCCCACATGCCGTGGAGTGGCTGGGCCCGTGAGCCATGGCCACTGGGCCTGCGCGTCCGGAGCCTGTGCTCCGCAACAGGAGAGGCGGCAACAGTGAGAGGCCCGCGTACCGGGAAAAAAAAAAAAAAAAAATCTTAGTTCTTTCTTATCTTCTACCTGAATTCTTTCCTAGATTTTTTTAAGTGACAAACCATCTTTTTATTGTTCACTGAAAAATACAGGTCTGGAAAGAGTCTATTGCCTTCTGTATTAAATGCAAGGTCTGATATTACAAGTACATATGACATAACAGTATAACTTACATAAAATGATACATATTGTACATAGAGACGGTGCCCACCCCTCTAAACACTAAAATTTAATGGAATGAAGTAAAGCTTTTTATTAAATGAGAAATATAAACATTGCAATCATAAACAAAGTGCTCTAAGCAAAGAACTTTAAAATTGTTTTGTTGTGACATCTACTTTGCTTACCTGCAGTTAGGGATGGTGGGGTGCAGGAAAAACTCAACTAACAAAAAGCTAGCACTCTCAAGGAGCTCTTCCCAGGAAGCAGGTTGCAGATGCCGGAGATGGGCTGCCACCTTGGCTTCCCTGGAGCCCTCAGGCCCACTCTAACTGCTAATCCCTGTCTTGAGGCTAGTTTGATGAACTAGTGGGAGGGCTAGTGGGAAGAGTACTGGGTGGGAGGAAGCCTCTGTCTGGACTGCTTATCTTGCACCAACTCTATGGATAAGAACACCTAGCATCTTTGATGTGTATCTGCCACTCTCAGCAAACACTGAAATGTGCTTGAAAAGATATTAACATTGGGAACAAAAGCCATTTTCTACACAGTCTGCAGATACCACTTATTCCTTTCAGCCATGTTTTCACTAAGATGCTCTAAAAGAGGCTGCTGCTACTATAATATATTGCCAGTCAGGCAGGCTGGGATTGAGGGCAACAGAACTTCTCCAGTTACAACTACTAATTCATATTAGTTAAAAATGAATACAAATTTATGAGAAAGCCAAAGTCAATCTCTGTTATTCACATGGCAACACAGTGAAGGGCTGCAACAATATTCACATTCCAAGGTCGACTTTAACTATAGCCACACTTCCCTCCAAAACACAGAAAGCCCTGTGTGGAGGAGAACATACAAGATCAACACCACCACCTCCTCTCCAAATACTATCAGGGCTCAGAAAGCTCATTATAGATAACAAATGCAAAAGAAGAAAAAAACGCAACTCAATATACACACAGCAACAGAGGAAGACCACTCTCCCTCTGGGCTTCTTTGGCATCAGGTGAAGCAAGGCTATTTGCAACTGTAGTGCCTAAGCTGGCTATAGCCATGCTCACAAGAGAAATAAGGATTACAAAGTTCCTTTATTCATAGGTAATCAGGGAGTATTAAATGATTTCCTGAACTACGATAACAGTGTCACTATCAAGGAAAATTTTCTTCTTGCCTGAGATGTTTTTATAAATGAGATTTCACAACATTCCAGATTTTTTACTTAATATTACACTATTAATGCGCAGAGGAATCCTCATAGCTCAAGTATGAGCAATATTAATATTCTCAGATATTGCTACACTTTACAGATCAGCAAATATGTTATCAGACTATCCACTTAAGAGATTTGTAAGCCAACAGTAATAACCAACTCTGTATTTTTCTTATCCTGTTCATCAAAGAACACCACACTCCAGTAGGAATGAAGCCCAGTTCAATGAGCATCTTGTTCCCCTCAACTGTGCACAGTAAATTTCACTATTCAATCTCTACGTCCTTGACTCTTCCTATGACTCATCTAGTCTAAGGAAAGTCTTGTATAATGGTGGAAAATTGCAAACCCCGGTGGAGGCATTAGTATTAGTGCTGAAGTAAACTTTAGGAGAATAACTATAATTGCTTATGGGACTGTTTGCAACCTTACTGGAAACCCTACTCCTCCTGCATATGTAGATTGAAGAAATTCTAATAATTTAAACATGAGAGGGGATTTCACTGATAAAGGTCTAGTTCCTGGTCCCTGGTAAGATATGTGACTAGCCCAAAACACTGGCCATGCTTCCATTTTAAACCTGTCCATCACAGTATTGTCAAAGTCTCCCATCTCTCATGCCACTGGTGAGCCCTCTCTTGCTGCTTCTATGTCTTTTGGATGCTCTACTGCACACAGGGGATTCACTGAGGTTCTCACTTTAATGTGTAGGGAATTTCCATTTCACACCATCAGCTCCCTAAAAACCATCAACTGGGAACAACTTCTAGTTAATAAAGGCACAAATTACTCTTTATAAAGGGAAACAAAAGGGTTGTTTGGAAGCTGAATGAACATCGTAGATACTCCTATAAAGGGAATGCTGTATCTGCTACCAAAACCCAGAGACATCTGCTAGATCTAAAGAATATATGGAATATGTAAAAGCATGAATTTGGCAGTTTAAGACACATTTCCAATTTTCCACTACACCATTTAGGGAGAAGTGCTAGTTAGTATTACAGGAGCAAATTGTAAGTGTCAAGCCCACCCTATTGGCTTGTTTTCCTCCTGCTTTTGGTAAACTTCTGCCAGCTCCAGCGAAGCCTGTCCCAGGGTACATCACTCAGCAACCTGCAGAGCTGCTCAGAAATAGATCATGGGCTTCACCTCAACTAGTCCAGCAGCTAGTGCTCAGCTGGTAAACACTGCCTTAGGGCAGAGCCTATGAAAAGCCTTAAGCCCAGGAAAAACTTGCAGAAGTTGCACAAAAACTCTTGGTTTCAGAATATCTTCCCAGGAAGTCAGAAAATAATTGGTTTTTAGTTAAAGAAACGGAATCTACGCTCAAAAACAATGTAATACCTCAGAAAAGCAAAACCGAGAATGGAAAAACTACAGAAAAATATACCTCGTTAATCAATAGTTTACTTTGGCTAAATGATCATTAGTAAGTCAGTGCAATTTATTACTGTAGTCAGAAGCACAGCCCACCATGTTCTCACGAAACAGTGTACAAGTGAAGCATGGGAAACCAGTTCACAGAGATGACAGCCCTTTAGCCTTCTGTCACTTCAGAACTTCAAAAGACAAAGGCTATCCAGGATTTGACATTCAGATACTTGCTTGCTAAGCACAAGCTGAGTTAGGAGATAGCTAAACATCCGATTCTTACTCAGTTACAGGGTTCTCAGGAAGTTCCTATTTGGACATCGATGGTTCTCAAACTGGCTGCACATCGAAGTCATCTAGGAAGCTTTAAAAATTACCAAATGCCCAGATCAATTAAATCTGGAGGGTGGAGCCCAGAAATCAGTATTCTTTATGTTTCCCCAGGTGATTCTAACATGCAGTCTGCACTCCACTAATGTATCCCTTTCAGAAAGCTGGTGCATGAAAGCCATATTGTATCCAGATAATTTTGTTTTTTCTAACCCCCAACAGGAAAAGGGATTTTTAGAAAAAGGCACAGCTGTGCTTCTCTCAAGAGGCAGCTCAGCGTTTGGTAAGCGCTGGTCCTCACAGGTTATCTGGAGCGCGGGTTGAAGAGGAGGGAGCCCTTGTCTTGGCAGGGCAGGCAGAGCTTCAGGCTCTGGCAGCTGCCTCCAAAAGCAAAGGATGCCCAGATGCCCCTGAGCACCAGGATGATGTACGCTGACACCAGATTTAATCCGTAACGAGGATGTATGAAGGTCAGGGCTGACGCCAGCAGATGGGTGGGAAGAACTACAGAAGGGCGTACCACTTTTTCTTCTCACAGCCATCAAAAAACATGAATGCCCCAGAACCCACGCAGCAATATGATCACCAACGTCATGAAAGCTGAATTTAAGGAAGAACGGGGGAGAGTTTCCATGAATGCCCACTGTGCCCGGCCCCAAGGAGTCAGACGGGGTATTTACAAAGGAAAATGCTCCCCTCATGATTCCAAAGCCCAAGCCAGAAACATAAGCCGGCAATCGCATAGAGGGCGCTATGTCATCCGGGTTTATACTCTTCAAACCTTCACTGGCTTTTTTTTCAAGTTCGTAATACGCAAACTGGAACATTTCTTGGATAAGGACTGAGACTAACATGTCAAAGATCAGCAGATATTTCTGTATTGGTCCATCTTTGTTGTCAGCAGTGATCGCTGCCATGGACCAAACAAGGAAGGAAAGCAGCAGAGACACCAAAAGGAAGCTCTGATGATGAGGAAGATGATGTGCAAGGGCCCGGCGGTGACGGTGAAGACGTAGAGCGCTGGCACAGGACCGAAGGCTATGAAGGCGCAGCGCAAGAACACGGCCACCGTCAAGGCCATCACCCGGGGGCCTGGGGGGGAACGCAGGGGCACCACGCACTGACAGAGCTGAGCCTGCAGGCAAAGGCGCAGGGCAGAGGGGAGGGGCGGAGGGGGGTTCTGTTGCTAGATTTTTTCTTAAAGCTGGTGAATTCTCTCTTCCGTATCATCTGCTCTATTTCCAATGCATTCTTCATCTCATTTATTGAGTTCTTTAGCTCCAGAACTTCCGGGGTTTTTAGCATTTCTACCTCCTCGGTAACATATTCCTTCTGGTCGTTAATTTTACTCCTGAACTCACTGAACTGCCTCTCTGCGTTTTCCTGTAGCTCGTTGAGTTTCTTCACAACAGCTATTTCGAATTCTCTATCCGTTAGATCACAGTACTTCATCATGACTTTAAGTTTGGTTTCGGGAGAACTGTCGTTTTCTTTTTGTCATACCGCGTTACTATGGGTTTTCATGGTGCCTGGTAAGTTGTTTCTCTGACGACACATTTGAAGTAGTGAACGTCTTTCTTGTTAGGTGAAGCTTTGTTTACTTTGATTCGAAAAATTACCAGGTTGATAATTAGAGGACTTTCTCTTTTTTTCAGTGGGTGGTGCTATAGCACAAGCTTTTGGTTTCTCTTCCCTGAGTTGCCTCTGGCTGTATTTGAGAATCGGCACTTTCCACTCTCCAGCGCTTCTTCCAGAGGTGTCGTCAGGGACTATCCTCCCAGGATCGCTGGTGCCTTGCCCCTGCCAGTGTTGCCGCTGTCACTGATGTTGCCTCTGAAGGCACCAGGATGGCAGGAACTTCCACCATGCCCAAGGTCACACCTGGGTTGTAGGCATGGCCACTGTGGTGGGGGAGGGAGGCGGGGAGGGAACAAGGCTTAGGGGTGTCTTCTCTACATCTAGGGTTGTCGGGATCGCAGGCGCTGCTGTCATGGCTGGGGATTCTGGAGTCTCGGGCACCACAGTGGCTGGAAGGACCAGGGTCACAGGCCCTGCAGCCACTGCCGCCGGGTTCCTTGTGGCCACGGGTGCCACTGTGGCCAAGAGGCCACAGTCACGTGCACCTGCTCCTCTGCTGCTACCAGTTCCCTAGGGCTGCGGCTCAGCTTCCATGGCCGGGGGCCAGGGTCACAGGCACTGCCTCCTTGCTCCCCCAGTTCTGCCTCTTCTGTGTGCCCCAATCCCCCAACCTCACATGTACAGATGTGTGGATCTCTCTGGCATCCTGGGGTGTTGGAACACCTTGGGTGAGGAATCTTTGCTGAGTTACGGATATCTGACTAGCTGTAGATTGAATCGGAAAGATACAGAGCGTGTCTCTTGTTCCTATATCCACCATGTTTTGACCACTAGTCTGACTTAAGAATTTTCCTTGCCACTTGGTCCTTATTATAATCCTATTAACTATGAATCTGTGAGGAAAAAACTGGGCCTTAAGAAGTTAGATAACTTTTCCAAGGCCACACAGCTTGTAAGCAATGAAATTGGGATTTAAACCACATGTATTTGATTCCAAAGCCTCTATTTTTCATCTATCAAAAAGGAAGTTTAATTGGATAATCTCTGAGCTTCCTAGAGATCCAGATTTCCGTGAGTCTATGGGTGGAATAAAGGATTATCTCGGCAAGCCTGGGTTGTCCAAATCTTGCACATTACGAAGAAAATTTTGGTCCTTGTCTCATTCCTGAGAGATAATCTCTAAGACTTTGCAGCATCCTGCCTAATAAGAGTATTCCTGTTTTTCTGGGACCTTGGACCACTCCAGATAATTTATACTGACAATGTATATTTATTTATGGTGGGGCCGTGTACCATGTAGTAATCGCTCGACCCTTGGAGGGGTTGGAGATTGAGTAAATAAGGCCACCCATATGGGCCATCAACCATGCCAATGTGACCAACCCCCAATAAAAACCATGGGAACCAAGGTTTGGTTGAGCTTCCGTGGCAGAAAGTATTTCATGTGTGTTGTGACGTGTCACTGCTGGGAGAATTAAACACGTCTGTGTATCTCTACTGGGAGAGGACATTAGAAACTGATGTCTGGTCTCTCCTGGACTCTGCCTTATGAACATTTTACTTCTGCTGCTTTTCATCTGTATCCCTTTGCTATAATAACCCATAGAAGTGAATATAACAGCTTTTCTGAGTTCTGTGAGTCCTTCTTGCTAATCATTTAATCTAAAAGTGGCCTTGGGGATTACCAGCCACACTGTGATTATTCTCAATTGTTTGTTGTCAACTCAGTATTACTGCTTCTTTGCCATCCAGAGAACCCAAGGGTGACATTTCTCAAAATTACTTTCCCCATATGATTATGAGGATTTTCCAATGAGAGTCATTTTCATTAAACTTGGAAAGCAGAAGAGAAAGAGAAGCTATATTTGGCAGAAGAACTTACAGTCAGATGCACAGACCAAGAATCAACAAACTTTTTCTGTAAAGGGCTAGATAGTAAATAGTTTAGTCTTTGCAGGCCAAACGTTCTCTGTCACAACTACTAAACTCTGTCACTGTAAAGCAAAAGCAGCTATAAACAACATATAAACAAGTGAGTATAGCTATGCTCCGATAAACTTTATTTATGGACACTGAAATTGAATTCCATGTAATCATCACATGTCACAAAATATTCTGCTTTTGTTTTTTTTTTTTCAACGATTTAAAAGCATAAGTCTATTCTTAGCTCCCATACTGTACAAAAATAGGTGGCAGGCCAGATTTTTCCCATGGCCATGGTTTGCCAACCCCTCACACAGAGAGTCAGCATATTTACAGCGGTGTCTTAGTGAGCTCTGGAGATCCACCCATTTCAGTGTTTCGGGATGGGACTCTCAGAAACGGCTTCTCTGATTCAGATCCCCCAGCCTTTCAGATGGTTTGTAGGTCTTTAATTTCCTCTTTTAAAACATTTCATGCTTGAAATATACAGAGCGATTTCTGCTTTCATGACCAAACTCTGGCTCTTAGAACATTTATTAGTGGCAGCAGTTTCAGTAAAATAGAACCTCAAATAAGAGAATCTGCAATTTGTTCTACAATCTAAATGAATTTAAAAGACGTAATAACCTCACTGCTAGTAAAAAGTGCACTTTTGGGTGCACAACGTGCAGTGGCAAAATCATTCCTAAAGTTTCCACTTCTAGTTGCCTAGAATTAAGGATCTAGAGAGAACTAAGTGTTGAAAGACTAAAGGACTATTGCAATAGAATGTTCTAGTAGGAAGTCTGATGACAGGGACTAGAGAGCTGACTGAATACATAACACTGCAGCTTACAGAAGGAAAACTTTTAAATTCTCAAGAAGTCAGAGAACCAAAGAGCCTTTCGGACTGTCCTGAAAGAACCTTTTATTTCTTGTAGCTACAGGGTTGAGACATCTGAAAATCAAAACCGAAATATGATCCTATCGTTGGCTGGATAACTATGAAATTTGAACGCACAGTGAACTTTGTCAAGCATCTTTTGTAAAAGTTAGGGTGTTGACTGGGAAAGAATGGGACCATGAGAATTGGAATGGGGCACCTGGAGAGATTCCAAAGGGAAGAAGAGACCATTACTCTCTACTGGCAGTAGCAGGCAGGTGCTGAGCAGATGATGGATGAGAAGCACACAGCAGTTGGGGACCACCCACTGCAATGCTGCTGGCTGAGATTATTGGCAGTGAGCTTCCTGACATGCCCTTCCCTATCCCATCTGACAGGTGGGAAACCTCTAATCTCCTATATTCGGATAGAAAGAGTAATTTCTATTTGCTTAAAAGAATGCTCACTAATATAATTACTAAACATCTTATCCAAACTATTAGAAAATTTGTTAATGTGACATTTCACTTCTCAGCAGTGCTAAACAAAAGGATTGTGCAAACCTGAAAAAGTAAGCCATGTTGCTAAAACAGGCAGGAATGGGTGGATATTGGTGACTGTTCCCAGCCATGCGTACCATATATGACACATTAGGACCCATGTATGTTTCCTAGACAGATACTGAGGAAAGAAATTTTCTCTGCACTGAGAGCTTTTGAGTCTTTTTATCTTTGTAGCTCTAGACCCTGTGCACTCAGTAAATGCTTATTTAGCATTTTGATTTGCTGAGCAGAATGAATCCCTCCCTGCCCAGCTGTTATTGACAACTTAATAGTCAACAATTAATATTATCAGCAATAATCAGCAATATAGCACTATTACATTGAAAGTCCCAAAGTTGGGGGACTTCCCTGGTGGCACAGTGGTAAGACTCCACACTCCCAATGCAGGGGGCCTGGGTTCGATCCCCGGTCAGGAAAGTAGAGCCCACATGCATGCCACAACTAAGAGTTTGCATGCCACAACTAAGGAGCCCACGTGTCACAACTAAGGAGCCAGAGAGCCACAACTAAGGAGCCCTGGAGCTGCAACTAAGGAGCCTGCCTGCTGCAACTAAGACCCAGTGCAACCAAATAAATAAATAAATATAGTAAAATAAATAAATAAATAAAAGTCCCAAAGTTGGCCTGTCTCACAAAGACCTTCAGATGGGGTCATGGATTATTTATTTTGTTTGGTCTAAAGCAACCCAACTTTCACTTCATATTTGCAAATTTGCACATTTCTAAACAAGGGAATTTTAGAACTTGGATATATTCAATGAAATTATGACTTGTTTTCCAAAATTTATGTGAATGTATTTTAGAACAAGAAGAACACCCTATTTCTACTGTCAAGATTATTTTCCTTGCTTTAAACATAGTATGTCATGATTTCAACCTAAATAGATAATGGAAAAAGCAGTATCAATGTGACATGTCTAAAAATAAATAAATAAAATCAACTTTTATCTGTTTCTTTCTTTCTGAAGGCAGCATTGGCCATTTAATCTCAACATTCTGAATTTATTTCCACTGAGAGTAGGCACTTTGAAAGTCGGGACTTCAGTTCACCGCTTCACTCAGCACTTAGAATATCACGCGTAAGTAAAGCCCTCAATTAGCATTCTTTTAATGAATGTAGCATGAATGGATAGAAAAATTTTTGTTACATTTTATTCTACATTTTTCCTCCACCCCACCCCCACTCATTAAAGTCTGCATTTTTTTAAAGTTTAAGGACTCCATGTCTGCTCCAGTTACTATTAGCAACCTCTCAAACCATATATCTTATGTTTGCTCAACATCATCACTTGAATAACTTTCTTACAGACACCTCAAACTGAACCTGGGGTCTTTCCCTGCACTCCCTCCCCTGCCTACCCCCAAGGTTCCCCCTATCTCAATAAACACTATAACAATCTACCAGCTATCACGAAGGATCTTCTTTACCTCTTCTTTTTTCTTACTCCCTAGATCCAGTCACTACTATGTCCCATAAGTTTTATTTCCAAAATCCTTTGCCAATCCATCTACCAGTCTTTCTTTCCACTAACACTAATGCAAGCCACCCAACTCCATATTAACCTGGCAAAAGGCTTTTAATTCTTCTCTCTGCATTCACACTTGCCACTCTAATTCATTCTTTGTAACTCAGCCAGAGAGATCTTCTTAAAACTCACACTAATTCAAGACTGGCTCCTGTTTAAAACCTTTCAATGAGGATACGGAGAAAAGGGAACCCTTGCTCACACTCAGTGGGAATACAAATTGGTGCCGCCACTATGGAAAACAGTATGGAGGTTTCTCAAAATATTAAAAATAGAGCTACCATATGATTCAGCAATCCCACGCCTACGTATATATCCACAGGAAATGACCAGATATTGAAGAAATACCTGCACTTCCATGTTCACTGCAGCATTATTCACAATAGCCAGCACATGGAAACAACCTAGGTGCCCATCAATGGATGAATGGATAAAGAAGACGTGGTGTGTGTATATACATCATTCCACTACACAATGGAATTCAGCCATAAGAAGGAAGGAAATCCTGCCACTTGCAACAACATAGATGGGCCTGGAGAGCATTATGCTAAGTGAAATAATCCAAACAGAGAAAGATAAATACTTCGTGGTATCACTTATACGTGGAAGTTTTTTAAAAAGTCAAACTCTTAAAAACAGAGAGCAGAAAAATAGTGCCAGAGGCTATGGGGTGGGAGAAATACGGAGAGGCTGATAAAAGGGTACAAACTTTCAACTGTAAGATGAATAAGGTCTCAGGATCTAATGTAAAATATGGTGACTATAGTTGATAACATTGTCATATATAATATAGATTTGCTAAAAGAGTAGAACAAAAATTTCTCACCAAAAAATAATAGTAAATAAACAAATATGTGCAGTGGCAGATGCATTAATTAAAGATTGGGGGAATTCTTTCACCATGTATATATATCAAATCACCACAATGTACATTTTATTAATAAATACCTTACAATTTTATTTGTCAATTATACCTCAATAAAACTGAAAAATAGGGGCTTCCCTGGTGGTGCAGTGGTTGAGAGTCCGCCTGCCGATGCAGGGGACACGGGTTCGTGCCCTGGTCCGGGAGGACCCCACACACCGCGGAGCGGCTGGGCCCATGAGCCATGGCCGCTGAGCCTGCGCGTCCAGAGCCTGTGCTCCGCAACGGGAGAGGCCACAACAGTGAGAGGCCCATGTACCAAAAAAAAAAAAAAAAAAAACCATCATCTCAACTTCGTTACTGCCTATTCCCCTTGTAGTAAATTGACAGAACAGAGGATTAACATAGCACAAGTTTCTTGCGCACAAAAAAAAATTACTACCAACAGCGTCTGCCAAGATGTCCAAACAACCTCTCAGCTATCTTCAGCCAAGCAGAGAATAATGCTGCTTTTTAACTACTCCCTAAATCAAGTGTCTTTAACCACAGATTTTTTTTTTTTTTTTAAAGCTAACTCTGCTGGAAAAATATCTTGGTTGGGGCTAGTTCATTTCTCTTATCTGTGTATTCAGTAGAACCATATGTAAATTATAACAGATAAGATTTGGGGTAAAAACTAGAAGGCATATCTTGATGACATATGGTACAAAATAGAGGGAAAGAAATTACTAAAGTTGCTCTTGTAATAATTTCTTCTGTCAAGTTTTAAGAATAAAATTGACCTAAGTCAATTTAGCCATTTCACAATTGTCAGCTTCTCTTTGAGGACTGTTGAGGCCTCCAAAGATGAGAAGTAAGTGAGAGCTATAGGTCTCCTACCTCATGACCTCTCTACCAGGTAGACCAGGATGAAAGCAAAATTTGGACTGAATTCTGTTCTACATACAAACTTTTTTTTGCAATATTCGTATTCCCTGCTCACACAAAAGCTAAGATACCTGTGCAATATTTCTAGCCAACCACATATTTCATAACCCATCAATTCTCCAAAGAAACATTATTTCAAATATTTCTTATGTTAATTAACGAACGATTGCAGATTTCGATAACAGTATTTGAAATGCTGTGGTCAGTTATTTCTATAGTGTGGGTCCCTGAATAATCTTTCAAATGCTAATTAACCACTCATGGAGTGTGTGTTTCCGATTAAAATACTTCAAATGTTCTAATCATTCCTATGATGTAGGTTAAACAGACACGCACTTCGACATTACTGACTTACTCACAAAAGCATTTTTTAAATGAATTAACCATTGATCTAACAGGATCTAGCCTAGATTAATTTAAATAAAAGCCTCCTTGGGAAAAGGAAGGTTGACTAGCTGACATCCTGTGGTCTCCCTCTTCTTGGTCAGTGACACCTTACAATATACCCTTGGGCAGCTTTCAGAGAGAGCTTTGTATCATCGCTATATGCAGCATGATAAAAGTAACAGTTTTTATGGCTGGCCGTCAGAGGTCAGTAAACCCCTGCTTATTCAATATTTTCCATTTACCATCTTTTTTTTTAGAACAAGAAGAGTTATAAATTAATTTACATGCAGCTTGGGAGAGTTTTCTCAATCTTTAAAGAAGTAAAAGAAATAACAATTCTCCAAAGAAATCTAGAAAATTCTTGACCCATGGGCAGAAGACTCTCCCCACTTCAACCGCCATCTTATGTATAACTTAAAATTAAAGCTTCTAAAAAAATTTAAAAATTTAAAAAAATCAAAGCTTCTGCATAAAGTCTAACAGAGTACTCCTGGATTTAAAGCAAGGATTCAACCATCATCATTTCCATTTGCAGGTGAAAAAAAGAGAAAGAAAAATTCAAACTCAAACTTTTAAAAGAATGTAGATTACTAAGCTAAAATATAATTCCTATTATTTGTATTCTTACATTAAGTTCCCAACTTTTAATTATTTTAGCTTTACAGTGATCTTTGAGGTATGTAGGGAGGTATTATTTTCTCAGTTTTACAGAATAAGAAAGCAATACACAGCAGTATGCAACTAGCCTGAGGTCCAAAATCTGGTTCATAACCCAGAACCCTCAATATGTTTGCCTTCTTTAAACTTCATTACAGGCTACCTTATATCTTTATTACAGCACACATATGCTTAGTTATGTCCTTCTCTACAATGACAATGACAATGACATAGTAAACTCCTTTGGGGCAGGAATCCAGTCCCTTCTCAATCACCCCACAATAACTTGAAAGTTAATCAAGAAATTCAATTTGCTAACTAAATTGAATTTGCCTGGTCTCTGTGTCATCCCATAAACTCTGTAGGACACACACACACACACACACACACACACACACACACACACACTGGTAGGCATCCCCTCAAACCTGGAGACACTGCTGGTTGCATGATAAGTCTGAACAACATCATAAAAAACCTGTTTATTCAACTCTAGACATACCAGCTATGTTTATTCACTAGAGCAGATCTTCAAACAAATTGATTTTGTACCCCAGCAACAAAAATATATAGGCATGCATCCCTAATATATAGATATGTATTTATAAATTACAAATATGCATATCCATTAATATTTATTTATATTTCAAAACACACTCAAATGGAAAAAATAAAATAAAGATGAAATAAAAATATATTTAGGTAATTATATATTTTATTCCTTTACAAGGGCACAAAAATATTTTTTGATCTATTATTATAATAGTATTCTATAATACCAATATGATTGAACTCTTACCTCCATGTTTATAATTTACTTATAAATTACAAATATTTAGGAACATTTCAACACACACACAAGAACAGAATTTTTAAATGACTGAAAGATATGATAACATATTTTAAATAATTCTGCATCATCCTTTTAGTGCCACAAAAACATCTTCTCGTTCTCACATCATTTTTTTCTCTGATTATTGCAATTCAAAGGCTTCAGTTTATTTGAATACTTGGTTTAACAGCTATAGAAGTTAAAGAAGTAACCCCACAAAAACGTGCTATAATATTTGCATCCATTCATACTCCAAATAGTGTTTAATAATTTTGCATTTTATTATACAAGATTATATTATCATTGTTTTTAATCTCATAATATGAAGAAATTCACACTAATAAAAAATAGTACTACCATTTTCTTGTAGATGACTTATGCTTGTACTATTAGTATTATACTTTCTTATACTCTTTGTAAGAATCTCTTTACACCACTGGTCCATTGGGGAAGATTATCTTACTTAAGCCAGAGAAAATAATATCTAATTCCCCTGCACTGTCATATGTCACAATGCACTGAAATAGAGGAAGGAGTGAGATAAAACAGCCACTTGTGTGTGAGTCTCTTCCTGTGGGCGGACTCCTGCTCTGCTCTAAAAGTACCTCATCTACCTCCACAATTTGTGACCCTTCGACATGTGCACTGAACCGAGTGTCAATATATATATGACATATTCTGAAAGCTTAAAGTCCTTTGTATAATTTTAGCAAAAAATAAATAGAAATTCAAATATTTTCTTTTCATATGCCAATGGATCATTGTGCCCACACCTAAGGCTGACATCCCCTTCCTATCCCCTGCTTTGGTGACCATTGCTAGAGGAGGGGTCCAATTAAACACAGGACCTCCACAGTAGGGCCTCATGGGTCCACAACAGGGCCAGGGCCAACCAGAGGCAGAAAACGTCACTGCATTTGTTTTCTACTGCTGCATAACTATAGTACCACAAACTTAGTGGCTTAAAGCAACATGCACTGATTATATCACACTTCCTGGGATAGGATTCTGGGCATGGCTTAGCTTAGGGTCCCCTGCTTAAGGTACTCCAAGGCTGCAACTGAGTTATTGGCTGGGGTTGAGTTCTCATCTGGAGGCTGGGCTGTGGAAGGATCCACCTCCCCACTCGCATGGTTGTTGACGGCATTCGGGTCCTTGTGACTGTAGGATTGAGAGCTTCTGGGTTTTGCTGGCTGTTGGGCAGAGGTGGCTCTTAGCTCCTAGAGCCTGCCCAGAGTTTCCTGCCACATGGGGTTCCTCAACGTAGCTACTTCCTTCCTCACAGACAGCTAGGGAGAGACAGAGAACCAGCAAGACCAGAGCTACAAATTTATGCAAGGTAATCACATGATCATTAACTCACAATCATGTCCCTCCATCACCTGTGCCCTAACATTTAGAAGCAAGTTTGGGTGGCATTTCTCTTGCCACCCAAACTCAAGAGAAAGGGAAAGACACGAGAATGAATATTAGGACTTGGGGATCTTGGGACCACCTTCAGAGTCTGTCTTGCCACCTCACTATCTGCTGTCAAAGAGGGAAAGATGCAAAAATAAATACTGAAAATAACTAGTTTTTTAAATGAGCTTAAGCTTAAAATCTACCTCATTGTAAAAGAGTTACCAGCTGAAGCAACTTCCAATTATATACACTTTAGAAGGCTAATGTTTCACAATTTTTTCAGAGCAGGGTCTTCTGTTGGCATCTGAGCACAACCTCCTGCATTCTCTGTGTTATATTTCCTGGAACCCCTTGCCAAGAGGATTCTGAGTTACATTTCATCAGTGGGAGGCCCTCAGTCAAGGTCTGGAAGGCAGAAGGGGGGACCCATCCTTGCACCCACATTGTGTGGCTGTGAGGTTTTGCAGCAGCCTCCAAACATTTCCTTTGGTGCTCGCAGCAGGGGGGACCACCCCAAGTTCTTTCCTGCAGTTCCTGCAACTTCCTCACTCTCTGAAAGTTAACGGCACACCTGATCATTAATGTCAGCTTTCCCTTACCTTCTCTTCTCCTGCCCTTTTGGCAACATCTAATTACCTGAATTCAAACCCCTCCCACTTGAATCTACACAGCAACTTCTGTTTTCCTGACTGAACCCTGACTCTACACAGGGTTAAAGTCCTTTTTTTTTTTTTTTTTAAATGTCGGTTCATTGGTTTGTTTATTTATTTATTTTCGGCTGTGTTGGGTCTTCATTTCTGTGCGAGGGCTTTCTCCAGTTGCGGCGAGCGGGGGCCACTCTTCATCGTGGTACGCGGGCCTCTCACTATCGCGGCCTCTCTTGTTGCAGAGCACAGGCTCCAGACGCGCAGGCTCAGTAGTTGTGGCTCACGGGCCTAGCTGCTCCGCGGCATGTGGGATCCTCCCAGACCAGGGCTCGAACCTGTGTCCCTGAATCGGCAGGCAGACTCTCAACCACTGCGCCACCAGGGAAGCCCTAAAGTCCTTTTTAAGGCTCACCATATTGAATCCTCCTTGACTTCCTCTCTGGCCCAGACATAAATATTGTCGTCAGTTTAGTGTTTGTCCTTCTGGATCACAGACACACACAAAAAAATTATCTGGTATTGTTTTGTATGTTTTTCTAACACACAATGTATTGTGAGTGTTCTGGTCATCTACTGGTGTGTAACAAACCACACAAAAACTTACTGGTGTAAAAAACAACTAACATTTACTATGTTCACCATTCTGTGAGTCAGAAATTAGGGCAGGGCATAGGAGAGTTGGCTCATCTTGCTTCACATATCTGGGGCCTCAGTCTGGGTGGCTCAAAAGACGAGGGATGGCTTGACTAGGCCATATGTGCAGAACCTTGGTTTTCTCTACATGGCATCTGCTGGGACTGTGATGGCCACGATGGCAGCTTCACTCATGTGTCTGTTGCCTTGGCTGAGATGGCGGAACGGCTGAAATAGCAAGGACTGGCTGACATCTTCCTCTCTCCACACACAGCATTCTCAGGACAATTGCACTTCTTACATAGCAGATGACTTCTCCCCAGAGCAAGAGTTACAATAACTAGGTCTAAGAGACCCGGGAGGAAGCTGCAAAGCTTCTCTCAGAAGTCCCAGAATCACTTCTGCCATATTCTACTGGTTAAGGAAGTTATTAAGACCATCCCGGATCCAAGGCGAGGGCAGGAAGAGACTCAACCTCTTGCTGGAGGAATGGCACGTACACACAGAGGGAAGGAAGCGATGGTGCCACCTTAGATACAAGCTACCGCAGTGAATAGCACTTTGTAACTAGGTTTTCACTCAGCAGTAAGTCTTGGAGAACTACCCAAGTTGGTCCATATTTCATTTCTTCTAATTGCTGCATAACATTGCCTAAGACCATACCAAAATCTATTTAGATACTTGCTCCTTTAGGGACCTTTAGGTGGTTTCCATATTTTTAATTTAAAAAAGTCATTCTTGAATGTATTTATTTTGTTTATATTCCAGTACTTCTAAGGTTAATACTGAGAAGTGAAGTTATATTTTAGCATTGTAAGGTATAAACATATTTAATAGATACAATCAACTTGCCTTCTAAACTGGCTCATCCAGTTTATATTCCCCCATGAATGCCTGACAGTACCAGTTTCCCTCACAGTCACTGGATACTATCAAATTTTTTAAATGTGTGCCAACTTGATTCGTGAAAAATGGTATCTCACTCTTTTTAGTTTTTGTTTGTTTTTGGTTTTGTTTTTGTTTCTTTGCGGTACGCGGGCCTCTCACTGTTGTGGCCTCTCCCCCTGTGGAGCACAGACTCCAGATGCGCAGGCTTAGTGGCCATGGCTCACGGGCCCAGCCGCTCCGCGGCATGTGGGATCATCCCGGACGGGGGCACGAACCCGTGTCCCCTGCATCAGCAGGCGGACTCTCAACCACTGCGCCACCAGGGAAGCCCTCTTTTTAGTTTTTATTGCTCTGATACTATGAATGCCTACTCACCATTGGGTTTGTTCTTCTGTGAGTTGCCTATTCATATCTTTGGCCCATTTTTCCATTGTAGTTTCTTATGTTTCTATTTATTTAGGAAACATTTGTCTATTCTGGATTCTAATCCTCTCTCTCTTACCTATTCACAGAAGATTTTGATGAAAGTCAGGATCCTGGCTACCTGGATCAAATGAAGAGGAAGGCTCAGAGCCCTGAGGCTCAAAGTCACTGCATCTACTTCATCATTTAGCTGAAAGCTACATTCCAGAATCCCAAAGATTCCCCAGGCAGAATCCCATCCTTCAAGTTACAAATTATACTGTTGACAGCATCTTAAAGTATGCTTCTCAACCAATGGTCTCAGCATCACCTGGTACTTGTGAAAAATACAGATTCCTGGGCAGTGCCCCAGGTCAGCATCCCCAGAATTTCATGGAGTGGGTCCTAGGAATATGCATTTTTAACTCTCTATTTACTACTAGTCACCACTAAAGTTTGAAAATCACTACTTTAAGCACAAGTCAGAAACTTATTCTAAGAGTGGAGGAAAGGAAGAGGTGATACTATGCCACCTCCTGATTTGCTATAGGAAGGAAAAATACAACCATATTATCCTGGAATCTCAGAGCTAGAAGCATCTCAAAGAACACCTGACCCAATGGTTCTTAACGCTGCTTGGCGTCGGCATCACCTGCAGAGGTTCACCCAGATCCACTAAGGCTGAAGGTCAGGTCAAACATTAGCATTTGTAAAACGCTATGTTCTATGTCAGGCACCGCGCATCAAGAACCACTAGCCTAATTCAAACCCTCTACTTCACAGAAAAGGGAACTCAGATCAAGTGAGTTTCTATCATTTGTCTAGGGTGTCCCAGACACGCGTGGCCAAGAACCTAGCTGTCCTGACCAGATGTCCAATGTTCTCTCTATCATTTAACAGTTCCTCTAGAAGGACTGATTTTACTTGGAAAGGGATAATGTTGGAAATACTTTGGTTAAAGTATTTTCAGAATATTGGTAAATGTTCTTTTCTAAAAATCAATTCTGTACTTAGGTCTGTATTTATATAAGAACTAAAAGGAAAAGCTGCCAGACCTCTGACCATAGCAGAATTACAGCAAGAAGCACAGCTGTAATTACACATAAAGCTATTCCCATTATCTACTTTTTCCTCAAGCGGCTTTAAAAACCAAGCATTACACATCTATACATGTGTAACTGATCAGGACTTGAATATTTGTATTTTTTGACCACGTCAAACTAGCATGTTCTCAGAGACAGGAAGTCATATAAAATATAATCAAGTATTACCATTTTCATTCATCCTTACTCATTTTTTCATTTTTCAATTTCTCTTTTCCTTGTGTTCTTGTTTATGTTATAAGATACCCTAAAAAACGCCCTGCATGTTTGAGGTGGATAAGCCTTTGGGAGGGAGGAATCCAGGTTCTAATTGTTGGTGTGCTCTAGCTGCAGCATACTAGACAATCCTTTCAATGTCCCCATCTTCTTTTTCTATTCTGCAAGATGGATGAGATAATCCATGCTGTTTATCTCACAGGATCACAGTGAGGGAAGAACTGTCAAAGCAGTTTACAAACATTAGCATTGTAGACATATGATCTATTACTATCATGATGTTCTTGTAATAAGGCAGACATTAAATGTATGACAAGTCCATTGGAAACCACACCCAAAGGAGTTTCCTGAAATTGTATCTCTCAGATGTACTGTGTCTCACCCATGAGTTGCCCCAAAGGCATAATTGTATAGAGGCTACACATAACTGGAAAAGTAATATCCTCAAAGAATATACAAATAAAGAGTCAAACATCCTTTTTGTTGGCTGCTAACTCCCTGTCTAAATAATCACCACTCCTTTCTTAAATTCTATGCCTTTGTCCCAGGTCTTAACAGCCTAAATTTTTCTTTTTCTCTTTCTTAATGTTCCCCTTTAGTTTTTTTTTTTTCATCTCTGTCCTTTCCAACACACACAAAAACATAGTCCAAAAGGAAACACAGAACTACAAAAAAATTAATACCTAAGGCACTTATTTTAAAATTTTTAACTTGGATAACAAAATAGCATTTATCAAATAGGATAATATCCCACAATGGCAAGAACTCTTGTGGGTATTTTTTTGTCTCTTGGGGAAATAGGAAGGAAGAGTACATATCTTTACTGATTAGGAAAATAATCTGAGCTTACAGTAAATGGGAGAAATTATGTAAAAAAGACAGTATCGCTTATCCAGAGATAATCATGTTTAACATTCTCACATTTGAAAAATGTGAAAAAATGGTATCTCATGGTATTTTCTTCCAGTCTTTCTTTTATAAAAATAGAGAAATATACGGGCACATGTTTCAAAATTAAGTGAACTTGTGCACACAATTTTGGGTACTCATCTTTTTTTATTTAATATTTTATCATGAATACTGTTTCTAGCCTTTTTGTTGGTTTGTTTCTTGGTTTCTTTCTATCCTTATTTTTCATAATCACAATTTTTGTGGTTTTATTTTACTCCATTATGTAGAAGGACCATAATGTAATTTTTTATTCTCTTATTGTTAGATGCATTAACATAATAATAACTACTATTTAGTGACTACTTAGATGGTGCCTGTAATTGTGGCAATAACCTTATATACATTGTTTCCTCATAATAGATTTTATTTTTTTCAGCAGTTTTAGGTTTATAGCAAAACTGAGAGACAGGCACAAAGATTTTCCAAATACATGCTGCCCCTACACATGCATGGAGACCCCCATTGTCAATAATCCCCTCCAGAGTGGGACATTTGTTACAGCTGATGAACCTACACTGACACATCACAATCACTCAAAGTCCACAGTTTATATTAGGATTCAAACCCTCATATTGTACCCTTTAAGTATATTACAATTTTATTCATCAATTATACCTCAGTAAAGCTGAGAAAAAATACATACTTAGCAAAAAGTCTCCGGAGTTGTCATTTAATTAAACTACTTACTTCTTTGGTAGCTATGGAAAAGTAAAATTTCAGTGGCATACCTTTATAAAATAGCTCATAATTGGCTTGTTTTACTATGCTATTTGTATCAAAGCATAGTGCGTTACAGAGAATCCATTTATATGTTTGCAAAATTCCTGTTTCTCTCCAAAATAACAATTGCCACGGATATCCAGGAGAACTATCTCCCCATAATTAGAAAAAGAGAGGAGGGGAATGAGAGTCTCCCGTTGTATGTAAACTTTCTCTCAGAAGAGCCTCTAGCTAACTCCACTATCAGCAGCTACTTAAACACTGATAGAAATGAAGCCACCCTAGGCTGAAAAATAATGGAAAAGAGGGTCGAAAAAGATGGAAAATACAACCTGCTTTCATCTTAGGATAGCTAGGATATTGCCTCTTAAATAAAAGAATATGTGTTACAAAAGGGATGTAGCTGTGAAGTATTTGATCTCCTAACCTCCTAACATTTCATATTGGAAAAACAAAATTGATGCCACGGGTAGCAACGACGTGGAGCAAAGTGAAAACTGTGGAGTATGTACTGGGCAGAAAGTAAAAGAATAAAAAAGAATATGGCAATATTTTAAAGGGACAGTCCTTAGAAGAATAAGATTTAATGGGTTTCATGTCATGGTGGGATTGGTTAAATCTCCCTGCATAGTCATTACAACAAACTGCAATCCAAAAGCTGACTTTCTTTCTTTTTGGATGGGGGTATTCACGTTCAGTCTGTGTTTAATCAACGTAACAAAGAATATACAGGTGCTCTTATGAATAAGAAAGAAATTTATAGAGAGGGATCCTTGGAGAACCACGACAGAGAACATGTTAGCGTATTTCCAAAGAGCATCTGGGGGCTTCCCTGGTGGCGCAGTGGTTGGGGGGTCCACCTGCCGATGCGGGGGACACGGGTTCGTGCCCCGGTCCGGGAGGATCCCACGTGCCGCGGAGCGGCTGGGCCCGTGGGCCATGGCCGCTGGGCCTGCGCGTCTGGAGCCTGTGCTCCGAGACGGGAGAGGCCACAGCAGTGAGAGGCCCGCGTACTTCAAAAAAAAAAAAAAAAAAAAGTCATTCAAAGAGCATCTGGTGGCTTGAAAGGAAACAGACAAGGTTTATGGACTGTAATAGCTGTCCATCTACAACGAGAGGTATCCAAGAAATTACTTTTTTTGTTTTTTTGGTAGGTAATGCCATTTCTATGATAAGGATCCCCATTTGTGAACTTTAGGATAGCTCATAAAAGGTAAGTAAGAATGGAAAAGCATGTGAATTTGAGACGTCTGTCTTTGAACCATCTTAAGACTGGCTAACAGACATGTACCTTCAGGGCAGATTACACAAATAATAGGGCACCTAAAGGGGCATCCAAGGGTCAAAACTGCAGAGAAACAGAAAGCTTCTGAAAGGAATCAAGGTTTTTCAGGGACTCTTCACCTGAATTGCTTGCTTCTTGAAGAGCAGTGTGGTCCAGTGGAAAGAGCACTGTCATTGGAGTCATGCATACCTGGGTTCATGATCTGGTTCCGCTACCTAATTACTGCTTAACTTCTTTGAAACTTCGTTTCCTCTTCTGTAAAATGGGGATCATATACCCATTCTATAGGGTGGTCATATTAACTGAGGTAGTAACTATAAAAAATTAATAAACAGACACCTCAGTTAAATAGAGCAGGGTGATCGGAAGGGGAAGCTCTCCTGTCCTGTGACAATACAGAGCCCAAATGCAAGAAGAAAGGCTCTTCTTTCTTGGCAAGGACTCAGCTAATGAAAAGCCATGGACTCTGTGTTCACTATAGCCCATCCAACTTCCTTTTCCCTCCTGTAACAGCCTTCTCCTTCCCTTGCTGGGGGAGGGAGGAGGGATCTTGCACATGGCTCACCCTGGTTGCAGACCCCAAATTGCAATTCTCTGGTGATCTCAAATAAACCCCTCTTTGCTGGAGAAACATCTGGCAGCCTATTTATTTTAGGTCAACACAACCATGGATAAAGTACCTAATATATAGTCCATGTCCAATAAGGTCACTATTATTATTAGAGGCAAGGAATAATAGACTCCTGAAATGTTTGAGCGGAAGCCCCCTTTGGTGATCACTTAGCGGAACATCAACGTTGTCTAGAGAGAGCTGAGATCCGGGGAGGGTTACAGACTTGGCCCTACCACCCTTGAGCTTCAGTGGCGTTCAAACGACTCCTCAAAGCCCCAGCAGTTCCACAAAGTCTGCTCAGGAACCTGTCCAGGGGGTGGGGAGAGAGTACAAAGATGACCCCCTATCCCACCTCAATACAGCCATTCCACTTTTCTCCCGTGTGTACGTTGGACGTTCATGTAAATCTCTGTTTAAAGATGGCGTATCATGGTCAAAGAGATGTTAGAGAAACTGTTGCACTGGGCTGCCAGCCCATGTGAGAAACCTAAGTGAACACTTGATATAAGAGGGAAGTATGTGCCCCATTCCAGAGCCATGGGGCCTGGGAGAGCTTGTGTCACTGTGTGGTGGTTGAAGCATATGTCCCAGCAAAGGCTGTGAGGGTCCGTTCCATGTCCAACATGGCGCACACACACACACCCCTCTAAGCCTGCCTCAACGCCATGATCACTCAGGAACACATCTGCCTTCACTGACATTAATCAGAGACACAGGAGCCAAGAACTTATCTGCCAGGATCAGAGAGAACACTCACACTCTGTGGGGGCCTCAGAGACATATAACTAGAAGTAAAGAGGAGAGGCTAAAGTGGTCTCCTCCCTGACCCTGGACACCAGATCCTCGCTGTGAAACAAGACTGGGAGGGGGATCTCAGGAAAAACGTGGTTCTTAAATTGTACAAGCTAGTGTGACCCAAGCCAGGTTTTACACAAAGCTAATGGTCTCAGAGTTGAATAATAACTTCATCTCTACCGTATTAGTCAGAGTTCTCCAGAGAAACAGAACCGATACGATGCATCATGAGAGACATTTATTTTTAAAAATTGCTTCGTGAGAATGTGGAGTCTGGCAAGGCCAAAAATTGTAGGGCAGACCAGCAGGCTGGAAATTCCAGAAAAGAGTTGATGTTGCATCTTGAGTCAGAAGGCGGTCTGGGACTTCCCTGGTCACACAGTGGTTAAGAATCCGCCTGCCGGTGCAGGGGACATGGGTTGGTTCCCTGGTCGGGGAAGATCCCACATGCCGCGGAGCAACTAAGCCCGTGAGCCACAACTACTGAGCCCATGTGCCACAACTACTGAAGCCTGTGCGCTCTAGAGCCTGTGAGCCACAACTACTGAGCCCATGTGCCACAACTACTGAAGCCTGTGCGCTCTAGAGCCTGTGAGCCACAACTACTGAAGCCCACATGCCTAGAGCCCGTGCTCCACAACAGGAGAAGCCACCACAATGAGAAGCCCACGTACCGCAACAAAGAGTAGCCCCCGCTTGCTGCAATGAGAGAAAGCCCATGTGCAGCAATGAAGACCCAATGCAGCCAAAAAACAAAACAAACAAAAAAGACCCCACAACAACAAAAAACAAACTCTGCTAAAAGAAAAAAGAAAAGGCAGTCTGGAGGCAGAATTCCTCCCTCCTCAGAGGACCTCACTCTTTTCTCTTAAGACCTTCAAGTAATTGAATGAGCCCCACCCGTATTACCGAAAATAATCTGCTTTATTCAATATCTGCTGATTTCATGCTAATCACATCTAAAAAACACATGTTCACAGCAACATCTGGACTGGTGTTTGACCAAACCACAGGGCTCTAAAGCCTAGCCAAGTTGAGAGGTAAAATTAACCATCACAGTTACCACGTGAAGACAGGAGATGTCTGGTTGTTGGTAGGTATTTGTGCTTTTTAAATATTATTTACCTATGCATGCTAGGTTTTTTGTTTGTCTTTGGTCCTTATCCACACACGCTAAGGCAGCATTTGAATTACTATACTAGTTAGCTGTTGCCACATAAAGACAACCACTCAGAAACTTAGTGGCTAAAAGCACCAAGTATTAGTTTAGTTCACAATTCTGTGGGTCAGCACTCTCACCAGGCTCAGCTGGGCAGTTCTAGTCTTGGGTGGATTTACTCATATGAGGTCAGGTGCTGGGTAAGTCAAGTGCTTCAGGGGCTGGGACGGCCCATCTCTGCTCCATATGGTCTGCCATCCTCCATCAGGCTAACTCAGGCTTGTTCATCCAGGGGAGACAGAGGTCCCTAAAGACAGCAAAAGCATGCCAAGGCCTCTTGAGACCCCAGCTTGCAAGGACTGGAGAGATAGGGTTGCCTCTTCACTGGAGATGCTGCAAAGTGGCACTGCGGAGGGCACAGCTGTAGGAATAATTGTAGCCATTTCTGCAAACAAACAATCTTCCAGCGCTCCCCTCAAGAAGAGTATCAACCAGCCCCTCAATGCCTGACACCTAATGCAAGGTCAGTGACTATGCTCTCCCTTCCCAACCCTTTTAGTCATCCTTTTGAAAGCAATTCAAATTTTCACAAATACAGGCAGGCTACTGTCGACCAGAAAGACAGAGACTGCCAGATATTTCTCCAGCAAGGATGGCTTTATTCGAGATCAGCAGAGAATTGCAACTGGAGACCTGCAGCCATGGCGAGCCACGTCACATCACCCCGCAGCGAGGGAAGGAGAAGTCTTCCTGAGAGGGGAAAGGGAGTTGCGGGGGCAGGGGCTACAGTAAACACAGAGTCCAGGGCTTTTCGTTGGCTGAGTCCTTGTCAGGAAAGAAGAGGAGGCTTTCTTCTTCCCTGTGGGCTCTGCTATCATCACAGGGTATGACGCTCCCTGCTGTTCCCCCTCTGGTCTCCCCATTCTGTTTTTTTTTTTTTGTACGCGGGCCTCTCACTGCTGTGGCCTCTCCCGTTGCGGAGCACAGGCTCCGGACGTGCAGGCTCAGCGGCCGCGGCTCACAGGCCTAGCCACTCCGCAGCATGTGGGATCTTCCCAGACCGGGGCACGAACCCATGTCCCCTGCATCGGCAGGCGGACTCTCAACCACTGCGCCACCAGGGAAGCCCCCCATTCTGTTTAATTGAGGTTTCTGTTTATTGACTTTTTACACTATCATTTCTGATTCAGACCATTATCCTGTGCTGTTCTCTCCACTGGGAGTCCTAGAAAGGTGGGACTAGAAAAGAAATTGAGAGAAGCTTTGTCTATACCCGGCACCCCAAAGCACTATCATTGGAGATATTCTATAAAGGTGAATATTTCCCTTCTAAAGAACAGAGTTTGTTTTTTTTTTTTTTTTTTTTTGGCTGCGTTGGGTCTTCGTTGCTGTGCGCGGGCTTTCTCTAGTTACAGTGAGTGGGGGCTACACTTGTTTCTTTTTTTTGGTGGGGGGGCTACTCTTCATTGCACACAGGCCTCTCATTGCGGTGGCTTCTCTTGTTGCGGAGCACGGGCTCTAGGTGCACGGGCTTCAGTAGTTGTGGCACGTGGGCTCAGTAGTTGTGGCTCACGGGCTCTAGAGCACAGGCTCAGTAGTTGTGGCGCACGGGCTTAGTTGCTCCACTGCACGTGGGATCTTCCGAGACCACGGCTCAAACCTGTGTCCCCTGCACTGACAGGCAGATTCTTAACCACTGCACCACCAGGGAAGCCCAAGAACAGAGATTTTTTAGTCATTTCTAAGCATCTGAGTGTCTTATAAACAACTGTTGCTATTCCTCTAATATTGCTCAAACTTATTTCTTTATTGTCCCCACCCCAAGCCTTTCTAATCATCACCCTCATGAAATTTTACCACAGATACACTGTATCCCTTGCTTTACACATAAAAAGAGTAGGGTATGTTTAGTCCCCCCATTTTGCCCCATTGGGGATGAGCTCTCCCTTGTTGGGAATATGTGCTCAACGTTCTCGTAACAGCTTCTTCTCCAGGCCCTGACCATCCCTGCCCTCCCTGCCATGCCCCCAAATCAAGCCAGGGTTTGCCTCTATTCAGCTTTGATCATCAGTCAGGGGCTGCTGACACCAGTGAATCTGTCTTCACATGACAAATAATAAAAAGAGGAAAACAGGAGAAAAAACCAAGTGGAATTTCATAATAAGGCCTTAACTGACAGGGACAAGCCAAAGGGGAAAAAAATCACCAGTTAGGACTGAAGAATGAATAACTATCCAGAACTATCAAACCCCAAAACAAAACGCATGCCCACCCTTGAGGAAACTCAAGATATGGACTGCTTTCAAACCAATACGTATTGGTTTGAAATACGTATTGCTTTCAAACCAATACAGTTCCATGTTTTCCTGCTCTTTCTTCTTTTGTGTGTGTGTGTGCATGCGTGTGCCAGTGTACGTGCATTATGGAGCAATTAAGCATAAATTAGGTATTAGTTCGTATTTCTTCCTGACGTGTTTAGAATCTTTCCAATATCTTTTACTTTGTTACGCTCACTCAGTAACATGTTCCAGCCAATCTAATTTCCAGAAGCAGTGTTTTTGTTGACCTCCAAGCTTATTAATTTTCTATTACCTCGTTAAATCTCTAAAAAAGATTCCTTAGAAAATGACATATTGAACAAAACCTCCAAGAACGTGCTAAATTTGCACTTGACATATAATCAAGAAAATCCAGTACCTGTATTGTGTATATTTGAAAACATAATTATACCATGGCATAATTAAAAAAAAATCTAACCACAGGTAATTAGTGTACCTATACTCTGATTTTCTTAATGAAGTGATTAAAACCTTCCCAGAATGAATTTCGAGGAAATTATTTGTAGACTGGTTCTTTTTGGTACGTATGATCACCTGTTTTTGAGTTGGACATTATTTTCTCTTATTCTGGCATTTTAAGCTGAAGTATTTGCCGAATTTTCCCCAAAACAGGTATTGTTAGGAATTAAATTTAAGAAACAATGACAGGGACTTCCCTGGTGGCGCAGTGGTTGGGAATCCGCCTGCCAGTGCAGGGGGCACAGGTTCAATCCCTGGTCTGGGAAGATCCCACATGCCACGGAGCAGCTAAACCTGTGTGCCACAACTACCGAGCCTGTGCTCTAGAGCCCGTGAGCCACAACTACGGAGTCTGCGTGCCACAACTACGGAAGCCCGCGCACCTAGAGACCATGCTCTGCAACAGGAGAAGCCACCACAATGAGAAGCCCACTTGCTGCAACTGGAGAAAGCCCGCACGCAGCAATGAAGACCCAACTCAGCCAATAAATAAATTTATAAAGAACAGTGACAGGGCTTCCCTGGTAGTGCAGTGGTTGAGAGTCTGCCTGCCGATGCAGGGGACACGGGTTCGTGCCCCGGTCCGGGAAGATCCCACATGCCGCGGAGCGGCTGGGCCCGTGAGCCATGGCCGCTGGGCCTGCGCGTCCGGAGCCTGTGCTCCGCAACGGCAGAGGCCACAGCAGTGAGAGGCCCGCGTACCGCAAAAAAAAAAAAAAAAAAAAAAAAAAAAAAAGAACAGTGACAAAGTAAATTCAGCCAATGCAAGCTATATCCTTAGGTCACTAAACAACATGATTCTCTGTACTTTCAAAGACTAAGAGAAGCTTAAACCAGGAGCTAGAGATTTCATGGCTAAGAAGGATTGGGTTAACTGCCCTGAACTTCCTGAAGCACTAAGTTCTCAGTTTGATTCCCTCACTCTTTGGGCTACAGTAAGTGAGGTGCTTGGTACATTCATTGTGAAGTTTGTGCTTCACTGAGCTTTAAGCAATGACTGATAGAGAATCAAATATGGTTCCAAAGTAAAGTGTAAGAAAAAAGAAAAAGAAAAGTGAAAGGAACAAGGAAACCAGCACTCACATCCCTGATAGGAATGGAATTTGCTACCACATGTCTAGAGGGTAGGTGGCAGAATACATCAAAAGCCTAATGTGTGCATGCCTTATGACGCAGTAAAGGACTTCTAGAAATGTATTCTAAAGAACTAACAGTGAACACAACATTGTAAAGCAACTATACTCCAATAAAAATTAATTAAAAAAAATAAAAGAGGGATCTTCCCTGGTGGCACTGTGGTTAAGACTCCACACTCCCAATGCAGGGGGCCTGGGTTCGATCCCTGGTCAGGGAACTAGATCCCACATGCATGCCTCAACTAAGAGTTTGCATGCCGCAACTAAGGGGCCCACCTGCTGCAACTAAGACCCAGCACAACCAAATAAAAAAATTAATATTTTTTTAAAAAAGAACTAACAATGTATGTGCCCAAAGATGTACTATAAGAATAATAATTGCAGAGTTATTTATGATTTATTATAAGCCCCTAACTATCTACTAGAGGGAAAAAGTTAAATAAAGAGTGGTGGATCCAAACATTTCCTTACAAAAACAGGTAACAAAACTACATTGAAATATCAATTATAAGTGAACTAATCTAGTCAGAAAAAGACAAATACTATATGATTCCACTTATATGAGGTCCCTAGAGTAGTCAAATTCCTAGAGACAGAAAGTAGAATGGTGGTTGTCAAGGGCTGGGAGAGGGGAGAACAGGGAGTTATTGTTTAATGGGTATAGAATTTCAGTTAAGAAAGGTGAAAAAGTTCTGGAGATTGGTTTCACAACAATGTGAATGTACTTAAATGTACACTTAAAGATGGTCAAGACGGTAAATTTTATATTATGCATGTTTTACCACAATTAAAAATTTTATATCTTAAAGATGGTATTATGGGGGCTTCCCTGGTGGTGCAGTGGTTGAGAGTCCGCCTGCCGATGCAGGGGACACGGGTTCGTGCCCCGGTCCGGGAATATCCCACGTGCCGCGGAGCGTCTGCGCCCGTAAGCCATGGCTGTTGAGCCTGAGCGTCCGGAGCCTGTGCTCTGCAACGGGAGAGGCCGCGGCAGTGAGAGGCCCGCGTACGGCAAAAAAAAAAAAAAAAAGGAACAGAGGAAGGAGCATCAGGAGAGAAGGGAGAGCAGAGACCTGGGTTGGTATCTGTGAGAGGGGCCCAACATCCCACTTCCCATGTTGGAGTTAGGGTGAGTGAGTGATTGTGGTGCCTATCTGAGTAGACACGGATCACAGAGAATTTCAGAAAAATTACTGTGCCCCAGAGGGTTATAAATACCTCAATTACAGCACTAAAGGAGAGAGACGCTTTGGTTCTGAAGGGGCTTCTAGATGGTGACCAACCAAGCTCATCCCTTGGGTTGGGCAACAGCCCACACCTCATACTAGGAGGAAGTCATGGCCACATCAAAATTTGGTGTTATTGTACACTGTCTGGGATGTGCTTCAGAATAATCTAGTGTAGTAGGGATATGGGTGAAACAACCACTTATGATTGTTGCAGCTGGATGATGCAAACTTGAGGTTCACTTTTCTTATTTTTGGATATGTTATGTTTAATAAAGTTTTTCATAATTTTTAGAATTTTAACTTTGATATTTCTGCCTTTAATCATATCTCAGAAGTCTTAGAGATACCAGCAATGAAGATCCTTTCCAACTGCAATTATCTTGAGCTTGTCTGCCCCACACTGGTTGAGTTGCCCTAGACCCTACTCACTTCTAAGGAAGACATTGCCAGTATAGACCAGTGCAAGGACTGATGGGGACAATGTATATTTCATTGCTACCTGCATGTTACTGAGAATTCATTCCTTCTTTCTCTCCTTCCAAGGCCTTGGGCCTTACTACGTAAGCCCCCTGGAATTTGTTAGATACACTCCTAGGAGGAAGGTATGTACCACAAATTGAGATTGCATTTCTAAATAATAGAAGCAGAGTTAAAGGGAAATAAAGTTATATTTCTTATGCCTGAGCCTATGCTTTAAAATTCTTACTTGCTAAAATATTTTCAAGGTGCTCACTATACACTACCACTGCCTAGTAAGCTAGCCAAGGTCTGATTCCACTGGTTCTAATCAAACGCATACAAAAGTATATACATGCCATATATACAAAGATGAAGCGGTCGATGTATCATCTAAAGGGATTTAGTGTTAGCAGAGATTCCTGGGTCCTGAGGAAATTCTATTGGGTTTAAGCTCCACCAAACAAAAGCCATTTTGTAATAATGTTTGTCTTACTTTTATCAGCAGACCATTCTCTAAATTAGCTTAAATTTTTAAGCCTTACTTGCAAAGCTTTCTGATAAAATCTGGTAATAACACAACAGTTTGAATTTAAGCACCAATTAGATTCTGAAATGAATGGATGAGATTGGTTTTCAACCCTATACTTTAAAAGATGAATGGGTCAGGCTTCCCTGGTGGCGCAGTGGTTAAGAATCTGCCTGCCAATCTGCAGGGGACATGGGTTTGAGGCCAGGTCTGGGAAGATCCCACATGCCACGGAGCAACTAAACCCGTGAGCCACAACTACTGAGCCTGTGCTCTAGAGCCTGCGAGCCACAACTACTGAGCCCATGCACCACAACTACTGAAACCTGCAGGCCTAGAACCCATGCTCTGCAACAAGAAAAGCCACCACAATGAGAAGCCCGTGCACCACAACAAAGAGTAGCCCCCGCCTGCCGCAACTAGAGAAAGCCTGTGCACAGCACCAAAGACCCAACACAGCCATAAATAAATAAATAAATAAGATGGATGGGTCACTTTGTTTGGGCCTCTCAGATTCTAAATTCAGGCATTCTAAATGCCTGACTGCACTTGATATAAGTCAGGACTATGTTAGCTACCACATAAAAGAGGTGTTTCCAGGGCAGCCTGAGGCAACAGGCTGCATATTCGGGGCCTGCAGCTGCTGTCATACCTGCTAAGACCCACTGGAAGAAGACCTGCTTTTCCTAACAGAACGGGGACTAAGGTCTTCCCAGTTTCCTTGGATGCCCACCAGGAACCAAGACAACATCCCCCTTCCCAATGTTTGCAGGTGCTGGCATCTGAGGGTGAGAAACCATAACCCTTTACTCCCACTGCTGAATTTCCCCTTTCCTCCCTACTAAGTCTAGGGAGGATAAGAGGCAGTACTAAGGCTTGCATTTGTTTCTCCCCTAATTTTTGAATCTGTACACTCAGTCTAAGGTCCACTTTTTTATAAGAGGGAGTTGCTCCTGGTCTCACTCTTGGACTCTGACCAAACACAAATAGGCTTTGAATTGTATCTCTAGTAGTGGTCATGGGCTACACCCACCCACGTATACATTTATTGACTTTATTCTCCACGTGAACTATAGATTGTATTTACAAGACGGCCAGCTTAGGTTGGGACTTTCACCTTTTGCAAATGAACAAATAAAGGTGACTGGTAAAACAATTTGTGGCTTTCTAGCTCTGTGACGCATGTTAGGTTTTTTAATCAGTCTGGGCTTTGGTTTCTCCATAGGTAAAGTGGACCTAATACTATCCACATTATTATAAATGTATTTAGAATACTTAACAGTGTCTAGCATATAGTAAGTGCTCAATAAATGCTAGCTCTGATACACAAATGTGCCCAGAAAACGAAAGGCACCAAACCAAGTTGAAATCTCCACATCTAGGGCTTCCCTGGTGGCGCAGTGGTTGAGAGTCCGCCTGCCGATGCAGGGGACACGGGTTCGTGCCCCGGTCCGGGAAGATCCCACATGCCGCGGAGCGGCTGGGCCCGTGAGCCATGGCCGCTGAGCCTGCGCATCCGGAGCCTGTGCTCCGCAACGGGCAAGGCCACAACAGTGAGAGGCCCGCGTACCGCAAAACAAACAAACAAACAAAAAACAAAAAAACTCCACATCTAGGGACATGGTCAAAAACAAACGCCAAAACTCAAAGGTGGAGAAATACCATATTCTTTGTGTTATTTCTGACTGACACAGTGTGAGCCTCCCCCGAAGAAAGCAGAATAGGAAGCTGCAGCTGGCATGAAAGTTGAAGGTCAGGACAAGTTAAACACTTTACACAGGGCCTGTCATAAAAGATGTACTCCCGGGCTTCCCTGGTGGCGCAGTGGTTGAGAGTCCGCCTGCTGATGCAGGGGACATGGGTTCATGCCCCGGTCTGGGAGGATCCCACATGCCGCGGAGCGGCTGGGCCCGTGAGCCATGGCCGCTGAGCCTGCGCGTCCGGAGCATGTGCTCCGCAACGGGAGAGGCCACAGCGGTGAGAGGCCCGCGTACCGCAAAAAAAAAAAAAAAAAAAAAAGATGTACTCCTTTTATGAAAATCTAAAGAACACCAAAAATATTAAACTGGACTGACCTGCAATGTCAGTGTGTGTGTGTGTGGATATGTGTGTGTGTCTGTATGTTAAGCTGAATTGAGTTGTGTTCTTTTCTAATTGCTTTACATATACAGTCAGCTCTCCATATCCACAGGTTCTGTACCTGGGATTCAACCAACTGCAGAGAGGAAATATCTGGGAATAAAAAATTCCAGAAAGTTCCAAAAATCAAAACTTGAATTTGCCCCACCAGCAACTACAGCATTTACATTGTATTACAACTATTTACAGAGCATTTACGTTGTATTAGGCCTTATAAATAATCTAGAGATGATCTGAAGTACACGGGAGGATGTGCGTAGGTAATACGCAAATACTATGCCATTTTATGGGACTCGAGCATCCATGGATTTTGGTATCCACAGGGGGTTCCGGAACCAATCCCCCACAGATACCGATAGAAGACTATAGAATACAACCAACCTTCATTAAAAAACCCCTTTCAGGGCTTCCCGGGTGGCGCAGTGGTTAAGAATCCGTCTGCCAATGCAGGGGACACAGGTTCAAGCCCTGGCCCAGGGAAGATCCCACATGCCACGGAGCAACTAAGCCCGTGCGCCACAACTACTGAGCCTGCGCTCTAGAGCCTGCGAGCCACAACTACTGAAGCCCGCACGCCTAGAGCCCGTGCTCCACAACAAGAGAAGCCACCACAATGAGAAGCCCACACACCGCAACAAAGAGTAGCCCTCGCTCGCCGCAACTAGAGAAAGCCCGCGCGTGGCAACGAAGACCCAACGCAGCCAAAAATAAATAAATTAAATAAATAAATTTTAAAAAATAAATAAAATAAAAACCCCTTTCAGGGAATTCCCTGGTAGTCCAGTGGTTAGGACTTGATGCTTTCACTGCTGAGGGCCCAGGTTCAATCCTTGGCCGGGGAACTAAGATGCCTTAAGCCACACGGCACGGCCAAAAATAAATAAATAAACAAAAATTAAAACTAAAAGGAAATAATAAAAATAAAAACTCCTTTTAACATCAACATCCTCAAAGAGTGAGAGCTGGGATACAAACCCATGAAGTCAAACACAAACTCACAAACCTAAGCCCTGTGTCATGTGGTTCCCTGCCCCAGTGTTTTGCCTTATAGTTCTTAATAACTTGGAAGCTCTCAAACTTGGCCTTATGCATCCCGCAAAATGAACAACAAGGTAAAAACTTGACCTACACCTCAGTAATGCAGATTTGGAAGATATAAATGACCTGGCCATCCCATGCAACTCTACTGTTGCCCTTAGTTGCTTTTGCTCTGGAGGTGAATGACATCATCTTCTAGACATATAGCATAACGTGGGAAGACCTCGAGCACAAAACAGCAGTCACAGAAGTTATTCTCTGCCTGAAAGAAGCACAGGGGCCCCTCTTCCCCGATCAAATTTCTATCGACGAGCAAAAAGCTACACTTTTTCTCCAAAGAATAAAAAGATATTGAATTCCTACCCTGTGTCTTTTATATGGAAATGATCGAGGTATTCTGCTTTCTTTGAAAGTTCCTGATTGCAGTATCTGGAGTCTCTTCTCTTTCAATGACTGAATAGCATATGTCTGACCCGTCTTTTTACTCAAAACCTAGTCCTGTTTGCCAGCTTCCATTTATGCTCAAAATGCACCAGTCCTCCAATTTCAGTTGGGAAAAAAAAAAGTGGATAGGGACAAGTGTTCATTAAACCAAGACATTTTTATTTCATCTTAGGCGTGTGTCCTGGAGCTACAGTGTTGGTAACAATTCTCAGTGCGGAAAAATATAATCTTATTTGAAGAGTAAATAATACATTAGTTGACTCTGTTGCCAGTAGATTCCTAGAGTAAATTTTTGATTGACAGAGCAGGTTCTGATGTCAATCCCTGGTCCCACACTATGTACCAGTGCATGTCATCAGGTGAGATTCTACTAGGAAGTTCCAGTTTTCCCACCTGTAAAATGGGGTCTTGATGATGAAGAGTGTTCTTTTTTTTTTTTTTTGCGGTACGCAGGCCTCTCACTGTTGTGGCCTCTCCCATTGCGGAGCACAGGCTCCGGACGCACAGTCTCAGTGGCCATGGCTCACGGGCCCAGCCACTCCGCAGCATGTGGGATCTTCCCGGACCTGGGCACTAACCCATGTCCCCTGCATCGGCAGGAGGACGTCCTCTCAACCACTGCACCACCAGGAAAGCCCTGAAGAGTGTTCTTAACACATAAGGTTCAACTGAGGATTAAACAAGACCCTCCACGTACCTGGCCTAACACAGTGTCTGCCACATATAGGTGCTTGATACATATGAGCTGTTATGATTAATCATTTGAGAAAAATTATCCCCAAAATTCTCATTGTATTTCTTTTTCAGTTAAATCTAGTATAGGTGCTTTGAGATGCTAGTGTATGTTTCCTCCATTCAGACTGCTCTTTTGTTGATAACGTGTTCTGACTCCAAAATCATAGCCTTGCTCATTACTGAAGGTGTAGTTTGTCTGTGGGTTTTGTACAATAATTGGCCAAACAGGACCCTTAGTGACTATAATAAAATGGTGAATTAAATTTTCTCATTAGTTGGAAAAAATTATTTGTTTCTATCCATGTAGCTTAAAACTTTTCTGAGATAAATCAATTTGTTTTTATTTCTAAATACTTATAGTATGCCTAAGATGGTTGGAAAGAACACAAGATTTGAGTCACACAGATTCGGATTTGAATTCTGTGCCCAAAATTTACCTCACCTATAAATAAATCTAGAATTTGAGATGTGGCTGTCATTTTTCTTCAAGTGAGGGTGATAAGGCCAAAATAAATACCTCAATTTTAGAAGGTTATGGGGTTTTTTTTTTGTTTTTTGTGGTTTTTTCGTGGTACGTGGGCCTCGCACTGTTGTGGCCTCTCCCGTTGCGTAGCACAGGCTCCGGATGCGCAAGCTCAGCGGCCATGGCTCACGGGACCAGCCGCTCCGCGGCATGTGGGATCTTCCCGGACTGGGACATGAACCCGTGTCCCCTGCATCGGCAGGCGGACTCTCAACCACTGCGCCACCAGGGAAGCCCTGTTATGGTTTTTTTTTAACTTCCAGAATGAAATACAGATCTATCTAGAAGTAGAGATAGGGTAGAATATGATTCCAAAAACATCAGAAAGCAAAAGGGTAACATACCCAAAAGTATAAAAAGAAACTATGTGAAATAGTTCAGATTTTAAGCACAAACATTCCGAATAAGAATGAATAATTTAGTGGCCAAAAATATGAGTAAATGAATAAATAAGCTCTCCCTATTCCTTACATCAGTAAAGGGATATTTCTCAGCCTTTCTTTCCATGTGCTCTGAAAAATGTAACATATGAGATGCTAGCCTTACTGCAAAACTGACTTCAGTGATGGTGAAAAAGCCAAGAAAAACAAGCAAACAAACAAGTAAATTAAATGACTGCTTGAGTTATCAGGAGGCTAAGTGCCTTTATAATGAGATAGGTGCCCTTATAAAAGAGTCTCCAGAGAGCTCCCTGACCCCCTTCCACCATGTGAGGATGCGAGAGGTCGGCAGTCTGCAACTCAGGGCCTGGCCATGGTGGCACTCTCATCTTGGACTTCCCAGCCTCCAGACCGAAAGAAATACATTTCTGTTGGTTATAAGCCACCCAGTCTCTGGTATTTTGTTATAGCAGCCCAAACAGACTAAGACATACCATAAGTCGTCTTTTGTATCTGGTGCATTTATTTTAGCATGCTGTTTTTGAGATCATGCATGTGGTCGCAAGTATTTTTATGGCTGAACAGTATTCCATTAAATAGGTTTACCTACATTTTGTTGATCCATTTACCAGTTGATGGACATTCAGCTGTTACCAGTTTAGGACTATTTTGAATAGTATTGTTAGGAACATTCACATACCAGTGTAGGTGTAGACATATGTTTTCATTTCTCTAAGGTAGACACCTGGGAGTTGACTGGTTGGATTATATGACAGGTGTATGTTTAACTTTTTAAGAAACTGCTAAAATTTTCTACTGGTCGTACCATTTCGTATTATTGGACTGACTTACAATTCAGCATATTTTAACTACATAAATCCACCCTTTATTGTCTTTATTTTGTTTGTTTGTTTGTTTACAAACAAAATTCTACATTTGGAGTGTTGTTCATCATTCTGCAATTTTTCTAAGTCTGCTTCTCAGTCACACACACACACACACACACACACACACCAGAGCCAGGCAAAATCCCTTAAGCATCTCTGCCCTTGATCTGGGGTCTTAGAGCCAGGCTGATGGGGAAACCAACAATATATTGGATTTAGCCAATGACTATAATTGACTATTTTCACTTATATGATTAGCTTCCTTTTCAAAGTCAGCCTTAGGACAGAGAAAAAAATCTTTTTCTGGGCCAAAAAAAAAAAAATAGCTAGCAAATCTACATGAAAATGGAAGATGGCCTGAAGCAGCCTTCTCTTAAGTGACCCTTAAAATGAGACCAGAGAAGACGGCATCTTTTCAAAGCTCATTTCTTTTAAAACAATCTGCAAGGTTGATTTGTTACAACATAAAATAGAGAACTAGATGAGAATAACAAACAGAAGGAAAAAGAGTTTTTTAAAGAATTAGCAAAATTGACACCCTGTCTCATTTTCTTACTTCACCCTTAGTGCTCTTTACTCCTAGTTCTGTTCAAAAGAATCATTGCTGGGACAGTCATTGACAGGAAGACACTGCAACTCACCAAAAACGATACCCCATATCCAAAGACAAAGGAGAAGCCACAATGAGACGGTAGGAGGGGCGCAATCACAGTAAAATCAAATCCCATAACTGGTGGGTGGGTGACTCACAGACTGGCAAACACTTATACCACAGAAGTCCACCCACTGGAGTGAAGGTTCTGAGCCCCACGTCAGGCTTCCCAACCTGGGGGTCTGGCAACAGGAGGAGGAATTCCTAGAGAATCAGACTTTAAAGCCTCGTGGGAATTGATTGCAGTACTTCGACAGGACTGGCGGAAACAGAGACTCCACTCTCGGAGGGCACACACAAAGTATTGTGTGCATGGGGACCCAGGGGAAGGAGCAGTGACCCCAGGGGAGACTGAACCAGACCTTCCTGCTAGTGTTGGAGGGTCTCCTGCAGAGGCAGGGGGTGGCTCTGTTTCACCATGGGGACAAGGACACTGGCAGCAGAAGTTCTGGGAAGTACTCCTTGGCGTGAGCCCTCCCAGAGTCTGTCATGAGCCCCACCAAAGAGCCCAGGTAGGCTCCAGTGTTAGGTCGACTCAGGTGAAACAACCAACAGGGAGGGAACCCAGCCCCACCCAGCAACAGTCAAGTGGATTAAAGTTTTACTGAGCTCTGCTCACCAGAGCAACAGTCAGCTCTACCCACCACCAGTCCCTCCCATCAAGCCTCTTAGATAGCTTCATCCACCAGAGGACAGACAGCAGAAGCAAGAAGAACTACAATCCTGCAACCTGTGGAACAAAACCCACATTCACAGAATGACAGACAAGATGAAAAGGCAGAGGGCTATATACTAGATGAAGGAACAAGATAAAACCCCAAAAAAAACTAAATGAAGTGGAGATAGACAACCTTCCAGAAAAAGAATTCAGAATAATGATAGTGAAGATGATCCAGGACATCAGAAAAAGAATGGAGGCAAAGATCGAGAAGATGCAAGAAATGTTTACCAAGATCTAGAAGAATTAAAGAACAAAGAAACAGAGATGAACAATATAATAAATGAAATGAAAACTACACTAGAAGGAATCAATAGCATAATAACTGAGTCAGAAGAACAGATAAGTGACCTAGAAGACAGAATGGTGGAATTCACTGCTGCAAAACAGAATAAAGAGAAAAGAATGAAAAGAAATGAAGACAGCCTAGGAGACCTCTGGGATGACATTAAACACAACAACATTTGCATCATAGGGTCCCAGAAGGAGAAGAGAGAGGGAAAGGACCCGAGAAAATATTTGAAGAGATTAGAGTTGAAAACTTCCTTAACATGGGAAAGGAAAGAGCCACTCAAGTCCAGGAAGTGCAGCGAGTCCCATACAGGAAAAACTCAAATGAGAAACACACCAAGACACATAGTAATCAAATTGGCAAAAATTAAAGACAAAGAAAAATTATTGAAAGCAGCAAGGGAAAAATGACAAATAACCTTATGGGAGTTCCCTTGTATGTTAACAGCTGATTTCTCAGCAGAAACTCTACAAGCCAGAAGGGAGTGGCATGATATACTTAGAGTGATGAAAGGGACGAAACTACAACCAAGATTACTCTACCCAGCAAGGATCTCATTCAGATTCTATGGAGAAATCAAAAGTTTTACAGACAAGCAAAAGCTAAGGGAATTCAACACCACCAAACCAGCTCTACAACAAATGCTAAAGGAACTTTTCTAAGTGGGAAACACAAGAGAAGAAAAGGACCTACAAAAACAAACTCAAAACAATTAAGAAAATGGTAATAGGAACATACATATCAATAATTACCTTAAACGTGAATGGATTAAATGCTCTAACCAAAAGACAAAGGCTCGCTGAATGGATACAAAAACAAGACCCATACATATGCTGTCTACAAGAGACCCACTTCAGACCTAGGGACACATACAGACTGAAAGTGAGGGGATGGAAAAAGATATTCCATGCAAATTGAAATCAAAAGAAAGCTGGAGTAGCTATACTCATATCAGAAAAGATAGACTTTAGGGCTTCCCTGGTGGCGCAGTGGTTGAGAGTCTGCCTGCCGATGCAGGGGACACGGGCTCATGCCCCAGTCCGGGAAGATTCCATGTGCCGCGGAGTGGCTGGACCCATGAGCCATGGCCACTGAGCCTGCGCATCCGGAGCCTGTGCTCTGCAATGGGAGAGGCCATAACAGTGAGAGGCCAGCATACAAAAAATAAATAGACTTTAAAATAAAGAATGTTACAAGAGACAAGGGAGGACACTACATAATGATCAAGGGATCAATCCAAGAAGAAGATATAACAATTTTGAATATACATGCACCCAACATAGGAGCACCTCAATACATAAGGCGACTGCTAACAGCTATAAAAGAGGAAATCGACAGTAACACAATAATAGTGGGGGACTTTAACACCTCACTTACACCAATGGTCACATCATCCAAAATGAAAATAAATAAGGAAACAGAAGCTTTAAATGATACAATAGATCAGATAGATTTAATTCATATTTATAGGACATTCCATCCAAAAACAGCAGATTACACTTTCTTCTCAAGTGCGCATGGAACATTCTCCAGGATAGATAACATCTTGGGTCACAAATCAAGTCTCAGTAAATTTAAGAAAATTGCAATCATATCAAGCATCTTTTCCAACCACAACACTATGAGATTAGAAATGAATTACAGGGAAAAAAATGTAAAAAACACAAACACATGGAGGCTAAACAATACGCTACTAAATAACCAAGAGATCACTGAAGAAATCAAAGAGGAAATCAAAAATGACCTAGAGACAAATGACAATGAAAACACGATGATCCAAATCCTATGGGATGCAGCAAAAGCAGTTCTAAGAGGGAAGTTTATAGCTATACAAGCCTACCTCAAGAAACAAGAAAAATCTCAAGTAAACAATCTAACGTTACACCTAAAGCAACTAGAGAAACAACAAACAAAACCCAAAGTTAGCAGAAGGAAAGAAATCATAAAGATCAGAGCAGAAATAAATGAAATAGAAACAAAGAAAACAATAGCAAAGATCAATAAAACTAAAAGCTGGTTCTTTGAGAAGATAAACAAAATTGATAAACCATTAGCCAGACTCATCGAGAAAAAGAGGGAGAGGACGCAAATCAATAAAATTAGAAATGAAAAAGGAGAAGTTACAGCAGACACCACAGAAATACAAAGCATCCTAAGAGACTACTACAAGCAACTATATGCCAATAAAATGGACAACCTGGAAGAAATGAACAAAGTCTTTGAAAGGTATAACCTTCCAAGACTGAACCAGGAAGAAACAGAAAATATGAACAGACCAATCACAAGTAATGAAATTGAAACTGTGATTAAAAATCTTCCAACAGGGCTTCCCTGGTGGCGCAGTGGTTGAGAATCTGCCTGCCGATGCAGGGGACACGGGTTCATGCCCCAGTCCGGGATGATCCCACATGCCGCAGAGCGGCTGGGCCCATGAGCCACGGACGCTGAGCCTGTGCGTCCAGAGCCTGTGGTCCTCAATGGGAGAGGCCACAACAGTGAGAGGCCCGCATACCACAAAAAAAAAAAAAAAAAATTTCCAACAAACAAAAGTCCAGGACCAGATGGCTGCACAGGTGAATTCTATCAAACATTGAGAGAAGAGCTAACACCCATCCTTCTCAAACTCTTCCAAAAAATTGCCAAGGAAGGAACACTCCCAAACTAATTCTATGAGGTCACCATCACCCTGATACCAAAACCAGACAAAGATACTACAAAAAAAGAAAACTACAGACCAATTATCATTCATGAATATAGATGCAAAAATCCTCAACAAAATATTACCAAACAGAATCCAACAACACATTAAATGGATCATACACCATGATCAAGTCAGATTTATCCCAGGGATGCAAGGATTCTTCAATATACGCAAATCAATCAATATAATACACCATACTAACAAATTGAAGAACAAAAACCATATGATCATCTCAACAGATGCAGAAAAAGCTTTTGACAAAATTCAACACCCATTTATGGTAAAAACTCTCCAGAAAGTGGGCAGAGAGAGAACCTACCTCAACATGATAAAGGCCATATATGACAAATCCACAGCAAACATCATTCTCAATGGTGAAAAACTGAAAGCATTTCCTCTAAGATCAGGAATGACACAAGGATGTCCACTCTCACCACTATTATTCAACATAGTTTTGGAAGTCCTAGCCACAGCAATCAGAGGAGGAAAAGAAATAAAAGGAATACAAATTGGAAAAGAAGAAGTAAAACTGTCACTGTTTTGGAGGATTACTGGACTGAATGTCAATATCATGAGATAGTATGAATGTGTTTTGTGTTTGGTAATTGCAATCGTTATTGTTTTTGTTGTGGTCATCCATTTACAATGCATACTGTCAGTTTATTTATCTCTTGTAAAAATAAAATACAGTGTGTGTGTGTGTTTAAAAAAAAAAAACTGTCACTGTTTGCAAATGACTTAATACTATACATAGAGAATCCTAAAAATGTCACCAGAAATCTACTAGGGCTAATCAATGAATTTGGTAAAGTTACAGGATACAAAATTAATGCGTAGGAATATGTTGCATTCCTATACACTAATGATGAAAAATCGGAAAGAGAAATTATGGAAACACTCCCATTTGCCATTGCAACAAAAAGAATAAAATACCTAGGAATAAACCTACCTAGGGAGACAAAGACCTGTATGCAGAAAACTATAAGACACTGATGAAAGAAATTAAAGATGATACAAACAGATGGAGAGATGTACCATGTTCTTGGATTGGAAGAATCAATACTGTGAAAATGACTATACTACCCAAAGCAATCTACAGATTCAATGCAATCCCTATAAAATTACCAATGGCATTTTTTACAGACCTAGAACGAAAAATCTTAAAATTTGTATGGAGACACAAAAGACCCCGAATAGCCAAAGCAGTCTTGAGGGAAAAAAACAGAGCTGGAGGAATCAGACTCCCTGACTTCAGATTATACTGCAAACTTACAGCAATCAAGACAATATGGTACTGGCACAAAAACAGAAACATAGATCAATGGAACAAGATAGAAAGCCCAGAGATAAACCCACGCACCTATGGTCAACTAATCTATGACAAAGGAGGCAAAGATATACAATGGAGAAAAGACAGTCTCTTCAATAAGTGGTGCTGGGAAAACTGGACAGCTACATGCAAAAGAATGAAATTAGAACACTCCCTAACACCATACACAAAAATAAACTCAAAATGGATTCAAGACCTAAATGTAAGACCGGACACTATAAAACTCTTAGAGGAAAACATAGGAAGAGCACTCTTTGACACAAATCACAGCAAGATCTTTTTTGATCCACCTCCTAGAGTAATGGAAATAAAAACAAAAATAAACAAATGGGACCTAATGAAACTTCGAAGCTTTTGCACAGCAAAGGAAACCACAAACAAGACGAAAAGACAACCCTCAGAACGGGAGAAAATATTTGCCAACGGACAAAGGATTAATCTCCAAAATATATAAACAGCTCATGCAGCCCAATATGAAAGAAACAAACAACCCAGTCCAAAAATGGGCAGAAGACCTAAAGACATTTCTCCAAAGAAGACATACAGATGGCCAAGAAGCACATGAAAAGCTGCTCAACATCACTAATTATTAGAGAAATGCAAATCAAAACTACAATAGGGTATCACCTCACACCAGTTAGAATGGGCATCATCAGAAAATCTACAAACAACAAATGCTGGAGAGGGTGTGGAGAAAAGGGAACCCTCTTGCACTGTTGGTGGGTACATAAATTGATACAGCCACTATGGAGAACAGTATGGAGGTTCCTTTAAAAACTAAAACTAGATTTACCATATAATCTAGCAATCCCACTACTGGGCAGATACCCAGAGAAAACCATAATTCAAAAAGACACATGCACCCCAATGTTCATTGCAGCACTATTTACAATAGCCAGGGCATGGAAGCAACCTAAATGCCCATCAACAGACGAATGGATAAAGAAGATGTGGTACATATATACAGTGGACTATTACTCAGCCATAAAAAGGAACAAAATTGAGTCATTTGTTGAGATGTGGATGGATCTAGAGACTGTCATACAGAGTGAAGTAAGTCAGAAAAAGAAAAACAAATATCGTATATTAACGCATGTATGTGGAACCTAGAAAAATGGTACAGATGAGCCAGTTTGCAGGGCAGAATTTGAGACACAGATGTAGAGAACAGATGTATGGACACCAAGGGGGGGAAACCGCGGTCGGGTGGGGATGGTGGTGTGCTGAATTGGTCGATTGGGATGGACATGTATACACTGATGTGTATAAAATTGATGACTAATAAGAACCTGCAATATAAAAAAACAAACTACTAATACTAAACTTTCATTGGTTTATTTCTATGGAAATATGTTAATATAAATGTTTCAGACATTACATGAAATTTCTAAAAATCTTATATGTTCTGGTATAATGTTATAAGTCATAATTCTAGTTATTACTTTAAAATGTATATTTCAGAAATAACTAAATTTCCTTGTCAATTGCATTATTATGAACTTTCATCAAATCTTTAACCGTGGTCATTTTTAAGTCTTCTGTCATTTACAGACAGTTCTGAGTGTATTCTGATGCTTTTGCAAATATGTTCCTATAAAAGGGTTTCATCTTCAAGGAATTCAGGGAAAAGACTCTGACAAGTACAGGTTTCTGGTAACTGACTATACTGCTGAACTGAATGAATAAGCATTTTCAGAACTCTAATGGAAAACTGATGGACTCATAAAAGTGCTAACAACAGATCAAGGTGAAAAAAAATTAATTACATGGGACTGAGTGAACTGATGAGGATGATTATAATTTTTGTGACTTTCTGTTTGAATTAAAAAAAAAGAAAAGAATCATTGCTTTGTGTTACTTTAAAAAACCCACGGTCCTCCTTAAGCCAACAGTCATGTGTGCTAATAAAAATTGCAGAGCTTCCCTGGTGACGCGGTGGTTGGGAGTCCCCCTGCCAATGCAGGGGACGCAGGTTCGTGCCCCGGTCCGGGAGGATCCCACGTGCCGTGGAGCGGCTGGGCCCGTGAGCCGTGGCCGCTGGGCCTGCGCACCCGGAGCCTATGCTCCGCAACGGGGGAGGCCACGGCAGTGAGAGGCCCGCATACCGAAAAAAAAATTGCTTTTGCTAATAAGAGGATTTAGTCTTACCCCAAATTTTCAGTTCTTATCCAGGAACAAAAATATGCCTGTCTTTCCTTGTTTCTTATCTTTTAGAGTCATTTAAATTGTTAAAGAAATAACATTAACAGCATAATTCCATTAGATTTGTCCACAATAAGAAAACTACCTTGAAAAATGTCCTTGGCGTGCATTTTAGGGATGATGACTAAATGTCCCTCTCACTTACTTTAGGCATTTGCTCTTTGTCAGCAGGATGACATAACTCCCATCAGTTGAACATGTACTTTGGGTTGTCTGTGAATAGAATGGGTTTGACCTGACCCAGCCCTACTCACCAAACTCTTAGGACCAAACCAGGTATTTACAGAATTCAATTACAATTTCCTTGAAATTTTATAGAAATTACCAAAAAATAAGTCAGACTTTTTATTTAAAATTCTATGTATCATACCTGGAAATTCTGAATTCAGCTCATATTCAAGTCAGGAATTAGAAATGTATTTGGGGGCACTTGCCCCTCCCTCAGCTACCTTTTCTCAGAATATACCCATGTTTGTAGCTGCTATGGACTTATTATTGCCTCTGACCCTCACCAGATGCCAGTCCCAGCCCCACCCCCAGATTATTGGACCACTTCGCTTACTGGACTAAGGGAAGTTAATCTGTTGGTTGAACAATAACTATATGATTCCCTCTCTCAAGAATTTGAACCAAAAGCAAAATGACTATTAACAAATGGTACTGGGATTTAGCACTAACACTCACGCAGAGGCAAAGCCAGAGTTGGGGCAATGGCCGCTCACACGCTGAGATTATGGGAGATCTGGGTAAGAAGAGGAAGTTGATCCACAGGAAGTAAAATAAACAGACAAGCAGAGAAATCAGAGGTGAGAGACCAAACAGAAAGAAAACAAAATCAAAGAGAGAGACAGAATTTACTTAATTCTCACATCGTAATTCTCCTTTCCAGTTTGCAGAAAGTTTAGCTATACTTTGTTTCCAGATTAGTAGGCCACAGATGACTTTAGGGTTTTCCATCATGTTCTTATAAAAAGGGGATATTAATCAAAGCAACTTGAATTTTTTTCCTCCTCTTTCCTCCTTACATTTTAGTTGGGGTAGGAGAGTTTTTTCCCTACCTCTGTTTGAAATTTCTTTTCTGCTCATACAACGTAACACCTGACAATCAATCTAAATAGTGAAGAATAGTCTCAGATCTTGTTATTTATAATGTCCAGTTCAATGCTAGGAGCAAAGCTTCCAATTTCCCTCAAAGTTATAGCTACTTCCAGGCTTCCCTGGTGGCGCAGTGGTTGAGAGTCTGCCTGCCGATGCAGGGGACATGGGTTCGTGCCCCAGTCCGGGAAGATCCCACATGCCGCAGAGAGGCTGGGCCCGTGAGCCATGGCCGCTGAGTCTGCGCGTCCAGAGCCTGTGCTCCGCAACGTGAGAGGCCACGGCAGTGAGAGGCCCACGTACCACAAAAAAAAAAAAAGAAATACCATTGTTGTGAGTAAAAAACTGTTCTTGGTCTCTGGCCCAGTAGTCTTTTGTTTTCTACCAGCATCCATGAAACTATAGCAGGCTAAATTGCAAGTAGGGGAAACTCTCAGACCCTTCACAGTTGACAATTCCTTCCCTCCAGGTAGGAACTTTCACCCAGGGAAATGTATAATACTAGCCTTTTCATCAGTTCTCACCATTTCCTCTTCTACTCACTGGCTACTTTCTGGTTCCTAAAGGGCTAAGGGAGTGGTCAGTGAGAGGATGGAGAGGGAAAGGAAAAGAAGGTTCTTACCTATCACTGTCAAAAGCAGGTTTCTCCCCCTCTGGAAGCCTGATATATGTCTGCATTGCTTGTATGGGTTCTTTAAGAAGTCCATTGCTAGGCATCTCTTCTGGAAGTTCCTCTAACTCAGATGAATGTATCTTTCAATAGGATGACACCATTATTTCTTCCACAGCCCCCAAGTATCCTGCCATCCACCTTCAGCCTCTATCTGCTGCCATCCCATCATCCATTCTGATGGCCCTACTGAAAGAACATAATCCAACATCCCATTGCCTCTCTGATGCATATGGTCCACCTGGGCCTGGGCATCTTTGCCCTGGAAAATTTGAGGAGTGCAACCTAACCCCAAAGCAAGCTCCTCTCAGTCTGCTGTGGCACATCAGGTCAGACACCAATGCTCAGTGAGCTCCATCTGCTCTCTCAGTTAATCCTGTTGAAATCACCTTTCCTAGGTTTGAAGGGAGAACCAGACACCACAAACCTCTACCCTCTGAAGGAAGGGAGGAAGAAAGCACACAGCACAACTCTAAGAAATACTTTTCACAAATTCTAGCTCCTTAATCTTCAACACCGCAAACGTTTATATCCTCTAGTGTTTGAAATTTCCATTTTAATGTACTGTCATTCTTACAGTAACTCATCTTTTCACTTGTGCCAGTTTTGGTGGGTTTCTCATAACCAAAGGATCCTTAAAGAACAGATCAACTATGAGAATTTAATATCTTTATTTCTGTCTCTCCAAACAGGAGGATTTATTTTGAGATGACACCCCAGGTACTTTAACATGGACTTTCATGTGGTTTTGCTTCATTTTATGAAATGGTGTGTTGAGGAAAAGTTGTATCTCCTGTTTATAACAAAATGTATAAATTTTATGCCAACAAATTAGAGAACCTAGATGAAAAGGATAAATTCCAAGAAAGACACAAAATATCAAAACTGACTCAAGAAGAAAGAAAGTCTGAATTGACCTTTAACAAATAAGGAGATTAAGTTAGTAATCAAAAAACGCACCAGAAATAAAAGCCCAGGGTCAGCTGGCTTCACTGAAGAATCCTACTAAACTTTTAAAGATTAATTAACACTAATACTTTACAAATTTTTCCAAAACATAGAAGAGGGAACACTTTTCAACTTATTTTATGAGGCCAGGATTACCTGGATACCAAAATCAGAGATTTCACAAGAGATGGAAGACCACAGACCAATCTCCCCTATGAATATAGACGCAAAAATTCTTAACAAATCCAGCAAACTGAATCCAGCAACATAGCAAAAGAATTATATACCATGACTATGCTAAGCATGTCTTTTTATCCTGATGCTTTGAAATCTGAGGCCTTGCTGGCTCTGTACCTCCCAGGGCTGGCCAAATCCTAGAGATAGTAAACTACTCATCTCTTCCTGCTCTTCTCAAATGCAAACCAACCAATTCAGAGCCCTGCCTCAACTACCTCCTTCATCAATCTCTCACAGGGTTCTCACAGTCTGTGCCACTATTCCTCTACCCCAAACATCCAAAGCCAGGTACCAGACAACTAGAGACGGCACCTACAGCCCAGAGCCCACTGAAATTATTCAAACTAGCCAGCCCTAAATTTGCTTATCCTGCTTTCCCCTTTTCTTCCCATGGAAACCACAATAAAGATACTTGCCCACATTTTTCCCTCCCTCCTTCTATCTCCTGACTGACCACGGTGCTTCCTCCACGCGCCCCTTCCACCCCACATGGCATAACATGTCCCTCTTCTTGGAAACTGTGAGCAATAAACTATCTTTTTGATGGCAACTGTCTCCTGATCTTTTGGCCTCACCACCTCTGAATAATAATAAAACCCACATCTTAAAACAATAACCAAGTAGAATTTATCCCAGAAATATAAGATTCGTTCAACATACAAAAATCAATGTAAACACCAGATTAGTAAGACAAAAATCACATGATAATATCAACATAGAAAAAGCATTTGACAAAACCCAACACCCTTCCATTATAAAATCACTCAACAAACTAGGAATAGCAGAGAGTTTTCTCAATCTGATAAGGGCATGGACAAAAACTCACAGCTAGGGCTTCCCTGGTGGTGCAGTGGTTAAGAATCTGCCTGCCAATGCAGGGGACACGGGTTCGAGCCCTGGTCGGGGAAGATCCCACATGCCACGGAGCAACTAAGCCTGTGCACCACAACCTGCGCTCTAGAGCCCGTAAGCCACAACTACTGAAGCCCGCACACCACAATGAAGAATAGCCCCCACTCACTGCAACTAGAGAAAGCCCACGCACAGCAACAAAGACCCAATGCAGCCAAAAATAAATTAATAAAATAAATTTTAAAAACTCACAGCTAACACTGGTGAAACAATGGTGAAACATGGAAAGTTTATTTCATAAGATCAGAAACAAGACAAGGATGTCTAGTCTTACCATGTCTATTCAGCATTGTTCCAGAGGTTGTAGACAGGGCAATTAGGCAAGGTTAATAAATAAAAACCATCCAAATTGTAAAGGAAGAAGTAAAACTATCTCCATTTGTAAGTGATATGATATATGTAGAAAATCCTAAGAAATCCACAAAACACTATTAGAGCTAATCAATGAGTTCTGCAAAGTTGCAGGTTACAAGATCAACATATAAAGATCAATTGTATTTTTATAGGCTAACAATGAACAACCCCAAAATAAAATTAATAAAACAATTTCATTTACAACAGCATCTACAAAAGAATTAAAGTCAGGAATAAATTTAACAAAATAAGTGTAATATTTATACGTGTTGAAAGAAATTAATACCTAAGAAAGCAGAAAGACATCAATGTTCACAGACTGGAAGACTTAATTTTGTTCAGATGACCATACTACCCAAGTCGTTCTACAAACTCAGTGCAATCCCTATCAAAACCCCACCTGTTTTTCTTCACAAGTGAGATTCATATGGAAATGCAGGAACCCAGAATAGTCAAAACAATCTTGTTTGCAAATTAAAGTTGAAAGACTTGCATATCATGATTTCAAAACTTACTACAAAGCTAAAATAAACAAAACCATGTTGCTCTGAAAAAAGCATAGGCATATGGATCAGTGGAATAAAACTGAGAGTCCAGAAAGAAACCCACATATTTGAAGGCAACTGATTTCTGACAAGGATGTCAAGAAATTTCAGTGGGGAAAAGAATAGTCTTTTCAAGAAATGATTCTGGGACAACTTGATATAAAAGAAGATATACAAATGGCCAATCAGCACTGAAACCATGATCAACATGATTAGTAATTAGAGGAATGCAAATTAAAACCACAGTGAGATACCATTTCATACCAACTAGGATGGCTATAATAAAAAAGACAATAATATGTGTTGATGAGGATGTCAAGAAACTGGAACCTTCATACATTGTTGATGGAAATTTAAAATGGTGTAGACACTTTGGAAAACAATTTGGCAGTTCCTCAAATACTTAAACGTACAGTTACAATACAACCCAACATTTCCACTCCTAGGTGTACATTCCAGAGAATTTCATGGCTTAGTATGAAAGTTACACTGGATTTAGAATATGAATTGAGAGATTTCAAGCTTTTTCTAAGGCTTGGAAAAGTTTAAATAACACAAAAATCATCTATTCTTTAAGGCTAGATAAAACTCAGTGGTAAATATATCCGGTCCTGATGATTTCTTTTTTTCCAGTGGTAACTACAAGAAAAGCACTTAACAAAATTCAACATCCATTAATGATAAAAACTCACAGTAAACTAGAAGAGAACTTCCTCAATTCGATAAAAGGATATCTATGAAAAACTTACAGGTAACATTATACATATTTGTGAACTATTGAAGCTTTTCTCCTAAAGATAGAGAAAAAAATTAAATTGTCCACTCTCACTATATTCTACTTAACATTTCATTGGAGGTCTTAGCCAGTGTAATAAGACAATAAAATAAAATGCACAAAATTGAAAAGAAGGAATAAAATTATCTTTAGTCACAGATGACATTATTGTCTACAAAGGAAACCCTAAGGAATCTACAATAAAAATATTAAAACTAGTAACTGAGTTTAGTAAGGTTGCAATATACAGGGCCAATATACAATCAACTTATTATATATTAGCCTTAAGAAAACTGGAAAATCCCAATAATAATTTGGCCATCTTCTTTAAAATAGAAATTAGTGAGATGACTACACACTTTATATGGAAATGCAAAGGACTTAAAATAGCCAAAACAATGCTACAAAAGAAGAATAAAGTTGGAAAATTCACACTAGCTTATTTTAAGACTTTCTTTAAAGCTACAATAATCAAGAAAGTATGGTATTGACATAGCAATGGACAAATAGATTAAAGGATCAGAATAAAGAGATCAGCATGACCCACATTATATGGTCAACTGACTTTCAGCAAGGGCAGTTCAATGGGGAAAGAAAAATCTTTTCAATAAATGATACTGGAACAAATCAATACTCATATGGAAAAAAAGTGAATCTCAACACACTCATTTGATACACAAAAACAGAGATGGAAAATAGATCCCATGTACAAGCTAAAACTAAAAAACTTTTATTATAAACATAACAAAAGATCATTGCAAACCTAACACAGGCATATTTCTTATAGGACACAAAAAGTATGAACCATAAAAAAAAATTGAAAAAAATGGACTTCTCAAAATTTTAAAAGTTCTGCTCTTCTAAAGACACTGTAAAGAAAATGAAAAGTCAATCTTGGGCTTCCCTGGTGGCGCAGTGGTTAAGAACCCCCCTGCCAATGCAGGGGACACCGGTTTGAGCCCTGGTCCAGGAAGATCCCACATGGCACGGAGCAACTAAGCCCGGGCACCACAACTACTGAAACTGCGCTCTAGAGCCCATGAGCCACAACTACTGAGCCCATGTGCTACAATTACTGAAGCCTGCATGCCTAGAGCCCGTGCTCTGCAGCAAGAAGCCACCGCAATGAGAAGCCCACGCACCGCAATGAAGAGTAGACCCCACTCGCCACAACTAGAGAAAGCCCACGCACAGCAACAAAGACCCAACGCAGCCAAAAAAAGTAGCAATCCACTTTTTAAAAATGGGCAAAATATTTGAAAAGACCCCTCATGAAAGAACACATTTAAATATTAAACAATTAGTCACAAGGTGGTTAACTTAATTAGTCATCAAAGAAATAAAAATTAAAACAGAGATAAGGTACTAAAAAAAAAAGATACTAGACAATCACAATGATTAAAATTAAAAAGACTGGTAACCCTAAGTGTTGACAAATGTGTGAAGCAATTGCAACTCTAATACATTAATGTTGGAAACGTTGAATGATGTAACCATTTGGCAGTTTCTTACGAAGTTAAACATACACTTATTATGTGATCCGGCAATTCCACTTCTAGGTTTTCGTCCAAGAAAAATGGAAGCATATGTTCATACAAAGACTTACACATAAATACTCTTAGCAGCTTTATTCAAAATAGCCAGAAATAACCCAGATATTCATCAACAGGTGAACCATGGTATATTCATACAATAGAATAATATTCAGCAATAAAACGGAACATGTTACCACTCTGCACAATAAAAATATATAAATCTCACAAACATTATGCTAAGTGAAAGAAGCTACACACTAAAGAGTATATACTTCATGTCCTTTCACGTGAAACTGTTAAAATGACAAATCTACAGTGATTAAAAGCAGATTAGCAGTTGCCTGAAGTGGCAGGGGAGAGGTGAGGATTGAATGGAAAAGGATATAAGGGGTAATAGGAATGTTTTGTATTTGGAGGTAATGGATATTCTTTATATTTCAATTGTGGTGGTAGTTATATGGGTGTATATATTTGTCAGACTTCACTGAACTGTAGACTTGAAAATGTGTTTTACTATACATAAATTATACTGCAATAAAGTTGGTACATGAAATACTATACACCCACTCAAATGGCTACAGTTAAAGATTGACAACAGCAAATGTTGGTAAGGATGGAATATGCAACAGCTGTTAATGGGGAGAAGACACTGCTGGTGGGAGTACAAATGACACAAATACTTTGGGAAATTGCCAGTTTCTTATGAAGTTAAGCATATACTCATCTTATGACCCAGGAATTCCCCTCCTAAGTATTTTCTAGAGAGAAATAAAAACATGTGACCACACAGAAACTTGCACATGAATGTCCATAGCAGCTTTAAACATAATAGCAACAAACTGAAACAACCCAAATGTCATTCAATATATGAAAGAATAAACAAATGTGGTATATCCATACAATGAGGTACTACTCAGTAATAGAAAGGAACAAACTGATAATTGTAGCAACACAGACGATCATTCCACTTACATAAAATTCAAGAATAAGCACCACTAACTCTATGATGCTGAAAATCAGAACAATTCTTACCTTTGCAGTAAGGATTCGACAGAGGCACAAGGGAACCTTCTGAGGTGATGCTCATGTTCCGTATATTGATAGGGGTTTAAGATCTGTCCTTTTCACAACAAGTAAGCTATATTTCAATTTTAAAAAACTCAGCCGTGAAACTTTCTGATCCTTTTCGGTCTCTTTCACAATCCAATCTTCAGAAAACACATGAAATAATACCTAAAAAAAAAAAAAAGATACATTTTCTTGGTTGGGAAGACTTAATAGCATATGAATATCACCACTTGTAAGTACAAATAATATTAAGTTGAATACATTTTCAATTAAAATCTCAACAGACAGTTTTTTACGGTTATTTCATTTTCTTTTCATAAGTGAATCAAATAGATTTAAATAGATTTAAATTTTATATGGAAAGATAATGCCCAAGAAAAGTGAAGGAAAATAAGAAAAGAGAGCCAGTGAAAGAGATTTTCTTTAAAAAATATCAGAACATACTACAAAGTCATTATAATCAAAACAACATGGCATCAGCATAGAAACTGACAAACAGATCAACGGCACTAGCTAGAATATATTTCCCATCCTCCCTTGTAGTTAGGGGTAGCCATGCATCTGAGCTCTGGCATATAAAATGACCATGGAAATGTTGTTTACCACCTCCAAGCTTACATGCCTGATTCTCTACGTACTTTCCCTCTTCTGGCTAACTGGAATAGCGATGACTCCCTAGGCAGGCTTAGAAGCCTCATGTTGAAGACAGAGAGGCCATAGGTAGAAGGAGTCAGAGCTCTTGAATCACTGGTTGGAAGAAACAACCCAGGAGAGCTTCCACCCAGAAACACCCAAATTGGACACTCTGGCAAAAAGGAAATAATTTTTATAATGTTAAGCCACTGAGATTGGGGGGATTTACATGTTATAGAAGTTAGTGATAAAGACACAAATTCAATTCAGAATAAAGAGTAGACTGGAATTCCCTGGTGGTCCAGTGGTAAAGAGTCCACCTTGCAATGCCAGGGGACATGGGTTTGATCCCTGGTCACGGAACTAAGATCCCACATGCCGCAGAGCAACTAAGCCCAAGTGTCACAACTACTGAGTTCAGATGCCTCAATTAGAGCCAACAAACCACAGAGCCCACATGCTCTGGAACCCTTGCACAACAACTAAAGAGTCCACGTTCCCTGCAGCCTGAACACCACAACTAGAGAAGAGAAAACTCACACGCCACAACTAGAAAGAAGCCCGCACGCTGCAACAAAAGATCCCATGTGCCACAACTAAGACCCAATGCAGCCAAAAATAAATACAATAAATAAAATAAAATAAATAATAAATCTTTTTTTAAAGTTAGATCTTTATATCATATGTAGTACTGAACTGCAGGTGGACTAAAGAGTTGGCATTTTTTCTAAAAACACAAATATTTTAAGAACTCTTTCTGACTACATATACAAATCATTACCTTTTAACCAAGACTGGAAACTCTGAAGCTATTTTAAATGTAGTCATTTTAAAATCAACATAGAATCCTCTTAGATAGCCTCATCCACCAGAGGGCAGACAGCAGAAGCAAGAAGAAATACAATCCTGCAGCCTGTGAAACAAAAACCACATTCACAGAACGACAGACAAGATGAAAAGGCAGAGGGCTATGTAGCAGATGAAGGAACAAGACAAAACCCCAGAAAAACAACTAAATGAAGTGCAGATAGGCAACCTTCCAGAAAAAGAATTCAGAATAATGATAGTGAAAATGATCCAGGACCTCGGAAAAAGAATGGAGGCAAAGATCGAGACGATGCAAGAAATGTTTACCAAAGACCTAGAAGAATTAAAGAACAAACAAACAGAGATGAACAATACAATAACTGAAATGAAAACTACACTAGAAGGAATCAATAGCAGAACAACTGAGGCAAAAGAACAGATAAGTGACCTGGAAGACAGAATGGTGGAATTCACAGCTGAGGAACAGAATAAAGAAAAAAGAATGAAAAGACATGAAGACAGCCTAAGAGACCTGAGACAACATTAAATGCACCAACATTCGCATTATAAGGGTCCCTGAGGGAGAAGAGAGAGAGAAAGGACCCAAGAAAATATTTGAAGAGATTAGAGTTGAAAACTTCCCTAACATGGGAAAGGAAATAGCCACCCAAGTCCAGGAAGCACAGAGAGTCCCATACAGGATAAACCCAAGGAGAAACATGCCAAGACACACAGTAATCAAATCGGCAAAAATTAAACACAAAGAAAAATTACTGAAAGCAGCAAAAGAAAAACAACAAAAAACATACAAGGGAACTCCCATAAGGTTAACAGCTCATTTCTCAGCAGAAAATCTACAAGCCAGAAGGGAGTGCCATGACAGAGATGAAAGGGAAGAAACTACAACCAAGAGTACTCTACCCAGCAAGGATCTCATTCAGATTCGATGGAGAAATCAAAAGCTTTACAGACAAGCAAAAGCTAAGAGAATTCAGCACCACCAAACCAGCTCTACAACAAATGCTAAAGGAACTTTTCTAAGTGGGAAACACAAGAGAAGAAAAGGACCTACAAAACAAACCCCAAACAATTAAGAAAATGGTAATAGGAACAGACACATCAATAATTACCTTAAATGTGAATGGATTAAAAGCTCCAACCAAAAGACACAGGCTCACTGAATGGATACAAAAACAAGACCCATATATATGCTGTCTACAAGAGACCCACTTCACACCTAGGGACACATACAGACTGAAAGTGAGGGGATGGAAAAAGATATTCCATTCAAATGGAAATGAAAAGAAAGCTGGAGTAGCTATACTCATATCAGATAAAATAGACTTTAAAATAAAGACTATTACAAGAGACAAAGAAGGACACTACATAATGATCAAGGGATCAATCCAAGAAGAAGATATAACAATTATAAATCTATATGCACCCAACACAGGAGCACCTCAATACATAAGGCAACTACTAACAGCTCTAAAAGAGGAAAGCAACAGTAACACAATAATAGTGGGGGACTTGAACACCTCACTTACACCAATGGACACATCATCCAGACAGAAAATTAATAAGGAAACACAAGATTTAAATGACACAATAGACCAGATACATTTAATTGATATTTATAGGACACCCCATTCAAAAATAACACAATACACTTTCTTCTCAAGTACACATGGAACATTCGCCAGGGTTGATCATATCTTGGGTCACAAATCAATCCTCAGTAAATTTAAGAAAATTGGAATCATATCAAGCATCTTTTCTGACCACAATGCTATAAGATTAGAAATCAATTACAGGGAAAAAAATGTAAAAAACACAAACACATGGAGGAAGAACAATACATTACTAAATAATCAAGAGATCACTGAAGAAACCAAAGAGGAACTCAAAAAATACCTAGAGACAAATGACAATGAAAACATGATGATCCAAAACCTACGGGATGCAGCAAAAGCAGTTCTAAGAGGGAACTTTATAGCAATACAATCCTACCTCAAGAAACAAGAAAAATGTCAAATAAACAATCTAACCTTACACCTAAAGGAACTGGACAAAGAAGAACAAACAAAACCCAAAGTTAGTAGAAGGAAAGAAATCATAAAGATCAGAGCAGAAATAAATGAAATAGAAACAAAGAAAACAATAGCAAAGATGAATAAAACTAAAAGTTGGCTCTTTGAGAAGAAAAACAAAATTGATAAACCATTAGACAAATGCACCAAGACCAAGAGGGAGAGGACTCAAATCAATAAAATTAGAAATGAAAATGGAGAAGTTACAACAGACACCGCAGAAATACAAAGCATCCTAAGAGACTACTACAAGCAACTCTATGCCAATAAAATGGACAACCTGGAAGAAACGGACAAAGTCTTAGAAAGGTATAACCTTCCAAGACTGAAGCAGGAAGAAATAGAAAATATGAACAAGCAAATCACAAATAATGAAATTGAAACTGTGATTAAAACTCTTCCAACAAACAGAAGTCCAGGACCAGATGGCTTCACAGGTCAATTCTATCAAACATTTAGAAAAGAGCTAACACCCATCCTTCTCAAACTCTTCCAAAAAACTGCAGAGGAAGAAACACTCCCAAACTCATTCTATAAGGCCACCATCACCCTGATACCAGAACCAGATGAAGATACTACAAAAAAAGAAAATTACAGACCAATATCACTAATGAATATAGATATAAAAATCCTCAAAAAAATACTAGCAAACAGAATCCAACAACACATTAAATGAATCATACACCATGATCAAGTGGGATTTATCCCAGGGATGCAAGGATTCTTCAATATACGCAAATCAATCAATGTAATATAGCATATTAATAATTTGAAGAATAAAACCATATGATCATCTCAATATATGCAGAAAAAGCTTCTGACAAAATTCAACACCTATTTATGACAAAAACTCTCCAGAAAGTGGGCATAGAGGCAACCTACCTCAACATAATAAAGGCCATATACGACAAACCCACAGCAAACATCATTCTCAATGGTGAAAAACTAAAAGCATTTCCTCTAAGATCAGGAATGAGACAAGGATGTCCACTCTCACCACTATTATTCAACATAGTTTTGGAAGCCCTAGACATTACCATCAGAGAAGAAAAAGAAATAAAAGGAAATTCACAAATTGTAAAAGAAGTATAACTGTCACTGTTTGCAGATGACATGATACTATACATAGAGAATCCCAAAGGTGCCACCAGAAAACTACTAGAGCTAATCAATGAATTTGGTAAAGTTGCAGGTTACAAAATTAATGCACAGAAATCTCCTGCATTCCTATACACTAATGATGAAAAATCTGAAAGAGAAATTAAGGAAACACTCTCACTTACCATTGCAACAAAAAGAATAAAATACCTAGGAATAAACCTACCTAGGGAGACAAAAGACCTGTGTGCAGAAAACTGTAAGACACTGATGAAAGAAATTAAAGATGATACAAACAGATGGAGAGATATACCATGTTCTTGGATTGGAAGAGTCAATATTGTGAAAATGACTATACTACCCAAAGCAATCTACAGATTGAGTGCAATCCCTATCAAATTACCAATGGCATTTTTTACAGACCTAGAACGAAAAATCTTAAAATTTGTATGGAGACACAAAAGACCCCGAATAGCCAAATCAATCTTGAGGGAAAAAAACGGAGTTGGAGGAATCAGGCTCCCGGACTTCAGACTATACTACAAAGCTACAGTAATCAAGACAATATGGTACTGGTACAAAAACAGAAAGATAGATCAACAGAACAGGATAGAAAGCCCAGAGATAAACTCACGCACCTATGGTCAACTAATCTTTGACAAAGGAGGCAAGGATATACAATGGAGAAAAGACCGTCTCTTCAATATGTGAGGCTGGGAGAACTGGACAGCTACAGTTGCCTAACACCATACACAAAAATAAACTCAAAATGGATTAGAGACCTAAATGTAAGAGCAGAGACTATAAAACTCTTAGAGGAAACCATAGGAAGAACACTCTTGGACATAAATCACAGTAAGATCTTTTTTGATCCACCTCCTAGAGTAATGGAAATAAAACAAAAATAAACAAATGGGACCTAATGAAACTTACAAGTTTTTGCACAGCAAAGGAAACTACAAATAAGACAAAAAGACAACCCTCAGAGTGGGAGAAAATATTTGCAAATGAATCAACGGACAAAGGATTAATCTCCAAAATATGTAAACAGCTCATGCAGCTCAATATCAAAAAAACAAACAACCCAATCCAAAAATGGGCAGAAGACCTAAATAGACATTTCTCCAAAGAAGACATAAGGTGGGGCTTCCCTGGTGGCACAGTGGTTGAGAGTCTGCCTGCCGATGCAGGGGACACAGGTTCGTGCCCCAGCCAGGAAGATCCCACATGCCGTGGAGTGGCTAGGCCCGTGAGCCATGGCCACTGAGCCTGCGCATCCAGAGCCTGTACTCCGCAATGGGAGAGGCCACAACAGTGAGAGGCCCGCGTACCACAAAAAAAAAAAAAAAAAGACATACAGATGGCCAAGAAGCACATGAAAAGCTGCTCAACATCACTAATTATTAGAGAAATGCAAATCAAAACTACAATGAGGTATCACCTCACACCAGTTAGAATGGGCATCATCAGAAAATCTACAAACAACAAATGCTGGAGAGGGTGTGGAGAAAAGGGAACCCTCTTGCACTGTTGATGGGAATGTAAATTGATGCAGCCACTATGGAGAACAGTATGGAGGTTCCTTAAAAAACTAAAACTAGAATTACCATATGACCCAGCAATCCCACTACTGGGCATATACCCAGAGAAAACCATAATTCAAAAAGACACATGCACCCCAATGTTCATTGCAGCACTATTTACAATAGCCAGGTCATGGAAGCAACCTAAATGCCCATCGACAGATGAATGGACAAAGAAGTTGCGGTACATATATACAGTGGAATATTACTCAGCCATAAAAAGGAACGAAATTGGGACATTTGTAGAGATGTGGATGGATCTAGAGACTGTCATACAGAGTGAAGTAAGTCAGAAAGAGAAAAACAACTATTATATATTTATGCATATATATGGAACCTAGAAAAATGGTACAGATGAACCGGTTCTCAGGGCAGAAACTGAAACACAGGTACGGGGAACAAACATATGGACACCAAGGGAGGGAAGTGGCGGCGGCAGGGGGGCGGGGTGTGAGAATAAAGAAAATCAACATGAACCTATTTAAACTGTAATGTTACAAATACTGGAGACTGGGTCATAAAAGGCATTGCAACTTCCTCCTCTCTCTGGGATTTCTCAGTCTGTAGGAAGTTAACTGTCTCAGTGTCAGCAGCCCTATAGAGAGGCTGATGAGGTAGGGAACTGAAGCCTTCTCCCCACAGCCAGTCCGTTTACAGTAGTCCCTACCACCACCAACCACCCCCCAACCCGCCCTTATCCACGGTTTCGATTTCCTCAGTTTCAGCTACCAGCGGTCAACTCTGGTCCGAAAATATTAAATGGAAAATTCCAGACATAAACAATTCATTTACAAGCCAACCTGAGCAGCATGATGAAATCTCACCATGTCCTGTTCCCTCTTACCCTGGACGTGAATCACCCCTTTGTCCAGAGCATCCCACTCATTAGTCACTTAGTAGCCATCTCCACAATCAGATCGACTGTCATGGGATCCCAGTGCTTGCATTCAATAACTCTTACTTTACTTAACAATGGCCCCGAAGCACACAAGAGTAGTGATGCTGGCAATTCACATCTGCCGAAGAGAAGCTATAAAGGGCTTCCTTTAAGTAAAAAGGTAAACATTCCTGAATAAGGGAAGAAAAAAATATCATGTGCTGATCTTCTATCCATGAAACTGTGGAGAAAGGATAAGAAATTCATGCAGGTTTTGCTGCTGCACCCCAAACTGCAAAAGTTACAGCCACAGTACATAGTAAATGTCTAGTTAAGATGGAAAAGGCATTAAATTTGTACAATATCTGAGAGAGACCACATTCACATAACTTTTATTACAGTGTATTGTTTTAATTGTTCTATTTTATTATTAGTTATTGTTATTAACCTTTTATTGCACCTCACGGATAAACTAAACTTTATTATAGGTATGTATGTATAGGAAATAACATAGTATGTATAAGGTTCGGTACTATCTGTGGTTTCAGGCATCCGCTCGGGTCTTGGAATGTATCCCCTGTGAATAAGGGGGAACCACTGTATATGTATATGAGCAGGTGACAGACACCCTTCTAAGAGCTCCACATATATTAGATCATTTAATTCTCATACTTTTTTTTTTTTTTTTCGGTACGCGGGCCTCTCACTGTGGTGGCCTCTCCCGTTGCGGAGCACAGGCTCCAGACGCGCAGGCTCAGCAGCCATGGCTCACGGGCCCAGCCGCTCCGGGGCATGTGGGATATTCCCGCACTGGGGCACGAACCCGCGTCCCCCGCATTGGCAGGCGGACTCTCAACCACTGCGCACCAGGGAAGCCCTCTCATACCTCTTTGATGTAGGTTTATACAATCTTGATTTTACAGATAAAGAACCTTATGAAACTTCCCCACTTCACACAGTTTATAAGTGGTGGTGCTGGGATGCAAACACATTCCTGGTCTTAATTACACACATTACTAGGTTATTAATATGATTTGGAGGTGGGGGCAAAGGACTGGAGGGCTGGAGGGTGGAGAGAGGAAGAAGCTAAATGAATGTAGGGAAAAAATGACTTAATGAAGAAAACATATTATAATATTATTACAAACTGTCTTAATTAAAACTAAATCACTATAGTTTCTATTTTTATTAAGGTTTCATTCATTCAACAAATATTGGCTTGGCCAAAAGGTTCATTCGAGTTTTTCCGTAAGATGCTATGGAAAAACCTGAACTAACCTTTTGACCAACCCAATACTTAATGAGCACCTACTATACGCCAGACAGTATATCAGATGCTGGGGAAAACAGTGAGTAAGATATGGTCTCAGTCTACTCAAGGCATTGATGGTAGTGGGAGATGGAGGTCAACAACTCTGCCATATAATGAAGTCACGTGACCCTCCTCACACCTGTAATCCCAACAGGACAGATAATTTGTTTTCAAATCACACTAAAAAAAATAATAAAGAGTACATTGATATTTGCAAATCAACTATTCCAGTCAATCAACACTGTTAACTTTCCTCAATTCCTCCTACTAAACCTTTCCAGGCAGTTAGGCTCTAACACTATACGTGTACCTAGCATTAATCCCATAGGCTCCAGTGACCATAAAATCTAAACCATAACAGAATAAAAACAAGAAACAAATAATACTTGATTTGTAAGTCTTTCTGAGGTTTCTGAGGTTCAGCAGATGATCAGAGCTTCGGTCATAGCAGATAAAAGAAGTCATATATATCCTTTGATCCAGGATTTAAGTTAAGTGGTTTGGATTTATACAGAGAAACTAAATCCATAAATGCACAAATCCATGCTGATTCCATTTGGACGAAGACTTTCTGCAGTGTCATTTATCCAGGTTCACACAGGAATTGTTCAGAGACTCTCGTTAGAACCACTCTTCAAATTACTTTATACATTGAAGCCGATTATACTAACAAAGTATTTGCTGAATGAGTGTCTCAGAATACCAAATGCTGATTTTGCAAAAATCCTCTCAATTAGAATCCCTTTGTGGAAGCCAAAAATCTGCCAAGTAAGGAAGCATTTGATTATTAGAGACTCACTGGAACAAACTGTGCTCGTATTCATTCCTATTTCATAAACTACCTTAAAAACAGGCATGGAATGAGCTCATGAAGCACCTCACTGCAGAACAGGCAAGAGAGAAAGAGACTGGGGCCCACTGGGCAGGGCATTTTCTCTTCGCTTTTATCATTCTGGGGAATTATAAAATTCGCTTCTATAATTATTTTATAATTGTTGGCTCTTGCAAAAGAGGCAACAAAAGAAAGAAGGCATTGAACTTTCCTCTGAAGCAGCCCCTAGTGCACTGACTGGCAGGGAGTATTCAATCTTTTGAATGAATGAATGGTTCTCCAAATGCTTTTTCTACCACTCGCCCTCTTTCTCCTTATGATCTGGTCACACCGGTTTCTTTTTGCCTTTCCTGTCCCTATCTCAGGGTCTTTGCACTTGCAGACTTCACCAAAAATCTGTCCCTGATTTTCCCACAGGCTTCCACTGGTAGTTCCTTTGTAAAGAGTCCTTCCCTCGCTACTTTCTGCAAAGGAATCCCACCCTCTAGACCCACCCCGTTCTATCCCTTTTCTTTGTTCTGTTTCCTACCACAGGCACCACTCTCTGCAGTTCTCTCCTTCATTTATTTTACTTGTTTGTTGCCTGTTTCCCTTCCTGTAGAAGGTGGGCTCCGTGAGAGCAGAACCTTGCCCAGTTGAGTCACTGCTCTATTCCTAGTGCCTAGCACTGTGCCAGGCACATAACAGTATTTGCTGAATCAGTGAATGAATGAATGAGGACAAAGAAAGCTTACAAATGCCTGTTCTAGCTCAAGTTAGATACTCTCATTGGATTTTCCTTGAAAATCCACTGAAATACCTGATGTAGACTCAGAAATCATCTTTTTTAGAGGATTATTAAGCGATTAAATCATGCTGGGTATTGCCACTTGGGTATCACAAGGCCAACAGCTACTTTTTGCCTCAGGGCATGCTCTTTTATTTCCTGCCCAATCTGGATCAAGGTTTAAAAACCGGAAGAAAAGGTGAGAGAGAACCACTCATTAAGTCAACAATGCTGGTTTTATTTCCCTGATGTCTCTGTGGCCTAGTCACTTAGACAGCCCATTCCTCCAATTTCCTCTTCTCAACTGTGGGACTAATAGGGCTATTAAGAGGATTAATGAGACCATGTTTCTGTAATGCTAAAGGTGCCACATGCATTTTTTAAAAACATAATTAGCATGCTAATTCCTTCTCTTCTCCTTGCTCTCCTTTTTGTTTCTGACACAGAGTCCAGGGTTCCTTCTCCTCCCCACCACAAATTACAGAAAGTCATTACCACTGCATAATTGCAGCTTAAGTGGGCCTTTGAGGTAAGCATCTATTTTGTAAACCACAGCTCTCCTTGCCTCCTGGCACTGTATCCATGGCTGGGATGATATGCTGGTAAACATGATGATGATAATGGCTCTGACAGCCTTATTCCTTTAGGTGTCATTACTGCAGGAATCATCAGACACCCAGGCTCCACCCTGGTCATGGAGGCTGACTGGATTCTAACCATTAACACTGCAATTATACAAATGCTCCTGATGACTTTCCCCTTCTCATTATTTTTATCATTTGGGGAATCATCCAAGTCTTTCATAAAAATATTTTTAACTATGCCTGCTGGTGCACACCTCCACAGATCTTACTCTGTGTTCTCTGGTGCCTCCACATCGTTTTGCTTATTGATGGGCACAAGGAGGGTGATGTGCTAAAAGGGTGACACTTCGCTAAAAACTCTGATAACCTCTGTGTCACTACTCCCGGTAGCTACATGCAGACAAGGTATCCACTTCCCACAAGTAGGACCGTCCATGAAAATGAAAAGAAAACTTGTGCTCTCAGTTAGCTGTGGGAAAGATGATGTACTGAGCGTTGGAGCCTGGGATTTCCTGGACAGTGTAGAGTAGCGGCAACCAGCTTGTCACCATCCACCAGAGGGAAAAGGTCAAGTCATCTATCCACGGATGTATCCTAGAGCCTGGTGTCCAGGATGCTGAACACCTACTCTGGTCTTGAGCACATATACTTTGGGATCTTAGCTCTCAAACATGCCAAGTACCTTCCTGATCTAGGGCATTCAAATATGCTTGCTTATTCTGTCTGCCTGGAACTTTACTGTCTCAAATCATCAACAGCTTAATTCCTAATCATCCTTTTGGTGTATGTGAAATGTCACTTTCTCAGGTGAAACTTCCCTGATCACCCAGAATAGATCAAAGCATCAGTGAGGAAGTCTTGGCTGCAAGCAACAGAAAACCCATCTAGAAGTGTCTTTAACAATGAGAATGTATTTTCCTCACCTAACAAGCATTCTATACACATATAGTTCTGAATAGGCTCAGAGGTTCAAAGTTATATTACAGTTCTAGGTGAGCTTTCTGTTATCGACTTTCCCCTCACGGTCACAAATAGCGGCCACAGCTCCAAGCATCATGTTCTCACGTGACAATATCTAAAGTAGGAAACAAAGAGAAGATTTTCTCCTCACATGTTTCTCTCTGTAACAGGAGACAAAATCTTTCCGCGGAGCGTCTCTGTCCAGCAGACTGCCGCTCAGATATCACTGGACAGGATCTAATCACATCCCCATACTCTATACATGCTAGGGAAGTGGGGGATCTGACGTTTGGTCTCTAAAGGAAGGAAATTTTATTGGCAAAGGAGAAGGGTTGTTGGGCAGCCAATCAGCAATGCCCATCGAAGCAGCTTCTTCCATTTATATGTTCTTATAACACCCTGTACCTTTCCTTTGTTTCTCTTATAACAATTTTTATTATGTAATTACCCCTCTGAACTGTATACTCCATGAAAGCAGAGTCTATGCCTTACATGTCCATCATTATATTCCTGTCTCCTAGCACAGTGCTTGGCCCCAGGTCCAGCTACATAATCTGTGGGACCCATGCAACACGGCAAGTGGGGCTCCTTGTTCAAAAAGCAGGACAGAAGTACTACTAAAAGCATTAAAACATAAAGCGTTTTCCTTCCGTGTTCTCTCTCCCTCTAAAATTGTAATTTGTTAGGAGGAATTTTTACCATTCATCTTTATATTGTGTGCTTCCAGCTTCAAATGCAAATGTGAGTGCATTTAACACGCGTGTGGAAACATCAGAACTACAGTTTGTACTTCGTAGCATGCACATGCATATGTATATTCTTAGCAGAAGAGATATGCTGCACACAACTAACTCAATTATTTTAATTCACTTCTTTATATATGCACATTCTGCCATCACTGTCTACCCTCAGCTGACTCATGAGTGCAAAATGGCTGAAAGGAAAGGAACTATCTTTCCCTTTCTATACCATCATCATTTTCAATGAAACAAACTAAGAAAGGATAAGTTTCCTTGATTATCCATGCTTCTTAGAATACCAAATGCTTGCTTTCTGTGTTTGAAGCAAGTTCTGGTTTAAATGGAAATCGTGACCTCTTGGGGCTGTCAGTACTCCTGCATAATTAGTCCTAGATGGAACATGCTTATCTTATACTAGCTTAGAGTCCCACTGAACTCCTGCCCGTCATGGGTCCACTGGAATTCTGTACCCACGAATATCACATATGCTATATGGGGATGGGCAGCAAGGAATAAGGTAGACGCCCATGTTGTGTGTATCTCCTCTGCTCACGCTCCACTGTCCCATCACACTTCACTTAAAAAATCGCATGTTCAACCACGAAGTTAAGAATTTCAAGATGGTGACAGCAAAGCATTAAACCAAGCACAGTTCCCTTCTGAGTAAGAGACCTTCTAGGACTGCACAGGTCATATGCCCATCAAGCCGGAGCTGTCTGTTTTGTCTAGGTGCTCAATAAATGTTTAATGAATGAATGAATATATGAATGCGTCTCTTTGACCTGCTTTCTGATAACTTCCACATGTTTCTGACATTTCTTCTGAATGAGATCCTCAGGGGTTTCGTGTGCAAGATGGAATGAAGGTTTTAAAACTAGAGCCAGGGAGGGCTTCCCTGGTGGTGCAGTGGTTGCGAGTCTGCCTGCCGATGCAGGGGATGTGGGTTCGTGCCCCAATCCAGGAGGATCCCACGTGCCGCGGAGCGGCTGGGCCCGTGAGCCATGGCCGCTGAGCCTGCGCGTCCGGAGCCTGTGCTCCGCAACGGGAGAGGCCACAACAGTGAGAGGCCCGCGTACCGGAAAAAAAAAATAAAAATAAAAATAACACAAATAATAAATGTTGGCGAGGATGTGGAGAAAAGGGAACCCTTGTTCATTGTTGGTGGGAATGTAAACTGGTGCAACCACTATGAAAAACAGTATGGAGGTTCCTCAAAAACCTAAAATAGAACTACCATATGATCCAGCAACTCCACACCTGGGTATATATCTGGAAAAAAATGAAAACACTAATTCAAAAAGATACATGAACGCCAATGTTCACAGCAGCCTTGTTTACAATTGCCAAGATACGGAACCAACCTAAGTGTCCATCAACAGATGAATGGATTCAGAAGATGTGGTGTATATATACAATGGAATATTACTTGGCCATAAAAAAGAACAAAATTTTGCCATTTGCAACAACATGAATGGACTTTGAGGGTATTATACTAACTGAAATAAGTCAGACAGAGAAAGACAAATACTGTATGTTATCACTTATATGTGGAATCTAAAAACTAAAACAAACTAGTGAATATAACAAAAAAAACCCAGATTCACAGATATAGAAAGCAAATTAGTGATTACTAGTGGGGAGAGGGAAGAGGGGAGGGGCAACACAGGGATAAGAAATTAAGAGCTACAAACTACTAGGTATAAAATAAATAAGCTACAAGGGTACATTGTACAGCACAGGGAAAACAGCCAATATTTTATAATAATTAAAAACGGAGTATAATCTTTAAAAAAAAGTGAATCACTATGCTGTACAACTGAAATTTATATAATATTGTAAATCAACTATACCTCAATAAAAACAGACAAACAACAACAACAACAAAACACAGGGTGCACAGAATCAAAGCAAACTTGGATTGGGGCTTCAGGCCTCATTGTCTGTGGGACCGTCTCAACACAATAGCAAACCTGAAATGGGGCCAAGCAGCTGCACAACTTGGTGCCAACGGCATCCACCAGTGTGAATGATGCTCCCTGAAGTTGTGAAGTAGTGGCCTGGGCCGGGCACTGTAGTTCCTTGGGATTAGAAGCACAGAATTGACAGGGGAAACAAGAAGAAACTGACAAGCCTAGAAAAGATGTAAGGCCCTACCCAGGTGGGCTAATATTTAACACAGAATCCCAGACCATATAGAAAGTGCAGTCTTAAGCTGGAAATTGAGACCCAAATCCAAGTATAAGGGGTTGGGGTCATTCCATAGCTTCGACTCAGTAGGGACACAGGTAGTGCCTACTAAGTTACATACAAATGAAAAAAAATCAATATGTGTCAGAGTTTTTGCCATTTCATGCAGAGGTGACTCATCTCTCCGATAAGAATATAGCATTGTCAAAGGCAAGAGGTGTTCTGTTCCGGCTTTTCAGGAAAAGCCAGCTAAATTTTCATACTGGCTTCTCCATGTGGTCTGAGGCAAGCTATTAAACCTTCTTGAGCCTTTCTTTTAATCTCTAAAAACGAGGACTGGAATCCCTACTTCACAGGGTTGATGTGATGGCAAACGCGAACCATCTAGCACAGTGCTTGCCACATAATAATTCTCAAAACAGAGAATGACTATTATTATTTTAGTTTTCCTATTCTTCAAGACGCTTGTTGGCTTGACCACTTCAAAAGCTTATATTATCAAACTCTTAGAGAAAGTATAAGCTAAAATGTGTAATTTAATGTTCAAAAGAAACATACTTTAATATTAAAAAGACCATTCCTCTGTTCAAAAACTTCCAATCGTACAAAATCCTTGCAAAATTAAATTCTTGCCTTGGTATTCAACCCAACTAAAATATTGCCCCAACTTATCCTCATATATTTACTTCCTAACAGTCCCTATGCTGCAGTCAGTCCTGGCTATCCATTGCTCCCCTAACTATTACTCACTGCTTCCTGTCTTTGATCAAGCCACCCAGATATGTGAACATCCTTCGTTCACTACTCCCCAAGTTCTCCATGAAGTTGCTATTGGCAAGGTACCTGTCTGTAATCTCTACTTCTGCAGTGCCTCACTTTGGCTTTCCCTATTCTATCTAGAAGACTTAACACACGTTTACTTTTTTTTTTTTTTTGGCTGTATTGGGTTTTTGTTGCTGTGCGCGGGCTTTCTCTAGTTGTGGCGAGCGAGGCTACTCTTCCTTGTGGTTGTGAGGGATTCACACTGCGGTGGCTCCTCTTGTTGTGGAGCATGAGCTCTAGGCGCATGGGCTTCAGTTGTTGTGGCGTGCGGGCTTCAGTTGTTGTGGCGCACGGGCTTAGCTGCTCCGTGGCACGTGGGATCTTCCCGGACCAGGGATTGAACCGTGTCCCGTGCATTGGCTGGTGGATTCTTAACCACTATGCCACCCAGGGAAGTCCCTGTTTACCTTTCAAAGTAAATAAGTTGGCTTTATTTGTGTCTTTTCCCAGGGTTTGAATTGGATACCTCCCTAAATATATGCTTGTGAAAATACCTTCTTTCTTTTTCAAGTGTCTACAGTTCTGCATCAACCTTTGGAAAGTACTAGAACTTTTCATTCTTTTTGCTCTCTGTGTAATGAACAACTTTATACTATAAACTTCCAAGCCTCACCCCTGAAGTATGACTCTCACAAGGTACTTTTTTGGCTTCAACCTGCTTGAGAACTAATAAACTTTCAAATTTCGAAAGGAACAATTTCTTTCCACAAAAGAACCCGTTAATCCACTAAGAGAGGTCAAGTGGTCTTTTAAATATCTAAGTATTTCTACAAAAGCTATAGTTCATTATGTTTTCCAAATACTGAATTTCACTTCAGTCAGCCATCAGCTTACAAATGTACTCCTAATCTCATAACTTAAAAACAAATAACTGCCTTGACTATAAACTTCTTGGAAGAGTTGAACCTTCTTGGAAGAGTTGCCTCTAGTCAAGAACTCTACTTCCACATTCTCAATTGATTCTGATATGCCTCATTCTGAACCATACCACGAAGACTATTTTACTATGATCTCTATCTTGCCAAATCCATAGGTCATTTCTCTTTCATCTTTCAGCCGCAATCATCACAGTTGCTCACTCCGTCGTTCTTAAAATTCCTCCTTTCTTGGAAACCATAAACAAAACGAAAAGATAACATACAGAATGGGAGAAAATATTTGCAAATGATGCAACCAACAAGGGATTAAACTCCAAAATATACAAATAGCTCATGCAGCTCAATATCAAAGAACACAAACCCAATCAAAAAATGGGCAGAAGATATAAATAGGCATTTCTCCAAAGAAGACGTACAGATGGCCAAAAGGCATGTGAAAAGATGCACAACAATGCTAACCATCAGAGAAATGCAAATCGAAACTACAATGAGGTATCACCTCACACAGTCAGAATGCATCATTAAAAAGTCTACAAATAATAAATGCTAGAGAGGGTGTCGAGAAAAGGGAACCCTCCTACACTGTTGGTAGGAATGTAAATTGATACAGCCACTATGGAGAACAGTATGGAGGTTCCTTAAAAAACTAAAAAGAGTTACCATATGACCCAGCAATCCCACTCCTAGGCATATATCTTGAGAAAACTGTAATTCAAAAAGACACATGCACCCCAATGTTCATCTCAGCATTATTTACAATAACCAAGACATGGAAGCAACAAAAATGTCCACTGACAGATGAATGGATAAAGAAGATGTGTTATATATATATGATGGAATATTACTTAGCCACAAAAAAGAGTGAAAATATGCCATTTGCAGCAAGATGGATGAACTTAAGATTATCATACTAAGTGACGTAAGCCAGACAGAGAAAGACAAATATCATATGATATCACTTATATGTGGAATCTTAAAAAAAAAAGAAAAAGAAACAAATGAATTGATATACAAAAGAGAAACAGACCCACAGACATAGAAAATAAACTTGTGGTTACCAACGGGGAAAGGTGGGGGAGATAAATTGGGAATTCAGGATTGACATATACACAGTACTATATATAAAATAGATAACTAACAAGGACCTACTGTATAGCACAGGGAACTATACTCAATATATTATGGTGACTTATGGGGGAAAATAATCTGAAAAAAGAATATATATATGTGTGTGTGTATAACTGAATCGCTTTGCTGTACACCTGAAACTAACACAACATTGTAAATCAACTATACTTCAATTAAAAAACAAAAATAAAATAAAAAGAAATACCTCCTTTCTTGGCTGTCGTGACATCACACTTCCCAGGTTCTGCTTTTATCTCACTGAGCTGCTACCTTTCAGATACCTTTTCTGAGTACTCCTCTTCTCCTCAACCTCTAAATGTTGGAATGGGCTAGAGCTGAGTAACAAACCCTTTTAGATCTCATCCAATCCAACATTAAAATTACATCTACAAGATGATGAATGCCAAAACAAATCTCCAGGTTTGTCTTAGTCATGAAATTTAAGTCCTTGGACTTACACATCCAATGGCCTACTTGACATCTTCACTTACACGGCTCAGAGATAACATGGTTAAAACAACTCTTGACTCCATAACCCTTCCCCAATCTCACTTTCCTCCAGCTTCACCGATCCCAGCAAAAGGCACCACCATCCACCCAGTGCCAAAAATCTGTAACTTAAACTTGATTCCTTTCTCTCCTTCACCCTCCACATCTAATCTACCTGCTAGTCCTGTCTCTCTATCATCAGTAATGTCCAGGATCATCCATATCTCTGCTTCTCCTCCAAGTCAAATTCCTTGCATAAGCCAACCTTACTTCTCACCTGGACTTGTAGCAACGGCTTCCTCACTGGCCTTCACGCCTCCATTCAAATACCTTGCTCTCCTGCAAAATATTCTTCATCATATTTTCTTTTAAGAATGTCTGATCTGATAAAATGTATTTTAGTATGTGATCTTTTTAAAAATGTGATTTTTTAAAGATGTATAACAGACCAAGTCACCCCCTATTCTCATCCTAACTGAAAACCCCTGGATGGCTTCCAATCATGTTTAGAATAAAAGCAAAGCCCTCCATAATCTGGCCCCACTTGTCCCTTACCACTCTCTTCTCACCCACTCCACTTCACCCACAGAAACATTCATCAAACACACAGATTATTTCAACCCAAGGCCTTTGCACTAGCTTTCTCCCTCTGCTTAGAATATTCTTCCAATCATTCTTTGCATAATTGCATGTTTCTTGTCACTTAGTTCTCAGCTTGTGTTTTGCCTCCCCCAACAGACCTTTCCTGACCACCTAATCTACAGTACCCCTTCCCACTAATATCTTTCTATCCCATCGCCTTGGCGCTTATCATATTCAATACTCTTTCTTTCCTTCCTTCTTGCCCTCCCTCTCTTCATTTCTATGTTTTGCCCAAATTATGTCTCAGAATATAAGCTCCATGTGAGCAGGGTCCTTGTCTATCTTGATTATCACTGCATACTGGTGCCTAAACTGTCCCTGACACATGGCAGGAGCTCAGTATTGGTATGTTTATGCTCCTTTACACACACACACTCACACACACACACACCCTATTGAACTACAAGGGCACATATAATACATGATTCAGCTATCACGAAGCAGACAAGGTAAGATTTCAGAACTCAGGTCTGTAGTTATGAACTCTGAGATAACTAAGAATTAGTCATGCTAAGTCTAAGAAGAACCGCGCAAGGGAAAGGAACTCATGATCGCAGTCTGCAGGGAGGTAGTTGGATGCTTCTTTTCCAAACAGCCCTACAGGCTACCTTCCAAAGAAAGCAGGAAATCATAATACTAGGGACATTCCACTCACTGGGCGGTAAGGAAGTGTCTAAATCTCTCCTCCACCGCACCTACCCCATCTTGATGCGAGCCCTAGGCCATTTCACTTATTAAAGTCCACAGCTCTGACCATCACCAATCTGCTTCACATTTTCATCCTCCTCTTGACCGTTTTTTTTCAACAAAACTCCAATAGGGTAGCATAAAAGAAAAGGGATTTGTTCAGAGTCAAGCAATGACTGGGAAAAAATCAGAAATACCAAGAGACAAGCAGGTAAGCAATGTCAGAAAACACAAAAGCAGTAAACATTATGTAGGAAAATATTTTCACTTCAATATAGATTTTACTTGCTTTTTAAACATTTCAAACCCATTAAATCTTAGATCTTTACAAATGTTCTCTTAGACTTGAACAGTATTTGAGGAGCACCGATCAGTTCTCTTCTTTAACTCCTGAAGTAGAAAAACACATCACTCCTATTGAAAAAATCATTCTGGGTATGGATTGAATTCTTCCAGAAAATATGAAAGTATGTATCAGATAAGCTCTTCTTTTATCCCCAATAACTCAGGGGGAATTTTCTGAAATGTTTCACTTATACTACCTTACCAGATGCTCCAGAAAAAAAAAAAGAAAGTTGCAGAGTATTAAATATTTGAAAACTAATAAAGTAAGGTTGCCAGTTTCTCAGTATTTATTGATAAGTAGTAAATAAGGGCAAATATTGAATATGAAAAATATTATTTCCTAGTTTTGTCTGTTTTTACAAGATGCAAATGCGCCAACATTTTACTTGTAATTTTTCCCATAAATTCACTGACTTAAAATATGTTCTAGAAAAAGGCAGCCTTTTAGCAAGATGACCAATAAAACAGAATGTAGCTTATTAATGGACATACTCGTAAATTTCCATCCTTTCAAATGAGTCATTAAAATAGACGTTCTCAATTTAAGAAATGATGTTTGATTGTCTAATAAGTTACCAAAAAAAAACCCTCAATAAATCATACTGAACATTTAGTTCGACAAAAATGAGATTTTTTTCAGCAGCTCCTCACTGTTATACTGTTTTCCTCTTCCACAATTTATCTGCATTTCCATCATCTCTAATAAGATAATTGTACCTATTCTGGAAATTAAGGCCAAATGTTTAAGTGATAATATTAATATATTATTTTTCCAGAACCCTCATTATTTAAAATGTTAATTACCATATTTATATTCACCAAGGGTAAGGAATAAATATTTGGCTTGGATAGTTTATTAATTTTTTTTCATTTGCTTTTGCTCTTAAGACAGATGGTTTTAACACAAATGGAGTAAAATCAGGATTGTTGTTTGTTAAGGAATCATCTGTTCCTGATGTTTACTCCTTACTTTTAAAGCATAATCCTATGTCACAGCAACACAGCTTGTTATTGTGAAAACAAGAGCTCTGATGTGGTTTCCTGACATGACATAAAAGTATAATTTGTGCTGCACTGGGTCATTTTTTTTTTTAATATTTATTTATTTATTTTTTGGCTGCATCAGCTGTTAGTTGCAGCACATGGGATCTTTCGTTGCTGTGCATGGGCTCTTTGTTGCAGTGTGCAACAAAGTGTGCTTCTCTCTAGTTGTGGTGCACAGGCTTATTAGTCATGGTGCGTGGGCTCAGTTGCCCTGCGGTATGTGGGATCCCAATTCCCTGACCAGGGATCGAACCGGCGTCCCTTGCATTGCAAGATGGATTCTTAACCCCTAGGCCACCAGGGAAGTGCCATGGGCCATATTTTTTAAAGGTGGGAAGCATTATGCTTCTTTTAAAGGGGCATTCCAGATGGAAAAATACAGTACACTAAAGACTTGGTTTGTGTAAATCATTTGGAGAAGATAGGAAACTGTGCTAGATAGGAACCATGGAATAATGGAATAAACACGTAAGAGCAGCATTAGGGGTTAACCAGTGGAGAATTACTCTAATTGTAGAGGATGCCAAATTTTATTTTTAAAATCACTGCAGGTAAAAGTTTCTAAAAAGGAAGAGTTGGGGAATCAAAAGTATTCTTCAAGATGAGAATGTCCGCAGCTACAGAGAGTCACAGATCAGAGAGCTGGACGAGGCCATGAGAGTCCTATAGAAAGATGCATAGGACAGTGGTTATGGGTCCATATGCAAGGCTAGGGTCAGAGAGCCTACATTTGAATCAAGATCCCACAGTTTCAGCTCTGTGAACTTACCCAAACTACTGATTTCTCTCAGTCTCTTATTTCTCTTCTGTATAAAAGGTTTATATTGATGACATAGTATAGGGTGTTAAGAGGATTATTTAAGCTAACAATGCTTAACAATGCCCACCTTAGAGAAGGTAATCCGTAAGTGTTAACTATTGTGATTTAGCCATAAATGAAGCACAGGAGACCCAGACAGATCGTGTGATTTATCCAAGCAATTAGTTAATATTTGCAAAATCTCTGGCCTTGGGTTTCCACTTCTAGACTATGGGATAGACAAAGATTTATTAAGACATAGTCCCTGAACTTAAGTGGCTAGAGACTGAGTATGTGAACTGGAAAGAGGAGACACTTTTGTTATAGAAACTAGGTTAACATTCCAGAACTGCTCCTTATAGCTCTATGACCTGGGCCAATCATCTTGATTTTTCATAGTTTCAGTTCCTTCATTTATAAACTCTGCTTCATGGGGTTACTGTATCTCTCAGGTATATACAGTGCCAGGAACATGGTAGATCTTCCATAAATAGTTTCTGTGGCTAGGAGAAAAAATAATATTGAGTTCACATATTCACAGTGAACTCACATATTCACAGTCGTCTTTCATTCCTCCCCATCTCAAAGGAGGCAGTCAGGGGAGTTACTATAAAACATAGGCACGCCTACAAAAATAAAGTTCATTTAAACCTTGTTTTGAGGCTATTCTGCAGGATTGTGTAGTCCCCTGAAGTAACAGGAAGTACTCTCAGACGTCCAAAACAATGGCTGGGACACACCAACCTCATATAAGAAAGCCATTCTCAGCAAATGGCAGGAGACACCCATCCCTATGTGTTGAACAAACATTGCCTGGTATGCAGTCCCAGTTGGCATCTCTACCTCCAAAGTGCCTCCTGCGTCTTGTCATGAGCTCCACAGCAAATGTCAACAGCTTCGTTATAAGGAAGTACGTAGCAGTAAGATTTTGAATAAAGATATCCAAATACTAAACCTAAAAGTATTACTTAACAGTGATCCATTAGTTTGCAATTTTTTACGGTAACTGGGAACTACACTAGCAAATGCTATCAGATATAATGGAAAAACTTTATTTTAGTTGTCAGTTATCACCTCCTCCCCTTCAAACATTTACAAGTGTTGCTAACAAGGAAAAAAAAAATGCACTGATTTTGACTTTCACCTCCATTGTCCCATGAAAAAAGAAAATTAAGAGGCAAGAAGCAGAGAGCATGAACAGCCAGACTAGACACCTAGACTCAGAACATGTAACCCTGACAATAATAGCAACGTGTTATAATTGGCCAGCTCACCAAGAGGAGAGGAAACGGCACTAGAACCTCAGGGATGCTATCATTTTAGGGAGTAAGTGCTTTTATTCTATCCTTACCATTTTGAACCAGGGAGCATTTATGGCTTCTTTATATATTCTCTCTCTCTCTCTCTCTCTCTCTCTCTCTCTCTCTCTCTCTCTCTCTCAGCTTCTGAAGTGTTTCTTGGAAACTACACATTAATGGTTCTTGTTTTTCATAACAGTAACTCAGATGAGCTGGAAAAAAAATCCAACCACAGCTGCTTTTCTAGCAATTTTAATGGGTTCAACTTTTAACCTGCCCTCTATGGCTCCCACCAAGCAGTGAATTAAACCAAAACTTGTAGTATTTGACCCATTTCCCATTACCCTTTGAGAGAATTTTTCAACCATTCCTTACTTCACTAACACAAACTTTGTCTCTTACGTAGCTAGTTTTCCTGGCCAGAGGGTGTCCATCCTCTTTTAGCCTGGATTTTGGTCTGTACTACACTCTGTACTTATTCCCAATTTGGATTGTCAATTTGCTAAGTGAAAGATTTCCAAATATCCACTGAAAAGAGGAAGACAGTCTATTAAAGGGAAGTGAAAAACCACGGGACAAGTCACAAGTGGCATCCTGGGCCTTCTCGGGCCCCAGGTCACTTCAGTCTCTAGGCCTGATGAAGGAGAGGCAGAGAAAAGAATATGGGTGGACTCGTGATCGTCTGATAAAACAAACTAACCAGCAAAATGACTAAGCCATGTAAGTGGCATATACTTTACAAGGGAATGAACGTCAAGATTCTTGGAAATATGTGATAGGAGACTACTTCTAGGTGTTTTGGTGGATTTTAAAATTCTGAAAATGTGTGTGTGTGTTTGCGTGTGTTGGAGACCTTAAACTTTGTGTCTCATTTGTTATGGATTATTCTAAAAATGCAGGGTCTTTATGCTTGAATGGTAAGTGTAGTCAGAGGTTCAAAAAGCAAAAAAGGCCTTTAATTTATAGGACTTTTTTTTTTTTTTTAAAGAAGTACATGGGAAGCGGGTTATTTTGGGAATACAGTCTGAGCAATCTTAACGACTACATTGTGGCAATGAAAAAACTATATAAGAAATTTTCAAAGTTAGTCTTTTCTATTTTTAGATATTCTTTTGCATTTTACCTTCGACTATTACTTGTACTACGTATCTGCCTATTTAGTAAACGAGCAGTTTAAGTGAAACAGGATTTATAGCACTCGAAGCTGCCTCTAAGTGATCATATCGCTTTGTTTTTTAAACACAATAATGTGTGTGTGTGTATGTGTGTATACTGATATGCTAATTGCCCTCCCTACACTAAACACGAATTTGTGTCTCTAATATTACACCTGGACATTGGATCCTGAAAGGCACAAATCACTCTCAGTTTTCTGTATTAATCCTCCTACCTGGCACCATTTTGACTATTGGATAAATATTTACTGAATACTAAAATCAGTATTTAAAAGCCTGTAGATGTCTGTGACTCTTGGAGATCTGCTTTTGCATACTGCTTTCACTTAAAGAGAACACTATTGCTGCCAGCTCTTAAAGAAGTGACACTGTTTGCCATAATTATTTTTCAGTTACGGTCTGGTAGGTTATCTTGCTTTAAGCTGTGTTCCAATAGATTTTTAAGTTATTTCTCCTTCCCTATCTTTCGATGCCTTAAACTAGTATCAGGACAAATAAGAAAGAAGTTTGGGAACAAATTACACCAACGCATGATTGCATCCCTGAGTTTAGGGGCTGAAATAAACATACAGCTTCAAAGAGGATATGGACAAAGTGGGAACGGTTAGAGGGGGAAAGGGGAAGAAACATGTGAGTGAAAAGCGTAGGGAAATATGGGTGGCACATGGCCCCTAGCATACTGACTCTAAGAAAAAATAAACAAGTGGTCCTACGTTAAACTAAAAAGCTTTGCACTATCAACAAAATAAAGGCTGCCTACTAAATGGGAGAAAATATTTGCAAATGATACATCCAATAAGGGGTTAATATCCAAAATATCCAAAGAACTCAACTCAACATCAGAAAAAACAAACAACGCAACTTAAAAATGAACAGAGGAACTGAATAGACATTTTTCCAAAGAAGACATATAGATGGGCAACAGGCACATGAAAAGATGTTCTATATCACTAATCAGCAGAGAAATGAAAATCAAAACTATAATTAGATATCACTTCATACCTGTAAGAATGGCTTTTATCAAAAAGACAACAAATAACAAGTGATGGTGAGAATGTGGAGAAAAGGGAACACTTGTGCACTGCTGGCGGGAAAGTAAATTGGTGTAGCCACTATGGAAGACAGGATGGAGATTCCTCAAAAAATTAAAAATAGAACTACCATACGATCCACATTTCCACTCCTGGGTATTTATCCAAAGAAAATGAAAACACCAATTAGAAAAGATAGGGAATTTCCCGGTGGTCCAGTGGTGAGGACTCTGTGTTTTCACCGCTGAGGGCCCGGGTTCAGTCCCTGGTCAGGGAGCTAAGATCCCTCAAGCCACATGGTGCCGTCAAAAAAAAAAAAAAAAAAGAAAGAAAAGAAAATATAGATGCACCCCTGTTCACTGCAGCATTACTGACAATAGCTAAGATATGGAAGGAACCTAAGTGTCCATTAATAGATAAATGGATAAAGACAATGGGGTAGATATACATATAAATATATAATGGAATATTACTCAGCCACAAAAAAAGAATGAAATCTTGCCATGTTTGACAACATAGATGGACCTAGAGAGTATTATGTTAAGTGAAATTAGCCAAACAGATAAAGACAAATACTGTATGACTTTACTTATATGTGGAATCTAAAAAACAAAACAAATTAACATACATAACAAAACAGAAGAGTCATAGATTCAGAGAACAAATAGATGGCTTCCAGAGAGGAGGGCAGTTGGGAGAGGAGAGAATAGGTGAGGGAGATTAAGAGGTACAAACTTCCAGTTGTAAAATAAATGAGTCACAGTTGTGAAATGTACAGTATGGGGAATATAGTCAATAATTACGTAATTGTATGGTGACAGATCATGACTAGACTTAATCGGGGTGATTATTTTGAAGTGTATAGAAATGTCAAGTCACTATACTGTGTAATAGTAAGTAACGTAGTGTTGTAGGTCAATTATACTTCAAAAACAAACATATAGTAAAAGAGATCAGATTTGTGGTTACCAGAGGTGGAGGGTGGGAGGAGGGGAATTGAATGAAGGTGGTCAAAAGGTACAAACTTCCACTTGTAAGATAAGTACCAGGGATGTAATGTGCAACATGATAAATATAACTAACACTGCTGTATGTCATGTATGAAAGTGGTTAAGAATAAATCCTAAGAGTTCTCATTACAAGAAAAAAATTCTTTTCTCTATTTCTTTAATTTTGTGCCTATATGAGATGACGGATGTTCACTAAACTTACTGTGGTAATAATTTCATGATGTATGTAAATCAAAATCATTATGCTGTACACCTTAAACTTATACAGTACTGTGTGTCAATTACATCTCAATAAAACTGGAAGAAAAAAATTAAACACTCACAAAACACTTTTACAGACAATATTTCTCAGCACCTGAATGAAGTAGAGAATATCTTGATCTCAGAGAGGAAAAGCGGCTCAGAAAGGTTGAGTGATCTGCCCAAGGTTACACAGCTAGTACACAAATAGTAGAGCAGGTATATAGCCCCTAACATCATCGTTGTCATCATCTTTGTTATCATCATCATGCCAGACCATCATTTTTTTCTCTGGGTACATGACCAACCACTATTCCATTCCTTTGCCCAAGTGTTTGTAGACACCACAGTGAAATATATTCAAGTACTACTTAATAAAGGGTGAATGTAATCATGGGAGAATGACAAACTTTCTAGATATTAGGCAAATTACCATTACTTATTTTTCAACTGTAAACTGTATATATGAACAATAAGCTCTGACAAATAAATAAGGAATTACATTTTGAAATCTCTCTAGGTATATTTAGATTATTTGAAATATAAAATAACAGCAACAACAGTGATGGGGCTTTACTATATGCTAGGCCTCTTCTATGTGCTTTACACTCTATAAGGTGAAAACTATGACTATCCTTGTTTTACAAATGAGGAAACTGAGGCACGTGTCCAGATGCTGGAGCCATATAGCTGGGAAGCAATAGCATCCTGCAGCATCCTGGCTCTGAGTCCTCTGTGGACCAGGATACTATATACTCTTATGTATTTATCTTAAAATAAAGTAATTCTAGGAGATTTTATTAACAGCTCAATAATTATCTGTATATATTTTATTATAAATTCATTCAATTTTACATTATGCCTTTGAAGTTTTTTCTTGAAAATGGCTTAATAGCATCTTCCTTATGACACTTAAAATATTCTTTGTACATGTTTTTTAAATTACTAAAGTAAACATAACCTAGTATAAGAAACTAAAACGTTACAGAAATATATGAAAAGACAGTCACAGTTCTGTGAAAACTGAGCTCCTCCTCCCACCATCGATAATTACTATTAACGCCATCAACTCACTTTAAACCATCTCAGTTACAATTAACTCGCTTAAAACTTGAGTCGTAAACCTTCAGCAATACACATGTTCAGTGTTCAGTGAACTGCACCCACTGAAGGCTTTCGTGGCAATAACAGCAGGTAGGCAGTGTCCAATGCATTCAGTCAGTGCAATGACTAATGCATCAAAGGCTTTATTTTATCTCCATCCCTCAGCCTGTCCCAGGGTGCCTTCAGTGGAGTCCAGGCCAGCATCAGTACAGCTGTGCCCAGCAACCTCCAGTGGTTGCTTCAATTGCACTGAGAGGAAAGGAAAAAGATGTCAACTGAGAAGAACTAATTGGAGCAAAGAAAGAGAGAGAAAGGAAACAGCAGGCACAAGATGCTCTGATGTTCTTTAAAGAAAATCAAGAAAGCCATTCTCTTGTTGCTGGGAAGCTATCTCTGAAGATAATTCCAAAGGAGAAACTTCAAAGTATTTGGGCAAGTTTAAATCCATTCAGCACATATTAATCATCACCTACTATACACCAGGCATTGTGCTAGGTGCTGCGAATATAAAGGTGAGCCATCTAGACATGCTTCCTGATGCAAGATGCTTACAATATAAAAGCAAAGACATACATTAATTAAATAATCACACAGGGCTTCCCTGGTGGCTCAGTGGTTGAGAGTCCGCCTGCCGATGTAGGGGACACAGGTTCGTGCCCCGGTCCGGGAAGATCCCACATGCCGCGGAGTGGCTGGGCCCGTGAGCCACGGCCGCTGAGCCTGCACGTCTGGAGCCTGTGCTCCTCAACAGGAGAGGCCACAACAGTGAGAGGCCCACGTACCGAAAATAATAATAATAATAATAATCACACAAATATAATGTAAAATTAAAACTGTGATAACTGTTAAGAAGGAAAGTTATACGGTGATATTTCAAAAAGATCTCATATAGGTGACTAAATTTCTGTGTGCTATGAGTAGGGGGGAAAGTTGCTAATTACTTTAAAGTTCACATTCAGTCCTTCACTCGGTAATCAAGGGATAAATGTTGCTCTTGTGATGCATGTAGTCTGTTTAGAGAAAACATGCCAGACGTGTGACTGATTTGATTTTATGGATCCAGGACCAAAAGCAATGCTGGGCATATTTGAATTTGCTCACGCTTCAGCTACAGCTTTCTGAAACTGATAAATAGCAATGCAGAGATGGATCAAAGGGTAGAAAATGCATATGGCAAGCAGGGTTTGGAATCAGGCAAGCTGAAAGACAGATACGTTTTGCATAATATCAGAGACACAGGTTTGATCCCTGGTCCGGAAGATCCCACATGTCGCAGAGCAACTAAGCCCGTGTGTCACAACTACTGAGCCTGCGCTCTAGAGCCCGCGAGCCACAACTACTGAGCCCGTGTGCCATAACTACTGAAGCCTGTGTGCCTAGAGCCTGTGCTCCGCAACAAGAGAAGCCACCGCAATGAGAAGCCCGCACACCGCAACAAAGAGAAGCCCCCTCTCTCCGCCACTAGAGAAAGCCCACATGCAGCAATGAAGACCCAACGCAGCCAAAAATAAATAAATTTTTTTCAAATAATAAAATTAAATTAAAAAAGATAAATATATCTACAGGAAATTTCCTGGCAGTCTAGTGGTTAGGACTCGGCGCTCTCACTGCCAGGGCCCAGGTTCGATCCCTGGTCAGGGAACTAAGATCCCGCAAGCCGCAAGGTACAGCCAAAAATAAAATAAAATAAAAATAAATATCCATAATTACATACATGGAAGAGAACTTAAATTTCTAGTTCATTATACTTATTTAACAGACAAGGAGACTGCCAACCATCATCCAACTAAAGGAATAAGAGCAGAATTTTAAAATAATCTAAAATGTTTATCTCCACGATATTTGCATTTTCTATTACTATGGATAAATTAATCAACCAGTAAATATTGATTGATCCCATGTGACAGACAATAAGTTTACTGGAGCTCAAGAAGAAAGAGATCGCCAAGGGCTCAGTGGTCAGGGAAGGGGGGTTTAGAGGGAGCAGCAGGGGTTGGGAAAAGTGACACTGACAGCTTCACGAGGGTAAGGCTGTGCCTCTCTCATTCACATATCAATCATGTATAGCACACATATTCTGGCATGTGGTACACTTTCAATCCATGTTGGTTAAATGAATAAACAGAAGATGAAGAGATTGAGCACAAAAAAAACACAATATCATCAAAGTCAGAGAGGTGGGATTGTGCACGGCATTTAAGAGAATTGCAAATAGATCAATCTAGCACAGAGCCTGAATAAAGAAGTAGTGGGGGGGCTTCCCTGGTGGCGCAGTGGTTGAGAGTCCGCCTGTCGATGCGGGGGACGCAGGTTCGTGCCCCGGTCCAGGAGGATCCCACGTGCCGCGGAGCGGCTGGGCCCGTGAGCCATGGCCGCTGAGCCTGCGCGTCCAGAGCCTGTTGCTCCGCAACGGGAGAGGCCACAACAGTGAGAGGCCCGCGTACCGCAAAAAAAAAAAAAAAAAAAAAAAAAAAGTAGTGAGACTGGGCATATGCCCTGAGAAAACCATAATTCAAAAAGAGACATGCACCACAACGTTCACTGCAGCTCTATTTACAATAGCCAGGACATGGAAGCAACCTAAGTGTCCACTGACAGATGAATGGATAAAGAAGATGTGGTACATATATACAATGGAATATTACTCAGCCATAAAAAGAAACGAAATTGAGTTATTTGTAGGGAGGTGGATGGACCTAGAGACTGTCACACAGAGAGAAGTCAGAAAGAGAAAAACAAATACCGTATGCTAACACATACATATGGAATCTTAAAAAAAAAATGGTTCTGATGAACCTAGGGGCAGGACAGGAATAAAGACACAGGTGTAGAGAATGGACTTGAGGACACGGGGAGGGGGAAGGGTACGCTGGGACGAAGTGAGAGAACAGCACTGACATATATACACTACCAAATGTAAAATAGATAGCTAGTGGGAAGCAGCTGCATGGCACAGGGAGATCAGCTCAGTGCTCTGCAACCACCTAGAGGGGTGGGATAAGGAGGGTGGGAGGGAGATGCAAGAGGGAGGGGATATGGGGATATACATATGCATATAGCTGATTCATTTTGTTATACAGGAGAAACGAACACAACACTGTAAAGCAATTATACTCCAATAAAGATGTTAAAAAAAAAATTCCCTCTGAGGTTAAACTCCACTGGCAGAAGATAATCTCTGGTCTCAGGTCTCATGAATCCCACCCTCTAAAGCTATGCTGTCCTATACAATGACTACTAGCCACCCAAGGCTACTGAGCAATTGTAATGGAGCTAGTGCAGACTGAGAAACTGGAGTTTTTTCTTTTACTTAATTTTAATTCATTTAAATGAAAAAAGTGAAGCAGTGTAAAATATTTTTCAGTTAAACACAAATTTATTGTTTTGGTAGGACTACATTTCTCATTAATCATTGAAAAATTAGCATCTGAATTGAAATTTATGCTATAAGTATAAAACACACTGACTTTCAAAGACTTAGCACAAAAAAGTGTGAAGTATCTCATTAATTTTTATTTGACAGCATGTTGAAGTAAAAATATTTTGGATATATCCGGTTAAATAAATTACTAAAAGTAATCATTAATTTCCTTTTACTTTTTTCAATGTGAGTATTAGAATATTTCAAATTTCATGTGTGGCTCCCATTACATTTCTTTTGGATAGTACTGCTTTAACTAAAGATCAGCCCCCTAAACCAAGTCTTACTTCCCCAGGTCAGTGATTATATCAGATGCCCTCAGAGCCTTTCAATAAAACAGTCCTAACTAATCAGCAGACTTTGGGCAAAAGTTTAAAAAAAAGTAAGCCAGTTAGTAAATCCACTAGTTAGCATACTTCTGAACTTAAGCCATTTGTTGGAATGCATTTTTCCTTTGCCTTCCTCTTACTAATTAGTACCCATCCACCAAAGCTAATGTGTTTGAACTTTAGAAGAATGCATAAAATCTGCATGGTATGACTTTTCTAATGGTAAGACAGGATCAAACAAATTTTCACCCAAAGAAAGATAGCTTAAATCAAGATCTAAAGTACTCATTAAGTTAAAAAGCAATTGCCCTTCAGGCTAAATCTCTGAACAGCACTTCAGTTATTTTGTTTCTATGTTTAGACACCAACGGCATCTTTTCTTTAGCTTTAGTGATTATAGTAACACAGAAAGAAATCAAGGAGGTTGAAAAGGCCTATTTTGTATAAACTTTATTGTGAGCCTGACATATTAAATATGACAAGTATGTAACGAATATAACAAGTATCGTATTCTGTGCCAACATTTTTGGGACCTTCTGGGGTGCAGCCCATATTTGTAGCCATGTTTGCAGGACATGGCTTAGTCCCTCCTTCACCACTGCTAATTGGACAAGGAATTTGCATCAGACCAAAGCTGGGCCTATCAGAATCTCTTCTTGGAATTTAGACTGGAAATATAGAAACTGGACTTTATTTGGTTTCTGATGAACGTTAGAGATAAGTCAGGATAAGCGGAGGCTGGGACCAACAGGTGCAGGCCACAGCATAGTAAAATAATCTACAAGAAGACTGAGGAAAAATAAAGTAAATGTGTCAAAAGAAGCAGAGCCAAGAGATCAAACATTCTAGAAAAGACAGTAAATACCATTGGATTTGAATTTTCTAGATCCTGGTTCCAGTGCCTTATAACTTATCTCTGTGATTATTACTCTACAGTTACTAGGGGTACCTTCAGATATTCAATAAATTCCTCTTTTTTGTTTGTTTCTAACCTAAGCTAGTTTATATGAGTTTCAGTTCTGACAAGATCATCGATCCTTGCTTTCATCAGGCAGGCACTGGGACCTGTTGTGAAATTATTTAATAGGAAATTAATGAATAAAATTAATATAGAAAATTAATAAATAAGATATTAATAAAATGATAAAAATATAGTACCCTGAAAGAAAAAAACAAAGTGATTATCTAGAAAAGATATTTTTCCTTGAATTCAAACAAATATATTGGTACTCATAATATACAACTTCTATTTCTATGTTAGTAGGAAGAGGAGAAAATTAAAACAGGAGGAAGAAAATAAAAAAGGAAGAAACAAGTCACCTCTTGACTTTTCTTTCCTTCAGCAATGTCTACTCTTCCCCCTTTTGTTTTTATTTAAGATCCTCCAATCAAAAGTAAGCTAGGTGAGGGACTTCCCTGGTGGTGCAGTGGTTAAGAATCCGCCTGCCAATGCAGAGGACACGGGTTCGAGCTCTGCTGGGGGAAGATCCCACATGCTGCAGAGCAACTAAGCTCATGAGCCACAACTACTGAACCTGCACTCTAGAGCCAGCAAGCCACAACTACTGAGCCCACACGCCGCAACTACTGAAGCCCGCACACCTAGAGCCTGTGCTCTGCAACAAGAGAAGCCACCGCAATGAGAAGCCCACGCACTGCAACAAAGAGCAGCCCCCACTCACCGCAACTAGAGAAAGCCCGCGTGCAGCAGCAAAGACCCAATGCAGCCAAAAATAAAACATAATAAATAAATTTATTTTTTAAAAAAGTAAGCTAGGTGAGGATCTGAGAGATAGGAATGTATGAATTAGCAAATAGTAAGCTTCTAATAAGAGCACAACATTATATAAGGTTGTTGAGGGAATCAGCAGGAAAAAAGCACTGATCCTCGTATATAGGGAACTACAATCTGGTTATCAAGATAACACCACACCAGAGTCATTATTTGGACCTAGAATACTGGAGTGATTTTTTTTGGCTCTGAGTCTCAGAAAAAGGGTAGGTCTCATGGTGGTCAGGTTCACTAGAGCAAGAATAGAAGTACACTCAGGAGAGGACAGAATCAGATCCTTAGCCAGATGGAATATCCAAATTATCATCAAGGTGGAAACAGACTCACAGCCAGGAATACTGAGCGTTAAGTCTAAAGAGAGAGTTAGAGGTAAAAAAAATAAGAAAGAAAAGTATACCGCAAAAAAAAAAAAAAAAGAAAAGTAGATATAAAGCTGACAGGATGCAGATCATAATAAAGATAAAGGAGGAGCAGACCAAGGTAAGTAGATTAACAAGGTCATGACTAGCAAGAGCTAGTAAGTGCGCTGTTGTATGGGGCTGAATAAGAGGCCCAGTGAGTGATGGCCGCTCACAATGAAGGTGAATGGTTCTGACAACAGACAGTATTTGAGCAACATGAAGTCCAGAGTCAACCCATAATCCCATACTCCTCACCAAGGCAAAGTCTGCCCCAACCAACACTCTCCCTACCTTGAAAGCACAGCTGATTGCTTGCAATTTAGTCCAGTGTTGCATCATCTAGTCCAATCCATTAATTTTGAAGACAAAGCTATTACATAACTTTATCAAAGCCATACAGCCAGTGTCAAAGTCAGGACTAAAGTCCGAATTTCCTGATTGTTAGTCCAACTCTGCCATGTTGAAAACTTTCTTTTTCCTTCTAAGCTGTTCTATCAAAAGTTCATTTTTAACTTTTAGTCTCTCAGTAGGGAGTTTTCCATATCAAATCCTCCCCAGTTCTGCATACCTTAACACCCTTTCATTATCCCCAACAGCAGACCTGGGTCTTTTGTCTCTCCAGGTATAGAGAGGACTAAAGGAAAAGAGGAGAAAATAACCGAGGACTGGATTGGTGAAAGAAGTTTCATCAAGATACTTGAATTTGATCTGAAATTTGAATAATAAGTATGATTTAAATAAGAAGAGGGAACAAGGGAGGAGATCCTGGGAAAATTAAGAAGATCGTCACTAAGGATGTGATGTACCAAAGCCCAAGTCTTGCAACAGTATGAAGGGGAGAGAGACAGAAAGAAAGAGGTGGGGGAAAGAGAGGGAGGGAGAGGGAGTGACAGAGAGAGAAAGAAAGATGCTTCAGTCACAGCCTTCAAATTACAGAAGGATGCTGAGAGCTCCCCTTCACAGGTATATCCTCCCCCAACACCTCCATCCATAGAGCTGAATAAATATTTATTTGAGAGACAGAAATGTCCATGGTTAACATTGCTTGACCACTGAAATATATTTGGAATTATAAGAAATGGAATCCTTCCCAATAGGTGTCCTACTGAAATGCAGTAATGTTGTTTTATACTTTTCATATTTCTTCATGTTTTAAGAGCCTCCAAAAATCTTTCTTACACTGACGGCTCATTCCGATGTTGGCATCTTCTAGAACCACGACTGTGCCCCTGGTCTTTCTTTCCCTCTGTAGTTGCTCTGTCCCTCCATTCCCTCAAGCATTTCTCCATAGAAGTAAACCAGACATTCTCCTCTCTTCCTTTTTAAAAATATTTATTTTTGGGCTTCCCTGGTGGTGCAGTGGTTGAGAGTCCGCCTGCCGATGCAGGAGACACGGGTTCGTGCCCCGGTCTGGGAAGATCCCACATGCCGCGGAGCGGCTGGGCCTGTGAGCCATGGCCGCTGAGCCTGCGCGTCCGGAGCCTGTGCTCCACAACGGGAGAGGCCACAACAGTGAAAGGCCTGTGTACCGTAAAAAAAAAAAAAAAAAAAAAAATTTATGTTTTACCAAATTAATATGTGTATATTGTTTCAATTCATAAGCAGTAATATAGGGACCATAACAATAAAAAGCAGTCCCCTGCCTCACATCTGCCCACCCAAGTCCTGCTTCATTCTCACTAACAACCTAACTGCCCATTTTTGAATCATAAAAACAGAACTTCAGAAGAAGTGGTATATATAAATATATACACAATGGAATAGTATTCAGCCATGAGAAAGAAGGGAATCCTGCCATTGTGACAACACGGGTGGCCCTTGAAGGCGTTATGCCGAGTGAAGTAAGACAGAGAAAGATAAATACTATATGACATCACTAATATGTGTAATCTAAAAAAAGTCAAACTCATAGAAACAGAGAGTAAAAAGTCATTGCCAGGGGCTGGAGAGTGGAGGAAATAGGGAGAGGTTGGTAAAAGAGTTCAAACTTTCAGCTATGTGATGAATGAGGTCTGAGGATCGAATGCAAAACCTGGTGACTAGAGTTGATAACACTGTATTGGATAACTGAAATTTTCTAAGAGAGGAGAACTTCAATGTTCTCACCAGAAAACAAAACAAAACAAAAACAAAAAACCCAGAACTTCCACAAGCCCCCACCACATCTCCCATCTACCATGGTTTCTCCTATTACTCCGGATGAGCTCAGATGTGGCCAGGCCCCAGCCTGCGCACTAGACCCTATCCCCTTTCATTTGCTCTGTAACAACAATCCTCCCCTCTCTCTTCTGCAGCACTCATTTTTCCCCTCTCTACGAACGTTCCCATTAGTACTTAAGCACGCCATTAATCCATCTAAAAAAATTAAAACTTATCTTGACCCCTCTGCTCCCTCCAAGTTCCACTGCTTTTCTCTTTTTTCATCACACACACCCACAGAAACTACCTGGAACAGTGGTCAACACTCACTGTCTCCCATTCTCTCCCCTGCCTCTCTTGAACCCAGCTGCGGCCAGCCTTTCATCCCCTCCACTCCACTGAAATTGTTCTTGTCAGGTTAATAAGGACCATCTGATGCCAAATTCCTCTCCTAACTTGACCTGGCAGCAGTGTTTGGAAATACTCTCCTGGAAATACTGCCATCACTTGGCTTCCAGGACACAACACCCTCCTGGTTTTTCTCCTCCCTCTTTGTTCCTTCTGAATCTCTTTTGCTGCTCACTCTGACCTTTCAATGTTGGAATTCCTTCAGGTTCAGTCCTAAGACCTCTCATTTTACCTGCATGCACTCCCTACACGATCCCAACCCAAGGCTTTAAATCCATCTATACACTGATGACTGCCAAATTTTTATCTCCAACCTAAACCTGTTCCCTTAAACTCCAGACTCATCTCTATCCAACTGTCTACTCGATATCTTCACGAGGATGCCTAATAGACTTCTCAAAATCGATTCATCCAAACCTGAGCTCTTGATTTCCCCAGCATCCGCGACCCATCTCTTTTGATGGCCCTCCATTCTTCCAGTTGCTCAGACAACAGACCACAGAGTCATCATTAAATTCTTTTTACATCCCATATCGAATCCATCAATAACTCTTGTTAATTTAACTTCAAATTATATCCAGAATTCAACTGTGTCTTACCACTCTTACTGTTACTGCCTAGATTAGTTCAATAGCCTCCTACCTAGAGTCTTCCTATCAACAGCCTCCCCTGCTTCTGCCCTTGCCCCCTTTCAGTACAGTCTTCACACAGAGAGGCCCTTTTAAGCACCAGCCAGGTCACATTCCTCTTGTGTGCGCAATCCTCCAAGGGCTTCCTCTCTCACACACAGTGCAAGTCCTTACTGAAGCCTTCAAAGCACATACATCCGGCCCTCTGGTGCCTCTCTGCACTCACCTACTTCTCTGATCCCCATCTTGCTAAGCCCTCTTCAACTGCACTGGCCGTCTTGAACTTCTGAACATTCCAGGCATAATCCCACTTTAGCATCTTTGCATCTGCTGCTTCCTCTGCTTTGACTGCTTTGTGCAGATATTTTCTGTGAAGCTTTCCCTGGCTGTGCTGTCTAAAGTTTCAATCTCCCTTCCTGACATGTCCTATTACCTCTTGCTGCTTTATTAATTGTTTTCCTTACTACTTATCACGAACATACTACTCTGTCATAATGTTTATTGTTGGTTTTTCTCATGAAAGTGTATGCTCCATGATAGCAGGGCCTCTCTGTTTTGGATTTCTGCTATTTCTCAGGCACTCTGAACAGTGCCTGTACATAGCAACTCAATCTTGCTTGAAGTCATATATTACAGTTCTCTGTTTTATAGACTGAGAAACTACTACACACACACACACACACACACACACAAAAAAACTGACGCTGCCCATGTTAACTGGTGAGGCTTGATCTCACACTTGGGAGTCCTGACTCCCAAGGCTGAGCTCTTTCCATTTTTCCAGGATATTTTCCACCATCAGATTTAGAATTTTCAACATAAATGTCTTTCAACAGCAGGAGAAATCTGTTGCAGCTAGAAAATGAGCAACATTTTCCCTTAAATTGGCTGTTCATACGCTTAAATTATTTCTTCATATTTGTACATATACGTGAAAACAAACACACAAGGATAATCACTGCAACATTCTATGTAAGAGCAGAAATTAGAAAATCCCGAACATCCATCAGTAGAAAACTGGTTAAATAAATTATGTTGCATTCATGCAGTGGAATACTTCTGCAGACATGAAAAAGATTGAGGTAAGTCCGTAAGTACTATTTAGAAATCATATCTCCAAAATAGATTACCTGTGTTACAATTTCTTATCCACAATTCCAAAATCCAAAACACTCGAGAAACTAAGTTTTTTTTGAAACTTAACTGGTGTCAAAATCTGACCAGTCCTAAACTCACCTGACAGCAAGTATTTACCTGTCTTGACGTGAAAAGGTCAAGTCTTAATTGGGCTCACGTGGTATGGATCAAGTCGTCACACTTCCCAGCAGAAAACAATAGAATGTGTTTAATTACGGGGTGCTGCGTCAGACTACACCAGCTGTTACGTGATATTTGGTATATGCACTGTATCACTACTCTAGAATCCAAAAGATTCTGAACTCCTAAACTCAACTGGCTCCAAAGGCTCCCAACAAGGAATTACAGCCTACACTAAGTGAACAAACAAATACAAAAGATTATCTATGGGACGAACCAATTTGTATAAAAGATACATACATGGGTTTAGGCCTGGAAATTCTGAAAAGAGTATGTCTTTTTTATAAAGAAAGAATTTACACTGATTATTTCTAAGGAGTGGAACAGAAGGCAGTGTTGAATATCCATCATCACGGGAACCAGCTCATCTCCTGGGGCAGCAGGAGGGAATTCCTGGGTCTCTCTCTGGAGGGCTGCCATGACGCAATTCAGTCTCAAGCGCCTTGCATCCCGATTGCAAGCTCTAGCAATAGAGGCTGACTGACCCACCTTAAGTCACATCCCCTGTGAGTGGGGGCAGGGTGGAGAGGTGTGAGGAAGTCTCCTCTGACTGGTGGTACAGACGGTACCTCCTCGAACGAGGCAGTGCTGAGACTCTTGCAGAAATGAAGGGGAATGACCTGCTGGGCCGACAACTAAAACAGATGTCAGCAATGCATGGACTATATATCTACCACTGGCTACTTGCCTGTTAGTAACTGGGTAGACTTCTCGATTCCTCTGGGCCTCTGACCTCTTATAGCTCTACCAGGTTGCTGATGGACTAGACGCTATGTCTCTCAGACTTGAAAGTACATTCAAACCACCTAGGGATCTTGTTAAAAATACGGATTCTGATTCAGCAGGTCTGGGCTGGCTTGCACCAGTTCTCAGGTGATGCTGAGGTTGCAAAGCCCCAGAGGACTATGCTGTGGCTTGCAGGTGATGAGACTCTAAGCCAAAGTGAGGAAAATTTGAGTCCTGAATGATCTACTTTATAGTAGTGAGACACGGTTGGAAACTTCCTTTGTGGCCCAGTTTACTGCAAACATTGAGAGTAGAGACAGAGCCACTAATGGGGCTTGTCCTTTGTGAAAGCAAGCAACTTTCTTTTCATCATTAATCTGATCATTAATCAATAAGGCAAAAATCTATCCATACAATAACACTCTGAAATATAACCTAAGAGCTTTAACATCAATCATTTAGGTACTTAAGAAATAAATGATCCTAACTTTGGCTTAGAGCTAATATAAAAGAATCACTTTTTAAGGTTTTCATAATTAATGTAAACTTTAGGGAATTTTTTAGAGCTATAGGCCAATCCATTGTCCAATAATATCAAGATATTAACCAACGGAATTTAGCTTGGGAGGCCCCTGGGGAAGGCCTAGGTTTTCATTTATGGCTGTTCAGAGTCAAGTACACAGATAGGTTTCAATAAATAATTAAATATAATGGAACTGGGGGACTCTAAAATGAGTTGAGTACAGTGCTAAAGGTACTGCAATGAGTTTGTTTATCTAAGGTTGTGCCTACGTTAGGAAGTCAAATCCCCCTCTGACAGGCTTTTTGGTTTTTTTGAAGTAGAAAAGAATAGCTTTATTGCTTTGCCAGGCAAACGGGGACACAGTGGGCTCCAGCCCCAAAAAACGATGTGTCCCTCCTCTGATAGGTTTGATGGTGTTTCGTCTACATCAGGTATAATTTTAGAAGTCAAGTACTCTCGTGTCAGACATTTTCCAAATTACACTTTCAGACTAGAAACCACATCAGAAACCTGAATCAACTGCAACATTAATTACCCCCAAACAGACATCCCCCCCCCCCCCCGCCAGGTTTCTTCCATTCTGTGTCCTCTCCCTGGCATTACATTGGCATGCCCTGGGAACCCCCGGGGGCTGGGAAAGCCAAACAAGACAATTACCTGCCGATGACTGAACAGGACGCAGTTCTGGATGTTTCAAGTTCTAATTCACCTGAGAGACATGAAGCAGTTGGCATTTTTTTTAATCCTCAAAAGGCAGCATCTTGTCCCAAGTGGACAGCTTAAAACCTCAGGGGCCATGGGACACTAGGTAGGGAGGGCTAAAAATAACTATAAGGAAAGGGCTTCTAAGTAATAAGAAACAAAGGTTTTAAAATGAATATTTAATACGACAAGTGGTAACAAGGAGCATCTGGAAGCCCTCAGCCCAGAAGGCAAGCTTTTTCCACTTAAAGTTGGCAAACCCTCTGTCAGTGGTTACAGCAGGCGTTTCCAGAAGGCTATCAAGGTATCCAGAGCAACACAGGGGAGTCCTCTGGAGAAGGGGTGCCCCTCCAGCAGGAGAAGAAAGGAGGGGCATTTAAGAGCTACTCACTTAACTTTCAAGTACACAATTGTTAACTCTAATCACAATGCCGTGTGTTAGATCCCAAGAACTTACTCATCTTCTATCTGGAAGTTTGTACTTTTTGACCAACATCTCCCCATTTCCTCCCCCTCAAGCCCCTCCCCCCATAACCACCATTCTTCTCTCTGTTTCCACGAATTCGGCTTTTACGGATTCCACATATAAGTAATAGCATACCGAAACCGTGCCCCACAGCGGTGAAGAACCCATTGCTAACAAATTCTTGAGCTTACCTTACAGGACAGCAGAAAAGGAAGCAGGTCGGTCGAATCACCTCCTATTATAACACTTCAGAACTGACTGAAACAAGCTGGAACCAATATAGCTAATTGGAGTCTGCGCAGAGTAGACTTGCTTGTCCGATGGATGACCTTCTGACGTCACAGCCTGAATTGCCATTGCATATTTCATGTTAATTCCCCCAAACTTGCACCTGCGACCCAAGAAGAAGTATAAAGCCCTGTTTGCATCTGCACATAAGAACCCATCACTCCCTCAAACTCCACAGCCAACCGTTTTTTTTCCCTTGTCTTCACCACCCCAAAACCCTAACCCTTAATCTATCCACCTCGCCTCGCTGTTGGGGAGACAGATTTGAGCCCTGCCTCCTGTCTCCTTGCCAGTGGACCGCACAATCAAGCTTTTCTTTTCTCGAAAGCCCGTGCCATAGTATTAGCTTCTAAGCGCATCAGGTGATGAGCACTTTGCTCAGTAACAGTGCAGGATTTGTCTATCTTTGTCTAATTTCACGTAGCATGATGCCCTCAAGGCCCATACATGTCACAATGGCAGAATTTCCTTCCTTCTCATGGCTGAATAATATTCCATCACATATGTATACTGCTTCTTTAACCAGTTATCTGAAAGTTGTTAAGAAAGTAGATCTTGGGGACTTCCCTGGAGGTTCAGTGCTTAAGACTCGGTGCTTCCACTGCAGGGGGGCCCAGGTTTGATCCCTGGTCAGTGAAGTAAAATCATGCGTGTTGCACAGCGGCTAAAAAAAAAAGAAAAGAAAGAAAGTAGATCTGAAATGTTCTTAGCACCCCCCCCCAAAAAAAGGGTAATTATTTGATGTGATGGAGGTGTTAGCTAACAGTATGGTATGTTGGTTCCAAACCTCAGGGGTTCCATGGGTCAAATCTGAAACTGACCCCCATACACGGAGGGCAAGGAGAGACGGGGAGGAAGAGGCAGACCACTCTAGATTGGTAGACGGCAGGTTTAACAAGCAAGGGAACTGATACATGAGGCTTGTCTTGGGCAGCTGCAAGACAAGCAGATTCTCTGCACCCACCAGAACCTGAAAAGTTTATAAAGAGGCCTTACCGGGGTTCATTTACATATTCAGTCCAGGTGATCTCAACAACACCTTACCTTCTCAAGGCTGTGTCCTTGAAAATGGCTCCTACTGTGGGCACGGTGGGCAGAACATGCCCTCCAAGAACAGGGGAGGGGGTGACAAGCCTTCGATGCCTGGATCTAGCTCATGGGTCAAACGGCAGTCACGTCCTCTGGATTACCCCGTACAGCATAGTGGTAATCATCTTGTCATACACAAGTACATGCCTTAAACTTATACAATGTTCTGTGTCAATTATATCTCAATGAAACTAGAAAAAGTTTTAAATATATAAACAAATACACATTCTACAGCCCATAATTTCCATCTGTAGGTAGATTCTTTTCTGTAAACGGGAGGAAATCTAACACAGCTGCATAAGGGAATGTGTACAGGGGAATTAACTGAGCTTTCTTTACAATAGCAAAATATTGAAATTCACCTTCCTGCCTATAAACAGAAGATGGATTGAAAATCTAAGGCGTTGTGCAACAGGAAGCTATTTAGTAGGTAAAATTAATGAAATACAGCCACATGAATATGTGTAGAGAAATCTTTAAAACAATATTGAGTGGGGAAAAAAAGCCTTCTGCTATGGTAAACACTGAAAACATCCAAATCAATACCACATATTGATGAAAACATGTGGGTGAAGGGAATGGGTAAAAACGTGGGTGGAAAGAGGAATCATCAGGCTAAGACAGCTGTTACCTCTGGAAAGGGAAGTGGGGGATTGAATCAATATGGATACAAGTGTAGTTACAACTGTATAATAAATGAGTTTTTAGTTTAAAAGATCTGAAACAAATATGTCAAAACATTTACATTTTAGGGCTAGGACTGCTAGCTCCCACCTCATTTTGTTCTTCCCTTTCTTTCATTCTTTAAGATCTGCTGCTGGGCTTCCCTGGTGGCACAGTGGTTGAGAGTCCGCCTGCCGATGCAGGGGACACGGGTTCGTTCCCCGGTCCGGGAAGATCCCACATGCCGTGGAGCGGCTAGGCCCGTGAGCCATGGCCGCTGAGCCTGCACATCCGGAGCCTGTGCTCCACAACGGGAGAGGCCACAACAGTGAGAGGCCCGCGTACCGCAAAAAAAAAAAAAAAAAAGATCTGCTGCAATGACAAGGGAAACTATAATTAGGGGCTCTGCACAGCTATTGGTACTGCTGCTGCCTTAAGTAACTGTGGGTTTTTTTGTTTTGTTTTTCATATGGTTATGAAAACTGAAAGTTACAGTGGGGAACACAAAGTAAAAGAAAAAGACTGTGTAGAAGTCAACGAATGCAAACACCTGAGAAACCCCACATAAGGAGAACATTCCATATAATTAGACCAGACACTATATATTCGCCTCTGAATCAGAAATTTCCAGGTCACACTGAGAGTGTCTGAAACTACTGGAACCTTCGGTAAGGACCAGGAAAAGCATCAGCAATCTGACACACTTTATTTAGTAACCTGGATGTTAAATGTATATTAAAAAGAGATAAGAATTAAAATACTTTGAAAGACAGGTGTCATTTAAATGCTAAAGGGTTCTAATTGTAGGTTTGGGTGTGTGTGAATTTTAGTAGCTTCTAGCTTAATTATGAATAAACAGAGTACTGTTAATCTTCTTTGCTCCATGTCTATTCCAAAACGGAGAGAATTTGCATGTCGGTTTAACAATAGTTAGCAATATTATTAAGTCCATGGCACTCCTGCAAGGACAATCCTAGAGACCGTGGGCTACAAAGATAGAAAACTGTGCTTTGAAGTCAAAACTGTGCTTTGAAGTCAAAATTGTATTGAAATCTCGCTTCCACTACTTACTGGTTGTATGAACCTGGTTGAATCAGTAATGTCTCTGAGTCTTAGCTTCTCATTTATTTAAGAGGAATGCCTAGTAAGCTAATTATTTCCCACATTGTTACATTGTTGCCATAGGATTAAATAAGGTAACTCTGTAAAACAGCGGTCCCCAACCTTTATGGCACCTGGGACCGTTTTGTGGAAGACAATTTGACCACGGACGGCGGCGGGGGCGGGGGCGGGGGCGGGGGGGGGATGGTCGTTCAGGCAGTAAATGCGAGCGATGGAGAGCGGCAGATGAAGCTTCGCTCACTCACCCACCGCTCACCTCCTGCTGTGCAGCCCGGTCCCTAACACGCCGGGGGTTGTGGACCCCTGCTTTAAAGTACCTGGTGTATGAGGTATTATCTGTGCTTAATAAATGGTAAATACTTTGGTTGTTATCAACAAGAAACAGAGGTGAAAATTCTTCCTGAATATCACAAAATGTTACAATTAGTGGGAAAACAAAAGTCAGTCAAATATTTAGCTTGTATGATGCAAAACTAGTCTGACTACATTTTTTTACTAAATTGCTTTATTTTTTATAGAATTTACTGAATTTTGCTTTGTTTTTAAATAGGAAGAAACTGTGTCCCTGGATATGTTAAAATCAGCCTAATCATAAACTCATCAAAAGCACCTCTCATATTTTGTTGATTCAATAGAGAAGTTAATAAATTTTAATTAATCCATTGAACTATTCTCAATATCAGGAAAATATCTAAATTTCACGGTCCTATTCTCAATGTCAGGAAAATATCTAAATTTCTCTCTCCTGCCCTCTGTGCATCTTGTTTCTGTCTCCACACAATGCCTCTGCCCTACATCGTAAAGCAGTAAACGTTTACTTAGTCCTCGGAGGGTATGTGGCCTTTTACCAGGCATTTCAGAGAACTGTTAAAGAAAGGTCACGATTTCAGCCTTCAAGGGGCTTAAAATTCTTTTAATCAATTTTCTGAGGTATAATAGTCATACAGTAAATTACACGTGTTTAAAATGTACAATTTGATAAATTTTCACACAGATGTACACCTCCGAAACCATCCCCCAAATCAAGACAATGAACAAATGCTTTTCCACCAAGAGTTCTTCCTCCTGCCCCTTTCTAATTCCTCTATACTCCCCCTGGTTCTGTGGCAACCATTGCTCTGTTTTCTGTCACTATAGGTGAGTTTGCATTTCCTGAAATTTTATACAAATGGAATTATACAAAATGTATTCTTTTATGCCTGGCTTATTTCATCAGCATAATTATTTTGAGATCCATTCTTGTGGTCGCATGTATCAATAGTTCTTTATTTTTTCTTTTTTTTTTGCGGTACGCGGGCCTCTCACTGTTGTGGCCTCTTCCGTTGCGGAGCACAGGCTCTGGACACGCAGGCTCAGCGGCCATGGCTCACGAGCCCAGCCGCTCCGAGACATGTGGGATCTTCCCAGACCGGGGCACGAACCCGTGTCCCCTGCATCGGCAGGCGGACTCTCAACCACTGCGCCACAAGGGAAGCCCAATAGTTCATTTTTTATTGCTGAGTAGTAAGTCCATTATCTGGATATATCATAATTTGTTTATTTATTCACCATTGGTGACATTTGGGTTGAATTCACTTATGGACTATTGTGCATAAGGTTGCTATGAAGATCTGTGTACAAGTCTTTACATGGACGTATATTCTCATTTATCTTGAGAAGGTACTAAGGGTGGAATGGCTGTAACAGAAGAGGTATGCTTAACCTTTAAAGAAACTGCCACCTGTTTTGCAAAGTGATTGTATCATTTTGCATTCCCAGGAGCAGTATAGAAGAATTCCAGTTCCTCCATATCTTCATCAATACTCGATATGGTCACTTGTCTTAATTTTGATAGAAATATAGTGATATCTCATTTCGATTTTACTTTTTATTTCAAGGGGCTCAAATTTGATACAAACTTGTCATAAACATGAATATATGAAAACACATAGGCTAATTATGAGTGACCATTAAGGAGAGTGAGTCAAACTTACTTTAGAGTATAGCAAGCCAAGGGAAGAAGACGACTTCCTATGGAAGACTAGTATAAGTTTGTTATTTTAAAAATTCAAGAAATCTCTGTTTTTTGGAAGCTTAAAATCTAACTTTTAAAAATGGGGGGACTTCCCTGGTGGCGCAGTGGTTAAGAATCCACCTGCCAATGCAGGGGACATGGGTTCGAGCCCTGGTCCAGGAAGATCCCACATGCCTCAGAGTAACTAAGGCCGTGCACCACAACTACTGAGCCTGCACTCTAGAGCCTGCGAGCCACAAGTACTGAGCCTGTGCATCACAACTACTGAAGTCCGCACGCCTAGAGCCCATGCTCCACAACAAAAGAAGCCACAGCAATGAGAAGCCTGTGCACCACAATGAAGAGTAGCCCCCACTTGCCGCAACTAGAGAAAGCCCATGCGCAGCAAAAAAGACCCAACACAGCCAAAAATAAATAAATTTATTTAAAAAATAATAATAAAAAATAAAAATGGGGCATATAGGCAATAGATGAGAGAAAGTTCACCTAATGCTAGAATAATCAAGGTTTCCAGAAGGATAGGGTTTGAGTTGAGCAAGATTTTGATATGTAGAAATGTTGGAACTGGAGTATTTTCAGGCAGAGAAAATGAAATTAATATAAATATAATTGGAATAATGTAAATGGAAGAAGATTAAATTCATTTCTGGTATGACAGAAATAATAGAAAACTTCCTGCCTATAAGACCTAGGTGAAATTGCCTTGAACCCCTTTATTTCAAGACCACTGGTACACAAATCTCTCTCCTGCCCTCTGTGCATCTTGTTTCTGTCTCCACACAATACCTCTGCCCTACATCATAAAGACCCTTAACCTAAAACTGAGCTTCCTTTTTAGATGCATAAAAAACCTCATTCACATCAAGCCTTCTGGGGACAAGCAGATTTTGGACGTGATTGTAGACTGTGGTGGTGAAGGGTGAAGAGGGTCAGACTGTGCCCTGAATAGCCTTCTTCTAATTTGATGGCTTAATCTTTCCTCTCCTTTGTCCATCTCTGTTCATCTCTGCCGCTCCCCTTCTCCTCCTCCACCGAGCACCAGGAGTTTCACTTTCTCTCTACTGTGCTTCGCAGCTGCACCCTCCTCTGAGACCTGGGTACCAGCTGACACCCCAGCCATTGGGGAACTCATCTTCTGCCCTAAGCACATATCAAACATTTCCCCCAGTGTTGACAGTTTACCCTGTAGGAGGAATTTCAATGCTGGTTTTTAAGGTAATACCATTAGCTCATTACAAGTTTGCCTGAAGCTAAAAGGGAAATATACGGAGACACTAAGTTGCTCAGGTTGAAGAAGGTAAAACATAGGGAAGATTTCCTGGAAGCCAGGTATCAGTAGCCGACAGATCAGAATTTGTCCTGCCTGGAGGCCTCCAAGCTGCTTGCTCTTGCCACACCTTTCTCTCCCCCCACGATCTGGGAAGATGCGGTGATCTCAAGAATGTCACTGTCAGCACAGCTCCCCCTATCATACACTCCCCTCCTCTTCATGGAAAATCATATGGTTTTCACTTTTAAGTGGTCAGTAGACAATTAGTCTAAAGTGGGGTCTAAGAGGACAAATAGATTAGAAAATAGCTCTAGAATGTGAAGGTTTGCCAATGGGGAAACCTTTTGGCAGAAGTCCAAATTAAGTTCAAAATCATGGAGCAAATCAAGCCAGTTATGGATGCCCTGGTGGTCAGGGAGATTAAGAAAGTCAAATAACAGGCTTCAGAAGTGGGAGACTCTAAGAGAAGAAGATGTTGGGGGACAGGAATACAGTCACTGATGAACTAGGATTTAAGGCATGGAAACTGGTGTTCAAGGTAGGTACTGAGTTACCAGAAAACACACCTGGGATCAGTTTCTTGGAGATCTAAGATCAGAGTTCACAGTAATAGCTCAATGCCTCTAGTACAGTATTACAGTTAAGAAGCCCAGCCTTTGGACTCAGAAAACACTGAGTTCAAATCCCAGCTCTGCTACTTACAAACTAAATAATCTAAAGTTAATATCTCTCTCAGCTTCAATTTCCACATCTGTAAGATAGAGATGATAATACAACCTACCTGCCTGTAAAGATTAATTGAGGTTAATAAGTCTTAGAGTCATCCTTGACTTCCCTCTTTCCAACACAGCCCTTCCAGATAGTCCTGTTGCTCTGTGTTCAGAACAAATATCTAGTATCTGATCATTTCTCACTGACTCCATCGTTACTATTTGGTCTGAGCCCCAGTCTTTGCTTGCCTGCATTATTATATAGGAACAACTACCTTCTAACTCATTACCTTGATTCCACTCTTGTTCCCCTTTCCAGGGTGATCCATTTAAACATGAAAGGCTCAAATCCTCCAGTTGCTCCCTATTTCATTCCAAGTCAAAGTCCTTATCATAGTCCAAAGGCCCTATAGGATCAACCCTCAAGTCCAGCCACTCTGACCTCTTTACTGTTTCTTAAACCCAACAAACACATTCTTGACTTAGAGCCTCTAAGTTGAGTGTTCCTTCTGGTCAACATGTTCTTTGCCCAGGTATCCACATGGTTAACTCGCTCATGGACTTCAAATCTTTCCTCACATATCACCTTCTCAGTAAAGTCCATCCTGACCAATCCATTTAAGATTACAGCCCACCTCCCCTTATACACAGATACTCTTTTCCCTTTCCCTGCTCTATATTTTTCATAACATTTACCACCTTCCTACATACTCTAAAACTTACGTATTGATTATGCTTATTATCTGTCTCTGCCCACTAGTGTTTAAGATCTACAAGGCAAGATTTTCTGTCTGTGTTATTTACTGATGTATTCCAAACACCAAGGGCAGGCCTGCTTGGCACACAGGAGGCACTTGAAAAATATTTATTGAATGAATGGATAATGATACCTGAAATGCACTCAGCACATTGCCTGATACACAGTAAGCATTTATTTAATGATAGTCTTAAAAAGGGGTGAGTTTAGCTTTGATATTGATATAGAGGCAGGGAGTGACTGCTGGCATAAGTTCTGGAATCAGAGATAATGCTGGACTTGAAGGGAAGCATTAGACAGGACCAGCCTCTGGGCTTATAGGCACATGGTGATGAAAAACCACACAGCCCACACAGAGACCTACTTCACGTAGCATGCTGCACTGTATTTCATTAGGTCTGTCCTTCCTTAGTATTTTTATATTTTCTTTCTTTCTTTAAATAAAATTACTTCAACTCATTTAACCTTTCTTCAAAGACATAGCTTCCAATCTTTCATCCTTATTATTACTCTGTGAGCCCTATGAAATGAGTTCTCCCATGGTTCTTTTGAATAAATGTGAAGCTCATAGCTGAATATTGGAGACAGACAAAACACTCCCCCATCAGGAAGGCTATTTTGAAGCCTTCGATTGTCACACACTGAGGAATAAGAGCACAGAGCAGCCCCCTTTGCGTAGATGACAAGGCTACCTTAGCAAGGTATCATCCTGGTTTCCATCTTTTCAAATTCACAGTCCCTTCGGCTGGAAAACGATCAAGAAGAGAACACACTTCTTGGAATCTTCAGGGGTAAGAACATTGTATGACAAATGCTGCTTCCAGAATCCCCCAAGGTGGCTTTCCTAAGAGTGTCTGCTCCAAAGTGATTTCACAGAATATTAACAGATGTTCTCAGGGAAAAGGGGAGAAGGGTGACTCTTCACAGTCAATTTAATCTAAGAAACTACGTAATCAACTTTAAGCATATTTCTTTACTGCAAGATTCCTGGAGATTTCATTTATTGATATACAACTGTGAATATCGAAGAGGATGGCATAATATGCAACTTTTCCTAAATTCATTAGGTAAAGGAGGCCCTTTTTGAAAGAGTTTCTTCCTGGATAGTGGAAAGATTGAGATTTGTGTCTCTGCCTGGTGGACAGACCAACAAGGCACGGCCTATGTATATGAGCTAACTGTCCAACTTCTAGATGCCAACTAGACCATGCTGCATAATTTCTCTCCTATACCTATGTCCATCCGGCAAGGTAGAAACAGTGTCCCTTTTGAGGTCAACCATGTGTTCTTCAACTTCAAGATTGGTGTCCACTTTGTGTCTGTTGAACATTGGGTTTGGGACTTGGGGTTCTGGCCTGAACAATATGGAATCTATCTGCCCAGTGCCAGTGTGATTCCACGGTTACCTCTGTTCTAGTGAAGAACTGTCCTTGTAAAACAACCTGATCGTGCTTTCCAGGAGCTGGGACCATTAGCTGGACCATCTCATTAATCAAGGACTTATAGCTCCTGGCATCCTGGGATCTGCTGGGGCCCTGTTTTCAGATTCTGGAAGCTACGAGAAGAATGTTCTTCCGTCAGATTTACAGCTTCTGCAGCTCTAAGGCAGCCCCTGGTCTGCCTTATCTACCCATATCTACCTAATTGTATCATTGTTTGAGCAGAGATCTGTTTAGCAGAGCTGATGCATATCAAAGAATTTAGTGGCTGACATAGTAAGTACTCCATCATGGAAGATATTGTTATGTCTGTTGCTACTGCACAATGACCCATGAGTGCTTTGACTATATAGGTGCAGGGAGAAAGGGAGAAGGGGGTCAGGCACCCCAGGACATGGTCCATTACCTCATTGTTGCTCACAAAGTTCCAGCATAAATAAAGATGGAAAAGGTTTGAAAAGTTTCCTGTGGACTAACTAGCTACTACAGATTGGGGTTAAGGGGCTGCAAGGTGGGATAAATGATGTTGAACAGACATGGGGAAGCCTGATGATGGGGGTAGAGAGGACTTTGATATATGGGTTGAAATGTTCAGATTTGATCTCAAGACAATGGATAAAACTGAAGACTAATGAAGAAGAAATAGCCTTCAAGAAAGATTAACCTGCCAACCATGATCAACAGGAATAGATGGAAAGAATAGCATCTAAGACCAGTAAATGACAGCCATGTGAAATAATAAAGTTTCCAGATCTAACACAGAGACTTTGTACTTTTGTTCACAATCAGTGATAATTCATTAAGTGAATGACAGCCTAAATAAAAGGGGAATTAGGGGAGAATTTACAACGTATGTTCAAGGTTGGTTCATTGTCATGAATTGAATTGCCTAGATCATGATTCTGAAAGGTGAATTCCAGGATGGCATGGGGCCTATCGTGAACCACCAAATAATTCCTCATGAAACTATACTTTTCCTTAAGACGATAACAGTTTCATCATGTGGTTAATTTAGTCACCAGACAAAGACTACATTCACCTAGGGAATTTCCATGGCTTTTTAACAATGACACTTAAATTAAATACGTTGTGGGAAAAGCAGGCATGGAAAGAGTTACATCATTTCCGGGAGTCTCTTGGAAGAATACTTGTATTTCTTTAAAGAACTTTTCACGAGCCGTTTTCTGTCTTGCATTTGTTTCACAGAAGAAAAAGTCAATATTGAAAATAGCTAAATGAGAACATAATGATATCGTTGGTTATTTTAAAAGATCTGTTTTACCTTCTTGAAATAATAAAATACTCAATTTGACCTTGTAATATGCTAATGACTTTTTGGATCAAGATAAAAATGTGAAGGTGCAACGTTTGATTTTTTTTTCAGGTGCTACAGTCAAAGTCATGGGAACAAAATATCCCTTTTTATTCTCCTTCTTCTCCATGCACTAACCTGGGGAGCTTTGTTCTTGAAGATTCTCATTAAAATCATGAATGTATTTTCCCTTAGAAATAATGCTATAAATGAATATGTATACTTGGAATATTATTAGTTCTATATGCAAGGTATTTAATTTCTAGGCTAGACCACAGAAGTTAGTTCAGCCATAATATACTTAGTATATTGCAAATTGATTTTATTGCAACCTGATCAACACATCAGGTTGATCCTAGATAATCTCTAATGCTTTTGACAGTTGTCCATTTGCCTTTCTATGATGGAGGATCTGGCTTCTGCCAAGGGTCAGTGAAAAGATTATAGTTTCAATGACTGGTGGTACTGAGTAGCATCCGAGGGCATTGATCTCTTGTCAGTCCTGTGGTGAGCACATGAATCTGGTTCTTCCCATGTGAAGTGCTAAATGAGTCTTGGTGAGTTGGGTGGAGAATAAGAAATTTGATCAATTTGATGTTAATCTAGGAGTGAGTCTGATGGTGCTTTGGAGTTGAAACTAAGAAGTACTGATGCAATCAAGTTTCATGCCCTTAAAATGATGCCCCATGATTCTCATAGTACTTTCTATCTCCCCTTCAGAAATACCACTTAGTCAATGATTGGTCACAAATGATCACATATGAGGTGCTTGTTGAACAAATCCTGGACTAACTTTGTGATTAACAGCTAAGTATATTATTTGCTCCATTCTAAGAAGCAAGTTAATGATCTCTAAAGATCTATAAGCCTTCACAAGCATGCAAAATAAATAATCAGGAGAAGGGGTACAGTAGGAAAATTGATAAGAAAAAGCACAGTAGCCTGGTTTGTGTCTGAGAGGTGACATAGTTATTTAAGTCGTTATTTAGAATGTGAGTAAAAACATAGCCATTATTCTACTGTGTAAAACAAGAAGGGATAACCTCATGCTCTAAATGGTAAATACAAAGAATGACTTTTAGTTTTAAGAACATGGACAAAATTATAAACCTCAGTCCCATACCCAAATTGGGAGAGGTACCTCAAAAACAGAATGAAGAGAAAGGAAGATCCTAGAAGAATTCACCTGGGGAACACCTACTTCATGTCAGCATTTTGGAGACATCATCTTAGTTAATACAACAACTTAGGCTGAACAGTATTAGTCCTGCATGTGGATGAAGAAGCCAAGCTTCAGAGAGAATAAGCAAGTTTCCAAGTCATAAAGCTAATAATAAATGGCAGAGTTGGTCTCCAAATCCAGATCTAATTCCAAAGTGAGTATTTTTCAAGTACAATCCCAAGGATGTGAAGGAAAGAATATAAAAATATAATCATTTTCAGGGTTAGTCCAGTGTGTGAGAGTCATAGTTCCAAAGAAAACACAATGTGAGGAGAAGCAAGGGTGTGTTGGGGAAAAAAGTCAGAACCTTGTGAAAACCCATTCAGTCCCACAGGAGTTCTCTAAGTGAAAGGAGGAGAAGATGAGAATGTGATAAATTCCAAAATGTACTCAGTTTCCTATAGCTTCTAGAAAGTGGGGGGCACAATTGTTTAGTTCACCATGGTATACCCCAGCGCTTAGCATAATGCCTGACTTGTTGAATCAATAAATAAATATCTAATGAAAGTTGAGGAGGTGGAGGTGGAGTTGCAGTTACCATCCCAAGACCATGACAAATATGGTTACTTTTTTTTAAAAATTTATTTATTTTATTTTTGGCTGCGTTGGGTCTTCGCTGCCGTGCACGCGCTTTCTCTAGTTTCAGCGAGCAAGGGCTACTCTTTGTTGCGGTGCGCAGGCCTCTCATTGCAGCGGCCTCTCCCGTTGCAGAGCACGGGCTCTAGGCACGTGGGCTTCAGTAGTTGTGGCTTGTGGGCTCTAGAGCGCAGGCTCAGTATCTGTGGCACATGGGCTTAGCTGCTCCGTGGCATGTGGGGTCCTCCCGGACCAGGGCTTGAACCCGTGTCCCCTGCATTGGCAGGCGGATTCCTAACCGCTGCACCACCAGGGAAGCCCTATGGTTTCTTAATGTACGTGTACTCACTACATGTGTATTAAGAGGAAATGTATGCCTTTTGTTGAATAATGGCCATATTCTTGAAGGTTTTGCCTTTATTTCAAACTCATCTTTACTTCCAGATTGAATAGGTAATTGCTTGCTGAGTGTGTTTCAATCCCAGCACCTCTCCTGACAGGGTAGAGACTTCCCTCCTGTATTTGCTTATTACCAGTAAATTTAAATGTAAATGAAACAGGAAATTAGAATGAGATTCTTTCTAATTCAGTTTGAGTGAGGCAATAACCAGAGTACCAAAGAAAGACTGAGACACACACCCCCCCACGGACACCGTATGCAGATTTACAAAAGAAATGAACCTGAGAAATCACTCCTCAACCCTTGATTCCCTCAGTCAATTGGACACCATATAAAGAATTTAGGAGTGGGCAGGATTTGAACTGGTAAAGAGCTTACTTTGGAGAGCTCTGACCCAGCCTTCCACCTTGAATGGCAAGTATAAACCTCTAACGCCAAGCTTAGAGACAACCACTCAGAAAGCTGTGTTCTCTAAATTTGGAGACACAGAGTACCAGTGCCTGATTCACACATGAGGAAACTTAACGTGGTTCTGGACAGGGGCCTGAGTCCCACCTGGGAAGTGTAGACAGTGAGAGAAGGCGCTGACTACTTGGTGAGGGAGACAGGAGAGGACCACTGTTGCAGCATCATCCATGTTCCCAGAGTTTTGTGGGCAAAGATGTTCATTCTCAGGGACCAGTGGCTTGGGTTGTACTGGGTCTTGCCCAATAGAGCCCTCTGGAGTGAACTGAGATCTTTTGCAGAAAGAAGCTGAGGCGGATCTGTTACCAAACCAAACTTGGGTCACCTGTGTGCAGTAAAGCCAATCTACTGGCACTGGGCTGTGGTGAAGGAAAGTGCAGTGTTTATTGCAGGTGCCAAGCAAGGAGCCCAGGGCAGCTAGTGCTCAAAACACCCCAACTCTCTGATGGGTTTCAGCAAAGCATTTTTTTAAACTTTTTATTTTATATTGGACTATAGCTGATTAACAATGTTGTGATAATTTCAGGTGTACAGCGAAGTGATTCAGTTATACATATACATGTATCTATTCTTTTTCAATTTCTTTTCCCATTTAGGTTGTTTCATAATATTGAGCAGAGCATTTTTAAATGCAAGGTGAGGGAGGGGAGTCACAGGGTATGTGATCAGCTCATGCACAATTCTCTGGTTGGTTGATGGTGAGGTAACAGGATGGTGTCACAAGGATTACCAATATCAGTCCTCAGGCTCCAGTAGGTCTGGGGGCTACATGCTCATGGTCATCAAGTAGTTAATTTCTTCCATTTGGAAGAGGTTTTTAGCATCTGTAAAACAACTCAGGAAATATGCATCAGATACTATTATCTAGATTCTAGATCCTTCAGAGAGGAGCTAAAGCAGAGGATATGGGGGCCGGGGGTCGTCTGTCCCGGGAAGGTCCCACAGGGTCCAGCTCGGTTACAAAACCCCTGGTTGTCCAGGGGCTGATGAAGGAATCCAACGAAGTTTCACCTGCCCTTTCAAGGGACCTGCTTGAGAGAAGGACTTAGCAGAGATGCTGTCAACATGAACTGTCAGCCTCGGGTAAAGAGTACAAAGACAGGCCCTGGCAGATTGCCTTTCCTCTCTCTGTGTACCTCACTCACCTTTGGGTCTTGTGGGGTCCAAAACAGCAACTCATCTGGTGAGTAGAAAGACAATGGAGCAAAAGAATCATAATCCCCCTTCTCCCTGCAGACTTCTGTCCTGAGACTAACCTGGACTAGGCTGAAGGAGAAGGAGTCTAGAGTTTCGATAATTAAACAAGATGGGACATTCTAGTTACTGAATTGAAACAGTTTTTACCAAAAGTGACTGTAGGACTTTTTTTTATATAATGTTTTATTTATTTATTTATTTATTTATTTATTTTTTTAAAATGGTTCTTTTTTTATGCGATGGGTCTTCGTTGCTGCCCACGGGCTTTCTCTAGTTGCAGAGAGCAGGGGCTACTCTTCATTGCGGTGCGCGGGCTTCTCACTGCGGCGACTTCTCTTGCTGCGGAGCACGGGCTCTAGGCGTGCGGGCTTCAGTAGTTGCAGCATGTGGGCTCAGTAGTTGTGGCACACAGGCTTAGTTGCTCCATGGCATGTGGGATCTTCCCGGACCAGAGATTGAACCCATGTCCCCTGCATTGGCAGGCAGATTCTAAACTACTGTGCCACCAGGGAATTCCCTATAGGACTTTTTATTTTCTGAGAGTGACCAGAAAAGATATGCCTGTCTAAGACTTCATTTAGGATGGTCAAGTATCATTTTCAAAAGATAAAAGCGTGACTCTCATGTAAGCATAGAATAAGCACGTCAACATTTATTTAACTCATTGGTGAGAGCCAGAAGGATGTTAATGCTGGTTCAATGAGCATTTGAGAAACTGAATATTTGTGGGAACTGAATAAGGAGAGAATATTGGAAGACTGAGAGATTAGAAACTAAAATGGCTAAACTCCTAGAGGGCTATACAACCATAACCAACGGGTAATATTTTTCTATCAGAAATCATTTGGATCTCTACTGCACAAAAATCTAAAAGTTAACAAAATGTAGACCCTAATCAACAGTAACAAACCATGACATATTCCCCTAGAAAATTAAGTAATCCTTGGGTGGACCTGTGAGATGATACTCCAGTATGACACAGAAAGAACATATAGCCGTTCTCTTGCCTTTGTTCCAAGTTTTTAATAATTTTTCTTAATAAAGATCAGGGGAAATTAGCTCTTCTATGTCCTTAATCAATTTTAAAGAACTGTGTAAGATGGCAATAAGGTTGCATTTTGATCATGATCTATGAGATGTGGTTGATCAACTATAAACTATTGTTCAAATAGATCCTGGATATATTTTTTCAGGCCTGAAAAGGTGGCTCATGACTTTCTCTCCTGACCAGAAGAGCAGAGATTTGGCAATCCAATTCATCATCAGGGCACAAGACTCAGAGGGCTGGACTTGAGGAAAGAGGAAGGAAGACTTGAGACAAACGTCTGAATAATCACAGAACCACGAGAGGGCAAACGCCTGGGAAAAGCTAATGCTCAAAACAGTATTTCGGATGGTCTCTGGGGATAGAAGTGGTACAATTAGGAAGAAGGCATAGAAGGTAAACCTGGCTTCTTGAAACTTTTGTTTCTGGCCTTCTCCAAAGCAGTGATAGGGTCTGTTTGTTTTCAATTGTAGCCTCCATTAAGGTTCTACATTTTTCCAAGTAACCTAACATTTCTTCCTTAAAAAGAAAAATAGGCACAACTGTCTACTTGGCCAAAACATTGACGCATATTTAGTTTAATCTAGTTATTGACAGGAAACTTCAGTAAGACAACCCAGTGTTCTGTAGGCATTGCTTTTTGTAATTTAAGATAGCCAAATGCTCTACAATTCAAAATTATGTTTTGTTCCTTGTTACCAATAGACTACACATACAAGTAATTCCTCTACAGAGTGTTCTGACGTTACAAATGTTTGTGATAGCCAATTCAAAGGAACATAGTGGTTGTTTAAGAGGGTGATACAATCTCCCTTGGTCAAACATCGTATTTGTTTTTTTCTTCTAACAAGCAAAATGACATAGCCTAGCCAGAAGTGCCTTTGTTTTGTTTCTTTAGAAAAACTGATCTGCCACGCAGAGTTTTTGCCAGGCTGTTGCGGTTCATGCTCTTTCTTTGAACATGGCCATGAAGAGTTAACTACTGCCTATTACGGTCTGCCGTCCTCCTGTAATCTAACCCTGGACTTGGGCAGCTGACGAGGCAGTGGAGTCTTTCTTACAGAGCCCCAAGCTAAAATAAACAAAGAAGCAGATATGTGTTTCCAAAGAAAAATGCTTCTACTATGAAAGTGGTGGGACAGCAACTGGAATAGTAGAACACTGAAAGGAAGGAAAAACCCTACACTCTCCCACAGGACAAAAAAGAATGGACAAAATAGCTCCAGGAAGGAGTGGAGTGAGAAAAACCATATTAGAATGGTGATCTTTTCTAATGCAGAGGATGATCAGAACATAATTTTTGAAGCATAGAACTTCATTCTTTCTTCTCTAAAATCATGGGGGAAAAACAGTCTTGCTTGATAAATGGAAAATATAGAAGAATTTGTAAAAGGAGGAGCAATGGGCTTAGCACTACATGTAGACTTTTCAAAAGAGTTCCTTAAAATTACAGATAAAAGGGTCCTTGAAAGATCCAGTACTTAGTGTTTGTTTATTTGAAAAATCAGTAAATGTGGGCAAAAAAAATTTTTTTTTTCAAAATCCCTTCATCTTTCCACACTGTGTATGATGAGGAAAACTGACTTTGCCAAGTACTGATCTTGCACTAATGAGAAAATTTTTTTTTTGAAAGGTTGAAAATGAGTGTTTTGATTCCCAAAAACATATACTAAGAGATAAAAATCAAACATATATAGTTACATATAACCCCAAATTACTTACATATGTCTTTGGAATGAATAAATTTATACTTCTACTTGAATCTAGTTCAAGTAGGGAATTATAATCTTTCAAAAAAACAAGTGGAGTAACACTGACGCCTCAAAAGGGAATTGCAGTCCACTTCTCCCATTGCTTCATAGACTTCACTCAGACCTGAAAGTCTGCCTTGTCTCTCTAAGTTCCTTTCTAGAAAACACCTTGCATGAAGTGAGACGAAGAAGAAAGATGGAGGTAATTAATTAACTGCTTTGTTTAAAAGGCTTCTCAAGGTAGTTGGGACAGGGATAAAAAGAAAAGATAATGTCAGGTGCTGAACTGAAATGTGGAACTGGGACATAGTATAATGAACCCCTTCACTTTCCGATTTTTAGTGTCCAGCTTGCTATGATGCTGAATGTGTTCAGAATGAAAAGCAAAACAAGTAAACAAACAAAAAGCAAGAAAGGTAGTGAGAACATCAGCAGAGGATTTTAAAGTTTTCTATCTTTTACTTTCTGGAAAAAAAAGAGTGATATTTTTGTATCCTTGTGAAAATCTCATTGTGAACTCTTTTTGGCAGAAAGAATGAGAAAACAGTATCCATCTTTGACTGCATAATGGAGGTTCAAGGCTTATTCTCCTTTTAAGGGGGAAGGGGCGGTTCCTTGGTATGTTTAGAGGCTACAAACAAGCTCTTAATTGCCTTTCACACAGGGACCTCTTAATGAAAATAAAAGCTACCATTTATTCAATGTCTACTAGGTGCCAGGCATTTTAAGTATGCTATTCTAGAATATCTCAATGACACAAATTTCCAAATTACTCTACAAAGTTCCAGTAGCTAATACTAATGAGCCTCATTGCTGAAAAAAGGGCGGTATTACATGTACTCTGACACATACAAGCGCTAATTGCTAATAAGTTTCTTCAGACGTGTTGTCCTGCTACATTTAAGAACTACCCAAGTTAGTTTTTTTAAAAACTAAGTTTTTTAACTGTCATGTTTTACAAACTTTGGTAATTTCTGAAAATATTTTTCTATTGTTTTCATGAACAATAGCAAAACAATGGAAAAGAGGCATGTACTAGGAAAGAAAACACTGGTGGATAAGACAGTTAGAAACCATTGATGGATAGTATTCATGAAAAACCAAGATTAATTAAAATTGATTCTGGGGACTTCCCTGGTGGTGCAGTGGTTAAGAATCCACCTGCCGATGCAGGGGACACGGGTTTGAGCCCTGATCCGGGAAGAACCCACATGCCACGGAGCAACTAAGCCCATGTGCCACAACTACTGAGCCTGTGCTCTAGAGCCCACAAGCCACAACTACTGAAGCCCATGCCCCTACAGCCCGTGCTATGCAACAAGAGAAGCCACTGCAACGAGAAGCCCTTGCACCACAAGGAAGAGTAGCTCCCCACAAAAACAGAAATATAGATCAATGGAATAGGATAGAAAGCCCAGAGATAAACCCACACACATATGGTCACCTTATCTTTGATAAAGGAGGCAAGAATATACCATAGAGAAAAGACAGTGTCTTCAATAAGTGGTGCTGGGAAAACTGGACAGCTACATGTAAAAGAATGAAATTAGAACACTCCCTAACACCATACACAAAAATAAATTCAAAATGGATTAAAGACCTAAATGTAAGGCCAGACACTATCAAACTCTTAGAGGAAAACATAGGCAGAACACTCTATGACATAAATCACAGCAACATCCTTTTTGACCCACCTCCTAGGGAAATGGAAATAAAAACAAAAATAAACAAATGGTACCTAATGAAACTTCAAAGCTTTTGCACAGCAAAGGAAACCATAAACAAGAGGAAAAGACAATCCTCAGAATGGGAGAAGATATTTGCAAATGAAGCAACTGACAAAGGATTCATCTCCAAAATTTACAAGCAGCTCATGCAGCTCAAAATCAAAAAAACAAACAACCCAATCCAAAAATGGGCAGAAGACCTAAACAGACATTTCTCCAAAGAAGACATACGGATTGCCAACAAACACATGAAAGGATGCTCAACATCACTAATTATTAGAGAAATGCAAATCAAAACTATCATGAGGTATCACCTCATGCCAGTCAGAATGGCCATCACGAAAAAATCTACAAACAATAAATGCTGGAGAGGGTGTGGAGAAAAGGGAACCCTCTTGCACTGTTGGTGGGAATGTAAATTGATACAGCAACAATGGAGAACAGTATGGAGTTTCCTTAAAAAACTAAAAATAGAACTACCATATGACCCAGCAATCCCACTACTGGGATTATACCCCGAGAAAACTAATTCAAAAAGAGTCATGTACCACAATGTTCATTGCAGCTCTATTTCCAACAGCAAGGACATGGAAGCAACCTAAGTGTCCATGACAGATGAATGGGTAAAGAAGATGTGGCACATATATACAATGGAATATTACCCAGCCATAAAAAGAAACAAAATTGAGTTATTTGTAGTGAGGTGGATAGACTTAGAGTCTGTCATACAGAGTGAAGTAAATCAGAAAGAGAAAAATAAATACCATATGCTAACACACATATATGGAATCTAAAAAAAAAAGAGGTTCTGAAGAACCTAGGGGCAGGACACGAATAAAGACCCAGACGTAGAGAATGGACTTGAGGACATGGGGAGGGGGAAGGGTAAACTGGGACAAAGTGATAGAATGGCACTGACATATATACACTACCAAATGTAAAATAGCTAGCTAGTGGGAAGAAGCCACATAGCACAGGGAGATCAGCTTGGTGCTTTATGAGGGGTGGGAAAGGGAGGGTGGGAGGGAGACACAAGAGGGAGGAGATATGGGGATGTATGTATACATATAGCTGAGTCACTTTGTTATACAGCAAAGTGTATACACACACAAAGTGTATACACACTTGTATGTATACATATAGCTGAGTCACTTTGTTATACAGCAGAAACTAACACAACATTGTTAAGCAATTATACTCCAATAAAGATGTTAAAAAAAAAGAGTAGCTCCCACTCACCGCAACTAGAGAAAGCCCGCATGCAGCAACAGACCCAACGCAGCCAAAAATAAATAAATAAAAATAAATAAATTTATTTTAAAAAATTGATTCTGAATTTTAAATTGAAAATTCAGTAACAGACATTTCTCATGTTGACCTAAAATAAACAGACTGCCAGTTATTTCTTCAGCAAAAAATGGTTTTATTCAAGATCAGCAAAGAATTGCAATTCCAGGTCTGCAACCATGGCAAGTCACATGGAAATGTTGTCGCTGTCCCCTCCCCGTCCTCCTTCCCCAGTGAAAGAGAACTCTTTTTTTTTTTTTTTTGCGGTACGCGGGCCTCTCACTGTTGGGGCCTCTCCCGTTGCGGAGCACAGGCTCTGGACGTGCAGGCTCAGCGGCCATGGCTCACGGGCCCAGCCGCTCCGCAGCATGTGGGATCTTCCCGGACTGGGGCACGAACCCATGTCCTCTGCATCAGCAGGCGGACTCTCAACCACTGCGCCACCAGGGAAGCCCCAAAAGAGAACTCTTTTAAAGAGGGGCAATGGAAGTTGGGAAGGCGATAGTAATCAAAGAATCCATTGGAGGAATTGAGAATTCTGAAGTATAGCGGCTTTTCATTGGCTGAGTTGTGACAGTCTTTTATTGGCTGAGATATCTCCAGGCAAGGAGAAGAAGTCCTTCTTCCCTTGGGGTCAGCTATCATCATAGGGTGTGAGCCTTTCCTCGTCTGGCCTCCCAACTCTATTTTAATAGAGATTTTTATTAATTTTTACACACGTTTTAAAACAATTTAATAGAAATACCAAAGGTGTTAAGTATAGGGGCATTCAAAATACATTTATATTCAAATTTAGGGCACAGTTTTGTTTTCCAGATGTATTAAATAAAATGCTTTTCAACATATGGAATCATCTGACTTGTATACTGAGGATATTTATATTAAACCTGGTAACCCCTGGACACCAAAATTAGGATGCTATAGATACTGGCCTGGGTTTATGAACATTTTACCTCTATCTTCTTTTATTCTAGAAAGTACTACTAAAAGCCTCTAATTTGATCTTTAAAGTGAGAGGCTTATTGTTGCCATTCCCTCTTTGCCATAGCTGTTTATTTACTTATTTATTTATTTAACCTGTATTTAATACATATAATGTACAGTAAATCTTATAGATTCAAAGAGAAAAAAGAACCCCTTTTTTTTCAATTATCTTACATTGCGGGAATCAGGTAATTTTAACACAATGTGATGTGCTACAATTAGGGAAAGACATGTAAAGGTGCTTTGGGAATATAGAGAAGGAAGCTCTTAGCTGCTGAAAGGATGTGAGGGATGTAAAACAATTTAGGAGTTACCCATGGCGTGTTTGGGGGAGGGACAGAGGAAAGGCTTGCAGCATTTCAGGCAAAAGGAAACAGGCTCTTCTGACAAGAGGGTGGGGTAAAGAACCACATTCTAAAAATGACAAGTAATGAGTAAGGCTGCAGCACAGAATTGTTGGAATGGAGGAAAGATTAACCTATGTCTGGAAAGGTAATCAGAACTAAATCATAACGGCTCATGGTGAGGTTTTTAACCAAATAGACAATTGAAGAGTTTAAAATGGAAGGAAATATCACCAGGTGCTCTGTTTAGAAAGCTCCTGTTTCCTGTTGTGTGGAAGATAGCTCCACCTGAAGAGAGTGGCGCTCTCACTTCCTCAGCGAGAAACTGCTGAGAAGTCTGAGTATAAATAATGAAGATCTGAGCAAACCTGGTAACTGTGAAACGGTCAGGGGGAGACAGACTTGGAAGTATTTGGAAGGCAGGTCAAAACGAGTTGACAGACTGACATGGGAAGATGACAAAAGGGATGAAATAGAGGATCCCTCCCAGATTTCTAGATTGGGTAGGCGGATACTGATGTCATTAACTGACACTGTAGTCTCAGGAGAAGAAGAAGTGGAGTCATGGTCATGAATTCTATTTGTGATATGTTTATTTTGAGGTACCTGGGAGATACACAAGTGGAGAATTCTGAGCCAGATTAAAACCCTATAAGGCCTCAGGCATTGAAAAATTATATCTAGTGCCTTAGTACCAGCAATCAAACCAAAAACAATACAAAGTCATAAAAAGATATCAGGAAGGACAAAAAGGTTTTGCTTTTTCTAATAATGACCATTTTGGTACTTTTAAAAAACATTACCCAAAATGAAGATTTTAAAAATATATATTATACATATTTATTTACATAAAAATCTATATTTATAGAAATGTACTTATTTATATAAATATATTTATATATTACTTTTTTTTTTTCTGCCCCTGCTTGGCAGATGACAGAAACATGTGCATAGACAGACTGTGTATTGGGTAATGCAGCCTGGGAGATGATTAGGAAATGGTCAATCCTACTTCTTTCTCTACAGTGTCCCATATGCTGAAGAATTTACAGATCTGCCCAAGACAAATGTACTTGGGGTTTTACACTAACGTAAGCCTATGGAAATCAAGCAGAAGAGAGGGGCAGTTCATATGTATCTGAATAGAACCAGTTTATGAGTCTCATTCATGGCTATTCTTGTTCTGTACCCATTTAGAGTCAAAGCACGTGGGCCACTGCTTATTTTCTTATTTGATATATTCCCTCACTTCCATGTCTGCCTGTCCATTAAGTAAATAGCACAAGTTTCTCATATGCCAGTGTTTCTCAAATGGTTTCTATCAGAATCTCCCGGACGACTTGTTAAACTAGATAGTTGGGTACCACCCCTACTGGTTCTGATTCAATAGATGTGGGATGGAGCCAGAGAATTTACTTTTCTAACAAGTCTATAGGGGATCTTCTGGTTGCTGGTCCAGGAAGTGCAATCTAATATGCCAATTTTCCACAGCCAAACAATTAGAAGAGAATTGAGACAATAAATTAATTTTTAAATTCACTGAAGTAGGCACAGGGAAAAATTTTGTAAAAGTAGGATATGTTCATTATGAAGGGATAACCAGAGTAATTGGGGTGGGTGGTCTTGCTTTTGAATAAAATCTGAGATTATTGCCATGACAGTCTACTTTGTTTTGGTTTTGGAAAGCTGACCCTAAAAATATTCACAGGCAAGCATAAAAATTCTCTTTACTTTGATTGAAAATGCAACTGATGACAAAAAGGACAAAGCAACTAACTGTGCATTTCAAGACATTCTAAATAGCTGTCACATATACTGGCATAGAACAAAACTGATCCTTTGAGGGAATAAAAAGTAATTTAAGAGAGAGTTTATAATTCTTAGTTAAGAAGCTGTCTTTAGTTGCTTGATTTCTGAATTTTTGTGAACCACATGCCCTTCTCTGAGCAAAAACTAATTTTCCCGTTGAGTAAACCATCTTCATTGGCTGCTTGACTCAGACCACTATTGCCTTGGAAGAATAATCCTGATAGCAGGTATTGTTAAATGGCAGGAGAATGGCAGGCTAGATCACACTTAAAAAGAGATGTGAACATGGGAAGCCTTGAAAACAGGTTGGTAATATAATTGTTTTAAAGATATTTCAGTATAATAGAATTTAGAATTTTCATACAATTTTAGTATGACTTAGGCAGCTCCCAAATTAGAAACATGTTCTATCTAAAAAACTGGAAAGTAGTTTGTTTGGAATTTGGAACAATTTCCAAATGACATTATCGTATTTATAACGTTCTGAGGTTTCTAAGAAATTTTAAAATTTCTGAATCCACAGAAAATTTACAAAATCCTTAAGATAACCAAAATACCAGGTCTTTGCTTGGAAAAGGAAGAAAAAAATCTTTCATAATGAAAAGTTTCTATTTGATGGAATGTGAAAGTACACAGTGGGACTGGGTCCTATTTCATTACTAGCTGTGTGGTCTTAGACAATTCATTTACCTTCCCCAATTTCAGTTTCCTCAATAGTAAACAGGTGGTGTTGATTAACAATGTTTAACTTATAAAGTGTTGAAGAGCACTGGAAACAACGCCTGTAAACTTTCCTTCCCTCACAGGGCAGGGTGCTGTCAGTATTGTAACGTAGATTATTCATTTATTAACCATCCACCCTCTATCAGGAAGAATACTAGGAATTTCCGTGTTTTCCATTTAATCATCAAAATAATCCTATGTGGTAGGTGTTTCTATTTTCCTTTTTGTAAGTAAAAATCAAAAAAAGGAAATGGTTTAAAATTTTAATATGAAAAACTAGTCCCTAAGGAAAAACATAGATTTAAGTAGAAAAGGTTGATAACTCTGGGCCAACATTAGTTATATCATATTTATAACTATTTTCTCACTGATCCTTGCAGCTACCCTATGAGACTGGAATGATTATTTTTTTCCATTTTATACATGAGTATTCTGGTAATCGGCACATTTCAGAGTCTAATCTACAATAGGTATTATGGGACCAGGAATTAAGTGAGAGGGATTCAGGTTTATACAATTCCCGCATCAGTTACAAAGCAGTGGTTTCAGTAGGACAATGTGGGCATAGGATAGAATAGTCTATAGAAAGTGGCCAATAGGAAAGTAAGAGAAAAAGTCACATGTAACCCATTGGTTGAATGTACCAGATATTCTGAAATTAGGTGTCTGTGATCTAGAAAATGTGTGTACTTGGTGGTAGTAAAATTTGCTGAGACTCTATAACTCTGTACTCAAAAATTAGTTATAAACCTCTTGGTTCATAAGGAAATTGTTATTTATAAATAAAAGGTTTTGTTTACTATGAAGAAATAAATAAATCCCTCTTACGAAGTCAAAGATTTTCAGCCAGTACATTACTATATATGAAACTGGAATCTAAACTGTTTCTGAAGCAAAAGCAAGTTAATGTTAACTATTTTAATATTATATCCTGGTTGATATCGTCAGGTTACCAGTTTTGTGTGAAGCAGAGACCCACATGAGGATATTATTATGGCCCTGCTGCAGGGAAGTGTGGAGTCTTAATCACTGGACTGCCAGGGAAGTCCCATCCATATTATTACCAATCTGGATATTGATTGAAGTTAGCTAAACCTTATCTTATCAGATATCAGAGGTTAAGGAAGTTCTGCTTACAGGTATGACAGATCTTAAGGGATAACTTAAGATCGTTAAGAAAACTGAGGGTATAAATATAACAGATTTGGTCATTCAAACAAGTTACATTCTTCTCTGAATGGATTTTTTTTTTTTTTAAAAGAATTAGTTTACTGGGAATTCCCTGGCAGTCCAGTGGTTAGGACTCCACACTTCCACTGTAGGGGGCATGGGTATGATCCCTGGTCAAGGAACTAAGATCTGCATGCCCCACGGCCCAGCCAAAATAAAAAGGAATTAATTTATCAACTGAGCCCTGAGCCCTATTACTTGTTAGGCATTAGGCTAAGTGCTGGAAATACATAGATGAGTAAGAATATTCTTGCCCTATAGGATTTCACTATCTAATGGGAAGACATAGATAAACTGCTAGATCCTGGAACGGCATTATTCATCCTTCTGGCCTGACTTCCAAACGAACGTTTACTTTCTACTTGAAACCCAAATCTCCTTATTTTTAAATTTTTTGTTCCTATGTACCCTTCACCCAGTTTTCCCCTAATGTTGACATCAAAACTAAGAAATTAACATTCGTACACTGTTGTAGTAAGTTGTGCCCTTTTTGTCCCCAGTCTGAGAATTCCTCAGGCTTGTCTTGACTTTCAGAAACTGGACACTTAAAAAAAAAATTTATACAGTTTTTAAAGGTTACACTCCATTTACATATATTACAAAATATTGACTTTATTCCCCATCTTTTTTTTTTTTGCGGTACGCGGGCTTCTTACTGTTGTGACCTCTCCCGTTGCGGAGCACAGGCTCCGGACGCACAGGCTCAGCAGCCATGGCTCACAGGCCCAGCCGCTCTGCGGCATGTGGGATTTTCCCGGACCGGGGCACGAACCCGTGTCCCCTGCATCAGCAGGCAGACTCTCAACCACTGCACCACCAGGGAAGCCCGGTACTACTTTTAACTTGAAAAATAAATCCTTTTTCTAGTAAATACTAAAGCCTTGCCCTAAGGTGAAATGAAGGGAAGAACATAATTTCATCTCAGTAGAGGTTTGTTACTGAAGTAGCCATAGGATGTTGTTAAAAGGTAATTGCTCTACAGCAAAAGCTTGAGAAGGGGATTCTAAATTTTTATGAGACTCAGTGGATGCCAGGGCTTGTGGTTGGTTGGTTGTTTAACCACTATATTGAGATTTCCCATTCAGAAGCAGTTTATAATTAACAAAGCAAAGGTTGAGAAGACTTTTTTGGGCTTATTTAGATTTTGCATCTTTTAGAATCCTGCTCCCAATTTTAAAATTAGGGAAAGGGGGCCAAGATAAAATTACATTTCTGTTTTGTGAAAAGTAATAAAAGAACTCATTGACAGAAATGGTATTTCACTGAAACGTTGAATGTTGTTTTTTTTTACATAACCATTTGGTGTATAGTAAACCAGAGTACCTATTCATGAAAAAGCCAAAGGGGAAAATGCCTTAAAAAATATTATAGATACTGAATAAAGGGGGATCAGTGAAGTTTACGCAGGCCTCCCCTAAAAGCCACGATTCTAATTCCTCTTCAACGAATTATCTTCCCATCCAAAACCTGGGCTGCTCCCCCGTCCCCCCAATCCCCCCCAATAAGGGGGCCTGTATTCCCTCCTGAATACCAAGTGAGCCATTCAGCGCTTAACTCCACAAGTAACACAGAGTCCTGGCAAATTACGTGGTAGGTAAACATAGGAACAGGATACAGAATAAGTAAACATGAACAGGATACAGCTCTCTTGCGAAAAACAATTTTTAAGCCAATATTTAACAAATGTTACCCCCTAATGAAGCACATTTATCGGTTTTTCACAAACATTTGTTTTGTTTTAATACAAGTTCAACGCACACTTTTATCGTTTGCAGACATTTTATTCACTTTTACTTTAGCATTTGAGTTGCTTTGTTATATTTAAATTCCTCCAGTTTTAAAGTGCCCCTAGATAATTTTATAACAATGTTTCGAATTAAGAAGAGAAAAGGCTGCATTCAGTGTATCAAGGGTCAGCTTTGAAAAGATACTTTGGTTTCGCTGTTACGTTGAAGGAAAATGCTTGTATAAATCTATTAAGCGGTTAACTACTAGGTAAAATGGTGTTTTTTTCTGATTTCTTAGAGCTCTTTTGTTTTCTTCGCCATTAAGCTTATTCTGGGTTCGAAACAGGGTCTGCCCCGCAGATAATGATGCCTGTGGTGGTAATAAAAAAAAAGAAAAGGAATTTTAGAAATGCCTAGGGAAAAAGTTTTAATGATTTTTGTGCAACCATTGTGGGTTGTTGCTTTTTGTTTCTTGAAAGCGCCGAAATCTCTCACACCAGGTGTTCCTCTTTCCACTACAGAACTTGGAGCCGTCCCACCGGGATTCCACCTGTCTCCCCTTTCAGCTCCCGAAGTTTCCTTTCTCGAAGGCGTAGGCGGCATTTCTCCTCGAGTGGATTCAACTGGCTTTTCCCGGAGGCCCGGCTCCACGTGACCTCCCCTAACACCTGTACAGCCACCAGCTCACAGCGCCCCCATCCTCTCCGCCAGGTACAGACCCAGCGTGGCTCCTCCTCCCCCAGGAGGCCACGGTCCGGGTGCGAGCCTCGCTCGGGCCGGCAGGGGAGGGGCTGAGCTACGGCCCCGCAGCCGCTGGAGCCCTTGCAGCCGTATTATCACATGACTCGACGGCGGCGGTAGCCTTGGCAGCAGCTGCGCCGGCTCCGCGGACTCGCCGGGTGGGCTCAGTTCCGCTCACGCAGGAGTCGAGCGCAGCAGGCGGGGAAGGGACCTGCTGAAGGTGCGGCCTCCCAGCCGCTCCCGGAGCGCTCGGCATCTCCCCCGGCCCGGCCGGCCCGCTCCATGCCGCTCCATTGCGGAAGTGTAGCGGGGGGAGGGGGCGGCGGCGGCTGCACTGAGCGCGGGAGGCCGGAGCTCGGCCCCTTGCAGCACTAGGCTCTGGGAGCAGCGCGGCGCGCCCACCGGCCCGGCTGCCCGTGCGCCCGCCGCAGCCTGCATGCCCCGCGCTGCGCCTCGCCCGGCCCCAGCCGCCGCCCACTGCTCGCACCGCTGCTGCCGGGCGCCGGAGTAATATGCTCACTCGAGTGAAATCTGCCGTGGCCAATTTCATGGGCGGCATCATGGCTGGCAGCTCAGGCTCCGAGCACGGCGGCGGCGGCTGCGGAGGCTCGGACCTACCCCTGCGCTTCCCCTACGGGCGACCCGAGTTCCTGGGGCTGTCTCAGGACGAGGTGGAGTGCAGCGCCGACCACATCGCCCGCCCTATCCTCATTCTCAAGGAGACCCGGCGGCTGCCCTGGGCCACTGGCTACGCAGAGTGAGTGCAGCGACACCGGCGGCGCCCCTGCTCTCCTCGCGGCCCTTCCCCGCACGCTTCCAGCCCTCCTCTCTCCTTGTTCCTCGGCCCCAGGGCCCTCCGCTGGCCGCTGGCGTCCAGGCCTCGGCGGGCACCTCTTTACTGACACTGGCCATTTCTCTCTTCTCCCACTCCCCTTTCCCCCAACCCCGAGGGCGCGGCGTCTCCAGCCCGGGTTTGGGTGGTAGATGGGTGGGTGGCAGCGCTGGACCGTGGGAAAGCTAAGGCTGGACGCGGCTGTGAACCTGGTGGCTGTGACACTTGGAAGAAAGCGTGGAACAGCTCTGCTGAAGTTTGAAACACAGAAGGGAAATCTGGTATCTGTGCTCCCATTACCCCCAAATCTTTGTGCCTCCGCGTGAAGTTTGTGCGGTAGAGCTTGGAGGAACTGTCCCTGCGCCAGGGTTTGCGGGGTGGGGCGGTTGTCCGAGCCCTGGAAGCGGCCGCGGCCCCGTGCTTGGTTGCACAGTTCAGAAGGTCTCAGTTTCTCTGATTTCAGCCTAAGAGCTCATTCGCTTGTCCTTTAGCAGGTAGGAAAACCTGCGCCTTTAGTAAACGCCAATATTGTTTCCCCCTGTCCTTGGGGAGGGGGAAACTTCTTCCAGGTGTCTAATGATAGCATTTTGGTAATCAGTTTTGGCAATTAAGCGAGAGTTTGAGTGATCTGCTATTTCAAGAACCGGTTGAGTTAGGTTGACGACCTGGAGTGGAACTGGGAAAGGAGAGAGGAAGGATTTTAATGGCCTTCCCCCAACCCTACGGCTACTCTTCCATTCACCATTAATGACCGTTTTATGAACGTTAGGGTAATGTTTCTTCCCCTATTCAGCGTTATGAAACTGGGAAACTCGGAAGGTGGAATTTAGCAGACCAGAGTTCCGGGATTAATAATGACCAGGTGGGTGTGCAAAAGTGCACGCAAACCCTTGGTGCCTGGCACACCTGCCCCTTTTCCTTTAACTTCATCCGCTCTATTATCTTGGCCCTCCCTTACCAGTGCACAGCCTCGCCCGCTGATTGGTTCATCGGGGAACCAATCAGCTCTCCCGACGCCTGGGCGCTTCGATGCTGACCCTGTTCTGGTGTCCCGGATACCCCCGAGCAGGCCTGGTTCCCGACGCTCCGGGTTCCCGGGTAAGGGTTGGTTTGGGAGACGCTCTTCCTAGAATCTCGAATTCTCTTTTCCTTTGCCTTTCATCATACAACCATTTCTCCACCGGCTGAAATAGAAAATATATATAATTGGGGATAGATGACTGGAGTGTGTAAAAACAGTGAGGACACAGAAGTGAGAGTGATGGGTGCTAAAACAATAAAATTTAACACATAATAAAGGGCAAAGCATGGTAGAGAACGGTGAGGTTGGGGAGGTAGAAAATATCATTATACGTTTCAGGAGAAAACCAAAGCAAAAACACCTGTGTGAGGGAAAAGTGCCTGCCAAAACACCAAGTACTGTTTCTCGATTGAAAAAAAAAAGTTTAAACGACCATTTGGACCTTTGCAAGGCCAAAGGCAACTTGGAGGCATACGGTGTCCTACAATTCTGTAGGTGGGGCACCTCGTGCCTGTCAAAAACCTAAATGTGAGGGCCCATTGTCACTCCAGTGGGTTCCCCAGGGCAAGGGCACCTATCTGAAGGGCAGAGAGATAAGAAGAAAGATGTTTAAAACACAGAATGTGGAAGCTACTTGGACACGCAAAAGGAGTACCTCAGTTAGCAGGAAGGAAAGGAAAGGGGAAAAAAAACAACCCGTTTCAAAATGTTTGGATCCTATGACAAGCACACGATGTGCCAAGGGCTGTAAAGAATATAAGGGAATCTGAAATGAGACGTGTGGGAGGCGTATAGCTTCCTTATCTCTAAGAAGCTTATCTTACCCTAGTCTAGGACACGAGGGAGGTTCAGTTGTAGGTTCGAAAGGCCACTGTAAGATGTTTAATTATTAAAGCTAGTTATAAAACTAGTACATACTTGTTAATTCAAGCAGAGACCTGTATACAAATGTTGTCTTGTCACTTCCCTCTGTCAGATGTTGTACTGTACCACTTCCTCAAACTTTGAACTATAGTTTATCTTCCTGCAAAAATACATCCTGAATGATCAAAATGGCTGAAATAGGGAAGACGAGAGACAGACAAGTAGGAACTGTGGTTACGGTCAGAGGCCACTTCCAGTAATACTGCCCAGGATATACTGGGAGGAGGAATTCTCTTTGTTCTGGAACGTACCTTAGAGGGATAGGATTGGTAGGAAGATTGCTCAGAGTGGGGATCAGAGTGGTGCTCAGAGTCCCAGCTTGAATCAGAAGTGGTTTGTTTCCAGAAAGTGAGCTACTTTCTAAGCCTTCCTGGGGAGGAAGAATTGGCATCACTTGGTGACTGAGGAGTTAGAGGAGAGTTGAACTCTGGTGTTGTTGAACTTTTGTATGGTAGGAAAAAAAAAAAAAGGTGAGGGTTTCCCTGTTGGCGCAGTGGTTGAGAATCTGCCTGCTAATGCAGGGGACACGGGTTCGAGCCCTGGTCTGGGAGGATCCCACATGCCGCGGAGCAACTAGGCCCGTGAGCCACAACTACTGAGCCTGCACGTCTGGAGCCTGTGCTCCGCAACAAGAGAGGCCGCGATAGTGAGAGGCCCGCGCACCGTGATGAAGAGTGGCCCCCGCTTGCCACAACTAGAGAAAGCCCTCGCACAGAAACGAAGACCCAACACAGCAAAAATTAATTAATTACTAAACTCCTACCCTGAACATCTTAAAAAAAAAAGGTAAAATGGTCTATTTTTTGCAACATATTGTTAATCCCTTTAAGAAGGAGATACTCTGTAGGTTATAGAACTAGAGAATTAGCTTAAGTGATCCCTGTAAGATTTGGGGATCCAGAAACAGAAGTCCCTCATTTATTCAGTATTTATTGGCATTGTGCGAGGTGGAATTTCCTGCTCCTCAGAAAGCCTCCTGTTGTGGCTGAGAAGTTTAGCCATTTGATTCAGGGCTGTATGCTAGGTTGTAAAGCATTGTAGTTACAGATAACATCCACGGAGCTAAAATCTTTCCAAAAACATTGATTAGCAAGTTTTATTTTTTAGTTTGGTGTTGAATCACTGACTTAGCCTGTTAGACCTGCTCAGAGAGAGCCCATGGGAAACAATAGTCGGACCCAGAGACCTCACATGGTAGCTGCTTCCTTTCTTTTCCACAAGTTTAAATAACCACCCAAGTGCTTCAAGGACCCGGAAGTCAGTTCAGTTTTTAATAGGTTAGAAGTGCATTTTGACTTTTCTTCTTCTTGACCTTTTTCCCAACCTCTTTCCCACTGATGGTCAGTTGGATGTAGTGGATGTGGAGTTTGTGCCTGAAACTACGACAGTAGATAATGCAGAGAATATGCAGTGCTCTGTATATGAAAGCATCATATTCAAGTTTTATCAGTGGTAAATTTCTTTGCTTGTACAGAAAGAATAAAGCATAATTATAGTATTATCTTATTTAGATTATATCTGTAACTATGCAATTTTTTTCCTATTACCTTTCTTATAAAAGTGCCCCAGACGTGGGTATTTAAAGAAAGCTACTTTGAGAGTTTCTGTTAAATGTGCATTATATAAGGTCTTTCTGCCTCACGAAGTTCAAGATGGTGAAAATTTTGTTGAAATTTAACCTTATTTAAATCCAGCAAACGGCCCACAAGTATTTGGATTTATTTTGGAATCTATAGGCTCTTCCATCTCCCCAGTCATTGGCACTAATTAGCAATTACGAATAAATTGCATTAGTTGGCTGTGTATTGTTTTTTTTGACATCTTTATTAGAGTATAATTGCTTTATAATCGTGTGTTAGTTTCTGCTTTATAACAAAGTGAATCAGTTATACATATGTTCCCATATCTCTTCCCTCTTTCGTCTCCCTCCCACACTCCCTATCCCACCCCTCTAGGTGGTCACAAACCACCTAGCTGATCTCCCTGTGCTGTGCGGCTGCTTCCCACTAGCTATCTATTTTATGTTTGGTAGTGTATATATGTCCATGCCACTCTCTCACTTCGTCCCAGCTTACCCTTCCCCCTCCCTGTGTCCTCAAGTCCATTCTCTAGTAGGTCTGTGTCTTTATTCCCATTCTCTAGTAGGTCTGTGTCTTTATTCCCATCTTACCCCTAGGTTCTTCATGACATTTTTTTTTCTTAGATTCCATATATATATGTTAGCGTATGGTATTTGTCTTTCTCTTTCTGACTTACTTCACTCTGTATGCAGCTCAATAACAAAAAAACAAACAGCCCAATCCAAAAATGGGCTGTGTATTGCTGATAGCAGAGAAACCGCTATTTCTCCGACCGCAGAGCTCAGAAATCCCCTGCCCTTTGTTTTTCCCTTCTGGCCTCTAGTACACCCACCCCTCTTACACCTGGTAGCAGAGCTCCTCCCGGGGAACTCCCTCTTTGACTTTTGCAACTGAAGAACCTTGAGGTTCTCCACTTCTTGTTGGATAAGGAGGAAAAGAAATGAGTGGGGTGTGGTGTTAGGGGGCTTTCACTTAACAGAGCTCTCCATAGCACTTTTCTGCAGATCCGTGCAGAGTAGCCTAAAATATTTCATCTACCTTTCTACTAACCTGCAGAAGGTATTAATTTCCTATTTGAAAGCAGGTGGCTAAGCTCTCCTCCATTTTTCAGATTATAAGGAAGTCGTCCCCTCAGGGGTGGAGCTCCTGGGCTGTCCTTTTTCTTAGAAACATGGATCAGCTTCCTTCAAAGACTAGTGATGCTTCAGGTAGAGGATTTAATTATCTCAAGGGGTTGTGTTTATCCTGTGTTGCAGCCCCAGTTACATAGACATCGTCTCTGATTTTGCCCCACCACACGGTGCTTCCTTATTATATCAACAGTTACATCCATACCGACTGATAACTTAAAACTGACTGCATGATAGAATTGTTTTCTAAAAATGTATAATGTTATTGAAGATAACTTAGAAATTTGAGATATAATTGACACGACATACTAGTTTCAAGTGTACAGCATGATTCAATATATGCATGTACTGTGAAATAATCACCACAATAAGTCTAGTTAACACCCATCACCACACACAGATAGTTTTTTTTGTGATGAGAACTTTTACTCTTAGCAACTTTCAAATATACAGTACAGTATTATTAACTATAGTCACCATGCTGTACATTACATCCCCAGGACTTATTTGATAACTGGAAGTTTGTACAATTCTGTGTCTGTGAGTTTGGTTGTTTTTTTCTTTTCTTTATTTAGGTAAGAAGTGGATTTATTTAGAGAGAAACACACTCCACAGAGTGTGGGCCATCTCAGAGGGCAAGAGTGGCCAGTTTTTTGCTTCTTTAAGATTCCAAATGTAAGTGAGATCATATGGTATTTGTCTTTCTCTGAGTTATTTCACTTAGCATAATGCCCTTAAGGTCCATTCATGTTGTTGTCAATGGCAGGATTTCCTTCTTTTTTATGGCTGAATAATATTCCAGTATATATATGGAATATTATATATATGGAATATATATATCTCATATTTTTTTAATTCATCCATTGAGGGACACTTAGGTTGTTTCCATGTCTTGGCTGCTGTAAATAATGTTGCAATGAACTTGGTAACGCAGATATCTTTTTGAGTTAGTATTTTTGTTTCCTTCAGATAAATACCCAGAAGTGGAATTGCTAGATCATATGATAGTTCTATTTTTAATTTTTTGAGAGATCTCCGTACTGTTTTCCATATTGGCTACACGAATTTATCTTCCCATCAATAATGCACAAAGGTTCCTTTTTTCCACATCTTTATCGACACTTGTTATTTCTCATCTTTTTGATAATAGCCATTCTAAGTGGTGTGAGATGGTATTTTATTGTGGTTCTGATTTGCGTTTCCCTCATGATTAGTGATATTGAACACTTTTTCATGTACCTATTGGCCATCTGTATGTCTTTGGCAAAATGTCTATTTGTATCCTCCACTCATTTTAAAAATCAGATTTTTTTTTTTTTTTGCTGTTTACTTATATGAGTTCTTTATATATTTTGGCTATAAACCGCTTATCAGATATGTGATTTGCAAATATTTTCTCCCATTCGGTAGATTACCTTTTCATTTCTTTGATGGTTTCCTTTGCTGTGCAGAAGCTTTTGAGTGTGATGTAATTCTACTTGTTTATTTTTACTCTTGTTTCCTTTGCTTTTGGTGTCAAATCCAAAAACTCATCACCAAGATCAATGTCAAGGAGGCTACTGCCTATGTTTTCTAGGAGTTTCATGGGTTCAGGTCTTACATTCAAGTTTTTAATCCATTTTGAGTTAATTTCATGTATGATATAAGGTAGTAATTCAGTTTTTCTTTTGCATGTGCTGTCCATTTTCCCCAACACCACTTATGAAGAGACTGACCTTTCCCCACTGTATGTTCTTGGCTGCTTTGTCGTAAATTAATTTACCATATAGGTATGAGTTTATTTCTGGACTCTTTTCTGGACTCTTTCTGCTCCATTGATCTATGTGTCTGTTTTCATGCCCATACCATACTGTTTGGATTTACTGTCACTTTATAATATAGTTTTAAATCAGGAATGTGATGCCTCCAGTTTCGTTCTTGTTAAAGATTGCTTTGGCTATTTGAGGTCTAATGTGGTTCCATACAAATTTTAGGATTGTTTGTTCTATTTCTGTGAAAGATGCCATTGTAATTTTGATAGGAATTGCGTTGAAACTGTAGATTGCTTTGAGTAGTATGGACATTTTAACAATATTCTTTCAACTCATGATCATAGAATATCTTTTCATTTATTTGTGTCTTCAACTTAATTTATCAGTATCTTATAGTTTTCAGTGTGCAGGTCTGGTCTTTTACCTCCTTGGTTACGTTTATTCCTATTTTATTCTTTTTGATGCATGTAAATGGACTTGTTTTCTTAACTAAAAAATTTTAAAGATAAGTTAGTTTAAAAATTAAGTGTCTTTATAATTTTCTCTGATTTGCCTAATTTGAACAGAGGATTGATATTTTTCCCCCTTGAATTTATGCCATTCTCCCTCAGGAAATAAACAACATTCATCTGCTTCCATTACTTCTCTCATCCAATCAATGAAATCATTTCATTTGTATGCTGGGTCCATAATATAAGACACAGTCATCATCCTCAAGAAAATCTTACGGCGTAGTCTTTCCCCCTTTAGTGTCATTCTTTGAAATTAAATTGAAGTGAAATCATGGACTATTAAGATTACAAGAGACCAGCACTGCGGGTGGGGGAAGTTGTTTGTTTTGTTTTTAATGTCTTAATGCTTCTGGGCAATTTCAAATCTCAGTATTTGGAGCCTTTAAGTCACACTAGGGAAGCAAATTGTTCTTTTCAGCAAGCATTATGATTAGCTGCGAAGCCCTCTGTACCTGAAGGTCGCAAGACCTTTATACATACCTGTATAAAGGTATGAATAAAGAAAAAATTATCCTGACACTTGTTAAAAAGGTAAGAAAGACTTTATTCAAGACTATTGCAATAGGGGCATTGTATTAGGGGAGAGAGATCAGACTCAACTCCAACTACAGCAAAGACAGATGGAAATTTATAACCCAAGAACAGAGTGATGAGGTCAGTGGATGGAAAATTACTAAGAGGAAATGTCAAAGATAGGGGGATTCTTGCTGAAGGTAGGTCAAGGAATTATACATCAAAGGTAGGAGATGAGGAAATTGATGATCAGGGGTGATCAGATTTGACTGCTAAGTAGGGACATAAAAAAACCAACTTTCTTATTTACTATCAGCAACGGTTCATGAAATAAAGGATATCTTAAATCAGAAGTGTAGAGGCATATAATCTCAGCAAAAAGAACAGTTTTTAGTTTTTTGAAAATGCTATGCTCCTATTTTTCTAGTTTTTCACAGACTCAAAACCATGTATTTTACCTGTCCTGGGGGATTCCCAAGACCCTTTACAGTTGTAAACTTTGTGAGTTACTGGGATTAGGCTGAGAACCGGTGTCTTTCCTTCCAGGCTGTGGTTACTCCCCGTGAGGCCTGCTGTCTCCTTTATTGTGATTACAATTTTGAATTCCCCCAGTACTTTATTATGAAAATTTTCAAATATCCAGAAAAGTTGAAACCAGTATATACTTAGCACCCGTATGTGCCCACCATCTAGATTCTACAGTGCACATTGTGCTGTATTTAATCATTTGCCTACCCATCAGTCCATTCTTTTTATTTTTAAGTGTGTATTTCCTTTGGTCCAATGGCATTGATTTATGCTATTAAGTTATTTTCCACAGTAAATTAAAAGTTAGGTTTGAGTAGCTTTGACTTTCTCAGTCGAGAAAACCACCAAACCATTAGGTCCTCATCCATGTGAGGGGGGCAGGAGGGGACCCAGATTTAACTCTTACAACTTGGTGCCCTGCAGATGCTCACTCAGTCCGTATGCTTTCCATAACTTAGCACTCACATAACTGAGAGCTTTACATGGGGTCAAACTGAAAAGTAGAAATAGTTGACACATCTCTTTGCTGTGCTCTTGTTCAATTAAATCAGTGGGAAATTGGTTTAAAACTTGAGTCACTCCTCTTTTCAGCTGGTAGCCAGTCAGGTGAATATTATCTGAGGAGTAGTCTGTTTAGAAAAGACTTCAGAATGTGTCGCCTGAAAAGTGCTTAGTGAATAATAAAGACACCATTGCGCTGTGTTTACCTTACTTCTGAAGCAGATGTAATCCACTGGGAAATTTAGGGAAATTAAAGTACTTGCTTAATTGCTCTTTTTCCAGTGAGGAATGTGAATCCATTGTGCTTTCTTTGATACACAATTTCTGACTTAGTTTTCTTTAAATGACTGTAAAATTTAAATGCTTACCTGTATTTTCTTTCTATGCTTATGAGAAAAGATAATGATACCACCAAGTTACATCTGTAGAGCTCTGTATAGTCCCTGCCATGTATACTTACATATAAGCATCTGTTAGCCATGTTTAATAAAAGGAAAATGAGGCCCAGAGAGAACGTAAGTTACTTTAGAATCTCATACCGTCCCGTGATCCTAGTTGTGACCATGGCTGAATCATTGAACCTGACCATTTGTTGTGTGAAATTTTTCATTAATAAAAAGGCATCATATCCTCATAAACAAAATGCCACAGAAGAGAATGTGTAATGTATTTAACTACTCAAAGGAAACTAATAAAGCCTAATCTCTAGGTGTCTTTAAATTCCGTAAGGGCAAATTAGCACATCAAGTTTTGTATGAAAGGGTGCTTTTCAAAGCTTTTAAAAATAGTTCTACTGAGTATAATATACCTTTTAAAAATTAACTTTCTTAATATATGTGTATTTCCTATGTTTAACGGTCCAGATATTTTCAAAATTACCATCTTTTCCTAACTTCAAATTGCTTTTCCCCCCCCATTTTAATGTTTTTGGAAACCCTGTAAATCTTAAAACCAATCTGTACATTTTATGTAGTGATGTTTTTCTAAAGTTAATAAATAGATCATGTGTTTTACTATTAACAGCTGCTTAGACATGAGGAAATAGACTGAGGAATTTTGAATAATGAGGCCCAAGTCCTGAGTCAGGTTTTATGAGACAGTTCTTTTAAAAATTACTTTGGGAATTCTGTTACCTAAGTTCTTACTTCTTAAGAGCAATCAAGTCTGAATGGGAATGTTTCAACTTCGAGGGCCAGCAAGGCCAGCAGTGCTCGGAGTGGCCTTCATTTGCTGGTCCTTGGCCTCATGGGCTCCTGCAGGGCTGTCTTGGGGAGTGTATGCCTTGGTGTCTTGGACTAGTCAGGTCTAATGGAGCCTTGCTGGCTGGCTGGGCTGTGTAATGAATCATTGCAGGGCTGTGGGAGAGACCAATTATTTGCCAAGCTGAGGTGACTGAAGTGATTCGTGCCACTCTACTGTCCTTTCAGGGAGTTGACAGACAGACATTTAAGCTATTGAAGAACAGTGCCTTTCTACCAGATAACCTTTTTCATATAAGCATAGGAGGGGAAAAAAATCTCAAGTGATAAATTGATTTTTTAAATAAAAGTGCAGTGAATTATTGAATTGCTATATTTAAGTGGTTGGCCATGGTGTACTAATAGTCATGCTTTACCTTTTTGAAAAGATGAACATTGACAAGTTATGTTTAGAACACACAACTGGCAAAAATAAGAGATAGAAAATAAATGCTTAGTAGGAAGCAGATTTTAAGGGACGCTGAATATGGATAGCTCATAAGAGGATGTCAGGGGACGGAGGGAACCAAACTGGTATTACTCTAGAAAGAACTATTAAGTGGGTTTTTTGTGGTTGTTTGTTTTGTTTTTGTTTTAATATAGAAGAGGAAATAACCACAGTATTTTGTTGCAAATAAATAGCCTATGAGGATACCATATCCTAAAATATATGTTTGGGAAACACCAAGCGATTTTTTTTTAGCCTTTACCCCGTAAAGTAGGGTTTAGAATAGAGCCAAAGAGCCAGATTAGATGGCCTCTTGGCACCCTGCCCTGTAGTTATTAATAATGGGACCATGCTGCCTGGTTGTTAGAACCAGGTGTCCAGAGCTGGGCTGGTGATTCAGTACAGCAGCAAATGGGAAGAAAAGAAGAATTGGCAACTCAGACTACAGCAGCTGGTGTTTATTCTTTAAAATATCCAGGTGCTCAGATGGGAATTGCAGGGGCCTGGCGTTGAAGCCCTGCCTCTCGTCCTCTCTCTGTGTCCCTGGTCATCAGGTCAGTGCTGACAGCGGCCACTTGGCCACGCTGGCCCTTTCCCACCTCGCGTACCACCTGAAGTCCTGCCTGCTGCCTTGCCACCCTCAGGGGCACCACGAGGTGTCCTTGGTCTTGGGTGTCATGGGTCTTCGGTGGTGCTGTGGATTCCCTGCAGTCCTGGTTCCCAACCTTCTCTATTATGCACCCATTTATTTATTTATTTTCTTGGCTGGATCCCTCATGAACGATCTTGTCCGGCAAGCTGTATAAAAAATAAGTATTGCTGCCCCTTAACATTTTTTTAACCAGACACAGTATTTTCTAACCAGTAGGAGGGGTGGGTGTGGTAATAACATTTAAGCCTAATGCGAAGGATTCACCTTGGTTTCAGTTACTGTATGAGTCCTTACTGCGCACAGCCTATTTTTCATTAGCTTTTTCCCCTTCAGTATTTAAAATAGCTTAAGTATGTTATTGCTGCCTTCCCTGATTCGTAAGGAGCATGGACCACGAGTTGGAACTCTGCTGACAGGCTTGGCTTTTGTACCACCCCTGGGTTTTCAGCTCAGATTCATGTCAGGATTATTTTGTTTGGGATTCGAATGTGTAACACCTTCCCAGAGCACATTACTTCAAAGTCCCCGACGTCCTTTTCCTTGTCGAAAAATTATGTTTTAATAGTTTTATTTTCTTAGCTCGCGAAGTGTTGCAAGTTGCCTGAGAAGCCTGATGCTTGTTAGCTGTAGATTTAATTAAACTCACGCGAGAGTTTTGTTTTGTTTTTTCTAGCAGAGTTTTGACCCTTGGGCAAAAGTTTATATTGTAACAATTTTAAAAAATTAATTAGTTAATTTTTATTTATTTTTGGCTGCGTTGGGTCTTCGTGGCTGCGCGCGGGCTTTCTCTAGTCGCGGTGCATGGGCTTCTCATTGCAGTGGTTTTTCCTGTTGCAGAGCACGGGCTCCAGGGCGCTCGGGCTTCAGTAGTTGTGGCACACGGGCTCCATGGGCTCAGTTGTGGCTCGTGGGCCCTAGAGCGTGAGCTCATAGTTGTGGCGCACGGGCTTAGTCGCTCCGCAGCATGCGGGATCTTCCTAGACCAGGGCTCGAACCCATCTCTTCTGTATTGGCAGGCGGACTCACAACCCCTGTGCCACCAGGGAAGCTGTCTTTAACAATTTCTGTCATCCACTGACTATGGGTGAGAAGAACTTAAAAACATCTTTGGATGTCTTCTAACCTGCCAAGGTAGAGGAAGGCATCGATCAGTCAGGAACATAGAATTAGTGTTTTTAAAACGATAGACTTTTTTCCTCATCACAGAATTGATATCTGTGCACTGTAGGCACTTTAAAATTCTTATAAGTACTATAAAGAACGTAAAAATTATCCATAAATTCTATCATTCGTAATCAGCTTCAACTGATAATTTCTATCTCTAAGTACATTTGTATTTGTTTACGAAATGGGATAATTCTACATACTGATTAGTTTTTTCACCTGAAATGGAGTGATTATCTCTCCATGTAAATACATATTTTACTCTGTAATTTTTAATTGTTCCATTGTATTCCATTGATGATTTTAACATACTTTTTTTTTTTTTTTTGGTGGTAACCAATTTTTTACTATTAAAAACAGTCCTGGGATGGACTTCCCTGGCAGTCCAGTGGTTGAGACTCCGCCTTCCACTGCAGGGGGCACAGGATCGATCCCTGGTCGGGGAACTAAGATCCCACATGCCCTGTGGTGTGGCCAAAAAAAAAAAAACAAACAGTCCTGAGATGAATATCCTTGAAGCCAAATCTTCATTAAACCATAACTTGAAAAGTGACATTTTTTTCTGAGAAAAATGTTCAAATTGGACTTCTCCAGTATTTCTAGAGACATTATTCAATAGTTTGAAAAGATCAACATTCAGGGTGAACATTATTTTGAGAAATGGCAGTCATGTACCTTATTTTAAAGTACTTTACCAAAGTAATGTTTTTGGTGAGCCAGGCTTCTTTTTTATATTTAGGGTTAAAAAATTTGGTTTAGAAAAATGACCCTTAAGGACTAGTTGAAGACCCTATTCTGAAGAATTCCCCAATGATTCTGTCGTGTCTTCAGCGCTAAAGGCACTCATTGGCTGTCATGCATTTGAGAGATAATTGGTGACATCTTTTGTTTTTATTTAATTGTTTGAACTTCTAATGAATAATCTTGAGGGTGTGGGCGTTGTCGTATACATTTTAATTCCTCTAATACTTAATATAGAGCTATATACATTAATGCTTAAACATATATACTGGAAATAGTGGGGAGACATAATGAATATAGTTCTTTTAATTTCAAATGAAGCAGAGGTTACCTTTGTTCTATGGGTTGATTTCAAATTATGAGCTCAACACCTGGGAATACAACAGTTACCACCATATTTACAAATTTCAGACAAATGTCTGAATGTCACTACGTGTCTCTTGGAGGCATTGCATGGTATCCTCTGCATCTGGATTTCCCTGTGGGGAAAGGAAAAAATGCATTAGCTTTCTGACTCTTAGCTGGAGGTAAGCAATGAGAAGAGTAAAGTAGACTTCTTGGTATATTTTAATGAGTGGCTGGGAATGGAAGTCTGTCTGTATGGATACTGAGTTCAGAAACCCACTGAAGTTTCTGAACATCAGTCCTTTGTCTGCCCTCTCACCTGCTCAGGTTTTTTTGCTTTTTGTTTTTTCTCTCCATTTTCTTTCTGTTGTTTTTTTGGGGGGTGAGGGTGGAGGTTTGGTATATTCATAAGATGCTTGCTCATTAATCCTTCCTCAGTGCACAAGCTGAAGCATTATTGAATGAAGCGCAATCTATGATTTAGTTCACCTGTGGATTAGATTGTTTATACTGAAACTTGCACTTTTGGTTTGGTATGAAAACTCAAAAGTCACACGAGGTAATTGGTCCATTTCCCTCTCTGCCCAACCTCAGCCCGATATCTTCTAACTTAAAATCATGTGCATGTAGATATGCACCAGTTAGAATAAAATTCTTTACTCAAATTTAATTTCATTAAATTCTCCTAAATTGGTGTCGGTTCCCAGGCTGACTCTGAGAAGTTTTTGTTTTTGTCAGCTATACAGGCACATCTCAGAGATACAGTAGTTTCAATTCCAGACCACTGCAATAAAGTGAATATCACCAATAAAGTGAGTCACATGAATTTTGCGGTTTTCCCAGTGCGTATAAAATTTATGTTTACACTATACTGTAGTCCAGTGAGTGTACAATAGCATTAGGTCTGAGAAAAATGTACAAACCTTAGGTAAAAAAATACCTTATTGCTAAAAAATGCTAACAATCATATTAGCTTTCCGTGAATTGTAATCTTTTACATCTTTATTGTAAACTGTTACAATAGTAACATCAAAGATCACTCATCATAGATGACCATAACGAACATAACAACTGAAAAAAATTGAAAATTTGCGAAAATGACCAAAATGTGATACAGAGACATGAAGTGAGCAAATCCTGTTGGAGAAATGGTGCCGATAGATTTGCTTGTTGCAGGGTTGCCACAAACCTTCAATTTGTTAAAAAAAAAAAAAAAAAAAAAAAAAGAAAGAAGAAAAAGGAAAAAATACAGTATCTGTGGAGCACAATAAAATGAGGTATGCCTGAATATATGTTATATTTACTGTACTGGAAATTAAAACTGAGAAATTAAAAAAAATTTATAAATTTAGTTAAAAAGAAACATGGAAGCATTTTTAATAAAAAATACCCATGTTTTCCAGAACAAAACCCAATTTAGTAAGAAGAGTGGCATCATTATACACTCACAAGTCCCTTTAGTGTCTGCCTTAATAGAAGACAGCTGGATTCATATCTGCTTCTGCACTTAATAGGTTGTACTGTCACACTCATGAGTAAACTCCACTCATACTCATGAAAGAATGAGTGTGAAAAAGGAAAGTAACATCATAGCATTATGATGAAAATAATTTTGACCTCATGTATCCCTTGAAAGGGTCTTTGAGTTTCCCTGGGGTTCCCAGATCATATTTTGAGAACTGCCAGTGTGGAGAATAAACAGTTAACATAACTTTCTGCCTTACTATTTTATTTGGCTGCGCCGGGTCTTAGTTGCTGCGTTTGGGATCTTCTTTGCGGCATGTGGGATCTAGTTCCCTGATCAGGAATCGAACCCCGGGCCCCCTACATTGAGAGTGCGGAGTATTAGCCACTGGACCACCAAGGAAGTCCCTCTGTCTTATTTTTTGAACTCTATTTTACAGATAGAAAACCTTAGACCACTTTAAAAAAGTTCCAGTGGAATGTATCAATAGCTCTTCCACTTCCAATACGAATATTTGTACTGATTCAGGAATACACTTCCACACACTCTGTGGTTTTTATTCCAGATGGTGGAGTACTTTGTTTGCTCCAAAGGGCTGTGTGTCATTATGTTTGGGCTATTTAAGACCATTAGACAGTTGAGAGGGGTTAGTATTGTCTATCTTTAATAGATAAAAAAAAAAAAAAATAGGGGCCAGAATTTGCTAGAGTTGGGGTTAAAAGTACAGATCTTTGAGCACGTTAGGTTTATGGCAATTCTGGGATTATTTAATAGTGTATTGTACTGGTTTTCTTTGTACCGTTTATCACAGATTTGCTGTATACTTCACATGAGCTAAGGGGCAAAATATACAGAGATTTTAAGAGGCTTACATTCTTGTTGGGAAGATAAATTCATGAAAAGATTAAAATCTAAGCCTAGTGTGACATAGGAGTAGCATGGTGCTGGGGGAGGATGAGAACCTCAAAGATGCAGCTTGAGGTCATCCTGGCTCTTCTAACCAGCTTATGGCTTCCCCAAGCTGGTTCACTTTATTAGTTCTCAGTTAAGTCATTGACTGAGTGCTTTCCAGCTAGGAGGTGCTGAGTAAGTACCTCCTTACTCAAGCACAGCAGAGGTTGTGCACTGATTAGTTATTTTTTACTGACTTGTAAGGTACTTGTATACAGTTCATAAAAGTTAATGCTTTTTCATTTGCCTTATTTGTTTTATCATGAATAAAATCTCTGGCGGATCTGTTGGCTGCTTTGCATGTTAGCAACGGTGGTAGTGAATTGAAAATCTAATTACATGTGATTTAATGATACAAACTTCTGAATCTAACAGCCTGGTAAACTCAGGGTGGTGGAATGGAGAGTAAGCTTCTTGCCTGGAGGATCGCCTTCCGTCCCCACATCCTGTGCAGCAATGAAGAGTGAGCACCAAGCACGGACTGTAATATTGTTTCTAGAACAAACAAAATAAAAAATTCTAAACAGTTTATCCTGGATTAAAAGGGACTAAATTTATAGGCTTTTTTCCCCCCTCTAATTCTTGGAGAGTAATGAGGCAGTCACTGTATCCATCCAGAAAAGTTTTGATTTGAAGTATTCGTGTAGAAGGACCCATTTTTATCAGTGAGGCAGGTAAAATTATGGTGGTGATGATTCCAGCATAGTTGGTTCCCGTTGGTTCCGCTCTGGGATGACCTTTTTTTAAGGCATGATTCAGTAAGAGCCAAACCATAATTTGTAAAGTATGTAGATGTCTGAATAGAGTATATGAAAAGTTGAAACAGATGTGAAATTGGTAGAAACCTACTGATCCTTCCAGAAAAAAAAGGAATGAGGATCACAACCAGTGTTGAATTTAGCTCCTCTGGTTAGCCCCCAGTTGCCTGAGGGTGGGTGACCTGAGGACATCTGTAGTGCTCTCAGAATTGTGCTGTCACTTGGTACAGAGCGAATGTCCTCTACTTTGGCAGTTAAACTGCTGTGGAAAGCAGTTGTACTTGATGGAATTTAAATCAATATCTGTGCTTGTATGCGGCCCTGCAGCCACTTTATCACTCTACTCTTGTCAGCATCTCTGACCTAAGAGTAAAGGACGCGGTATCTTGCTTAAGATTTGGTTTTGAAAACTCATGGAAGTCAAATTATATTTTAAAAGCACTGGGAAGCTGTCTACTTAAAGTTTGTTACTGTGGGACATATTTTCACAGTGTTGAGAATAGTTCTGTTCATCAGTATTGGTTCTTTGTGAGTTGGAGTTGAATATGCTACATTTTTCTATAGTGGAGGATAAATATAGTGGTAGGTTCATTTCAGATGCCAAGTGACCAGCTGCTAGCTTCAATAGCTCTTTGACGATATCAGGGGTCAATGGCTGGGAATGAGTGGTTGGGTCATTACCTACTTCAGCTTCCTCCCTATTTTGCTTTTTGATACTCTGAGAGGATTGATTTCCTTTCGGTATCTGTTCATACCGGAATTGCTTGAGCATCCATTTCTATAGTAGGTTTATTCCAATTTAAATAGGAACGATTCAACACAGTATATGCCACTATTTTCTCTCACAAGAAGCACTCTTAGTGTTTGAACTTAAATTACATGTCCTTTCCTGGGATATATTTATTTTTACCGTATCTCAAAGCAGGATTTTACCTCATCTGTAAAGCTAATTTTGCAGTATTATTAGGAAACTAAGTAATTTAGGTGTTTTGTTCCTTAAATATAATAGGTTAGGTATTTATAAGTTGAAGAGTGAGTTATCTCCATTTCATACTGTATGGCATTCAAGCTTTTTAGAATATGTTATGGGACACACACCAAAAACAAAACAGAAAATGTTTAGATTGTGTTATGTTAGTAAAATAAACAGTTTGATTATTTTTTTAATAAACATAATTTTAACAATCTATGATCAGTAATGCCCACTTTTTTTCCTACAGTAAAAACCATTGAATCATATACTTTATTTTTTAACATGTTTATTGGAATATAATTGCTTTACAATGGTGTGTTTGTTAGTTTCTGCTTTATAACAAAGTGAATCAGTTATACACATGTCCCCATATCTCTTCCCACTTGCGTCTCCCTCCCTCCCACTCTCCCCATCCCACCCCTCTAGGTGGTCACAAAGCACCGAGCTATCTCCCGCTGCTATGTGGCTGCTTCCCACTAGCTATCTATTTTACGTTTGGTAGTGTATATATGTCCATGCTACTCTCTCACTTTGTCCCAGCTTACCCTTCCCCCTCCCCGTATCAAGTCCATTCTCTAGTAGGTCTGTGTCTTTATTCCCGTCTTGCCCTAGGTTCTTCATGACCATTTATTTTGTTTGTTTTGTTTAGATTCCATATACACGTGTTAGCATACGGTATTTGTTTTTCTCTTTCTGACTTACTTCACTCTGTATGACAGACTCTAGGTCCATCCACCTCACTACAAGTAACTCAACTTCGTTTCTTTTTATGGCTGAGTAATATTCCATTGTATATATGTGCCACATCTTCTTTATCCATTCATCTGTTGATGGACACTTAGGTTGCTTCCATGTCCTGGCTATTGTAAATAGAGCTGCAATGAACATTGTGGTACATGACTCTTTTTGAATTATGGTTTTCTTAGGGTATATGCCCAGTAGTGGGATTGCTGGGTCGTATGGTAGTTCTATTTTTAGTTTTTTAAGGAAACTCCATACTCTTCTCCATAGTGGCTGTATCAATTTACATTCCCACCAACAGTGCAAGAGGGTTCCCTTTTCTCCACACCCTCGCCAGCATTTATTGTTTGTAGATTTTTTGATGATGGCCATTCTGACCGGTGTGAGATGATATCTCATTGTAGTTTTGATTTGCATTTCTCTAATGACTAATGATGTTGAGCATTCTTTCATGTGCTTGTTGGCAATCTGTATATCTTCTTTGGAGAAATGTCTATTTAGGTCTTCTGCCCATTTTTGGATTGGGTTGTTTGTTTCTTCAGTATTGAGCTGAATAAAGCCCACTTTTAATAAGCCATACCGGGTACAAATAAGACTTAGATTATGTCAGCTAGGTTGACAGGAAACATTGTTAATTCAGTTTTCAGTCAGTTAACATTTATTAAACTCCTACTGAATATAAAGCTCTAAAGTATGAAAATAAATGCATTCCCTATCTTCAAGAAGTTCACAGGTTAGCCGGGGAGATATAGTATGTGTCTAACTATAAGATAGTGAGCTACTGTGATAAAGAAATTCAACAAATGCAATGGGAACTCAGCAAATGGGAACTCAGCCTATAAATTTAGTCCCTTAATTCTGGTGGGATTGGGGAAAATGGGAAGGGGGTTAGCAAAGCTGATGCTTGTCTAAGTCTTGAGGAATGGGTATTGGATAGAGGAGGCATATGAGGGAGACAACAGCATGAGTAAAAGCATGATGGTGTGAAAGTGGCTATTTCTGGGAATTAGAATTATCTTTTGCGACAATTTGTAGGTATACATTTGTTGAAGCTCCTCAGAGAATGTCTCCACCTGGAGCCCAAGCCGCCTGGCACTAGACATAGAATGATCCTGTCTTCTTATGGCAAGAGTGGGTGCTGATAAAATTTTGATTGCTCTTTTTGTTTGCCAGGCATGGCCTCTGAAATCTGTAAGATTTGTGCTTCCCTTCATTATGGTGAAAAGAACCGTATCTGAATGATGCTTCTGTATTTAGAAATCCTGCTGGGTTGCTCTTGGGATGTACACCTTCACATTATGTATTGAGGAATGGAGGGGAAATGGGAGATGAGACCTAGTGGGATTTGTCATGGATGGAGGTCTAAGGTGAATTCACTGTGGACCACAACTCTTGCTACAGGAAAGGTAATAATGATGAGGGGCATCCTCCCTCGTGTGCTGGTAGCATCACCTGGATATGTCCTGCAGAAGCTCTGCTACAGTCTGTGCCAAACACCCCCTGGCCTACCTGATTGAATCACCAGGGAAGTAGAGCACATTCTAGAAAACAGGATAGTAGAACTTGAAGGCCCTGCCTAAGGCACAGAGCTGCAGACACTGCTGGTACTGCCTGTGTTTGACAAGACATTAGAGAGCCACTGAAACCCTAAGCCAATTTTTCTTTTGCCCTGAGATTTCTGACTCATTGCAATTAAAATCAAAGTAAGACCTAGTCCAGAAAGTGTCAGACCTTAAAAAAAAAAGTGTACAGAGGCCAGGGACAGGGCTGAAAAGGTAGATTGAGGTGAAGAGAGTGAAGGCCCTCGTATATCGTAATAAGGAATTTTATACCATAAATAGTAGGTAGCCACAAAGGATGTTTTTTAGTAATCAGGTGTTGGGAATAACATGATGAGATATTTTGGAAAAATAACTGGTAGGCATAGGAGAGAAACAGGTGAAGGTGAGGTATGATAGTGAATGAAAGAAGAGGGTACTGTTGGAGGGCTTCTAGATGTAGAGCTAGCAGACTGCGGGGGCTGATTGGGAATGAGGAGGAGGTATGCAGTAGGGACATTGAGCACTTTACCCCTTCTCTGATTCTCTTCTTGTCAGGACACATGGGAGGCTTAGACTTTTCTGCTCCCTTTTAAGCTAGGTGAGCCCATATGACTAGTGCTGCCCAGTGTGTTGTGAGCGGAAGTCAAATGTCACTTCCAGGCTGAAGCATTTAACTGTAGTTGGAAGACCTTCCAATATTATCTTCCTCTCATACGATAGTGAGAAGGCTGTGTGTTTCAGATGGTTCATCTACAGGTTGGTGGAGCCTTAGTCCACTGAGTCCCTATAGCGGGGACATTGCCCTGTAGGATTGTTCAGGTATATAGTGATCAATATCTGTTGTGTGAAGCTACTAGGATTTGGGGGATGTTTGTCACATAGCATATTGTGACTGATGCATGGTGGTGGCTTGTAGCCTACATTTGTAGATGGAACCTGCAGTGGAAAATCAGGTTTTACTTATTGTATTTCATTATAGGTGCCACCTGAGAAAGAATCTGCACCCATGCTGGGTTAGAGTTAGGTCGATATCTTTGTAGGATTTCTTAGAGCTTGTAACTCACTGTGGAGAATTTTGAAACTGAGGGAGAGTATGTGTTGCTTCCTAAACGTATCTGACTATGAAATCCATTTACTCACCTTTTTCGGTAAGTGCACTTATTAACGTTTTGAGAAACACAGCTAAGGAAATACCGAATTACACAGCCATGATGGTCTAGGCCTGACACTAATTGCATAAACCAGAAGAGTCTTCAACTGGAAAGGAAGGATAGATTTGAGGGAAAAGTTGAAAGAAGGATGGACAGGAGTGGGACTGACTGGATGTGTAAAGAGGTTTAATTGTTTTCAGTTGCCGTCTCATTTCCGATTGATTCCTTGCCAGTCTGCATAGTGCCTTTCCAGACCTTTTCCTTTGCCCTCCAGCTATCAGTCCCATTCGTGCCTCCCTCTGTGTTGGTAGAGGCCCTTACCTTCCCCCCTTACTGGATCTTTGTTTAGCACAAGCTCCTCTTTCAGGCCACCGTGGGACCTCTTTAACATCATCTTTCTTGTCCCCTGGTGTTGGAGATGGAGAAATGTTCCGCCAGAAGTGTTAACGCCTTCTCTCCCTGCCACATACGCTCATATGTGCCCTGACTTCCATTTCCTCTATTTGTAATCCCAGCATCTTGACTCTTCTCGTTGCCTCCCCCTGGGCCCAGAGGTGTGCTAAGTCATTGCTATTGGGTCAAACGGCACATCCCCTCTTCCAGTCCGTATCTCCCCTTCAAGTTACTGGACCCAAAGTTGCTCTCTTTTTGTAACCCCTTTATTTCTTTCCTTACACAAACACACATGGAATGCCTTCTGTGTGCCAAGAACCCTTCTGGGCGCCAGGGACACAAAGATGGATTAGAGAGGCCGCTTCCCCCAACGTGTCTCGTGGGAGACCCATCCAACTGAACAGCACAGAGCATTGTGGGGAGACGAGCCCAGGGCGGGGACATCAGAGAAGGCTTCCCACGGGAGGCGTGGCAGGAGCTGAATGATAAAGAAGTCAGCCAGCCAATGGAGGGGCTGGAGAGGAGAGAGGGGTGGGTGCACAGAGGGGTGAGAGTAGGATGCACACCAGCAACTGTGGGTGGTCTCCATGCATTGCTTCTACTTCAGTGCTCCTCAGGAAGATGCTTGCCCAAGGTCACCAGTGACTTTTTAGGTTCAAGCAGTGACTTAAATTTGTTCATCTTCCACATCCTCACCAGAGCAATCATTGCTGCTACTCACTCGCTAGTCCATGAACTCTTGTATCTCTTAACTTCTGGAGACTCCTTCCTCTGGTCCTTTTTCTAATTTTCTAACTATGCTCCCTTTTCTTCTCAGAAATCTCCTCTCAATAGCGCTGCTCCCGGGCTCTCCAAACTTCTCCCCGCTTCTCTTCACCCTCTCCATTAGCTGTTTTATCCATGTGACTTTCATTGGGATTTGAATTTATCTTTAGCCTTGCCTCTCTCCTGAACACTTCCTGTGGTCCCCTCTGCTGTGATCGTACCTTCACTATGCCTGCCTATATTGTGTGCTTTGCATGAGTCTGAATTTAGATTTGTTTGAAATATGAGTGCAAGTTACAGGAGTTGTAAAGGACATGGTAGGTATTCCTTGCTCGTGTATCATTCACGAGCTAATGGTTTTTGACAATGCCAGGTGGAAGCAGTTGGATAATGCCAAGACCTCACTGTGCCAATACCTATGAACAGCTGGGGAACAAACCTGCCTTTAGTTTCCAGAGCTACACTGGTCTGTTAATAAAATTCTGTTGTGTAGGTTTTCTGGCGAGATAGCTTATTCTCTTCTTGTTCAATTACATTATGGTGGATACTTTTTTTTTTTTGGTGACTTGCCATATAATTCGGAATAACGTGCATTTGTCTTGTTAGTTTAATTTTAATTTTAATTTTTGGCTGCACTGTGTGGCATGCAGGACCTTAGTTCCCCAGCCAGGGATCGAACCTGGGCCCCCTGCATTGGGAGTGCAGAGTCTTAACCACTGGACCGCCAGGGAAGTCCCTGTGTGGTTAGTTTTATTAAAGCAAAAAAAACCACAACCAATTGAGTACATGTATATTGAGTCAGGGTTACTTTTTGGGATGCTATAGGTAGAAAGTGAATTAACTACTTTTGTAGAATGTTTACATTTCTGCCAAGTGCTTGCTAATGGTGTTCACCAGTTATTTCCAGTTCTGTTGGGGACGTGGCTGTTCACCATCTTCCCTTCCTCGACAACCTGGGGACCCTCTAGACAGTGGAGGCTCTGTCCTCCGTGATGAGGACATGGGGAGCCAAACTGAAATGGGCATGTAGAGTGTGTGACAAAGAAACCTTTGTGAACACAGCGTAATATAGCCCATCCTTCCTGATGTACCTTTGCAAATTGTGTCAATATTTGGGAAATTAAAGTGAGTGGTTGCCTGGGGTATGAAAGTGGTTCTAGATTTTTCTTCCTTTTTCTTAATTTTACTTATTTCATTGAAATATAGTTGACATACAAATTCTAGATTTTCTTAGTATCTCAGGCAGTCAATTGGGACCGTGAAGAAATAATTCTCTGATAAATGAATGAGTTGTGTAGCTTATGAAGTGGGTTTCACTACTTACCTGAATTTCTAATTAGAGTCCTTTAATGTCATCAGCCTTTTGTGGCATTACGGCTCGGCAGGAGTATTGTGAAATGGACGTCATCTTTTCCTTGTTTATTGAAAAAGGGAAACAGGTGAGTTACTCAGAGGTTTAATAAGGTTAGTCAACAAATATTGCCAGGTGCTGTGGCAGGCTTTGGGATTGAATAGTAACCAAGATAAAACCTGGGCCTTCAGGGACTTAATCTAGTAGAGGAGAAAAACAGCAATTAAAGTATCAAGTGATAAGTGCTGGTATGGGGGCGGCTTAGGGTGTTAGGGGCAGGAAGGGAGGGCTACCTACCCCTGAGCTGTGGTGCTGAGGAGGTGATGTTGGTTCAGCTGAGATTTGCTAGACACTTTCTCTGTGCAGGTGATGGGATGGGTGTTGGGGATACAGTGGAGAAGAAAAGCGTGGTCCTTGTCCTCACAGAGCCTATAGTCAAAGCTGAGACCGAAGCATGAGTGGTAATTAGTGGGAATCTGCCACCGGATCCCCTGAAAGTGGAAACCTATGTGCAAAGGCCTGAAAATAAGTAAATGCTCAGGTCGTAAGACGAGCTGCAGCGGAGCCAGGGCCCGGAGGCTGAATGGCCTCGCACACAGGGAGGGACTCCAGGCACGCTTGTGAAATAATTGTGAAGAGCATACTTATGAAATTAAGGTCAGTAAATGAATTGTACAAGATCACATACACACTTCCTGGAAATATAATATCTTATGCCAAAAACCCCCCAAAAAACCAAACCCAACACATGTTGGATGCTACATTTGATTAAGAAACTTGTTGAAATTGTAAGTTCCCTTTCGGGAGAATAAGGAGAATAATGTAGGGTTTAAAAGTTGGGCAAATGAGTGTAGTTTACAGCTTGTAATATTGTTGGGGAGAAAAAGAGAAGTCAGGGGTGACTCCAGAGTTTTGGGCCTGAGAAACAGGGTGAATAAACGGTAGCTCCATTTTCCAATAGTAAGTCAGGGAGGCCCAGCGAGGAGCTGGTGTAGTGCTGTCCTCTAAGCAGTGGGCTCCAGCGTTCTTTGGCCCAGTCCAACCCCAGATCGGCTCCTTCTAGCTGACACCTAATGGCCGTTTCCACGTCTGTGAGCCAGGGATTAGTCCTAACTCGCAGGGTGCTTGTGAGTATGAAACAAATGTGAGAACAAGAAAGATGGTAAATAATTATTTGTAATTATTTGTTTAATAGATACCCCACTCTTACTGGAAGCCCCTCAGGGCAAGGTCTACGTCTGTTTTGTTTATTGCTCTATTCCCAGCCCGGAACCCATAAGTGAGACAAAACTCCCAATAATGATACAGGGGGATCCTGTCCGGGAGGAAAAATAATTTTCTCTCTACCCTTCTGGGTTCTTGGCGGAGACACTGCCCACTCCCCCACTCTGGTAATAAAGACATATTAGCAGGAGTAAAATGGAAGTTTAATCACATGTATGTCTCCTGTATACATAGGAGATACCCAGGGAAACTGATTAACTTCCTGAAACCACTGGACCTCCAGGGAATTCTCCTGAGTTATCACCTTAAATACCTTTGGCTAAAGACAAAAGCTGTGAGAGCCAGTTTTAGGAGGTTATTAGGAAAAGCACAGTAAACAAGGGTAGGGCTGCTGTGCAGATTTAAATTGCTGCCTCTCCACTGATAATAGTTTCTAGAGATTTAGTCATCCTCCTCTTTCCGGAACCAAGAGGGAAACACCCTTACAAATGGAAATTTCCCCTGTATGCTTAAATGTCTCTTACAAAGGGTAACATCTACTAGGTTTTCAGAGTTTCTCTGGTGTTTGCTATTTCTTAAAAATAACCAGCTCAAGATCATCCTTATGCCAGAGAGGCATACTTGGAGGTGGCATATTTTGTTCCCCTTCAGCTCCTAAGAAATTTTATTGCCTAAAATCAAGGAGGCATTATTATTTGTGTGTGTGTGTTACGCGGGCCTCTCACTGTTGTGGCCTCTCCTGTTGCGGAGCATAGGCTCCGGACGCGCAGGCTCAGCAGCCATGGCTCACGGGCCCAGCCGCTCCGCGGCACGTGGGATCCTCCCGGACCGGGGCACGAACCCGCGCCCCCTGCATCGGCAGGCGGACTCCCAACCACTGCGCCACCAGGGAAGCCCAAGGAGGCATTATTTAAAGGTCAAAAAATAGCTGGAGCACCTCCGTGAAGCCAGCTGGCTGGGATTTCCTCCGTTGAGCTGTAGATCCAGATCCCTCCTGGTCACGACTCTGACTTGGTGGTTGTCCACTCCAGTGTTAATTATCAGGTGGGTCGGCCCTGTATCCTCTACAAGCCGGAGACTTTCGAGCCAGAGGAGCAATGTCTTGGAGCTTTATTGTACGTGGAATGTATTTGTTACGTAATGCCTAATGCATTTGTTTCCTAGGGCTGCAGTAAAAAAAAAAAAAACAAAGAAAACCCCACCAAATGAGTGGCTTAAAACAACAGAAATTCCTTTTCCCACAGTCCTGGAACCGGAAGCCTGAAATCTAGATATTGGCAGGGCCATGCTCCTTCTGGAGGCTCTAGGGGAGAATCTTCTGGCTTCTTCAGGTGGCTGCTGGCATTCCTTGGCTTGTGGTTCACATCACTCCAATCTCTGAGTCCGAGGTCACATTGCCTTCTCTCGTGTTTGTGGCAGATCTCTCATCTCACCCTTATAAGGACACGTGTCATGGTTGGCCATATTCTTTGTAGTATCTAGGAAGTCTGCAAGGTATGGCATTAATTTTGCCTTGATTTCCATTAGCACTCACTGTTTTCAATCTGAAGACTTTTAAGCTCTGAGGCATTTTCTTATATTGTACTTTGTACTACCAGTTGTGCTCCGTTGGCTCTGCTGTCTTATGTATGGTGAAAGTACATTTATGCGTCCTTGCAAAATGTGATGTTATAATAACATGTCATTTATTGAGATCCTCTGTTCTAGGGGTGGATTGCCAGGTTTCTCTCTCATTTGTACGTGAGCCTTTACCTTTTTTATTTCTTTTTTTTTAAGTTAATTAATTTTATTTTTGGCTGCGTTGAGTCTTCTTCGCTATGCGCGAGCTTTCTCTAGTTGCAGTGAGCAGGGACTGCTCTTCATTGAAGTGTGTGGGCTTCTCACTGTGGTGGCTTCTCTTGTTGCAGAGCACGGGCTCTAGGTGCTTGGGCTTCAGTAGTTGTGGCACGCGGGCTTAGTTGCTCCGTGGCCTGTGGGATCTTCCTGGACCAGGGCTCGAACCCGTGTCCCCTGCGTTGGGCAGGTGGGTTCTTAACCACTGACCCAGCAGGGAAGCCCCAGTCCTTTTAGTTTCTTTATTCATTTTTCCCATGTCTGGAATAGTTTCTCAAGGTTATCTATCCCCTGTGGTACTGTAGGGAGGAGGAAATTTTCCTCTACTCTTCTAGGTTCTTCTGGCTGGTCTAAGAATTAAGTTGACATGAGACAGGTTAACAGGAGAAGATTGAACAAAAGTTTAATAACATGTATACACGGGGGAGACCAAGGAAAACTGAGTAACTCACCAAAATAGCTGAAATCCTTACCTTCAATACCATCTTCAGCTAAAGACAAAAGAGGATGTTGTGGGTAGGGACTTGGGACTTACAAGTGGAGGAAGGCAATTGCCATGGAGATGGAAAAGCAAATGTTTGGTAAATGTTTGCTGGGCCTTGCAGAGACAATGGGACACAGAGTGGACTCTGATCTCTGAGTCCTCCCCTACTCCTAGCCTGTCTATGCCGATATCTGGTGATAGCTCTACTCCTGGAACAGACTCTCTGTCTAGTTAGGGAGAAGATCAAAGTTTCTTCCTGAGCCGTTTGGGCCTTGACTGTTTTCAGCTCGGAAGTAATCCGAGGAGACATTTTGGGGTGGCCAATTTTGCTCCCCTAGAGTACTAGTTTAGTTTCTTGTGGTATTTGCTTTTCACTAGTGAAAATGAAGGTTTTTATTTCAGCAATTACATTAACTTTTCTGTCCTTTCTTTTCTTGTGTCATACAAGCAATGCTTTTTGCTTAAGAATAAGAATCAAAAAAAATTTTTTTTTCAAATTGGCCTGTTTCATGAGGCGAACTTCTTTTGGGAGTGTAAGAGTAAAAGAGGATGTTTCTCCAAGTTTTGTTTGTCATCATCCTTGTTTAGTAAAAGTAAAAGCAAAGCACGTCCATCTGATGGTTCTTTTTCTGTGCTGTGTGTTGTGATCAGGGTGTCGCTAGCCCAGATGCAGGTCTGGCTTCATGAGTGAGCAGCTCCTGCATGGAGGAGAGAGTCCTGTGCTTGGCTAAATGCTCGGCCGTTGCCTTCTTGAAATCCTTATAAGTTTTGAACAAGGGACCCCCACGTTTTCATTTTGCAAGTGGACCTCATGAATGATCCAGCTGTCACTGGCTACATGGAACCTATGTACAGATTTTAAAGAGGACTCTATTTCTCCAGGTGGATACAGCCCCTGAGGTCATACCTTGGCTGCTCCGCGTATTTGTGCAGTGGACATGCTACCCAACCTTATATGGCATTCTTGGCGGTTTTCCCCTCCTTGCATGAATTCAGAATGCAGATAATAACTTTTGGTTAGTTAGAAATATGCTTTTCTTGCCTTTGTAGGTAGGCTTTTAAAAATGAAATAAAAATAAGTACAACTCCATCCCTCATGACCTCTTAGGTATGCGTGATGGTGATTGTAAGCAAATCGATGAGCAGGTTGTCCTCTACTTGTCCTCAACACTTACTCTTGTCTTGTGTACTATATCTTAAAATAAATGGAATGTGAATTTCTCTTCTGCCTCAGGCTTTAAAAAATGATCTTAATTAATCTTGCCCTAATAGCTTCAGACGCTGGTTTTAAAGTTGTTGCACTCTGTCCTGACCGAATGTAGAGAGAGCATCGCAAGGACGGTCGCGAAGAGGAGGAGTAGGTCTCTGTCAGCTGCTGGGAGCTGGGTGTTGCTAGGCACCCTTTTTCAGACCTGAAGCTGAAGGGCAGGCTGGTATGGAGAGCTCATCGCACTGTGTCTGGCTGTAGAAAACTTAGAATGAGTATTCCTGCCCTTTCTGGATCCAGGTATGCATTCCAATTTTCCAGGTCACACAGGGAGTTTATTGAGACCCAGGCTAGGGTGATAGCCCTTTATGTGAGACATATTCATCGGATCAACGAAGGAGAATTAGACCAGGGGCTTATTTAGAGTGCTTTTATTTTAGTTTCAGAGTCAAGGCTTTTGACTTTGCAATTCATCTGAGAAAGAACTCTTGACAGGCAGCCCCAGTATAAAGAATGGAGCAGAGAACCCAGAGGACACCGGACAATGAGAGAGCGTGCAGGCGTTGGCAGTAGGCCTGGACACTCAGCGCCTCTGAAGAATTGCAGTTTGCTCATTTTCTCGGAACTCCACTTTCTCCATCTATAAAACTAGGGAGATGATATCTAGCTCCCAAGATTTGTGGTGATGAAATGAGATGATGATGGAAATTTCCCCACGCGGTGCTGCTGTTTCTAGTCTTTCTCCCATTAGTGAGCATTTAGAGCGCATGTCTTAGGTGAGGGGAGGGGCAGGAGAGGGAGCTGTGGAAAGAATAGTCTGCAGCCTTTCCAAAGAAAAACATTACTTTTGTAAAGAGAGAAGGCGCCAGGGACCAGGAGACCCAAGGATTAGGAGGTGATCTGTTTTGGTTTAACCCCTTCTTCAGAGGGAAATGGGTCAGTGGAATCTTCCAAAACTTTCTCAGCTCCAACTCACCCTCTTCCACGTCTAAAACTTCTCGTGGCATTTAATTGCTCCAGGCACATTAGCATTCCTAGTCATTTCAGACTCATTGCAAAGCTGAAAGAGAAGGAATTTGTTGTTATGCTGTACATGTCTGATTACATTTACACAATGAACTGATGCTGGAGTCTGTTGTGGTTAATTTCCAGTTGTTCCCATGTCCTACTTTTAAGAGACAAACTATGGAAGAAGGACTCTTATCCACTGTGTAGCATTTCTTTCTCCTCTGTTTTCTTCTATTGTTGCCTTATCTTTTGTTTCCCTGGGGCCAATGTGATGGAAGAAATAGACTACTGTATTTCTGAATAGTCTTTCATGTGGAGAAATACAGTTTACACCCTCTGGACATTCTGTTGGTGACCTACTTTTATAGTCTTTACTGCCCAAAAGTTTTTGTTTGTGGAGAGAAGCACCTTCTACTATGTGTGCCTTAGAGCTCAAACTATTAAATTTGTATGCATAATCAAACTTTAAAAATCAATTTCTTAAACAGGTCTTCAGTCTACTTAAACATGGTTACAGACTTAAATTTTTTAAACAATTTAAACTACAATGATGGTTTTTCTGAATACTACAAACACTGTAAACAGCACACAAAGATCCAGTGATTACAAAACACGTAACACACTTACACCTATTCTAAAATACTAATGCCATGGGCGTTCATTTATTGTTCTTTAACTTGTTAACTTTCCAAGGTTTGAGCAACATATATTTTGATAACTTCTAGTGTTAGAGCAAAGTCCATTTTGACACTTTCCTGGGCATATAACAATACAGTTGTACAATTCTGCAATTCCGGAAACCTCATCGGAGCCAGAGAAATAGTCTGACCAGCTGAGATGACAGAATCTAGTTATCAGCTGATTGATTTTTTTTTTTTTTTTTTTTTTGAGGTACGCGGGCCTCTCACTGCTGTGGCCTCTACCGGCCCCGGACGCACAGGCTCAGTGGCCATGGCTCACGGGCCCAGCCGCTCCGCGGCATGTGGGATCCTCCCAGACCAGGGCACGAACCCGTGTCCCCTGCATCGGCAGGCGGACCCTCAACCACTGCGCCACCAGGGAAGCCCCCAGCTGACTGATTTTTGGTCGTCTGTATTTGTCAACTCCAAGCCACTAGTCATCTGGCTAGGCCCCTTTTTATACCTGTCCTCCATTTGTTATATCAGTAAGACCTTGGACCCATGCTTTCCATACAGGTCCTAGTGTTTTTTGCAGCATGGTGCTCCCCCCTGAATGTTATATTCTCTAAACTTTGCTTGGTTGGCGTTTCCTGGACCGTTGCCCCGTCACCCTGATGTTTGCCAGGTCTCTGTGCATCATTGGAAGCTTACATGTGCTTTATTACTACCTGACTCCACTTAGCAGGGCCATCTAGGGGTAGCATCTCCTAGGGTGTGAGGGGTGAAGTCTGCAGTTAGTGTACCTCTTCATACGTTTAGCTAATTCATCGTCTTGACACTCCTCTCAGTTTTCTTCCCGCTAGTTATAAAGTGCACTGATGCTTTTTTGTTACTGGTCTGCTCTACCTTTGCTAGGACTAGTATTAGGATGTTCCCTGCATTTACCCTTCTCTACTTAAAGAAATACAGGCACACCTCGGAGATATTGCAGGTTCAGTGCTAGACCACCACAAAAATATGGCAGTAAAATGAGTCACAAACTTTTTGGTTCCCCAGTGCATATAGAAGTTATGTTTACACTCTACTGAAGTCTATTAGGTGTGCAGTAGGTATATATCTATACCTTAATTTAAATATAATGCTGTTGAGTAAATGGCGCTGGTAGTCTTCCTCAGTGTGAGGTTACCACAAACCTTCAGTTTGTAAAAAATGCAATATCTGTGAAGCACAGAAAGCCAAGCGCAATAAGACAAGGTTTGTCTGTATGTAACAGAGGAAACAAAACACTTAGCACTCTTCTATTATTATTATTTGTAAAGATCGATTTTTACATTTACATTTAATTTAATTTACCGTTGGCTGCATTGGGTCTTTGTTGCTGCGCATGCGGGCTTGCTCTAGTTGCAGTGAGCGGGGGCTACTCTTTGTTGCAGTGCACGGGCTTCTCATTGTGGTAGCTTCTCTTGTTGCGGCGTGCAGGCTCTAGGCGCGCGGGCTTCAGTAGTTGCGGCGTGTGGGCTCAGTAGTTGCGGTATGAGGGCTCTAGAGCGTGGGCTCAGTAGTTGTGGCCCATGGGGCTAGTTGCTCCGTGGCATGTGGGATCTTCCCGGACCAGGGCTCGAACCCATGTCCCCTGCATTGGCAGGCGGATTCTTAACCACTGCGCCACCAGGGAAGCCCTCTTCTATTATTAAAATCAGCAAAGCACTAAACTGATACTCTCTTCCCTTCTTTAGCATGATAATGCCTTGTTGTATACTTTAGATGAACTCTTCTTGTTTGGGCATCATTACGATTTCCTTACCAGCAAAAAAGAAGATTTTGACTAGACCAGTGGTTCCCAGAGTGGTCACACCAGAATCACCTGGAGTGCTTTTTTTTTTTTTTTTTTTGGTGGTACGCGGGCCTCTCACTGTTGTGGCCTCTCCCACTGCGGAACACAGGCTCAGCGGACATGGCTCACGGGCCCAGCCGCTCCGCGGCATGTGGGATCCTCCCAGACCGGGGGCACGAACTCGTGTCCCCTGCATCGGCAGGCGGACTCTCAACCACTGCGCCACCAGGGAAGCCCCTGCATTACTACCTTTGATGCCCATGTTGTCCCATCTTGGCCAGGGATTTGTCCTTTCAGCACTACTCCTAACCTCTGTGAATGTCTTCTACCTTTCTGGCGTCACTGGTTGGGCCTTGCCCATCCTCAGTTTTCCCTGTCCCAAGATACGTAGTTGTCTACCCTCCAAGAATCCTTGGTTCCTTCCTTTTGAGAATAGTTTGAAACCAAACTCTGGGTGCTCGTTTTATGTGACAAGTACTTATACGATGTTAGCTATGTGCCAGGTATTGTTCCAAACTCTTTATATTGTTTCATTCATTTCTTGTCACAATCCTCTGAACTGGGTACTATGATTTCTATTGAATAGATGAGGAAACTGAAGCCCAGACAAGTAACTTGTCCAGGGTCACACACCTAGTAAGTGGCCAAGCCAGCATTTGAACCTAGGAAGTCGGGCTCTGCAATTGTCTCTGCTGCTTGGGGGTGACATGCATGTTGCTGGCGTGGCAGAAAGTTGTTGCAGCTGTTGGGCCGTATCTAGGTTAGAGCTGGAACGTTTTTCTTGTAAAATTTATGGGTTTGATTGATTTTTTTCCAGGAAATTAACGTTCCGTACGGTAAAACCTCATCGATATTAGACACACTATTCTTTTATAAACTAGTAAGGGGGTAAAAAAACCCCACTGCAGACCTAACTAGGACACAGTGCTCACACTGATGATCCTGGGTGACTCCTGAATAGAACACACCAGCCTCTGTGGCTTTGAACCCTCTTTGTTACCAAGTGAGACAGTTTCTCCTGCCTTCCCTGTCATTGCTTTGGCACATGACAGCAATCCCTTTGTACGTTTATCACAACAAAATACGCAAAGCTTTGTCTGCCGGTGAGGTTCTTCCCTTCTTTGGTCCCACGAAGCAGTTGGTTGTAGCGTGGCAAGAAAATAGGGCACAAGAAATGTTTGCTTTGCTCAAAATCAATTTCATACCCCCAGCTCTCTCTGTGGGCCTTGGTGTGCACAGGACCACTTTTTGTTTCAATGCTGAATGGAGGGTAGCCCGGGAGGCTTTTTCAATAGTATCTTAGACCCACAGCAGAAATACCAACAGTGCACATAATTCAGTTGAAGTGGTGGTAGGAAGAAAAGTTTAACCAGTTCAAGTTTAGATTATGTTTCAATGCCCTATTCATCTTAGGCTATCAGGTTTCATCAGTCACTAAGACTTTCTGTTACAGGGCGCCTCTAACAGAAGTGTGTTACCCAGTAATTAGATGGAATGCAAACATGTTAAGTGTACCCCAGATTTTAGAGTTGCCCTTACATTTCTCAGTTCTCTTCTAGAAACTGATGGCCGTCTTACAAATTTGTTTTCATTTTTTTTTTTTTTTTGGCTGCGTTGGGTCTTAGTTGTGGCACGCAGCCTTCGTTGAGGCATGCGGGCTTCTCTGTAGTTGTGGCATGCAGGTTTTCTCTTCTCTAGTTGTGGCGCGGGCTCCAGAGCTCATGGGCTCTGTAGTTTTTGTGGCATGAGGGCTCTCTAGTTGAGGCGCGTGGGGTCAGTAGTTGCCACGCAGCATGTGGGATCTTAGTTCCCTGACCAGGGATCGAACCCAAGTCCCCTGCATTGGAAAGTGGATTCTTTACCACTGGACCACCAGGGAAGTCCCTTGCAAATCTGTTTTGACTAATGTTCATACATTACCTAGTTGCTAAGTAATATTTTTGAATGTTCAGTTCTTTTAGACTCTGCACCCCTCTGTTCTCCTTCCCTGCTCCCTGAAGTGACAACTAGTCACGATGCTGGATGTTTGGTACTTATCAAGTTTGCAAATCTTAAGTGAAGTTGGTGGTGTTTCATTTTTTCTGCCACTGGAGAGGTTGGGATGGGTGGATATTCTCAATCATTTTCTATCCTGCCGGATCAAAAGCGTGGGCAGAATTCTTATCCTCAGTGGTTAAGTAATACCTAGCTCTCAGGCCTAGTTGCTACTTAACCAGAATCCATTTTATCCACCATTATTATTTTCCCACCCCTTCCTTCAAATGTCATGAAAGCCCTAAAATATGGAGGATGAAATTGCATCAAGGATGGAAGTCTTAAAATAATAATTCAGGATATTTCTGGACCAAGCATGTACTTGACTTCCTATTGCTTTGTCTTGAGTCAAACTCTGTGGTCTCCTTTTAGTGTATTTGCACTGACACGCTTCCACCCCTTCACCAGCTGTTTTTATCTTAATTTCAAAGCATTAAAGAGGCTTTCAGATTTGAGTTGGTTGATGGAGGCATCTCCAAAGGAATGAATCGTGCTGCTTAGTTTAAATGGGAAGAACTAGGATTCTGATGGTGTCTAAAATGCTGTGGCCACAAAGCTTGGCTCTCACCAGTATATTATCTAGTCTGTCATTCAGGAGGGGGTCAGCAGTAGCCTTTAGAGTTGACTCACGAAGTGAAATGTCCATGATGATGTCGTGTTCCCCCAAAACCCACCCATTTGGTTGCTACCTAAGTACCTATTAAAAATCGGTGATCAGATATGTAGTCTAATTGGATTAGTTTGGTCCCCTTGATAGGGGGATACTCCTTTCTCCATAGGAGATAGACGTGTACCTGTACGGTTATCTCCAAACTGTGGCTGGCGTTTCAAATCATGAGTGGGTCCTCCATGTAGAGTAGATCCTCACCAGTTCTATTTCCACTATCATCCTGTCATTCTGAGGAGTAACAGTGTTTACTGCAGTCATGAGAACCTCAAGTTTTAAGCCCTTCCTGGGTTCTGGGCACCGGGCTAAGGATTGCATGTGTATTATCTTAATTAATCCTCAAGGAAGCTCTGTGCTGTCGATGAAGAACTGATTCTCAGAGGGTAAGTGACTTGTCCAGGGCCTCAGCCATCGAGGGAAAGTCAGGATTCTGACCCAGGTAGACTGCCTCCGGGGTGGGCGTGGGGACACCCCATGAGCTTTGGTCCTCCCTAGGCTGTGCCCAAGAGGCCTGGGAAGGAGCCCTGAGGCCGCGCGCTTAGTCTGGAAAGCATTTGAGTGTCCGGCAGTCACACATAGTGCCACAGCATCTCGGCTTTGTAAATGTTTAAAAAATCCTACCCGTTTTAAAAAGCATTTTATATTTGGTTGTTCAGTGCTCTGAATTGGTTTCAGAGGAACCCTCTAAAGTAAACCACGGTAAGTTATATTATTTCTCATTTGTTTTGCATTTTATTATCCCCTTTTATCCTAATCTTGGGAGCTTGTGTCAGAATGAGTCACTTATAGAACTCCCCCCAACCCCACGCCCCTACCCTGGCCTTAATTTGGAACCAAAACCTCCTTGCACTTGCCCACCCAGCTTCACCTCCAGGGTGAATGGCATTCAAGAGCCGCAGGGATGCTCGGAGCAGAGGCTCTGTCTCCTCAAACCCCCTTGCCAGGGACTTCCTACCACGGCACCTTACAGCACGTTGATCGGCATGAATTAGACAGCCCGCATAGGAAGAGTTTCCTTTCCCTGTTAGGAAAGTTCAGAACGCGTCTCACTTGGAGAACAGCTCTGCTCTTGTAATTCATCTTGGTAGCCCTAACAGTAAGCGTCTGTGTGCTACTATGGTCGCACCTTTGTCAGGCAGCTTCTATAAAGATGTGTATCATTTTAGAGCAAGTACCACGGACAATTCCCATCAGCACAAAAGCATACTTTTCCCCAAATGCCTCTGTTGCCCGAGGACATAAACTGTCGTGGATTCTGTCTGGTTTGCTTCAGATTTTGTCTGTGAAGTGGCAAGCTTTTTGTGACACCCGACAGCGAGTTCCATTATTAACGATCCTCAGTCATTTCCTCCAGTTTGAGTAATTTAAAAATAGAAATAGAGAACTAATTGGATTCGGTTGCTGATAATGGTCGTTCTTTCACTGTAAATGTAAACTCACCTCTTAAAGGTTTTTTTAAATTAAATTTATTTAATTATTTTCGGCTGCATTGGGTCTTTGTTGCTGTGCGCAGGCTTTCTCTGGTTGTGGCGAGCAGGGGCTACTCTTCATTGCGGTGCGTGGGCTTCTCATCGCGGTGGCTTCTCTTGTTGCGGAGCACGGGCTCTAGGCGCACGGTCTCCAGTAGTTGTGGCGCACGGGCTCAGTAGTTGTGGCTCATGGGCTCTAGAGCGCAGGCTCAGTAGTTGTGGCACACGGGCTTAGTTGCTCTGCAGCATGTGGGATCTTCCCGGACCAGGGCTCAAACCCGTGTCCTCTGTGTTGGCAGGCGGATTTTTAACCACTGTGCCACCAGGGAAGTCCCCCTTTTACCTTTTAGTTTCTTTCCCCAGGCTATCTGTCAGGTAGTTAATAAACTGTAAACAAACACATAAGTACACTCAGGAGTTTTAAGGGAAAGAATAAAGACTTTCGTAATACCACAATCCTATAATTTATGTTTAACAGTATGATATACTGTATGCCCCAATTTCTAAATTCAGGAGCAAGAATGTTACTGTTATAACATGTATTACTGTTAATGTGTGTTATCTTTCCCAGCTCCGTATATTGATGCTTTGGTTACAGTTTGTCCCTAATTGTGGTCAGCATGCCTCGAATGCTCATTAGAAATCATGATGTACAACAAAGCCTTCCAGTGGCCTCCTAATTGTCTTGAAACCAATTGAAGGCTGTTTCTCTTTCAGTTGAAGGTTGACTTTCCTGTCCTTTCCCCTTCAGTAAGGAGTAAAGTGGTATCACACATTTTAAGGTATATAAAGTAGGAAAGCCACATAACTGGAAAATAATAAATAGTGAAGTTTGCATGAGTTATCCAAGCATTTGTTAATATATCTCAGGAAGTTGTCTAGAGAAATGTGGATTGATCATTACCAAATAAATTTTTACCTCTAACTGGCTGACTTTTTGAAGCTTCTTTGCAAGTCTGCCTGTTTTCTAAATTTGGAAAAAACTGTATATTTGAGCTTTGAAAAGATAGTCTCTTAGCAACACGGAAGGACAAAGAGGAAGAAATTAAGTAAGACATGTGCTATTATTTGTGTATGTTGTCAGTGTTTTGAAAACCACCCTAAAGGTAGGTATTTTTTAAGCTGTTTATAACGTTTGATCAATTTAAAACTTAACAAAAACAGGAGTGGTGTGTTTTTCCTCCTCTGTGCCTTTTTTTTTCTTTGTCTCCCCACACTGTATATTTTTGCTCACTTGGAGGATATACGTGGGCATTCTAAAATAAGAATTAATTAAAAGTGTCTTCTTTTAATTAATTAATTAAAAGAAGTCCCAGAAGGAGAGGTTTTATAGTGAAGTTGTTACCTGGGCTGAGCTGGGAAATCCAGCAGAGACCCTGGCTTCTCTGTCGTGTTCTATTGGTGAAAGCAAGCTACAGGGCCAACCCAGATGGGAGAAAGGGGAAATGAATTTATCTCTGATGGAAGGAGCGGTACGTGTACCTAAGGCATAGAAGGAATTTCTGGTGTCCATTTTGGAAATGATTTTTTACATAAATTAAAGGAGTATTCATTTATGCCTCGGTTACTATGTTCCACTGATTCGCAGATGTTCATTCCCTGCACCCCTACACACACTTTTTAATATCTCTGAAATCAGGATGTGTCTTACAGTGATAGCATCTTATCACCATTGGCTAGACAGCACTGATACATTGTTGTCATTACCTCTGATTGTGCAGATGTGGACATAGCCATTATGTTTATGTATATTGTTGGTAATATACATGATGAGATTAATTGCATATGAAAGGTCTTCCAAATATTACATCATGATTCAACACTGAAATAAAAGATTTTTGTGTACATAGAAAGTTATAGAACCAGAGCAACAGGTTGTAAATTTTGTATCAGTGAAGGAAATTTTTGTTAAGGAAATGACCACAGTTACTAGTTTTTGCAAAAAACAAACAAACAAAAAACGAAACGAAAAAACAACCAAGAGCTTTGGGGCACCTGAGACAGAAGATAAGTAGCTGAAGTTGTGTTACAGAGTTATGGCAAAAGTATTCCAGATAATGTATTATGCAACTTGAAAACAGGAGAGGTTGGTAGACCCCTTCAAACAGATGAAAGGAACTTCAAAGCAATAAGTAGCTGGTGTGTCCAGTTCATAAGCTGTTCAGGACTGTTGCTGAGGTGTATAGAACATCAGTTTATCAAACTTGCTGCCAACATAGAGTGTAGCTGCCATTTTTCTAGTGGTTTGTGATTTGGAGAAAAATTGAGTTTAGACAGATAGGAAATGCTGATAAAATCCTAGTGTTCTGTAAAAAGGCTCTGAAGTTTTTCTGTAATGGAAAAGGTGCTAGTGAGGTCAAAGTCATGAGCATGGGCTACGAGAGGAAGTTACTGCTGTGATACTTTGCACAATTGCTGGTGGCTTAAAGTTGCAGCTTTAATTTAATCATAAACTAAAAACATTTCCCAAAGACGTTATTGTGCATGGGCATGCAGGTATGCGGCCCTTTGAGTCACCAAAAATATGAGTCCTAGTTATCTGAAAAGCCTTCTGTTACGGCACCCGGTAAGAACAAGAAAGTGCCAGTCTCAAAATCGGTATATTGTTGGGCAGCTGAAAGAATGTTCCAGAAACAGTGGGGCGTCAGGTGGCAAAAAATGGACATCAGCAACAGAGTTAAAGTGATTCAGAAGAGTCAAGAAGATGTGTTAGGAATATCTTTACTGGTTTATTATTATTATTTTTTTTTACTGTAGGTACATGAGTGATATATGATAAATCTATCTAAAACCTTTTTCAATCATTATAAAATAGCTCTAAGTGACCAGACAGCATTATGTTTACTCGGCAGCATTTTTCTCAGTGGTGTGCAAACTGAGGGTTCATCTTAAAACCAACTGCATCTTAGACTCAATAAATACGTGCCAGGCACTGAGCCTAAATTGCTGCTTTCATGGAGTTTCCAGTTTAAGGGGTTTCCAGTTTATGGGAGTATTTCTACTCAAGCCCCAACACGCATTTCAAAATGCGCTTTCATAGAGAGAGTATATAAGATCAAAATTATTAAGCAATTATGTCACTTTTATGGAAAAATAAGCTCCAAATTCTGAACAGCCCAATCTTGAAGGAATTAAGTGTTAGACTCATTTTCTTTCTGTTTTATATATGTGTGTTGTATATTCCCAGCTAATCAGTAAGTTCTGAGTGTATTGTATACCTTTTTTTTTTTTTTTTGCTTATTCTAAAACTTCCTCATTGTTTTCACAACAATTTCTGCAGGTGGTAAATGTTCCACAACCTTTTGGTGTTTTAAAAGTAGACCTTACTTTTTAGAGTGGTTTTAGGTTCACAGCAAAATTGAGAGAAAGGTACAGATAGTTCCCGTATACTCCCTACCCCTGAACATGCAAAGCCTCTTTCATTATCAGTATCCCCCACCAGAGTGGTACAGTCTGCTACGTTCCATGAACCTACATTAGTATATCATTACCACCCAGAGACCATAGTCTACATTAAGGGTTCACTCTTGGTGTTATACATTCTATGAGTTTTGACAAATGTATAATGACATGTGTCCACCATTATACATAATGACAAATGTATAATGACGTGTAATCTCATACAGAATAGTCTCACTGCCCTGGAAATCCTCTGTGCTCTGCTGATTCATCCCTCCCTCTCCCCAGCCCCTGACAGCCACTGATCTTTTTACCGTCTCCATAGTTTTGCCTCTTTCAGAATGTCATGGAGTTGGAATCGTTCAATATGTAGCCTTTTCGGATGGGCTTCTTTCACTTAATAACCTGAATTTAAGGTTCCTCCATGTCCTCTGATAGCTTGATAGTTCATTTCTTTTTAGCACTAAATGATAGTACATTTTCTGGATATAGCACAGTTTATCCACTCACCTTCTGAAGGACATCTTGGTTGCTTCCAAGTTTTGGCAATTATGAATAAAGCTGCTATAAGCATCCATATGTAGGTTTCTGTGTGGGCGTAAATTTTCAACTACACTGGATTCCAAGGATTGTGACTGCTGGATGATATGCTAAGAGTACGTTCAGTTTTGTACGAAACCACCCAGTGGTCTTCCAAAGTGACGGTACCATTTTGCATTCCCACCAGCAATGGATTAGAGTTCCTGTTGCTCACCATCCTCAGCAGCATTTGGTGTTGACAGTGTTCTGAATCTTGGCCATTCTAATAAGTGTGTAGTGGTATCTTGTTTTAATCTGCATATCTCTGATGACAGATGATGTGGAACACCATTTTTTTGCTTATTTGCCATCTGTATATCTTCTTTTGGTAAGGTGTCTGTTAAAGTCTTCAGCCTGTTTTTTAATCAGGTTGTTTGTTTTCTTGTTATTGACTTCTAAGCGTTCTTTGTATATCTTGGATAACAGTCCTGTATCAGATATGTCTTTTGCAAATATTTCTGAACTTTTAAAACACAAGTGACATCAGACTTGCATTTCTAAAAATCAGGCATTTTTTTCTATTGTAAACATATCAGCATAGAAAACTATAAAGAAGAAATATTTGCCCCACATTTGGGGCAAGCTGTCTCCCATAGTACCCTGCAGTGCCCTAGGGCAGAACCCTGGTCTCCCCACCCCAGCTCTGGCACCTGTTACACCCCTCACACCACACAGGACTGACATGGCTCCGTTACTTAATCAAGATGTAAAGTCCTCCTAAAGTGGCAGGAACTAGGACTGTACAGTTGACTCCAAAATCTAGCAGAGCACCTGGTACGTAGTAGGTATTGAATGAAATGTAGAGTCTCAGTGCACAGATTATTGCTATAAATAGCTTTCCTCATTCTTGCATATGCATATTTTCATTTTAGTTTATTAGATTTAAACATTTTCCAATATTTGACTCGTTTTGTTTTTGAGAAATGTCTGTTTGTCATGTTTGCAGTTTTTAGGACAATAACCCTGGTTATCTAGAAATGTATCTTTAAGCATAGTAGCCACTAGCCCCATGTGGCTATCTAAATTTAAATGTAAATTAATGAAAATTAAAATGTCAGTTCCTCAGTCTCACTAGCTGTATTTCAAGGACTCAACAGCCCCATGTGGCTACTATGTTGGACAGTGCAGGTCTAGAACTCTTCTGTCATTTGAGAAATTTCTATTGGACAGAGCTGACTTAGAGGGTGAATTGCTGGGGAGAGAAACCAGAGACAGGGAGACCAGTTAGGTGGTGTTTGCATAATGTCAAGCAAGTGATGACAGCTTGAACGAGGCAGTGACAGGGTTCGAGGAGAAGGGGGCGTTGAATCAGAACTGAAGAGAGGATAAGCTTGATCTGGGCCGAGGTGTGAAGAGGTTAGGTTGATGTTAGGGTTCAACCAGAGAAGCCTAAAGGACGGGTAGGTAGTAGGTAGATATCTTTGTACGTGGAAGGGATTTATTACAGGAATTGGCTTTGCACTTGAGGGCAGACTAGGCAAGCTGGAACCCCGCAGGCTCAAGCTGAAGCTTGTTGCTCACAGGTGGAGTGTGTCCTGCCTCTCTCTTTTCTTCCCTGTCTTCCTCTGGATTCCCCTCCCTTGCCCCCTCCTCTTCACTCTCTCTCCCCAGCTCTCCTTCCTCCGCCTCCTTTCTTCCCTCTTTCTCCCTCTCTTTTTCTCCCTCTCACCATCTCCCCACCCCCATGCCTTCTACCGATTAAGTCAGCCCACCAAGGATAATCTCCTTTAAGGTCAACTGATTAGGGACTTTAGTTATATCTGCAATATCTCTTCACAGCAGCATGAAGATAAGTGTTGAGTAGTTAGGAGTGTGTGCCTGTGTGCAGGCTGCAAGATGGTCGTGCCTCCCTTCAAAATCCTCCAGCTCTCACAAGAGACTCTTCTTTGTAGCCCATGTTAACCAGAAACACACTAACGCTAGAAAGGGAATTCTGGGGAATAAAGTTTAGCCTGGCCAAATGGACACCACAAAGCCATCACAGACTACTCCTAGTTTTCTGATTAGGCAACTGTGTGAATACTAAGTTAGGTGAACTGAGATGAGGGTTATAATAGGAAGACGTTTGGGGTGGAGGGGAGCAGCTGATGAATTCATGTGTGGTCTTCTGAGGTTTGAAGTACTGCTGACCATCACATATCCTGCTCATAAGTCTGGGCCCAGGAACTAAGAGGGGTCTGGGCTGAAGACACGGATGGTGGGCCCTGAGTGCAGGCATGGTCGTGAGAACCAGGTGCTGCACTAGTCACCTGGGGACAGCACAAAGAGAGCCTGGGACAGGGCATGTCCACCCCTAGGGGGCTGAGGACAGAAGTGGAGCCAAAACAGAAGCTGAGCTAGAATTGTTCCAAGATGGGGGCTGAGCAAGGATAGGCGAGAGGATCGTGGTGGCATGCAGAGCGGCACGCGTTCTCTCCAGAGCCCAGGTGGCAGAGCAGCCCACTGTCTGAGAAGGATGTGGAGGGAGTGGTATTGAGGGTGCTGACCTGTGATCACGGAGAGCTCCCAAGGAAGTCAGAGTGGGTCTCTCAAGCATGTTTTTTCCGTGCTGCCGCCAGGCCAGGGGTGGCCAACCCCAGTGCCCGCTGTGCTTCAGCAGGGAGCAGGAGCTCTTAATCCAAACGTGGGCCCCAGGCTTCACAGAAGAAATAATGAAAGTTAAGATCTCTGGGACAGGTGGGAATTAGCCAAGTAAAAAGCAAACCTAATACTCTACCTCCTTTCTCAGTAATTCTGGTCAAACCTGATCTTTGCAAAAAAAAAATTTTTTTTTAAACAGTGTTTCATAACCTAGTCTGCTCTCTGTACTGAGAAGATGTCTGTTTTCTACTAAATTACATCTTCAAAATTCTATCACAGAAGTATAGTGTATATATAATTTTGTGTGTGTGTGTGTAAAAATGTTTCATTTTTACCATTTATTCTCTTTCTCCTTTTATCAAGGAGCATGCTTAAATTAGGGTAGAATTCATCTTATTCTCCAAAGGTCCATTTTTAAAGTTGGTAGGTTTTGAAAAGTAAAGCACTTCAGTAATAGAAGCTGTCCAGACCTGTGGACATTTGCCTCTAGCAGAGATGATTTAAGAATAGATACCTAGAAGATGGCCGTGTGGGAAGACGTGGAGTTAGCGTCTCCCCACAGCCAGGGTGCCTGCCAACCGCTGGTGGGGGACTCTGACGCCCAAGGAGATGGGAGGAACCGCAAAGTGAACCAGTAGGACGTAGGGGGACTGAGGGAGGAGGAGAAGTGGAGGCCAAACAGGATCGGCACCCCTGAGGCTGGGGAGATCAGGAGAGGCAGTTGGAAGGAGCCATGCAGAAGGAGCGGGAGAGAAGCAGAGGGTGATTGCCCTGCCCACTCAGGCCCAGGGAGCTTGCTGAGCTCCCAGGCCGATCCCTTGCCCTCCAAATCCCCCTCCAGGTCATGTGGGTCCTTGGGGGTATAGGAAGGAGGTTGAGGGGAGAACAGCAGAGGCAGGTGGGAGGGGCCGTCTGAGACGGGAGGATGAACCCTAGGAAAAACACACCAAGACACATTAATCAAACTAAGAAAAATTAAATTCAAAGAAAAAATATTAAAAGCATCAAGGGAAAAACAAAAAACATACAAAGGAATCCCCATAAGGTTATCAGCTGATTTTTCAGCAGAAACTCTGCAGGCCAGAAGGGAGTGGCAGGATATACTTAAAGTGATGAAAGAGAAGGACCTACAACCAAGGTTAATCTACCCAGCAAGGATCTCATTCAGATTTGATGGAGAACTCAAAAGCTTTTCAGACAAGCAAAAGCTAAGAAAATTCAGCACCACCAAACCAGATTTACAATAACTGCTAAAGAAACTTCTCTAGGCAGGAAACACAAGAGAAGAAAAAGATCCACAAAAACAAACCCAAAACAATTAAGAAAATGGTAATATGAACATACATATCGATAATAACCTTGAATGTAAATGGATTAAGTGCCCCAACCAAAAGACACAGACTGGCTGAATGGATACAAAAACAAGACCCATATATATGCTGTCTACAAGAGACCCACTTCGGACCTAGGGACACATACAGACTGAAAGTGAGGGGATGGAAGAAGATATTCCATGCAAATGGAAATCAGAAGAAAGCTGCAGTAGCAGTACTCTTATCAGATAAAATAGACATTAAAGACTGTTACAAGAGGTAAGGAGGGACACTCCATAATGATCAAAGGATCAATCCAAGAAGAAGATATAACAATTATAAATGTTTATGCGTCCAACATAGGAGCACCTCAATACATAAGGCAAATGCTAACAGCCATGAAAGGAGAAATTGACAGTAACACAATAATAGTAGGGGACTTTAACACCCCACTTACACCAATGGACAGATCATCCAAAATTAAAATAAGTAAGGAAACACAAGCTTTAAATGATACATTAAACAAGATGGATTTAATTGATATTTATAGGACATTCCATCCAAAAACAACAGAATACACATTTTTCTCAAGTGCTCATGGAACATTCTCCAGGATAGATCCTATCTTGGGTCACAAATCAAGCCTTGGTAAATAAAATTGAAATCGTATCAAGTATCTTTTCCAAACACAACACTATGAAACTAGATATCAATTATAGGAAAAAATCTGTAAAAACTACAAACACATGGAGGCTAAACAATACACTACTTAATAACTAAGAGATCACTGAAGAAATCAAAGAGGAAATCAAAAAATACCTAGAAACAAACAACAATGAAAACATGACCGCCCAAAACCTATGGGATGCAGCAAAAAGCAGTTGTAAGAGGGAAGTTTATAGTAATCCGACCTCAAGAAACAAGAAACATCTCAAACAACCTAATGTTATATGTAAAGCAATTAGAGAAAGAAAAACAAAAAAATCCCAAAGTTAGCAGAAAGAAAGAAATCATAAAGATCAGATCAGAAATAAATGAAAAAGAAATGAAGAAAACAATAGCAAAGATCAATAAAACTAAAAGCTGGTTCTTTGAGAAGATAAGCAAAATTGATAAACTATTAGCCAGACTCATCAAGAAAAAAAGGGAGAAGACTCAAATCAATACAATTAGAAATGAAAAAGGAGAAGTAACAACTGACACTGCAGAAATACAAAGGATCATGAGAGATTACTACAAGCAACTATGTGCCAATAAAATGGACAACCTGGAAGAAATGGACAAATTCTTAGAAAAGCACAACCTGCCAAGACTGAACCAGGAAGAAATAGAAAATCTAAACAGACCAATCACAAGTAATGAAATTGAAACTGTGATTAAAAATCTTCCAACAAACAAAAGCCCAGGACCACGTGGCTTCACAGGTGCATTCTGTCAAACATTTAGAGAAGAGCTAACACCTATCCTTCTCAAGCTCTTCCAAAATATAGCAGAGGGAGGAACACTCCCAAACTCATTCAGTGAGGCCACCATCACTCTGATACCCAAACCAGACAAAGATGTCATAAAGAAAACTACAGGCCAATATCACTGATGAGCACAGATGCAAAAATCCTCAACAAAATACTAGCAAACAGAATCCAACAGCACATTAAAAGGATCATACACCATGATCAAGTGGGGTTTATCCCAGGAATGCAAGGATTCTTCAGTATACGCAAATCAATCAATGTGATAAACCATATTAACAAACTGAAGGAGAAAAACCATATGATCATCTCAATAGATGCAGAAAAAGCTTTTGACAAAATTCAACACCCATTTATAAAAGCCCTCCAGAGAGTACGGAACTTACGTCAACATAATAAAGACCATATATGACAGATCCACAGCCAACATCGTTCTCAATGGTGAAAAACTGAAACCATTTCCTCTAACATCAGGAACAAGACAAGGTCTTCCACTCTCACCACTGTTATTCAACATAGTTTTGGAAGTTTTAGCCACAGCAATCAGAGAAGAAAAAGAAATAAAAGGAATCTAAATCAGAAAAGCAGAAGCAAAGCTGTCACTGTTTACAGATGACATGATACTACACTTAGAGAATCCTAAAGATGCTACCAGAAAACTACTAGAGCTAATTAATGAGTTTGGTAAAGTATCAGGATACAAAATTAATGCACAGAAATCTCTTGCATTCCTATACACTAATGATGAAAAACCTGAAAGAGAAATTAAGGAAACACTCCCAGTTACCATTGCAACAAAAAGAATAAAATACCTAGGAATAAACCTACCTAAGGACACAAAGAGACCCATATGCAGAAAACTATAAGGCACTGATGAAAGAAATTAAAGATGATACAAACAGATGGAGAGAGATATACCATGTTCTTGGATTGGAAGAATCAACACTGTGAAAATGACTATACTACCCAAAGCAACCTACAGTTTCAATGCAATCCCTATCAAACTACCACTGGCATTTTTCACAGGACTAGAACAAAAAATTTCACAATTTGTATGGAAACGCAAGAGACCCCTAATAGCCACAGCAATCTTGAGAAAGAAAAACGGAGCTGGAGGAATCAGGCTCCCTGACTTCAGACTATACTACAAAGCTGCAGTAATCAAGACAGTATGGTACTGGCACAAAAGCTGAAGTATAGATCAATGGAACAGGATAGAAAGCCCAGAGATAAACCCATGCACATATGGTCACCTTGTTTTTGATAAAGGAGGCAAGAATATAGAATGGAGGAAAGGCAGCCTCTTCAATAAGTGGTGCCGAGAAAACTGGACAGCTACATGTAAAAGAATGAAATTAGAACACTCCCTAACACCATACACAAAAATAAACTCAAAATGGATTTAAAACCTAAATGTAAGGCCAGACACTATCAAACTCTTAGAGGAAAACATAGGCAGAACACTGTATGACATAAATCACAGCAAGGTCCTTTATGACCCACCTCCTAGAGAAATGGAAATAAAAACAAAAATAAACAAATGGGACCTAGTGAAACTTAAAAGCTTTTGCACAGCAAAGGAAAGCATAGAGAAGATGAAAAGATAACCCTCAGAATGGGAGAAAATATTTGCAAATGAAGCAACTGACAAAGGATTAATCTCCAGAATTTACAAGCAGCTTATGCATCTCAATATCAAAAAAACAACCCAATCCAAAAATGGGCAGAAGACCTAAATAGACATTTCTCCAAAGAAGAGATACAGATTGCCACAAACACGTGAAAGAATGCCCAACATCACTAATCATTAGAGAAATGCGAATCAAAACTACCATGAGGTAGCACCTCACACCAGTCAGAATGGCCATCATCAAAAAATCTAGAAACAGTAAATGCTGGAGAGGGTGTGGAGAAAAGGGAACCCTCTTGCACTGTTGGTGGGAATGTAAATTCCTATAGCCACTATGGAGAAGAGTATAGAGCTTCCTTAAAAAGTTAAGAATAGAACTACCATCTGACTCAGCAATCCCATTACTGGCCATATACCCTGAGAAAACCATAATTCAAAAAGAGTCATGTACCACAGTGTTCATTGCAGCACTATTTGCAATAGCCTGGACATGGAAGCAATCTAAGTGTCCACAGACAGATGAATGGATAAGAAGATGTGGCATGTATGTACAATGGAATATTACTCAGCCATAGAAAGAAACGAAATTGAGTTATTTGTAGTGTGGTGGATGGACCTAGAGTCTGTCATACAGAGTGAAGTAAGTCAGAAAGAGAAAAACAAATACCGTATGCTAACAGGTATATATGGAATCTAAAAAAAAAAGGTTCTGAAGAACCTAGGGGCAGGAGAGGAATAAAGACAGGTGTAGAGAATGGATTTGAGGACACAGGGAGGGGGAAGGGTAAGCTGGGACGAAGTGAGAAAGTGGCATGGACATATATACACTACCAAATGTAAAATAGATAGCTAGTGGGTAGCAGCCGCATAGCACAGGGAGATCAGCTTAGTGCTTTGTGACCACCTAGAGGGGTGGGAGGGAGACGCAAGAGAGAGGAAATATGGAAATATATATATATATATATGTATAGTTGATTCACTTTGTTATAAAGCAGAAACTAACACACCATTGTAAAGCAATTATACTCCAATAAAGTTATATAAAAAAAGAAATGCTGATGAAGGGAACCCCCTCCCCAGAGATTCCAATTTAGTTGATCTGCAGAGGAGCCTGGTCAGCAATACTATTTTTAAGTGTCATAGAATATTCTAGTGTGCAGCCAGGGTTGAACCTCTGGTTTAATCATAGCGTTTATATCTATTTTAGATAGAGGGAGAGAAGAGCTTCTTGTGGAGGACAGGGAGAGAAAACAGTAAAGCACTTCCTCCTAAAAAGTGACTCATTTGAACAGTCCATTTTCCCTCCGTGCCCCGCCCCAAGAGGGCAAGGCCTTGGTACTAATGGACAGGATCAAGCCTATGTAATGAATATCAACTTGTGTATGAAAGATTCGACACCAACAGAACAGAACCTACTTGCCATCACAGGTGATTTGAATAAGAGAAAATATTTTTATCAGATACCTTTAAAGTAGTGGTTTTCAGTGTTTTGTTTTAGACAGCAGAACCATTACTTCAAAGCAAACCTTTTTTCAAACTCTGTCCTCCACCCACCAGCCACCACCATCCCCTGAGACCCTTCTTAGGAACACTTGGGTTCCTCAAAACAGTTTAAAAACCAAAAAGCATCAAGTGTTAAAGCAACTTTAGCTTTGAGTAGAAGCTAAAATAAGCAAAAAAGCATCAGATTGAAACCAGCTCTTCCATAACGAGCAATCAAACCATGGTCTATTATTTCCTCTTGAGGTTTCCCCCTCTGATAGAGCCCTGAATAGAATATCTTTCCGTCTCACCTGCACGTGACACCCTGATGGGGCTCAAGAACATTTTTCTCCTTTTAGCCTAGATAATATGTTTTAAAAGGAAATAGATACTGGAAAGTAAATGAAATTTAGTTTTAGACATTAAAATTTAATGCATCAGACCTACTCTTTCCTTCCTCGTTCTTTATTTAGAATATCTGAGCTAGTATCCCTGCAAAGACAAAACAATAGTAATCGATGTATGGTCTCAACTGGGAACTTAATATCTAACAGAGCTAACCTGTATTAACCATTCTCATGCGTTCTGTGTGGTTTCACTCTGCAAGTGTGTGTATGAACTATCCCCTCTCTTGGGGTGGCAGTATAAGTTGTAGCAGCAGATAGTGCTTTAAGATCTCAGGTGGTCTGGGACTGAACCTCTGCTGGGCCACTTACCAGTAGCATGACCTTGGGCAAATTCCTTAACCTCCCCAAGACTCCGTTGCTTCATCTCAAAATGGAAATAATCATATATAGAGAGAGATGGAGTAGTTGGGAGTAATCAAGGGGAGACAGCCCATTTAAGTGTTTAGCAGAGTGCTGTGCACATGGGAAGCGGAACTGATGATGTAGTTACTATTACATATGGTACCTTGGAACAAAATGCTTTCTGTCCTCTGGGAGCTTATCATCTAGGGGACATAAGCAGTTGGAAAGTTTTTTTTTTTTTTGTGCAATAAATATTTATGGATCACTTGCTCTGGTCCAAGTCCTGGTTGAGGGGCTGGAAATGCAGCTGTGGCATGAGACAGAGCAGAGCTCTGCCAGAGAAGCGTTAATTCTACTGAAACACATGCAAGGGGAGAACAGAGACAGGTGGGGTGCGTTAGTAGGAGGAGATAGCTTGTGAGCCTGGCCCCTCAACAGGGTGGAGGGCAAGGGGCATTTCAGACTGTCAGGCATGACCAAAGTCGGCACGGGGAGGGTGTCAGAGTTCATGAAAGAAAAATCAAAGAACAGCTCAGTAGTGAGGGATGAGGCTGAAAAGTAGCTCGATTAGTGATAGAAGCCGCGGTGGAGAGCATTGGCCGCTTCCTAGGTGAGAGGCAGCCATTCTCTGTAAAAAGTGCTTCACTGCATAAAGATGCGCTAATAGTATCTCCTGGTCTGTGTTCGTTAACTAGGAAGCCCAGTGCATCCATGGACACAACAGCCACAAGAATATCCTGTAATAGCAGGCTGCTGACACAGCGTAAGTCCCCGGAGGAAGACACTGCCAAGATTTAAAAAGATTTGGCTAAGAATACACCTCCAGAATGGCTATCTCAGACTGAGCATAGACTGTATTTCTAATCAGAGCAAAATATACATAGTCTAGGTTAGGGAACACCATACGCCCATTTCTGAGATAAGAGACTGCGAGAAATAAACTGGGCAACAGCATGTTTGTAGAAGCAGAAAGAACGGAAACTCTTACTCAAGCTTACTCAAGCATAAGGGTTGACTCGAGCTTGACCTGGTACTGTGCTAAAGGAAAGCCGTAGCATGTGAGTGTGTGCTAAAAAAAAAAAAGGTAGGTGGCGGTTACATCATCTGACTCGGTGCCTGTGGGCAACTGGGCACCACTTAGGAACTAGTCATTGAACTTCTGTAACAGAATGTCGGGTTTGCAAGGGACTGCTAAGGGTGTCCACATCTAGCCAGGCTTTCTACATTATTTCTGTTCAGTGGCATGCAGCCTCCATTGAATCCTCCAACAGGGTGCACTCAGACCCTGGGGCAACCCCACTGCATCTTGGATAGGTGATTCTGCTCTTGGGTCCAGTTCTACCTGTTGGAGACATTCAGGTGGGGTGTTATACACACTCCTCCCATGTGACAGCATGTCATTCCAAGACAGCTCTCCTGCCTGCCTGTACTTTCATTTTCTTGAGTTGAACATCCTGGTGGAACATGGTTTTCAGTCTTTTCACCATCTTGTTTGCTTGTCTCCATATATGAGTTTTTCTTCCCTCCTTTCATGGGTGGCTGTTTTATGGGTGGGCTGCTGTAACAAAAATGCCATTTACTGGGTGGCTTAAACATCAAACATTTATTTCTCACACTTCGGGAGGCCGGGAAGTCCAAGGCTCCAGCAGATTCTGTGTCTGGTAGGGTCCCACTTCCTGGTTCATAGATGACCGTCTTTTGCTCTGTCCTCACATGGAGGAAGGGACTAGACAGCTTTTGGGATCCCTTTTACAAGGGCACTAATTCCATTCATGAGGGCTCCACCCTAATGACTTAATCGCCTCCCACAGGCCCTACCTCCAAATACCACCCCCTTGGGGGTTAGGTTTTCCACATATGAACTGGGTGGTGGGGAGGCACAAATATTCAGCCTGTGGCAGTGACATAAGGCACTGAATGCATCATTCAACAAATGGCCTGATTTGCTTTCAGTAGAGCGAGATCATGGATAGCCACCTTCATCGTCCTAAGCTGTTATTTCTGTTAGTGGAGCCTAAGGCCACACCAGTGGTTTTAGTGCTGGTGTATTGAACTTACTTGTCTGCTAAAACCTGTAGAGGTGGTTTGGTTTTGTTTTTTGATTCTTTAACCAGCATCTCCTAAGTTTTTGCTCTCCTTCCTGTGTTTGTACTGTTTTTGACAACCCAAGTTTAGACCTTTTATTGATCCCTGTTTTATTTCTCCAGCTTGTAAAAATGATTGAATCCTGATTCAGTGGCACAGGAAATTCACTCTCATCCCTGCTTTTTCCCAACCACATATATGATAACCTTGCCTTCTGTGTTGCTATTAAAGTTGAAGATTATGTTCATCAGGCTGAGTGAAGAATGAGTTAGCCCCCCCGCCATGCCCCCCAAGCTGGGGACCCAGCAGGCTTTGGACATGCTCATTATTAATTCTTCAAATTGTTCTATCCCAATTTACCATCTAGTCAATGAGAACATCATGAGAACCTTCTCAGAGGTCTAGTGAAGCCCAGTTCTCTCCCTGATTTCTTCCTCTAACTGATCCCACTGTGGAAACAACACAGTTTCCAAGTTGTTGGAATAAAGGATAGAACCATACCAGGTGACTTGAACCCATTTTGAACCAGCTCTTTTACAATCTTTTTATTCATCTTGGACTTTCATTCTGCCTTCCTAATGTTCGTTTACTTTTTTGTGTCTAAAGAAAATTTTCTTTAAAGAAGCCAAATATAATTCCATTAACACCAAGCACCAGAAATACCCCTTCCTTGATTTGCTGTATAAAAATATTCATGATTTTTTTAACAAAAGAGCCGACTCCTAGAAGCTTAATTTTGTTGTCTATAAAATTTCTTCAGTCTCCTGTTCATTCTGGCGTTTGGGATTCCCCATGTCATCCTCCTGCATTCACCCTAAGTGCTTTTCCTTCAAGCTATTTGCTTTTGGTTCTGTGCCTTCCCAACTTTTAGTGTGATCTCTTAAAATCTGAGCAGCGTTATTGGTTTCCATAGCAACACTCACTTTTCTTCTCATTAGGGTTTTTTGGAGATTGCCTTATCAGTTTCTAGACTTAATGAACACTCTTTTGTTTTAGCATCTCATGCTCTAGAGTCATGTCTGTGTTGTCCGAGAACTTCCAACCTAAGCTTTGCCTTTCACTGGCTATATTACCCAAAATTGTGCCTCTAAGCAAGAAACAATAAGACACTTCCAGGCTTGAATCTGTGTATAAGTAAAAGAGGGTTCCACAAATGCTTGGGTGCCGAATGGCCATCACAGCCCTGAGGGCAGTGCCTGTGGGAACTGGGCTGTGGCAATAGGACCCTTGCCTTTTTGCAGAAGACAGATGTGAGAATAGCTGTGATTCGGCTGTGAGTTTTTGTGATTCTCCCCATGCTCCTTCCTGTATGTTCTTTCCACTCCTCAGTTCTCACGGTGTAGAAATCCAAGGGTGAGTGTTCAAGTGTTATACAATTCAGTCTTGGGACTGAAAATGGCAAGAAAGTTTATTTTTCATTCTTAAATTAACATAAAGCACAGAAGCTATATAAATGTGTTCATGCTGTTCTTAAGATAATGTCATCTGAATTTTCTTTGAAAGAAAAAGACATTTGAAAGGACGCCTAGGTGGATGAGAATGTTTTTCAATTTGGTCTTGGACTTTCCTAAATAGGGAATAATCTCTAACCTTGGGAAAGGGTCTCAGCAGTCTGCAGTCAGCCGTGTCCCAGTTTCTCAGGTCCCAAGTCTTGGTAGCAGCTTAGAAAGTCTGTTGCAGCAGTGTTTGGGGAGTGCCTTCTATATTTGGCTCAAAGTAATATGGAGACAGTTCACTATATTAAAGGTAACCAGCTGCCATAACCAGCTAGAGAACTTGACTATCTCTTCACTTCAGGTTCATGTCCTGCTTTTAATATTTATTTGAGGATAAGATGTTAAAGGTGCATGCTTGGACTTTCACACATCCAGTTCCCTGGTCCTTTGGATTTGCCTAATCAAATTTCTTTATCTTTTCACAGTCACTCTTGTCTATGCTGCTACTACCCTATACCAGCCACCATCTTGCCATGATCTAAATGGTCTCCTCACTTTCATTCTTGTTTGCCCTCAGTTCATTGTCTAGACTGGACAGCAGCCAAAGTGATCTTCTGAAAATGCAAGGCAGATCGCAGCATTAAAACCCTTCAGAGAGTGCCTCTCACATTTGAATAAAACCCTCAATTTTTTACAGTCTACATTGAGGCCATGATCTGCCTCTGAAATATCTCTTCAGCTCTATCTCCTAGCACATGGCCCCTTTTCTGAGGTGTTTTCTGCCTCAGGGCCTTTGCACCTGTTTCCCTCTGCTGGAACCACTCTTCTCTCTCCCTCGTCACCTGGCTGACTTCATGCTTCAGCCTAAAGGTCACTTCTTCAAAGACATTTTCTCTAACATTCCCATCTAAGTATGGGCTCTTTGTTAAATTCGCTCAGAGATCTTGATTAATCTCCTTCTGAGTCATTATCATAGTTTGTAATTATGTCCTTAAATCTGTGTCCTCATAAACTGTCAAGTTTATGGGGCTAGAGACCATGTTTGTTCTGTCTTCTGCTCTAGCCCCCCACAACCGTTTACGCTCCTGATACGTACTGTGCCTCTAAATAGTTATTTGTTGAATGAATCTGTAGATGAATGGGTTAGTGCTGCTGTGGTAGAAGGGAAAAGGCTGTGGCACTGCAATAAGGAGATGTGGATTCTAGACCCCATTCTGCCATTTCGCAGCTCTGTCTAATCTCTTGACCTTCTTGTGTTCCAGTTGCCTTTTGTTTAAGTTGGGAATCATGGTCTTGACCTGCCTACCTTGGGGAGATGTTGTAGGGATCAGATGAGTCATTGTGTAGGTGAACCTTTTTGGGAACTGCATGGTAAAGTACCTTTTTGTCCTTTGTCATTGGCTTGCGAGTGACTAACAGAGGATAAACGGAACTGAAGGACTGGAGCTGTGGAAACCTGGGGACAGAGCAGATGCCAGGCGCAGGAGGTGTGCATGTTCGCGTGTAGTTGAGGAAGATGTGCAGAGCTGCCTGGGCACATTCAGCCAGGAGCCTGTGCTGAGGGTTCCTTTGGTAGAGCACGTGTTGGATGTACAAAGGGCCCTGATGCCTAGTCTTACCAATTTGCATACCATTTCCACTTGGAGGACACATGCCATAATGAAAAGGTACTCAACTCAGAGAGAGATGTTTTGAAATATGGTCCTAACCCTGCCACTGACCAGGTCTGTGACCTTAGAAACATATTTAACCCGTTTCAGTTTCCTTACCATAAAATAGATTGGCAAGAAAGATATTACTGTTCTTATTTCCTAGAGGGTTATTGGGAAAGATTGAATGAAATAATGTATGTAGACATGCTTTGGAAATATATAAGGTATTATATGCAGAAAGTAGTGTCAAAATTCAAAACTGTAGAAGAATTCGTTCAATAACTGCCTTAAAGCACCTCCTTTGCTCATACTTTGTAGGTAGATTTCTTGGTAATACATTTTCCTTGAATAATTTAATTGGCAGTCAGGGTACTTAGGAATGCAGTTAACTACTACATGCGGATTTGTAGACCCCTTTGGGAGGAGAATTTCCATACATTCTGATCGGTCTACAGGCAGTATATTTTGATGAACATTTAGTAGCAAGAGAGCAACTCTCACTGCAAATGTAACAAAATTTTTTTTTTTTCAGCCAGAGAAATCGTGCATGTAGGGCATAAGAGATCTGATAGAGAGATTGAGCTGGGAAATATGCCTCCAGCTAACACTGTTTGAGTAGACTACCTATTGACATCGATTGATTTTGAAAAGTACCAAAAATTTAATGCTAGTGGTTTCTTTTTATAATTTTATTTATTTATTTATTTGGCTGCACCAGGTCTTAGTTGTGGCACACAGGATCTTTTAGTTGCGCCGTGCGGGATCTAGTTCCCTGACCGGGGATCGAACCCGGGCCCTCTGCTTTGGGAGCGCGGAGTCTTAACCTCTGCACCACCAGGGAAGTCCCAGTGATAGTGTTTTAACATCAAAGATACCATCACATTCAATCTATGTCATATGTAAAATTCGTCTTGATTTCAGAAGAATTAAAATATTAAAATCAGATCTTAGAATCCAGAACGTGTGCCATCCTGTTACCCCTCTGGCTGGTGTTGTATCTTAGAGACTTAGGAGTTAAGGACAGACTTTAATGCATCTTCTAGACCCATGGACACTTCTTACTTCTCTCAGAACTCCTCTGTTGATGGTACCATGCCCTAACGTTGTTTTCACATTGTAGTACTTCTGTCTCTTATTATGAATTAAAATGGCTTCCTTAGGTAGGTGAATTTTTAGGCTAGAGCAGAAAATCATTGAAGTTGTGTTCTTCCAATTAACATGTTTATACTTCAGCTCAGAAATTCTGATGAGATTGCAAAAGCTGCGTGTAAGTTGATGGAGAAACATTTGGCAAGAAACTAAATGCTTCATTTATTCCCATAGATCTAAGTGTAAAAGCTTAGTAAGAGCTTATAGCATGATTTTGCAAATCCTGGAAATTAATATTTAAATTCTCTGCCTCACAGTGAAAGTTACAGATGCCACAGTTCTGCCCTACGTCATCCTTAAGTTCTTTTGTTGTTGTTGTTAAATTGACATATGATTCACATACCATACAGTTCATCCCTTTAAAATGTACAACTCATTGGTTTTCAGTATATTCATATGGTTGTGCAACCATTACAGTTGTTTAATTCCAGTAACTCTTCATCACCCCCAAAAGAAACCCTATTCCATTAGCATGATTCCTTATTCTCCCTTCCCCAGCCCGTGGCAACCACTCATCTATTTGCTGTTTCTATGGATGTGCCTATCCTGGACGTTTCATATAAATGGCATCATACAACAGGTGGTCTTTTATGTCTGACCTCCTTCACTCAGCATAATGTTTGCTAGGTTCCTCCATGTGGTAGTTTATATCATGTCTTCCTTTTTATGGCTAATATTGTGTGGTATGGTATACCACATTTTGTTTATCCATTCATCAGTTGATAGGCATTTGGGTTGTTTCTCTTTTGGGGTTATTATGAATAATTCTGTTATGAACATTTATATACAAGTTTTTGCATGAACGTATATTCTCAGTTCTCTTGGATACATACTTAGGAGTGGAATTGCTGGGTCTTATGGTAACTGTTTAACTTTTTCAGGAACCGCCAAAGTGTTTTCCAAACTGACTGCACCATTTTACATTCCCAACACCAATGTATGATGGTTCTAGTGTCTCCACTTTCTTGTCAACACTTGGTATTTTCTATCTTTTTGATTATAGCCATTCTAGTTGGAGTGAAGTGGTATCTCATTGTGGGTTTGATTTGCAATGATTAAATGTTGAGCACTTCTTCAGGTGCTTATTGGCTATTTGTATACTTACTTGGAGAATGTCTATTCGAATCTTTTGCCCATATCTTCTAACACTGACATTAAGCTCCTGAGTGTTCCCCAGCCTAGGAAACACCCTATCATCCTCCCATGTTCCTGCCCCTAACATGAACAGAATCACGCTGTCCAGTTACCAAAGCCAGGAACCTAGAAATCTTGTCACCCACTAAGTACATTTAATCTGTTAGTATGTCCTGTAGATTCTTCCTCCATAGTATCAAAGCCGTTCTTTTTCCATTCCCTCTGTCACTACCTGGCTTTAGGCTTGTTACTGAGCAAAAGGCTCAGTTCTCAACGCTCAGAGAAGTTAATACTACGGCACCGGCTTTTGAGAAAAGAAAAGGCTTTATTGGGAGGTCAGCTGGCAAGGAGACAGGAGGCAGGGCTCTCAAACTGTTACTGAACGGAACTTGGGTCTTCTCGCCCACCATGCAGCAAAGCCAATTTACTGACAACGGGTTGTGGTGAAGGAAAGTACAGTGTTTATTGCAGGCACCAAGCAAGGGGAACCGGGCAGCTGGTGCTCAAAAGGCCCAGACTCCCTGGGAAGGGAAGGGCTTTTAAAGACAGCATTTGGGGTGAGGGTTGCAGGATGCATGACTTCTGATTGGTTGGTGGTGAGGTAACAGGGGGGTGGTTCAGGAATCCTAATCATCAACCTTCTGGTTCCAGCCAGTCTGGAGTGTACCTGCTTGTGGCTATCCTCCACCTGGGTGAGGTCTTAGTTCCTACAGGAAACTCAATGATACATGTTAGATTGTTAGATATATCCCTTGAGGAGAAGCTAGGACTCTGTTTTATAGCTGAATGATTGTTTCTTGATTGTTTTTCTTTTGTTAATGCATTCCCTCACTTCCCTAATTAATAACTGCTTGAGTCTGCTCTTGGGAACTCAGGGAAGGCCTAAGAGACTGAAGCCTTTTTCTGCAAACAAGAAACGGGACACAGAGGGCCTTTTGTACCTGGGAAGGCCTCACAGGGTCCTGCTCAGTTTCAATCCCCACAATACAAGAAAGAGAATAAAGTTTTGCATAGAGAAGTTAATCATAAACTCGGCAGGAGAACTTGGTTTTAGGGGCTTGTTTTCAAAATCTGCCTCCCTGATCTGGGGTTCAGTCAGGCTTTTAAGAGTTGGGGAGGAGGGCTGGTCTGCAGAAGCGCAGGCAGGGCAGGTCTCCACTGGAGGGCTCTGGAACTTGGCCCTTTATGGTAAGGTGTGGTAAAGGGGCTTCAGCACCAGATCTTCCTGGACAGCGGGCTCTTGGCTTCTGAAAGGATTCCGGGGTTCAGGTTCTGGTCATGTACTGGTCCTTTGGTTCATGGGTGGAGAAACTTTGGTTCCAGGTGTCGTTTGAGGTCAAAATCTTCTCTGTTATGCATGTTTTGTGCATGACTTGTGGTTTTCTTCTGTTGTCTCTGGAAAACAGCTCAGTATATTGTTAGAAGCAGGGTAGGGCCAGTTTAGGGCTGGTTCTGTGGTTACAGGCTCTCCTCCCATGTCTCCTGAAAAACTGAAATGGCCTCTTCACTGGTCTCCCCTACCTGCAACCTGCCTCTCATCTCTCTTCTACATTGTCTGCAGCGAAACCTGCTGAAAAGCCTTTCAGGGCTCCCCAGATCCTAGGCCAGTGGCCAGACCCCTGAAGGTGGCCTGCAAGGCCTTGGCTTCTTCCCTCTCACAAGTCTGGGATTCTTCAGGATGGAGTTCAAGATCGCCTGCGTCTCTGGATGACCTCCTGACTCAAGGCATCTCCAATCTTGGTTTTGTCCTTTCCGACTCCCTTCACAATACCTGGCCGTGTTTCTGTCATAGCATTTATCTCACAGCACCATGTGGGCTCTTTGTTTGTTTGTTTTTTTCCGCAGCTTTCTCAATGCTTTTGTAGTTTCTGGGAGAAAGTAACCCCTCAAATATTTATTGAACACGTACTCCCTGAGTCCCCACAATGTGCTGGGCCCAATGTGCTGGGTGTTCAGGGCATCCATCATGGTCCCGTCTCTCCATGAAGGGTGGGGAAGGCCTCTCACTCTGAGGCAGTAAAAGGTGACTTGTAAAGTCGAGCAGAAGCCAGCCCAGAGAAGAATCGGGGCCAGAGTGATTCAGGAGTCCGCACAAACGGTGTGGAGTGTTTAAAGGCCTGAAGTAAAATAAAAAGATCTTGGTATGTTTGAAGAACTGAAAAAAAGACCAGAGACTAGAATCAGACGGACACTCTTGAAGCTGGTGATGGAGGCAGGGGTCAGCTCATACAGGGGTGTTAGGCCGGGTGAATGGACTTTCAAGCATGCTGGGAGATGATTGAAAGGATTTAGAGCAGGAGACCCATTCTGTCACATTTCAGTTTTAAGGTAGAGTATCCTCAGGGAGATTTTTCATGTGTTGGTTGTTTGGAGGGTGGTGAGGGTGGACATTTAGACCCTGCTGTCTAAACGGGCAGCGGAGAGGAGTTGTGGTATGGTGGTTGAGATGTGGACTCTGGAGAACAAACGTATGAACACCAAGGGGGGAAAGTGGCTGGGGGTGGTGGTGGTGGTGGGATGAATTGGGAGATTGGGATTGACATATATATGCTATATATGCTAATAGGTCTAAAATAGATAACTAATAAGAACCTGCTGTATTAAAAATAAATAAAATAAAATTCAAAAATTCAAAAAAAAAAAGAGATGTGGACTCTGGACTCACATCGCCTGCATTCACATCCTGCCTCTTACTCTGTGACCTTGCACAAGTTACTCAGCTTCTCTGTGCCTCGGTTTGCACATGTATGAAATGGGACCATTGACATTACACATCCTTTTGCGTTATGAGGATTAAATGAGTTAGTATGTGTAAAGCATTTAGAACAAATTTTGGCATGAATCTCAAAATAAATGTCTTATTACCACGGTTGAAAGTAACATTTTAAAAGCATGACTTTAGTAACACCTCCAAAACATTATTTGTAATGTACTAAAAATAGGCAGTAAGATGTAAATACTGTGAAAACAAAGGTACAGGAGAAACACTAGGAAGATGGTTATTTTCATTTCACTATGCTTTATACCCTCGTTTTTAATATCTACAGCCAAATTTGATGTGGTGATGAAGGCATGGATAAAATTGGGGCACTTGGAGGTGCAGCCGGGGTCACGGGTCACATTGTTCTGTGTGACCATGTGGACTTTGCAGCTGTAGTAGGTGATTAGGATACAGTGAGTGGTTAAGACTGGGACTGACACATGTGAATTTCCTAAATATCCCAGTCTAGAAACTCCTCTGTAAAGGCACTGGATCTGAGCTGTCTAGTGTTTCAAGCTGCCAACAGAGTCAGCTTCCTCAGACTCTTTGATGTTCCTTTAATTCAGAAGTCTAACATGTTCAATAAATGGTTGATTGTTTAAAAAAAAAAGACTGGGGCTGGGAGGCATTCGCATCTGGCTTGATGCAAGCCTTGCTATTTTTCCCTGTGTGATACTGGGCAAGTTTTACAAGCTCAGGGAGCCTCGGCTCTGTAAGTGAGAAATGGGGTATCCTCAGGAATTCGTTGGACGTTGCGGGCGGTCTGTGATAAAGCATGAAAAGCGCTCTGCACAGTGTTTGTCCGGTGCGGGCGCTCATGCATATTGAAGTGGCTGCTGCTGTTACTTTGTGTCTCCTCTGGAGCCATTCTTTTCCCCATTTACCTTTCCCGTAGCTCCAGTATCGCATCTTTTTCTGGTAATATTTGCACCGTATATGGTAATGTTTTTGAATGGAAGTGCAAATAGTGTTTAAAAGTAAAAGTTAAATTTCAAGCTCTTTATCTGCTGAGATTAGTCACTACAGAAACAGTAAACATTTGACAACAGTCCGTAAGTTGGTGTTGAGTGGACGTCAACTTAGTTTTTAAAATGCAGCTGTGGATTTTTTATTTGGGGACAGGGGTGATGGAGGTGTGACAGTCGCTCGTTAGCCTGGGTTCCCCTTCACTGCCAGAGCGGTGAGAGGTCAGCCTGGTCAGCGAGGCAGGAGGAGCCTTGCTGGGGGCAGTGGCAGGAAATGGGCACCGGATTGGGACCCACATGTTCTGCAAAGTCAGATGTTACGTGGTCCTTAGAGGGAATAAATCACGAATGCGTTAATTTCTAGATTCTGTTGAGGGAACGTAAATTGAGCAGAGAGACCCATGGTCTCGTATAGCTGGCTTACAAGAAATTTTATTGACCTTGAGCTGTTCATGGTATTAAGGCAAAAAAAGAACAACAACAAAAACACCCTCTACTTTCAGGCGCTTGGTACCACACTGCAGCACTACGGGTTTAGGTCAAGCCAAAGTTTAAGGGGTGATCATGCACTTGGCACTCTTGGTTGCCTAAGCTGCTCTTGACCTTGTTGGAGTCCCACAGTCCTATTATTCCTTGTTAGAAGCGGTGAGAAACTGAAACCCTTATGGCAAAATGAAAACAGAACCAGCCCGCTGGAATGAGCCCGGAGCCTAATATGGGTACATTACACCAGCTGGTTGGAGCCCAGGGAGAAGCAGTGCATTTCGTTTTGCTTGTGACACTGCCCTTTGGACATCATAGGCAAATTCCACGAGAACGTTTGCTTTCCCTGCCAGATAAATGTACTCTGAAGACTTTTCCCGAAAGAGAAGCTGGTTTAAAGTAATTGTGTCAGCTGTGATGATGTCACAAAATGTTCTAAGCTCCAGAGCAATGTAGATAAGAGGGCAAAAGAATCAAAGGGGAAAGTTTAAGGGTCATAAGTTTGAAGGGCCCTTGACCTGGCGTAACATAGATTTTTCACCACTCATAGTGTGTAATAAATGACTTGATTATCTGATCTGAGCACTGTGGAGGATAAAGGCCTGAAAGCAAGGACTTAGCATTAAATTAGCACAGACAGATGGAAAGTCTGAGCCGAATTTAATCTCCAAATCGAGCCTATATTAATAATAAACCCTTCGTCATCAGGAGGCAGGTTACAAATTACCCTGTGCTTCCTTAAGTGCTGAGAGCATCTGAGGATCAACTCAGTCTTTTGGTGCATTTTTCTGGGTTGTGAATGAGCCACAGGCAAGGCTGGAATTGGAGGTATTTCTTGAATCAACATGTATGGAATGACGACCTTCTGTGCAAGCCTGAGACAGGAGGGCGAGAGCTGGGAGAGCAGAGCAGGGAAATACTGGTTAAGACTGGCCCTTAAGGGTGAGAGTCTCGGACTCCATTCTAAGGGACGGAATAGAGAAAGGAGAAGAGTTATTTATCGCTGGGCAACAAGTTACACTAATCTTAGTGGCTTAAAACAAACAGGTATTATCTCGCACAGTTTCTGTGGGTCAGGAATCTGGGAGCAGCTTATATGGGTGGTCCTGGCTGAGTCTCTCATGAGATTGTCATGCAGACATTAGCTGATACCAAAGTTATTGGGCTTGGCTGGGGCTGGAGGATCCATTTCTAAGATGCTCACTCACATGGCTGGCAAATTAGTGCAGGTTTTTAGCAGGAATCCTCAGTTCTTTGCCACATGTCCTCCATACATGGCGGGTGGCTTCCCCAGAACATATGATCCAAAAGAAAGGGCAAGGAATTAGCTTTGATGCCTTTTATTATAGATTCATATGCCATTATTTCCACCATACTTTCTAGTTTAGAATAAAGCCATTAAGCCTTGCTCACATTCAGGAGGGAGGGAATTAGGCACCCACTTTTCAGAGTAAGGGGTATTGAGGGATTTGTGGACAAATTTTAAAGCCGCCAGAGGTGTGAAGTGTGCATGTCAGGAAGTACCAAGGTCAGAGCTACAAACTAGGGCGCTGGAGGGACGGGACGAGGCAGGTGATTTACATCCCAGTGGGATAGGGGAACATCCAAAGGACAGGGTCGGGAGGCTTGCTGAGAGCAAGGGACAGAAGAGGAAAGTAGGGAAAAGGCTTTACTCTGGGCTCTTATGGCTTTTCCTCTAAGCACTCCCGTATTTCAGTGACACCCGGTCCTCTCATCTGATATGATAACTAGGCAGCTTGGAAGGGAATTCACCACAGTCTTTGGCCTACTTAAATACTTAATGAAAAAAAGTTCTCGTGCTGAGTAGGAAGTTTAGAAGATTTATAAAATAAGCTGTGGCCCAGTAGTGACTGTGACTACCCTAGTCCAACCCTCTTCCACTCCTTATATATGAGACAGTTACTCCTGGTCAAGAACAATTTAGGTTTTCCGCTGTACTTTATAGGGAGTTTGAAAAATGTGTTTTCTCATTTTTATCTGCAACTGGAGAGAGATAGCTATTAGAAGTGAGGTCTTTAACAACCAGAGAGGAAAGAAATGATAAAGTTCCAGGTTAAGTGATCTAGAGGGATGCAGGAGGAATTCCAACGAGGGGGAGATTCACGTGGGAAGGTTTGGAAGGAGGCAGGTTAAAACAGAAGCTGAACCCTAAAGGGCGTGTGGGATTGGACTAGAGCAACAGAGGAGGGGAAGGCTCTGTAAGTGGGAGGAATGAGGGAGAGGAGCTGCATGAATAATACAGGGGTCTCAGGGGGGCAGTTTGTGGGACGGGTGGAGGCCAGCTGGCTTTGGCAGAGGAGTCATTCTGGGGAGCAAATTAGGTTGGGTGAAGTCTTTGTGAAGGGCTGGGACCAGACCCTTCTCAGGCTTCTAAATAAACTGAGATGATGTCACCTTGCCAGAAGGGGCTTCTTCAGAGGCCCTCCCTAGTGACAGGCAATCTTAACTGAAGAAAATGAACAAAAGGAGAAGTCATCATCCGTAAGATTTGGCGAGCCGTTCTTCCCCTCTGCTGAGAGAACACTCATTTCACCTGAATGAGGAGTGGGCATTTTTCTGAAAGATGATCACCATGTTGCCAAATACTTTGTACTATGAAAGCTTATGATTTCCTGTTAAGAGTGTTCAAATTATCATCTTAAAGCTTAGCTTTTTAAAAAATCATCTTAGGCCTTCCCTGGTGGCGCAGTGGTTGAGAGTCCGCCTGCCGATGCAGGGGATGCGGGTTTGTGCCCCCGGTCCGGGAAGATCCCACATGCCGCGGAGCGGCTGGGCCCGTGAGCCATGGCCGCTGAGCCTGCGCGTCTGGAGCCTGTGCTCCACAACGGCAGAGGCCACAACAGTGAGAGGCCCGCGTACCGCAAAAAAAAAAAATCTTAAAATATTCTACTGAGGCCTTTTAGACTTAGAAATTATTTTCAAAGGTCCTGTAGGGGTGATAGTTGACTACAATATGCACCTTTTCTTGTTAGCTGAACTTTCTTGAGTTGCACATTCAAAACCTGTTTCTCAGTACAACACAAGATTATTTGACCTGTATTGCACCAGGGTACATAAATCTGTTCCACTATTGCACGATAATTCTGGTTTTAAGAAAGGTTACTTTGTTTTGAGAAATTGTTTCTCAATAGGAAGAGAAGAGGGTCAAGGGCTAAAGAGGTTTTAACCTTCAAAATTAATTTTCCTACATGAATTTCAGTAAGATAAAAAGGTTTTATATAATTCTAAGTGTATTTTGTTATTGCAATGTAAAAATAAATTGGTCGATCTAAACTGACAAGAAGAATCATTGAACAAGTTCTGAGTGGCATGTATGACCAGACAAAACCAGGTGTTTAGAGCAAATCCTAGTTGTGTACATGAGACTGTCACTTGAGTGGCCAGCCACTCTAGGTATGCATTACCTTATTTCTTCAAGTGTAATGCCTGTTCCTGATTTTAAAAAATGAAACAAAACAAAACAAAAACCATGTTGGTCCTTGTTCTACAAATCGTGTACCATGCTTCAAAAGAAATGCCATATCCAACTTTCTTAATGCAAACTTGCTCTGTAGAAGAAATGCCCACCTCTTATTGCTTCTAGACCAGGGTTTATGAACCTTGGCACTATTGACATTTTGGGTGGGATAGTTATTTGTTTAGGGAACTGTCCTGTGCACTGTAGAATGTTTAACAGCATCTCAGGCCTCTCCCATTAGATGCCAGCAGTATTCCTTTCCCTGGTTGTTACAACCAAAATGTCTCCAGACCTCGCCAAATGTCCCCAGGCAGACGAGTGTGGAAAATGAGATTATAATGTTGATGCGTATGAATGGAGTGAGAAAAGACCCTGTGTCCCACAGTTAGGTGTATTGTTTTGTCAGTTTTTATCAGGGGCCTCAATAGGGAGAAAAGCTTTGGGATTGTATTTTAGGATCCGTGAATTCTATTGGCTGATTAGGCAATGACCTTGTCATCGTCTGTTGACTCTTTCCTTTCTCTGTCCAAAGAAAAAATATCCTGGAGCTCTTTTCCGGCTTTAAAATTACAGCTGTTTCTTTCCCCAAATCTTGGTCCTTAGTTCTCCTTTTTCATTCATTTTGACTGAAGCTATGACTCAGAACAACTGTACCAACAGCAGCAGTAATCCTCTAGTGCCAGATTAATTTTTACTTAACAAGCAAATCTAAAAATTTCCATATTTAGGTGTATAGAGAATAACAATATCATTTACACATGTTTTCTTTCAGAGAATGTTCATGTAATGGATACATTTCCTCAAGTATGAAAGTGAATCAGTTGAGTATTTGTCTCTGAGAAACCGAACGCATCTGATTAGCAATTTAGCCATAGAATTAGAAACCCCTTCTCCTTTTAAATGAGTATCTCTGAATAGGAATATTTGGGTTATGCAGTACACATATGTGAATAACAGAGTGGTTGGAGTTATAATTATCTTTATTTAAACAGCTCTGTGGGTGGAACCCATTTTGTATAATGTAATCTCAATGAATTTAAAGTACTTCGAGTAATTCTTAGGGTTGTATGACACTTCTACCTTGCAGAACAAAATATCTTCATTAAGAAAACTACTGGATTTTCACTAAAGCACTTTCAAAAGATTGAAATGGTGTGTGTTAAATTAACAGTAACGGATAAACTGGTGCTTTACTATACCTCTGCCTTTTATATAGGAGAGAATGATGGAAGTCTCTGACTAATGGTTTTTCTCAGCACACTTTTGACTTTTTCTTGGGTCAAATGGTTCTACAGAAAATCCTGATGTGGCTGACTTTCTTTATTACCAGTAGATTTATTTCATAAGGGAAGGTAGCTGTCGGTACATATTTATGAAAGCTGTACATCAAGCTTGCTAGGATTTTTACTTTTCTTTTTATTCCAGGTTCCTTGCAGTTTTGCCCTCACAGAAATATTTTAAAAGGCGTGAGTGGTTTCATTCAAAAAGTCTTTGTTAGGGCTTCCCTGGTGGCGCAGTGGTTGAGAGTCCGCCTGCCGATGCAGGGGATGCGGGTTAGTGCCCCGGTCCGGGAAGATCCCACCTGCCGCGGAGCGGCTGGGCCCGTGAGCCATGGCCGCTGAGCCTGCGCGTCCGGAGCCTGTGCTCCACAACGGGAGAGGCCAGAACAGTGAGAGGCCCGCGTACCGCAAAAAAAAAAAGTCTTTGTTAGAGGCCTAAAGATCATCATCATTCAGGTATCTGAAAGCCTTGAAGTCTTGGGTGTAAGGCTCAGAAGTTTTCACACCAGTTTGCCACTCTCAGACATTCACGTTTATTTATGTTGTATACGGTCAGAAGCCCTTATATGTGTGCTTTTGTGCAAAAAACCTCTCTCAAAGGTTGTTATCTTCCAATGAAAAACTCTCACTGCCTTCTCATCACTGTCACCCTCTGACCACAAGAGCCTGTGCCTCTCCTTGGGGCAGCATGTGTGGCCAGCAGCCGTCTTACATCCCCTGATTTCCTTATCTGCCTAATTTCCAGTGGATTCTCATTAAGTTGTCATTCTTTTTATCTCAGCAGCCCACTCTCTAGGCGTTTCATGATCTTTAATTTCTGACCACCTTTCCAGGTAGAAAAGTCCAGAGCAGAGTTTCTCTGTAGTTTGGTGTACCTCAGAAGGCTTTGAGGCAACAATCAGAAACGTTGCTGACCCATGGATCCCACATGCTAATAAGTGTATTTTATTTGGCCCACACGGTGTTTTCAAAATCTAGAAAATTTCCGTAACATAGATTCTTGGCTTCTCTTAAAATGCCAGAAGACTTGGCAATACTGAGCCATATTCCCATAATCAGCTGGGGCTGGGCTCAGGCTGCCCGCCTTTAACAGGACACATGCTCTTCAGTTGCGGCAAGCACCACTGTGCCCTAGATGCACCATTCTGGCCCGGGAAGCATTTGGGTCTGTGCCCTGCTCTAAGGAAAATGAGACCTTCCTTCCAGGAAGTCTTAGCAGTGAGGGTTCACTTCCTCATCTGCCTCTTCTGCTACAACCATATGGTTTCTCTTCTGGAATTAAAATAGCTACTCTTCAGAGTGAGATGGAGAGTAAAAAGACCTGTATTTGAATACACAAAGTCTGTAATGCCCTGGGAGGAGAAAACTACTCATAAAAAGTAGTCACAGGGGCGGGCGGCGGGGGAAAAAAAATCTTTTGAAGTCTTATAATTTCCATTTCGGAGTTCACCCATTTCATTAGAAGTTAGGGAAAAAAAAAAAAAAAAAGTCACGAAGTCAGTACAGCCAGAAACAATTTCACAAGTGGAGAAGGAGAAGCAGCAAATGTTTCATTTTAGGGCTTCCTAATGACAGCCTGAATTCCATGCAAGATGCTACTGGCCCAGGTGCTTTGCAGAAGTTCTGTCTAACCCTTATAAAAGCCTGGGAGGAAGGTGGTTCTGGTAGCCCCAATTCACAGAGGAGAGAGATGAGAAATGAGGCTCATAGCTTCTTTTGCAAGGTGGGGTAAGGTGGGATTTTAACCTAGTCTAGTTTGTTTGTTTGTTTTTTTTTGGCTGCGCTGCACAGCATGCAGTATCCTAGTTGCCCAACCAGGGATGGAACCCATCCCCCCTGCAGTGGAAGCACGGAGTCTTAACCACTGGACCGCCAGGGAAGTCCCTAGTTCGATTTTTAAATTGGTGTTGTTCTTCACAAACCTCACCACCTGTCTTAGTAAGTTTCCAATGTCATCTTACTCATGTTGCATTTTTTTTAAAAAACATCTTTATTGGAGTATAATTGCTTTACAATGGTGTGTTAGTTTCTGCTTTATAACACAGTGAATTGGCTATATGTATACATATATCCCCATATCTCCTTCATGTCGCATTTTGTTGTGATTAGGTAGACCTGAGACTCAGTTTTCTTATGTGGAAAAAATAGAGGTGTCATGCCTACTCTTCCAGTTTTGCAGGGAGTTGGACGGTTAATTGAGATGATGTATGTGGAAGGGCTGGGTAAATGATGAAACACTAGATAACCAGAGGTGGTACGGTTCTATTTTCCCACCTCTAGGTTCGTACCTGTTGGTGTCCTGGCCGGGAAACGTAGCAACAATTCAGGCTGCTGTGAATTGGAGACGGGGGTGTTGGAACATAATCCTTTAGAAGAAGGGCTTATGGCTTTGTTGTAAATCTAACGTTTACGTTTCAAAGGAACGTGAGGCCTGACAAACCTCTCAACAGTGAGTTGTAGGTATAGCGTTAGACAGGGATTCAACACTTCATAATCAGGGTTAGGGTCATGTGATCTTTAACAAATTGGACAATTTTCTGTAATTCAGTTGCCTCATCTGAAAGTTGAAACAGTTCATCCAAATCACTTCCAGAGCCCCAGCTACAGTTTCCCACCATCATCAATTTAATTGACATTGAAGTGTGTGCCTGTTTTGTTAGTTTCTTATTTTTTATACTGAATGTTTGTCAAGGTTTTTAGCCTTGTAAGGAATGCTTTCAAAGGTTTCAATTGCTGGTTCCTTTCCACACTCCTGCCCCACCTCCCCAAAGGACCAACATACATACTCACACTCTTTCCACCTCTTGTGTTTATGCAGATCTCTGTTATTTTTAAATCTGTGCTTGTGACTTTTGAATGTCATTTAAGAAATAAAAGAGAAGCCTATTGAGAAATCCTGGCCAGAAAGAAGGCCCCCAGAGCCTTGGGTGTCAGGTGATAGCTTTGCTCCTCTTTATGCAGGTGATATACTTCCTAACTTCAGATTTTTTAAATGCAGTGTTGAAGGCTTTGCATCTGCAATTGTTGCATAAGGCCACGAGCACTGCTAATTTGGAAGGGGAGTGAGACCATTCCTTTGCTCACTGATGTGAGTGAGCAGCTATTCAGGGCTTGGATGACTAGCTGCCGTTGTGACAGAATCATTTTCTGTCATTTGCTGAGGCAGTGAACTTCCTCTTAAATGTGGCCAGTGCTGTTATTAAAGATAATGCATCACCCTGTTTAAAATACAAGTCGCTGCAGGGCTCATTTTGAAAATAGAAGTTTGAGTGTCTTGGTGTACCTCTGGAGCGGGAAGAGGGATAGAAATTTGAATACATGACTGATTCCGTAGCTGGTTGTGGAATTGTGACCTGCCTATGTTTGGAGAACTGACCTTGCCTTTTTTTTTTTTTTTTTTTTTTTTTGCTGTACGTGGACCTCTCATTGTTGTGGCCTCTCCCGTTGTGGAGCGCAGGCTCCGGACGCGCAGGCTCAGCGGCCATGGCTCACGGGCCCAGCCGCTCCGCGGCATGTGGGATCCTCCCAGGCCGGGGCACGAACCCGTGTCCCCTGTATCCGCAGGCGGACTCTCAACCACTTGCTTTTTATACACGCTTTCCCCCACGTTTTCTGGATGAATGTTGATGAGGAGCTGGAATTGAAGATCACATGCTTTCTGGAGGCATGTTTCCTAATTAAGTCACTTCCTTAAGTGACACCTCCATTATCCCTTCCAGGGGTGTATTTCCCACTACGGTAATGATCAGCTTGTTGCTACTAACTTAGCTTTTGATTTTATAGGATTTTAGCTAGTTTGTAGATAATTTGAGGAAAATAATGAAAAATTAATGGTACCATTTTATGTGTGAAGATTTGAGTTAAGGAAGACATAAAAGCCTTAAACTGACCTTTAAACTATATTCTCCTTGAAATTCTATTAAGGACAAAACATTTTTTTTGTACCCCTTTACTGCTCATCTTCCCTATCAGGCAGAGGGTGAGGGGTACTGAAAGCTCCTCTATTTTATCAGAGCACTTAAATTATAAAGGTGTTATTTCTGGGCAATAAAACTCTCAATAAATATTGAAGTATGTATATAGTATTAATTACCCTTATCCCTTTATTTAAGATCTTAGGAAGATTTAGATTAACAGCATTTCACTTTTTCTTTCCATTGAGTAATAGACGCAGAGCCAAATGAGACCAGCAAAATTAGGGGCCAGCTTTTAAAGCGTGAGCAGACCTGTCTGGAAACCATCGGAATGGCCGGCGGGGAGAGGGGCAGTGGGGGAGGGAGATTACGTATCTTCAGGTGGGTGCTGAAATGCCAGCCCTGTAAGGGATGTTGTGTAGTCAGTTATGAAAAACAAATGAAGAACAATAACAAAAAAGCTTATCCACTTCACAGTTGCCCATGCCAGGGCTGATAAATCAGCACGAGGCAGCCAGTTGTGCAAGAAACCCCAGGAAAAAGGGGTTGCCAATCTCCACTGGTGCCTCTAATAACCATAACATCTATTTGTTTGTACCTAAATACCAATCTCTGAGTCACACCCTGTGGGCAGCACAAAGATGAATAGTACTGAGTTCTTACTCATTGGGCTCTGGTCAGTTTAATAGGGTAAAAAGATCCCTGAGTATATAATTATAATAAAGATGGTTCCTGGTAGCCCCTGAAAGAGTCAGAAAAAAATCAATGGAACATCCCAATGAGATAGATTCTCTGGGGCTAATTGAGAGAAGAGCTGGGAGAGTGTTTTTTGGTTTTTTAAAAATTTATTTTATTTTTGGCTGCATTGGGTCTTCGTTGCTGTGTGTGGGCTTTCTCTAGCTGCAGTGAGCGGAGGCTACTCCTTGTTGCTGTGTACGGGCTTCTCATTGCAGTGGCTTCTCTTGTTGCGGAGCACGGGCTCTAGGCGCGTGGGCTTCAGTAGTTGTGGCACATGGGCTCAGTAGTTGTGGCTTGCAGGCTCTAGAGCGCAGGCTCAGTAGTTGTGGCGCACGGGCTTAGTTGCTCCGTGGCATGTGGGATCTTCCCGGACCAGGGCTCGAACCCGTGTCCCCTGCATTGGCAGGCGGATTCTTAACCACTGCGCCACCAGGGAAGCGCCTGGGAGAGTGTATTTAAGGAGGCCTTGAAGAAAGTGGGAGAGCTTTGAAAATGTTCAGGGATTCCATCACTGTACCACTTCAATTTATTAAATGGAACATGTTAATTTACTTTATTAAGTGTTGTTCCTCTTGCCAAAACTTTGAGCGTTTTTAGTATTAAAACTCACTGGTTAATCTTTTACAGCATGCATTCTCCATGGGGGTGATAAAGATGGGTTCTTGGGAGGCAAAAATATTTCAGATATTACAATGGTTTGTGGCCCTCCAAAGTACTCAATTTTTAGTACTCAATTTTTCTTGTTAGGAAGAATTTAAATTTAGCTGTTCTCCTTAGGGAAGCAGTAGTGAAAAGATTGAGAAACACTGCTTTAGATAATCATTACCTCTCATGCTTATGAAATAAGTGGCACTTTGTTTAAAACATCACTAATTTTATGATATATAATGTGACTTCACATATGAAACATAGTTTGTCTCTCCTCACTCCTTAAATTATTTTAACTACCATAAAACATTTGATGTGATCCAAACTCTGGAATAAAAATAGTGCCTTGGTAAATGCTATAGGAAAGATTCTGCAAAGACTGTTGATAAGTGTAGTTAAATCTATCCATTAAGATGTGTTGTGCTTAATACTTAGGGAAGAAAATCACAGAACTGTTTCTATCTGTGTTATCTGAATGTACGATGTAGCTTTGTTTTTTGCTGTTGTTTTTGTTTTTATTAATTTTTATTGGGGGTATAGTTGATTTACATTGTTGTGTTAGTTTCAGGTGTACAGCAAAGTGAACCTGTTACACATATACATGTTTCCACTCTTTTTTAGATTCTTTTCCCATATAGGCCATTACAGAATATTGAGTAGAGTTCCCTGTGGTATATACAGTGGGTCCTTATTAGTTATCTTTCTTTCTTTTTTTTTTTTTTTTTTTTTGTGTGGTATGCAGGCCTCTCACTGTTGTGGCCTCTCCCGTTGCGGAGCACAGGCTCCGGCCATGCAGGCTCAGCAGCCATGGCTCACGGGCCCAGCCGCTCCGCAGCATGTGGGATCTTCCCAGACCGGGGCACGAACCCGTGTCCCCTGCATCGGCAGGCAGACTCTCAACCACTGCGCCACCAGGGAAGCCCTGTTTTACTTTTTGTTAGAAAAACTAATTTAAAAGATTAGTAATTATTTTCCATGAGGGTAATGTCCACTTGGGGATCTATAGCAGATGTATACTGGGACTTTTTTTTAAAGATAGGTCAAATGAGAGCCAAAAAAGGAGTTTGAAGACTCATGACAAATGGATGAGGGTATATATATTCAATACTCATTATGTACACACTTTGTTTATGAAGAGTGCCTTGTTGGATTCATGCCTGCCCTGGTGAAACCCTCACAAAGGGAGCTAGGCGTGCATTCAAATAAGAACAGTAAGATGTTATCTGCACAGTATAATAAATGTTTTGTATAGAGTTCAGAGGGGTGTGGGGGGAAAGTACAGGGAGCAGGCAAAGGTGATCTAATATGGAAAAGAGAAGGTTGAGGAGGACCTTCAATGGCAGCAACATAATGAGTTTGAACTTCAGCATGAAGGGACCTAAATAAAACTCAGCATGCACTGGGCATTGAACCCAGACCAGAAATGACTGAATCTGTGTTGAGCCATCATCATAAAATTTTTATTTATTTATTTATTTTTATTTTTTTTGCGGTACACAGGCCTCTCACTGTTGTGGCCTCTCCCGTTGCGGAGCACAGGCTCCGGACGCACTGGCTCAGCGGCCATGGCTCACGGGCCCAGCCGCTCCGCGGCATGTGCGATCTTCCCGGACCAGGGCACGAACCCGTGTCCCCTGCATCGGCGGGCGGACTCTCAACCACTGCGCCACCAGGGAAGCCCCCTATTATCTTTAAGTGCTTCTGTGCTTTCTAGCCCAAAAAGCTACCTCTGATTCACCGTGTACTTTCATTGTCTCCTATTAGCAACCAGCCATTTACCCAAAGAGGCCAGGTTTCTTTCAGTGGGAAAGGGGTTTAGAAGCCAATGTCTGGGTGCACAGAGTGCTTACTCTCCTGCAGTATCATTGCTTCCATACCTTTGCAAGTAGACAGAGTTATGAAATATATGTGTTTCGACAATTGAAATTCTATTGTTATTTCCAACTCAAATGTAACATTATAAGGTTTTTCTTAACTTGGATTTAATTTATTTATTGCCTCATATTAAAAATCTTAGGTCTTAATAAATAACATGTAATGTTTCCTATATCCTAATAATACATAGTTTCAAATTTTCAATACCAATATTTCTGCTAACAGTAAAACCACTGAGCGAATTTTAATATTTTTTTGTCCTTTTTCCTCTTTAGATTATATCCCCACAGTTGTTCCAAAGCGACTTTTAACAATGCATATGATTAGATTACCGAATTAGTAGTTAGTTTGAATTTGTTTTCAACTGTGGGGTATGAGGGTATTTTTTGTTTATTTTTCATTTTTGATTTAATTTTCAAAAGTCAAAATTATTTTTTAAAAAAGATATATGTACTTTAAACAGTCTAGGTTCCATTCCTTTCTTCACACCATCCCTCCCACACATAACTCCCTAGGTATCTGTTTTTATTAGTTTCTAGTTTATTCTTTCAGTGCTTTTATTTATGTGTGTTCTTATTTTCTCTTTTCGTATTAAAAAAGACAGTATAATATTGCTTTTTCCCATTTCTGTATCCTGGAGATCACAGTAATGATATAGATTTTTTTAAAAAGCAGCGAAAAAACCTCTTGTTCATGAAACGATCATTAAAATCTCTGTTTACCAGAAGTTATCAGAGTTTTTAAAGAATAATATGAGAGTTTAAAAGTGTAAATTATCAGTAAATCTTTGACTACAAAAACACATACATTAAATTTTTGGAATGTCCATACAGTGTTGGAGTTTGGAGCCAATTGAAAAGGTGTCAGTTATTGGTCAGTTACTCTATACATTGTTATTTACGTATTTAGGAATTTGTGGGAGACTTTAGAGCAGTTGTTTAAGCAGATCCCCTTTGGATTAGAGCTAAAGTCTATTTATGGAGCAGTATGGATGATATTTTAAGTTCTTTTCCCAGCTTATTCATAAAAACAAGCCGACAAGTGAAGAACTTCCCTGGAACTAGTCCATTCACTCTCAGTGTATTGCATTACCTTAAAACTCTCCTTTCTCTGGGAGGGGAGAGGATTTTAGTACTTTGGAGTTTATAGTCCTTACCAGTGGTCACGAATAACCTCTTAATTGCCAGATTTAGTAGATACTTAAACTTTTCCTGGCACCTGACTGCCTTCTTAAATCCTCACCTCCTTGGCTTCTGTGACATCAGCTGACCTTGAATTTTTCTTCTGAATCTGCAGACTTTCTCAGCTTCCTTTCTCTGCAGTGTAGGGAGTGGTGAGGTTTAGACTTTAGAATCGGGTGGGGATCTGAGTCTGGATTTATCTCTTGATAGCTGTCTGAACCTGGGTTACTCAACTTTCTGGATTCAATTTTTATTAAATGGGACAAATAATACCTCTCCCATCTATCTTATTTTTGGGAGGCTCAAAAGAGATAATGTACAGTTAAATTATAAAGTCTTAACAAGTGTTATATTAGTCATTTTTCTTTTTTTCCCTGAGCGTCACTGTTTTTTAATTGTTATTAATTAATTAATTAACTTTTGGCTGCATTGGGTCTTCGTTGCCATGCATGGGCTTTCTCTCGTTACGGCGAACCGGGATTACGCTTCGTTGCGGTGCACGGTCTTCTCAGTGCGGTGACTTCTTTTGTTGCAGAGCTCGGGCTCTAGGCGCGCGGGTTTCAGTAGTTGTGGCATGCGCGCTCAGTAGTTGTGGCGCACGGGCATGTGGGATCTTCCCGGACCAGGGATCGAACCCATGTCCCCTGCATTGGCAGGCGGATTCTTAACCACTGCACCACCAGGGAGGTCCCTAGTCATTTTTCTTAATAGTAGAAAGTATCTTGTAGTTAATAACTTGGGTTAGAGACAGTGTATAATTATCTTTGATAGGAGGATAGTTGGCCCAGATGGTAATTGACCTCCCAGACTGGATATGCTAAACGATCAGTATGGCCTCCACCCCTTTGTTTTGCAGCCACTTCCACCATTGGAAACAGTCTTCCTGTGTCTTGCCTTTCCCTCCCCCTCCCCCCTCTTCCCATTTCTTTTTTATTGCCAACATGAATGAGTCCCAGGCTTGGTACTCAAAGTCTCTTCCTCTGCAGCTAGTGACCCCATAGAGCCCTCCCAGGACTCATTCTCATCTCCTTCATGGGGAGTCCCCACTGCCCTAGTCAGGCTCCTGCCACACACAGTGACTGACCCCTTTTCCGTCAAGTTTATGTTGCTGCCATCATAAGTCCGTGCCTCGCTGGGTTCTTCCTTTCCATCTCTGGAAGCTTCTTGAGCTTCTGACTCTAGCAGTACTAACCAGCACCAGAGGCTTATGAACTAGCATACTGTTCTCTAGCTTAGTGGCATGAGGCTGAGGGTGCCTCGTTCCCTCACTGGAGGGACTCTAGTCCCTGGCCAACTCAAAGCGACTGTGTTTTATCTAGGCCAGTGCTACTCAGTGTCATCAGTAAACCAGAAACATCACCCCCACTTGGGAACTTTTCTTGGTCCCACCTTATATCTACTGATTCAGAATCTCTTGCTGTGGGACCCATGTTTTCAGAAGTCCTCCAGGTGACTTGTAGGCACACAAAAGTTTGAAAACCATTATAAACAACAGAGATTGGTATTCTAAATGTACTTTTCCATGGAAACAGTGTCATAAATTGTATTTGTGGTCATTCAGTATTGTGCCTTATCGTTTAGTAAAATTTCCAGGTAAGCCTGTAAATGGGTCTAATGTTGTTTTGGTCAAAACGTATATTGGGGGCTTCCGTGGTGGCGCAGTGGTTGAGAGTCCGCCTGCCGATGCAGGGGACACGGGTTCGTGCCCCGGTCCGGGAAGATCCCACATGCCGCGCAGCGGCTGGGCCCGTGAGCCATGGCCGCTGAGGCTGCGCGTCTGGAGCCTGTGCTCCACAACGGGAGAGGCCACAACAGTGAGAGGCCCGCGTACCGCAAAAACAAACAAACGAGAAAAACGTATATTGAGTCAATCAGTTGTCTTATTCACACACTTTTGAACTGTAGCCCTTTAGGAATGCAGTAATAAGTTAGAAAGTATTTTGAAAACGTAGAATGTGAGAATTGTGTACTGCTTTTATTATTTACTGATTAATTCATATTTCATGTCAATGCAGAAAGGATATGTTACAACCAGCTTATGAAATTATGCAATTTAGAAAGGTAATGAAATGAAAATTACCCTCATGGCCCTTTTTATGAAGAAAAGTTCTTCCTCCTGATTTCCTCTCAGGCTCCTGGTTCCGCTATTAAAATTCATTCTCAGCCATTTAGAGCCTGTTTCTTACTACAGCCAGGATTCTGCAACAATGAGATCTATTTTAATCTCTAGATTGAAATGCAGTAAGGAAGGTAAACAGTTACCTCATTTCGAGTCTGTGGAATTTCCAACAATTTTTGAGACTTATGTAAGTACCTCTGTGTCCCAGGGTCATGGTTGGGAGTGGTGATTAGTTCTCGTTTGCTAAATTTCTTATAATTGAACATCCTGCTGTCTCCTGATGGTAAACGTCAGGAATAGTTATCTACATTAGTTTAGCATTTATTGATAGAATGCAGCTTTAAAAAAAAAAGTCGTCTCAATAAACATTGAGTTAGCTCAGTGGATAACAAGTTAAAGATATTCAGAGACTAAATATGCCTGACCAGAGGTTCCCAGAATTGTATCTCAATGTCTCTTTTTGGTCATAACTGTCAAATTTTTGCTGTTTTCTATTTTAATTTTTTTTAGTTTCTCTTTTACTGCTTAGGATAGGTGTCTAGAGATTCTTGATCTTGTGATAAGAATTTTAACCCCAAGTTACTATTTCTTCCCTTAAGTCAACAAATATTTCATTCTAGCTGTTTGACTACCTGCTGTATATGAGACAATACAGTAGTCTCTGAGAATACAAAATCAAATAAGATTCTACCTCTACCTTCATAGTACTTAATTATTACTATAATAATAGTGCAAGTGAGTGTGTACGAGTGCTGGGTGTGTTAGACTCCTTAACTGGCAATTGACAGCCACCCAAGGGGAATTTGCTATAGGATATTGGGGTTACCCCAATATTTGAGGGATAAATGAGTCTTGGGAACAGCTAGGTATAGGGAGTCTTGGTCTAGGGACTCAAACTCCACTGATACTCTTTTTTAAAAAAATTAATTAATAATTTTTTGGCTGCATTGGGTCTTCATTGCTACACGCAGGCTTTCTCTAGTTGCGTTGAGCAGGGGCTACTCTTCATTGTGGTGCGCGGGCTTCTCATTGTGGTGGCTTCTCTTGCTGCAGAGCATGGGCTCTAGGTGCGCGGGCTTCAGTAGTTGTGGCACGCGGGCTCAGTAGTTTTGGCTCGTGGGCTCTAGAGCACAGGCTCAGTAGTTGTGGCGCATGGGCTTAGTTGCTCTGCAGCATGTGGGATCTTCCCGGACCAGGGCTTGAACCCATGTCCGCTGCATTGGCAGGTGGATCCTTAACTACTGTACCACCAGGGAAGTCCCGATATTCTCTTTATTTCTAATATGTACTGTTACATAATGCTTCATTTCTCCTTTGTCTCTCTCTCTGTCTCTGTCTCTCTTCGCTCTATCTCCTCTACCTTTTTTCTTTCATTTTTCATGGAAGGGCCCTAATTGGCTCACCTACAGTCAAGTGGCCATCCCTAGACCAATCATGTGTGGCCAGGGAACAATTCTATGAGGGGGATGGAGGAGGGTAGGAAGGAAGGACAATGTCTAGAAGAAGGTGGGTCTGGACAGGTAAAACATGTCTCTGCCAGGTCTTTGCCAAGCACTTTACATTTATTCATTCTCTCAAGTCCTCAAAGTAGCCCAATTTTATAGTTAGAGAACTGAGTTTTAGGAAGGTTAATTAACTTACCCAGTTCACACAAGTAGTAAGTGGCAGAGCTAGGAAACTAGCCCAAGTTTCTGGTAATTTCCTTCATTTTAACCACTGCACTACTTAATGGCTGCATTGCTGTGTTTAAGAACCACAATATAGAAATGCATGTGAAGCAGCCTTAGGGTGATGTGGTCCTTAAACTGAGTGTTGAAGGCTGGGGGTGGGGTGGAGATTTGTCAGGCGAAAGGAAGATAGATCATTCCAGGTGGAGGAAAAGGCATGTGGGAGGAAATGGTGGCATGCAGCAACACTGCTTTCTGTAAGCCACAGGATGACTTTTATGGCTGAGAATAAGATGTGAGGAGAGCAGATGGGAAAGCTGAGGATCTGGATGGGGCCAACCATGAAGACCCTTGTGTGGCAAAGTAAGGAGTTTATATTTTACCCTGAAATCTTCAGAGTCCATTTGAAGGACCTGGAGCATGGGAGAGACATGCCCGTATTCATGGTTGAGAACTGTAAGTCTTGGCATGCTCTGCAGGATTTACTGGGGGAGGGCCAACCGGTTGGGAGGTTTCTGCAGTGGTACCCAGAGGATGCTATGAGTTCCTTAACCAGGCATGGGAGTTGGGGGATCTAAGTCATAGCTGTGAGGTAGAATCTACAGGCTGAGGGACTAGATGTGGGTGAGAGTAAGAAGCTAGGAGGACAGGCACATTCTTCGGAATTCTTGGTCCACTAAGACAGGAGCACCACAAGGATGGTATTTGAGACAGAGGTAGACAGCAGAAAGAAGCAGAAAATTCATGCAGGTTTGGTCAGCTTGAATGTATGCAAGATGCAGATGCAGGTATCCTGAAGGCATTCAGAAATGCACATCAGGGGCTTCCCTGGTGGTGCAGTGGTTGGGAGTCCACCTGCCGATGCAGGGGACACGGGTTCGTGCCCCGGTCTGGGAGAATCCCACATGCGGTGGAGCGGCTGGGCCCTTGAGCCATGGCCGCTGGGCCTGCGCGTCCGGAGCCTGTGCTCCGCAACGGGAGAGGCCACGGCAGTGAGAGGCCCACTTACCGCAAAATAACAAAAACAAAAACAGAAATGCACGTCAGACACCCCAGAGATCAGTACTGTAGGTATGAATGTGGCAGTGCGTACTGTTTCCATCTTCAGGGGAGCCTTGGGAATAGAGATCTCCCAGAGCAAGCTCGGTAGGAAGAAAAACCAAATGGGAGCCCCAGGGAACAGCAGCCTTTGAGGCTCACTTGCTCATCCCCACATAAGGGCTAGTGGGGGGAGGAAGTTTCAGTTAATCACATTCCTATTGTATAGAGACTTGCTATATGTCAAATATGGTTTACTGGGTATCAGAGGATTATCTTAGAATGGCTGTAAACCATGTTCCATAATTAATTTTGGCTCAGAAAGCAGTTTAAGATTTCCCATTAACTGGAGGCAGGGACAGGGACAGATACAGACTCAGCAGTAGAAAAGAATTCTTAGAAATTCCCTTTCAAGCAGAGATCCTCAGAGTACCTCCGAAAGGTGATCCACCGCCTTTTGGACGTTTCCAGTGAAGGGGACTCCTGCTTTCTGACGTAACTCATTGCATTGCTGGGCAGCTTCTGATAGTGTCAGAATTGCCTTTCTGCTGCCTCCGGCTCCCCCTTGGGCCTCTGGAATTTCCCTCCTGCTCGGCCATCCTGGCCAAGGCCAGCTTGGTGTAGGCTGTCCCTGTTAACAGAGCGAGTGAGCTGAGAAGCCAAGCTAGTGTGCTGAATTAAGAATATGCAGATTGGGCTTCCCTGGTGCAGGAAGATCCCACATACTGCGGAGCAGCTAAGCCTGTGCACCGCAACGACTGAGCCTGCGCTCTAGAGCCCACGAGCCACAACTACTGAGCCCACGTGCCGCAACTGCTGAAGCCTGCGTGCCTAGAGCCCGTGCTCCGCAACAAGAGAAGCCACCTCAATGAGAAGTCCGTGCACAGCAACGAAGAGCGGACCCCGCTCGCTGCAACTAGAGAAAGCCACACACAGCAACGAAGACCCAAAGCAGCCAAAAATAAATAAATTAGTAATAAAAAAAAGAATATGCGGATTGTGACCAGCTGAAGGAGGTGGCAAAAGCCACCCACACGGGGGTGGCCAGTGGTTCCCTCAGCATCCAACTCCCATTTTGGGGAAGTGAAACCCACAGGTCGTTTTGATGGAAGACACAGTTTTAATACACCCATACAAAGGAAGTACAGTCACAAGGTTAGTAATTTACAGATTCCAGAATCGAGGGGGTGCCATGAGCCGGGGGAAGGGCAGCTCTCTGTCCCGGGTCAGCAGCAAGCAGGAGATAGAGCAAGGTAGCAGGCATCTATGACAGTCACTCCTGGATATCCCTGGGGCATTCGTTCCAGGAGCCCCCACGGATTCCAAGCTCTGTGGATGCTCGTCCCTGATGGAAAATGACGTTGTACAGTGAATACAGCCTACCCTCAGTGTTTGTAGGTTTCACATCCGCAGATAAGGAGGGCCAACTGTACTCATAAAGTGGTTGGGGTGGGGGCTTCCCTGGTGGCGCAGTGGTTGAGAGTCCGCCTGCCGATGCAGGGGACACAGGTTCGTGCCCCGGCCCGGGAAGATCCCACGTGCCGCGGAGCGGCTGCACCCGTGAGCCATGGCCGCTGAGCCCGCGCGTCCGGAGCCTGTGCTCCGCAACGGGAGAGGCCACAACTGTGAGAGGCCCGCGTACCCCACCCCCACCCCCGCAAAAAAAAAAAAAAATGGTTGGGGTGGAGGAACTGACTGTTTAAGACATTTTTATTGGGGTGGAGTTGATTTACAATGTTGTGTTAGTTTCTGGTATACGACACAGTGAATCAGTTACGCATATTCATATATCCACTCGTATATCCACTTTCCTTGGGCTTAACTCTAAGTGGTTAATTTCAAAACTGCCCTGGGACAAGCGAAGTGGGAACTATGATGGGCATCCTAAACTCAAGTCCTCATCTAAATGTCCAGACTGGATGTGAGCAGGGTTACCATACTGTAAAATGCCCAGGCAGCAACTCAGAAAAGCAAAAGTTATTTTTCTCAAAAGGTTTTCTCATCACAGCAATCACTTGGTTATGAGGGGAGCCCAGCAGTAGAGCTCAGATTAAGATTCTCCCTAGAGGTGCCCTAGGTGCTCTGGTTTATCAACCACTTCTCTGCTGGAGATGTTCGGGGCTCCCTTCACATGTCTTGCTCTCATGAGCACTCATAAGTAAATAACTTTTTTCTTTGGAAAATAGATTTATTTTCCTTGAATTGATTTGAGGGGACACCTCATGAAGAAGACATATATATATTTTGTGGCTGTTGCCTGCAGCTTGTGGGATCTAGGGATTAAACCCATGCCCTCGGCATTGAAAGTGCAAAGTCCGTTAATAACCACTGGACCGCCAGGGAAGGTCCCCCCCCCAACCCCCGTAAAAATATTTTAAGCTTTTAGAAACAAATAGGCAGGTTTAGAACTCATTCATTATTCTAGTGCCCCATTGATGTTATGGAGAGAATATGAGTTCCTTTGTTCATTCAACTAGCTTATTGAGTGCCTGCTCCCTGCTGTGTGACTTGAGACGTGGGAGAACATAACCAAAGTCAACATCCAGCATTAGGAAGCATATCTGTCTTTAACTAATTGAAATAATGGGGTGGTATTGGGCATCCAGTTTTAAACAGTTGACATTCTTGTCAGTGCCTTTGTCTCCTTCAAGGCCATAGCAAAGTCTCGTGGTACTTTCTAGCTTTCTGAGGGTGGGGAGATCAGTTTTCCTAAAATGGAACCCAGATTTGGCCCTTCTAGGGCCTCAAGGGTTAAACTAGCATGTTCTTTTCCTTATAAATTAGGGAGTCTTGGTTTGTTAACTGAGCTGTGTCATGGGTCTGGGCACAAAGGTAGAAATGTTGGATCAGATAAAAATCAGCTTTCAGAGGACTATTTTGTTGTTGTTCAGGCTTTAATCTGGAAACAAAACAGACTTTCTCTACAGGTTAGTTAACACAAGGGTGAAGATTTTCCAAAGCAGATTATTTTTAGTTAAAATAACTGTGTTTTTAAAAAACGACTGAAGTAATGAGGGGAAAATGAATTATTGTTCTTAATGTACATTTGTAGTAATAATGTACTTGCTCAGAACAAAAAATGTTGGAGTGCTGAACCCATATGACATGTCACAATTCCTTCCTGCAGTACCTGTATTCTATTTATAGGCCGTTGTGCAACTAATTACAAGAGCGTCGCTTGTGTGAACACAATACATCGTTTAAAACCTCAGTGACTCTGAGAAAATGCCAGAAGGGCTCGTCTAGGACCTTTAATGAGTCTTTTTCCGTATGATACTGGTGGGATCAATAAAATGGAGGATCATGACGCACCTCTCTAGTGTTTAGGGTTACAAGCATTCACTCAGTTGTTAGATGGAAAGCACTTTAAACGGTTCTGTTTTCCAACAGTCAGACAAGTACCCTGTGAGGAAAGCACTGCTCATTGTTCCTGTCTTACCGATAAGAAACAGAGGCACAGGGAGATAAAGTAGCTTTTACTGAAAGTCCTGCCGCTACTTTTGGGCTGACCCAGCCTTTAGACCTGGGGAATCCGGTTCCAGAGTCTCTCTGCTCTTAAGGGCTTTACCCAACTGCCTCCCAAATTTCCAGCAGAAATCTGCCTGCCTGCACCCCACCAGGTGCATCCTGCTCTGTTGTGTGTTTAGGGTCACAGCCGTCGAGTTTGAGGAAAGTGGACGAGTGGCCTTCAGCTCTCCAATGAAGGACAGAGCACATTTTTAAAGATCTTTTCTAAACCAGGAACTCAGAAATCCCAATTTAGAGTGTTCTTACCACCAAACAGTCCTCTTCTGTATAAAATTATTCGTCTTGTGTTGCTTTAAGGTTAAAAAGGAAAATATCAGAGCCCTAGATGGCCCAGAACTTTCTTTATCCCAGAGCAAGGGAAAAACCAAAGATTGTATCTGGGTTTTTGAGGAAACTGCTGATTAAAAATTTATGTATTTTATTTGATGTCTGTTGAGATTAGCGTCCTTTTATCTTTTGGTTTCATTTCATTAGTTTCTGGCTTTTTAAAGTTCAGTTTTTTTAGGTTACATGCTTCAAATCGACTTTCACTTTGTCTTGAAAAATACATTTCTCTAACATTGCTGATAGTACTGCTACATCTGGTCAAATCAATAAAGAAAACCTTATCTTTAGCAATGTAGTGGCCTCAAGCACATTGCTTTTTTTCAATTGCCAATAGGAGCTAACAGCTATGTGCAAGTGGCACTGTTCTAAACCCGCAAAAAAGTTACTTTTCTGCTCTATTTAATTCAAAACTTCCAAACTTGACCTCCTTTTTAGGTAGGCCTTTATTTTGATTTCACTTGACCCCCACAGAGCTGCACTGTGGCCTTGTATGGGAATTGCTCCAGCATCTGACAGAGTGCAGACTTCCTGATTTAAATGTGGAAGTTGGTCTTTAGTGTTATCAATGGTTTTGCTTAGAGGACCCAGAGACTAATTGAAAGGAAGTGCCCAATGGCAGCTTTCTGGTTTTTACCTTTACTGTTTTAAAAGTTCATTTCTAAACAGCCAATGTGAAGAAGAAAACATTGATATTTATGCAGGGAGATCTTTGGGACAATACTATATCTTCTTTTGATCTATAGTGTTCGTGTTTTAATCTTCAGTTATCTAATTACACTGGTGAGGGAGCTAGGAGCTAACGATGGCCCCCAAATGCTAGCAGCAAAGTATATCCAAAGCTAAGGTTATAAGTAACACCAAGATGCACATTAAATTCTATCCAAACATACATCTCTCTCTTTGCTTCACTCATATATTATGTGTAGTGATATGAAATTGTCAGTATTGGACTGTTTTTGACCTATAAAAACAATTTCAGAGCGTTCAGTCTAATGGTTTATTTCAGGGCTCAGCACATTTTCTGTAAAGGTATAGGTAGTAAAATACTATAGGCTTGGCGGGCAGACAGTCTCTGTGGAAATTGCTAACTGCCATTGTACCTGGAGGCCCACAATAAACAATATGTAAATGAATGAATGTGGCTGTGTTCCAATAAAACTTTATTTATGGACATGGAAATGTGAATTTCATGTAAATTTCACATGTCACATAATATTCTTTTGATTTTTTTCCCCAACTACTTAGAAATGTAATAAACGTTCCCGGCTTGGGGGGGCCATACAAAACCAAGCAGTGGCCCGAATTTCACCCAAAAGCCACAGTTTGCCAACCCCTAGTTGGCTGCCACTGCCTTTGTAATTTCTGGTACCAAGCACTTTCTGTTCACTCTCCTGAAACCAATTTCATTATCTCCTCCAGAGCTCCCCACCCCAAGCCTTGTTTCACTTTCTCATCTCCCTTCATCATTGGAGTACTTCGTTCGCTCACCCTGCCAGGGGACACCTGAGCAGCGTCCTCTTTGCTCCTCTCTCCTCCACTACCCGTGTCCAGCAGGTCTTAACTAGGAATTCTCAGTTCTCTCACCTCCTCTGAAGCCTTCTGTTTGCTTCCATCCAGAGCCACTGCTTGATTCATGACCTCTTTGTCACCTGGACTGTTATAAAAGTGACACTTTGGTGACACTCTTGTGTGACAGAAGTGATGCTCTTCACTTTTGTCATTTATCCTCTATAATCCATCCTCCATCAGGCCACTACTGTTATTTTCCTAAACAGTTTTTATCATATCAGACGCTTCTTTAAAGCATCTTAGATTCTTCCCATGGGTCATAGGCTCTATAGGATAAAGTTCCTATAGAATTTCACGGTCTAGTTCTGATGTAGCTCCCTCGCCAAGCCTATACTTAAGTCACACCCACCCCTGTTTATAAAGTTCACATCACTGTTTTCAGAGGTTATTCCTATGCCTGGAGGGTCTTGCCTTGCTTTTTCTCTGATTCTTGATTTCCTCCTTTATTCCATGAGGCTGAGCTCAGGTGCCACCTTAGCTGTGACACTTTCCGTGACTCTTCTTTTGCAGAATTGTCTCCTCCTCTGCATTTTCAGGTCTCTTGTGACATATATCTTGGGTATAGCATCAGTCGGAACAACTCAGTTATTTATAGGAAGGCGTCTCTACTGTGTAGATGACTATGGGCTCCTTGGGGTAGAAGCCATGCCGTAGTCTTCTTGCTTTATCCCTCTTGGCTACACAATATTTTAAAGTCATTATTTCAATCAAGATGTACTACGTATCTAATAACTTTCTTGGTTTATTTATGAAGTCGCAGAGATCTGATTACAGGGTTGCAGAATCCAGTGCCTTTGGGGCCAGGCTGGTGACTTAATGGCAGAAGTGGACAGAGTGAGGTCTGGGGTGAGCTAGCGAGGAAATGCCCCATCTCTGATCATTGTTGCCCAAGAGTGTGACAGGTGTTGCTGAAGGTATTATTTTCCAAGAGAAATGGGAAAACTAAATTTTTAATATAAATATCCCAGTTTTTCTTTTAATTAATTAATTAATGGCTGCATTGGGTCTTCGTTGCTGCGTGCGGGCTTTCTCTAGTTGTGGCGAGTGGGGGCTACTCTTCGTTGCAGTGTGCGGGCTTCTCATTGTTGTGGCTTCGCTTGTGGAGCATGGGCTCCAGGCGTACAGGCTTCAGTAGTTGTGGTACGTGGGCTCAGTAGTTGTGGCACATGGGCTCAGTAGTTGTGGCTCGCGTGCTCTAGAGCACAGGCTTAGTAGCTGTGGTGCACAGGCTTAGCTGCTCCATGGCATGTGGGATCTTCCCAGACCAGGGCTTGAACCCATGTCCCCTGCATTGGCAGGCAGACTCTTAACTACTGCACCACCAGGGAAGCCTCCGGTTTTTCAATATGGCCAACTACAAATTCACCTTCTAAAGAAATACCTTGTGGGCACAACTTTTAAAATACCAACCTGTCTGTCGGCTGGATGTGGCCCTTGAGACCCCAGTTAGCAGACCCCGATTGGTCACATCTCTTCATTAGCCACGGACAGGGCCTGGGAACCAGAGCGTGCAAGTCTGCGTGATGGGAGAAGGCCTTGCACGTGTGTGCTCTGTTCTCAGCTGCGTTCATCCTGCCGTCTTGACACTCTGCCTCCTCCACCTGTTGGTGCTTAGCCATCTTCCAAGGTGTGAAAGCCAGACACCACAGAGAGTTCCATGGCTTCCATCCTTTCTCCTCCCTGGTGACACCCGCCGGGCCGTTAACTGAATGGGCTGGGGTGACCTCCTGTTCTGCCTCCTCCCCGGAGGTGGCTGGGAGAACGTTCATCAGGAACATCCATTCTTTTTTTTTTTTTTTTTGCAGTACGCGGGCCTCTCACTGTTGTGGCCTCTCCCATTGCGGAGCACAGGCTCCGGACGCGCAGGCTCAGCGGCCATGGCTCACGGGGCCCAGCCGCTCCACGGCATGCGGGATCCTCCCGGACCGGGGCACAAACCCATGTCCCCTGCATCCGCAGGCAGACTCTCAACCACTGCGCCACCAGGGAAGCCCAGGAACATCCCTTCTTGATGGAGGTTCTGGCTGTTTTTGCTGACGGCTGTTAGCGAAGGCTTTTGTTCCTAGTCAGAGCCCTGGTTTTCTAGTACACCAAGAATGAGAGGTTATTAACGCCCTTGGAGCTAGGAATTAAGTTGTCCTTATGTTCCAGCCTGTCTGGGTGGTCAGTAACCACTTCAGAGAATCACATGAAACATTGCCTGTGGGGTAACCTAGAAAAGAGAATTTTAATAATTGATTGCTATATTTGGTCTCCCGTAAGTGATTGATTTCCCACCCTTCCCCCTACGGCCTTTTGCTGCTTCTCAATTGTATATGAATCAGCAACAACTCAGTTCACCTGGTGGCCTTTCTAAAATGCTTGCTTCTTCTTACTCAGTGTGATTACTGGCTGTTTAGCGGTATTAACACTTCGTGTAAACTTTTTAGTCTAAACTGTCCAGGCTTTTATTTCCTTTAAAAACAAAGCAATAGAGTAATACCAAAAAAAAAAAAAAAAAAAAAACAAAAAACAGAGATCAAACCCAACCAAATTCTCTCTTTGGTCTTTTTCTGTGGGTCTGGGACCTGAGCTTCTGAGACCAGGAGCCTGGGGAGAGATGGCCTCGTTGGGCAGATCTAGGTGGGAACCTAGAAGTAGCACGTTCCTGACGGTGTGGCGCTTTCCTGTGTACAGAACACTGTCGCATGGGTGGCTTGTGTGTTGCAACCACTTTGAGAAGAAGGCTCAGAGGAGCAGGTGGCCTTGCTCAAGGTCCGTGTTCAGGGAAGTGTCATGCCGTGCCTCTTGTAGGCTCTGGATGTGACCCTGTGTCCTTGAGACTGGCAGAGGGACACTGACAGAAAGAAGAGGGAAGAAGACGTTCCCCTCAAACTCACATAACTTGATAAAAGTCCTCTGGGCCCAACACAAGAGGCAGCTAGCTTGTGTTGGATATATTATTATTAAGTAATAATATTGAGTACTTACTGTGTACTGTTAAATACTCGTTATGCTAGGGCATTTAATTCTATCGGAAGTGACAGTTATCATCCGCATTTTAGAGACAGAAAGTAAACTTACTGTGCCCGAGAACAGACAGCAAGTTTGAACCTGGTCTACCTGACCATTGTCTCTGTTGGTTCTTCTGCTGAGGTGCCAAGGGGGAGGGGTTGGTAATGAATGACTTGACACTTGTGACATGTGGGAATCTTTCCAAAACATTATCAACTGTGACTATCCTTTGTGGATTGACTGTCCTGTAAATCCTTTTGAAAATGTTTCCATTGTCAGTTCTCTGGACCAGTGGCTGTTGTGACAGGGGCTCACTACTTGAGAATAGTTACTCGTCTGAATTTAGTGATAGGAACCTGCTCTGTGTGTTATATTATCAGGTGAATGTCCTTAAGGTCAAGGTTTTGAGCAGATGAGAAGGCAGGTAACTTGATAATTTAACAGTTGCCATTAAAAGCAGGATTCTTCTGCTGAAATTCAGGTGGAGTTGATTTTTTAAAAATTTGTGACTAGAATATTTTACAAACAGAAAGAAGGAAAACAGGTTTCCAAAGTGTGTGATAGTAGCAGAGAATGAATCACTTGCTCTTTTTAAATAGGGTCTTCTACTGCTACAAATCTCATGGTCACATTCATGCCTGGTGTTCAGGTCATAGCTTCCAGTTGTATCTGATACACACGTAGGATTTTGGACTTCCAAGACCTTAAAATTCTGTATTTACTTGTTTTTACAAGGGGGGAAAAATCTAGGTGTTTTGTCCAGTTGAGGGTAGGCTGGTAGGTTAACACAGTCCATAATTGAATTTAACTTTGTCACGTGTCTCTCTGCTAGGGCAAACATATCCCGATCTTCTAAGGGAAGAAAGAACTGGATGTAAACTTTCCATATTGAAGACATAGTAGTTAACCTTCCCTTTCATCGTCTCACAATTCTCCCACTTGAATTTTAACCCTAACTTCAGAATTTCCCAGTTCTTTAATTTAGGTGACTAATATCCCCTCTCCCGAACACATGTATTTTAGCAACTCCCAGAATTTAATCTGAGAAGTACTACTAAGAAACTGAGGTTTGCAGAAGTTAAGCAACTTGACCAAACACTCTGCTGTCCAGTAGTTGTGACTTTAAAAAGAGGAGAACAGCAGTGGCCAACTCGTAGAGTCCACAGAGGATTACGTGAGTTAATTACTACATGTAAAATGCTAACAACAGTCCCTGGCACATAATTAGTTCTCAACAAGTGTAAGATACTGTTATTACCCTACATCTAGGAAGTAGCAGAGTTGATTTCTGTCTGGTTTCATTCATTGTTTCAGCAGATGTTTGTTGAACACCTGCTGTGTGCTAAGTTCTGGGGAGATAGCCCATGTCTTAACCATTGTGCTTTATTACTTCCAGTTTAATTTCAAGGAAGATGTTCTCCTCCTTTGTAGGAAATTGGAAAATAATGACACCAAAGAGATGATGATTTGTGGTCCACCAACGTTTTGTCTTTAAGTCTTCAAAATAAGCATCATGGGTGGGTATTGCTTAAAGAAAGGACATCTTGAAGTCATTCCTGTTGATCTCAAGATAGTGCTGACTTTTTGCTGGAGCCTATGATAAGAAGGGAATGATAGAGTTGCTCACATAAAAAAAAAAATTGAACCTATTGACAGAATGATGCTTCTGAACTCAGAAAACAGTTTTTCTCAGTTTACTTTTAGAGGAATTGGAGGTTTTATTTATATTTAGTAAACAAAGCATTTGCCTTTGAAGAACAAAATGAAATATTTAAGTTGATAGAGGTCAAGCTTTTTATTTATTTGTTTTTTGCGGTATGCGGGCCTCTCACCGCTGTGGCCTCTCCCGTTGCGGAGCACAGGCTCCGGACGCGCAGCCTCAGCGGCCATGGCTCACGGGCCCAGCTGTTCCGCGGCATGTGGGATCTTCCCGGACTGGGGCACGAACCCGTGTCCCCTGCATTGGCAGGTGGACTCCCAACCACTGCGCCACCAGGGAAGCCCCAGGTCAAGCTTTTTAAAGCCAAAATAAATTGAGAAGAATCAGGTCTTTCTACTAAAGCTGTACAGAGTCAGGAATTTGAAATAATATGAAATATTGGATAGCAGTTGTGTGTTTTAAAAAGGCAATGGCTTTCATTAAAATGACTATCATCTGGGTAATAATCAGATATCTGACCAAACAGGCTTCCAGGGCTGGGGCTGCTGTCTTCCCTCTAGGTTGACGTTTCTGACTTTGTGATATTTCGTCAGTGTCATTCACAAGCTGTATTCGCTTGAAATGGCAAAGGAAGTGTACCCTTGATTGTTCTTCACGGTTCCCTGGCTTTGATGAGTCATTGCTGGACAGCCTTCTCAACCAAGTGCCGATAAGAATAGACACACAATAGAAAAATTAAACAACTGAGAGCTGAAGCAGAAAGAGCTGGGACTGTGCTGTATTTAGCTGTGTGACCTTGTGTAAGCCACAGTATTCCTGGGCCCTGGGTTTCTCATGCATACAATAAAGATTCTAGGGTCTCTTGCTGAAGTTAGGTCAACTTTGGAATTTAATATCCCCCAAGAGAGATAGGAGATATACAGCACATTCAAGGGACAGTGATTCGTGATTTATGTAATTATCGTAGCTTTGTTGACTGTTGGAAAATAGCAGTGGCAGATGAGTCAACCTGGCATGCAGCTTTCGGAGATCAGTGATGCTTTTTTTTGTTAAAGTTATGCTTTAGTCAGGTTTTTTTTTTGGGTCCCAATGGTCAGGGTGATGCCAAGTTCCAGAAATAGAAGCCCCGATCTTGTTCAGAGGACGGTACGGAAGGGACGGTTGTCACGAACTTGTTTTCCTAGCCGAGACTCCACTTTGGCTTTCCCTAGGGAAGATGTTAGTGGGTGACCACGGGGGTGTAACATCACCATCCAGCGAACCATCCGCCCCAAACGTGTTGCTTGGAAGTCACTATCAGTGACAGAGAAGAGGCAGGTGGTATTTTAAATCTCCTTCCTCTGCCGGGTTTGATTCTCCAAAAATCCATGTGAAAGGGAAACTCCAGACAAATGCATGTTCTGTATTAGGAGCTCCAGCTGCAAACACCTGGACTAAACGTGGGCTCCTCTAGAGACAGGCAGATCTGAACCATCCATCCTTCATCCTTCCTCTGGGTGCCTTCTCCAGTAGCTAGAGAAGCAGGGAGAGAATCCCCTTTCTCTCAGGCACGGACCTGAGCTTGCCTAATCTGCTTATTCCGTGCTTCCCCACACAGTCCAGCTGGTCCTCCCACCGACTGATGCAAATCCCCGTGTATAATAGGAAGAGGTTGGGCTGGGGGTCAAAGGAGGCCTCACTCTGAATCCCAGCAGCGCTCCTTCCTGGCTGTGGAACTTGGGATAACTTACTTAGCTTGGGCAGCAAGCATAGTGGTATTAATGGTCTTATGCAGGTAGTGTGTGTCTTCATCGTGTCGTCAAGAATTGCACTGTATTCTTTTTTAATTTTTTTTTTATTGGAGTACAGTTGCTTTACAGTGATGTTAGTTTCTGCTGTATAGCAAAGTGAATCAGCTATACGTATACATCTGTCCCCTCTTTTTTGGATTTCCTTCCCATTTAGGTCACCACAGAGCACTGAGTGGAGTTCCCTGTGCTCTACAGTAGGTTCTCAGCATTGTATTCTTAAACCTTGTGAAAACGCCTCCTCCTTAGAGGAGAGAGTGAAGGTGGGGCCGAAAACTAGACCTTGACCTTTTCCTCCCTTCATCCCTGAGAGGGTGTGGAGGCAGATTTGACCTCACAGAGATCAGCAGGGACCCCTGCCTCCTACGAGGGACCCCCACCACGAGGACAATGGTCTTCATATTCTGTAAGCAGCAATCTACTTTAAAAAAAAAAAAGAATCTTACACAAAACTGTCGTGTGTAAAATGAGTTAAAGACTTCCATTTATAAAAATATGGTTAAGTTGAAATTTATAATAAACTCAGGAAGAATGATAAAGCAGTTTCAGTGAACAGAAATTTGAAATAGCGGAGATAGTAGATGACTCTTATGATCTTTTTCCTATTACATATAGATAAGTAATTGCAAAATTTTTTTTTTTTATTTCTTTTTGGCTGCATTGGGTCTTTGTTGCTGAGCGCGGGCTCTCTAGTTGTAGCGAGTGAGGGCTACTCTCTGATGCGGTGCGCAGGCTTCTCATTGCGGTGGCTTCTCTTGTTGCGGAGCACGGGCTCTAGGCACGTGGACTTAAGTAGTTGTGACACACGGGCTCAGTAGTTGTGGCGCACGGGCCTATCTGCTCCGCGGCATTTGGGATCCTCCCAGACCAGGGCTTGAACCCGCGTCCCCGGCATTGGCAGGCAGATTCTTAACCACTGCGCCACCAGGGAAATCCCTCAAATGGTATTTTTTTAAACAGATCTTCTTCCAATCAAGTGATACTGGTCAAAGAGAAAAGATAGAAGGATTATAATGCCAAAGCTGCCCAAAATATATAGACTGGCATGTATTTGTTCACATGTAACAGATGGGAATCAACTTTTAAATCATTGCAGTTTTTTCCAAAATGCTTATACATTTAAAAAATAAATTTAAAGTAAATGTTAAAACATCTGAAACACCTCCATAGAATCCCAAGGTTTGGTAGAAGACTGTTCAAAACACACTCCCTGAAGTCTTACAGCACTCAGATCTCAGTTTGCTCTGTTTCCTGTTTGATTGTAGCGTGTATACAGTTTTTAGTACTGAAAGCCATTTGATATAAAAAATGGTGATATTTGAATAAGGTCTGCAGTCTGGTTGACAGCGCTGGATCAGTGTCAGTTGCTTGTTTTGATGTTGTACTTGAGTGATATAAAATGTTGCTTTTGGGGGAAGTTGGGTGAAGGGTACATGAGATTCTCTATACTATTTTTGCAGTTTACTCTGAGTTTATAATTATTTCAGAATTTAAAATTCTTTATAAAAAGTCATTTGAAAATGATCATCTTCTAATTAATTGTTAGGAGGGAGTACAACAAGACTGAGTGGTGTATATACCACACTTTTAAAGTGGTTTTCCATCTGTCTTACCTTATTTTGAAAAAAAAAGCATCTTTCTTTCCTTGCCACTGAGTCTGTATCCTCCACACTCACTCTGTCACCTACTGTGACACTGTTGAAATTTTGGGAAAAAAACACAGGCAATGGCACATCAAGGAGAGCTCTCTTTCAGGAAAACTAATTTAGCTGCCACTTAACTAGTTAATAAGAAAATGGTACCGAAACCCAGGAGTTCATTCTGCGGTCACCTGATACAGAAGAAGGTCTATGAATGATGTAGCATGTTTTTCTGAGGCATTCCTGTGCTCAGAACATTAGTAATTAGGCCAAAGAATATCGACATGCCATGAGATCATAGGGCCACACGTACAAATCAGCATGCCCTATAGTCTGTTGTGATGATGCAACGTGAGGAGTGTTATTCTACATGGGAAAAGATAAAGGAGTGAAGATAATTTTAAAAGAATAAACCTTTGATCCGTTCACTTCTCCGTGTGTAAAGTAAAAGTGGTCATGGCAGTCATGAAATACAGTTCTCTGTTCTCTTGGATTTTACAGTGTGCTGTAAACGACTGCCTTGTTCTTTGATAAGATTGATGGTGGTTTTGCTCTATCACTTGGAGAAATGCAACGGAATTCCCTGAGCCAGCCATCTGTCTTCAATGTAATTGGCAAAAAGTGATTGTCTCGAGTGTTTTGACTGGAAGTGGATTGGTGGGGTTGATCCCGTCTATCAGACACCTGCGAAGGTGAGCTGACCTCAGCATATTGCTTTAGCACATGTTTTAACATATGCTGGTAGAATTACATTAAAAAAAAAAATCCATTTACTCCACCAAGGCTGTAAGGTCCTGTGCATTAAGTAGGGCGTTCGTTTTGTGCCAGTTGTGAAGCCTGTCTGGGCTGACCTGAGGGACTGGGCTCTCAGCTCTCCAGACATCACTCTGTCTGACCAGCTTTTCTGGCTTCTCCTCCAGGGTTATCAACGCCGGGAAGAGCACACACAATGAAGACCAAGCCAGCTGTGAGGTGCTCACCGTGAAGAAGAAAGCAGGGGCCATTACCTCAACCCCAAACAGGAACTCAGCTAAGAGACGGTCCTCACTTCCCAACGGGGAGGGGCTGCAGCTGAAGGAGAACTCGGTAAGACCCTCCTTCATCCCCTGTTCTTGGGTGAGAGGAACATGCACGCTGTGGCCCCGTTGTGGGATGTTTGGAATGGAAGAGAGAAAAGCCATGTCCCCAGGGTTAGTGGAGTGGCAGGTCTGTGCTCAGGGTATCACACCGTCACAGCGAAGGTGACACATGGAGTTAGGAAGAGCTGGTGTTGAATTCCCTGGCGGTGCAGTGGTTAGAACTCTGAGCTTCCACTGCTGGGGGCTCGGGTTCCATCCTGGGTTGGGGAGCTAGGATCCCGCAAGCCGAGCAGCACGGCCAAAGTAAACAAACAAACAAATAAATGGAGCAGCTGGTGTTTAGGTTCTAATTCTAAACCTTTAAAGTAAAGAAAACGCCCATATCATATATGAATTTTGCTGCAAGAATTAGTATATATGTTTGGTGGTTTTTAAGAAGCTACTTCAAGGTTTTTGTGAAGGAGATAGTCCCTGGAAGTCTCTCAGAAGCAGTAGGAGGAACTCGAGCCATCGGCTTGCAGCCCTGCTACGCACGACTCTGCCCCTCTCCTCCCCTTGCCTGCCCCTTAGAGTTGCCCAGTTGGAGCCTTGCTTGAATGTCTTCCAAATTAATGTTTGTTTCAACTGGCCCAAAGCCCTTGCATCCTATGGGGCAGCCCTGCAGACCGGATGCCCTATTGACAAACCACAGAGCATTTCTCCTCTTTCCAATTTCTGGAGAACAAAGCAGACATCCTCGGAAAGTTCTGAAGAAGCTCTCAGACAAGTATAGGGAACAATCAGCTCTCTGTCCATCGGCAGATTTAGTCCTACAGAAAAGAGACATTAAATGGGTTGACCCCAATGTGACTGTTTATTCTGATGGTCTTAGGATATTTTTGTATGTAAATTTCTACAGGATTGTAAAGGATCTAGGAATCTCTTCTTAGTCTAAGTGACAGTGTCTTGTTGCATTTACGCTTAGGGAATAAGAGTACTGATTTATTTTGGTAGCATTAGTTCAACTTAGGGTTAGAAAACACAGTGACCTGTGGAGATTCATCAGTTGTGCTTGCTTTCAAGGCTGAAGGAAGCACTGATTAGGCCTCTCCCAAAAAGCGAGAGTCAGGGACCCAGATGGGCAGGACAAAATAATACTGGTTAAGTGCATGGTCTCTGGAGTAAGACGTTTCAGAACAGTCCATTGCTTGCAGCTGTTGAATTTGGGGATAGTTATTTATTCTCTGAGCCTCACCCTTTCTCTTCTCTAAAAAGGAAGGATAATAATGGTAACTACCAAATATGGTGGAAGAGGCTAGTTGCAAGTAAGAAATCCAACAGTCCATGTAAAGTCTTGAGCCAGTGTCATCATTAATAAATCCTTGATCAATGCTAGTGATTATTATCCTAAAGTCAGTTCTACTTCTGTAATCCTCTGCGGATAACGCCCACTGGGTTTTCATTCATTTGTAAACTGGAGATCACACAATGTCTTTCGTACCTTCTTGATGGACTTATTTTGAGGATTGAGTTTTTATGGAAAAGGGCTCAGGAAATGTGAGACATTAGTGATAATTGGGTATGGGTGCCAGTGACTTAATGTTGCTCTTTCCCCTGGCAGGTCTCCTCTGCCACTGGATATAAAGGGATTTCTGTAAAACTAAGTCAGTGTTGACATTTGGCTGAAGGCCTGTGGGTGATGGCGTTTTCCCTTGTTGCTAAGTTCCTCCTAGAAGTGGAACCAGGAGTAACTTTTTACCTTTCTTTCCTTAAGAACAGTGAAACCAGTGCATGAGCCCTTTAGGATGGAGCCGGGGGCCTCCTTTGTGATGACTCTGAACCTCTGTGGGGTCCATGAGCCACTAGGAGGCAGCAAGGACATGCCATGCAGAGCCGGCACCTCTCCCCCTGCATTCCTGCTTTGGCCACAGCAGCTTCACTTCTACCTGCCTTATATATTAGGCTACTTATTAGAGTTTAAGGCAAGCGCTGTGCCGCCTTTTTCCTTTTAATTGTGGGAAATTATACATAAAATGAAAGTTACCATTTTAACCATTTTTAAGTGTATGGTGCCATGGTATCAAATACATTCATACTGTTGTGTAACCATCAGTATCATACATCTGCTGAACCTTTTCATCTTCCCAAACTGCAACTCTGTACCCATTAAACACTAACTACTCCTTCCTTCTCTCCCCCTTCCCCTCCCCGTCCCCTGTCCCTCGTCCCTGGCAACTACCATTCTATTTCCTGTCCCAGTGAATTTGACTGCTCTAGGGGCCTCCTATAAGTGGAATCATATAATATTTGTCTTTTTGTAGTTGGCATATATCACTTATCGTAATGTCTTCAAAGATTATCCATGTTGTAGAATGCGTCATAATCTTATTCCTTTTTAAGGCTGAATAATAAATATTCTGTTGTGTGCGTACATACCATTTTGTTTATCCATTCATCCGTCGATGGACACTTGCTTTCATTGTCTATTGTGAATATTACCACTATGAACATGGGTGTTTGAATACCTGTTTGAGTCCCTGCTTTCGATTCTTTTGAATATACACCCAGAGTGGAATTGTTGGGTGATAACGGTAATTCTGTTCAATATTTTGAGGAACACCATGCTGTCTTGCACAACAGCTGCACCATTTTACATTCCCACCAGCAGTACACAAGGGTTCCAATTTCTGCACGTTTTTGCCAACACTTGTTAATTTCTGTTTTTCTAAAATAACAGCCGCCCTGATGAGTGTGAAGTGGTACCTCATTGTAGGTATGTATTTCCCACGATGAGCGATGTTGAACATCGTTTCATGTGCTTCTTATTGGCCAGATATATCTTCTTTAAAGAAATGTCTGTTCAGGTCCTTTGCCCATTTTAAAATCAGGTTGTCTGTTTCGTTGTTGTTGTTTGTGCTGCTTTCTAAAAGCTGGAAAAGCATAACCTAGTGTGCCAGGTGACTCACTGAGTGCGAGCTGTGTTCCAGGAATTGGATGCTGAGGATTCAGCAGGGAATAAAACAGACAGCAATCCCTCCCTACAGGGAGCTTGCGTTCTTTGACGGCGACAAACAGTTAAAATAGATAGCATGGCAGATAAACACTACGGAGAAAAACAAAGTAGGGAAGCAGTAGGGAAAAACAAAATAGGAAGCGTGAGGCTCAGGGTGGTTAAAGGAGGTGTCAGACTGTAACACGGGGGCAAAGACCTGAAAGGGCAGCTGTTGGGAGGAAGAACATTCTGACATCCTAGGCAACTGTAAGAACCCTGAGGCAGGAACAGGCTTGCAGTTTCTCAAAGAATCTGCCAGGAAGCCCATGCGTCTGGAGCAGACATAGGAAAGCCTGGGTTGCAGGTGACATTGTCAGAAAGGTTATAGAGAGTGAGACAAAGTGGCAGGACCTCAAGGCCGTTATCGGGACTTTGGCTGCTATGCTGAATGAACAGTTTGCTAGCAGAGGTCACTGGATATACTGCTTAAAAGAGGCCGGTGATTTTTGCCATCTAAAGACATCCCTTAACTCAGATATGGTGACACTGAGGAAAGGGCAGTGACAGCATAGGGCCCAGGGCAAGAAAACACCCGCAGGAGACAAGTAAGGTGATCCCCCCTTTCTCCCTGTGATTCTCTTCCTTCACCCAGCAAGTGTGTGCTGAGCTCTGAGTCTGCACGCTGGGCCTTGGGGCTGAGGAGATGAACTCAGTACAGTTCCCACCCCCTCGAGCAGAGTTGGGGAGGGGAGGAAGGGTCGATAAGCAGCAGTACTACAGTGGAGTGAGTTTTAGGAGAAACAGAAAAAGTCCAGGTTGTGTGGACGCTCAGACTGGCCCCTGGTGGTTTGGGGAACAGTGGAGGGGATAGGCTGGGTCAGGTGAGGGAAGGCTCCCTGGAGAAGTGACATTTGAGCTGTCAGAATTAACCAAGCAAATAAGAGAAAGGGGAGCTCCTGACAGGGAACGTGCAAATGCGGAGACAGGCTGGCGTGAGAGTGCGTGGGGCATGTCTTCCCACGTTTGGGAGCACGTGTAGTCACTTGGAGGGGAATGAGGCAGGAACAGCAAGCAGGTGTCACACGTGAGGGCCACTGAATGCCCTAATAAGCTGGAATTGTAACTAGTGACTTTAGACAAAGGCATAACGGACTCACGACAGTGGGGAGGCTGACTTGGAAGACGAGGGGAGCACACCTAGAGGCTGGGACACCTAGGAGTCTGGCTCGTGCAGAAATCTGGGTGAGAAATGATGAAAGCTCGAAATAAGGGAGTGATTAGAGCAAGGGGCAGGCTCGGAAGAGATGATATGAGAGGTACTGTTGAGGTGACCAGGTGACCAACCATGCGGGGCAGGGGAGAGTGGGAGGTGCCAGGTTTCAGCCACTGGGTGCTGGTCCTTGAAAGTGAACCCCTGGGGCAGGCACAGGTTCAAGGTGAGGAGATGGGCGGAAATGGCGACTTGAGTTTTGAGGATGCTAACTTTGCAGGGGGGAGTGTTTTGTAGGAAGTTAGAGCTGAGGGATTGGAGCTCAGAGCAAGTCTGGGGGGCTTAGAATTCAGGAGTTACAAGCCCAAAGGAATTCCAAGAAGAGAGGGGAGTTGTCAGAAGCAGAAGTAGCAATGCTGCGGGCCACAGAGAGGCCAAGAAAGGTAAGGATGAAAAAGTGGCAAATACTATTATAAGCAAGAAATGCAGCAACGGGAAAAATAATGGCATCATTATTTCATTTGCAAATAGAGAGTTGACAGGCATGAAGGATGGTGAAAGGAAGATGCATGGACTCTCTCCAGAATACATGTGATGAATTTCTCCCTCCTTTTCGACCTCTTCATCCCCAACAAACTTTGTACAGTCAAAATAAATATTTCCACAAGACTTCTTTCACATATAATATCACCTTCATCTTACTTGGAGATTGAAGAAAGCCTAAAGTTTCCTGTAAGATCACATGAGATTCACCATGAAAAGAGGAATTATCACAGGAATATTTTTATATGTTAGAAACATGGGAGGGACTTCCCTGGTGGTCCAGTGGTTAAGACTCCGCACTTCCGCTGCAGGGGGCGCAGGTTCGATCCCTGGTAGGGGAACTAAGATCCCGCTTGCCACGCAGCATGGCCAAAGAAAAAGAAAGAAAGAAAGATCAGTGATGTGCAAGGAATTCAATTCAGCAGGAGCCTAACTTTGTATTTGATAACGTAGGGTAGTTGGGTAGCAGTGAGATGATTATTTATCACTACAGATAATTATTGATTGGTATAAAGATTATAAGACAACTTTAAATTTTTCTAAGCTTTTTATTTTATATTGGAGTACAGTTGATTAGCAGTGTTGTGTTAGTTTCAGGTGTACAGCAAAGTGATTCAGTGATACATATATATATGTATCTATCCTTTTTCAAATTCTTTTCCTGTTGAGGTTGTTACAGAATATTGAGCAGCGTTCCCTGTGCTCTACAGTAGGTCTTTGTTGGTTAACCATTTTAAATATAGCAGTATGTACCTGTCAGCTTTAAGCCATCCGTCATGCCAGCTTACAGAGAATTATTTTATCCTATTAGTACACGTAATTGTGTAGCCAAAGGAGTCAAATTAATCCTCCTGTTTTAAAACAAACTTAAAAAAGATTTTGGTGGATAAAATAACATGCACTCTGTTCTGCTTCTCATAGCTTCCACGAGGCATTTGCCGAAGGAGCGTTGTTTCCTGTACTTGGGTGAGCTCTTGACAGCAGCGCCTTACTTATAAGAAAGAAAATACAAATTAATTTCAGGTTCCATCTACATATAGAGGAAACTCTCAGGAACAGAAGAAGCCATGTTCGAGAGAAGTCATAAAACTTAAAAGGAAAACAAAGAGAAGAGTTCCAGGGTATTCTGTGCTATAGTTTTTTAGCCTGAAGAAACGCAGTGGGATATGGTGAATTACTGATTGTATTCTCCCTTAAAAAATACTCGGCAATGGGTCTAGTTTCTCCTTTTTAATTTAGAGTTTAGTGATATAATTAGTGAAATAAAGAAAGAAACATTTCTCTTTTGAGGAATAAGGAAGAGAAGTTTTGAGACCTCTGGGTATGGAGTGGCTATGAAGGAGAGAAGGATGTTTTCTGTGACAAGTTGGGGGTGGACTTTTCCTGTGCCGGCATCACATTGGGTAGTTGGTGTCCGAAGAACCTTTAGCCCACAGTCAGGCAGGTAGGAAATCGATACTCCGTGGCAATGTGCAATCCTCTCAACATTCCTACGCGTCTGATTATTTGTTTGGGGACATAGGGTGTATAGCTAGGAAAGAAGAGAATCTAGAATGCCAGCGTTTCTGAAAGACATTGTCATAGAATCGTCCCTTAGGGAAAATGCTGTAAGCTTGTTGAGGGCAACACCCTCTCCCCCAGCATCCTCCTGCCTTCCTCCTACTGAAGCCTTTTCAATTCACCTGGTCATGACTTGTGGGAACTAATCACCATTACTAGGTTTTCTTTCCTTTAATTTGAAAGGTGTTAAGAAGTCTTTATTTATTGTACTGATTGCCACCCCAAGTGAAACAGCTTTTCCAAGAGCTTTTGTTTTTCAGTTCCCAGGTACCTAGTCATTCTAGGAATGGGATAAAAAGAGGACCATAGTATATCGCTTCTCTGGGGAGGGAGAAAGAGAGTTCACTCTTAAGGGCATCTTATAACCTTGGTATTAAGATGATCTTATGTAAGATGTGTGAGTGGGAGATAGGGCACTGTGGCAATAACCAGGACATTCTCCGCCCACGTCTGACTCCCTGTTTTGAAAGAGATTATTTCTGGCTTAAGACGAATCTTGTGGACACACGCATTCTAAGTCTTATTCCCTTCAGAGCCCCCTTATGTTGTTACAGTCAAAACAAATCAAAGTATGTGGTTTCAGTATCTGTTAGTTCAGTGTCTAATTACAATAACAGGAGATGGCTGTGTCCACATCACGGCCAAGTTCATCAGCAGGGAAGAGGAAAGCTGATTATCTTTCTCAGCGGAGGATAGGGCAGCGCTGTGGGAATTCCAGGCAAATAGGATCAAACTGGGGTGGGGAGAGGTAAAAAGGAAATGAGAAGGGGCTATTTCAACTCTCTGGAGTGAAGATTTGCTGTTCTTTCTATCTGTTTTCTGTAAGAAGGAGTCAGTCACCCGCCTCTCCCCCCTCCCCCCCACCACCGCCAGAACATTAAATGAAGGTTTCTCGTGGTTCCATGGTGGCATCCCTTCTGGGGCATTTGGCCACGTTTGGCTGTCTGCTTCCTGCAGCGACGTCAGCTATAACAATAGGAGCGGCCTTTTATTTCTCTCATTGTGTTTATTACTCTAAATTTTCCCTCTCAACTAAGGTCTTTGTCCTGAGCATGTCAAGAAAAACATAACCTTTCCATTTATCTACTTAGATTTTTTTGAAGCAGGCATGCAGTGGTTTCTCTCAAAACTCTTATCTCTTGGTTCCAGGGATTAGAACTCTTGCCAGTGATTAAGAAGAATGACTTTACACCTAGGAATTGTTCAGGCTGATGTCAGTTAGAATAACTTTACAGTTCCCTCCTCGGTGGGTGTTGATTCACTCTGAAGACCAGGTTTGACCAAGATGTACGTAGCTGCTGAGAACGCAACTCAAACTTGGTTCCTCAGTAGATTCTCCCACTGTGGCAAATCTTAAGGCTAAAGGAAAATAAATGGCGCTGAGATGGAAATTTCTCCTTGTTTCACTTGTAATCTGATTTCCCCAGAGCTTTAGGTGGGAAGAACATTGGCAAGAGCAGTAAGCTCTTGCGATTTTCTTTTCTTCTTCTTCTTATTTTTTTAAAACCCAGTGTTCGACATTCATGTGCCAGACACAGCACTGCTCTTAATGCTTTGCCAATATTAATTCCTTTAACCTCATAATACATAAGTATGGACTATTCTTATCTTTATTCTACCAGTGAGGAAACCGAGGCACAGAACTGGAAAGTGTGGAGCTTGGGTTCAACCCAGGCAGTCTGGCCTCCGAGCCTATACACACTGGTAACATGCTGCCTCTTCATCCTTTAGCAGCTGGGAAATATGGCAGGAAAATCTCCTTGGAAAAGTATGAAATGAAGGAAGAACAACTCCTAATGTTGAGATGTATAATTTCAATATAATTTGATGCTAAAATTTTCCTCATTCCCATTAGGATTTCTGTTTTGAATTAGGAGTTATTTAGCAGTCTCCCCTGTCGACTCAGAAACTGGATAACGGCTCTGACCGATTCAGGTGAAGAACACAATGGAAATGAAATTGTTCATCGTCTTATTGTCCTTACAGGCCATTTTTTTCTTGCTAAATTATTGAAGACCATTGTTTGCCTGAAACCATGGCAAGTAGGAAAAGCCTTCTGATTGAACAATAATGAGTGCCTTGAGTTTGAATCCCAGCTCTGCCACTCACTAGACATTACCTTGTGAAAGTTAGATGACCTCTCGATGCCTCAGTTTTCTTATCTGCTAATTGGGGGTAATAGTTCCTACTTCATAAGATTATTAGAATTAAATGAGTTAAAAATATGAAAAGTGGGACTTCCCTGGTGGCGCAGTGGTTAAGAATCCGCCTGCCAATGCAGGGGACATGGGTTTGAGCCCTGGTCCGGGAAGATCCCACGTGCCGTGGAGCAACTAAACCTGTGCACCACAACTACTGAGCCTGCGCTCTAGAGCCCACGTGCCACAACTGCTGAAGCCTGCGTGCCAAGAGCCTGTGCTCTGCAACAAGAGAAGCCACTGCAATGAGAAGCCCGCGCACCGCAACAGAAAGTAGCCCCCGCTCGCTGCAACTAGAGAAAGCCTGTGCACAGCAACGAAGACCCAACAGCAGCCAAAATAAATAAATAAATTAATTTTAAAAAATATGAAAAATGCTTAGAATAGTGTTTGGCGTGTAGTAAATGCTCAATTAATATTATCTGTTGTTATTCTAACAGTGGGGTTTGCAGCTGCATTTCAATATTATTTCGCATTACTTGTGTTTCTACCGTAAACTAATTTAAGGAGAAGCTTTTGAGGTATAGAATAATAGTTTGAGAACATTCCCGAGCTAATTTTTGAGTCTAGAATAAACCATAACACAAGTTAGCCAAAATGATCTTTAGCCACCTTTATACTTCCCGTCTCTCAGAAATTTTTATTTAATAGTGTTTTTACATATGGAACTAAATTGCCATTTGAAAACAAAAACCAAACATACTTAACCTACATCTTATTGTCTCATGAAGTGGAAGAATCGAACCAAAGGAATCTGCGTTTAGTGTTATCAGATCCTGAGAAGGAAGCAGTGCTCTTTTACATATATGAGAATAAGAGATCTTTCTCATTAGGGAACAAAATATTGGAATAATTTAGTCAGAGAAGTATGTTAAGAACAAACTAACTATGCGGTATGGGCATGATTCCAAGTGGACAGCAGTAGAATGTGGGCCCAAGGAAGGACTTGTCACGAAGTTTCTCCACATCTCAGCTTCATCATCAGCTAATTTATTCTTCTGCCTCATACTGTGTTGCTGTGAGATCACATGAACTGGTGGTTGAAAGCTCTGTGGATGAAATGCCTAAAAACAGATACTCTAATTCTGCATCGTCATCCTTGCTGTGATACCTTGAAGCCTGGCCAGAAACTTGGTGGAAATCAAGTCATATAGTAGCTTATGGTGGGGATCAGAGGAGGATGTCCGCTCTCTGTTTCCCCAGTGGAAAATAAGTAATCCCTCTTCTTGGGCAAGAAAGGAGGCAGGCAAGTGCCTACCATGTTCATACTGAGCCTTTTGTAAAACTGACCAAAGGATTTAACTCAAAGTGGGATTTCCACATTTGTGATATTCCTTTCATGCTGTCCTCAGGTTATCTGAATACCTGGTGGGTTGGGACAGGGAGTGGAAGTTGAGGGTAAAATTAGCGGTGAACCTGTGTCTTCAGGGAAGGCAACCAGGAGGATGACACCACTTTTTCCTGTAAGACAGCTGTTTCTAGAGTAGCCATCTCCAATCCATCAGTTAGAGACAGTTTTTTTTTGAGTATATACCCTTAATATATGTGTTCATTTATTGATATATAGCCATACTACTGACCATCCATCTAGTATACATTTAACAATTATAAACACATGTTAAGGATTTAAAATATAATATAAAGACAATAAAGATGAAAAGGCAATTTTTTAAAATATAACAGCTAACAGTTACATGGTGTTGATTATATGCCAGCCATTGTTCTCTGTGTTTTTCATGCAGTAACCCATTTACTGCCTTGCTAAGAGCAGAGACTTCTTGTTTCCATTAGCTTATATCTCAAGGCACAATTCATCATTAACAATAGCAAGTATAATTCCATATTTCAGCTGTCTCTTTGAGCACATCAGATACTTCTGGCTAGAATGGTTATTATTATTTGTCAGATATGACTAGTTGTCATTGCTTGGAGTGGGAAGTACCAGGTGTGACATGTTCTTTTTTGCTTGTTTTCTATCAGCAATTTCTTTGCAGGGATTCTTAGAAACCTGTGCTCTATTTTGTGAGGGATAATTGAATTAAAAACTTCATAATATAATGTGCAAGACCACTCCGTTGGGAGCACATGTACCCAGGAATAGGTCGCAATAAGCCAGAGCTAATAGAAGCGCCAGGGCACCCGTGCTCCATCATGTCCTGGAGACTTACCGACCCCGTGAGGGCGCCAGTGTCAGCCTGTATGAGAAATACTAGCTAAGGTTAATTTTCTTCTTCCACATTAAGTGAAACCATATGAAAGAATTTCTAATTCTAACGTTCTCCTCTTACACGCCGACTGAGCATTTTAAGCTCCCCCTCGACTCTGCGTGCTCTCTTGTGGAAAGTGCTCATCTGGAAGGGAGAGCGGTGAAGCGGGCTTGCAACCTGAGCGCTTGTGTGGTGGGTATGAGATGCAAAGCCTGGTTTCTTTGAGCTGGTACCAGTGCGTCAAACCTCATTCTCTGGTATTCTTTGTGTTTCCTACCTTACATCTCAACACTTCTGTCGGGCTCCACAGGAAACAATGGAGGTTTTCTCTAGAATCTCCGCTTCTTTGTCAGCATGCTGGAAGAGGGGCTGCCTCATTGTCTGCGGCATGGCTCACGAAGGCTGTTTTGCCTGTGGGTCCCCCAGAGCTGAGGGGCATGTGATGTGGCTCCTGTTTCAATAGGGCTAAAACCGAGGCTACGGCTTTTCGACATCCTTGCTTAGCTGTGCTGGAATTACAGCTGAAGCTGCATGGACACAAGCTGCTTGCCTTCAGACTTATTTTAGCTTGTTCGGTGGATACCTTTCTGTTTGGTGCAATCTTCTTTAAAGGCCCAAGGAACCCTCCCCAGTTAAAGCTTACTAAGTTCTGGTATAATATATGATCATGAAAATGGGAAAAAGAAAATAAGCAATATGATTAAAAAGCAGTTTCTAGAACTTTAGAGAAAGGAGGCTATAACATGGAGCCTACTTTAGTGAAATCCTAAAAGAGAAACTATGAACTTTGAACTACCAATTTGTTACCTTCTGGAATATTCCTTAGTCTTATTGCAGATGTATTCCTGAAAAGGGGTGGGAATGTGTATGTATTATAAATTACGTAGAAGGCTATCTTTTTTTTTTGTAAAGGAAATAACTTAGAATGCAACTGGAAAACTTTTTTTTTTAAATTTTTATTTATTTATTTATTTATATTTTTGGCTGCCTTGGGTCTTTGTTGCTGTGCGTGGGCTCTTTTCTAGTTGTGGCCAGCAGGGGCTACTCTTCGTTGAGGTTCCCGGACTTCTCATTGGGTGGCTTCTCTTGTTGCAGAGCACGGGCTCTAGGCGTGCGGGCTTCAGTAGTTGTGGTACGTGGGCTCAGTAGTTGTGGCTCGTAGGCTCCAGAGCGCAGGCTCAGTAGTTGAGGCTCATGGGCTCTAGAGCACAGGCTCAGTAGTTGTGGCACACGGGCTTAGTTGCTCCGCGGCATGTGGGATCTTCCCAGACCAGGGCTCAAACCTGTGTCCCCTGCACTGGCAGGCGGATTCTTAACCACTGCGCCACCAGGGAAGTCCCAAAATTCTTATTTCTTAAACTGCTGTACTGCTTTGAAAAAATAAATACGAATGAAAAAATACATTTTCTCCCTTCCTTTCTTTGTATATTTAGTAGTTATTGAGCTTTTAGTAGTTACTGAGTAATTCTATACCAGGGACGCCCTGGAATACCATAGTGAATGAGACACACGTGAGTGTCCAAGTAGGCCGATACAGACACGTCCGGCAATTCCACACCAGTGGGATAAACACTGTTGTAGGGGACGTACAGGGGCTGAGATGGTCCAGGCAGGCTTGGTGAGGAGGTGATGCTTCCACTGAAAACTGAAGGGTACGCAGTTCTCCAAGCAGAGGGCCAAAAATGAAGGCAGAAGGAAAACATGACACTTACAGTCTTACAGGTGAGACAGAGTTAGAAGAGAGAGGACGAGAGCATCCCCGACCACTGACAAGGAGCAAGAGAGGAGCAGCAGCTAGATCATGCAGAGCCCCTGAGCCCACGTGAGCATCTAGAAGACGGAAAAGGACTTTAAGAGCAGTAGGGGGTGATTGAAGGTTCTATGCCATGACGGAATACAGGTGTGTTTGCAATGAAATTGCAGATTTGCGGTGCTTTAAAAGCACTGTGTTCGTGTAGCTTGGGATTTGTCAGTCCTCTCTGGTAGATCCCCAGCTGCCTTATTCCCAGCTCAGACCCCTGACGTCAGTGTAGTCCCTCGATGCTGGTGTGACATTGAGGAGGTGCTCATTCCTCAAGTTTCTCAGATCTGACTTTATGCGTCAAACCATGCACTCTTATCTGAGAGCAGCTGATGGCGCCGTTTCGAGTAAAGAAGAGGGTGAGGGAGAATCGAGTCCTTGTATCCGTTTCGGAATAAATGTATGACACGTCCTGTTTGATCATGATACTTTCAAAAGTGGACCTGAATTCTCTGTTAATGTCTAGGTCCCATTTCAAATACCATACAGCTCACTCCAACCTCATATTTTTCCTTGAAATGTCTCATGAAGTCCTCTCTCCTGGCCCAGTGGTACTACCCTGACCGAGGCTCTCTTTGCCTCAGGACAGACCTCTGTGAGCCCCTTAAATTCTGGTGCTTCCTTTTCGCGGTGCACCTGTAGAACGTGTTGGCATCAGTGCTCCCTCAGCCCAGCTCTCAGCACTTTCAGGGGTGGAGGTACTCCTCATGCCCCAAGGCAGCAAACTGGGGCTCCTGGTCGGCCTTGCTGGACTCCAGAACCTCACCCTGACCGGAACCTAACCCTCAAGGTCGGCCTTAATCAGGTCACTGTCCACATGGGCCTCCATATATATATATTTCTCTTTTCACCTACATTGCCTATTAGTTTCTCCCTTTTCGCAGAATATTCTTTCTTTCAATCCACCATTGCCCAAGCACGTGGACAGACAGTCACAGACAACATGATGAATGCTGCAGTCAGGGTGGGCACAGGGGGCAGTGGGAGCTTCCAGGAGGAGGTGACAGTTAAGGGGATTACTAAAAGGTGGAAAAAAAACCACCAAACAAACAGAAAAAACGGTAGGGCTTCCCTGGTGGCGCAGTGGTTGAGAGTCCTCCTACCGATGCAGGGGACACGGGTTCGTGCCCCGGTCCGGGAAGATCCCACATGCCGCGGAGCGGCTGGGCCCGTGAGCCATGGCCGCTGGGCCTGTGCGTCTGGAGCCTGTGCTCCGCAACGGGAGAGGCCACAACAGTGGGAGGCCCGCGTACCGCAAAAAAACAAACAAACAAAAAATAAATAAAATAAAAGGTGGGGGGGAGGTGGACGGGGAGGGGTAGTCGTGGTTTGCTGTGAGCTGCAAGCCTTGTAGTTTTGCATGGGTGGGATTTGGGGTAAGAGATGGAATGTGGAGAGAGAACCAGAGCCTGCAAACCCGGGCTCATAGCCTTGAGTCAGCTTGCAGGGCAGGTTGTTAGGCTGGTAAAAGACAGTGATCAGATTTTGTGTTTTTTGAAACACTCAGGTTCCAGAGTGTAGAAGTGGCTTCGTGAGCCAGGTGTCCATCAGGGCAAGCTTTCCCTCCAGGGCTGGGCGGAGTGTGGGGGTGTTAGAGCATGGACTCTGATCCCAGCTGCATCGCTTAAGAGAGGGTAACCTGGAGTGGTTACCCTCTCCGTCCCTCATTTTCCTCCTGTAAAATGGGGCTAGTAACCACACCTCATAGGGTGGTTACTCATAGGATCGTAGTAAGGATTAAATGAGCGAATATTTGTAAAGCATTTAGAATATCGCCTGTCAAATGATGGGAAGGGTGCTCGAGGCCCGTAACTGGCTGTGTCTGTGCCTTGTGGTCTTTTAGACTCTAGTAGCTGAGCTGGCATCTGAGTGTGTGGGGTGTGAGCCGGCTTTGTCGTTATTTCCCCACGTAGTATATCACTCACTTGAAGTTCCTGCCACAGGAGGACAGTGAAGATTTTGAAATCTCTTGATGGGCTTGGTTTTATCTAGTTCAAAGGCTTTCAAAATTTTATTTTAAACTGTCGAATTCTTTTATCCACAATCTTTTGCAAAACCTTGGTGTTCATAACTGATGAAACTGTGCTGCTCTGGTTGGAATAATAGTCATAGGGACTCATCACTTCAACAGCCACTAACCTTCCTCTTTCCTAAGGTACCTATTTAGAACTAAGGAACACGGTTTGGATACCACTGGTCTGATCAGTTTAGGGAAATGTAAGTGACTCATCCGAGGTCATACAGTGAACCCATGGCAGATTTGGGACTAGAATGTAGGTCTCCTGATGGCTTAGCAGCCCCCTTTCCTTTAGACCAGGGGTTCTCAACTGTGACTGCTCGTTAGAACCCCCTGGGAAGCGTTAAAGAAGACGAATGGTGGGGTGCCACCTTCAGAGACACTGCTTTTAATGGGTCTGGGCTTGGCCCCTGCATCAACCTGTGCTGGATTTCTTCAGCCTACACTTGATTTGTGGAAAGCAACTTTCTTTGTGGAAAACATTATGTCTTACAAGTTTTAGCTGTGAAAATTATTAATTGCATTTAAAAAATTTGCTGTACCAGACTTTATAGCCCTGTGCAGAGGTGTTCTCAAAAGGAGAATGTTGAGCCCTTCTGAGCCCCACATCACAAGTCCCTCAACCAAGCTGCCTCGTGACTGTTTAAAAATTCCCCAGATATTTTGTCAGCTGGTGGTGGTTTCGGTAGCTGCAGAATGCTCTGCGTCGTTGAAGGAAATGGTTGGCTTACTTGTCAGAAATATTACAGAGTTGCTTTTTTTTAAATGTAGCATTCCACGGCAGTGTCGTTCGTTATTTCACGGGGCTTGATCTTCTTTGATTCAAATCGTGACTCTGGAAACATGATAAAGTTTGGTGTCACAGAATCTGTGCCCAGACACTGACATGACTGCTGCTATCCCGTCTCTCACCTGCCCCTGCTGCAGCTTCCTCAGAGGTGTTTGCTGGGTTTTAATTTAATCAGGTATAGAAGGACTGTGTGCATAGGTTTCACTCAGGTGGCCTTGGGCCCTTTGGGGAATTGGATGTGATGAGCAAGGAATCCTTTCCTTTTGCCCCTTTCCCCTATTTGTGGGGATGTGATATGGCAGTATGTACTTTACTAACGCAGCAAGTAACAGGAGCTAGCAGTGGGGTTGGCAATCCTTGCAAAGCAGTGATGAGCGTAAATGATAATTCAAAATGTGCAGATGGACAATGCTATTCCTGTTGGTGACCAGGTCACAGATACTGCTAATACCGCTGTGCGCTGTTGCCTTACATTCTCAATATGGGGAAATGACAAATTTCAGAGGTCTGTGGAGATAAAGATGGATTCATGTGAATTCTATCCACAGATGCCCTGAATTAAGAACATTTTCCTGGGGGTTCAGGTTTATTCCCAGTGGATATCCACTTCTGCCTACTTCAGATTCTTTTCTGTGCCTGTGCCTTACTTATGTGGGCTCCTTCTTCCTGCCACGTATGCCGCAAGTCCCAGGATACCATGTACCCATGCTTCTCCACGTGCCCAGCTCTTGTTACAGAATCTCGCACCAGTGGCTCATCGAAAGGTCATGAAGCCCATGTGACAGCTTTTCCAGGGCCTGTGCAGCATCCCGAGCCAGACCTCAAGGGCCCAGGCTCCTGTTGACCTCCTGCCCCACACCCTGCTGACCTCCTACCCCACACCCTGCTGACCTCCTGCCCCACACCCTGGGCTGCAGTTTTCAGCCTTTTTGGCAAGAGGGTTATGCCACCTCCAGGAGTCACTACTGTGACCCAGGCAGGAAGAAAGGGGGAAGGATATAGGGGGAAAGACCAGGCCCATTGATTTGTCCTTTTTGTCAAGAAATCTGTAAGTTTCCTGGAAGTGTCCACCCAGGACACTTCTTCTTGCAGCTCATTGGTCAGAGTTGAGGCTATGTGACCACGCAGAGCTGCGAGGGAGGCTGGGGTGTATTTTTGGTGGATACGTTGCTGTCCCAAACAATCAGTAGTGAGGAGGAAGGAGGATAGACCCTGGATGAGCATCTACCAGAATCAGCCCCATCACCTGAGCCTCCTGGTGCTTCCCTCTCCTGGGCTGCCATATCACCTCTCAGTCCATCCAAATTCTACTTGTCCTGTCTTCAAGGTCCACCTCTCCCCCACTTCCCCAGCCCACACTGGTCTATCCTTCTTAAACCTTGAACTTGCAGGATTAGCAGAGGCATCGGAGTCTTGTAAAGAAGTTCCCTCACCCCTGCCACTGAAGCCCAGAAAATAACTTACCTGAGATCATATTGTATAATGATAGCAGCACCCCCAACGCCACACACGCACACGCGCACGCAGACGCAAGCACGTGCACATGCACATGCATACACGCATACACACACGCACACACATACACACAGCAATGCGCACGCAGCACGCACGCATGCACGCACGCACACATGCACACATGCGCACACAGCAGTGCACACGCAGCACACACGCATACACACACACGCGTGCATGCGTGCCCAGTTGCTCCAAATGTGTTACTTAGCTGCTGACTAGGCATAAATTACCACTTAACCTTTCCAGTACCTCTGCCATAAGGTAGCTATCACCTGCCTTTTAGTTGCTAGGAAACCATGGCACAGAGGTGTTAAGCAACAGGGACGTCCAGCTCTAGAGTGACCCAGACAGGGTCCAGGGCCTGGACTGCCTTCCTCTCCTTGTTCTGTCTCCCAATCAGCTGATTGGTATTGAAGATGCCATTTGAGTCCAGATCTTCTAATCCTTTGGTCATTGTTTTTTTCCACTTAACTTTCCTCTGAGATAATGTGCTTGTTCCTTCTCTTTATGGTGCTTTTAGTCATTCATAAGTGTTTCTTCCTGCCTGGATTTGATTGAGTGCTTATTAGGGTGGTTGTTACCTCCTAACTGACATCCTCACTTTCACCCTTTATTCCATCCTAATCCTCGCAGCGTATCTTGAATGACCTTTTTTTTTTTTTAATCTTTATTGGAGTATAATTGCTTCACAATATTGTGTTAACTTCTGTTCTGCAACAAAGTGAATCAGCCATATGCATACATATATCCCCATATCCCCTCTCTCTTGCGTCTCCCTCCTACCCTCCCTATCCCACCCCTCTAGCTGGTCACAAAGCACGGAGCTGATCTCCCCGTGCTATGCAGCTGCTTCCCACTAGCTATTTTACATTTGGTAGTGTATATATTTCCATGTCCCAGCTTACCTTTCCCCCTCCCTGTGTCCTCAAGTCCATTCTCTATGCCTGCGTCTTTATTGCTCTCCTGCCCCTAGCTTCTTCAGAACCATTTTTTTTTTTTTTTTTAGATTCCATATATAACTGTTAGCATACGGTATTTGTTTTCCTGTTTCTGACTTAACTTCACTCTGTATGACAGACTCTAGGTCCATCCACCTCACTACAAATAACTCAATTTCGTTTCCTTTTATGGTTGAGCAATATTCCATTGTATATATGTGTCACATCTTCTTTATCCATTCATCTGATGATGGACACTTAGGTTGCTTCCATTTCCTGGCTATTGTAAATAGAGCTGCAAGGACCATTATGGTACATGGCTCTTTTTCTTTTTTTTTTTTTTGTGGTATGCGGGCCTCTCCTGTTGTGGAGCACAGGCTCCGGACGCGCAGGCTCAGCGACCATGGCTTACAGGCCCAGCTGCTCCGCAGCATGTGGGATCTTCCCGGACTGGGTCACCAACCCGTGTTCCCTGCATTGGCAGGCAGACTCTCAACCACTGCGCCACCAGGGAAGCCCGGTACATGACTCTTTTTGAATTATGATTTTCTCAGGGTATATGCCCAGTAGTGGGATATGGTATTTCTATTTTTAGTTTTTTAAGGAACCTCCATACTCTTCTCTGTAGTGGTTGTATCAATTTACATTCCCACCAGCAGTGCAGGAGGGTTCCCTTTTCAGCACACCCTTTCCAGCATTTATTGTTTATACATTTTTTCATAATGGCCATTCTGACCATTTTCATTGTAGTTTTGATTTGCATTTCTCTGATAATTAGTGATGTTGAGCATCTTTTCATATGCCTTTGGCCGTCTGTATGTCTTCTCTGGTGAAATGTCTATTTAGGTCTTCTGCCCATTTTTTAACTGAATTGTTTGTTTTTTTGGTATTGAGCTCCATGAGCTGTTTATATATTTTGGAGATTAACCCTTTGTCCGCTGTTTAATTTGCAAATATTTTCTCCCATCCTGAGGGTTGTCTTTTCATCTTGTTAATGGTTTCCTTTGCTGTGCAAAAGCTTTAAAGTTAATTAGGTCCCATTTGTTTATTTTTGTTTTTATTTCCATTACTCTAGGAGATGGGTCAGAAAAGATCTTGCTGTGGTTTATGTCAAAGAGTGTTTTTCCTGTGTTTTCCTCTACGAGTTTTAGTGTCCCGTCTTCTATTTAGGTCTTTAATCCATTTTGAGTTTATATTTGTGTATGGTGTTGGGTAGTGTTCTAATTTCATTCTTTTACATATAGCTGTTCAGTTTTCCCAGCACCATTTATTGAAGAGGCTGTCTTTCTCCATTGTATGTTCCTTCTTCCGTCGTCATAAATTAGGTGACCATATGTGCGTGGGTTTATCTCTGGGCTTTCTATCCCGTACCATTGATTTATATTTCTGTTTTTGTGCCACTACCATAGTGTCTTGATTACTGTAGCTTTGTAATACAGTTTGAAGTTGGGGAGCCTGATTTGTCCAGGTCCATTTTTCTTTCTCAAGATTGCTTTGGCTATTTGAGGTCTTTTGTGTTTCCATATGAATTGTAAAATTTTTGTTCTAATTCTGTGAAAAATGCCATTGGTAGTTTGATAGGGATTGCGTTGAATCTGTAGATTGCTTTGGGTAGTATAGTCATTTTCACCATATTGATTCTTCACCATATTGATTGGTATATTTCTCCGTCTGTGTCATCTTTGATTTCTCTCATCAGTGTTTTATAGTTTTCTGAGTACAGGTCTTTCGCCTCCTTAGATAGGCTTATTCCTAGGTATTTTATTCTTTTTGTTGCGATGGCAAATGGGATTGTTTCCTTAATTTCTCTTTCTCATTTTTCCTTGTTAGTGTAGAGGAATGCCAGAGATTTCTGTGCATTAATTTTGTATCCTGCCATCTTACCAAATTCATTGATTAGTTCTAGTAGTTTTTTGGTGGCATCTTTAGGATTTTCTGTGTATAGTATCATGTCGTCTGCAAACACTGACAGTTTTACTTCTTCTGTTCCAATTTGTATTCCTTTTATTTCTTTTTCTTTGATTGCTGTGGCTAGGACTTCCAAAACTATGTTGAATAAGAGTGACGAGAGTGGGCATCCTTGTCTTGTTCCTGATCTTAGTGGAAATGCCTTCAGTTTTCACCATTGAGAATGATGCTTGCTGTGGGTTTGTCATATATGGCCTTTATTATGTTGAGGTAGGTTCCCTCTAAGCCCACTTTCTGGAGAGTTTTTATCATAAGTGGGTGTTGAATTTTGTCAGAAGCTTTTTCTGCATCTCTTGAGATGATCATATGGTTTTTATTCCTTAATTTGTTAATGTGGTGTATCACATTGATTGATTTGTGTATATTGAAGAATCTTTGCATCCCTGGGATAAATCCGACTTGATCATGGTGTATGATCCTTTTAATATGTTGTTGGATTCTGTTTGCTAGTATTTTATTCAGGATTTTGGCATCTATGTTCATAAGTGATATTGGTCTATAATTTTCTTTTTTTTTGTGATATCTTTTTCTGGTTTTGGTATCAGGGTGGTGGTGGCTTCGTAGAATGAATTTGGGAGTGTTCTTCCCTCTGCAGTTTTTTGGAAGAGTTTGAGAAGGATTGGTGTTAGCTCTTCTCTAAATGTTTGTTAGAATTCGCCTGTGAAGCCATCTGGTCCTGGAGTTTTGTTTGTTGGAAGATTTTTACTTACCGTTTCAATTTCATTACTTGTGATAGGTCTGTTTATATTTTCTAATTCTTCCTAGTTCTGTCTTGGAAAATTGTACCTTTCAAAGAATTTGTCCATTTGTTCGTGATTGTCAATTTTATTGGCATATAGTTGTTTGTAGTAGTCTCTTATAATCCTTTGTATTTCTGTGGTGTCAGTTGTGATTTCTCCGTTTTCATTTCTAATTTTATTGGTTTATGTCCTCTCCCTTTTTTTCTTGATGAATCTGGATAAGAGTTTGTCAATTTTGTTTATTTTCTCAAAGAACTAGATTTTAGTATTATTGATCTTTGCTATTGTTTTCTTCATTTCTATTTCATTTATTTCATCTCTGATCTTTATGATTTCTTTCCTTCTAACTTTGGGTTTTCTTTGTTCTCTTTCTCTAGTTGCTTTAGGTGTAGTGTTAGATTGTTTATTTGAGATTTTTCTTGTTTCTTGAGGTGAGATTGAATTGCTATAGCTTCCATCTTAAAACTGCTTTTGCTGCATCCCATAGGTTTTAGGTCATTGAGTTTTCGTTGTCATTTGTTTCTATGTATTTTTTTATTTCTTCTTTGATTTCTTCAGTGATCTCTTGGTTATTTAGTAGTGCACTGTTTAGGCTCCATGTATTTGTGGTTTTTACAGTTTTTTTCCTATAATTGTTTTCCAGTCTCATAGCGTTGTGGTCAGAAAAGATGCTGGATATGATTTCAATTTTCTTAAATTTTCTGAGGCTTGATTTGTGACCCAAGATGTGATCCATCCTGGAGAATGTTCCATGTACACTTGAGAAGAAAGTGTACTCTGCCACTTTTGGGTGGAATGTTCTATAAATATCAGTTAAATCTATCTGGTCTATTGTGTCATTTAAAGCTTGTGTTTCCTTGTTTGTTTTCTGTTTGGATGATCTGTCCATTGGTGTAAGTGGGGTATTAATGTCCCCTACTATTACTGTGTTACTGTTGATTCCCCATTTCATGGTTGTTAGCATTTGCCTTATGTATTGAGGTGCTCCTATGTTAGGTGTGTAAACATTTATAATTGTTATATCTTTTTCTTGGATTGATCCCTTGATCACTGTGTAGTGTCCTTCCTTATCTCTTGTTAACAGTCTTTATTTTAAAGTCTATTTTATCTGATACAGGTATTGCTACTCCAGCTTTCTTTTGATTTCCATTTGCATGGAATATCTTTTTCCATCCCTTCACTTTCAGTCTGTATGTGTCCCTAGGTCTGAAGTGGGTTTCTTGTAGACGGCATATATATGGGTCTTGTTTTTTTGTCCATTCAGCCAGTCTGTGTTTTTTGGTTGGGGCATTTAATCCATTTACATTCAAGGTTATTATCGATATGTATGTTCATATTACCGTTTTCTTAATTGTTTTGTGTTTGTGTTTGTGGGTCTTTTTCTTCTCTTGTGTTTCCTACCTAGAGAAGTTTCTTTAGCAGTTATTGTAAATCTGGTTTGGTGGTGCAGAATTTTCTTAGCTTTTGCTTGTCTGAAAAGCTTTTGAGTTCTCCATCAAATCTGAATGAGATCCTTGCTGGGCAGAGTAATCTTGGGTGTAGGTTTTTCTGTTTCATCACTTTAAGTATATCCTGCCACTCCCTTCTGGCCTGCAGAGTTTCTTCCGAAAAATCAGCTTATAACCTTATGGGGATTCCTTTGTATGTTACTTTTTGTTTTTCCCTTGCTGCTTTTAATATTTTTTCTTTGAACTTAATTTTTGTTAGTTTGATTAATATGTGTCTTGGTGTGTTTTATCCTGTATGGGACTGTCTGTGCTCCCTGGACTTGGGTGACTATTTCTTTTGCCATGTTAGGGAAGTTTTCCACTGTAATCTGTTCAAATATTTTCTCAAACCCTTTCTTTTTCTTTTTTTTAAATTTACATTAAAAATTTTCTATACAGCATGGGCTTCCCTGGTGGTGCAGTGGTTGAGATTCTGCCTGCCGATGCAGGGGACACAGGTTCGTGCCCCGGTCCGGGAAGATCCCACATGCCACGGAGCAGCTGGGCCCGTGAGCCATGGCCGCTGAGCCTGCGCGTCTGGAGCCTGTGCTCCGCGACGGGAGAGGCCACAGCGGTGAGAGGCCCGCGTACTGCAAAAAAAATAAATAAATAAAAACTATAAAAAAAAAAATTTTCTATACAGCAGGTTCTCCGACCCTTTCTTTTTCTCTTCTTCTTCTGGGACCCCTATAATTCGAATGTTGGTGCATTTAGTGTTGTCCCAGAAGTCTCTGAGATTGTCTTCAATTCTTTTCATTCTTTTTCCTTTATAACTGCTCCTCAGCAGTTATTTCCACCATTTTGTTTGCCAGGTCACTTATTCGTTCTTCTGCCCCAGTTATTCTGTTATTGATTCCTTCTAGTATGTTTTTCATTTCAGTTATTGTGTGGTTCATCTCTGTTTGTTTCTTCTTTAGTTCTTCTAGATCTTTGTTAAACATTTCTTGTATTTTCTCAATCCATGCCTCCATTCTATTTCCAACATTCTGGATCATCTTTACTATCATTACTCTGAATTCTTTTTCAGGTAGATTGCGTATTTCCTCTTCATTTATTTGGTCTTATAGGTTTTTACCTTGCTCCTTCAACTGTGACATATTTTTTTGCTGTCCCTTTTTTTTTTTTTTTTTAAGTTTTTAATGAGTGGGATTGTGTCCCTATCTTACTGGTTGTTGGGCCTGAGGCTTCCAATACTGGAGTTTGTAGGCTATTGGTTAGAACTGGGTCTTGGTGCTGAGATGAGGACCTCTGGGAGACCTCACTCCGATGAATATTCCCTGGGGTCTGTTAGTCCAGTGGTTCAGACTTAGAGCTCCCACTGCAGGAGCTTTGGCCCAACCCCCGGCTCATGAACCAAGATGCCGCAAGCTGCACAGGGTGGCAAAAAAGAAAAAAAAAAAGGAGAACAATAGCAAAGTAAAAAATAAAATTAGATGAGGAAACTAACAGATATGTTAGAAAAAATATAAAAATAAAAACGTAGATGAAATAACAACCGGAAGGTAAAACAGAACCACAGTAGTAAAAAAGAGGAGGAGAAAAAAAAAAATGAGGTGGAAAAGGCCTTGGCTGTGGAGGGCGGGGCCTAGGCAAGGGAGAGATTTGGTTGGTGGGCGGGGCCTACGCTTAGGACCCACAAGGCTGGAAAAGGCCCTGGGAACTGTGGGGGGTGGGGCTTAGCCTCAACAGAAGGGGCCCAGGCTTGCCTCCTGCCTCTGGTCTCAGAGGGCAGGGGACCTCACCTGGGAGCCCAGCAGGCTTCCTGGGCTTGAGTGGGCGGGGCAAATGCCCTTGTCTCCTGCTCCTCCGGTCCCAGAGGTCCCCTCCCACCTACCTCTCCTGGTCTTCCTGGCCTCCCTCTTATGCCCCCAGGGCCTATGCGGCCTGGAGGGGGCTTTGGAAGGCGGGGGACCAGCCTAGGAGCTCAGCAGGCTCCCTGGGCCCAAGTGGGTGGGGCAAACGTCCTCTGCTCCTCTCCTGCTCCTTGGGTCCCAGAGGGCCCCTCCACCTGCCTCTCCTGTTCTCTCCCGGCCTCTCTGCTATGCCCCCAGGACCAACCCGGTCCAGAGGGGACTTCTGAGGGCACAGGACCTGGCCTGAGAGCTGGGCAGACTTCCCCAGCCAGTTGGGCAGGGGAAACGCTGGGTGCGCTCCACCCTGATCCAAGCCCCTGAGGGTCCCTCCAGGCACTGGAGGGCTCCCAGAACCCCTCCCCGCTCTCAGACACACCTCAGGGGCACCGGTCCTGTCCAGCCTCCACTTCTCCTCCCCCTTCAGTCCCTCCATGTCCTACCGGTTCGATTGGGGGTTCTTCCCATCTCGTTGGGCATCGGGGTTCCCCACCAGCGTCTGGCAGTTGTGGGGTGACGCGACCTCTGTGTCTTCGCACCGCCATCTTCTCACCTTTAGCTTGAATGATCTTTTAAAAATACAAATAAAAATGATTTAAAAATACAAATCTTTTAAAAATGCAAATCTATTTTCTAACTCCCACTTCAATCCATGGCTTTCTGTTACTCTTAAGCTAAAGCCAAGATCCTTCATAAGTCTTGGAAGGACTGAGTGGTCCAACTACTACCTCCTTCTCCAGTCTCATGTCATCTCCCTCCTTTCCTGCCTCTGTCCCCTATTCAGCCACATGGCCATGGTCCAGTCTCCTCTTGACCATCACACACCTTCTACCACGGAGCCTTTGCACCTGCTGTTCCTGCTGCCTGGTGTTCCCTCCTTTCCCCTCTTTATCTTGTGAATTTCCAGTGGTCCTCAGCCTGGTCCTCATGTGCTCAGGAAGCCTCCAATATGCCCCTTTGCAGGCTGGCCTCACAGCACTTTGTCCCCTCACCAGAATTATGATCTTACATGTACTTGTGTGATTATTTGATCAGTGTCTGTCTCCTCCACTGGATTCTTAAAATCAGACCCTGTCTCTGTATCTTTCATCTAGTCTTTCATCCCCACTGCCTACTTTTGTGCCTGTCACAGAAAGAGTGCTCAGTAAATATCTGTTGACAAAAAACAAAAAAAAGACTATTTTATCTCTAAGCATCTAGCACAGAATCGAGTAAAAACAGAGTTTTAAAGGGCATAAATAGAGTAATGGCATATATCACCCTAAGTACGCAGTATCTTCCAGCATCATTCTAAGATGGACCAAAATGGTGGTTACCAGGGACTGGAGGGTGGGAGCGATAAGGAGAAATGTTGGGTAAAAGGACAAACTTGCAAGGAGTAGTAAAAAAGTCCTAGAGATATAATGCACAGTACAGTGAACATAACATAGACAACAATATTGTATTATAATAATCAAACTTGATAGGAGATTAGATCTTAATTATTCTAACCACAAAAAACCACAATTATAGAGATGCTAGCTATTGCTATGATGACAACTATATCACAATATATAAATGTATCAAATAAGCATGTTGTACACCTTAAATTTATACAATGTTATAGGTCAAATACTTTCAATTAAAAAAGTAAGATAGACCAAAAGAACTTTATATAATGGCTTCAACTAAAAAAAAAGAATTCAACATTTATTGCTGCAGGCTAGATAAGCCTAGTTGTCAGTAGTGGATGTTATATGCACCTTACCTATTTAATCTCAGTATTTAATATCTTATCCCTCTAGCTACACCATAATTGAGCTGCTTTTTTCCCCCCTATAGCTACTAACATCTTAGGCATATGTGATTCAAACATGGTTTTTAAAAGTGTTCATCTTGAAATAGTCTCAGAATCAACCAGCAGGTACAAGATCTGTGGTAGATGAGGGAACATGGGCTGCATGTAGCTTTAGGGTAGGAAGAGGAAGCCAAGATGCTGAGTGACAACTGGAAAACTGAGGGGAGTAGGAAACATGAAGAGGAGATTTGAATTGACTGCATCTTGTGAAGGGTGGACTAGACTGGGTGTTCAAGGGAAAAACATGTTCCACAAATTCAGGATGTAGACATAAGCAGATGGGGCAATTATCTGAGAGTATAAAAGCCCTGTGAGGTGAAAATGGGTCTATTTATCTCCCCTTGAAGAATCTGTAAAAAAGACCTAACTTCTTCCAGAGACTCCAGGTCAAACCTGCTTGGGGGTTGCAGCAGAAGGGAGGTGAGGGGTTAGCTGTTAAAACTGTAAAGACCTACCTGTTTGCATGGAGTTTTACCTCTCACTTCTGCACATCAAATTAAAGTAGATCTCACCCCAACTGAGGGGGTGGTGACTTGGACTCCTGCCCTGGGTGGACAGGCAGGGACCACTTTCTCCCTGGGGTGGTGGTAACATCAGCGATGAATCTGGGGACCCTTCCCTAAGTGTTTTGCTCGGTTTTGACCCCGTTGTTTGCAGACAGACAACCAGATGGATGCGCTGACCCCTGGAGGTGTCACACCCTCACCCTGGGGCAGTGGCCACTGCGTTTCTCACTCTTCCTTGTCGCCCTCCTCCCGCAGGAATCAGAAGGCGTTTCCTGCCACTACTGGTCGCTGTTTGACGGTCACGCGGGGTCCGGGGCTGCTGTGGTGGCATCCCGCCTGCTGCAGCACCACGTCACGGAGCAGCTGCAGGACATCGTGGAGATCCTGAAGAACTCGGCCGTGCTGCCGCCCACCTGCCTGGGCGAGGAGCCCGACCACACACCCGCGAACAGCCGGACTCTGACCCGCGCGGCCTCGCTCCGCGGAGGGGTGGGCGCCCCCGGCTCCCCCAGCACCCCGCCCACGCGCTTCTTCACCGAGAAGAAGATCCCGCACGAGTGCCTCGTCATCGGGGCTCTTGAAAGCGCATTCAAGGAAATGGTAGGTATCACTGAAGACTCTAGGGCAGCAGGGGCCCGGGTGGTCGCTTAAGCCACATACTTGTTTCTTAGAAAGTTCCCTGGAAGGGCATGTCTCTGACCTGTCCACTTGCTGCATGGTCCCCTCCGTCTGCTCCTTTTACAGCAGGGCTTCCATTCTCAAAACAAGTGGGCAGCAAGAGAGTTCTAGCCTCCCGTGCCGGCAAAGGTGTAAAAGAAGATGGAAGCGGGATAGTGAGTGAGGTGATAGACTTATTAAATGGACGCGTATTGCTTCTCTTTCTGCCAACTCTTAGGGATGCCAGCTGGTAGGATTGAACTTAATTGAAACTGTGAGCTCGGTTGCCATCTGTTTTACACGTATGTACACGAATTCCAGGTGTTTGGGGAAATGGAGCTTTTAGTAAAGTGTTCAGAAGTACGCTTGCTATACAGATCTAATCTGAGAACAGCTGTTTTCCCATGATTGGCAGTGTGGTTCCCACTGCTTAAAGCAAGTAGGAGCCAGTATCCAAGAATTCTTTGTTTTACTTGGGAACGTGGATTTGTTTGTACATTTAAATTTGAATATATCTGATCAGGGGATTCAGCCTCCCTCCTGAGAACACACTAAGCTGCCCTCCCGGTGTCCCCTGCTTGTCCCTCTGCCCGGTGAGAATGCACACAGAAGGTCTCTTCTGTGCCACCCCCTTGAGCTCACTTATACTGAGGCAACTATTTGGGTTCCAAAGATTTTCTCTCCTGAGCAGCATCCTGTATGCAGATACAGTAGGAGATATGTAGAGATGTTATAAGGACTAGAGTAAGGTGAGTGGGCAGTAGTGTCCTTATAACCTAGAGATTAAAAAGTGATGACAAGCTCTTAGGTAGAGCAGGAGCAGCTAGAAGCATCTCTGCAGAATTGAATGTACACCCCGTGCACATTCCAGGATCTCACGATGTCAGGTTGAGTGCTAATGAGAGGAGAAAAGTAAATAATATTAAAGAGCATCATCTGATTTGTTTACAAGGCAGAGAATTGTTCTTATACTCATGCCTCTAATTTGCAGTCTCTCCTCACTTTAGCTCATTTCTTCTTCGGTTCCAACGTTTCTCTCCTTGTCACATATTTACCCTTTTGAGTAGCAGGTGGTTTAAAATGCACCCCCATGTCAGGAGTATCTGGTAGCCTTCAATCCCAAGAAAAACACCAGGAGGCAAGAAAAGATTATTTAGGAAAAAAAGGAATCAAGGTTAGAAAAATGGACTCCTCCTTGGGCTTGGTATAAAAATCTCCCTCTGTCATGGAGGCTCTGATGTGAATAGCTGTTTCTAAACACGGATGCTCAGAAAGCTAAATATTGAATTGAGGTGACAGTTTGACAGTGGACCTTCCCCCTAACGGGAGAAGAAGTCAGTTTACATGATAGAAGTGAAAAAAGCAGAAGAAATTTTGGCTTTTTTATTTCCTTCGGTAATTGCTAGTACTATGAGGTATCTTTTACTTCGCACTGCTGTATTCTCCACTTCATCCACTAGAGGCCAATGTCACATTGAGTCAAGCCTCCACAGCGATCTCAGACTGTTTCTGCCCATTAATGGTGCAGGTTTCCTAGCACCTACTGTACTTGAGAGGCTCATTCAGAAACATACTTAGTAAAGAGCCCCATTCTTGTTTTTTAAATTTTTAATAACTTTTCACTAGCTGATTCATTACCAGAAATCTTTCTTGGACACTTGGTTGCCAGCGAAAAGATCACATCGCTTTCCTGTGTAATTCATTCAATCCATAAATATTGGTTGAGAACTAACTCTAAGCCAGGGCTAGCTGGGAAAAAAGCATGGAAGAAATTAGGCAAAGACAGATATTAAACAGATAAACTATAAATGGGAAGGGCCTCGAGAGAAGAAATGCAGAGTAGGTAGGAATCTGATAAAGAGATGAAGTAGGGTTCCCTGGAGAAGCAGTGCTGTCAGAGAGTAGGGAGAAAGCAGACAGAACGTGGGAGCTGGGAGAGTGCTCTGGGCAGAGACAGCCGTTTGGGTGAAGACCCACATCACGGAGAGAACCCAGGTGGGCCGAAGGCAGCGAGCTGACGTCCACCATGGTTAGATGCAGATTCCAAGTGCAGGGATGCTGTAAGGGGACTTGGAGAGGCCATCTGTAACCAGCCTGTGGATGACTTGCTGTGCCGTAATATGGATTTTGGGCCTTAAGCCATTCTGTTGTTTTCTAATCCACCCCACCCTATAGCTTCTTCTTCACACTTAACGTTTTTCCCAGATTGTCTGTCTAGCCCCCAGCATGCCTGCTACCTGGGCTTTGCACCATGTGCTTGGACTTTTTAAGGGAGAATACTCATCATTCCTTGGTTCTCCTGGTTCTTGGCAGTGTGGCCCTGCCTCCTGCACGGCTGGGGACTGAGCCAGCTGATGCCTGTTGGCCCAGAATAGTTATTAATACTGTCCCCTTTTACTCTCAAAAGTGTCCCTGCCTGGATGATGTCATATGTTTACCCTAATTATAGAGATGCTCTAGTTTTTTTCTTTGCTTCTTCAGGGACTTCAGGAAAAATCTACTCCAGCGTCACAGAAAAGTGCCTGACTTGGCCATTAAATAGCTTGGGTTGAGCTTCAGAACTTACAACAGAGAAATTATACCGCATACTACGGAAGGCCATTGTCAACTCATAAAAAATACTTTTTCTTTCCACCCTTTCTCGCTATTAGGTTTTGAGAGTCAGCGTTTAAAGGTAAACTTTGGTTTGAAATGCTCAACACACAGCTGATTTCCTTATTCTGTTGGCCTGACCTTGGTGGTTCCTCCTTTAGACCTTTCCGAGGGGAGCAGGTTTGGAATCTCCCGGCCATTCTTAATTTTTTTCCTCACAACAGCCAGCTACTTTCTAACTTTCTAGGTGTTCTTTAGGTATTGCAGGTTTTATGCCATTCTGATCCCCTGTAATAGGAAAACTCAATATTGAATAAGATTCAGTCATTTCAGCTTTGTGGCTCTCTTGCTTTCTCCTGCACTTTCAATCCCTAAAAATTCCCGATGCCTAGCATCTAAGCCTCAAATTTGCCACACTGATGACATATTTGCAGCTCTCCCTCCTGAGATTCAGAATGTAACATAATATCTTTAAAGGCAAAGCTTGCCTTTCGTTTGGGGTTTTGCCTTATTTATGACAGTTCAGCAAAGTAGAATCAGAGGTCTTTCCTCTCTCCCCACCTCCCACCAGTGCCTTTCTCAATTTTATATATATATATATATATATATATTTTTTTTTTTTGCAGTACGCGGGCCTCTCACTGTTGTGGCCTCTCCCGCTGCGGAGCACAGGCTCCGGACGCACAGGCTCAGCGGCCATGGCTCACGGGCCCAGCCGCTCTGCGGCATGTGGGATCTTCCTGGACCGGGGCACGAGCCCGTGTCCCCTGCATCGGCAGGCGGACTCTCAACCACTGTGCCACCAGGGAAGCCCTCAATTGCTTATATTTTATAACCAGCATTCTTCTAGACACCATGGGGGTCTAGAAGGAAAACATTGGATTTTGTATCTGGGGGTATTTGTCGTCACATTATACGAACACAGAGATAGATAGTATCTCATTTGTTTTAATGTTCTGAGTGACATTAAGTGAAATGTTCATATCTATCTGAAAGAGAAAATGGGATAAAAAGATTCAGAAACACCAGACCAGAATAAATAGTACCTATTTCTAGGAAAAAGTAGGTACCCATCGAAAAATAAAGACTAACAGAAGTGGGGGGGGGAAACGCTGTGGACCAGAGGAGATGGTAAGTTTCATCAAATACTGTAAGCCTCTTTGAAGGCACTGTTTTTCCTCTTCTCTTTGATCCTGGGGTTGTCTGGCACAGTATGTGGCTTGTGAGGAGGTGACCTCTGACCACGGGCCTCTGATCCATGCTGGCAGAAGTGGGTCTGCCCTGTGGTCCCCTATTGTATCTCATCTTGGATCTCCCTTCGGAGTGAAGGCTGCGTGGCCAGCTCCTCCTGTGTCCACCGTGGAAAATGAACCCTCGCTTCCAAGAGGACCAGGATCTCAGGAACTTTCTGACTGACTTCATTTCTGCTTCCCAACTACACTTTGTAACAATGCCTACTTCTGCAGCTAAGTTTTGTCACCTATTATGTTTAGGTGGTTGCTTGGCTCAAGATGACAGATACGAAGAAGATAAATGTCTTCTAAGTCCTGATGTCAGTCTCCTTCCTACTTCCATACCCTCCAAAAACAGGGGAGTCATGTAAGAAGTCACTTCCATTGTTGGTATAGTTGCAGGAGACCTTTGCCCTCCTAGGAATCAGAAGCAAGTCAGCAGTGATGACCTTTTTTACCTACAGGAATTGAGTTATAGACACAGGCAGGAGGATCTCAAAATTCTGTCCTATTTCCTTTTCAGTGTGGGTATAGATTCCTCGCTACAGTGAAGAATGTTTTGGAGGTTTGATTGTTACGAAGGGAGAAAAATGGCAACATTTTAACTTGTAAAACTAGCATACATCTTACTGTCACTGAGTAAATGGTTGGAAATACCACTCAGCTTGGCTTTGTCGGTAAAAACCATATGGTGACACGATGGTGAAAAAGGAGGACGAATGCAAAGCTAATTTATAGTTTATAAATTTTAATGGTTTTGAGAATTAGAATAGTAATGGTAAGTGGACCTGTTGGTCTGTCTGTATTTAAGCTAGAGGCTTTTTGTTTTTGTTTTGTCTTTGTTTTTAGTAGAACAGGAAGTTCTTCCGAGAAGGAATGAGCATGTGATTCCACCAACAGCCAGCAGGTGGCGATATTAGGCAGTGCTGGTTTGTCCCTTCCCCATTGCCTGGCTGACAGATTGGCTTCTCAGAATAAACCGAAATCAGGCCCAGATACTAAAACCATGCAGAATCTTATTATTTGTGACTGACGCTATTAGCAGTGTGCTCATAACCATGTTTTAACCCAGCTAGGGGGAGGTGCCAGGTCCTATTGAAACCACCCAACACTCGCTGCCTTCTGGTGTTTGATATTGCTTTCCTTTTGCGACCTGAAATTGGTAGGAAACAAACAATGATCCTGGAGCTGCGTCATCTGTGGGACTTTAGAACCAAATTACAGTGGTTCCGAAAAATATATTTTCTTTCTTGCAATTCTTTCCTGCTGAATTAGTCTCCTTTCACACACATTCTTTTTTCCCTTCACTGCTCTCATTCTTCCTTGCAACAAAAAGGAGCAAAATACAATCCCAAGTCTTAAAAATTGGATCCATTCTTTGATTTAGAGATAATCCTTGCTTAAATGTAATATTTAGACAGATGCAACACAGGATAAATCAGTCCTGCTAGGTAGAAAGCAGCCTTGAGAGGGACTCTTGATTGAACAGATAAATCAATTATCTTGTTAATGGAATCTTCTGAGTCACTGAAGTTGATCCTTTTAGATCATACTGGAAAAGGAATGATAGTATGTGCATGTGTTTTGCTGGTAATTTATTCTAGACTTATGTCTTGAGGTTCATGGCAGCTAAAATGGGGGAGATACTCCAAATCGGTCTTTGTTTAGCGCAAGCGGTGGGCAGTTTTTCATGATTTCCTTAATCTTTTGAAAAAAGTACCCAAACTTCTTGAGGGATACATTTTTAAATTTTTTTTTTAAATGTAGAGTGTGAGAAGCTTAAGCTAACTGGAAAAGTTAAGAGTTTGAAGAAATTAGGTAGTTAATTCAACAGTAAATATATCTTTATTGACTTCATTTATCATGTTTGATCTGGTAGTAGAAGGACCACCCAGATGGTCCTTTAATGTTCCTTTTAGTACTAAGATTTTGTGAAGCATCTTTTAAAGAGGAGTAGGTGGTGTAGGAAAAAAAATGTGCTATTTTGTCTTCTAGGGAGGGGAGGGGGAAGCAATTATTTTTAGAATATGTTCTAGTTAACACCCAGTTTTAGAAGAAGAAATAAAAGAGCGTATTTTCATGTCAGTGAATCCTACAGGGCGGATGAAGTCTGTGGAAACACATCTTTCAAATCCTTTCACCGTGATCCCAGAGAGCACACATGTAATTAAAGTGTGCGTCTGAGCGCACACGCATATGTCTATTAGCACGCAGAGGCGGGAGGTGATGAAAGCATGAGTCTGTTAGCGAAGTTTCTTGTATAAAAAATAGCTAGACTTTGGTCCACTGTTTATGTGGAAATGTTGCCAAATTTGCATTCCTTATGCTGGGGGAACTGCAGAGGGAAGGTAGGAAAAGATGAAAGAAATGATGAAATCAATTAGAAAAAAATACTGACTCACGCTATTAATGTCATAACAAGGCATTCAATGGGCAGGCTAACTGGAATGTTTCCCCCTAAATGAAAGGCAAATGTGAACTCTGCTGTAGCAGAAAAATCTTAGTGTCAAACACTCTATCTTGATATTTTTTTAAAAGATGAAATAATTTTATAATCATTTTCTGGCGATGTAAACCATGATAAGTAAGACACCTACAATGCAGAATAAACTTGTTTGTCTGAGTCCCAGAGGAATTCTTTGACGTGGGCGGCTCTTTCACGTGGACTCTACTTTTTGGATCGCACCAATGGTTTAAGTCTGTCAAGCATCATTCACACTCCAGTCCGTAAGCAGTTGGGTGCTTAAAGGATTTTTACTCAAAACTGCCTTTCATTCAGACTTTAGGTATTCAAACAAATAGTGATTCTGGATGTGAAAGGATAGTTTCTGTAGCTAGAGCAGTTCTTTCCAGTGTATTAAAAATGTTAGTATGGGCTTTATGTACCAGTTTCTATATTAATTTGATGAAATATATATCTATCATAATATCAACTTTATTTTATTTATTTAAATGCAAAAAAATTGCATAAACCTACCCGTAAACTCCTTTGTGAATAGGGTTGTTGGTTCTGTTTTGATGCACTGTTTGGAGGTTCAACAGACGGAACTTCTGACATCTTGATGTTTTCTTTCCCGTCTTTCATTTTCTTGTGACGGTCTTTCCCTGCTGACGTGTGTCCCTCCTCCCGTGTCACCCTCCAGCCTCCTGCCATCCCTGCTTGGGTTCTAAGAACCATTCATTCATTCCTGTCAATTGACTGCGTGTTATTAGAAGTCTGGGTTCCTGCTTAATTATTATCTCAGTGAGTGTTTATGCATGTGGTAAGCTTTTCACTTATGAATGGTGGGACACATGTCTCGTGTTAAGGCAGAGGTAAAATGGTGGGGAGATAATTGGAAACCCAGGCGTTTTATCATGTATTTCTTTATTTGCCCATTGAATAGATATTTATTAAATTACGTTTTACTTGGCCCAACATGGGTGTTGCGGATCTAGCACTGAGCGAGAAAGGTCTCTGCTCTCAGTCATGGGATCCAGGCTGTGGGGAGAAGCTAGCTGGTCTCCGAAGCCCCTCATCTACGCCGTCTAATTTAATCCTCATGACAGCCCCTTTAAGCTAATTTATACAGAGATTGTACATAAATTTTTAAAATTCAGTGTGGTCTTTGGGGGTGGTCCTCGTGCTTGACCTGTCTGCAGCACTTGATGTTGTCATTCACTCAACCCCTTTTTGGAATTCTTCTTCACCTGCTTCTAAACCATCACGTCCCATATAGTACACTCATTCTTACCCCCCCCACCGATGGTTCCTCAGCTTCCCCCCCGCCGCCTCCACCGGCCCTTAACCTTTACTCAGTTCATTCCCAGTATGTTAGTTTCTCCCAGGTCTTGTCTTCGTACTTTTCCCCTCCTTACATTTTGACCAATACTGTGTTCTTAATCTGTTTTCAAAGCTCGGGCTCTTCTCCTGTTTCCAGCTTCTCCTTGGTGATTTCTCTGACTTTGTGTTACCGCCTCTAGCCTCTGGAGCACGGCAGCTGCCGATAAATGCTGGATTACTGAATTATCTCCGCTTCCCATCAGGAGGCTGGCTGAAGCAGCTGAGTTCTAATTCTGTGGGTTTCTAAGCATCACAAACGGGCCCTGGGTCAGCCGACAGCAGCCTCAGAATCAGCCAGAGCACCGTTTCCTGCTCTTCTGTACCCCACCCTCGTCCTTTCTTCCTTGGCCCCAACAATAGATGGCGATGAGAACATTTGCCATTATTTTGGCCAGCATTCGGTTTATTTTCCTAACGACTCTCATTTGTCTGAGGTCAAGGAACCCTGGCTTCTGTCACTGACACAGCGTTTCACACAGACATCTGTCTGGAGGATGATGCATCTCTGTCCACAGGAATGTGGTTCTATTTTTAATTTCCTTGGGGAGACCTCATTAGGTGGCAGGTAATAGATACTAGGCTTTAGAGGAGGAGACCCCGATTGGAATCCAGACTCCAGCAGGGTAAATATGGGCAAGTTCCCCACTTGTCTGCATCTGAACAGTGAGGTGAATGTTACAGTTGTGAGGATGAGATGCGATTCTATATGTAAAGTGCTTCTCGCACTGCCTGACACAGAGGAAGTGCTCACTGACGGCTGGCTGATACTATGCGTGTGTGTCCCTCTTGTGAATTAGTGGCCTTGGGAAGAGGACGTTAGTTCAGAGTTCAGAAGCTTCTATCTTTGATCAGTAAGACGGGGGTGGACTCCTGCCAAGTTGAATTGAGGACACAGTCCTTCAAGTCACCTGTCTCGTCTAGCTGTAAAGGAATTTATTTACTGGAGACTTTGGGGTTAAAAACATTGATCAGGTCCAAGCACTCGACATTATTAGCCTCTCATCTGTTTTCCACAGCAGCTCAGGCTGTCCATACAAAGACTGAATTTTCCGTAAGCCATGATATGTATTAAATACAATTGGTTTAATTCTTCTCATTTTTGTCTGATTAGATCTGTTTGCCTTCCCTTGTTTCCTGTCTCTGGTCCGCACATGGTCTGGTAGGCGACCGTTTTATGCCAGTGTCCTCTCCAGAAATGCTTGTCAGTTGATAGAAAGCCAGTACTAAAGATTTTCTTGTCCCTTCTTCGAGTCGTACTCAGATCTTAGGGCTGTGTCGAGGGAGCAAGGCTAAGACAGTCTTTGTTCCTGTACAGTCCAGTACTAACTTTGTCTTCTTCTCCAGGACCTACAAATCGAACGAGAGAGGAGTTCATACAGTATATCTGGTGGCTGCACAGCCCTCATCGTGATTTGCCTTTTGGGGAAGCTGTACGTAGCAAATGCTGGGGACAGCAGGTAAGCAGATTAGCCCTCTGGTTCTTCCTAAAGTTCAATGCCTTCCTTTAATTTTTTAATCTTTTTAAAAAAGTTAAATGCTTAGAAATAAAATAATCCTGCTTGGGATTAGATATTGAGAAAGATAAGCCTTGTATATCTGGATAAGAGTGCATTTAAGAAGACTCATCAGGAAGGTATTAAAAGATATGGGTGGTCTTCTCCTTACTTGTCTGTAGTAGCAGTTCACGTGTGTGTGTGTATATATATATATATATATATATATATACACACACTTGTGTTTAACCTAAACCAGTAGTGTCCAAATGTTTTTTGACTTCAGAACCTGATTTTCGATGAAAGCTTATTAGCAGGGACATAATATTTGAGAGAGACGAGGAGGGAGGAAAGGGATTTGAATGAAATGGGTGTTTGGAGGGGCCCGGGGAGGACTCTCCAGCTAGTTCGTTTTCTACTCGGTAACTTTGCCCTGTGTCCCCTCCCAGAAGCCCAGGAGTGTCTCCTTTTACGCATGTGCCCCTACAGCCTGCATTTTCCTCTCTTCTGGGTTCAACTGAGAGGAATTTGGGGCAAGAGATGGTGGTTAACCCTTACTTTATCCAGTATTACCAGAAATCAGATAGACTTGTGTTTTAATCTTCTTTTAAATGACTGATATGTGCTCACTTTAGGTATGGCCACATCTGTTATTTAGTCGATATTAAATTAATTTTCACAGACTTTGTGAAAAGTGTTGTAATATGGATTATACATTTCTCCGCCCCTTGAGTAACAAAATACGTTGGCCTTCTAGCAGGACTTTTTGCCAAAGGCCGACTCTATTCTGAAAGCAGTCAAAGTACTGGACTCTAATCGTGATGTCCTCAGAGGATGAGTGATTTCCCTACACGGGCTGTGGTCTAAAGATGCTGTCATTCCTCCAGCTTCTTCCTCTGGGTCACGTGCCTCTTCTCAACATCTCTGCTTGGTCTAGCCCTCCCCTGAGGTCGGACCCTCCCCTTCCCTGACTCCCTCAGGCAATCAGTGAATTCCAGAGAGCAGGAGAGCCTGAGGGAGTTTCCAGTTAAGCATCCTCTCCCTGTCTTGCCACTAAAGATTCTGGAGACCAAAGGACTGTGACCTGCCAACGCAGCAGTATTTGGAGTTTGAAGATTTTGGAAGGTCTGTTTATTTTTAAGGTTTATGTGGATTTCTGTTCTGCTGTCTCAGCTTCAATATAAAATTTTTCCAAGTAAGTGGAAGTGAGTATAAGATGCCATGTTTATTTCATGGCTTCTATTCCCTAGTGGTCCTGGCAGGAGACAGACTCCAACTCACATGTATCAACTGAATGAAGGAGTGAAAGGGGACCGGCTAGGAGCACTGAGACCAGGAGGGCATTGAAGCCCCCTAGGCCTGCAGGGTCCAGGGAGGAAATGCTACAGCTAAGCCCAGGAGAGGGGGCCACAGATGAGGGCCCCTAGGCAGGGGCCACAGGAGAGAATGGGAGGAAATACTCCGACGACTTCTTCCTATCCCGCTTTCTCCTACCAGGGCCTCCCATTGGATGAGCCTGGCTGGAATGAGGGTCAGAGAGGTTGGTCAGCCAGGGCACAGACACAGGCCAAGATTGCATCTCCAGGGTGGGGGGCAAGCGGAAAATCACCAGCACATCTGCTGCCCCTCGTGCCCTCCCCAGGGTTGGAGCATCTTGAAAATAGGAATCGTCATCTCCCAGGGCCTTGTAAGGTACACACTGAGGAGCTGGCCTCTGAGCCCTTGTTCACTTCTGGATCTTGAGTTTGCTGGAGACAGATGTGCAAGTCAGGGGATGATTCCTTTCTGTTCTGTGTAAAACCGAATCGATGATACAGCTTTTGCACTCATATTCACCTTTAGTCTTGATGTCTGGTTCCGTGTTTTTCGAAAAGAGTTTGCTTCCCTGGCCCTTCCAGTGATGAGGGTAGTGACCGAGTGCTTTGTTCCCGCCCCTCGTCCCAGGGAAGCATCTTTCACAAGAGGACCCCAGGCTCGGAAGGTAACCCAACTTCCATGCCCAGAATATCTTTATGTTGGATTATGCCTTTCAGAGAAGCAGCTCCTCCCCAACGCCCTGTCCACGTTTTTGAGCACAGTTTCCTTCAAAGCTCTGAGCTCCCTGACAGAGCTGCTTCCCCAGCCAGCCAGGGCTTCAGCCCTACTTCCCAGAAGCTCAGTGCCCTTTTCAGGACCTTGCGTCCCACCCCACCCCCTTTTAAGTGCCAGTGTCTAGGCCAGATCTTGATTTCCTCATCTATAAAAATGGTGATATTGGACTAAGTATTAATTTCTAAACATTCTGGCATTCTAAAGATTGTCACTATGAGGTGTGACACTTTGAGAAAGTAAAGTGGTGCTCTAAAGGTTGATCTTTTGGTTATTTTATCTTTCTTAGAGTCAGCTTTTGAAATTGTCAAGTAACTGAAGTTCTTATGTTTCTAACTGTCCACAGAAGTATGATGTTTTACATGCTATTCCTAATTTGAAAAGCTTAACAGGTGCTTTTGTCCTTATTAAAGCTGTAAAGCACACCCCCCTCCCCACCAACTACACAAATTATTTTATGAGAAAACAGCATCTCTAGAACCTAATCAGCTTAATTACATTTGTAGTATTCTGGCCCCAGTATCCAGATATGAATTTGGGGTTTTACTGCTGACGGGTTGGGTTTGCTGTTCACTTATGGGTCATATGTTATGTAGAAACGTAAGAGCAATATGAGTTTGTATTGTATGCTCTGTCCAAAAAACTTGTAGGACGCTTATTAGTTAGTGTATTTTCAGCTCTTGTATAAACAATACATATTTGATATCACCTTATGTAGGATCACTGCCTAGTTTATATACTAATAACATAGGTGTTTGTGTTTACAAATATATTCAGTTCTTCCCAAGAAACAGCAGCTAAGTGATTTTTTATCAGACCTACGTAAATGTAGGTCCATTATGACTTATGGACAAGTAGTCGTGAATCCAAGGGCTCAGTTTAAACAAATGGTCAGGCCAACAGAGAATTCTGACAACAGAGCCCTGATTAACTGCTAATTTTTCTTCTTTACTGTCAGATATTGGCTGCCCATCTGTTTGCTTTAAATCTTGACAGTTTTGAGAGTGAAGCGAATCTTTGTCATAGGATCACTACCCCATAATTATTTACACTTAGGAAAAAAGAACCTTTGCACTGGTTTGATTTGGAAACTACTGGTGGTCAGGAACTGTTTTTTTTTTTTTTTTTTTAATTTTTATTGTTTTATACAGCAGGCTCTTATTAGTTATCCATTTTATACATATCAGTGTATATATGTCAATCCCAAACTCCCAGTTCATCCCCCCCCACCCCCCGCCACTTGCCCCCACTTGGTGTCCATACGTTTGTTCTCTACAACTGTGTCTCTATTTCTGCCCTGCAAACCAGTTCATCTGTACCACTTTTCTAGGTTCCACATATATGCGTTAATATACGATACTTGTTTTTCTCTTTCTAACTTACTTCACTTTGTATGACAGTCTCTAGATGCACCCACATCTCTACAAATGACCCAATTTCATTCCTTTCTATGGCTGAGTAATATTCCTTTATATATATGTACCACACCTTCTTTATCCATTCATCTGTCGATGGGCATTTAGGTTGCTTCCATGTCCTGGCTATTGTAAGTAGTGCTGCAATGAACATTGATGTGCATGTGTCTTTTTGAATTATGGTTTTCTCTGGGCATATGCCGAGTAGTGGGATTGCTGGGTCATATGGTAATTCTATTTTTAGTATTTTAAGGACCCTCCATACTCTTCTTCATAGTGGCTGTATCAATTTACATTCCCACCAACAGTGCAAGAGGGTTCCCTTTTCTCCACACCTTCTCCAGCATTTGTTGTTTGTAGATTTTCTGATGATGCCCATTCTAACTGGTGTGAGGTGCTACCTCATTGTAGTTTTGATTTGCATTTCTCTAATAATGAGTGATGTTGAGCAGCTTTTCACGTGCTTCTTGGCCATCTGTATGTCTTCTTTGGAGAGATGTCTATTTAGGTTCTTCTGCCCATTTTTGGATTTGGTTGTTTGTTTTCTTAATGTTGAGCTGCATGCACTGTTTATATATTTTGGGAATTAATCCTTTGTCCGTTGATTCGTTTGCGAATATTTTCTCCCATCTGAGGGTTGTCTTTTCGTCTTGTTTGTAGTTTGCTTTGCAAAAGCTTTTAAGTTTCATTAGGTCCCATTTGTTTATTTTTGTTTTCATTTCCATTACTCTAGGAGGTGGACCAAAAAAGATCTTGCTGTGATTTATGTCAAAGAGTGTTCTTCCTTTGTTTTCCTCTAAGAGTTTTATAGTGTCCAGTCTTACATTTAGGTCTCTAATCCATTTGGAGCTTATTTTTATGTATGGTGTTAGGGAGTGTTCTAATTGCATTCTTTTGCATGTAGCTGTTCAGTTTTCCCAGCACCACTTATTGAAGAGACTATCCTTTCTCCATTGTATATCCTTGCCTCCTTTGTCATAGATTAGTTGACCATAGGTGCATGGGCTTATCTCTGGGCTTTCTATCCTATTCCATTGATCTGTATTTCTGTTTTTGTGCCAGTACCATATTGTCTTGATTACTGTAGCTTTGTAGTATAGTCTGAAGTCAGGGAGTCTGATTCCTACAGCTCCGTTTTTTTCCCTCAAGACTGCTTTGGCTATTCGGGGTCTTTTGTGTCTCCATACAAATTTTAAGATTTTTTTCTTCTAGTTCTGTAAAAAAGGCCACTGGTAATTTGATAGGGATTGCATTGAATCTTTAGATTGCTTTGGGTAGTATAGTCATTTTCACAGTATTGATTCTTCCAATCCAAGAGCATGATATAGCTCTCCATCTGTTTGTATCATCTTTAATTTCTTTCATCAGTGTCTTACAGTTTTCTACATACGGGTCTTTTGTCTCCCTAGGTAGGTTTATTCCTAGGTATTTTATTCTTTTTGTTGCAGTGGTAAATGGGGTTCTTTCCTTAATTCCTCTTTCAGATTTTTCATCATCACTGTATAGGAATGCAAGAGATTTCTGTGCATTAATTTTGTATCCTGCTACTTTACCAAATTCATTGATTCGCTCTAGTAGATTTCTGGTGGCATCTTAGGATTATCTATGTATAGTATCATGCCATCTGCAAACAGTCACAGTTTTACTTCTTCTTTTCCAATTTGTGTTCCTTTTTCTTCTCTGACTGCTGTGGCTAGGACTTCCAAAACTATGTTGAATGAGAGTGGCGAGAATGGACGTCTTTGTCTTGTTCCTGATATTAGAGGAAATGCTTTCAGTTTTTCACCATTGAGTATGATATTTACTGTGGGTTTGTCGTATATAGCTTTTATTATGTTGAGGTAGGTTCCCTCTGTGCCCACTTTCTGGAGAGTTTTTATCATAAATTGGTGTTGAATTTTGTCAAAAGCTTTTTCTGCATCTATTCAGATGATCGTATAGTTTTTATTCTTCAATTTGTTAATATGGTGTATCACATTGATTGATTTGTGTATATTGAAGAATCCTTGCATCCCTGGGATAAATCCCACTTGATCATGGTGTATGATCCTTTTAATGTGTTGTTGGATTCTGTTGGCTAGTATTTTGTTGAGGATTTTTGCATCTATGTTCATCAGTGATATTGGTCTGTAATTTTCTTTTTTTGTAGTATCTTTATCAGGTTTTGCTATCAGGGTGATGGTGGCCTCATAGAATGAGTTTGGGAGTGTTCCTTCCTCTGCAGTTTTTTGGAAGAGTTTGAGAAGATGTGTGTTAGCTCCTCTCTAAATGTTTTATAGAATTCACCTGTGAAGCTATCTGGTCCTGGCCTTTTGTTTGTTGGAAGATTTTTAATTACAGTTTCAGTTTCATTACTTGTGATTGATCTGTTCATATTTTCTATTTCTTCCTGGTTCACTCTTGGAAGGTTATACCTTTCTAAGAATTTCTCCATTTCTTCCAGGTTGTCCATTTTATTGGCATAGAGTTGCTTGTAGTAGCCTCTTAGGACGCTTTGTATTTCTGTGGTGTCTGTTGTAAGTTCTCCATTTTCATTTCTAATTCTATTGATTTAAGTCCTCTCCCTCCTTCTGTTGATGAGTCTAGGTAATGGTTTATCAGTTTTGTTTATCTTCTCAAAGAACCAGCTTTTAGTTTTATTGATCTTTGCTATTGTTTTCTTTGTTTCTATTTCATTTATTTCTGCTCTGATCTTTATGATCTCTTTCCTTCTGCTAACTTTGGGTTTTTGTTCTTCTTTCTCTAGTTCCTTTAGGTGTAAGGTTAGATTGTTTATTTGAGAGTTTTCTTGTTTCTTGAGGTAGCATTGTATTGCTATAAACTTCCCTCTTAGAACTGCTTTTGCTGCATCCCATAGGTTTTGGATCATTGTGTTTTCATTGTCATTTGTCTCTAGGTCTTTTTTGATTTCCTCTTTGATTTCTTCAGTGATCTCTTGGTTATTTAGTAATGTATTGTTTAGCCTCCATGTGTTTGTGTGTTTTGCATGTTTTTCCCTGTAATTGATTTCTAATCTCATTGCATTGCGGTCAGAAAAGATACTTGATATGATTTCAGTTTTCTTAAATTTACTGAGGCTTGATTTGTGACCCAAGATGTGATCTGTCCTGGAGAATGTTCTGTGCACACTTGAGAAGAAAATGTAATCTGCTGTTTTTGGATGGAATGTCCTATAAATATCAATTAAATCTTTCTGGTCTATTTTGTCATTTAAAGCTTGTGTTTCCTTATTAATTTTCTGTTTTGATGATCTGTCCATTGGTGTAAGGGAGGTGTTAAAGTCCCCCACTATTATTGTGTTACTGTCGATTTTCTCCTTTATAGCTGTTAGCAGTTGCCTTATGTATTGAGGTGTTCCTATGTTGGGTGCATATATATTTAAAATTGTTATATCTTCTTCTTGGATTGATCCCTTGAACATTTTGTAGTGTCCTTCCTTGTCTCTTGTAACATTCTTTATTTTAAAGTCTATTTTATCTGATATGAGTATTGCTACTCCAGCTTTCTTTTGATTTCCATTTGCATGGAATATCTTTTTCCATCCCCTCACTTTCAGTCTGTATGTGTCCCTAGGTCTGATGTGAGTCTCTTGTAGACAGCATATATATGGGTGTTGTTTTTGTATGTATTCAGTGAGCCATTGTCCTTTGGTTGGAGCATTTAATCCATTCATGTTTAAGGTAATTATCGATATATATGTTCCTATTACCATTTTCTTAATTGTTATGGGTTTGTTTTTGTAGATCTTTTTCTCCTCTTGTGTTTCCCACTTAGAGAAGTTCCTTTAGCATTTATTGTAAAGCTGGTTTGGTGGTGCTGAATTCTCTTAGCTTTTGCTTGTCTGTAAACTTTTGATTTCTCCATCGAATCTGAATGTGATCCTTGCCAGGTAGAGTAATCTTGGTTGTAGGTTCTTCCCTTTCATCACTTTAAATATGTCATGCCACTCCGTTCTGGCATGTAGAGTTTCTGGTGAGAAATCAGCTGTTAACCTTCTGGGAGTTCACTTGTGTGTTATTTGTCGTTTTTCCCTTGTTGCTTTCAGTAATTTTTCGTTGTCTTTAATTTTTGTCAGTTTGATTACTGTGTGTTTTGGTGTGTTTCTCCTTGGGTTTATCCTGCCTGGGAGTCTCTGCACTTCCTGGACTTGGGTGGCTATTTCCTTTCCCAGGTTAGGGAAGTTTTAGACTATAATCTCTTTAAATAATTTCTCTGGTTCTTCTCCTTTGGGAACACCTATAATGCAAATGTTGTTAATGTTGTCCCAGAGGTCTCTTAGGCTGTCTTCATTTCTTTTCATTCTTTTTTCTTTATTCTGTTCTTCAGCAGTGAATTCCACCATTCTGTCTTCTAGGTCACTTATCCGTTCTTCTGCCTCAGTTATTCTGCTGTTGATTCCTTCTAGTGTATTTTTCATTGCAGTTATTGTATTATTCATCTTTGTTTGTTTGTTCTTTAATTCTTCTCCGTCTTTGTTAAACATTTCTTGCATCTTCTCGATCTTTGCCTCCATTCTTTTTCTGAGGTCCTGGATCATCTTCACTGTCATTATTCTAAATTCTTTTTCTGGAAGGTTGCCTATCTCCAATTCATTTAGTTGTTTTTCTGGGGTTTTATCTTGTTCCTTCATCTGGTACATAACCCTCTGCCTTTCCATCTTATCTATCTTTCTGTGAATGTGGCTTTTGTTCCACAGGCTGCAGGATTGTATTTCTTCTTGCTTCTGCTGTCTGCCCTCTGGTAGATGAGGCTTTCTAAGAGGCTTGTGCAAGTTTCCTGATGGGAGGGACTGGTGGTGGGTAGAGCTGGGTGTTGCTCTGGTGGGCGGAGCTCAGTAAAACTTTAATCCCCTTGTCTGCTGATGGCTGGGCTGAGTTCTCTCCCTGTTGGTTGTTTGGCCTGAGGTGACCCAACACTGGAGCCTACCCAGGCTCTTTGGTGGGCTAATGGCAGACTCTGGGAGGGCTCACACCAAGGAGTACTTCTCAGAACTTCTGCTGCCAGTGTCCTTGTCCTCACGGTGAGACACAGCCACCACCTGGCTCTGCAGGAGACCCTCCAACACTAACAGGTGGGTCTGGTTCAGTCTCCCCTGAGGTCACTGCTCCTTCCCCTGGGTCCTGATGTGCACACTACTTTGTGTGTGCCCTCCAAGAGTGGAGTCTCTGTTTCCCTCAGTTCTGTCAAAGTCCTGCAATGAAATCCCGCTAGCCTTCAAAGTCTGATTCTCTAGGAATTCCTCCTCCCGTTGTCGGACCCCCAGGTTGGAAAGCCTGACGTGGGGCTCAGAACCTTCACTCCAGTGGGTGGACTTCTGTGGTATAAGTGTTCTCCAGTTTGTGAGTCACCCACCCAGCAGTTATGGGATTTGATTTTATTGTGATTGCACCCCTCCTACTGTCTCATTGTGGCTTCTCCTTTGTCTTTGGATGTGGGGTATCTTTTTTGGTGAGTTCCAGTGTCTTCCTGTCGATGATCCTTCAGCAGTTAGCTGTGATTCTGGTGCTCTCTCAAAAGGGAGTGAGAGCACGTCCTTCTATTCCACCATCTTGAACCAATCTCGGAACTGTTTTTTAAGCTGCTTCATGAGCTGTGAGTCATCTGATTTACCATCAGGGGCACGTGTGCTTGGGGGTTGTCTTCACAAGAAGCTTCCTGATGGTCTATGTGGCTTACTGAGTCAAGGACCACCCTCGGTGTGGGATGGTCCATAGTGATGCCAGGTGGTACGGCCTGGGACAGCCTTGCCCTCCCTTCCGCAACTGAGGTAACCAGCCACAGAGGGTCGTGAGAGAACTACTTCATGCAGCCAGTTGCTTTATTTTTCCCAGTCGAAAGCAGCCAACTCAACACCTAGGGGATCATAAGGGACTAGGCAAGAAGCAGATGGTGGGCGGCTTTTTCACTTCAAGCAAAAATGAACTGGTGGCATGCAGATGTCCTGCAGCGCAGTGTGTAAACTGTCACCCGTTGTATTTGAGTCATCCACTCCTTCAGGCCCTGAGTGATTCTTCAGTTTAAGAAGGTGCTTTGACTGCATTTTGGAAGATAATTTCATTTTATTTCTGGAGCGCTAAGGCACTGAGGAGGCAAAGCCATTACCACTTATTTCAAACAGTGTCTAAAGGTTTGGCAACTGAGACTAGGTGAACTCCTTTAGAGTAAAGAAGACCATTTAAGATTGGTTAAGTTCATGATTCCGCTCTTGGCAGATTGAAGTAACAGCAGCGATAAGACAGATAATAAGTTTTAGGTACATGTTAAATACTCTAGAAGACAATCATATTTAGTTCTCTCAGCAATTTAGTGAGAAGTAGGCATTGTTCATATCAGGTAAATGTACTGAAGCACATTGAGGTGAAGGGATTTGCCCAAGGTCCCACAGCTACTAAGGAACAGGGCTGACATCCGTCTCACGAATGAAAGTCAGAGCACCAAGTTCTCAGTCAATGCCCTGTACCCTGGGATGTCCCATCCATGCTAAGACTCACGTGGTGTTTTTGTTTTTCACATTTGAATGTCTCCAAAATGAACGTTTCTAAATAACATTTTTTCTTTACTGTTTGCATGTAAAGTAATGACATACCTTATGATCAATGGCATCTTTAATCTCACATAAAATGGTTTATGGGGTGTAGTTGAGGGGATGATTGCATTTAGAAGCTATTTTAAATGCACTCCAGTCGTGAAGCATGTAAGCATTGGGTGGTCCAATTTATTCATTTATGATATAGGCAATGCCCCTTCCTCAAACTGAGGGCTGCCATTCCGTTCCAAAGGTCCCAGGGTTCTCTGAGAACATGTTAAATTTTGCATTTTCATTTTGATGGTAATCAGAATAACATGAGCATTTTCTGGATCTTCTGGAATTCTGTCTTACAAATGATAACTGCCATGAATTCGGACCCCCATTTTGTCTTGCTTACCATTTCTCTGTCAGCCAAGGGTATGTAGACTTTTTCAAGATGAGTGACAGGAGTCCATGGAATACAGGGCCATCTTTTTGAGGATTCTCCTAGGAAAAGGCTGCAAAGGTTGAATGTGTCTGTGAAGCAGCTCTGTATAAAAAGCGGTCCACAGATCATCCTTGAAACAAAGCCAGTACTACCAGCCAGGATGGTTTTCTTTTATTTCACTTTTCCTCGTTTTCAGTTTTTCAGAATTTACCCTCATGTAAGTTAAAGCTTTCCATATGCATTCACAGGTGAATTCCTCTGGCCAAGTCTGAATTTTCTTGGGGATAGGAGCTAGGTATTAAACAAGACTTACACTTCTAGATTGAAAACCAATTACACATCTCACACTTCGCCCCTTTACTAGTGGTAAGATAATGAAACTGTGTAACTGCTTCCAACCCAAGGAAATGCAAAAAAACTGTTCATTCCTTTTTATGAGCGTGGATATCAGTGGCCAGCAGAGAACCTTTCTGAACCTGCTTATTGCTAACAAGGGGTTCATCTGTCCACACCTGCCAGGGAGCTGTTTCTTTGATAGTAGCCTTCCTCTGAGTTCAGAATAGATTTCATCTTCCTCCATCGACTACATTAAGTTCACCACAACTCTCACTTTCTTTGACAAATGTCTGAAAAATGGAACAGAAAGAAACCGTAATTTACGACCATTCTCTACTATGAAAGTTGAGGTGTTGTTTGGCCCTTTTTTCATGTACCCCCACCCTGCCCATCTTTTTAGTATATATTTACATGATCCCTTAGCTCTACCCGTAACCTGCAGAAGCGACTAGCAGAAAGAAAATATTGCTATCAGATGATCACAGATATGTGCAAAGACGTGGAGACCACGTGATGGCTCAAAACAGTCTTTACTTTTCCTGTCAAGCCACTCGCTGTCAACGCAGAGGGCACTATAGAGGCCCTTCTCTCTCTGGATTTCCTCCTTTTCTCTTCCCCTTGGATTTTTTTCAACCTTCTTTCTGACACCCCTTGCCCTAAATCAGTGGTTCTCAAAGTGTGGTCCCCAAACCAGCAGCAGCAGCAACTGTTAAAAAAGTAAATTTTTGTTAGAAAAGCAAATCCTAGGGCTCTACCCCTGACCTACTAGATTAGAAACCCAGGGATGGGACCCAGCGCTCTGTGTTAGAGCAACCCTCCAGGTGATTTTGCTGTATGGAAGAACCACTGCTTTAAAGTCTGAGGAGCCAGGAAGGAGCCAGTCTGTCCTCAGGGTATAAAAATCATAGCTGTTCCTGGCCTGAGCCTAAAGCATCAAACTTCGAACACTGTCAAGCATCTATCGGCCTCCACTGCAGCCACATACCACACGCAGGGGAGCTTCTATGGCGATGTTTCCGCCCCAGTGCTATCCCACCCAGGTGGAGGGGCCCCGCCTGCACCACTGTCAGCTGTCTGCAGATTCCTTCTTGCCATCCTCATATTATAGAACGTAGGTCCATTTCTTCGAAAAGTGGGATCTGGGGTAAGGATTTCTTCCATGATCTAGCTCTTCATCTCAGATGCCCGCTGACTGCTGGGACGTTCTGAAGCCCCCATCCCACTGTGCACCAGGCTATAGCTCCCTTATCTGAAATGGGTCACATGTGCTCCTGTGTGGACTTTTGGTCCCTTGTTGGGCCCCTGGGAGAGTGTAGTTCTGGCTGTGGTTCCCTATCCCAACCAAGTATGCTCTTAACAACCCCCCTTTGCTCCAAGCCCACTGAGGGGCTGGGCTGGGGAGTCTCATGGACTTGGTGGAAATGGAGTCTTTGCACTTAACAAGCATTGGCATGAGATGATTGTGGTCAAGATAGTGACCTTATCTATCCCTGGCTGCTAAGATAGGAAACAGTGGCTCAGTGACAGGAAGGAACTTTCTAGTGGAGAGCCCCAAGGCTTTATCTGTGGGCCATTCTAGCCTACACCAAAATTTTCAACACCTAACCATCTAATTTGCTGATGATGTAAAAACAAGAAAGATGAACTAGCAAGATTCAAAAATACCTTTAGTGCCTGGGAAGGTGAACTAAACCTAACCGGGGGAAGTTTAACCACAGTCAAGGTAAAGTGTAACATCTGTTTAGAACCTAATGTAATCATAGGCTGCAGCATTTGCAGTATAAAGCAAATAATAACTAATGGTTTTGGTTGGCTTACTTTGTCCTAAGCACTGTTTCTAGTTTCTAGGGCTTTACCTGAATAACCTAACTCATCCTCACACCAACCCTGTGGGGGAAGTACTCTTATTAGTCTCATTTTACACATGAAGTTCCTCTCTAGGTGACACAGTTCAGCCGAGGCATTAATGGGCAGTAGCCCTCCAAAGAGAAGCCTGAGTGGTGAAGGGGTTTGGAACCATGTTGGGAGGAGTGAGAAAAACTCAAACAAATGAACACACATTGTAAATCAACTATACTTCAGTAAAATCGAAAAAAAAGAAAAATCAAGCAAAACTCAAACCATCTAGAGTGTGTTCAGCCATGTGAAAAGATAACTTGTGTTGCTGTGAAAGAGATCCTTAGGTATTTGTCAGATATGGGGGGGAGTGGTAAGGCTTGCTCTCCGTGAGTCTGGGACAGAGGTGACAGCCACAGGAGGACAGGGTGGTGGTTAAGAGCAGGCTGCCTGGGTTGAATCTTGGCTCTACTACTTCTGGTTGTACATGATCTTGGCCAATCTCATGTTTCCTTTGCCTCAGTTTTGTCATCTGTAAATGAAGATGGTGAGAGTATCCACTTCCCAGGTGAGGATTAGATGAGCAGGTGAGCGGAAGGCTCTTAGCACAGGGCCGGGGCCGCAGTAACCGCTCATTGTAACGCTGAACTGCTGTTATCGTTATCGTACTTAATACGAGCTCAGCGAGAGCTGTCCAGAGAGGCAGTGAGCTGACACAGAAAACAGTAGGTTCTCTCTTAGAAAAGTATTTGTGCTCACGGTATAACTACCTGGCAAGGATGTGGGACTAAATAATTTGATTTTTCATGGTCCCCATTAAGCACTAGGTTTCTTTGACTTTAGGAGTATCTAAAAAATACTGTGACTGTTTTCATTTTTCCTTCTTTTTATAAGAGTTTAATCTCATGCTTTGTATAAGGAAAGGTACAAATATTTCCTGCCGTATGATGGGCTATCTGGTAGGCTGAGTGCGGAAACAATAGGCCCTCAAATTCACTGGCCTAGAAAAGCAGTGGCTTTGTCTCTTTCAGGCATGCAGGCCCCTAGGATGAAGGAGGTCTGTCATCTTTACACTTGGCTTCCAAGGTCACTGGGGGCATCTCCCCAGCAAGAGCATGGAGGGACCCCTCAGGAAAGGTTTTAATGGCCCTGGCCTAGAAGAGGCACACATCACATCTGCATGCTTCCCGCTGGCTAGAATTCAGGTTCATGGCCATCCTGAGAAACAAGACTCCTGGGAAATGTAGTAGTCTATAAATTACGTCTTCAGGCCCAAGGGAATTTTTTTTGATCAACATTTTGGAAGTTTCAGCCACCACTGGGCATTGAGAAGGGAACTCACATTAGGTTTAATAAGTGATGGTGTCTTTATTCATCGCTATTACTTTTTTTCCCCATGGACCTGATGAAGCGTGGATGTCATCTTTAAAGCCCCCAAACCAATGATCTCTTTTGTTACTTTAATTCTGTCATTGTCAGTTTTAAAAGAGCTGCAGTAAGTTCAGCTTCAATTGTCAGGCAGTGAAGAAATAGCTGTCTCACTAAGATCCGCTTTCATCTTGCAGAAGAACACATTTGAATCATAAAAAAGCCTACAAGTAAACGGCATACCAAATATTTGTCTTTAGAAAGTTCATCATAGAAAGCAGTACTCATTTCATGCTAAAGAAGAAAGGTTGTATTAAGCAGGTAGGATATGACTGTAGTGCTGTCTTAACACCTTCTTAAGGTGTCTTAACACCTTAACACCTTAAACCTTCAAGTTTATTTATGTTAAACTTGTCCAATTCATTGTGTGTGTATTATACAGTCAGAGACCCAAAGTAATGCAGTGTGAAGGGTAAGTGCAGGTGTTGGGATAAGCCCTCAGCTTTAATGAGTGGAGGCTGCCTTGGGTTAAAGGGGGAAACTAGCACACGTGGGATTATGTTCTTTGACTTCAAGAATGACAATGACGTGAGGGTACTTCACAGGTCAAAATCCGTTGCTACGGAGCTATGCAGGTGGACCCACTTGCTTTATTATTCCATGGGGTCACTGTCGAGGTCGTGAATAGTGCTTGAAAACTTGGTTGGCGATGGGGTCATTTGTAGTACGGATGTTTGTAGTGGGACACTACTCGTTTTTGTTAACTGTGAGCCTCATTGAACTGTTATCAGTAGGAAATGGTATATGTACGTCTTTCATGTGTCATGACAGGGTGTTTCTATTCACTGAGCAGTCCCTCTTGGGGTGCAGTGTATGGTTATCTGGTAGTTAGTTGGCTCCGGGGAGTTCACTGGACAAGATGGGCATTTAACCTTCAACTTTGCCCTCGCTTGTGTGAGCAAGTCCACAGACTCCCCAGGACCAAAGGTGGTTTGGCTGTTAGTGGCGGGAAGGGAGGAAGGGAGGTGTCATCCCCTGGAAGAGAGCTGGTGTTGTGGCGATACCGCATGGTGAAGTGGGATGAGCCTGGGATACTGGGGTTTACAAGAGCCAGACCTCACCTTTCAGACAACATCTCAGCTTTCCTGCTGTGGAAGGGGCTGGTTCCAACTCTTCAGGACCCCATGCAGGTCAGAGATACCGTGTGTAAGGCACAGGGACCGAGTACGGCAGGTGGGCATTCCTTCATTCACCAGATCTGTGTGGAGTCCCCACCTCTTCGTGGTGCCTGCACTGTCGTAGGCATAAACAAAACCCCCTGCCCTCATGGGGCTTACAGACTCGTCGGCAAAACAGGTAGTAAGCAAGGCGAATAGTGAAATGTTGAGTACGCTAGATGGTGATGATTGCTAGAGAGAAAAAATAGGACAAGAGAAGGGCTCAGTAGTTACAGGCGGGGTTGTAGTTTCAGATGGGAAACCAGTGAAAGCATCACTGAGGAAAAGGCTTTTGAGTAAAGGTCTGAAGGAGGTAAGGCACGAGCTGAGCAGATATTGGGGGAATGCGTGCTGGCAGACAAAATAGCAAAGGCCTTTGAGCCAGGAATGTGCCTTTTAGTAGATGAGGATGGGAGAGAAATGTACAGAGTAAGAGACGGGTAGGGGTGAAGCAGGGAGGTGCCGGCAGGGCCCAGGCACTGTCAACGAACCCGGTTTCTAGTTTGACTCTTCAAGTAACTGAGCCATTTCCCTGGCTCTAGTGTTTTGGGTTTTTTTTGCAGTACGCGGGCCTCTCACTGTTGTGGCCTCTCCTGTTGCGGAGCACAGGCTCCGGACGCGCAGGCTCACCGGCCATGGCTCACGGGCCCAGCCGCTCTGCGGCATGTGGGATCTTCCCGAACCGGGGCATGAACCCGTGTCCCCTGCATCGGCAGGTGGACTCGCAACCACTGCACCACCAGGGAAGCCCTCCCTGGCTCTAGTTTTAAAACCTTCATTCCATCTTGCACATGAAACCCTAAGTCATTCTGTAAATTCATAAACAGTTGAATCTACGCAAGGCCTTAAAGACTGTCTTCTAGAGTGGTATATACACTTTTGTAAAAAAGCAATGGAACCGTTGTGTGTCTGTTTTCTAGTAGAATCTCATGCACATTCCCAACTTATAAAAACAGCTAAAGGTGGGAGCCATTCCAACCGACGTCTGGGACCAGGTTGAGCGCCTACACTGGCTCCTCTTTCCCAAGGTGGTGCTCGGGGCTGCTCTGTGGGACACGAAAGCCACCTAAACGTGGTCTGAAGGTTGGTGACCTGGACCAGAAATGCCAGACTTGCTTGCACATCAGAATCACCTGGGGAATTTTTCCACTTTTTTATTTGCTCTGTTTTCAACATTTTATTGTGAAAATTTAAAAACACACAGAAAAGTTGAGAGTCTCACGGTGCACTCCTGTATCCCTACTACTTAAATTCTGCAGTTGCCGTAATCACATTTTAATCACATATATGTGTATCTCCCTGTCTCTCTGTCGATCCAATGCCGAGAGTACATGGACCCAATCCGTGTACCCACGTGGGAGATTTATTTATTTGTTTGTTTTTTAATAAAAATGGTCAGTCCTCTATTTTCAGGCTTACTGAACCAGAATCACTGAAGGTGGGGCTGGGAGTCTTTATTTTAAAAGCACTCCAGGGCTTCCCTGGTGGCGCAGTGGTTGAGAGTCCGCCTGCAGATGCAGGGGACGCGGGTTCGTGCCCCGGTCCGGGAGAATCCCACATGCCGCGGAGTGGCTGGGCCCGTGAGCCATGGCCGCTGAGCCTGCGCGTCTGGAGCCTGTGCTCCACAACGGGAGAGGCCACAACAGTGAGAGGCCCGCGTACCGCAAAAAAAAAAAAAAAAAAGCACTCCAGGTGATTCTGGTGTGACCACTCTGGGAACCACTGGTCTAGTCAAAATCTTCTTTTTTGCTGGTAAGGAAAATGAGGCCCAGACAAGTTGCCCTTCTCAAGTTCCCACAGGTAGCTAGCAGCAGGGATAGAATTAGAACCCAGGTTTTGTGGGACCCCACCTCTTCCCTTCCAAGATTCTTTTTAGTTTCTACTCAGCAAGATCAGCCCTTTCTAAAATCAAATAATACTCCTGCCCTACTATTCCTCTCCATTAGCAGTTTGCTGAGCCACTAGCTATCTTAGGGAGTTGTGAAGATTACTTCGTTTTCTTGTTGGTTGAAATTTTCAAGCATTATTGAGATGAAAGAGCACAAGTGTCCCGTGTCGCCCTGGGTTGCTTCAGTGAGGCAGTAGGAGAGAGAGCGCTGGGCTGGGAGCCCAGAGGCAGGAAGAGAAGCTCCAGCCCTTTCCCAGAGTGTGGAATGGTTGAAAATTCACATGACTCTCAGAGCCTCAGCTCCCTGCTTTGAAAACAAGCCGTTAAAAAGATCTTGTTAACTGATCTCAGAGGTGTCTTCCAGCTCTGAAATCTGTGACCGTTAAATTAACATCCAGCCAGCGCCTGACCTGGCCAGTCAGCTCCCTGTACCCCTGAGGCCCTGATCCATTTTCCCCCTGTCTTGTTGGCTTAGATGCCAGAAGACAGATGAGACGACTCAAAGAAGCTTTTCACTTGCCACCTCTGCCAGCCCTGACGGGAACCCTGAGAACAGTCCTGCAGGGGTCCCCCCAGATCCCGGGCTCCTGGTAGCTTTGAGACTGTCCAGTGCTGACCTCCACGTCCTTCAGGCCCTCAGAGGCCCTGATTCCTGGGTCTAGCGCCATGTCTGCCACCCGGATATTAACACTGAGCATTTCTCAAAGCTTAACTTGCCTCTTACTCTGAACTAGCAGCTCACAGCCTAGCGGCAGCCTGTGAACCTAAACAGTGGGCATCACCTTTCCCATAGTGTTGCATCGTGCCCTCCAAACCAGAAGCTGACTCTCCTGTGTCCCTTTGTTTTATTTTTGATTTTTATTTATTTTTTTCTTTGCGGTACACAGGCCTCTCACTGTTGTGGCCTCTCCCGTTGCAGAGCACAGGCTCCAGACGCGCAGGCTCAGCGGCCATGGCTCACGGGCCCCGCCGCTCCACAGGCTCCCGTGTGCTTCGGTAGTTGTGGCACACGGGCTCAGTAGCTGTGGCTCACAGCTCTAGAGCGCAGGCTCAGTAGTTGTAGCGCACAGGCTTAGTTGCTCTGTGGCATGTGGGATCTTCCCGGACCAGGGCTCAAACCCGTGTCACCTGCATTAGCAGGTGGATTCTTAACCACTGCGCCACCATGGAAGCCCACCACCACCACTTCTGACACTGCCTGCCACTCTGCTAGCAGAGCCGGTCAAGCTGACTGGGTTTCATGTTTCCACCCTTTACTCTCCCCACCCATCCAGGTTCCCTTTGACTCATCCCTCTGGTCCCCTGCCCCCAAGGGAAACACTTTTCCAGAATCCCTCTTTAGGTGTCCATGGCATCACAGATCTCAAGGAGCAGCCAGCGCCCCTTCCTCCCGAGGGAGCGGGACGTTTTCTCCTCGGGTCACAGCTTGGTATGGTTTGGGTTCAGGCTCTGATTCAGGCCAGCTTCGTGCCTCAAATGGGTGGCACTGCTCTTTGACTCTGTCATCGTTTGTGTGAATAACCCCAGGTTGATGTGGGTTATGAAAAAAAATGATAATATGAAATGGAACATTAGATGTAAATCTAAAATAAGATTTTTGGAGAGTGGCTAAGCAGACCCATACCTCAAGGGTACGCGTGGGTCTCTGGCTGGAGGACGATTCAGGACACAGAATGGCCTGGTGATTAAGCAGGCGCGCTTGGAACTCACGTGGGCTGGAGTTGGGATTCCAGTTGCACAACTTACAGCCTGACGTAGGGCAAAGTATAGGATTCCTCTAAGACGAAGTTTGCTCATCTGTGTGATTAAAATAATAATAACCCCCTTCGTGGAACTGTTATATTAAATGAGAGAGTGCACATAAGACATTCATCTTATGTGCCGGTACATAGTAAGCACTCAGTTCATGTTAGCTATTGCGTGTGTTAAAACAGAAGAGTCAGAAATGCTAGATATTGGTTATAAGGGCAGAGTTTGGAGCCAGGCAGCCTGAGTTTGAATTCCAGCTCCATCACTTCCTGTGTGATCTTGAACAAGTTATTTAACCATTCTGGGTGTGTTACCTCATCTGTAAAATAGGAATTATAACAATCCCTATCTCACAGAGTCCTGTGAGGATTCAATGAATTAATTAATTCAAAAAGTATTTGCATGTCCACTGTTCTCCAGGCACTATTCAAGGAACTAGATACTTAGTTAATGATGGGACGAAAACGTCTGTCCTCGTGGAGCTTGCATTTGGAGGAGGGGCAGGGTAGGGGTAGGGGGAGACTGGTAATCAATAAAATAAAGAAGTAAAACATATAATGACTGCAAAAGCATTAAACATTACATGCTGATTGATTGCTTTTGAAGTGGTTAGACAAGTGCCTGTCTGCCATATGGAAAGCATTTAATAGATGTTAGTTATTAATATTGATTTTCAGTACTTTCTTATTGCTGTTACTACTCATACTATAAATAGTGTTTGCCACTTTAATATATCTCAGTTTATAATTTTAAAATGGTGCAAGGTAAAATACTTTTTGCATTGCAGTGTAGACATGAATATGAAAGGGCTGCGTTAACTTTTGATTTAAAAGTGTGAGTTACGGACTTTTTGGATAGCGTTCCCGAGCTGTTTTAGGACTCCACTGTGGAGTAAAACGCATCTTAGTCAATACTGCTGCCAAGTATTAGCGCTGGACTCTAGAACTCTGTTCTTACCAAATTAGATCTAGAACAATTCAAGCCAGCATACTCTTATAAGACCAGTGTTGGGTGGGGTTGGGGGGTGTCTATCAAGTTTAAATTATGCTCTAGGTAGTTTGGGGGCACACTAGGCAGCCTGTAATATTCTTTCCAGCTCTCAAGTTTTATGATTTTTTTTTTTTTTATCCTAGTGTTTTTGGCAAGCAATAGTTGTCTCTAAGTAACACAGAAAAGTCCTTTTTCAGCACAGCCGTTTAAAAAGCCTCCAGGCTCTTAAGCATTTGACAGACACACACTTTTTTTTTTCTTGCAAGACTCAGCTGTGAAGTCAAGGTCATGCTTCCCGGGGAGCTCCGTGGCACAGAAGCCCTCACGTGCCCTCAGTCGAGCTGCTAGACCCCGAGCCTGCCTGACCCTCTGCCTCGGGCTGAGCTTGGCGTTCAGCGCTTGGATGCTTAGCTTTTCTCTTCCAGGCGAGCAAGAGGCTTTTGAGGTTGCAGAGGGGGAACTCATTCCCTACCGTGGGCCACGCGGCCTGCCTGCAAAAATTGGATTCATGCAATTAATTTTCACACTGATTTCATCTCTCTACTGGCTCCCCATCCCCCCACCCCCCATTTTGGTTCTTTTCTGTGTCAGAGTTTATGTATTGTTTTTTTCCTCCCCTCTCTGCCTCATTCTTTGTGAATCTGAGCTGGCAGGTCATAATGATAATTGCCACCAGTATTTCAAGGACATATGGTCCCTCTTCCAAACGGGCTGCTCCGGCTCTCAATGTTAGTAGGTCATCTAAAAAAAATAGCTAGACTGTATTATGCACTTTTCATACTCTTCATTTAGGTAAAATCTAACACAAGCCCAATGAATAAAAGATATAAGAACATGTATGGTAGAGCAGGCTATATATAGTGTTTAATAGAACAGACTCTGGAGACAGCCTGGCTGGGTTCTGGTCCTAGCTCTGCCACTTATCATACTGCTGTGTGACCTTGGACAAAGTTCCCAACCTCTCTGTGCCTTTGCTCCCTTAACAGTGAAATGGGGATAATAAAAGACCTTATCTCTAATAAGGTTGGTAGAACGATAATAAGTGTGTAAAATGCTAAGCATAGTTCCTGGCATCTAGTACACGTTCAATAAATGTTTGTTTTTATTACTGTAATGATAATTATTATTGTTAACATGATTTTTATCCCCCGTCAACCGTCCCTTTGGGTTTTCCATTGAGTTGTTGAAAACCACCATGCAGTACTGTGCTTTCAACACCATACTTTTCATGCGGTGCTTTTAGCTGTAGAAGACATTGAATAAATGTCAAATAAAATGGACCCAACAAACCAACCTTCGTGCTGTGTTGCAGAAGGGATATTTAATGATTCAGCTTATGAGCAGCCTCTCAAGCAGGCTGAGTTTGTTTAGGCCACAAGATTGGCTGTGCTGGTGAGTGGGCAGCGGTACCCTCTTGCCCTCTGCTTCAGGACTGAGTGGCGTCTCGTGGGATGCTGCATCCGGCCTCCCGTACATGTCACGGCCATCATGATTTGCTGCTTGAAAGGCTGCAGTGGTGTTCCACATGGGAACACCCACATCCATGCATTTTAGCTTTTCCTGAGCTTGGGATCTGCAGACAGCCTCCTTATCCCCAAATAGTGCCAGTCTGGAGGCCAGAGCCTTTGGGAGGTGACAGTGCCACACCAGGAAGAGCTAAACACTGCCCTCCTGCAGAGCCTCTGTGGTTTCTTATGCCAAGGCATTGATTACGCTTTTAACTACATTGCCAACGGGCAGCCTTCCGGTTGACCCAACATTTCTATAAGAACTGTCAGACTTACGGCACTAGAGAGGTCCAGTAGTGCTTGGGAGAGAGAGAGCGCTCATGGGTTTCCTAGCATAGTTGTGCATAGTGTGTAGTATGCTTACCTGAAAATGTACGAGGAGCTGGGCAAAATGAGTGTGTCCCAGGTGAGGCTTCAAAGCAGGGTGACAAAGCCAGACAAAGCCCAGCTATCTTTTCTTTCGTCGTTTGGTTTTTCATAGGAGTTTACACTTTGCTGTGTTTAGCCGCAGGGATATACTGATTTCTTCCACTAGTGTTCTTGGTCCCATCTCCTCGGGAAGCCGACTCTACCCATCCTTTCTACCGTCCCTGTCTTCATTGGCCCCCTTCCTTCTGGCTTCTTCCCCTCTGCCTGAAAACATGCTCACAGCTGCCTCGTCTTACACAAGCTTCCCCTCACTGCTCTGTCCCCCTCCAGTCAGTTCCCTTCATGTCCAAGATCCTCCCACGAGATGGGCGTCCCCTGGCTCCACCTCTCCTCTCAGGACAGCCTCGACTCTGTCCCCGCCATGTCCCTGGAATACAGTTTCCTTCCCCACCTTACTCACCCTGCTGTATGGGAGAGCAAGCTAGCTGCTCCCCAGGCCCTCTCCCTCTTGTTCCAGGCACAGGGCATTGACTGCCCTCCCCCGCTGCTGTATGGGAGCGTAGGTGTGGCTATGGGACTAAGTTTCAGTCAAGGAGATGTGAGCAGAGGTGAGGCCTGACCCATAAAAACCTCTCACACACTGTAATGGCTTAATTGTGTCCCTCCCCAAAGGTATGTCCAAACCCTAACCCTCCTATCTGTGAATGTGACCTTAGTTGGAAATGGGGTCTTTGCAGATGTAATGAAGGTGGAAGTTAAGATGAAGTCTTACTGGATTAGGGTGGGCCGTAAATCCAAGGACTCGTGTTCTCTGTGAAGACAGAGATGGTGGGAGGGTGACAGGTGAAGATGGAGACCAAGATTGGGGTTAAACTGACAAGCTAAGAAACACCAAGGAATGCTAGGAAGAGGCAAGGAAAGATCCTCCCCTAGAGCCTTCAGAAGAAGCATGGCCCTGCTGACACCTTATTTCAGACTTTTAGCCTCCAGAGCTGTAAGTGAGTAGATTTCTGTTATTTTAGGCGTCAGGTTTGGGGCAGTTTATGCGAGTCCCAGGAAACTGTTATGCACACCCATCCTCTCTTCCCTGTTCTGCGGACTGGTTGCTGACAAACGAGGGTGACCTCGGCAGTGAGCTGGAGCAGGCGGAACACCTGGCAGCCTGATTCCCTATGAGGCCTCTCCCCCACCTCCAAGCTGCTACCTGGACTGTATGTTTCACAGGTGAAATAAACGTGCGCGGCACTAAGCCGCTGAGACTTGGAGGGTTTATCTGTTACAACAGCTAGTATTTCCTTAACTAAAACACCTGCTGACTTGCCAAGGGACTGACGGCAGCTGCCGTAAATACACACTCAACCTTTCCCTCCTGGAAACAGTCTCTCTGATGGTTTCCAGCATTTCACCCTCTCGTTTCCTCTCTCCCTCCTTCACTGCTGGTTCCTCTTCACGCCTGCCCCCTAAAAAGCAGCCCACCCCCCAGGGTTTCCTCTCCCTCCAGCTTCTCCATACCCCATCCCTGAGTCCTCTTATGCACCTGCGTCTCCCACTTACTCTGATGTTGTCCAGATATATAAGCCCACACCAGACCTGTCTCTCCCATCTCGGGCCCCGTGGCCACCCACCTCTGGTCATGTCACCGCACCCCCCTCTCTGCACAATGTCAGGGGGCTTCCGGGGAGGCAGTGACAGGGTCGGCCTTCTAACTGTCCTCAGACTTTGTCACTCGTCTTCCCACCACATCCCCAAGCATAACCCATTTTCTGAGCCTCTGGCTTGGCACATAGGGTAACGGCTCTCCAGGTATCTGTCGGCCAGGGTAACCATACTTCTCAGTGTTTTGAAAAACAGTGTGTAGGGAGAATTGCCTGTCCTAACATCCCTCTAGAAATTCCCAAGTTCGTCCCTGGATTGAGGCTGGCCCTCACATATGGGGCCACCTGAAATGGTTTTCTGAACAGCTTTTTCTGATGACATGAGCTTGGAGAAGGTTAGGAACAGCTCTGGGAAACGTGTTGCTGGCTTTACTGCAGGGGTCCTGCTGAGGGACTTGTCCATTTCATCACACAGTGTCCTCTTTCCTACGTACCACTGGGCACTTTTCTCTAATGTGCTCTTTAGGGAAAGAACTGGGGTTAAGGGGGAGAGGAGGGTTTTTTTGGGACCCTGAGGTGAGTAGACCAGTTGTGGTGGTTTCGTTGCTGCCTGTCATGAAACATTTGCGGCCGCTTTTCGGACAGTTAAGAGCCTTACAGCACATGTTTTTGGTATTCACTTAATTCCTAGCTTCCTCTGATCTTCCCCAGTTTTATTTTCCACATATATTTATTTACTTTTTTAACCTTGTGTGTATTTATGTAATCTCTGTTTAAATCCTTTCTAGAACAAGGTAAAGTCTGAATGAATAAGATGTCGCCGTGAACCTGTTCACACTTAAAAAGTGTCCAAAACTAGAGGCATTTTCTTTTCCAAAGTGGTGTCCCTTTCCTGTGCTCCCAGGTTGATGGTGTCACCAAGCAGCCCCTTACTTAAACTAGGACCCTAGGATAGCCTCACGGTGCCCGCTCTCTCTCTCGTCCCTTCTCCCCTCCCACATCTGCTACCACTTCCTGTCCGGAGCCAACAGCATCTTTTGTGGGCTCCATAAAGGAGCCTCACCAGCGCTCCTTACAGGGCGCTCTGCTTCACTGGTGCCCAGCCAGTCAGCCAGTCCCCAAGACCACAGACACCCGTGGCCACCCCACGTCCCTTTTGAAAGCCCACCAGTGACTTCTCGTCTTCAGAATCAAGTCCAGATTCCTTGGGCTTCTTCGTCAGCCTCTCTGCACCTTCATCTCCTGCCGCTTCTTAGCCCCGCACCCCAAGCCCCAGCAACACCAGAGCGTACGCTTACCCCTCCCTGAACCAAGCCGTCCTCTGCCCCTTGTCTTCATAGCTGCCCCTGCTTCCCTCCTAATCTGTTGAGCAGAATGTCTTCTACAAGACTCAGCTTAGACGTCACCTCTTCCTTGAGGTCTTTCCCGTGTTCCCTGTGCCTTCATAGGCAGCGACCTGTTTATGGTGCCCTTGTGTGTGCTCGGGACCCCAGGGTCTCCCCTTCTCTGTGCTCCTGCTTCTCTTTCCACACCGCAGCATAATTGCAGTTCTCTCCTTCTCTCCCCTAATAGGCCAGAGCTCATTTGTGGCAGGAATCAAATCTTCTCTTTGTATCCCCTCAGAGCTCTGCCAGAAGCAGGCTCAATTCCGCTTAGTTGTTCCAAAAAATTGCTTATAAATAGTATTGTTGTTTTCAAAGACCATGACGCTGTTGATACCGTGGTGGGCTTTACCATATTCTTTAAAGGAGCCGGGGCAAGTAGATACGCTTAGTCCAGGGGTGACACTAAATGGTGGGACCTGCAGCGTGAAGGAGACGGCTAGTTGCGGGGCAGCACCCGCCTCGGTCCCAGTGATCATGGGCTCCCCGCACCGTCCCCGGCTCCCATCCCGTCTGACCCCTGTCCTGTGGTTCTGGCTTCACATGACACCGGGAGTACATCTCTTCTGTGTTGTTCCATTGCCCACCTTCAGGCAGGACTGGCCCTTCTTTCATGGAAGCTTCAGCGACAGACTCCTGTTTCCCTCTTCCAGCTCTGTCCTGCACCGTCCACTTTCCGCACCCAAGAATGACCTTTGTGAAAGAGAAATCCTCTGCTCTGAGCCCTGCAGAGCTTATTGTTGATCTCGTTTGAACTCTTCCGACAGCCCGCCCCGTCCTCTGACGGCCCAGCCCACCTCGCTAGCCCTCCAGGCCTGTCTCGTCTTCCTCACTGAGCTTCATCCAGCCCCTGCACACACCAGGCATCCCCGCCACGGTTTTTGCGCACACACTTGCTTTTGCCCGCACTGCTTTTCCCCCGGCTTTGCAGTTGGATCCCCCTGCCAGTCCTTCGGGCCTCCCTGTCTGAGGCCCCCATCTTCCTACTCAGATCACTGCTCCTCCCAGGGCTGAAAGCTCCGTGCAGCAGTGACTGTTCCCTCGGGTCCTCTGCCGGATCCGCGGGCCCCACGTAGGGTAGGCACTCAGGGAATATTTGCCCAAAGAAAGAAAATAAGGGAGAGGAAGAAAGGTCCGGGAAGTTCGAATTTGATCAGTACAAGTACAGTGTTACTGGGGCTCCCATTACGCTCAAGGTCACATGGTTTTGATTTAGGTCCATTTTTTATGATTAAAAATGTCCAGCCACTTTGGAAGCTGAGCCCTCCATACGTCCAGAGGGTTGGTGTTCCCTGTAGCTTGGACCCGTGGGTGAGACGCATTTGCCACAGATTGGCGGTTTGGCTCTCCCTGGCGTTGGCAGCCCCGATCTCCTCTCTGGAATTGAGGGCGTACCTACATTTCCAGTGCTCGTTTTCCCCTCTCGGCAATGTAGGACACAAGCCGAGGGACTTGGCTGTCCCCAGATGGTACCTCTCAACATACCGGTTCCAGAGTAAGTGATCTCTCCAGGTGCACACTCTCTCTTTCCTTCTGGGTCACTCCCACTTGTTCTCATTTCACTATTTTTGTCCCTGGTAATTGTCTGGGGAGGAATTCACCAGAGTTCGACATTTTTTGTATTATCAGATTTTTCAAAGGAGAGAAGTGAGAGGGGTGGTCGCCCCTGGCATGGAGCAAGAAACGAAGAGCAGGAAAGAAAGGTAGCAGCTGGATTAAGGCAGGGATCTCAGATGGGGAAGAACCCTCACCTTTTGCTAGAGGGCAGCTGAATGCATCAGTGGCGTCCCTAAATGTTCAAAACAACCAAACGACCAGCAGTTTAGGTGGGAGATAACAGACCTCCGTGGGCAGGAGGAAGCACAGCATATTCAAGAAAGAGTCTGGCTGAACCACTAACTTCCCTAGATCGTGGGTTCTTCATCCCTCAAATGAAACGACTGTCCTATGAGGATTTCTAAGCTCAAAAAATTTCCGTGGAGAAACGTCATGTATCGCATTTCTGCACTGCGCACCTCTGGGAAGTGTTTAAGGAACTGCAGTAAGTTTTGGAGTCACGTTAGTGATTTCAACTTTCTGTGTTTGACACCTGTTCTCTCTGATGATCCCCCCGGAGAGAGGAGTTGCTGAGGAAGAACTGAGCTGGAGGCTCTCAAATGGTTGTAGCAATTTCTGATGTACTCCCACCTGCTTTGCCAAGTAGTGAACAATTAGACTCACGGCCACGCGGCAGTCCTCGACACAAGAGGCAGGTGATCTGAAGTCAGGTTCCCCTCGGGAGTGTTCACTCTGCCTGGATTCAGTGCCCAGCCCTTGATTTAAACTCACACATGCATCTCCATAGCACACCATGCAGCACAGCTTAAGTTTTGTGATCTAGCAGAGTCAGACTGGCTTGTGGTTAGAACCTAATCTTCAACGTGAGACTCAGTGCTTACCCCTCAGAATGACTCTAGGTCTTTCAGCTGTTTTACCATCTTTTATAGGAAAAGTAATTTTTTTTTAAGTCATTCCGGGACGCGGCGTCTCCATCCACAACCTTTCATGGAGAAGAGAAACCCACTCAGGGGCCAGGTAGTTCCTGGCTGTGAAATCTCTCTTGGGTCAAATGCCCCTTGCTTTTCTCCATGGTTTAAAGGTATAAGTAAAAGTGTGGGGAGAAAGATAAGAAGTTTGAAGCTTTGGCAAAGCTGATGTCCTACTGCCAAGATGGAACAAACATTGATTCGGTCAAGAAGCTGAGTTTTTTGGGTTAACGGTCCCAATGAATTCTCCCACATTTCATTCTCCGATGATCGTGCATTATAGATCATCTTTAAATTCCTTAGACCTCAGAAACTGGCAAGAACTGTTTTAACTACACATAAACACATAAGCCGTATAAATACAGAAACCCCACACATGCAGGGACCTCCCTTTGGTGAGAGTGCTGTAGGCATGGATGAATCACGCTCAGATAGTTTTCATCTGTGAAGCTGACGCGAACTCTGACGCCACCAGACCTCAAGGCAAAAATAGATGCCCTTCAAAGACTTTGTAACTTCCAAGAATCATCCATGTGGAAACCAAATGGAGGTGTTGATTCTCATGAAAGAGATCTCACAGCTACAAGCGAGCGACTCTGAGTGATCCCAGCCAAACATGGGAAAGTGTTAACTTTGTCATGTGCGATTCCGTGATTAGGATACATGACCTGAGGATCCTGGGGCAGTTTTAAGCACTTAGCTTCGAGCACTACAGTTTAGCCTTTTGAGCAGCAAACGAATGTTTCAAATTATAACAAACGCCTCTATTAATCCTCTAATCGCTTCTTAACCCCACTCCTAAATTGCACCAGGCTGAGGCTGCAAAGATTTGCATGCGGAAAGCCTCCATCTGCCTTTCTCCTCTGAGTGGTGGTTGTGAATGGGACCAAGAGCCGCTGGGAACGGGACGATTGTGCCCTAGGAGCCTCTTGTTCTGTGGAGTGTGTGCCTTGCTGACTGATGCTAAACATTGGAAGTGTACATTTGAATAGGTCCATAGAGATCGGAATCTGACGGCTTGTTTGCCCTGAGTGTTTTGTGGAGTGGTGTCACCGTAGGGAGAGCCTCTTCAATGGGGTTATTTATTAGAAGAACAAGCTTACAACTTGAACTTTTTCCCCAGAAGAACATTGGAAGATAGCATATCTGTAGTGACACATTTCTGGTGGATTTACTAGGGTGTGTTTTTCTTCCGGTGAATTGACCTCTTCATTAATTTGTTTTCTTCACTCCTGTGAGATCTACAAGGGTGAACTGGTTTATTTTTATTTTACAGTTGGAGGAAGAAGGTAAACTCTAAGTAGCTAGTCTAGAGCTTAAGATATTTTTGTATTCACCTGAAGATTTTAATTTCTTCCAGTGCGTTAGCCCACAGTAGAACTATGTCCTGTCCATCTTTGTGCCGCAAATGGGAATGGCATCCCTAGGAAGCTAAGTTTTGGCTTTTGGCACTACGGAGCCCATTGAAAACGGGAACTGGTTTATCTATGGAAAGTCACGGTCCTGATTGTGTTGGTGATGTTCTTCTCCTGTCCCTTGAGTACTGTTTGTATTCAGGTAATTCAGATTCATAACCAGAGCGTGAGGCAGAGTGGGGATAACAGGTCATGTGGCTGAGACCCCCCCCCCCGCCCCCGCGCTCGCAGGCAGTTGGAATGACTCAGTTGCCAATAAAAGAACCAGACAGTGCCCATCCTCCCCTCCACCCCCGCCTTGGACCACAGGTCTCTCTTCTGGGCTTCGCCTTTGCTATTCCTCTTGCTGGTCACCCACCTTCCCCCAATCTCATTTTCCAACTGGACCAATTATGGCATGGAGTGCTCCCTGGGAACTCTGGAAGAAGGAGATTTCTCTTCTCTGAGCCCTTGGAGATACTCTTTGGCTTTGGGGGTATCTTGACTGACATCACAGCCACCTCTTCAGTCAGCTTAACCAGGTCCAATTGGTTTGTGGCAAGAAATCCTGGTTTCTCTCTCCCGCTCGTAGCTGCGGTTCCTGGCAGAGATGCTTCCGTGGGTTCCTAGCCTTTCCTGTGCTGTTCCTAGCTCTGTCAGTCAGCTTCTCCGAGATTCAGTTGCCCTCCCTCCTCTCATCCCCCCTCCTACTCTTTTCTTAAATTTCTCAGTAAATACTCTTCACCTTTTCACAACCACATCCCCAGGGTTACCAGCTCAGCGGCATCTTAGAACTCCCCGGCCTGCACCTCCTTTTTGTTTATGACAATCCTCTCGTGCAGGAACTTATTTTGTATATTTATATGCACATGTTTACTTTATGAAACAGTTTGTCAAAACAAAACAAACAGCAAACTTGTTACTGTTACATAAGCAGTAGATGTTACTGGTATACAGTTTTTAAAAATACAAATAAGTGAGATTAAGAAAAGAAAGGCATATTCCTATCACATAGACATGATCACTCACTCTCTCACTTGATGGTCCTTCAGATACTCAAAGGCACCTATTGCGACCATCCACAAATCTTCTCTTCTTCAGAGGAAACATCCCTGGTTTCCTTCACATGGTCTTCAGAGAGCTGGTTAGAGCCCCTCAGCCCCAGGTCTCTGGCCCTGGCCCTCTTCTTGTGGAATTGCCGTGTTCACACATGGCATCACCCAGCACTGAGCTGACCCGTGCTGTGTGGAGCGATGGCCACCCCCCTTGTCAGGACAGCATCGCTGAGCCCACCCTCACTTTCCTGTCAGTCATGCCACAGAGCCAAATCACGATGACCGTCTGTTGGACTGAAACTCTTTAATTTTGCAGCTATTTCAACCACTTTTCATTATTACTATTATTATTTGTTTTTGCGGTACGCGGGCCTCTCACTGTTGTGGCCTCTCCCGTTGTGGAGCACAGGCTCCGGACGCGCAGGCTCAGCGGCCATGGCTCACGGGCCCAGCCGCTCCGCCGCATGTGGGATCTTCCCGGACCGGGGCGCGAACCCGTGTCCACTGCATCGGCAGGCGGACTCTCAACCACTGCGCCACCAGGGAAGCCCCTCAACCACTTTTGATTTACCTCTTTTTACTTAAACTGTTCCTATCCTTCACGGTCAACCAAAAGATCATGAACAATTTTGGTGGTTTCTAAAGTCCAAATAGATAGATACTCTGCCTGTGGCATGTCTTTTACCTGGGAAAAAAAAAAGGGATGGAGGAAGAGGGCTTGGGAAGGGACAGGCTTTCCTCTTAGTGGACTCAGGCAGACCACCAGTGACCGCTGCTTTCCTTTATTAGCCCTCACGAGCCTTCCCTTTAACGACCTACTCTAGAATCTTCCTCCAGGTTGATATCAGGTCCCTCCTTGTTAGTTTACAGAATCCATTGTTTCCTTTGTTGAAAAGGGAACCTGAGTTGCCTGTCTCTAATCTTTGGTCACATCTTCCCTTCACTGCTGTTCCTCCCAGATTCCTGACAGAACTGTGACAGCCTCATCTTCAAGTACTTTTAGGGCCCTGGGATGTAATCTGTTGAAGCCAGAAGACTCCATCCCATTTATTGCAGCAGAGTTCTCTTCTGTAATATTTTCATCTGTCCTGGGCCTTAGTTTTTTGTTTTTTTAAACTCGTCTTTATTTTCTCCTTCCGCCTGACAAGTAAAATAGAAATAAATTGGTACTTCTCCTCCTTTGTCATCCATCAGCTTTACACCTGTAGTTTCCAGAAGCCAATTAGTCTCTTCCTCAATCACCTCGATTTTTCAAATATAACTAAGGAAGGTCACTTCTGTTGTCTTCACCATGTTCCATAGGTATAAGTCTATTCTGGGTTTTAAGTTTGTGAACAATTTTGATTGGTGGGTGTTACTGTCCCTTCTTGGCCAGCTTCCCATCAGAAGTAATAGGGTCTTAAATTAACACCATACTAATGAATGGTCTGAGTGTTTGCAAAATGGGAAAAATATAAGGTCCAAAATACATTTCTTTACCTTGCATGTCAGAGAGATTCCCATGTGTGAAATAAGACCTACTAGGTGAGCTGTAGAGGAGCAATGACATTCTGCAGAGATGAATTAAAGCTCAACTCGATTTCCGGAAGGTCCCAGGGGAGGACCTCTAATTCACAGGTCCTATCTGGACCCTGCCTGCCAATCCTCAAAAGTTGAACAGGGAGCTATATGTATGGACAGAGGATAAGGCAGAGGAACACATTATATAAGTAACACATTTTGGCCTTAAATCCCCATGCAGTCCCTTCACGAGCCAGACTGGAACATATTGGGGTCTTCTTTTGTTTAAGCTGGAATCAGGACCCAGAACAGTCGGTCTGCCTCTTTTCCCCAGTCCCGGTGATGAGGGAGAGTCATTCCAGAGAAGCAGCAAATACAAAAATAAAATGTGAACCAGAACAAGAAAGCCCCCAAACTTCTAATGAGAACTAGTTGAAGCCAGGGTAGCAGGAGCACACCTTGAACTCTCACACCTGGCAAATTATTTAAGAGAAGAGTTAGAATGGAGAAAACCAAGGGGCCAGGAGAGAGGGGGAGAGAGCTTGGTTTTCTTCCAGGCAGCCCCCGCCCTGGTCTCAGCCCCCTTTACCTCTGAAGCTTTGTGAAGGAAGTGCCTCTCAAAAAAGAAAATGGAATCAGAGAGAGAGAACAGCCCTGATTTTTCATCTGAGAAGGTTTTTGGGAGTAGATGGTGCAGCTCCCAAGAGTGAAACCCACTGTGTCCCTAGGCTATAGCTCAGTCACGGGCATCCATCCCTGAATTTGACCTACACTTGGTAGAAAAGTGAAGAGCGGTTAAGAAATGTTCCTCCCCTAGTCAGATTTGGGAATTATTGCAGAGTTACCTAGTCTTAGAGAACAATGACACATTTTACTATACTAAAGGCTCCGAAAAGTCCTGTGACAAAGAAAAGTGTTTCCCAAACTCTTCTGAGCATGCGTTTTTTTGGTGGTTTCCTATTATCACTCAGAAGAGTGTTCCATGGAAAACATTGTAGGGGGCAACTTCAATTCATCAATTTACTCTGTGAAGTGAGTTCAACAGGTACATGAGGGAATGGACCCATTTTCTATGTTCTTGCTTAATATTTATCCCCACGTTCTATATACATTCCCTGGAATACTTGTTTCAGTTCCACAGTTTTAACTACCATATAAACATAAGTGTTCCCACCTCTTTTTCTAGCACTGACTTCATTCCTGTGCACCATACCCACACTTCCAGCTGTGGACTCATTAGCCCTTCTCCCTGGGCAGCAGGCACGTGTGCTGAATTCAACATGTCCAAATCAAAAGGCAGTGTCTTCTCCTCCAGATGGGTTTCTCTTCCCGTCTCTCCTGTTGCTATAGCATCATCACCCTCCATTGTCCAACCTGGGCATTTCAACAGATTCTAAGACCTTTTCATCTCCTTTACTTGGAAGAATGTATTTTTAGATTATATACATTTAATAAATACACACATAATTTTAAAAATTTAATATATTGTACCTCTGAGACTTTTCTGTTTCCACAGACATAGTCCAGACTCTCACTTTTCATTTGGACAGTTGTAATAACGTCAGGTAAATTATGGGCTCAGTGGAATTTTTGCAGGGAAAGGGGATTTGGCATGGGAACCTGTAGTATATCTGTTTGTCAAAATGAAATCTTAAATTACAGATATGCTTGGAAAAATCTGAAGGAGATGATGGCATTAGTATTAATGGACAGGGTGGGGTTTTAAAGCTAGTGATCAAGAGAAGCAGGAATGCTCCATTACTACCCTGTCAATCTCCCTTCTTTTCCATGGAGTTCTGGGGGTACCCGAACACATGTCATTTTATGACAATGGGAAGTCAGCATGCCATTTCATCATTAAAGCCTAAGTGAGGTCACTAGATACACTGTTTTTTGTTTTTTGTTTTTCCTTCATACAGTTCTTTAGGATCACAATTGTGGACAGTTATTGTACAAAATAACAAAGTTCCGAGTAACGACTGTTCTACTTTGGCTTGTAGATATGTATGTTTCCCTTAATGATTCAATCAGCTATGCTTAATAAGTCGTGCTTAAAGTCCTTTTGCACATAAACTCATTTAATCTGAAGAAAGAGGTATTTACCCTTTTTCAAATGGGGAAAATTGAGTGTCAGAGTGGCTCCTAGCATGGCTAGTTCATAGCTTGAGCTAGACTTTGAACCCTGAGCCCTGATCCCTTTCCACTACACCTCAACTGGCTCCCCAAACCCAAATGATGGTTATGTTCAGTGGATGAGAGATGGGCTTCCCAAGCGTTTCTATGTGAAGACCTGACATGGGGTAACCATGGGCTGGTAGAGCCAGGAAGCCCTGCAGGCGAGGCATCCAGCCTGTTATCTAACCATTGGGCCACAGATAAGCCACCTGCCCTGCCAGGTGAAGCCATGTCGTAGCTTATTTTGGGCAGGGGCATGTGGCACCGAGGGTGACCTGTTTACTTCGGTGGTATAGATTGTAAGACTTTCTAAGTACATTATACAGTACACAGCCTGAAGTGAATGGTTGTGGATCTGGCTTTGCCCTCACACCACAGATGTAGTTCCTGATTTATAGCATCGTAAAGAAACAACAATAAAGGATGCCTCAAGATTCTTGGCAGGCAAATATAGACAAAGCTCCCTTATGTCCTTTTGAAGAATTTCAGGGACGGAGACCCATTGGAATTGGCTTCGGTCAATGTATAATGTGAAGATTAGGAAATTCTTTTCTTGTTTCCAACCATAGAATCTTACTGATTTGATTAAATAGAATTTCCTCTTGTTTGTGTTGCTCTGAGCATGAAGAAACTGGTCAGTCACCATTCTTTCAATAAAATGGTTTCAAATTGCGTGAAGGAGATTGTGATCAAATCACTGCTCATTTTTTCCTTCAGGCTAAAATACCATAATTGCTTTAACCTCCTTCAAAGCATCTATTTTCCATCCCTTACATTGTTTTTATTTCTTTCCTTGGAACTCAGTTCAGTTGCTCCATGGCATTGCCCTATTAAAATATAGTGGTTGGAACTGGACACACCTGTGTCCAATTGTAGCTAATATGGAGCACTGGTAAAGAGGTTGCTTCCCGGGCTCTGCATGTACTACCTGCCTTGGCACACAAACAGTGAGCTATTGTCATCATCAGTTATTTAAAAGAAAGGGAAGGAGGAGGGGGGGGAGGGAAGGGGAGGGAAGGGAAGGGGAGGGAAGGGAAGGGGAGGGGAGGGGGGAAGGGAAGGGGAGGGGAGGGAAGGGGAGGGGAGGGGAGGGAAGGGGAGGGGAGGGGAGGGGGGAGGGAAGGGGAGGGGGAGGGAAGGGGAGGGGAGGGGAGGGGAGGGGGAGGGGAGGGGAGGGGGAGGGGAGGGGAGGGGGAGGGGAGGGAAGGGGAGGGGAAGAAGGGAGGGGAGGGGAGGGGAAGAAGGGGAGGGGAGGGGAGGGGAAGAAGGGGAGAGATGGGAGGGGAGGGGAAGAAGGGGAGGGGAGGGGAGGGGAAGAAGGGGAGGGATGGGAGGGGAGGGGAGGGGAGGGGGAGGAGGGGAGGGAGGGAGGAGGGGAGGCTCATCTAATCATCCAGTAGTCATCCAGTCTGGCTACTTGCTAGGAGAAAAATGTGCTCATTTTGGGGCTTGAGAAGTGTTTGTGTACATTTGTGCTGGGGGACCGTAGAGTGCTGTAGGTTATAGGTATTGATCCTGCACTTGAGAAGAACAGAATATACACCCTCTGACCACAAATGGAAAAGGAACCACTAGATGTTCAATATGTGCCTTGAGATCGAAGCACACAGGCAAAACTTTGCCAACTAAGTGCTTTTGAAACTGTGCAAAATAAGAAACCACTGTGGGATTTTCAGAAATAAATTTAGTTTGAACTCTGCGATCCTTTAAAAGAAAGTTTTAAAATTCACCAGTTGGGAATGCAAAATGGTGCCGCCACTTTCAAAAACTGATTGGCAGTTCCTCAAAATGTTAAACATGGAGTTACCGTGCGACCCAGCAGTCCCACTCCTAGGTAGATAGCCAGGAGGACTGAGAATATATATTCCCATAAAAACTTGTACATGAATGTTGACAACGATGTTATTCACAATAGCCAAAGAGTGGAAACAGCCTAAATGTCCATCCACCAATGAATGGATAAACAAAATGTGGTGTATCCTTACAACAGAATATTCATTCAGCCATAAAAAGGAATGAGGTACTGACGCCTGCTGTAACACGATGAACCTTGAAAACGTTATTTTAAGTGGAAGAAACCAGGCACAAAAGGCCATATATTATAGGATCTCATTTATGTGAGCTATCCAGAACAGGCAAATCTATAGAGACAGAAAACAGATTGGTGGTTGACGTGGGTTGGGGGGAGGCGGGGGGAATGGGGAGTGACTGCTAATGAGTATGGCGAGCAGTTCTTTTTGAGGTGATGAAAATGTTCTGGAATTAGTTAGTGGTGATGGCCGTACACCCTTGTGAATATACTAAAACCTGAATTGTACACTTTACAGGGGTGAATTTTATGGAATGTGGAATATATTTTTTAAAACAAGAATAAACAACCCCACCGTTATATACACATGGACCCCTTATCATTATTTTTAGAAATAAGCACCTCAAAAAGTTTTCTTTCATGACTGTAAGGTTTCTACCTGGTGTGGAAAATATTGTGTGGGTGCACTTGGTTTCATGAATGTTGCTGGTATAGCAAGATGTTTGTAGAAAGTGGCTGAATTATGACATTGAGAAATTATTCTGGGTGGTATGAATACAGACTGGGCTGCTTGCGAGGAAAACAGGAACATCTGACTCAGTTATTGCTCTGCGAGCGGTCATTTATTTTTGCTGCTACTGAAAGATCTCAATTTTTTTTCCTGACCATTTTTTGGTGAATATTTTTGCTGATACACTTGCGTATCTGAGGTTCTGCTAAATGAATCATCGTATTTGCAACCTTTTTCTTTAGTATCCATTCTGGAAATGGAATGACTAAAAACACACCAAAGCTAATTCCAGGCTCCTGGGGTTATTTTTTTCCCTTCAGCTATTTTTTGACCCCTCTAATTAGCATCAACAGCCTGGATGTCGTCTGATGGTGGTAACCCCAGCTTCCTCCATCAGCTGCCCCGCTTTCTTTTCCATCGACACATTTCTGGTACTTTTGAAGGAGACAGATGCTTCTGCTGCATCTGAAGAGGATTCACAAGGTCTGATGCTTTTTGACAAAACGGATGCCTCCTCCCTGTACTTTGGAATGGATATGCGCTGTCAAAACGGGTTTTCCGAATGGTTGCTCTTTGTCACCTTGTACCAGGTTTTCTCCTCCATTCTGGAATACGTGCAGTTTAATGTTGCGTTTTGAATCACTTTCAGCTGAAAAAGTGTGTAATGGAATCAGGTCAGAGATGCTTTTTGTTTGCAGCTTTGCGTTCCAAGGGGACTGGTGACAGCAGGGAAAGTACATTGGGGGGCTTGCTTGATAATGGGCTCCTGTCCTTTATGGTTTAAAAGAAGCACTAAGGGTGACTTCTCCCATCCTGGCGCTTCTGTATTGGTTTATATTTGGGGGATCACCTCCTTCTGAGAGGGAAAGTAGTAGCTGTCGTGATTTGTCCGTATTTCTCCACTCTGCAGATATTTGGCTTATTTTCAGAATCACTGAAATTTAGACCTGGGAGGTGCCTTGTCCTACCCCTTCTTTTTATTGGCAAGGACACCAAGGCCTAGAGCTAGCGGTTAACCTAAAGTGGGGCTGGCATCTGCAAGTTCTGGTTCCCAAGCCAGTGCCATTGCTACCACACCACCTCACTACCAGTGATGGGGCACATGGATGGGTACCCCTCAGGGCTGTGGACTTTCTTTTTTTTTTTTTTTTTTTTTGCTGTACGCGGGCCTCTCACTGTTGTGGGCTCTCCCGTTGCGGAGCGCAGGCTCAGCGGCCGTGGCTCACGGGCCCAGCCGCTCCGCGGTATGTGGGATTTTCCCGGACCAGGGCATGAACCCGTGTCCCCTGCATCGGCAGGCGGACTCTCAACCACTGCGCCACCAGGGAAGCCCAGGGCTGTGGACTTGCTGAGCAGGGAGAGGGCCTGACCTCGGCCGTTGCCCCACAGTAGTGCTTTGTCTTTCCCATTACAACCTCCCGTGTAAACCGGCAGAACTTACAACAACTCAGAAAGATTCCTCCTGTATGTTGTACACTCACGTCCCCTTTACTACACATGTGGGCGGTTTCCATGCTGCAGGACTGGCTGGCTGCTTAACTGTTTGCCATGGGAATGAAGTTCTGTGCTACCTGGACTCTTGCAAACACTAGCTGCGGAGCACTTGGCTTTGCCGGCCAGCGGTTCCTATGCTGCAGAGAGAAGAAACCAAGGGGTGTGGCAAAGTGAAGCCAAGTGGTTTGGATGCTGCCTTCAGGAGTGAGCTTGAGCCCTGACTTTTGTCTTACTTAACCTCTCCCTCCGTGGAGACTGGCCTGCTGGAAACTGTTAACTGCCTCTCAAGTCCAGCAGCCTGGCGATTTTGAAGTTCTTTTCCATTTCAGCTCTGCAGAGAGATTCTACCTTTATTGTTAAGCTTGGAGATTTTCATCTATATATGAATATATATAATGTTTATAAATGGAGATTTATATGTGGATTTTTTATACGTAAATATGTCTATATTGTATATAATCTACATCTATAAATCTATGTATATAAGGGATATATATATATATATATTAATTTTTCCCCATTCTTTGTGCCCCTTGGACCTTTTATTGAGGCTGAAAACCTATGTGCTCCTTAATTGTCCTTATACCAAGTTTACATAGTACCTCTTTGCAAAATCATTTGTGAATTTTCGTATTTTGTTTGGTGTTCAGGCCACAGTTTTTACCTTGAGGAGGCAGGAGGGCTGACAGGTGGTCTGCTCTGAAGTGCACTGGGCAGAGCTCGGGCTTTTAAGCTTCCGGAGGCTCACGGAAAGGATGTGCTGGCTGGGGTTCTCCTGCATTTGTCCTCCATCATTCTCCAGACTTCCTCTTCCTCTTCAAACTTCAATGTGTTTCTCCTTTGCTTGAGTCTGAAGCTTTCTTGATAGTCACAGCCGATGACGTAAGAGCTGTGCAGCGCACCGAGGCAACATCATCTCATTTCACTGAAGGTTAGAAAGGAGGGGGTGTGAATGAGCCGCTACTATTCAAAGCTACTAGCATCCTGGGGCTAGGGTGGGACTCTCTGAAACACTCCAAGAGGGTGTTGTACACAGTGAGACCATTCCAGAGTGTAGCCGTGAACGTAAGCTACAGCACGTTGCCCACAACACTCACCAGTATATGCTGAGTTCTGCTTGCCCTGGAAAGAGGGAGATGTCTTCCAAGCGGTAGGAAGTGTAGCTGGCTGTTTGCTCCTTCCTCCTCCACTTACTTCCAACGGTGATCTCTAAGGGGAAGTGCCGCTCCCTTCCCACGGCCACATCCAAACCCCTGGGTGGCTGCCTCGGCCTTGAAATCTGGAAGTCGTGTGGTGGTAGGCAGCCCACGGGCAGTGGATGCAGCCATTGAGGTGGGGCAGCGGGGGATGTTTTGTTTTCGTTTTATCGAAGTGTCACTGATTTAACACACTGAAAACTTCCCTGTGGCCAATGAAAAAGCATTACAAGGATGCATCCTGTCAGTGTCTAAGAGGCATAGTTTCAAGTTCTTAGGTCCTCAGAGAAACGTGTGTGTCAGAGTAGTTCACAATGCCCAGGCTGTGGCAGGAGGGGGAGGATTCCATATGTACAGACCCTTCTGTACGCCTAAAATAAATGGAATCTAACCATCCAGAGGAGGGGCTGATGAATCCCCGAGTCACCCCATTCATTCTTCATTCAGAACGTCTTTCTGTCGTTTTCATTTGTGAGCATGGTTGGCTGTTCTGCACCTACTTCTGTGGGTCTCCTTTTAGAACACAAGTGATAGAAGAAGGTACAGACATTTTTGGTCTTAACCAGTTCTCATTTTTATAACAAAATTCTGCCACTGGCTTCTTAGTTAGTGGCTTCTGATGCAGCTACAGGAGAGTTTTGCAGTCACACCTGAGCTCTGAGAGACGTTTGGGGCCCAGGAAGAATTCTGTGGTCCCTTAATGCTTGGGTCCCACAGGGTTCACGAAGACCGGTAGTGCTACAAAGATGAATTAGCATTTAGTAGGGTTCCGGACCTTTTGTGAATATGTGGCCAAATCCGGGCAAATAAATTCCTCTTCAGAATTTACAAAAGGAATGTTTCACGATTCCTGTAAGTCCAATGATACAAAGATATGTAAAGGAAAATTAACTTTCTCTCCCACTTCCATGCCTTTCTCCTTACTCATTCAAACATAACTTATATTATCAGACAGCCAGGTGTCCAGGTGGCCAGTTAGTACCGTGACAGCCTTATTCACTCTCTGATAGTGCAGGCAAGAGGCAAAGAGAAAGCAAAGTGTTCCGTTTTCCCCACACAAGGGCACCGGGCCAGGGTCAGGTGATGACATGCAGCAGGGCAGGAGGAATCTTCTCCGTGTTGAGGAGCTCTGAACAAAAGGCTGTGCCTTTGGACCAGGGGATGGGGGTGGGATGGCAGGTAGGTGGTGGAAAAGGGAAAGGACTAGGAGTGGAAAAGTACTGAGTCAGAGTGGGGAGAAGTATCTTAGCCAGGACTCCTGGTGGAGGTGCTTAGGCTGGGTAGGCAGAAAAGTATGTAAATGTGACCTATGGTGGGGTGGGGAGAGGGAGCCCTGGCTGCAGCTCCCCTCAGAGACTGCAGAGCCCTGGCTGGGCACCAGGGGTGGGGAGGGCAGCTTCCCGGCAGGCCTGCCCAGTAGAGCCTTTGCAGAGCCTGAAGGAGCGGAGCACACACAGGATTTTGGCCTGGAATCAGATACTTCATGTATATAGGGTATCTATATATAGTTTTTGTTTTTATAAAAATGGGATTATTCCCCATATTACTCTGCAACGTGCTTTTCTTTTCTTTTCTTTTTTTTTTTGCGGTACGTGGGCCTGTCACTGTTGTGGCCTCTCCCGTTGCGGAACACAGGCTCCGGACGCACAGGCTCAGCGGCCATGGCTCACGGGCCCAGCTGCTCCGTAGCATGTGGGATCTTCCCGGACCGGGGCACGAACCCATGTCCCCTTCATCGGCAGGCGGACTCTCAACCACTGCGCCACCAGGGAAGCCCTGTAATGAACCCTTTATTTCTTTAGGATATATTCCCCACAGTAGGGTGGCTGAACCATTTTTTTACGTAGTTACAATTTTAAGAGATTTAAAACGTATAACAGTCTATGTTCCCTTTAATTATGAGAATGACTTTTTCCCCTCACCCTATGAGCACTATTATATATTGTTAATGTTTTCAATAGACGTTTGCCAATCTGATGAGCAAAAATTACATTACTTTAATTTTCCTCTTCCTGGACCAGTGAGGTAGAGCTTCTTTTCATATGTTTATTGAACATTTGCATTTTCCCTTCTGGTCGGTTGCCTAATCACATCTTTTATTGTTTTTTTTTCTTTTGCTTGTTTGTCAGATGCCTTTGGAAAGTATCACTCCTGCTTTGAGACGGGATTTAACAGGAGTTAGTGTGATCTCCTTAAGAGAAAGTGCAAAATTGAGAGACTCTCTGAAATGAGCATCCTGTTTGGCCCTTTCGTTTTCTCTTGACCAGTTTATGTTTTGACCAGCTTGGGGAACAAAAAGTAATTCTTTTTGACTCCAAATTGTGACATTCAAGGCTATAAGTAGCAGAATTTTCTAGCACCTGTTCTCTGAACTCAAATTTCTCATCGGTTAGGAATAAGTTGCCCTTATCGTGTCATGTGCCTCATATGGGGGGGAGGGTTTGAAAACGATCAGTGTCTTTGCTTTACCTCCTCTTTTCCCATCCTTGCAGTTGACTCACAAAAACACATTAAACCTTAGCATTCGCCGTGTTACAAATACTGCCCCGTCTATTAGACTGGGTAAGAAGTTAAAGTGTGTATATTTCCGTTAGTCTCTGTGAATGAAAGGCTAGCCTTAACTTTGCAGAATATGCTTAGGAACCGCTCCCTCTGTATGGTATGGGGTGCCAGGTGGGAAGTGGTGGCTAGTTGATGAAATCACCCAACCCCTGGTGACTCCCTCACCTCGTCTCTGGCCAGACACCGAGTAGGTGAATGAAATGTCATCCTGACCGCAGTCATATCCACAGGTCTGGACCTGAGGCCCCAGAAGAAAGGTCAGGGCATGTGCCTAACTCGCCTTGACTTTCGCTGCTATATAGCTTTTTTTATCCTCGTTTAGTAAAAACATTTCATAAAATAATGAAGTAGAAGATATGAAGTCTATAAGGATCCTGTGATGAGAGAATGTAGCTTTAAAGGCATTTCTCTACTTTACTGGTTGTTTAGTACAGGATTTGTCAGCCTTCTTCACATGCACTCTGTTCCCTTTGAAACCCCTTCCTCTCACTGCCCTACTCCAGATTGGAGACCAGCTCTCTGACAAATTGATCCCTAGATCAGAGGGATGAAAGAGAGAAAGATCAAAAGGAAGCCGGGAATCGCATAGGAAGAGGCATCATGATGCAGGAACTGGAAAGTTTGGCTGCCAGACTTGCTGTCATTCTTTAATCCACGGGTGTCTCATAAAGGAAAAACTTGGTAGTTCAAACAGAAGCGAAGAATGTTCTGTACATAAGTGGACTTAGATATAAGGATCTATTTATGAAAGTGATTAGGTAGGGTTACCCCAGCAGTGAACGTTGGAGTTGAATGCTGATACCTCGTCGTGTACGAATTTGAAATGAGAAAACAGAGTAAACATAGTGGTGACTGCATTCTCCCTCCCCTGCCCACTAAGGACAGGGGCCCTGCCTAGTTTTCCCTTATCGTTTGAGTCACTTTTCAGTGTTGATTCAGCCAGACAACATCCTTTTAGGTCCCTTGTCTTTTTGTAAAACCAATGAAAAGGCATGCGGGTTTTTGAGGGCTCAGACGGTAGACAGTTAGACAGTTACAGATCATGTTATTAAGAAAAGTCTTATTTGGGACCTTCGCTTCTGGACACGTCTGTTCATCCACCCAAGTCCAGTTCACTCTTCATCCATTTAGTCGCTTATCCCTCAGCAAACAGTTATTGCGTGTCTGTCACAGGCCACACACTGAGTGCTGGAGATTCAGAAACCAGAGCTTAGGCTCTGCCCAGAAGACATCCTCAGGTAGTTAGAGACAGCCACAGAGGCCGGCCATCTCAGTGAGACTGGTAAGGGCTGTGGTACACCAGGCACGTGACCCCACGGGGTCACAGAGAAAGGGCGTCGAAGGTAGACCAGGAGGGCATTCTCCTGGGCTGACTCTCAGAGAGGAATCAGTTGGCCAGAAGAAGGGAGAGGCAGAGTGCAAGGAATAGCAAGTGTGAGACTGAAACCAGAAATATAGGCAAAACCCGGATAATGCAGGAAAGTGGAAATGCTGGGAAGGCACCTAGGGGCTTGCAGTAGGGGATCTGACGTGATGCAGGTAATGCTTTTAAATCATCTTGGTGACCCTGGGGAGCAGAGCTCCTGAGTCAGGCAGACAAGCTCTGATGTGGCCTGAACCCAGGCACTAACAGAAGAAACCAAGGAAAGGGACAGATTCTCATGCTACTGAGGAGATAAACTCCACAGGATTGCTGCCTGTTTGGATGTGTAGAGGGAGAAAAGAAGGGAGATGGCTTCTGGAATACCCCCCGCCCCCCGGTGGAAAGGGATGCTGTTCCCTGAGACAGGGACTGCTGGAAGGACAGATTTGGGGGTGTGGTGGGGCAGGATCATTAAGTCTGAAACACGTCGAGTGTGAGATGCCAGTGAGTATCCAAGTGAATATTTGTTGGCAGTTGGCTGTTCCAGGCTGGAGCACAGCAGAGACGTGTGGGCCGGAAAGGATACTTGGAATCATCGGCATGTGTCATGGTTGAAGCCATCGATGCATCCAGTAAATATTAAGGGCGTACAGTCAGGGCCCGCTTCATGGGGTTGTGACCTGTGCGGGCCGCCACATTTGCCTTAATGCCCTGCTGTCACAGTCTTGAAATTCTCATTAATTTTTGAACAGGAGGGCCTGCATTTTTATTTGGCCCAGACCCTAGAAATTCTGTAGCCAGTACTGCTTGTAACTGCCTGGCTCTGTGCACAGTAGTGGGGCCTCAGCGTGAGCAGGACGGACATGGCTCTCGCCTTCGGAGCTGACAGGCCAGCTCGGAAGGCGGATAGTTAAGCAATGAGTAACAAAACAGGTTGTGTTCCATATTGGGAGCACCAGGCTAACAGAGCATGTAGGAGAGGGCTCTAAACCAAATCTTGGGGGTTACAGGGTTGGGAAGCGAGTGCCCAGGGAGGGGGTAGAGAGGCGGAATGGCAGCCCACAACCCCAGAGGAGTCTGAGAGGAGTGTCCTGGGAGGTGGGAGGGAGACCAGGAGAAGCAATGCCCCAGAAGCTGGGGTCGGAAGGGACCAACAAATGCTGCCTAGGAAGGTGGGAATGAGGTCATGGTCACGGGGTGTAGCAGCAAAGAGGCCATTTGGGGACTGGTGAGAGCAGTCAGGTAGAGAGAAGGCAAGAAATGAATTTACCTGTATTTGAGGGATCGGTGGGAGGTGAGGAAGTAGAGCCCCTGAATATAGATTAATGTGTACATTAATGTGTAATGAGTGTGTAAACCTTGGTTTAGGGGGAAAGAAAGGGGAAAAGACCCTGAAAGTGGGTTTCAGATTGGGAGAGTATTGTTTGTTTGGTTTTCGTTTCGGTTTCTGTTTTGTTTGATTTTAAACACAAAGTGTTTTGAGTGTGGTAGCCAAGCAAGCAGAGAGAGAGGTTGGGAATACAGAGGGAATAACTGATGTAGGAAAGACTCCGGGGTTGGAAGTGATGGATGGACTCACCTGGTCAGGAGAAGAGGAAAAGATGGCCGAGGGAGCAGGTGCGATTCCAGGCGAAGGCCCCTCTCGGCTCTGTGACAACCACCCAACTCTCCTTGTGTAAGCGAACGTCCGCTGCCTCCCTAGTTCTGCTCTCTTCCTCTCAGACTCAAGGCAAAGCTTCTCCTAAATTCTCTCATCTGTTTTTTTTTTTTTTTTTTTTTGCGGTACGCAGGCCTCTCACTGTTGTGGCCTCTCCGGTTGTGGAGCACAGGCTCCGGACCCGCAGGCTCAGCGGCCATGGCTCACAGGCCCAGCCGCTCCGCGGCATGTGGGATCTTCCCAGACCGGGGCACGAACCCTTGTCCCCTGCATCGGCAGGCAGACTCTCAACAACTGCGCCACCAGGGAAGCCCTCATCTGTTCTTATATTCAATTAATATTCATGGGGCTCCTGCTAGGTGGCAGGCAAGATACCAAGCATCTGGAATATGAGAGTGAACAAAACAGACCAGGCCCCTGACCTCCTGACACTTAGGTCCTGGAGGAGGCTCTTGCATGGTCTGGTTGGCCGCTCCCCACAGGCCCACGCTGCCTGACACCCCATCTTCCACTGTCCCTTCCTTCCTCCTCTTACCGCGATCTTTTACGTCCCTCCCGGATACCCACCTTTCTTAGTCTGAGCCTGGAAGCTGGAATTCAGGGGCCATGTAGGAAAAGGGAGGGAAAAGAATTAAGACTAGCTTTTAGCAAAATTCTGAAACGGAAGATTGCTGTGGGAATTTACTGCATAATGCCTTTTGCTCTAGTGCCCCACATTCTCTGGGCCCTTCTCGCTACTTTAAGATTAGGCCCTAAGCTTCACCTTCCTGACCCCTCCTTTCAAGTTCTCCAGGTTTCTCCAGCCTCTATCAAAACCCCTACTCTTACTACAGTTCTTCTCAGCCGATAAGTAGGACAAAGACGATTTCAGTTAACTCACACTGACTTGTGAATGGCGGATATCACCTTTCCTGGGGTTGGGGGAGGTGGGTTGCATTTTACAAGTGACTCTGGGTTTATAAGAAGGAATCTTGAATCTGTCCTATTTTTGGCGGCATAATAAAAGAAGTGATACGTGTATTACAGCAAGAGCCGCCCTCTTCCCAGAGTCAGTCCCCGCAAAACTTTCCCGTTTTCTTACAGTTCCACCATTTTTCTCCTAGATCCATAAATTCTCTAATGCCCCCAAGATTTTTATGGTCATCTCCTCCCTTGCCTGCCCCCCTCCCCTAGTTTCTATGACAGCAGCAACTGGGCATGGTTGGTGAGGGGTTAGCAGGGGAGGGGGTTGAGCAGCTGCAGCCGTTTATAGGGATTGTTGCCAAGTCGGGGACTGCCTGCCTCTGCGGTGGGAGGGAGGGGTGCCCGGGGCTTCTTGGCACAAAAAATGCAGCCTCCCCATGTCAATGAGGCATCCACCCAGAGCTGAGCTCAGTGATGGTATTCCCCGTGCTTCTGGCTCTTCACAGAGAAGTGTGCTGGGTCCCCAGGTCTCTGGCTCCCTGATACCAGGAGCTTTGTGGTTCGAGTAGAATGCAGCTCCCCTAGCCACTTGGATTTGTCGTAGAAATGGCAGCCTTCCGCCACAACTGATCGATAGCTGGCCGGCGGCTGCAGGGACCACTGCGGAACAAGGTCTGAGCACAGGAGGCTCCACCGAGAACAGGCTTAGGGAAGGCTGCTGCACAGTTATCAATCCGGCAACTGCTCTTTTAGACGCCTGCTTTGGGGAACTCTGTTCTCTCAAAAGTCCCAGAGTCGGCAGTAGCTGTCGGGCACACTTTGGAGAGTATGTGAATTTCCTGAGCTTTAAGATGAGATAAGAGTGGTTTTCCTGGACCCAGGCTATTACCCTAGAAACTCAGGAGCCTAGGTCCGGCGTTCTTAGATTTTTAACGTGCCTCTGAATTCCCTGGGCATCTTACGACAATGCAGATTCCAATACAGGAAGTCTGCGGTGGAACCCGAGAGTCTGCATTTCTAACAGGCTGCTGGCTCACAGACACTTAGAGTAACGGAGATCTGGAGCTGCACTGTCTATCTACTACACTAGCCTGCTGTGACTGCTTAACTTCAAGCTAAATGAATTAAAATTAGAAATTCAGTTTCTCAGCTTGCACTCACCGTGATTCAAATGCTCAGTACCCACATGGGGCTGGTTGCCGCCATATTGGACGGCACAGATTCATGAGCTAACGAGAATGTCATGCTCTTAAAGATACTTACAATGTGGGGAGTTGGTAACACTGAGCTTTGCTGTGCAGGTCAGAGGAAAAAGTATCCTGTGAGAGTTTCAGGTGTATTCTGAACTAAGCTGTGGAGTTAGGACAGAATTGAGGTACTTATGAGATTGGCTGCTGACCTGCATTTTCACCATTTCAGGGCCATAATCATCAGAAATGGAGAAATCATCCCCATGTCTTCGGAATTCACCCCTGAGACTGAGCGCCAGCGACTTCAGTACCTGGTAAGAGTCACGTAGGTCTGGCAGAGCGCCGCCGCGTCAGGGATGGCGTCGGGGCTGTTTTGGAGGAACATGTTGCTATTGACCTGGGAGCAGGCCCACAGCAGTAAGACGACATACGGCGTTAACGCCCCCCATACACGCCTCCTGGATCGCACATCCTGGCTCCGTGTGTGACGACACACTCCACCTCCGTGAATTTATTATTGTGGCTGGTTTTCTCCCATCTGTGGCCGATCAAAGACATGGCATGCTCTGTTTCCTTTAATGGCTTGATATGTACAATACGAAATGTGGTGGTAAAGAATGCTGATACGTCTTCCCCAGGCCTGCCACTCACTGTAACTCAACCAGAGGGGTTCAGACGGGTCTGAATGTCATGTGAGCAGCCCCCAGAGTCTGATGACACACCAGGACTTCCTGCTCTGATATGAAGTCTCAGGGGCCCTTTGGGAGAATTGCAGGTGTCAGAAAATCTGTGTCTACCCTGAAAATAAATTCTCCATGTTAGATCTCCCTCTTTGGAGTGAAATTATGAGAGGGCTCTAGGAGGGCTGTTTGGTTTTTCAGATCTTGAGAATTTTTGCTTCTTCGAAAATGTGAGCTTTCTGAAGAACAGAGTATATTCCCTGCCCTCACATTCCATGCAACGGTGACGATCATACAGGATTGCTTTGCAGTGGGCATCCTTCGGCACTAGCTGTGAATAGTAGTTCTGTGGATGAACTGTTTTCTTGCCGACTGGCTTTCTTTTTAGACGACAAGGCTAAGATAGTGACCGTCTGCTCTTAGGAAAGAACTGATCCAGCCTACTCCAAAAGGACTTCGCTCATGTCTCTGAGTTCCAGCATGTGGGAACAGTCAGGATTTGATGACTTCGGTTGATTTAGCAAGAACTCGTGCACTTCCCTCAATTCCCTTGACTGTGTTGTGTTGGTTTTACTCGGTAGCTAAGCTGTGTTGCTTTTGGTACTCACCTGGTCCATAAGACAACAGGAGTCCAAAGCCAAGGTAAAAATGTTTCTTCACCCTTTGACTACGGTTCTTTTCCAACCTATCTGTTGCTATTTTCAAGCAGGTAAACTTGAAGCCCCTCCGGGGGCCCAGATGTTAGAGCCTTTCACTTTCTTTGGCCATCCAGGCAGGGGGAAGGGACTGGCAGCAGCCGGCAGGACCTCATCCTGCTCCCATCCTTAGTCACCAGCTGGGTAGCTTTGTTACAAGTCTCTTAACCTTTCCAGACCTTGGTCCGTCCCTTATAAAGTAGAGAGCTAGACCAGAGGGCCACCGAGGACCTCAGAGCTGCGAGGGTCCTTCCAAGTAGCGTTCCTAACAGCCGGCCTCGCTGCCACCTGGCTGACTCTCTCCAGTCCATCTTCCACAAAGCCCCCGCCACGTGATCATCACATAGGTCTTGTCACTCTCTTCCCTGAAAACCTCTGGCTCCCCACAGTGTACAGAAGGCAGACCCAGAATTGGGCTTCCCGCCCACCTCTCCAGCATCATTTCTTCGTCGCCCTCACCAGGGACACAGTACATCTCGGGCTGCAGCCACGGAGAACCGTCTTCCATTTCCAGGACACACTGTGATCTCTCCGATCTCCATGCCTTTGGAGATATGCTCTGCCTGGAGAGCCCTTCCCTTTGTCTCTGCCGGGAAAACTCCTCCTCATACTTTGAGACCCCAAAAGAAATGTCACTTCCTCTAGGACATGTCCCCTACCCCTCGCAGGGGGCCAGTCCCCGGTGCTCACACAGCGCCCTGTGGAAGCCCACAGCGTGGCTGTCAGCATGTGGTATTGTATTGCTTTTTCCAAGTCCCGTGTTCCCTTCCAGACTGAGTCCCGGAGGGCAGGCCCCTTACCTTAGGGACCTCACGTTGTCAGTACCTAGCACAGAGCTCGTATTGAATCAGGGTGTGTCGACCAAAGGGGCCAGTGTTCGTATTGATGTCTGGGTCATTACCACACAGCACCTCCCCTGCTTCCCCTGAAACCTCTCACAGTGGCACCAGGCCTTTGCCTCCCATGCCTCAGCCCCTCCCTGTCCCATCACCTCCGTGACCCTTAGTAAAAACCATTTCCTGTTTTCCTGCTAAAGGCAATGAGTAATAGCAGATCCACTTTTTTTATTTTGAAATACTTTCACATTTTCACGTGGCAAGAATGATACCAAGAGCTTAAAACATTAACTTTTAAGGAGGGGGAGGGGAATGCTGACATTGTTCAGATTCAGATTCCAGTATCAGTGGTCTGTTTTGGGATGGCTGGAATAAGATGCATGTGGCTTCAGAGCTCAGCCTTGTCACATGACTGCGTCTGTGATTTCTACAAGGCCCTTCACTGATCCCCAGCTTCACTGTCAGTAATGGGCACAGAAAACCCCAGAAGGCAGGTGCAAAGATGAAATGCAATAATATATGTGGAAGTTTCTGTGGCATGTAATACTCATTTGGTTATTGTTGGGTGAATCAAAGTCTTGCCACTTCAAATTCTACTGGTCTTCACACCTCAGTGATATTATCCCTTTATGTTTATTTCAGAATCACTCCTAATGGTCCTAAAATTAATGTGTATTTTGGTGTTACTCTTGCACAATCAATGGACACTGTTAGCCCCCAGAATAGAGTCTTAATATCTGAATTTCTAAAAGGTGAGAACACTGTCCCCATTCTTTGTCATCCTCACTCCTAAACCGTATAGGCTTCTCTATATGGAAATTATACCTAAAACTTTTCTCCTCAGACAGCAGGAGTGTAAATGACCAAAACATAAAATATCCTGGTTGTCCAACTTCCTGTTCCATCAGGAATCTAGGAATGTGTGCTTTGGAATGAAGAAATCCAGTAATAATATTCACATGATCTGTGATGTGAATCTTTGTAGTGAAGTATTGGAGAGCATTAGGGGGCTGGGAGCATAAAATAACCTTGTGGTGAAATCTTTATGTAATGGATTTCAAAGAACTGGGAGGTTTATAGCATAAAATCTTAAAAATAATATCAATTATGAGAGGAAAACACAGGGTGATGTGGGCTGCTCTCAGCCCAGCCCAAACAAGAGCTGTGTGACCTCAGGTCTCTCACACAATGAATGTCTCTGAATCTCCTTCCTTCCTGAGTGAAATGTGTAGGAATACTTGCCTTGAAATATTCATTACACGTTCTGAGGTCATAGTGAAAAGTAATCTCACGATAACATAAAATACAATATGTATCTTATAATTTTAGGTGCATCTAATCCAACCAGTTCATTTTGGGGGAACATCAGTTCCCTTGAACTAATTGTGAACCACTTTTGTGCAATGAGAGCTGTTGTATCCTTTACATAATCTAAATGAATTAGTACGTCACCAGAAAGTTAACAATGTATTCCTTATTCTTAGGTCAAATCAAATTTCGTTTTCATGATGTCTGAAGAGACATTTAGGATAGAATCATGAAAACTTCCAGGTCCCTAGAGACTTGTTTGAGCAGCTGACTGCAGTCCCAGGGCTGTTTGACTTGTAGAAATGGTTAATGATTTTCTTAGAGGTGGGGAGGGTTCGGAGCCCTTTGTACATGAATCGTTTTGATCCACGTCGGACAGGAATGTTCTTGGTGTGCACAGTCCAGACGTTCGGGGATCACAGAACTGGAAGCAGATTACAAGATGATGCATGTCCAGGCACATTCATTTTGTTTGGTCTTGCATCCTGACCTCAGAGGGCCCTTCAGACGGCTCTCTGGGTAATGTGAACTTTGTTCTGTAGATTCTTGGGCTGGGCGATTAATCAAGCAGGCTTGAGGTTTTGACTTGTTCACATGGAATGTGGCAGGTGTGCGATGGAGGGGTCAGGGGCCATGCACTTCTGCCCCAGCAGTCAGGGAGAGTTGATGATCCTACGAGTCACGACTAAGCCTTGCTTTTTTTCTCGCTGGGCTTTTTTTTTTTTTTAACGTTTCCAGGGTGATTGAAATAAAATATTTAAGGGGGTCCACCAAGCTGGACAGAATGTTTTGATGGAGTCGATGCCCAGATAGGAGGGAAAGCGGTCTGGTTTGTGGGCGTTTCTCGGCAGCGTTTACTGCTCTGATGCTGCAGCTTCCAGGAAATCACCCCCGCGTTTACTTCGGGTGACAGCTAGAAATGGGTCTCCCTCTAGGGGGGACCTCTATAAGCCCCGAGGTGTGAGAGTAATGGCTTCCCCCTCCATTCTGCCTGGACATATTTATAAACTCTGATTTGATTACGTTAAGATGTGCTGGTATCATCAAACCTTCAAATGATGTACGTCTGTCCTTGTAGATAATCCAAGTCTGCAGCTGTTTATCATCAAGGGCAATGTACAGAAGAGATGAAAGTGGGTTTCAAATGCACATTTGATACACACAAGTGCAACATTATCTTAGGTGATTTCTTGCGGTGTCTTTGGAACTGCCTGCAGCCTTCTACACCAAGTCTGGTTTGATTTGTCTGCCGTTTCCCTAGTGCTGAGCTTGGAAAGGTTTCAAGGGGGACAGCATTGTACCTCTTGGCTCTCTGGGATTTTTCACGCTCAAGAGTTATCTCCCAAGAAGTATATTTCTTAAGCCTGAACCTGCTTTTAAGACAAGATGCTATCATTGGGAAGGGTCATATGTGCTAGTGAGTAAAAATGGCGCTGGCCTGCCACCTCGACGTGGCCCTTAACCTTGAGCAGGTTGTTAAGCCCGGGAGCCTGGCTGCAGTCACAGGGAGACAACTTCACCACTACTCTGCTTTGCCTGATGGCTGAGTCAGGGACAAATCCACTCCAGCCCCACCTCTCTCCCCATTTAACCCCCCTTTGCAAAACTGCATTTGAGTTTCAAAATCTTGAATTAAAAAAGACGGCAGGCTAGAGTGGTTGTTGACATTTTTCATGTTTACTATAGGTTCCATTGATCACACCAGCATCATGAAGAAGCCAGGAGAATTTTAGAGCATGAGATTGGCACTGCCCAGGCTTTCAGGGCAGAACTTATATGTGGCTGCCCTAGGAGCACTCCCTGGCTCCGGGAAGACTCTGAATACATTAGCCCTTATAACTGAACCTCGCCACTTCTAGAGCCTCATTTTGAAAATGAATATAAACGGATGTATTATTTATTCCAGGTTGGGAGAGGTCAGAAACTTAGCATGGAGGCATTCTAAACCTACTATGCAGACCTAAGAAAATGGATTCCACACAGCTGAACAAAATCATCATGAGAAGGAATCCCTACATTTTCTTTTTTTAAAAAAAATCAGTCTTTCTGCGCAGTTGCTATACATAAATGATCTTTAGACTCTAAAGCCCCTATCCCCCAAAGCATTCTGAGTAAAAAGTTGGGCACATAAAGCTGGAGCTGTCTGCCCATAGGGTCCCTTAAGAATTGATCTTAGTGTAAGGAAGCAAGATAATGTCATACATCCTTTAAATATATCAAAGTCAAATATGCTTTGAGAGAGGTAGACAGGATTCACTGAAGTTTATTAGGGCAAAAACTTAACTGTAAAATGCTTTCTGTGCTTCAGTTGCTTTATCTGAGAATTAGGGTAATTGCAGGACCCTCACAGGATCGGAATGAGGGTTAATGAGTTAATATTTGTAGTGCTTACAATAGGGCCTAGATCAGAGGCAAAATAAAATGTCTTAGCTTTCAAGTATAGCTATATGTGAACTTTTTCATGGCCGTCCTGTCATCGGGACTACTGTGGCCTTTTATAAAATTTCTCAATTCCATTTGCTTATGCAAAGAGATTGGAGATATGCAGGCATATCCTTTTTGCTGACCTGCGTTGTTCACTCTACAAATGAATGCCTTTCCCCAGATTTTTACTGGGGAAGAAAAAGCATTAGGCATATGAATATGGAAACCTTATATGTTTTATGTAAATGAACACTTTTTACCCCTTATTCTATACGTTAAACTGTCGTAGAGTTGACAGATTTTGGCAATTTTGTTTAATATCTCTATTTGTATTCCAGTTTCCATGTGACTCCTTTATCATAAGATCTCAATTTTACAATTTTAAAGTTGTTTTGGGGGCATGCTACTTCTCTGTGGCTGATGAGTGCAATCCCATGTCGAAATTTAAATGTGAACCTTCCTTGAGATCCACATAAACCAGACAGAACTTTATTTAATATCCAGTTCTGTAATAGCTTATATATGCAAGCTTGGTTTTTGCTACTTTGAGATTTTAAGGACAAATTAAGACAGGGAGAATTTTTTAATGAAAGACTCCAACCCATATGTATTTAGGTCTCGGTCATTCCACGTTTCTTCTTCTTCTTCTTCTTTTTTTTTTTTTTTTTTTTAACCCAAACCAGAATATTCTCCTCTTGCACTGTACATCAGGCAGCCAGCCTTGGCTTTGGGAGAGCCATCTCCTTTGACTGTTCGTATGACCGTTAGTGATCACCAGTGGCTTGGCCGACTTTATTAATTTCATTTCATTTGTGACCTTAGACTTTCTATCAGGATAAATCATCTTGAAATGTAAGGCTTCCAAACCTCCTCTCATATAACCTGACAAAATTTTCTTTTCCCCCCTAAGGGCAAGAAAGAGGAGAGATTATTCAGTTTTTTAAGGGATGTCTATTGAACACTGAAAATCCTCATTTTGATAACTTGCTTTCACATACTGAGAGTTCTAAACATTTAAAGAATTAATTCATATAAAATTTTTCTAGGTAGATGACTTTACATTCCTCTTCTGGAATGTGACTTCTCATTTCATGCATGAGTATTTTGCCTTTCCATATTCTGCTGATGGGAGTGGAAATTGGAAAAACTGCTTCGAAAAAGGATTTGACCCAGCAATTTCACTCCTAGGTATATACCTAACAAAGTGTTTACTGCTGTTTACACCAAAGGACAAGAATGTGCATAGCAGCACTGTTTGTAAGAGCCCAAGCTGGAAACTATCCAAGTGCCATGGAGAGTAGAATGGATAAATAAACTGTTCAAACAGTAAATGCTGGAGAGGGTGTGGAGAGAAGGGAACCCTCTTGCACTGTTGGTGGGAATGTCAATTGATACAGCCACTACGGAGAACAGTATGGAGGTTCCTTAAAAAACTAAAAATAGAACTACCATATGACCCAGCAATCCCACTCCTGGGCATATATCCGGAAAAGATGAAAACTCTAATTCAAAAAAAGATACATGCACCCCAGAGTTCATACCAGCACTATTCCAGTAGCCAAGACACGGAAGCAACCTAAGTGCCCATCGACAAATGAATGGATTAAGAAGACGTGGTACATATATACAATGGATATCACGCAGCCATAAGAAAGAATGAAATAATGCCATTTGTAGCAACATGGATGGACCTAGAGATTATCATACTAAGTGAAGTAAATCAGGAAGAGAAAGAAAATATCACTTATATGTGAAATCTAAAAAAAGATACAAATAGACTTATTTACAAAACAGAAATAGATTCACAGACATAGAAAGGGTTACCAAAGGGGAAGTGGGGGAGAGGGATAAATCAGGAATTTGAGATTAACATATATACACTACTATATATAAAATAGATAAACAACAAGGTCCTACTGTACAGCACAGGGAACTATATTCAGTATCTTGTAATAACCTATAATGGAAAAGATTCTGAAAAAAAAAAAATATATAACTTGTGGGCTTCCCTGGTGGCGCAGTGGTTGAGAATCTGCCTGCCAATGCAGGGGACACGGGTTCGAGCCCTGATCTGGGAAGATCCCACATGCAGCGGAGCAGCTAGGCCTGTGCACCACAACTACTGAGCCTGCATGTCTGGAGCTTGTGCTCCACAACAGGAGAGACTGCGACAGTGAGAGACCCGCGCACTGCGATGAAGAGTGGCCCCCGCTCGCCGCAACTAGAGAAAGCCCTTGCACAGAAACGAAGACCCAACACAGCCAAAAATTAAAAAAAAAAAAACAAAACTTATAAGCATAACAAATAAGATTAGACATCAAAAAAAAAAACTGAATCACTTTGCTGTACACCTGAAACGCTGTAAATCAACTCTACTTCAATAAAAAAATTTAAAAAAATTTAGAAACAATGAAGATCCTTTTCAGATTCGCTCTGCCCCCACTCTTTGTTCCTTACCCCTGAATGTAGCTCCATTTCCACCCATTCTGCCTTCCTCATTCTCCCCTGCTAATGCGTGAGCTCTAAGCGGAGGGGTCTCTTTTTTATATTTTGAATCCCTAACCCCTGGTGCCTACACCTGCAGGAGCTCATGTGTTAGTTGTGTGAATTCCATTGGTTGGGTACCCCAAAACCTGGGATAATCCCCTTATTGGCTGGCACTACTTATTGGCAAGCTGACCACAAAGCAGCAGAAGGAAAATTTATTAGAAGAAGGAAGCATTTTGTGTTCCCCAGCAGGCAATTTTGAGGAACCTTGGGAAGCACCGTCTCAGTGTCAGCAGGAAGCCTGGTACTCAGCCTCCTCCCAAGCCCAGTACATACGTATCCCTCCCTGGGATCTGGGTTCCTGCTTCTACTCCCTGTTTTCTCCCCGCCTTGCATCCCCAAGGTGCTCAAAGCTCTCCCCTAGCCCAGGATGGTGGGGCTCACGTCCATGTACTCTGGAGCGAGACAGACCTGGGTTCGGGGACGCACTCTGCTCTACTGAGAGGCTTCCTGAAAGGTCCCAGAAGGACTCTCTTCCTCTGGCTTGTCCCCTCCTAGGACGGCTCAATCCCTCTGTGACTCAGAGACTCTTACTGGGATGGGATGGTTGTGTATCTTCACAGTGCTGTGCTCACCTCCATCCCCTTCCCTTGAAGCTGGTTTCTGCCCAGAACTAGAGAGGAGAGCAGCCGGAAGAAGATGCTCAATCCTCCCGCCCCATCTCTGGTGTCCTGGCATTTCTTGACACAGCAGGTTACTCCAGCATCCTTTCCCTAGAGAAGATGCCTCTTCTTGTTCCTAGCCAGATGTAACCATGTCTGGAAATGTATTCTTACTAGCTGCCCAGACACTTAAGTGTCAAGGATATGTCCTACCCTCTTTTTTTTTTTTTTTTTTTAGCAAACCTGTACTCTCCAGAGTCCTTAAAAGACTCTTGACCACCTGCCTTTGGTTTTGCGTGGGCAGTGGTTACCAGGCCTTTCCTCCCAGGTACCATTTGTGGTGCACACCTAAACTCCAGGTGTACCTCCACCCCTCTCCCTTCAGTTAGGAGCATTCAGTTATGCTTCCTTGAAGGAAAGCCTCAAAATTCAGGATAAAAATGAAGGTACAAAAAGAGGTCCAGTTTTTTGTTTTTTTTACATGCGGCGGGCCAGCACACTTTAAATTGGATTTTAGTATAAAACACATTTCTAGGTTTCTGGTTGGCATGCTTACCCAGTAGAGGAGAGACGTAATATAATTTAGTTCTTAGGACTGTAAAGTATCCTGGGGTTTTCAATGGTATGACTGCACCCACGTGCTTGTTGCTTTACAGGAAGGTATCTGTGAAATTATAAAAAGTTAACTAAATCCAAAATACGTAATGCGTGTCCAAGATTGTTTTTATGTGCCGTGGACCTAAGTTTTATCTTTTTCTAAAGATTGAAAGCTATGTTGTATTATTTTGTAAAGTTTCAATGATCACAATAGGTGATTGTGTAAAGCAGGTCAGAATGTTCTGTATTCATTCTTCCAGCAAATACTTATTTAGAGCCTTTACTGTGATCAGTGCTATGCTAGGCACTAAAGTGTAGCTGAGGTTTTAAAAATAATGAACATATTTAAGTGTAGCTGGTATTACTTGTGTCATCATGCAGATGTTTCTAACATACATATATCCAAATAGCATCATCAAAGAGAAAAAGCTAAAATATATCCAAGCATAGCGGATAAATAAGGAGGGTGTAGGAGAGTGTCCAGAATTTTCATTTTGCAGGTGGACATGGGACCTTAGATGTGTGCTTGCTCCCATTTTGGATATTGATCCCATTGAGGTCCACGTTTTTAATAGGCCAGCATCCCTAGGAGATGTGCCTTGGAAAGGGGCAGTCGTCATATACACATGTTTATGAGCTGCCCAGGTATGAGCAATGGAGTAAAATATGCCAGAATTGTCCATGAATCCTACAAGTTTGGGGTCAGAAAATCATTGGATTTTATTGCTGAAAGGAACCTAACAAATTCCAGCTCCCACGTTTTGCAGACTCTAAAATTTGTGTGTGTTGCTTACACTGTATTATAAGTAAAATCGCTTTCGAGGCTCAAGATTCCAAAATGCTGACTTGAGCGATGCTTCCAGCAGGGCAGGCCAGCACTAGTGAAGTAACGCTAACCAGTCCATGTTATTTGAATGCTGGGCGGATCCTAAGAAATGTTTGAGTCCCCAAGTTGCTGGGCCACTCTGCTTCTGAGAACAAAATATCTGTGCTGGCCCATTGGGAAGCAGTGTGCTTCAGCATCTCCTGCATTGGAGCCAAGCCTCTGCCTGGGGTGGCGCTTTCCAATGATTTTAGCATTCCCTCAAACTATTGGAGTAAGAAGGGGCAGTTAAGCTCCTTTCAATAATTTTTTAAGACATAGTGTAATAACTGGGTTCTCAAAAAATAACAAATTTTAGAGTATTTTTAAAATGAAAGTAATCCATGTTCAATGGTAGAAATATTCATGAATATAGATAAATTAAAAAGAAAACCATCAGGTAATACTGTATAATATTTTCATGACTCTGAGTGTATGTACATATATAAACATGTATACATATAACAGCATATTATGGACTGAATGTATGTATCTCTCCCCTCACATTCGTATGTTGAAGCCCTAACTCCAATGTACTGAATTTGGAGATAGGGCCTTTACAGAAGTAATTAAGGTTAAATGAGGTCATAAGAGTGGGCCCTGATTTGATAGGATTAGTTTCCTGATAAGAAGAGATACCAGAAAGCTTGACTTCTCTCTCCACGAGAGCACAGAGGAAAGGCCTTGTGAGATGCAGCAAGAAGGCAGCAGTCTGCAAGCCAGGAAGAGAGCCCTCACCAGGCAGTGAATCTGCTGGCATCTTGATCTTAGACTTCTCAGACTCCAGGCTATGAGAAATAATTTTTTGTTGTTTTAAATCCCTCATTCTGTGGTATTTTGATATGACAGCCTGAGCTAAGATAGACTATGCAAACTTTCATGAGTATTACACAAAAAGATACACTAATAAGTGTGTCTTTTCCTCAGAAAACCAACAGGTATGTGTCCCATTATATTTTAGCATCTCATTCTTCGTTCATCAGCCACCTATTTGTTCTATTTGTACTTAGTTCTTGAGTTTTTTTGTTGTTGCTGTTGTTTTTTAACATCAATAACTCCATCAGGTCTGACAAATACAACAGGAGTGAGTATTGAAAACGTTGGTAAGAAGGAAACCTACAACTAGGATGCAGATGGTGATTTTTTTTTTAACATCTTTATTGGAGTATAATTGCTTTAGAGTGGTGTGTTAGTTTCTGCTTTATAACAAAGTGAATCAGTTATACATACACATATTCCCCATACCTCTTCCCTCTTGCATCTCCCTCCCTCCCACCCTCCCCATCCCACCCCTCTAGGTGGTCACAAAGCACCGAGCTGGTCTCCCTGTGCTATGCGGCTGCTTCCCAGTAGCTATCTATTTTACATTTGGTAGTGTATATATGTCCATGCCACTCTCTCACTTTGTCCCAACTTACCCTTCCCCATCCCTGTATCCTCAAGTCTATTCTCTAGTAGCGTTGTGTCTTTATTCCCATCTTGCCCCAGGTTCTTCATGAGCATTTTTTTTTCTTTTTCTTTTTTTAGGTTCCATATATATGTGTTAGCATATGGTATTTGTTTTTCTCTTTCTGACTTACTTCACTCTGTATGACAGACTCTAGGTCCATCCACCTCACTACAAATAACTCAATTTCGTTTCTTTTTATGGGTGAGTAATATTCCATTGTATATATGTGCCACATCTTCTTTATCCATTCATCTGTTCATGGACACTTAGGTGTTTCCATGTCCTGGCTATTGTAAATAGAGCTGCAATGAACATTTTGGTACATGACTCTTTCTGAATTATGGTTTTCTCAGGGTATATACCAGGTAGTGGGATTGCTGGGTCGTATGGTAGTTATATTTTTAGTTTTCTAAGGAACCTCCATACTCTTCTCCATAGTGGCTGTATCAGTTTACATTCCCACCAACAGTGCAAGAGGGTTCCCTTTTCTCCACACCCTCTCCAGCATTTATTGTTTGTAGATTCTTTGATGATGGCCATTCTGACCAATGTGAGATGATATCTCATTGTAGTTTTGATTTGCATTTCTCTAATGATTAGTGATGTTGAGCATTCTTTCATGTGTTTGTTGGCATTTGTATATCTTCTTTGGAGAAATGTCTGTTTTGGTCTTCTGCCCATTTTTGGATTGGGTTGTTTAGTTTTTTGATATTGAGCCGCATGAGCTGCTTGTAAATTTTGGAGGTTAATCCTTTGTCAGTGGCTTCATTTGCAAATATTTTCTCCCATTCTGAGGGTTGTTTTTTTGTCTTGTTTATGGTTTCCTTTGCTATGCAAAAGCTCTTAAGTTTAATTAAGTCCCTTTTGTTTATTTTTGTTTTTATTTCCATTTCTCTAGGAGGTGGGTCAAAAAGAATCTTGCTGTGATTTATGTTATAGAGTGTACTGCCTATGTTTTCCTCTAAGAGTTTGATAGTGTCTGGCCTTAAATTTAGGTGTTTAATCCATTTTGAGTTTATTTTTGTGTATGGTGATAGGGAGTGTTCTAATTTCATTCTTTTACATGTAGCTGTCCAGTTTTCCTAGCACCACTTATTGAAGAGGCTGTCTTTTCTCCATTGTATATTCTTGCCTCCCTTATCAAAGATAAGGTGACCATATGTGCATGGGTTTATCTCTGGGCTTTCTATCCTGTTCCATTGATCTATATTTCTGTTTTTGTGCCAGTACCATACTGTCTTGATTACTGTAGCTTTGTAGTATAGTCTGAAGTCAGGGAGCCTGATTCCTCCAGCTCCGTTTTTCTTTCTCAAGATTGCTTTGGCTATTCGGGGTCTTTTGTGTTTCCATACAAATTGTGAAATTTTTTGTTCTAGTTCTGTGAAAAATGCCAGTGGTAGTTTGCTAGGGATTGCATTGAATCTGTAGGTTGCTTTGGGTACTATAGTCATTTTCACAAGGTTGATTCTTCCAATCCAAGAACATGGTATATTTCTCCCTCTGTTTGTATCATCTTTAATTTCTTTCATCAGTGTCTTATAGGTTTCTGCATACAGGTCTTTTGTCTCCTGAGGTAGGTTTATTACTAGATATTTTATTCTTTTTGTTGCAGTGGTAAATTAGAGTGTTTTCTTAATTTCGCTTTCAGATTTTTCATCATTAATGTATAGGAATGCAAAAGATTTCTGTGAATTAATTTTGTATCCTGCTACTTTACCACAGATGGTGACTTTAAGCAGTGTAAAAATATGTCATGGCGGGATATGTCCTAGGTACACATGGAATACACATGCATTCTGTGGTGGGCCTGATTGTAATGGAAAATGTGTCATGTAAGATGTGAAATGTGCTGTGGCAACCAGCCAGAGGAAGAAAAATACCACAAAGAGAGAGAAATCCAAGGATGTGACATCCGTATCAATGGGGGATGAATATCACAGTAATTCCTCAGAGCTAGGGCACGCTTTTTCCTCTTACCTTTTGACATACTTGAAGTTGGGATATTTTACAGTTGATTGTTGCTGTCAGCCAGGTGGCAGGCATGACATGGCTGTCATCTCCTAAGCATGAGCAAACATCAAAAGAGCAGCACCAAAACTTCAGGACTGGCATCCAGCAGCTTGAAGGAAAACCCTGCAGACAGAAGTGAAGCACTTTTTGGATGCAACTAGTCGTGCAGAGGGGCTTGGGGAGGAGTGACCAGACTTGCTCAGCCACATTCCCAAAGTGGGAGTCAGAAGCAAGTGGGCTCTGGAAGGTTGCAAAGCTGGCTTCTGTCTTGTAGTTCTTCTGTGGGTTGTTTAAGAAATGCTGCATGACCAACGCACCCCTGAAACACAGCCCGCTCTTGTGTGGAAAATCACGAACACGGGATGATTCAGAGTTGGAAAGCAATGAGTGCCATTGGATTCTAAATGTGAAAATGTTTTGGAACAATCTTAACTGATTCACTTCACTTATATATTCCTTCCTAAATATGCACAATAGTGATAGATAATAGAATTTTGTCTACATCTAAAGGAGTTCTTTCAAAAATAATAAAAGTTTGAAGTGGGAAAGAAAGCACTGTGCATCGTTTAATTGGCACCTTTTTTTGCCCTTCCTTAGAGGTAACGAAATAATGGCGCATCTAATAAAGGGCATCTTAGAACTGATGAAATACGGTAGCCTGTTGTTACAAGGGGGGAAGCAGGAGTTTTGTTGAGACCCTGAAAGGCTCTGCATGTGAAGGGGCAATGGATGTCACAGGTGACACACGGTTCAAGGCCCCTTTGAGGCTGCCCATCCCCAGAAGGAGGGGCGAGGTGGCCCCTGCAGACAGCAAGCTGCTGGGGAGTTCCCAGCTACCCTGCAGACTTCTCCTGGTACAACTGCCCAGGCAAATGTATTCCAGGAGAAAGGGCACGAGGGTACAAAATGTACTTAGGAATGGCCTTTGCATCCTAACCTATGTGTTATGTAATGTATATGTGTACCTATGTTTATACACATACATACTCATTTATGTATACATGTATGTCCTATATAGATCTGTGTATATATATATAACACGATTCACGTAAGCTCATACACTTGCACACTCACAGACGCATTGTTTGATATGCAGTTTTTCACAAATAGATCAGCTCTTTCTGTGTAATTACATACTCTGTATGACACCTTTGTATGTGATTGCACAGAATTCTTTTGTGTGGATTTATGCTGGTGTAATCACTCGTATCATTAAATGATTTCTTCTCGCTGCTTGAGGAGCATCGTCATGGCCAGGTTGTGTGCAGATCTGTAACTTTTTGTTAACTGGATCGTCATGGGTGCCTGTTTGTGGTTCACACTTGGCATGGATCACAGGCCTGTTGTTGCCCACTTACTGTGTTTCGTAAATGTGTGCAGGTTAAAGGGCCAACATAAGGGTTAAGATGGGGGTTATGGGTTTGATATGAAGCTTCAGCTCTAGAACCACCCATTCCTGGCTGATAGCCTTGGGCTAGGTGTCTTAACCTCTCTGGACCTTAGTTTCCTCCTTTGTAAATTGAGTCTATGACATGTGCTTTGTAGGATTGTTGAGGTAATAACATAAGGTGTATCGAGTGCCTGACACATGGTAACCCCTAAATCAGTGTCACTCCAGCTTGGAGGGCGGGGGGGGGGGTAGACAAAAACGCCATGTTAATTCAGTCCCAAAGTTCTGAGAGATGATCGAGGGTACATAAAAATGCTGCTGTTATTGACTGTTAATGCCTCTGGTCCTTAGTTTTCACGGGTGGACCAAAATAAAGGCGAGGAATAGAATGGTATCTGCTCTGTAAGTACGTCTGGCTTTGTGGGCATGACTTGTGCAGTTGCCCAGGGCCCTGCACTTGGTTTAATGCTCTGCTGTCACCTTCTTGGAATTTTTAATTTTGAATAGAGGCTCAGTATTTTCCTTGTGCCCTGGGCCCCACAGATTAGGTAGCCAGTCCCGCCCATAAGGTTGGCGTGGGTGTGCAATGAGAGCTCAAGAAATACTTACTGTAGTACTCAGGATGTAATAGGGCTCCATGATTACTAGAGGGCTAAATTATTTTCTTTTTACGAGCAGAGGCAGTCATGATAAGTGCACTGTAGATGTCATTTCCTTTCATTGTTAGAACAGTATGAGATAAATCTTCAGTTAATCTCGATGTACAGGTAAAGAGACTGAGGCCCAAGCACTTAAATCACCCACTAAAATCACACAGCTTATAAATTCAGAGCTTGATTCAAACCCAAAGTTTCTCCCAAAGCCTACCCCATTGACCTGCGCTATGAATATCAGTTCCCTCCCTCCCCCCTCCCCCCTCCCCCTCCCTCCTACCCCACTCCCTCCCCAAGGAACTTCTCTGTAAAACCCAGTGTTTAAGTGTCCTTGATACCCATAGGCAGCCCAAGCCTCATCCCCAGCAGAGGTTTCAGGGCCCCTCGAAGATGATCCAGAATTCCCCTCTGACCTGGAACCTGCTGGTTACAGCAGACAGGACAGCCCCTCTTCTCATTCTCAGTCCTGTCCCATCCTGTCCCCAAAGCCTGCCCAGCATCACTGGCTCGGAGTTTTTGGCTGGTCCAATCTGACAGCCTGGGGACAGTTCAGCTTGATGCGCTTAGCTGCTGACGGCTACCATCCAGCTGAGACCTCCAGACCACCATGAGAATCAGTGGGAGATTTGCCAGCGTCAGGTCCTGGGGGAAAGAGGCTGTGGGAGATGCCTTTTTTCAGGAGACCGAGGATATGGCCATCTGTCCTATGGCAGGGAGCCCTGGCTGTCCTACGGTGCCAGGCCGTGATTTGCTCCACCCACTCTTTTCCCTGCCAGAAAGAGAAGAGAGAGAGAGAAGATCCATTCCAGTACACTGCTAATAAGCAGGTATACGGCTTGGTGTGGGACGGCTCCGGGGCAGGTCTGCTTACAGTGTGCGGCCTCTGAGCAGGGAAGTCCATACCTGAGCATTTCATCTCTTGGGTAACTGGATTTGAATTTTGAGTGTGACAATGCGACTGTTTGTTGTTTCAAAGCAATTCCCTAAGTGGCTGTTTGCTCAAGACTTTTGTAGTGTGAACAGAGATTTGGGGGAGGGGAAGAAGCCATCTGTTCTGGAACAGTCTTCCAATTACATGATCAAATTACTGCAGAGCAAAATGGAGGGAGTCCAACAGAAAGTTCCTGTCTGGTGCATCCAGTCCCAACCCGCTCTGCTCTCTCAGGCCATTGTGTTGACATGGAGACCCACATGCAGCTTTCAGAGGCCAGGCCCAATGACTAGGCGTACAAATAGCAGGCCAGCAGAGAAAGCCAAGGAGGAGAGAGTCAGGGGGAGCTTTCCTACCTCCTCACCGTGCCATTCAGCCCAAGTGAAACCATCTTGAATTTGAATTAAAAAGTGAACCTTTTCCTTGCTTGAGAGATACACGTCTTTGATTACCATTAGTTTTATCATCTCCAATGAAAAAGTCACATTCCTTTATAAATTAGATTCATGATTTTTATTTGTTGATATTCTATTTGTATTTAGAGTCTTCAATCTATTTATCTCCCTTAAAATTTGGGAACTGTGTTCTTGTTTCTGAAATGTCGGCTGTCTCAATTTGCAAAAACATCCTTGGGTCTTATTTTTTCCTCTAAATATGTGTGGGTTTTTTTTTTTTTTTTTCCTTTTCTTTTCTTTTTGCTATTAGGCATTCATGCAGCCTCACTTGCTGGGAAATGAGTTCACACATTTGGAGTTTCCAAGGAGAGTACAGAGAAAGGAACTTGGGAAGAAGATGCTCTACAGGGATTTTAATATGACAGGCTGGTAAGAACACGCCTCCCTCTGCCTTGGCACTGCTGCAGCGTGTGTGAAGGAAGCGCCACTCCCGCACTTTGGATCAGGAGGTGCAGCCAGAGACCTGGGTTTGTGGGGAAGGAAAAGGGGCTACGCCCACTTCTGCTGCTTTCGCCTGGGCGCCAGTTCTCCCATCTGGGTGTTGGTTTGCTTTTCTGCTCTCTGAGGCCCTCCTTGGGGACACTAGACCCACGAAGCTGATGTAATTCCTCACTTCATACAGAACAAGCGTTGGGGGGCTTTTAAAAACACATTAGACTTGGGTTTTTAGGTTAGGGTTACTGAAGAGGTAGCAGGGCTCAGAGGAATGAACCAGAGCTCTGTTTGGCCAGACCAGTTTAGATGTGAATCATAACTCTGACCTTTCTGAATAGGCAAAGTTGGATAAACTACTTAACCCCTGTGAGTGCCATTTCCCATGAATAAAGTGAAAAGAATACTCTTTGAAGGGTGATTGTAAGCACCAGAGGTAATGAGCTGTCTTCATGATTTCATCACATTCATATCGAAATAAGAACTCGTGGCAAGGGGCATCTTATTCCCCAAACACACCGATATAGGGCACCAAAACCGTTTGTGTGTGTCAGTAGCTAACACTGGCTAAGACCTCATCCGTTTCTTCCAACTGAAAAACAGATATGATGATAAAGTACTTAAATCTCATAGGGTTGGTGTAAGGATGAAATGAGAGAGCAGTGCCCGGCACAAGGAAGTGTGGGTGAAGATTTGCTCTAGGCCCTGCGATCTTGACCAGGGAGGCTCCTGCCACGCTGGAGGTCAGCAGAAGGAAACAGTGGCCTCTTTCCTCACCACGTCCCCAACACAGGTGACAAAGTCAATTCCACTATCTCTTCTTCTTTGACCGGAATAGCTATAACAGATGGTCACAGCCCAAATTCCCATGGTGATGACTTCTAGGCTGGGAATCTACTCCTAGGGTACGTACTGTCTTAAAGAGACAGTCGAGCCACTCGGGAGGATCAGAGGCTGATCTAAGGCACGTCCGGTTGTCCTTTGCCATCTGAAGAGAAGGTCCTCACCAGTATCCTCTCTTCTTCTAGAAAAGGGTCAGCAAGTTACGGCCTGAGAGCCAAATTCCACCCCCCACCTCTTCCGTAAATAAGTTTTAAAAGTACAGCCCCGCTCATTTGTTTATGTTTGATCTGTCACTACCTTCACACGACAGCAGGGCAGTTGAGTGGTTGCAGCAGAGCCTAAAATATTTACCCCTGCTCTAAAACGTGATCGGATTGATCGGAAAGGGTTCACCATATTTGCGGCTCTGAGTTCTGCAGTTTTGTTGCCCCAGACTGGGTTTTCTCGCAAATTCATTTTTATTCAGTCAGCAAAGTCAGCACTCCTTACAGAAAAGTTTAAGGTGAGGGCTTGTGTAATTCAGAAAACCGTGGCAGAGTTTGGTCTGGTTTTTGTAGAATTTGGAAAGATGGAAGGAAAGGCATCCCAGGGTAGGAACGCACGTGGCTGTAAACACAAGCCAAAAGAGCAGATCTAAGAGACAGCGCGGGAAATGGCCAAAATTGGGGGGGGTGGGGGGGAGCGGCTGTGGGAAATTAGGCTGAGTTGGTACCGAGGGAATGTATCAGAATATGGGAAGCCAGGCAGAGACCTTAGGATTTACTGTGGGAGGCTGCACGTCACTCTTGTGTGTTTCGGCGGAGAATGAAATGATGAGAGCGATGTTGTAGGAAGCTTGCTGTAAGAGGAGTGTGAAGGAGACTGACCAGGAGAGAAAGCAGATTCAGGTACCCAGAGAAAAACTGTCACAGCAATATGTACGTGAGATCCCTAGAGCCAAATAGAGGGCTGGAAGCAGAAAGCAGAGAAGGCACGGAAATGAACAAGAAACCAGATGACTTAGGCCGAGGGACGAATGTAAGAGGTAAGTCATCCATTACTCGAATTATACTAGTGTGTAAGCCCCCTGTGGGGCAGCCCAGTGCCTCGTCCTGTGCCCGACATGTAGTCGACAGGCCGTGTTTGTTTATTGGATGAAAGGAAGAAGAGCGCGCTCCACGGAAGTTGATGGGGGGCAGGCCGACGTGTAGGTGGTCAGTGGGAAGGGTAGGAATGAAGAGAGCCTGCACACGAGCCATGGTGCGCTCGAGGCAAGGCCGTTTGTATGTTTTCTCTATGCCAAAAAGGCAAATGAGATCTCAGCAGTCAAAACCAACTTGGTAAACAAATGGCTAAAGGTTACCCCTTTTTACAGTTTTTTAAAATGCAGTTAAGTTCAGGGATTAGATTACATCCAATGGTATACACACACAGTTACTCTCTCTTTTGCTCTCTCTCTCAGGTACGTGCACACAAACACACATTAGCAGGGTCTTCAGCGAGTAAATAGCCCATAAACGGGCTCTCTGTAATGGTACGGAACTCCACAGAAGGTACCGAATTAACTGAGAAGCCAAGACTGAGAATGGCTTCAGTCAGACATGATTTGCTCATTTGTTGCAGCAAAGTTCCCTGCATGGCTGTTGGCTCACAGCTTCGGCTGCGAGCAGAGATTGATGTACGTCTTAGTGTATTTCCTATCTGTTGTTACTTATGATTTGAAAGTGATGCTTAAGGAAAAGGAGAGCTGTTTACATCTTTGTTGGAAGAAGTTGGGAAGTTTAAAGACAATTTAGACCCCTGCCTATGTAAACTCCACCCCCCCGCCCCCCTCCCAACTTTAATGAGTTCTTTTAAAAAATGTGGTTTTTTTGTTTGTTTCTTTGGTTTTTTGCGGTACGCGGGCCTCTCACTGCTGTGGCCTCTCCCGCCGCGGAGCACAGGCTCCGGACGCACAGGCTCAGCGGCCATGGCTCACGGGCCCAGCCGCTCCACGGCATGTGAGATCCTCCCGGACCGGAGCACGAACCCGTATCCCCTGCATTGGCAGGTGGACTCTCAACCACTGCGCCTCCAGGGGAGCCCTAAAAAATGTTTTTAACCTCTAACAGAAAACCTCAAATCTAGCAGTTATTTTTTAGGACTGAAGAAACATGGGCTCCCAATTTCCTACCTGTCTGATTTGTGTATAGAGAGAGAAGGGCTGGCAAATGGATCAGCAGGGTCCCTTTTCCCACAAAAGCCTCCAATTACTACCAAGCTGTTGGGATTGGTTGAAGGTGGACTGGTGAGTATTGGCAGTGTGTCACGCTCAAGGAGACAGATAAGTCCTTACCTCGTCCCTCCTTTACGTTTCTTGCCTTCCGAATTAGCCTTGGCCTGTGAGCTTGTGTCTCTGAAACCTTTCTAACAAATAGGGGTTCATCTATTGCCAACTGTTGAACCCTTGTAGCAAAGACCTAGTTGTGGAAATGTTTATCTGCCTGCTTGTCCCCCACTAATCGTGGGGCTAGCTGACAGTGAGTGGGAGAGCTAAGGGCCAGGCACTGTGATGAGACCTTTACAGGACTCTTCATGTTGAACAATCCTAGGAACTAGGTACATTTTACAGATGAGGAAACTGAGGCACAGGGGCCGAGTTGCTCAAGGTCACACAACTAGTGAGAGGAGAAGCCAGTCTGTGACCCCAGACAGCCTCCCTTCAGGCTGAACTGCCCAATGCCCAGTGATTCCTCCTCCCTTGTTCCATTTTGCAGCTGAGCAAATCGAGGCTCAGAGGGGATTAAGTGGTTTACTCAGCTTCCACTAGTGCAAAAATGTCAGAATGACCCAGGTTTCTGACTTTTAGCCCGGGGCTCTTTCTGATACAATGCATCAACTTTTTTTTTTTTTTTCTGGGTAAGATCAGACATAATTATTCAGTTCTGAGCTGCGATGGAAGTTTAAGCAGGGGACCTCCATCTACCAGGATCAGTGTCTCCTTGACAGCCCTTTAGAGGACAAGAGGATGGAATGAGGCATTTCAGGAGCTGCTGAGGTAGTAACTTTTCTACTTCCCAGTCTGACCTGATGGACCATCGGCCAAATTAAACAGTGATGCTTCCCACTCGTCACTAAAGTCTGTGCGTGGACTGGGGCCACGTGGTGATGATGGGGAAGATCCCCGAAGAACCGAATCTCCTTTACTTAGGAAAATTGATCGCTCTCATTAGAGCAGCACCCTGCCAGCTTTCTGCGGTGTGTCTGCAGCCGGGAGGCAGTGAGGGGGAGGGCGTGGGCTCTGGGAAGCCTCTCATAATTAAGGATGAGTCTGTTGCCTCCTGACGGGGATCGTTTCTCTCCCCCACCCTCACGCTTTCTCGGAGACTGTGGAGCAGCTTGGCAGGCCCAGGTTGCACAGAGGACGAAAGGTTATCGCCACCAGGACCTTCCTAATGAAATCCGTCTCTCACGTGGCTCCTAACCCTGACCCTTTCCCAGCCTGCTCAGGTAGTTTACACAGTGGCTTGATTCACAAAGGCATTTTCTAACAGCGCCCCCAGTGCTGAGCTGGTCCCTGACGCATCCCAGCTCTCGCTTTCTGTGCCTGGTGTCATTGGTCCTGGCGCCAGAGCTCTGGTCTTAGACTCGGCGCGAGCCGCTGCCCTTCCTCCCTGGCCCTTTGTGTGGAGCTGCTGTTGCAGGATGCACACTAGCTGGCGTTACGAGCAGAGCGTCCAGACCCACGGCCCTCTGAGCCGTCTCAGGCCATAATTTGCTGGCAGGCGTCTGTGTTACCGGGCTGAAACAACAGATTCTCACAGCTGGCTTTGTGGCACCAAGTCCCTGCTCCTGTGACCGCTGGTGATTTCGCTTTCTCGTGAAGGATCTGCGTTCTTCGTGCTCTGTGTCCAGCCACGTGGGGTGATGAGCAAGCCAGAGCCCCGGCAGGACAAGGGAGGGCGCTGTAACTTCACCCCTGGCGTCAGGCCAGATTCTCCAGCAGCTGTTCCTGGGCTGATGGGATTTGTTGAGAGCGAGGGCCAACGACGACGAGAAGTCCATCGTGTGAATGCAAGATTGCTTCCAGATGGTTCTGGTTAAGAGGAAAGTACACCAGAATTCTTTCTTTAAGCAGAGCCTTTTTTAACATTTACAATGGTCTCGTTTCAGGGGCAGGCTGGACCAGTAACTTGAGATTGCATGGCTTACTTAGGAAGGAGAGTACTGCCTTGGGAGATAAGCTCCCTGGATACTGCTCCCGGCTCTGCCAAGGTTCTGGGGCCTTGGGCCAATCCTAGGCCTAGGTCTCTCGTTTGATAAAATACTTTCTTTGCCCTTCACTGCCAACCTCCGTGTCTGGTGGCGGGAGGGCTTTGCTCTGCTTTTCAGAGCTTCTGGGAAAGACAGATTCCATCAGGAAAATTCCAGTGATGGTAACCTTTCATTTTTATCTCTTGCAGCCCTTAACTCTTTATGATTCTAGCTTGATGACACATCAGGGTAATTGTTCCCTCTTGTCTTTCCCCTGAAACTAAGAGCAAATCAGAGGCTTTTCCCCTGGGAACAGAGTGGGGTCCACCACCATTTTCTCCTTTTAGCATTCGCTACTTTTATGAAGGCAAAGGAAAGCTTTTCTATTCTGTGTCCACTCCAGCCGAGTGGCCACTAGCCGCTTGTGGCCATTTAAATGTAAATTAGTTAAAATTAAGTAATAGTAAAAATTCATTTCCCAAGTCACACCAGCCACATCTCAGTTGCTCAGGAGCCGCATGTGGCTCGTGACTACTGAAGTGGACATTGCAGATATAGATTTCCATCATCACAAAAAGTCCTAGCAGATGGCAATGCAGTCTAGATAATGGAAGAATGCGGGTCTAACTGGTGAGGGACGGTGCCAGGAGCTGTCTGTAACTGAACAACCCAACAGCAAAGAGTTAAAAAAAAAAAAAAGCTGAGCCTGGATGGGGAGAACGGAACGGTGTGGCCACGTGTTGTGGCTTCTGGCCCCGCTACAGAGTCCAAAAGTGGGGGATGGGCTTTCCTCTCCTTTTGAGATCTTCAGGGGTATAAGTCATTGTGTTTAGGGATGACGGTCTGCAGCGATCACTCACTGGCGAGCCTGCTGGCCAGCCTGAAGGAAGACCCGTTCCATCTGCCCTGGTCAGTAGCACACCTCCCTCCTCCAGCCGCTCCCCGCCACCTCCTGGACCGTGCCAGCTTTCGGCGCTTTTATTCATCTTGCTTTTCCTTTCACTTCTTGAAGAGTATTCCAGACCCCGAGGATCGGAGAAAAAAGCAACTTCCCTTGCAACCCTTTCCTTTCTGTTCGGGGTGACCTTTATTCTCAGTCTGCAGCCTGGAGCCCAGCTCAGGGTTGAGCACTGCAGTCCCACAGCATTGGGCTTCTTACCAACCATCCAAACATCTTCTGGAGAGAAACTCACTGGAAGCAGCCTCCCAGCATGAGTCTGGAGCTGCTGGGTCGTGTTTCACAAATAACGTAGATACGCCTTCTGTCTTATTTTTTATTGCTCTTTTCAATGCCCTCTGACAGTGCGTTCAGGCAGGCTGACAGGGAAGGGGATAAGCAGATTGAGAAATGCCACAGAATGCTTTATGAAGCCAGCTCCAGAGCTATACCCGCATTTAATATAAATTGATTTATTGAATCAAGCACAGAAGCCCTGTTACAGAAACCCCAGGCTTTATCCTCTGGAGGACCACCTAATAAAGCAGCCCCAACGGACACTCCTCATTAGCTTTTCCACGGATCCCCAGGCAGATTTTAAAGGGACAGTGTCCCTCCTTTGGGCTGACTTTATATGTTGGCCACGCCTGTGGGTCTAATTAGCTGAGCATTATTAGTCTTACTAGGAAAGCCTGCATTGTCTAGCAGCTTGACTTTTGAGTTTTAAGGAGTAATTGGAAAATTCAAACCTCTTCCTCTTCTTGATTTTAATCACCTCTAACCCAGTCTTTGGAAATTTACCTGCAGATGGCCCTGATGCCCATCGTTGAGGCACGGAAGGAATTTTCCGGTCCCTCCTCGGTGTAAATCCTGACGTTAGTGTTGGGCCGCAGACCTCACCGAGGAGGCCTTTTCTACTCACCGGAGAAATAGCACATTTTAATTTTATAATTACTTCACGAGAAAGCAGGCCATTCCCGAGTTAAACCTGGGATTAATTTCCTCCTAGCAACTTGTATTTTCAAATTTAATGATTATGGGCCACCGTGGCTGCAGCCTGATTACTGAAAGCAATCTGGAAATCTGACTTTGTGGAGAGAAGAGGGGCTTGGGTGGCATTTCAGAGAATTTTAACCCCAAACCTCAGTAGATTGTAGTAGATGGGGATTGGCCAGAACAGGAATTACGTGCCTGAGAAGTCCCCGTGTTCCCAGCTCCGCTGGGGCCCGGGCTGAAGGCCGAGCCGGTCAGCCTCACGTCAGGAGGGTCCGCTCCCGGGCTCCCAGAGCAGCGATGATGAATGGTTATTTGCGAGGTGCATGTTCTGCATCTTTTCAAGATTTGCGGCTCTGGCTGTAGGAACAGCAGGGAGGAAAGCCAGCCCTGCTGCGTGCAGCACATCTCCCGACAGTGATAAATGACTCCTTGCTCCCCGCCCTCCTCCCTGCCGCCCTGCCCATGAGGCCAGGAGAGGCTGAGAGATCTTTGCAAATGGTTGGAAACCAAGACACGCGTTGTCGGGCCGCAGAGAGGAGAAAGAAAAGAGCTGCCCAACCAGCTCGCTCCCTGCTGGTCGTCCACTCACCCTTTACACACTCCTACGCCTCTCTCTGCTTTAATGATAAGTGTAAGTGTGTTGTTCCTAAAGTGGCCAAACTGCTTCCAAGCTTTTCCTTCCTCCTCAGACCCTGTGAACAGTCACACACTTATCTGTGCCCCTTCATATACCTCTGAGAAGCGGGATCTCTGCCGCTTCTCCACAGTGATCATTGCTTGGGGTTGTCCAGTATATGGGTGGGAGCAACTTAGCTCTCCCAGTCACCTGGGGAAGTTTTAGGGTGTCAAGTGCTTGCCCAAATCCCTGTTAAAATAGCCAGTGTCCTTTTAGCCAAGGAACCCCAGGACCCACTTGTTTTTATATTTGACACGCCTTTACTGTACATCTGAGGCATGTTAGACATTGCCTCGTGGTTAAGAACAAGGGATGTGGAGCCAGACCGCCTGGCGGGGACAGTCCCCAGGTGTGGCTGGGACACATCACGTTGCCTCTCTCTGTCTCAGTTTCCCCGTATGTAAATGGGGCTAATGGCCGAGCGTATTAATCAGATGGCATGAGTTAGTCTGGTTGATCGCATTGACCGGAGCCTGGCATGGAGTAAGTGCTGTGTGTGTCTGATAATAGAATCATTAGACGTTATGGAGGTTGGAAGGGCCAACAAGACCTGACCCTTGCCTCGGGAGGTTTACGGCCTAATAGTATGTGTCGAGATGCTTGTTTCTCAATTGTAATGAGAGGCTAAAAACCTAAAAGAAAAAGGAAGGCAGTTTAGAGAAGCAAGAGACTGAAGATCAGGGAGTGCTGGCCACTTCTGCTGGGCAGGTCTGTCCGACAGCTGCTGTGCCAACTTCTTATCTATAAGAGACCCCCCCACCTCAGTACAGTCGGAAACCCCTCTGTCACTGGGGGCTGCTGGGTAGGGTGTTTTTTGTGTTATTTGCTTGTGGGGGTTTTTTGTTTGTTTGGGTTTTTTTTTTTAAATCCATCCACAGACTTTCCATCTGTCTCTGTGTTGGACCTGATGAGGCACTGCTGCATACCTCCTGAGCCACAGCCCAGGAGCCGGGTTTCCAAGACCCTCAGTGGCCAAAGCGTGTCCCCACGTAGGAAGGATCTTATCAGATAAGGCTGTGCTCACGTCATAGAGGTGGTCAGCTGGCCCAGGAACTGGCTGGCTTTCTGGAAATTGATCAAATGATATATTTTCCATATAAATCTATTCTTAAAATCTCAGGAGTGAGGGAGGTAGATCTGTTGAAATTTGTGCATGACTAACTAAAGCAAGACAGAATATAGGGCTTACCAAAAGGGGGTTTGAAGAAAAAAGGCCCTGTGGCTGTGGAAGAGGGAGTAGGGGTTTTGAGGAGGGGAGATAGGGACTGGGGAAGACTCAGTGGAGAAGGTCGTGTTTGAACCAAAGGTCTGAAATAGGAGAGGAGTTTCAAGAGGGTTGAGGGCAGGAGGGAAGGACATTCTGAGCAGAGTATATAGCACAAGTGGAAGCCCAGGGGCATGAAAATAAGTTGTGTGTTCTGGGAATGTGGAAGCTGAAGGTAACATTCAAAATATTTTGATGGTCAGCATGGAGGAATAGGCTACATTCCGGTCCTAGAAGCCCCCCTGCTGTGCCAGGCATTAATTCTCCCTCCCTCCCTTCATTGCTGCACGAGGGCCCTCTCCAGCTGCAGCGAGCGGGGGCCACTCTCCGTTGCGGGGCGCAGGCTTCTCATTGCGGCAGCTTCTCTTGTTGCGGAGCACGGGTTCTAGGTGCACGGGCTTCAGGAGTTGCAGCACACGGGCTCAGTAGTTGTGGCGCCTGGGCCTATCTGCTCCGCGGCATGTGGGATCTTCCCGGATCAGGTCTCGAACCCGCATCCCCTGCATTGGCAGGAGGATTCCCAGCCACTGAGCCACCAGGGAAGTCCGCATTAATTCTTTCTTTACTACATCATGGGGATTTTAGGGGAGAATCCAGAGCAGCAGATGGGGCAGTTGGGGACTTGGGACAGTCATTATTTGCGAGCCAGTACAGGAGTTTGTCCGTGTTTCCGACCTCCGTACTCACTTACTGGTACCTATCAACTAGATAATGTTCCTGATGGTAGCCTAACGTAAGTGAGGGAAACTTCGAATGCCATGCTGAGGATGGCAATAACTAACATGATTTTATTTTCCCACCCTTGAGAGCTCTACGCCTCTATAAAGTATGAAAACGACACACAGCAGGACAGAACTATAGGGCTGACAGTATATTTAGAAGGACATATGGTCCAATCCTCGGCCTATTTATAAGATCCTGTTTTTAAGGAAATTCCAGAGAAGTGAGTGCTAGAACACTCCGACAAATTTCCAGGTACTGGACAAGCCTGCCAAGGAAACATTTTCCTATGTCCAACCCGCACTCCTCAAGTTATAACATTTCACTCTCACCAGAGGTAGATAAAGTTTTTCTTTTCCCTGCCACCCCTCCTCTGCCCACCAGGTTTCAGAGTAGGAAATCAATGCTGCTGGTTTCAAGCTGACAGTCCCATAAAGGTGCTAACTCACCATGGCTTGAGGGCCTCTTCATCAGAGTCAGCTGGGGTGCAGGTTTAAACCCCTGGGTTCTGGGCTTACCCCAGGAATCCACATAGGAGAGTTGGAGAACCACCACTCCACACCCTGAAAGATCTCATTCTACCTTCATGTTCCTCTGACCTTCAGACAAGTCAATCTAAGACTTATTCATAGCAAGGCAAGGTCTTATGTCTGTCCCTCGCTGAAGAGCTAAGCATGCGTCTTTCTGTAAGAACTAGAAATGCTGGTAACACCTCCCCTTTCTATCCTTCACCTTGTTACTCTGGCAAAGGCAATGAGCCTCTGCCAGCTCTAGGTTCAGATTCCACCAGGATTCAATCAGCTGTGTCCGCCTCCCCGGTCAGATCAAGTGCTGTGTATCGTGCCCAGTGGCCTAAAGGACAGAGTACTGGGCTTTATCTATCTCTGTGGGGTGATTAGTTTAACTGTTACTTACTCATTCAGTGAACTGGGTGTTGTGCTGGGTTTTGGAGAAACAAAGAGGATAAAAATAGGCCCTGACCCCATGGTGCTTACAGTCAAGTGTAGGACAAACCCATACCCAAACTGGCAGAGGAATGTTGACCCACGAGGGAGCTTTTTCACCTGGAGTGATTATTCAATAGACTTTTTTTTTTTTTTTTTTTTTTTTTTTTTTGCGGTACACGGGCCTCTCCCACTGTGGAGCACAGGCTCCGGACTCGCAGGCTCAGCGGCCATGGCTCACGGGCCCAGCCGCTCCGCGGCATGTGGGATCTTCCCGGACCGGGGCACGAACCCGTGTCCCCTGCATCGGCAGGCAGACTCTCAACCACTGCGCCACCAGGGAAGCCCTCACCTGGGGTGATTATTAAAAACATTCCAGAATCCCTGAGGTCCTGGGCTCTGGGGTTTTTGTTTCAGCCTCCCTCCCAGGTGATTCTTGTATATCCTTAAACATTGACCTTGGGCAGCCCCAGTTATTCTTGCCATGGCTAGGACGAGCAGCAGCTTGCAGAAATGATTGATTAGCAGGCGCTGGGCACACCGGGCTCCTTAGCAGGCTTGTGACTCCAGCCTCCTGCTCATCCTCCTGCTGGTGCTTGGGAACCTCTTTGTCTACCTGCGTGGACCAAAGACTGTGTTCAGGAGGGGGCTGTGGATGGGACCTGAAGCGGGGGATAAGGAGTGATGAAGCCCTTAGGTGCGAACAGTTGGTCAGAGTTGAATTGAGCCTTTCTTTTACTTTATTGGCACTTGTGCCCGTAACCTGGATAGATAGTTCAGGCCTCAGGCACGGTATAGATATGTGGGCTAGGTCAGCAGACCATGCTCCCGGGGTATCTAACTTGCGGTTTCTCATTCCTGTTCATCCTGAGTAAATGGTACTCCCTCCCCAAATTTGCCTAGTCCTTCTGGGTGGCCTTGGATCCCTTCGTGAAAAACTGGGCATCTGAGTGTGAAGATTTAAGGTCTCTCAATCTATAATCAACAGAACGACTTGAGAGCCAGACCTCAGGTTAAACCTAATTCTGCAGTGACCGTGAACATCCACCATATTGTCAAGGGAAGAAGCAGTCCGAGAAGGTGGTATGTTTAAACTTGCATGCGACTTACTTCTGTAAAAACCTGGAGAGGGGTAGACCCTAAAAATTTTTATGATATACTCTGAGGATGAGATAGTAATTAAGCATTCTTCTTGCATATCATGCCATTTTATGGTATCTACACAGATCCACAGCTCTTCAAGAATGGGCAGAGGACCGTAGTTAAGAGCACAATGCACTTTGCTGCAGACCTGGAAATGAGCTTAACCTCTGTTGTTTCCTAGCGGTGTGACCTCCATTTTCTTGTGTAATGGGGTTCATGTTAATACCTGTCTTAAAAGGTGGTTCTAAAAATCATCTAAGTTTAAAAAATATAAGCGCTTAGAACAGTGCCTAGAGCGAGGCAAGTGCACAATAAACGTTGGGTATATTAGAATTCCGTAAGTGTTAGGGGTGAGGTGATGGCGGAAGCTTTCACAGTTGCTGCCTTTGCAGTCCATCATCTAAAGCAGTAGGGCCACCCTGATGCGGGAGCTGAGAGCGCTATGTTCCCCCCACTGGTAATGTTGGCAGCCCTCACCCCAGGCCCGTGCTTCTTACCCTGAGGCTCGAGTAATGTGGGTGTTAGGTGAGGATTCCGGAAGAGTATAGTCATCCTCAGGATAAGCATCTAATTCAACTGAAGATTTGGGGGTGGGGGAGGATATTTTTGATGAAATAAATGTTGTGTGTGTATGCTTATGCAAAATTCTCGTCGCTTTTTAAGAAAGAACAGAAGACTTGAAAAAGCATTGGTGTTTACTCTGAGATAACTTGAGCTCGGCCTGTGCAAGGGCACTTGAATGGAAATATTGAAAGGCTGTAGCATACGTTCGCGTCCCAGTGTGTAAGTGCTTCTTCCAGGGGATAACAGTAGGACTGGGTGCTCTGGGCTACAGATATCTACATGACCAGAGAGAGAAGCTTTGTGAGGCAGGGCTGCAAGACCAGCATGGAGGAACTGGCCTCTGCAGTAAAACCCTCTTTGTAGCAAACAGTTTGCTAATTTCTCCCCACCATTCATGGATATGGGGTCAATTTTGGTTATTTCCTGATTTGTATATGTTGACTTGGTCTCATACGACATAAAGGCCGATGTCAATGAAATTCATGTTTGTTTCAGAATGAATGGTCCCTGAGGAGGCAGAAATCATTCCATATTTGTGTGCTCATAAAACAAGGATCTCTGCTTCATACCTGTGGGAGATCTAAACGTTATTGATTAGAATATGAAGCTCTCCTAGCCAAGTGCTAATGCACACCAAGTGGATGCTGAATCAGAAATCCTTTCCAAATCTGAAATTTCCCTAAAAGTCATCCAGAATGTTTTGTCCTGAAATATTATTTGTTCTGTTTTGCGTGTGTACCTGATTGATTCTATTTTCAGTAGACTGATTCAAAGCATTTTTTTCCATGTGAATCCTTTTCCACTGCTCACCTTGGGCCCATGAGTCAAGAAATGACCCTTACTTTATTTAACTCCATATACCCAGCACCTGTGTGAGTGCCTGGCGGCTAGTAGGTGCTCAGTAAATATTCACGAATGAATCCGGTAGAACCTGTTGCTCCCATCTCCGGTCAAAGCCTGATCTCCACATGTGGAGCTACCAGGAGCAGCTATCCAAATTCCTTTCTACACATTTCCAACTGTGAGTGGGGACCCGTTTGGCGGTTGTGAAATCAGTTTGGTGTCTGGAGATGTGCATTTTAAATTAAGTTGCACAGGGAGAAAAGAAAATATCAAAGTGGATATCACATGGTAAACATAAATATTGTTTTTTGAGGTGTGTGTGGGTGTACACTGGGTTAACGAGATCGATACGTGTCTTTGAAAGTCATAGAGTGTGAAACCTCTGCTCTAAGCCAGTGGATGCTCCCGGGGAACGTGGACCAGTGACGTGAACGCAAGCCCTGTTGTGTCTTGCCACCACCAGAGGCCTGGCGGTAGGAAGAGGAGTGTTTAGGCCACAAGAGAGGCATGTTTACCACTCGCAGAACGCCAGGCGGGCTCTGGTCCAGGCATACTGACGGGAGGAAGGGGAGAGGTAGGCATTTTCCCAGGGCTTGTGGGTTGGCCCTACTAATGGGTGCCCGCGTGGGGGGGGGTGTTTCCTCAAGGGCAACTGCAATGTCAGGAACAGAGCTTGCCCCCCATTATGAAAAGTTTTCCTGCAGAGAGGGCCGGAAGGTTTCCCCGTTCATTGGTTTCTCTCATCACAGCCAGCCATACACAAGCTGGGCTGCACGGCACCTGCCAGCTCTCTTCAATTACATCACCAAATATTAATCACACTCTTAAATTCAAGCATGCTGTTTGTGCCTGAGTCCAGACTGTTGCACTAGATTGGCACCAGCGCATCAACTTGTATATAGCTTAGGGCCTGCAGGCTTCAACTAATTTAAATGACAGTCCAAGGACCAAAAGGAGAAGATAAAGTGGCATTTGTTGGTGGAGGCTTGGCCTCACAGGGGGACTTTCCCAGGAATCAAGTAATTAAGATTCCCATTGACAACGACTCCTGGCACATAAATCCAGGGACCCAGTGCATCAAAATATGACCCTGTCCCTCAAAACTCAGAACTACAAATAAGGAAAACCTGCTTGTATATACAGTGGTGAGCCTGTGTCAGAGAGGGTGCTGCCCAGAGCATTAGAGAGGATATTCCTAACCCCCGGCCTGCCTGCTGGGTAGGGGATGTTTCTTAGCCTCTTGCTACTCACCCTGGGGCCCTGAGCACGGCCTCTCAGCCTTACTCCCCGGCTCTGACTTAATGACCTCATTAAGTTTGGTTCACATTCACCCTCCCTGACAGTTGGGGGACATTTTTCCAGCATATTAAGATTTCATCCAAAGACAAATTTAAGAAATTTGGGGGGAATTTCTTAACTGTGGATCTTTGAAACCAGGAAACAGGGCCTCTTAAAAGAAGGCATTAAAAAAATAAGAGACCCGACAAAGTACCAAAATCTTGTGTTGCCTTAAAGAAAACGCAAGCATGGGTATTCATGCCGGGAGCAGGGGGTGTGGGCCGCCCACTGCAGGGCCATCTCCAGGAGCAGGAAGCAGCCTCCTCTTTCTGAGCTCTGTGGTTAGGCTTTGGGCTCGACTCCTTTGCAAATACAGAGGGCTGGCAGGAAAAAGGAAGAATGAGGTGATTGCCAATCCCCCGTTGCTTTTTCCAGGAAGGTCTGGGGGAGGATGGGTGTGGAGAGAGCTGAGTTGGTGGGAGAGCCGCTGTGGATTCCGTGAATTGCTTAATTGAGGTCATGCCAAGCTCTTAAAAGCCACGGGTAGCATTTGGGCTCTCAGCATGTGTCTGTTCCTGACCATCCAGGCCTCGGTGATGTTTCATCCCAGGCCTCCTGGGATTCAAGCTTCTGTTGAGATTTGGTTGTTGGAAGCCCGAGATGGGGACCAGAGCCTGAGACGCTCTGTCTACCATCCTCCATCCAAACCTGCTCAGCCCCTCTGAGATGTGCCTCTGTCTGCCTAGGACTTAGTTTCTGTCTGGGCAAATGAGACTTCCTGGGGCTTAGCCTCCCTCCTAGAAGGGCGCTGAGCTTCTAGCTGAGGGGTGAAGATTCTCCATTTGTGACTATTTCAGACCAACCCAAAAACACCCCCTTTAGATTATTAGCTCGGAGATACCCTTCTGAGTCTCTGAGTCTTCACTTTCCAGTGGAACCGTAGACCTTTCCGGATGAAAGTTGCACAGGTGCTCTCCTTCATACTTTGGTATCACTAGCAGCAGTAGAAAAAGTATGAATTGGGGTGTCTCGGGGCCTCAGCAGGAAGCAGTTTTCCTGGGGGAATGTGCTGTCCTCCTGCCTGTGGGGACCGGTTATCTGTGCTCTACCTCCCCAGTGATGAGGGACGCTCCTAAGACTATAACAGCCACCACTTAGAGTTAAATAGCACCTTATCCTTCTTCGCAAAGGACCTTCCCAGACATATTCGCATTTAATCCTTGGAAACTTCCGTGAAGAAAGGCAGCTGAAGAAGCAAATGCAGTGAGGTTGCGGGACTTTGCCAAGTTCACACAGCTAGTCCACGTGAGGACTCAGCTGTAACTTCAGAACCTCTGACTCTACGCCCACAGTGGACTCTGCCAGGCGGGGAGAATCCAGGAAGAAAGACTCCCAGGGGAGGAGAGCCGTCCAGGGCCGTGTCAAGAGGTCAGCGAGTGGAAGAATGTGACTCACTGGTGTGTGTCACTGGAGCCGCAGGAGTGGATGGTCAAGATGAGGCAGCCCCTGAAGGAAGAGGGTCCATCACAACCCTCGGAAGGGGTCACATTCTTCTTAAATGACTTTGAAGTCCCACTAAGGAAATTAAGACTTAGGGAAGCAAGTGCTGTTTCCATCCCTCTTTCTAGTTAAAAGTCAGGACTTAGGAGAGAAGGGAGAGCATGGGAAGTGGTCTGTGTGGATGGTGCCAAAGCGTGAACGTTGGGTCCCTGGCCTGTGGGTTACGAAGTCAGAGTGGGGGCCGTGGCTGGGAGTGGAGGAATCCAGCAAAGACGAGAAAGAACTTTCTGAAGTGGGGACTTGCCTTCCCAGGTAGACTTGCGCCTGAGTTAATATGGAAGAACATTATCTAGGTAACACCGTAAACCCTGGAGAACCACTGCACCAAAAGCTACCATTCTGGAGGTGATGCCTAGGAATTACCACGAGAGAGCGATAAGCAAGGAGATCATAAACACCATTTTTATGACTATCTACAAATTCGTATTGGCGATAAAAGGGAACCTAAACTTTTAATATAATGGAGTAGACAAAAATCCAAGGTATCGCTGATGGAACTCAACTCCAAATTTCAGCCCCAGAAAAGCTTGCTGTTAAGGAAGAATGAGCGGGGAAGCGTGTGCTAAAGAGGAGGTGGCAGCCTTTATTCATGTATTCATCCATTTAGCGTCCACTTTACGTCCACAATGTGCCCGCACGGTTGTCGATATGAGGATTGAACAATGAATAAAACAAAGTCTCTGGCTGCATGGAGCTAATGTTTTAGAGGGGGAGGCAGAATGAGTAAATTAATAAATACGGTAGTTTCCGACTGTGCTGTGTAAGTACCATGAAGAGATGAGAGAAGAGCAGAGAGCATCATACTTTTAGATGAGCGGCTGGAGAAGGCGCTGAGGGATGCCCAGGAGCTGGCTCTGTGAGGGTGTGGAGGAAGAATGGCCCAGGAAGAGGGAAGGACGAGCCCCCGTGGCACATTTAAGAAACAGGAAGAAAGCTAGTGTCCCGAGCATGTGGCAGGGTATAAAAGATGTCAGAGCAGTGTCAAAGATCAGACCGTGGAGGGCCTCATCGCTGGGTTATATTTTAAGATGATAGAAAGCCACTGGAGAATTTTAAGCCGAGGAGTGATGACTGTGGATGAAAAGAGAAATGGCTGTGGAAGATTTGCTTGCAGGTGTCTCGGCCAGTCTGAAAATACAAGCAAAGGTTTTTCTGATAAAAATTCCAAAATGGATACAGAGATGAGACGTGTTCATCCAGGAGGAGTCGTATAATTGCTACTCACCAGAAGGGTGAAAAGACATCACTGTGGCTGCCGGGGGATCTCTTGAGTTCAAACGTTCAGTGAATGTGTCTAAAACATATACTCCAAGGAGCAGCACACAGCGAGGCAAGACCAGAGCGGGAAAGGGATGTGCGTGTGAGCGGGCATGGGCTGAGACTTAGAAAGCAGTCGCTGAAAACAAGACTTTTTGCTTTTGTTTTGTGAACACATAAAGAACAAGAAAATACGACAGGGCAGAATAAATCCACTGCCTGGAGTAAGTAGTATTCGCTGATTTGCTCCCTTCATCGAACATCTGTTGGGCACTCATTATGCACTGAGCAGTCTTTGAGGTACCAGGGATGCCACGGATAGCAAAACAAAAATCTCCGTCCTCAGAACTTAAGTGGGGGGCAGGGCGTACAGGGGAGCAGTCGAGAAAATAAACGAAATAGGTAAAATACTTAAAATGTTAGGTGGCAGGAGATGCCTGAAGAAAAAGAAAGCAAAGAAGGGGAATAGGAAGTTTGGGGGTGGGGAGTGATTTTTTAAAGAAGGTCATTTCATTACTTGGCTTTTATTTCAAGTGTGATGGGAAAGCCATTGGAGGGTTTGAGTAGGGTAATGACGTTATCTGACATTTTAAAATAATTACTCTGGTTGCTCTGAGAATAGAGGTAAAGGACAAAACTGAACGGTTTTCAGCACCTTCACTGCCATCACTGTAGCCGTGGCACCATCCTCTCTTGCCTAGATTATCGTAGGGGGGCCCGATGAGGCAATTGCAGTGCTGTAGGCCAGAGAAGATGGTGTGACATGAGTAAACAAAATACTCAACTCTTGTGTTTCCTTCTTACTAGAGGATCAAGAAGGTGAGGCATTTTAAGCTGTTAGCAAGAAAAATATTGTAAACATTTGCCAAGTGGAGGCTGGATCCAGAAACAAGAGTAGCAGAAGGTAGTTAGAAGGGCGGGACCGAGTGGGTGGGTGGGTGGGGACCTGGCCTGAGAGCCACAGCAAAGGAGTGAGAGGGGAGGTGACTTGGAGTGCAGATCTCAGAGGATGCAGCCCATATGACCAGGTGCTGATGGGGAGCAGTGAGGAAGGTCATCAGGAAGTAGGTAGGAGTTATAAGGTCAAGATTCCAGAAGCACCATCAGAGCCTGTAAAGTTGCTGAGAATAACGTGCAGGGGAAAGAATGGGAAAGCAATCTGTAAACCTAAACTGAAGTCCTCAGGGAAGGTGGGAGAATGCCCTGAAAGGGGAGGGAGGGGTGTGGGAGCAGATGCAGGGAGGCAGAAGGAGAGCTGCAGTCTGGAAGGGCCAGGCTGATGGGGGAGCAATCAGTGCCTCTCTCTTGCCTTAGGAGTGAGAGCAGTTTGAAGGTTCAGCGTCCCCTGGAGGTGGTGTAATCTGCAGAACAACTTGGATTCACTAGTAAGTCAAGCTCCATTAGCAGTCTCCAGCGTTTTGATAGGGTGTCTAGGCTGGTTGATCGTGGCAATAGTGTACACGGATGTATTTCGACTTTGTAAGAAAGTTGATGGTTTCTTCTCTTAGTCTTTGGACAAGATGGAGAAATACTGTGTGGACAGCAGTTCAGTTGCTTCATAGATGGCCTGAGAGCTATACCCAAAGAGTCTAAAATTCATGAGGACAGTGTCTCTCTGGATCAGTGTTTTCAGGCTTTCTTAGTCCTAAATCACCCCCTGCCCCACCACCCAGTAATTTAAACATGGATATCTCATTGTCTGCCCTCTACTGTTGAGTCTGTCTTCTATGTTTCCACCAGACAAGAACACGATTTTTCAAATTGCACTTACTTTCATCCACTTGCCTTCAAAAAATGTTGATATACCCTTTGTCTGGTTAGGTTGACCTGGAGGAAGGTCTCTAATGGCCTGGTTCTGCTTAGCATTGTTGGTTTTCTCCTTCAATGACCCGGATGAAGATGGCAGAGCTGGTTGTCAAATTTAACGTGACATAGCGTAGAAGGAGAGCTGAGTTTTTTGGATGAAAGGATATAGATTCCGATGTCCCTTGGTGGGTTGGAACGATGGACTGAAACTAGCAAGATTATAAGGGCAACGGAGTTTTCCACTCAAAGCAAAATATTCATTGCGTAAGTGTAAACTAGAGGAAGACGATGAGTCAAGAAACCTTCTCAGGTCTTTTTTCTTGTGGACTGACTGGGCTTTTGTTTGGTTGGGTTTTTTGTTTGTTTGTTTTCCCTCGTCGTCTCATTATATGACCCTAAACCACGCAGAGACGTGTACCTGCACATACCGCCAATATAAGCTGCAGTAATGTAAAAAAGAGCAAGGTCTGAATCAAAGAAGTAATCGCTTCATTCTTTTGTGGACCACAGCTTAAGTGTTTTCAGTTCTGAGTGCCATTCTTTGAGGACTGTGACAAGCTAGAAGGCTCCGAGAGGGCCCCTCGCACGGTATTTGGTGCTCAGTTAATAAATACTGGTTGAACGGATGGTTAGGGATGGTGCCTCAGGTCCTGTGAAGGACAGTTCATGAGACTAGGAAAGAGGAAACTTTGAGATAGCTCTCTTCAAACATTTGCAGAGCTCTGAAGTAGAAGGAAGACTAGATTTCTTTCATGTTTTCCCAGAAGACAGACCAACACACCAATGGGTGGACTGGGTCCATTTAAAAAAGAATTTCCCGGGGCTGTTCTCCAGTGGCACTGCAAAGTTAGTCCTGTAAAGTTCCTCGGACAGAGACTGTCTACAGCAGCCCATTCGATGACAGAGGCCAGGGCCAGTGTGAGGGGTGTTGAAGGAGGGATTCCTGCATTTGGGGTACAGCCAACTTAGTGACCTTCTGGTCTCTTCCAGAGCTGAGCTTCTCCTTCCAGTGGGTCCAGATCAATGGTGCCTTGTCTTTGCAGCTTTGCAGAATCAACGCTGCAAGGGAAACTATTACACTTACTTTTAAAAATGTTTAATGGAAACTTCTGAGGATACCGCCTGGAGTTAGGGAAAGCCCTTTAATTTATTTAGCCCTTTTTAAGCCTTGCATTATTTTTTTTTCTCATCTCATCCTTGTGTCAGTTGGCCTCATAAATATTCATAAAGGAATTGACCCCAAATGAGAGTCTAAATATCTTTCCTAAGCCTTTCAGTTTTGCTTTCTTGTAACAAGTAATTATTTGAATATGATCTCTGGTCAGTTATATTATTGTCAACTAGTGAGTAATCTATTCGGGGAGGTTTTTTTTGGGGGGGGGTGTTGTTTTTTGGCCACACCGTGAGGTTCGCAGGATCTTCGTTCCCCAACCAGGGATTAAACCCGGGCCCCGGCAGTGAAAGCGCTGAGTCCTAACCACTGGACTGCCAGGGAATTCCCTGTTTTGGGAGTTTTTTAAAAAATTTAATCAGGATTTCGGAAACCATAGGATCTGATGTGAAGGAATAGACTTTATCTATTCATCTTAAGCCCTAAGTACGTCTATGTCTTAGAGCTCTCAAGCTTCCGACCTCTCTTATCCTCTCACCTCCCCCAGCGGAGAGGAGTGGAAGCCAAGGACACTTGGGAAGCGTACAGATTCAAGCCCACAGCCTAGACATGGACTGTGGATGTAATATGAACAGCAGAAACTGAGGTGGTCCCTTAAGCTGCAGGACAGGTTGAGGGAGGCCTGCAGTCTGTGGGAGAGGACTCCGTCGGACTCCTTGGCCACAGGTAAAATGACCTGGGAAGCGGTGGCTTCCGCGGCTTCCCTGTGTTCTTCCCTGTAGGCTGTGTTGGGGAACAGCTGCTGGTTTTGTCCCCTCATGGTCCCCTTTTGCTCTTTTGCCTCACACAGAAAATTCCCCTTCCTTTTCTGCCCAAAGTTGCCCATCATTGCCTGCTTTTTACCCACTGAGAGGTGGGCAATAATGGTCTCATTTGAGACTCTTCAACTAGAAGGAGAAACCTGCAGAGCTAAACCCTGACATCACATTTCTTTGGTGTGTTTTCTGGGACAGTCTGAGTTTAGCTTAAGGGCCGCTAACACGGGGTACGGTCTTGGGAGAGTAATGTAACCTCGGTCTCCTTATCTGTCAGATAGGACGCTGCAGGGTCTTTGAGAGATTTTAGACATGGTACGCAAATAACCAGCCCAGTGTCTGGGCTTGTCCAAGGTGTTCGGTAAGTTATAGCTGCAGTCCCTATTATTAGCTATCATTGATTTACACCGTCTTTAATCACGTTACCAGTTTTAACTCTTGAGTATTTTACTCTTTGTTATTTAAGACTTTAACCGTGGCGGGAAGTCCACTTCCCGTCCCGTGATGAGCTGTGCTTCAGACTCTGAAAGCCTGCGGAGGGGAGGGTGCTCTGCTTTCTCTCTTTATTTGTAGTTATTCACCCGGGTCATCTGTTGGGGAGGGGAGGGGAGGGGGCTCGTATTTGATTGAAAACCAACAATGGCAGGAACGGAATAAACCTTTCTTTTCCAGAGCTGTCTTTTCTATTTTCAACTTTTGTGTTGTTCTCGAAGATGAAGAAACAGGGGCTAAAATGTAACATTAGCACTTGTGGCGGTCTTGTTCCTGTGGGTGACAACTCCAAGATGAGTGTCTGCCTTTCAGAGCTGTGGTGACACAGACTTCACTCTCCTGAAATTCTCTGCCCCGAGAGAACTCGATTACCTGGGCTTATGGTAGAGTCAGAGGACAGTGTCTTGCCGCCTTTTCAAGCTTGGCAAGAGTGTTCGTAGCCTGTCTCCACTGAGCTCTAAGAATTTCCAGTCCTCGACTCTAGACCTGCCACCTTCTGCCTCACGAGTGATTCCAGACCCCAGCCCCTCCCTGGGGACCGTCCCCACTGCATATCCTCCTCTCTGTCTGAACCTGTCTTCTTACTCTCCACACCTCCTCCCTTCGCTCCCCAAGCCCTGCTTGTGCCCACTGCGCAGCCTTTCTCAAGCCATTACCCCCTTTCCCTTGAGCCATGTAGTCTGTCATCTTTAGGGTCAAGGTGACAGGGGGCTTATTGCTCAACTGATTTTGAATGTTAGCTAATGATTTTGGTCTCTAGTGGTGGTTCGCAACCGTGGCCGCACACTGGAATCACTTGGGAAGGTTTTTAAAAATTCCTGGTACCTGGGTCCCATCCCCAGAAGTTCAGATTTAATTGCTCTGGGATGTGACCTGAGCATCAGGATTTTTCACGCCTCCCCAGGTGATTCCATATGCAGCCAAGATGGAGAACCACTGGTCTACAAACTCGTTCAATCCCCAAGCTGAGTGTATTCTAATAATAGCTCTGTTTGGTCCCCAAGTGACTTGGATACCACAGGGTCTTAAATAGTTCATGGGAGTATAGAAACATCAAAGTAGCTATTTCCACCTTGTGTTAGTTTGGTAGATTTGGGGGAAGGAAATAGTACGGTTCCTTTGTCGAAAATTCAATCCATGGCATACCGCTGGGCCCACTTGACGGCAGCAGCGGCAGCAACTAGCTTTTATCAAGCTCTCAGCGTGTGCCAGGCACTGGGCTAAATGCTTCCTAAGCTCGCCACATTCATCAGCCCATTTTTATCCTCACAGCAAGCCCAGGAGTTTTTGGCCTCTCTACTTAACGAGGAGCCTGAGGTCCAGAGAGGCTTCTCCGCTCTCCCGGGGCTATGCAGAAAGCAGTGCTAAACTCAAGCGCAGACACGTCCAGTGCCAAAACTTCACTGTTCCTCTACCCTCTGGGAAGGAACTTAACCAAATAACTTCCTGGAAAATAAAGATGTGCCTGCTTTAGTTTTGGGGTTGAGCCCTTTTTCAATCGGGTTGCATTCTTTTGTGTGTCAAGCTCCTTCATAAATTGGATGTCGGGTTCACTCCCAAGCTGCCTAGATATATCCAGGACCAGGGGGCGTGTCACAAATTAATTGTTTTCATGCACTCAGGAGATATTAGTTGAGAAAAGCATCTTGCTTCTAGCCTCTAACCTAGCAGAACCTACCCCATCTGTTACTTGATCTTCCTACCACTTTTCTGAGGAATTGAATAGGCAGTGTTCTGCCCATTGTGCAGAAAGGGGGACTGATGTGCCACGTATTAGCTTTCTACTAGATACTAGCGATAGCTACCACTTCTCGAGTACTTACTAAGTGCCGGGCTCTGTGCTAAGCTCTTCACGTCCCGTGTGGTTATCCTCATTTACAGATGAGGAGACGCAGACCCAAAAAGGTGGAGCTCCTTGCCCAGGGTTATACAGCTGGTAACTGGGTACCACGTTTGCTTGTTGGTTTTTTAACTTCCTTGTGAGCAAAATCGCAAGACGTGGCCTTCGTTTGCTCTCTCACCATAGCCTGGCCAGCCTCTGCCGTGTGTGTCGTGGCATCTGGACAGCCGTGTCTGGAATAAACCACTGAAGCGTAAAGTGGATTTTCTTTCTGTGTGTCGAATGGCCATTTAATAGCTCTCGTGAAACAGAGGATTTTCTGCCAACCTTGAATATCAGGCTGAGGTCAAACAGGCTCTAAATATTCCTTCTCCAGCCATTCCAGTACGAGGCTGCTTTGGCATAAACAACCCCCGAAGGTGAGAACTGGCTCTTGGAGCAGCCCCACCCCCACCCCCCCATCCACCACTGAGTGTTGCTGCTTCTCACAGCTCCAGATTAATGACAAGAATCCTGCCGCCGCTGCTGGAGAGCTTCGTTATTGCACGGACACTAAATGCTTAAGACGGGAACCTATCACCCCTGCTCGCTAATTGTGAATATGCCAGCTCATTTTCTCTCTCTTCAAGCCTGTAAAGACTTGGTATTTTCTGGTTTGTTAAAATATGTACACACACACACACACACACACACACACACACACACACACACATCTGTAGGGAGAATGACTGTTTATACAGAAAGAGATCAGCAGTGTGGTGACCGGATGGAATCTCAGGGAAAATAAAGTACCTGGCGGCCTGTGTCAGGGCAGCAGGTCACTAATTGAGTGCAAAGCATTTTTTTTTTAATGTTGTTTATCCCCCTACAGGGCATACAAAACCATTGAGGATGATGACTTGAAGTTTCCCCTTATATATGGAGAAGGCAAGAAGGTAGGCACGTGCCCTCCCCGGACTGAGAGAACAAGGCTCTGTCTCCACGGAGCCCGTGGTGATCTGTGTGTTCCACTCAGCAGCTCATGATTTTATAGCCTTGACAGCTTGAAAGGATATCATCTCCATCATCCTTCAGGCCTCCTGTCTTGAGGGTCCAAGGAGTGGCAGGGTTGGGGGACGGGGGTGGTGAGCATGAGGGACTAAAGTTAATTTTGTGAAAATGCCATCCCCCTTCTCAATCCATTTGAATAACTTTTCACAGTGTTTAAACACGACCACGTTCACATACATCATCTCCTTGTGTATCTGACAACAAGCCACGAGGCAGGCAGAGCTGGCTGCCTTATATCCATTTGGTAGATGAGGCAGCCGGGACTCCGAGGTTAAAACTGCTCAGGAAGTCACGCAGCTGGTGAGGGGTGGTACCAGCTGTGGAGCCGTGGCCTTCCACTTCCTTCTAGTGCCCTCACATCCCACCACGGAAGCTCAGGCTTTGCAAGGTGGCCTCTCCACTTGCCCCATGGAAAGGGGATCCAAAGTTTCACCCTGATTAAACTATAGGATCACATGGACCAGATGCCAGGCGGAGATAGCGAAGGCCATCCGTCACCAGCTCCCAGGGCCTCAGTCAGAATCAAACATTGTTGAGCTTAAGGAAGGCTGTTGATCTTGAAGTGGTCTCTGAGCAGAGACTGGAGAGGGTCGCAGTCCTGGAGCAGAGATGAGGAAGCTTTGAAGCCATTTCCCAGGAAGAACAAACACCTTCTGAATCATTGCATTCTTCCTCCAAACACGAATACATTTCAACTAGGCGCTGAGAGTTCCAATTAGAAGTGAAAAATGTGGTCACATTGAAAAGAATCTTCAACTGAAATTTTTTTCAGCATTTGATAGCTTTTATCAGGATGAAGTGACTCATAAGAAAACCGAAGGAGGCCTTGCCTTCATGGGCAGAACTTGAGTGTATGTGTGGGCGTGTGCGTGCGTGCGTGCGTGTGTGTGAAAGAGAACACACAGGATTAGGTTTTGGGCTCAGTGTAGCCCAGCAGTGATTTCGCTGGAAGGAGACATTTCATGGAGGGAAATGAAACACAGCTAGTTGATCAATAAACACATCATTTTTCAAACTAACTTGCCCCATCCCTGGTTGAGAATCATGACAGGGTAGAGCTCTACTCCTGGTAGGGTTTCGTGTATCTTTCTGTAGAGTGGGCGCCGTCAGTGCACATCGCTCAGCCCAGTGATCTACGCCTGCAACTACAGTTCTTTGTGGTGCTGAAATTCTCAGTATTATCCTGCTGCTACCCAGTGACTCCCAGTAAGCTCAGGACCACATGCTGTTGCCTTTGTATCCTTAGTACCTGTCCAGCCTGGTACTTGACGCATGGCAGGCCGTCCGTAAATGCATGAGTATTTAATAAGCTATTCAGTTATGTTCAGTATACTCTCCTTGGTACCACAGGAAAATGGATAAATGTGTTCTTCAAAGATAACCAGCAAAAAGATGGAAAAGAGCAAGGGTTTTCCCAGTTTAGCAAACAGTTCAATTCACCAGGACATCATGTTCCTCCAGCATTTCAGTTAATTAGGGCTTGACAGTTCTGTGATATGTAGCTGACAAGTTCAGTCATTGTACCTGTTGACCTATTTAAAAGCCACTGTGGCGTCAGTCTGCTCCAGGCATGCCCTGTACCAAAGTAGCATGCCTCCTCTGTCCCAGGAGTCCGTGATCTCTGCAGAAAGCTTTACAACACATCAGTTCTGTCTTGATCGTTTACAGGGGTTTTCTCCTTCCTCTCTGCACACGGCCTCCCCAGAAATTTCAGAATACTTTCACTGCTGTTACTTTTCATTTAATTTCTGCCAGTGCTTTGAAGGACTTGTGTGGGACATGTAAACAAATTCAGTAACTAGCAGAAATATCAGATTTCTTTGGACTAAAACGTCCAACCAGAGAAGGTGCCACAGCAGGAAGGAGAGTAGAAGGGCTACAAGGGACTCAGAATGTCCACATTTAGAGCTGAACGCGTCTCAGCTAGAAGGGAGCTGAGCCAGGCCCCCGGCAGAGCAGTGCCAGACCGGAGGTCCCCAGGTCCACATTCCTGTGTCTGCATTTCACCCCCTTTGATTCTTGCCTTTGAAATATGTGTTACGGTTTCATTTCCACTTGACAGTAAACCTGCCCACCTTCTGATGTGAAACCAGCTCCAAAATCCACAGCTTTTTGGGGAAAGTAGGATGAAGATATGGTAAAGTGTTAGATTCATGCCTTGGCATTTATAAGTTATTCTTATTACCCAAGCATTAGAGCGAGGATTCAAGTTCAGGTCTTTGAACCATGACACTACACCAGGTACAGTGTTGTGATCTGAGTGTTAGAGCAGTGGGCTTCGGTCCACCCAGAATGAGTTTCACTCCATCCCTCTGTGTTTACCTGTCTTTTTTTTTTTTTTTTTTTTTTTTTTTTTTTTTTTGGGTTTTTTTTTTTTGCGTTACGCAGGCCTCTCACTATTGTGGCCTCTCCTGCTGCAGAGCACAGGCTCAGCGGCCATGGCTCACGGGCCCAGCCGCTCCGCGGCATGTGGGATCTTCCCGGACCGGGGCGCGAACCGTGTCCCCTGCATCGGCAGGCAGACTCTCAACCACTGTGCCACCAGGGAAGCCCCTGTGTTTACCTGTCTTGATGCTGGATATCCTTCTGCACAAAAATGTAGTGCCCCCTGCTCCAGGGAAACTTCTTAGTAGAATTTCTACCTCCTCTGAACTCATATAACCCATTGTTCATGTGTCTTTCAGCACTCAGCCCTATTCCATATGTTGTTAATTAGACATGTACCTCTTAGCCTCCCTTACCAAGTTCCTTTGTAGGAGAGACCAGGCCTTAGATATTTGTCCCCCACAGCAGGGTGCCTGCACATAGTAGGTGCTCAATAAATGTTTGAGTAAATCAAATCTGTGGCCTCCCTGGAGATCATTAGGCTGACAGTGTAGGCATTAGTTTAATGGTATTGCTTCCTTAAAGCATTTGGACAACCATGTAGAGAAAGCTACAGATGGTGTGGTCTCAGCTATAAGGTGTCTGTGTATTTACAGCAAAGTGACATCATGTTCCTTTCCACCCAGATGGAACTTGTGAAGATGTTAGCAGGACAGGTTATAGAGTTGCTAATGGTTTATTTTCTCCAGCCATAAAGTGTAATATATGAGCTCTGGGTGGGCAGGATCTGCCTCTGACGGTTTTACATCTTTTATCACAGAACCAGAGACGTAGCAGGTGTTCAGTAAACACGTGAAGGATGGATGTATAGCAGATGGGTGGGTGGATGGCTGGATGGGGGGATGGGCAGATGGTTGGATTTGGTTTGAATTGATTTCAGTAGCTGTAGACATCACAGATGTATTGTATTTAGTTTATTGGACACCCTTCCCTCCAGTCTCTGCAAAAGAAATCCGAAATGAGACAGCAGCAGTCCATTAAAATTAAGACAATTGCTAGAAAAGCCACTCCTCAAGTATGCAAGTGACCTCGGTGGGCCCTTCCTTGGAAACAAGTACCCACAGAAGTTAGCAGCCAGGGGCATGGAGAGGGGCAGGAGGAACCGGAAAACGACTGCTTCTCTCTTAGCCCGTGGCAGCCATACTGTGGTGAGAATACTTTCTCTGTGTGTGTGTGTTTCTGATGACCCTCTGCTTATACTCCTAGGCCCGAGTAATGGCGACTATTGGAGTGACCAGGGGACTTGGGGACCATGACCTGAAGGTGCATGACTCCAACATCTACATAAAACCATTCCTGTCTTCAGCTCCAGAGGTACCGCATGAGGTTTTTGTTTCTCTTTGGTACAAGAACATGTTTTCTACATTATTCTTCCCATGACTCACACCCCAGATCCAGACAGTAGCCAACTTGTGTCACATGTACTTCTGCAGTGTCTCTCATGTCTGTTTCTTTTCCCCACTCCATTCTCACTTGGACTGTGCTGGTTCTTCCCTCATGGCCTCCCACCCAGATGGCTGCACAGCCCACAGCCCCTTGCCTTCTCAATCCAGCCCACATATTGCCATCAGGCCAATTTTCCTAAACAACTACTCTGACACCTATTTGTTCAGAAACCTTCGACAACACCCCAAGGCTCAGAGACTAAAGCACAGACTTCTTCACTTGGCATTCAAGGCTTGTTATAATTTGGTCTAACTTAAAAAAAAAAAATCTGATCTTTGTTCCCCTACACCAGCCAGAATGAACTTGCTTTTTTTTTTTTTTGCGGTACGCGGGCCTCTCACCGCTGTAGCCTCTCCCGTTGCAGAGCACAGGCTCCGGGCGCGCAGGCTCAGCGGCCACGGCCCACGGGCCCACGGGCCCAGCCGCTCTGCGGCATGTGGGATCTTCCCAGACCGGGGCACGAACCCGCGTCCCCTGCATCGGCAGGCGGACTCTCAACCACTGCGCCACCAGGGAAGCCCCCCTCTTAGATTTTTAATTGCCTAGAAAGCTGATGTCATTCAGTTGATGTCTAGAGAAGTTAACTGAAAAACAAGTTGTCATATATTTGGTTTAAAAAATCATGTTTCTTATAATACAGGAAACAGTGTCAAGTTCTATTTCAAGGTATATCATTTACAAAAGATATTACTTCTAAGTGATAGAACACTCAGTAATAGTAGTTTAGGGGTGTACTTTCTCACATATCACGGAGGCTGGAATTTGGTGGCTGTTCATGTTGGTGCAGCACCTCCAATGTGCCAGGGGTAACACCTCTGCATCTTTTTTTCCTTCGTAGTTGCAAGATGGTGACAGAAGCCCCAAGCGTAACATTTTCATGCAAGGCAGGAAGGAGGGGACAGGCTATCTGTCCCAGTAGACATTCACTTGCATCTCATTGGCCAAAACTGTGTCACATGACCGCCCCTAGCTGCAAAGGAGGTTGGGAGAGTGAGAGAAATGTTTGCAATTTGTACAGTAGAGGAGAGCCAGGGAGGGGTGAGTGAGGAACCAGCGGTATTTGCATACCGTGTAATTAACTGTTGAAACTGTGCCTCACACTGGAAATCCCTGAATGTTTAGACATAGCTCCATCTGCATGTTCTTCCCAAGGGTGGGTGCTGTGTTTGTAGCGAAGGCTCTCTTTGTTGGAGGAAACAGAAACCCACTCATGCCGACTCAAAAAAAGGAGGTGTTTATTTTAATAATGTCGGAAGAGATATGTATGGGGTCCACAAGAAGAACCCTTGAAGAGCCAGGCTTTATGGGAGCGAAGGTGGCTCTGGAATCCAGGCAGCCCTGAGACCAGCCATGCTCCATATGTCTCTGCCACCAGACAGCCAGGTTCTGACTCCCCCAATTGCACGTTCCCAGAGAGGAATCTCATTGGCTCAACTCACCTTTTCTCCGAGGTCACAAGTGACTTCCCAGCCTGTAGACTGTCCACTCCAGAGCCAGCGATCGGTACCATCGGCCACCCAGGCCTACCCCTTTGGCAGGGCTGTGAGCAGGGCTAGTTCCTTTAGAGTCCTTTATTGCAGAGGCTGACATCGAAAATAGATCTAGCCACAGGAGGTTAAGAGGGAAATCTCTAGTAAATAGCAGGCGTGGAAGATACGCACATTTCCTGATATCACCCAGGATGTCAAGTGAGGTCAGCTTGGTGGAAATAATAATTACCATCTGCAGATGTCTCTCTTTTCGCCTTCATAGCAATTCTGCATGGTAAGAACCCTTATGATATAAAATGTCCAAGGGTCCCTGGAAGTTGGTGGATCCCTGCTCCCTCTATTCTGGCCAACAGAAGGATCCCTGAATTACTGCTGAAACTCCTCCTGGCCAGAGAAAACCAATAACTATTGGGTTGGCCAAAAAGTCCGTTCAGATTTTTCCGTAACATCGTATGGAAAACCCGAACAAACTTTTTGGCCAAGCCAATGCTAGACTCATGGACGTCTATATTTTCCCCCTTGGGAGGGAGGCATTTATCAGGCATATTAAATGGTACTGTCACCTTTCCAAAAAACACAGGTAAAGTGTGACTATATGGGGGGTGAGGGCTTCTCAGGAAACACTAATAACCATTTTGCTCCTTAAAGGAGAGTGAAAACCTTCTCACCCTCCCCACCCCCCTACACACACACACACACACACACACACACACACACACACACTTTCTATATAAAGTGAGAAGTTCGGTTTGGTTTTCAGAAGAATGGTCTCTATGCAGTTGGGTTATAGATCTTCCAATCACTGTGCTCCCGTGGATCCCAAGAAGAGACTATAGGTTTAAGACTTGGGCCAGTATGGGAGAGTCCCCGAGGACTGATGAAAAATCCCAGTTGGTTGATCAGAAACTTCATGTCACCTGTCTGAAGTCTAGGCCGGACGATATACTTTTTTTTTTTTTTTTACGTGCAGCATCTCATGTAATTCTCACAACAATTCTGTGAGGTGTGTATGGTTTTTATACCCATTTTACAGACCAGGAAATTGAGATCCAAGGAAGTACGTTAACTCCCCCATGGTTGTACAGTTATTAACTAACAAGATGATCCTTGTACTCAGGTTTGTCCAATTCGATCAGGCTCTGTAGGAGAGGGAAGCTGAGTTCAAGGAAATCTTCTTGGATAGTGTTGAAGGGACCCACTGAGAACTGTTTCAAGGGGCTCTGAAGAGAGTACCTCTATCCTGGGACCTCAGTGGCCAGAGTTCCTCAGAGAAATATGGCCGGCCTCAGACTGCCGTTGTGGAAAATGATGGTGTGATAGAAAAAGTAATTGGGAAAGACAGGACTGGCCTTCTGTGTGTGCCACCCTAGGCCAGACAGAATTGTGCAAAATGAGGTTGTGCACCTATAATTTAGCTTAATGGGTATGTAGTGTAAATCTCAAGATTCTTTTGCACGAGATTAAAATCGTTGTACATTTTAAACGTTTCCAGATGGGGAGGCCTTAGCCAGAGCCAGGAAAGGGGGAGGAAGGTCCGAGGGAAGAGAGGGGAGCAGCTTGAATCAGCTCCGATGCAGGAGTGCAGAAGAAAAGATGGGTACGGGGGAACCCCACATCCCCGGTCTTGGGGCAGAAACTCCTTTTCCCTGGGTGGCAGTGATAAAGTCAGACCCTGGAGAAACGGCTAGGGGGCTTCTGTTGGGAGCCCACCAAGCCGGGTACATCTATTTAAACCATCTAATAAGGAATAACTGGCTCCCTTGCTGCCTTTATTCCCCCACCTGCACCCCAAGCCTACCCTGGCTTTCTAACCATGACTTCCTAAGAACATTCCCCTGCTACGCTTCATCTTTGCCAAGCATGGGTCTTTATTTCACATTTGGGTTCTAAATTTCAAACTCAGCTCAGGCTGGTAGTTTTAACAGTCGCAAGGAAGTGGGGTATGTGTGTGTGTGGGGGGTGGAATGTGATTTAGTTCTAAGAAAAAAGGCTCAAACATCTTCTTGGAAATCAGCATTGTTCCCATTCATCATTGTAGCTCCTAATTTGACTTGATGAGTTAAATAAAAATAAATCAAAACCATGTGGATCAAATTTACGTAAAAAATGCACAGGGGTTTAAAAATTAGAGAAGCGTTTCTAGCCAAACACATTTTTGGTTTCGCTGAACACAAGGCACTGGAAAAATCTCGAGTTTGCCAAACCCAAAGAGCGGCCGCCAGGTTTGCTGAGCCTCCCACGTATCTCCCCAGGTCGAAGGTAGGGAATCTCTGGCCGAGAACTGAATTCCACAGGAGGCCCCCATCAACCCAGCACGGGTCTGTCTGCCAAGCGTAGGAAGCGTTTTGACCCTCCCCTGGTCCACGGCACCATTCCCCCGTGTAACTGGAGCCTTTCCTCCATAAGGGAAACACCCCCATCGGGTCTCCCATCCTCTCGCTCAACCTTTGTGTATCACCCTAGAGTTCAAGTGGAGAAGGAGAGGATTTGTGAATTCAGAGTCACTCTGCACCTTCTTGTCCAGCAGTTCTCCACCCCGTCCAGCACACACCTCATGACCTATTCCTCAGACAGCGTGGCCCAGGCCTGCAGCCTAAACCTACAGATGTTCTCTACTCCGCACCCATTTCTGGCCTGTGACAGGCCCTCCCTAGAGCTAGGATTCCTCTTAATGTCTTTCTCGCTTTCTGGCCTCTACTCCAAGACTGTGCTTGACTTTAGGCCCCTTTCGGGCTCTTGGAAGAATGAGGTCTTTTTCTGTCTGGGGGCCGGTTTGCAAAGCCAACCCCATCAACTCAGCAGTCCCCCACCTCCCGCCCCCGCCACACTGAACCACAAGGGAGCCTGATTTTCTCTTGGCTTCATTTTTCCTCTCCTTAGTGTTCAGGATTCCTGTCAGCTGTTTTCTGTGACTCCAGCTCACTCATTTAGGTCATTCTTGGTTCTCTTCATTTAGATTTCATTTTTTTCTTTCATCTGAAACAGGCTTCTCTAAAAGAAGGAAGACCTTAGGCTCCAGTATCTGAACTCCCTCCCTAGCACCGGCATTACCTGTGACCTCTACAAGTTCTTTCAGCCTGCTTTCCCCTTGCTGCAGGTGGGGTGGAAATGCCTAGACTGACGAGGTGCTGGGAAAAACAAATGAGAACATCTATGGAATTGCATGGCACAGGGTCTGGTACATGGTCAGAGATGGTCAGTAAACATTAGTCTTCCTTATGCACTGGCTTCTGGAAGCCTTTGCACTTACAGGGGATTCCCAGTATTCACTTTCAGGTGAAGAGAAGAATGACTATTTTGTTTGAGACTCCCCTGTTGTCTCCCATGAAAACATGAACAATATTTAAGATCTCACGTTGACTCCTGGACATTTACGGTCTTCTGATTCTCAGTAGCTTTTCATGCCCCAAGCCAAAATCCTGTTTTGGGAACGAGCATGTTTGATTATATTGTGTACTTTCTGCAGTCTGGCCAATTCATAAAAAAACAATATTGGTGCACAGTGATACGGGGAGATGGCTGGGCTACATTAAGTGAAACAAAATAGGATTGTATATACAAAAAATTGATCGTAAGTAGGTAAAAAAGTTGTGTGCATATGTATACACATATGTAAAAATGTAGGTCTTGAGAAGGAAATTTTCTCGAATGTTACAGTAATTATCTTTGGGTGGTAGAGGAGGAATTAAAAAATTTCCTAGACCCCTCAAAAATACCTTAGGAGGCAGTGTGATATTGTGGTTAGAAACTCAGACCTGGTGATCAGTCACGGGCTCAAGCTCTCTCTCTTTACTTACTAGCTGGGTGATTATAAGAAAGTTACTTTACCTAAATCTCAGTGTCCTCCTCAGTAAAAAGAGGACAATAGGGTTGTTATACCCAGGAACGCAAGGAACAAGTTAAATGACATAAAAAGTACTTAAAACAGAATCTGGCCTAATAAACATTAGATCGTTTATTCCATCAAGACCACAGAATCTCACTGTTTACACAGAGAGTAAACATGAGTCCAATAGTGTTTATCGAGGAGCACACTGGGGAACATGTCCTCAAGCAATTAGAATTTGGGGCACTTGGAAGGCCAAAGAATAATCAGCCGTAAACCCTGTGAGTCCTGCTTCCTAAGGGACTAGGGGAATTCAGAGAAGGGAGAGAGCAAACACCATCTAATCTGAAGAGGGAGGACAAGATAAAAGAAGGAAGCAGTAATGAGTCTGGTGTGAAGTAAAAGTTGCCTTACAGAATGTTTGGAAGATTAGCTTGAAGGTCTATTAGCTATAATCAAGCAAATTATCATGGAGGGCCTAGAACTGGACCCGAGGTGGCAGATCAGGTCTTCAGCAAGGGGATCAGCGTGATAAGTGAATGTGGCGGTGGAAATCTTAGCTTGTAACAGCACGTGGATGGGGGGTGCAGAGGTAGGGAGGTGCAGACCGGGAGGTCGCCGTAGAAGTGAAACCATGTGGCAGTGAGGCTCTGAGCTGGGGCAGGGACCAGGAAAGCCAAAAGGAGGCACAGGGGAGAGGCATTTCACAAAACCACGTAACAAGAACTGAGGGCACACTTGATTTTTAGAGGATGAAATTTTTAAAAAATTAAACTTTGCTTTCTAGCCTGTGAGAAAGGAAGAAGGTTGCTTGTTGGGGTCTGAAGAGGAAAAATAATTTTATCCTTTTTCCCTCTGAGTTTTCTGAACCAATTTAAAAAACAGACACAGGAGTCTGGGATGAAAATAACTTTATAGCGAGGATAAAGTTAGACTGGAAACCGCGGTTTGGATCTAAGACCAAAATGGACGTTTTATTCCTCACCTCCAGCCCTCAAATTAAACATGCCTCCTGGACTGTCTCTCATCTCCCCACCCCACCAAGGGAGGTTTTCCTGGTATTTACCTGCTGGAGGACAGGAACAGAGGGACAGGTGCTGCTTATGGACAAGTAGGGACCAAGGAGAAAACTCCAACGGGCTCGCTGTCCCGTGTCCCTTCTCACCAATCCTATAGGGAGAGGGGCCCATCACAATACAATGCCTTTGTGCCTCTGCTGACTACAAAACAACTTAGAGGCTTAACAGGAGAATTTATTATTACCTTTCATACTTCTGCGGGTTGAATGGGCTCGGCTGGGTGCTTCTCACGTGGTCACAGTTGGCTGTCAGTTGGGGCTGGAGTCATCTGAAGGCTGGATGGGCTGCAAGTCCGAAACGGCTCTCTCACATGGTTGGCAGTTGATGTGGGCTGTCAGCTGCGCGTTGAGTCGAGGCAGCTACACACAGCCTCTCCATGTGGTTTTGGCTTCTTATGGCATTACTGCAGCTGGATTCTGAGAGGAAACATCCCAAGAGGAGTGGTTTGAGAGACTGAGGCAGAAGCTACAAAGCTTTTTTTTTGTTTTTTTCGGTACACGGGCCTCTCACTGTTGCGGCCTCTCCCGTTGCGGAGCACAGGCTCCGGACGCGCAGGCCCAGCGGCCATGGCTCACGGGTCCAGCCGCTCCGCGGCATGTGGGATCTTCCCGGACTGGGGCACGAACCCGTGTCCCCTGCATCGGCAGGTGGACTCTCAACCACTGCGCCACCAGGGAAACGCTACAAAGCTTTTTAAGACCTAGCCTCAGGAGTCCCAGAACATCACCTCTTCCACATGCTGGTGATTAAAGAAATCACTAAGGTGGATCCACATTTGAGGAGAGGAGAACTAGAATCCACCCTTGATGAGAGGAGCAGCGTGCTTGTACAGGGAGGGAAGGAAGTGATGGTGGTCATTTTGGAGACCTTCTACCATCGCCTTCCTGTGGAAGTGTCCTCCCTGCTGTGAAATCTTGAGGATTAGAGTAATCATCCTCTATCTTTCCAGTGCAAACTAATGTAAGTTGATGCATTAGTTATTTACCTAGTTAATTAAGAAAGGAAACCTAATTTGCAGTGTAGAGGCAGATTTACAGTGATGCTAGTTAATTAAATGTAAGTATCAGGGTCCTTCACTCAGACCAACCTTCAAGGAGTTCTGGTTGTTACTGGGAAATGTAGACAGTTCTATGTGGTGAGGAGAGGCAAGGTTACAATCAGGAATCATTTCCTTGCAATCATTCCTCAAAAGAAAGGGACCTCATTTTCCATGGTTCCAGTAATCTGTTGCAATTTCTCTTCTCATTCCTAATAAGCATTCACATTAGTATCTAGGTTTGTATTCATAATTATTTCTGTGTTCTTTTTCTTAAAGAGAGCTCCCCAGAAAAATACTGTATCATCTCACTTCTATGTGGAACCAAAAACAAAACCCCCAAGAAACAACAACAAAAAAGCAAAACGCAAAGAGATCAGACTTGCAGCTACCAGAGGTGGGGACAAAGGGGAATTAGAGGAAGGTGCTCAAAAGGTAAGACTCCCAGTTATAAGATAAATAACTACTAGGGATGTAACGTACAGCATGATAACTATAGTTTCCCATCTATTGTACCGCTGTACAATATATGGGAAAGTAGTTAAGAGAGTAAATCCTAGGTGTTCTCATCACAAAGAAAAAAACATTTTCCTTTTATTCTTCTGTTTTCTCTTTTTATTGCATCTATATGAGAAGATGAATGTTAGCTGAACCTACCGTGGTAATCATTTCATAATATGTAAATCAAACCACCATGCTGTATGCCTGAAATTTATACAGTGATGTATGTCAATTGTTTCTCAGTAAAGCTGGGGAGAAAAACACTCCCCAAATTGCATAAACTTCAGGCCTTACAAACCCTGGATCCCCCTGTACAAAGGGAAAATGATGAGTTCTGTCTAAAGATACTTTGATAATTTACAGAAGTTGTATTTGGCACTCTTTTTTTTTAAACCAGTCTTACTGAGATATAATTGACATATGAGGTTGTGTAAATTTAAGTTGTACAGTGTTTCGATGTGTTAAGATGTACAGTGTTTTGATGTGTATACTTACATACAGTTGACCCTTGAGCAACATGAGTTGGAAGGGCACGGTCCACTTATATATGGATTTTTTTCTCTATGTTATGGAGAAACCCAAATGAATTTTTTGGCCAACCCAATACTACAGTACTACACAGTCCGAGTTTGGTTGAACCGCAGATGGAGAGGAACCACACATACAGAGGGCTGACTATATAAGTTACATGCGGAGTTTCGGCTGTGCAGAGGGTCAGCGCCCCTAACCCCCTAGCTGTTCGAGGATCAACTGTATTGCAAAATGATTATCATGGTAGTGTCAGCTAACACCCCTATCACATCACTAATTACCATTCCTTTTCTGTGTAACTTGCAGGTATATAACACAGTATGACATACAGATTATGTGTATACATTATACATAGTGTGTATATATGTGTGTGTGTATATATATAATACACTATATACACATTATATTTAACTATAATCACCATGCTGTACTTTGGATTCCCAGAACTTATTCATCTTATAACTGGAAGTTTGTGCCCTTTGACCATCATCTCTCCATTTCTCTCCCCACCCCCTCCCTGCTGAAAACCACCACTTTCCTCTATGTTCTACGAGTTCAGTTTTATGGGCAGTTTTCTGACTCTCTTCTCTAGTCCCACATGTCTGCAGCATCTCATACATCTGCTTCTCAGTTGGGTTGATGCCCCCTTGGGGGTATATGCTCCCCTCCCATCACCACCAGCACTTTGAAAATGTCTGGGGGAAAAACAATCCCATGCTAAGAGTGTATAGAACTGCTTTCTTGGATTCTGGTACCATCTGACCTTATACATACAGGAGAGACTTCATGCCCTAGCCTGTCCATCTCCATCTCTCATTCTCCAGTCTAGCTGTAAAAAATCACTCATGATGTACCTGTGTGTCGTCCATATGGATGGTTCCCATTAGGAGCTGTCTTGAGATTTGCTAACCAGCTATTTGAATAAAACCACAATTTGAAATTTACTTGTACACACACCAAAAAGTCTAGCTTTTGAAATCTGTGGTCACACAAGGGAAGCCAACATGTGTATTGTGTCAAACATTCCTTCTCGTTGGTGATTATTCCCCTCTGATCCTCTCCTGAACAGTAATAATTTCACTTGAATGTTTCGAGTATCTTTCTTTTTTTTTTTTTGCATTAATTTATTGTATTACCTCATATAAGAATAGTTTGAGGAGTTTGTTAAAGAACGCAAACCCCTGGAATCCACTTCCTGAAAATCTGAATCACTAGGTGTAGGGTGGGGTCCTAACAATGTTCACATTTTTAGACGCTTCTGCAGCAGGTGATCCAAAGACCACTCTTTGAATAACACTGTCATAAGCTATTCTTCACTGTGTTTCAGGAACTTTAGTTTCATAATCCTAAAGTCATCCATGCTCTAGTCCTAGATTGCATGATTCATTCTCACCAGGCCTGTGGCTCCGTTCTAGGCTGGTAGGTTAGGGCTACTACACACCTCACTCTCTGCTTGATCATAGGTCTGCCGAGACCCGGCCTGCTTGCAAGCAGTGGGGTCAACTTTGCCACGTGACAGGTATCCCATAGCTTACCAGGGCTGATTGGGTCTCCTCTTCTAAGGCAAGATACACAGTAACTTGCTCTCCTGCTCACTGGAGATCCCCAAAATCCTGCCATTGTGAAACGAGTCCTGTGAAGTAGTAACACAGTGTCGTTATTATGTTTAGTCCCAGTGGCCAGAAGTAGCAGCTACAAGAATAAGGAACAGTAGTCATTTCATCATCTACACGCCGGGAGACCAGATAACTTACCCTCTCAACCGGGACATTTTTGAGAGTCAGTGGGGACGCTATTAATAATTACACTGGGAAAGCAGCACAAACCCGAACTATCTCAGGCAAACAGGGATGGACGGTCACTCTGTATCTGCCTCCCCCACCTCCTAAATGGATTTGACGTGACTCAGTCCGTCTACATGGCACCCACGTACTTTCACTCACAGGCTGGGATTTCCTCTGACCCTGATCTCTGCAGACGGGCATCTTAATGAACCCAAATGTAATCCTCACATGACTGACAAGCTGGACTCAAGTCCATGTGTTCACTGATCCATTCAGTGAGGCTTGGATTCTGTGGTGAACAAGTTGGAATCCCAGAGAAAGGAGGAGATGATAGGAGTGCCCCCATCTGTAAAGGAAATTCCTTCCTCTGTAGCTTACCTCCCAAAGCTGTAAAGTTCTGGCCTCACGTGGAGAAAATGAAGAAAATGAAAGCCTTACGCTATCGCGGCCAGGCACTGGGTACAACTTTAGACTCTCTATATACCACCTAATATCTTAGCTGGTTTAGCAACTTTTTCAGTTATTAGATGGTATCCACCCTCAAAAGGCAAATGTTTATTTTGTCTGTAGACTCCAAAAAAAAAAAAGAAAAACACCAAACCTCAAGAATATCTGTGGTGCATTTCACATAGAAAATTATACCCACAGCCAAAACAACCAGCTTCTTTTGGGGTAGGAGGAACCGCCAACATATCTGTCCTATTTCAATGTCCCTTGATTCATTTGCAGTCAGACGCTCTGAGGTCATGTGGTCAATCCCATCCAGGTTGAACTCATCCTGTGATGAAAGAGTCGGGGAATGGTAGAGCCATAAGCATCCCCAGTGGCCGCATCATCCTAACCTTTCATTTCACAAAGGGAGACGCTGAAGATTTGAGAAGCCTCATCCCTTACCACTCCCCAGTGGAAATCCAGTACCGTAGCCAAGCCAAACTACGCAAAGCCACCCTAGCACGCCAGCCTGCTCTCTCACCCCCAGGCGTTGGCCCCTGCAGTTCCCTCTCCATGTAAGGTACGTGATGCCCAAAGTCCTCCCTCCTTGATGCTCCCCATCTGGTAAATCAGTACTTCCTCATTTCATACTCCCGGCAGGTTGTCAGGAGATTTTAAAATGTGAATGAACAAAATGGTTTTGCCTAACTACTAAGGGGCAGAGGTGGGTCTCAAACCCAAGTCTTCTGCCACCAAATTCAGTGTGTATTTCATGACATCATCTAGTGTAGATAGAATCACAACAGAGAATTCAGGTGCAGTCTTGGTGGCCTGCCAGCACGCCAGTATTGAAATAATCCACTGTGACGAAATAGGCTAGAGTTTTATTTTCTTCTGGTATAAGTTCAGCGTTCAGCTATGTTCAGCGTTCTGCAGGTTGAGCTTTTGGGTTGGTTGGCCATGGAGGGTGGAGAGGAAAAGAGTTTGTACTCTTCCTATTTTCCACCACCTACTGGCAGCCTTTACCTTGGAGACCACCTGACTTTTCTGCCAAAACATGATTGAGAGTCCCAGTCACTGTCAATTTTAAGTGAGACTTTAGGAAATGAACACCAGGTCCCTTGAGCTCACCCGTAACTCATCTCCTTTCACCAGCTAGCTTACTTTCAGGTGTATTGCCCTGAGATCAGAGCCGTAAACAAATAACATGCTGTGCGTTAGAATTTGTAGTTCTCTTCCACATTATCTCATTTGATCTTTTTTTTTTTTTTTTTTGCGGTACGCGGCCTCTCACTGTTGTGGCCTCTCCCGTTGCGGAGCACAGGCTCTGGACGCGCAGGCCCAGCGGCCATGGCTCACGGGCCCAGCCGCTCCGCGGCATGTGGGATTTTCCCAGACCAGGGCACGAACCCGTGTCCGCTGCATCGGCAGGCGGACTCTCAACCACTGCGCCACCAGGGAAGCCCTCTCATTTGATCTTTGTAACAGCTTTGTGAGAAAGGTAGAGTGGGTGTTATAATATTTATTTTTCTTGTATTTTTTTTCCATTTTTTTAAACAATGATTTCAGGGATGAGAACATTGAGAGCTAAAGAAATAAAGGACTCGTCTCCAGTCCCAAGGCTGGTTAGAAGCAGAGACCTGAAGTGAGGGCTCCTACTAACCCAGGCAGGGAGGGTTCTGCTTCTGCACACAGCCGGACCTGAGCTGCTGGCTCACCTCATCCTACCTCAAATACTTAAACGGGAAAAAGGGTTTGGAGGACGTGCTGAGCTGATAAAGATGTGAGAGCCGTGAGGACATCCTAGACGAGCAGCCAAGACTGGGCAAATGAAAGAACTGATGGATTCTTTTAAACAGTGGCTTCAGGGGCTTCCCTGGTGGCGCAGTGGTTGAGAGTCCGCCTGCCGATGCAGGGGACGCGGGTTCGTGCCCCGGTCCGGGAAGATCCCACATGCCGCGGAGCGGCTGGGCCCGTGAGCCATGGCCGCTGAGCCTGCACGTCCGGAGCCTGTTGCTCCGCAACGTGAGGGGCCACAACAGTGAGAGGCCCGCGTACCGCAAAAAAAAACAAAAACAAAAAACACCAGTGGCTTCAGGAAGCAGCGTCAGCTTACAGCAGCACGAGCTCTCACGGGCCACTGAAATTTCCTCAGTAACAGAGCAAAAGGGCGAACAGATATTAGACAGGCACTGAGACAGCAGCTAGCTGAGCACTGAGTGGAGGTACCGCGTTAAAGAGCTGTTTGTCTCCACTCCCCCGTAAAGCAGGGCCCGGTGACGACGGTAAGGGTGACTGTGCCCTAGAGTCGGGGGGCAGGTGTGAGAGCCGTCAGCGCCTGGCTTCCTCAGGGGCATATACTAGCCGCGACCCTTGGTGACCCCAGACTTCCTCCTGCTTGCCCCCCCCCCCCTCCCGAACGCTGAGTGATTTTTGTTTATTAGCAGCTTCCCTGAGGATAGGGGACGAAAAGGAAAGAGTCTGCTACTCCTGGTAAATACCAGCGCATCAGTTTGGCGACTGCCTGGGAGCGTCGGCGTTTACAAGCTAACACGGTTGGGTCACCATGAGCTGAGGGGGTCTTCGGAATGGATCTCATATGAATTCTTTTTCTTTCTCTTTTCTTCGCATTTACTCTTTGTCTCAGCAAGTATGTCCTGAAGATCTAGTGGTATTTACTCTATGAAAGTTACGGCGAGGCCCACAGAAGAAGTGCAGAATGGGATCTCTGGCCTCCAGAGGTTGAGTCTGGGGGGAAGAGACGGTGACCAGCTCTCAGGGTGTTTGCTGTAAGCAGGACAAGGGTAAATGTCCAGCAAGGGAAGTGCTTCCCTTGGTGGTTTATTGTGTGGTTTCCAAGAGCCAGGCTCTGTGCTCTGCTCGGGGTGGGGTGGGGGGGCGGGGCAGAAACAAATAGGACAACTCAGACCTCGCCTCGGGAGCTTATTGCCTAAGACCGTGTTTTCAGGGTGAGGTTCCCCCATCACCTGCATTGGAATTACCCTTGTTTACATAGGCTGATGCCTGGGCTAAGATCTACACAATCAGAATCTTTAAAGGTGGGTCCCTGAATCTTAATTAGCACCCCAAGTGATTCTTACATTAAAGTTTCAGAATAACTACTCACGTGGAAGAGACAGACAAGTGAACGCAGACTGGTACAAATACGTGAGTACTGTGCTAGTGAACGTGAAAGGGATTGTGTCTGCAGAGGACCAAGGAAAAGAAAGGGAAATCCTCAGGTCTTCCTCAGGGTTACTCTGGCGGCGGAGGGTGGCACTGTGTCCCCCTCAGCCTCTCTTCCTCACCACCAGTCTAACACTGTCCACATCCTCTTAATCCGGAGGAGTGGCAGGTCCCCAAAAGGAAGGAAAGGGAGGCACAGGAAGGGACCTGTGGAAAGTCACCTCACTGGTTCAGATCTCTGTTCACATGGTGTCTTTCCAGAGACACCTGCCTTAACCACATCTTCTCAAATGGCTCTTTGGTCACTGTCCTTACCTGCCTGACTTTTCTTCAAGCACCTGTCATCTTCTGGCATTGTAATTTATTTGTGTGTCTATGGCACCTAGTTTAGAAGTGGTGAGGACTCTGTCACTTTTGTTCACAGCTGCTGGCACATAGTAAGTGCTCAATAAACATGTCATGGAGGGTCCAGGAGGGCAGATGGATCCACCCCAGCCTCGTCTCTCCACGGCTCAAATTCTGTTGCGCTGAGAAATGGCAAGAGTCTCAGGATGCCCGTGGCCTTTCTTGGCAGATGGGCACGCAGGAAGGAAGACCCCCTTCCCACAAAGGCCTTTGCCGATCGTATCTCTCCCCTCCCAGAGACTGTCTTCCTCATGTCTGAGTCCTGGGGAGCCACAGAGCCCGTTACTTTTGATGTGAAGCTTCCCGGAACATTAAGAAGCTATTTGAGGAATGGAACAGGGAGGTCCGGGGAGGCGAGTGTGGTCTGATTGAGGAGGCCCTGCAACAGCTTCGGGGAGGGAAGGTCGGGTCTCCAGAGCCCACTGGAATCCTTTGAAGCCCTAGCCGCTGGGGAGGATAAGCGTGCAGTTGGATGCCTTGCACGGCAGTCCGGCTTTTCTGAGAGCGTTTTCACAAAATGTTCTGCATCGCAGGTTAATGTATAAGACACGAGTTGTAAGTGGAAAGTTGGCAAAGTCCTTTGGAAACTGGCTAAAGGGCAGGAAACAAAGGGTAGCAGTAAAAAAAAAAAAACCTAAAAGGATGTTAATTGGGGAGTGCCTCAGGGAATAGGGTTGAGACTAGCTGTTTATTATTTACATAAAAATTGCTTGGAGAATGGTACTGAAAGGGATTTTCATGTTGGCTAAGGAAACTGCATTAGAGTTATGTGTGGAAATGTGAATAGTGGAATTAGGGAAGGATTCAATTTATTGATGGAAGTGAAGAGGAACATTTTATAACATGTTGCTATTTATCAACCCACAACCCTTTTGTTGGCCAGATTTCCATTTGAATAAGACAGCTTCAGCTTAAAACAACTCAAATCTCCACGCTTTGGGGGGCCACAGAAAGCACTTGAAGAGATTTCGGCACCCTACACACGGGGCAGGTCCTGACATGAAACGGCTGTTATCTTTGACCTTAGAAACCTCTCTTTTAAAAGGAGCTGCAGGGCAGGTGGCATCTCCTAGTTTGCTAGAAGCAGAAGGTGCTACACAAGCACCTGACATCCACATCTCCCTACCTCCCTTTATAAGAAACATTTTCTATCCTTTGGAGCTCAGAGTATCACAGAAATTTATTGTAGATCTACCCCAATAAGAAGCGAGCAGTCTTCCGTAAGCGAAGTTATTGCACGCTGGAAGTAACTACACAGTGACACAGGACTTGAAATTAGGAGCTCAGGGGTGACATTTGCTGTCCTCGCTATAGCCTCCCCTATGGGGTAGTCTACACAGGCATCACAGAGGCCACTGAGCCCTTGGATTCTTTGTTACAGACCAGTAGGACTCCTCCGCGGCCTCAGTAGTCAAAGTGTGGTCCAGGGACCAGCAGCATCACATGGGAGCAAGTTAGAAATGCAGGCTCTCAGGGCTTCCCTGGTGGCGCAGTGGTTGAGAATCCGCCTGCCGATGCAGGGGACACGGGTTCGTGCCCCGGTCTGGGAAGATCCCACATGCCGTGGAGCGGCTGGGCCCGTGAGCCATGGCCGCTGAGCCTGTGCATCCGGAGCCTGTGCTCCGCAATGAGAGAGGCCACAACAGTGAGAGGCCCGCGTACCGCAAAAAAAAAAAAAAGAAAAAAAAGAAATGCATCAGGCTCTCAGGCCCCACCCCAGAAGTGAATTGGAATCTCCATTTTAGTAGGGTCCCGGGCTGATTCCTGTGCACATCAGCATTTCAGAAGCACTGCTCTATGACACCCAGGAACCACAGAAGGTAAAGCAGAGGGGATCCGGTTGCCGCTAGAGTCCAAATTGAACCACAGGAGTTCAGCAGCCTGAAGACAAAATTCTGGCGTTTGGGACTTTCCAGTCTGTTGTAAACTTAAGATTCCCCCCTCCTGTTTTCTCTAATTTGGTCTCGTAGGGCACAATGCCTTCTCTAGAATGTACGCTTCCCTGTCTTTTGAGAGGAAGATGTTAAAAGCCAGTCCAGGGCTTCTCTGATGGCGCAGTGGTTGAGAGTCTGCCTGCCGATGCAGGGGACACGGGTTCGTGCCCCGGTCCGGGAAGATCCCACATGCCGCGGAGCTGCTGGGCCCGTGAGCCATGGCCGCTGAGCCTGCGCGTCCGAAGCCTGTGCTCCGCAACGGGAGAGGCCACAACAGTGAGAAGTCCGCGTACCGCAGGAAAAAAAAAAAAAAAAAAAGCCAGTCCAGTCTTCGCCCGAGTGCTCCTCTCCTGAGTGCGGTCCGTGTGCTGCGCCATTAGCTAATTGTTGCCGTCTTGTTCACCAGCCACAAAGACTGTTTTTCATTTGAGCTCATTTTCCAAAAACTCTGTGGGCAAGTGTGGGGCATTTTGTTGTTTTCTGCTGCTGGGTGTAGGCTGTTCGTCCATAGGACCAGCCCTGTGGCAGGCAGGGCGTCACTGGCCTGGGCAGACCTTCCTAAAACATAGGAGGCTTGGCTTTTGAAGATGTGGATGTGAACGTTCTGCAGGCCTCTTAGAATTGTATTCTCTCGAGATCTGAGATGACCTGACAGTGATTGTGTGTGATGGGACACGGGAACAGCTGCCTATACTCCATCCGCCTTCCCTCCCCTCCCTTCCCTTTCTTTCCCTTCCCCTCCCTTCCCCTGGCCTACACCTTTCACTCAGACTTGTTTTTAGAAAACAGGATAATGAGGTGGGGTTGAAAGAGTTGGAAGATTGATGAAATTGACCCGCCTTTGTCCTTAGCTCATGAAGTGGTGTAGGCAGGGGCTGGTCCCGTCAAATTAGCAGGGAATAGCAATGAAATCCCAAACTCCTCTCCCTCCCATCCTGCCCGAGTAGGGGGAACATGGAGTTGTGGCCTAGTGCAAGTAAGCCTTGATTTTTATTATTATTATTTTTGCTAAGGTCACTATGTTCTTTTCCAAGAGTTGAGGGGGATGTTCAAATAGCCAAGTCATTCCAGGTACTAGAGGTGAGGACAGACTTGAAGTCTGTTGAGACACACTTAGGAGATTCAGACTTGGCGTGTGTCCTTTGTGATTTAGGCTAGACTGAGGCTCTTCAAACCTGCATGTGGTATCAGAGCCCCATCGTTGCATGCGATAAGGCCAGCCCCATGGGCCTCAGAGCAGGTAAGCCAAAAGGTATCAAGTGAGTACATGAAATAAAGTGTGTCTCCTTAGTCCTAAACCAATACACGCAGAGTAGCTGCCTTGGATCCTAGACTGGCCTTACTTCCCCTGCAGACTGAGAGCTCAGAAGCAGGGAAATCTGCTGTTTATCTTTATACTTAGATCACCTGGCACAGAGCAGGCCCTTAATAAATGTCTGTCGGATGGATGTGCAAAGGAAGGAAGGCAGCAAGCTTCCGGCTGCTCTTCTAGCTACCGCTGTATCTATTGTGAGTCATTGTTGCAGCCACATTTCAGGCATTACATTTTCAGTTAATTTCTTTCTTGTCAACTATTAATTTATTGGGCTCATTCACAGGTGTGTTTGGGGCCCGATATGTCTACACAGCAAGTCTTCAAAGGAGGCTACCCCGGGCCACAAAGCTTGCTGTATACCCAACTGCCTTATAGCGCACACCTAAAAACCACTGGGCTGGGCGGGAAAAGGGAAGGGAAATCAGAAGCCGGTCTGCTAGGGGGGATAATATGCTCCCAACTTCTTAAGCAGGGGTATTGCTGTTCATTTCAGGTAAGAGTCTACGATCTCTCCAGATACGAGCATGGAGCAGACGATGTGCTGATCTTGGCCACTGATGGACTCTGGGATGTTTTATCAAATGAAGAAGTGGCGGAAGCAATCACTCAGTTTCTCCCTAACTGTGATCCAGATGACCCTCACAGGTTTGTGCATTTCTGTGATTGGAGGGTTGTTCCTCAAGCGGTCTTTCATGTGACTGAAATAAATAATAATCTTGCACTTTTCATCATTCATTCTGATATAGATGGTTTAGTAACCAAACTGCAAAAGGGACTACCCTTCTTATTAGAGGTACTTTCACAGCCAAATAAAAATCCTCCTTAAGTTAAACCTAGATACAGGTGGTAAAGAATTTGTTTTGTGAGATATTTCAGCAGTATATCTTTCTCAGATTCTTACTTCATATCCTGCAAAGTGGGAATAACCCAAGTTGTGATCCTCCTCGTAAGAATGATAGCAAATGCTCCCAGCATTCATTTCCATCCATTGAGGAACTGTTTCTTTCAAGAAACATTGGGAAAGGAGAGAAAGATTGAAGTAGGGATTCCTTATAGCATGATGGCCGTGTAAACATCCTAAACAACCCTAGGTGACTCAGAAGTAAACAGAAATCCCCTCTGGAGAAGGGCACCTTTCGCTTAGAACACAAGGAAATAAGTCACCGTGAGTGAAAACCAGCAGAAACAATAGAGAGCAGAGTTGGACCTGTAAATATGATTGGATTTATCAGCCAAAAAATATAAATATTTTAACATGTTTCAGAAATATTTTTAAAAGCATTGAAATCATGCATAAGGACAGACTATAAATGACTGCACAGAGTTTGAAAATAAAGAAATGGGACTTCTGGAGATGAAAAATATAAAAATAGGAACTACAAATTCAGTGGATTAAACAGATTGGAGACAGTTGAACAGTACACTGATGAACTGAAAAACTGATCTGAACAATCCAGAATATGGCTCAAAGAGACAAAGAGGGAAAGGATGAAGTGAGATTGAGACTAGGAAGATAACTAAGAGGCTAAAAAGAATTGCAAAGGAAATACTATAGTAAGTGGGAAAAAAAAAAACCAAGTTCCAATCCAGAACTGTTGAATGATATTAAACCTAAGATCCAGAAAGCCCAACAGATCTCAAGCAGAAGAAAGAAAGAGATAATTTTAAGTAGATATTTTATAATGAAACGGAAGAATTTAAACAAAAAAGATACTAAAAGCAGCCTGAAAGACAAAACAGATACATAAGAATAGCATTTACAGTGATAGCTGACGTTTCAAAAATAACAGTGGAAGCCAAGACAGTGGAGTTATATCTTCAGTTGGCTAAGAAAAGCAGCTCTCAATTTTTAGAATTTTTATATACAGTAAAGATATCAATAAAGAGGATGAAGTAAAAGCATTTTGAGGCAGAACAAAACTGAGAAATTTTACTGCCATCCAGCCTCCTCTGAAGAAGATTCTACAGGATGTCCTCAGATAAGAAAAAGAAATGATCCCAGACGGAAGACTGAGAAGTAAGATGGATTATTAAGCTATTAGTAAATAGGTATACTTAAACATATACTAACTATATAAAAACTGCAATAAGAATGTCTAATATGTGGTTAAAAATGATAAAATACTGAATAAAAACAGCATAATAAATTGGCCAGTGGGGATAGTAATCAGCTAAAGTATGCTATGGTTCTACTTGAAAAGAGGTTAGAAGTGTTTAACTTTAGACTTGAAATGTGTTTAAATAGCTAAGAAAGCGAAAGAAAGAATAGAAAGTGTAATTTTCAAACTAGTCAAGCCCACATAGAATTAAAAACCAAACTTCTAAACAACTTATAAATCAAAAAATTGTAATAAAAATTAGAAATTACCAGGACCTAAATAATACTACATATCAAGACTTTAAAGGCTGAATTTTGAGCCTTTCCCCCCCGCCCCTAATTTAATGAGCTATGCATAGGTGAAAAGCTCTACTCATCCCTGACCTGCCAGAAGTGACTATATTCCTTCCATATCATAAAGGAACTTTTTCCAACCCTCCCAACCTCCCAGTTCCCCAGATCACAGGGACCCTGCCCACAAGCTCCAGGCTTCTGACCACAGAAAAAGAAAAATAGCCCCTTAACCAAAGAGAAAGGTATTTCTCAGAGTATGATCTAGAAGCCTGCTTTGTGCTACTGGGCTAATTCTGCCCATATTATTCCTATAAACATGTACACAAGAATTCTTATAACTTCACGGTTCTGAGGGGCCACAGGAGTGGAGCTGTCTACTTGTGGACTGTGTGCTCTTTTCCTGCATATAGGCTGTTAGTAAACCACTGTCCTAATTTAAAAATTTAGGTCTGCGGTCCTTATTTCAACAACGGCATCTAGATTAAGAATTAAAAACAACAGAATAAACCCAGGAAAAGTAATGGAAGGAAAAATTAAAGATAACAAAAAAGAGAACAAATACACAATAAAAATAAATGGTAAAGCCAAAATCTGTTTCTTTAAAACAACTAACACATGAGGGAAATGCAAATCAAACCACACTGACATACTACCTCACACCCATTATGCTGGCTATTTAAAAACAAACACACGAAGAGAAAAAAACAAGTGTTGGTGAGAATGTGGAGAAATTGGAACGTCTTGTGCATTACTGGTGAGAATGTAAAACGGTACAGCTTCTGTGGAGAACAGTATGGTGATTAAACATATAAATATATCCATCAGTTCTACTTCTGGCTATGTACCCCAAAATGAGTGAAAGCAGGGACTCAAACAGGTACGTGTACACCCATGTTCATAGCAGCATTATTCACAATAGCAAAAAGGTGGAAGCAACCCAAGTGTCCATCAACAAATTAAATGGGATAAACAAAATGCGGTATATAATACAATGGAATATTAATCAGTCTTAAAAAGGCATGAAATTCTCACACATGGATGGACCTTGAAGACATTATGAAATAATCTAGTGAAATAATCTAGTCAGAGGAGGACAAACATTGTATGATTCCACTTACATGACGTCTCTAGAGTCGTCAAATTCATAGGGACAGAAAGTAGAATGGTGGTTGCCAGGCGCCGGGCCGGGGGGATAGGGAGTTGGTGTTTAATGGTGATAGCATTTCAGTTTGGGAAGAGGAGAAAGTTCTGGAGATAAACAGTGGTAGTAGTTATACAACAATGTGAATGTAGTTAATGCCACAGAACTGTACACTTTAAAATGTTAATTTTTATGTTTTGTGTATTTTACCACAAAAAATAATTTCTAAAAAAGAAGCAAATTAAAAAGAAAACTAACTAAAGTAGATAAATTTCCCTTAAGACTAATCAAAAACAAGGGGGTCCAGCAAATAAATAATATTAGCAATAAAAAACAGTCATAAGAGATGCGGCAGTAATGAACCTATACATATTCTTTAATAGGAACATTGTTAAAATATTAATTTTTCCTAAATTGATCTTTAGAGTGAGTAGAATGATAACCAAAATTCCAGTGAGGTATTCATGGAAATTTGTAAGCTGATTCTGAGATATATATGGAAGAACAAAACGCCAAGAATGTTTGTGACACTTCTGTATGGGTCTTACCCTTCTAGATATTAGTACAAAATCAGAACAATTAAGATGGTGCAGAAAAATTTAAAATGGATCCTTCCCTCACACCATACACTAAAATCAAGTCCAGGCAAGTTAAGACTTAACTGTGAAAGGAAAAGTAAATACAACTTTTAGGAAATAGCATAGGAGACTATTTTTATGATCTTATAGTAGAGAAGGATTTCTTAAACAAGATACAGAAAGCACAAACAAGAAAAGATTGATAACCTTGACTACGTTAGGATTACCATCTTTGGTTCTTCAAAAGACAACATGAAGAGAATAAAATGGCAACGTGATAGCTGGGAGAAGATCTTTGCAATTTGTATAACCAAAGAGGGATTCATACCCATAAAATAGAATGAACTGTCACAGATCAATAAAGACAACACAAATAACCCAATAGAAAAATGAGCAAGTACCCAACAGTCATCACACAGAAGAAAACTAATGGCCAATAAATATATGAAAAAAACTTCAACAATCAGAGGAGTAGAAATAATTAAAAACATGTAGAACAACTGCAGATGGATTTGTGAATTTGTAGAAAGACTCTGAAGATGGCTTGGCATATGCATATCGTATAACCCAGAAGCTCCACTCTTAGGTCTGTACCCTGGAGCAGTGGTTCTGAAAGTGTGGTCTTTGGGTCACATGGCATCAGCATCGTCTGAGAACTTGCTAGAAATACAAATCTTCAGGCTCTACCCCAGATCTACCAAATAAAACTCCAGTGGTAGGACCCAGGGATCTGTGTTTTAACAAACAACCCAGGTGTTCTTTTTATTCTGGTGCTGGTGTAATTCAATTTATACAAAAAGATAGCCACACAATTGTTTTTATGATAAGAATTGGAAGCAACCTGCATGTCCAACCATAGGATGGATAAACAAAGAATGAAATAATTCACAGTCCTCAAGTGAGAATGAACCAAAGCTGTGATCTTTAACAGGGAAGAATCTCAAAGACATAATGTTGAGTTTAATAAGCCAGTCATAGAAGAATACACATATTATGATTCGAGTTACCTAAAGTAGGAAGCTAACAATATATCACTTAGGGATACAGATATTAAAATTATAACAAAAAGCAAGAGAATTAACCCAAAATCTGGATAATGGTTACCTTGGGAAGAGAGGTGGCAGAGGGGAATGTGTGCTTGTGGAGAGGCCCATAGTGAGCTTCTAAGATATTTACTGGTAATGTTCTGTTCCTTTAGCTACATGGCAGATATATGATTGTTCATGTTATTTATAACTGTATATCTTTTTCATACATTTGTTTGTATGTTAGCTATGAGAGGCAGTGTAGTCTAGTGGTTAACAGTGTGGATCTAGCCAGACTGCCTGAGGTTAAATCCTGGTTCTGCCCCTTCTAGACTTTGTGAGCTTTGTGACCCTGGGGAGGTTTCTTAACCCCTCCATGCCTCAGATTCCTCATCTGTAAAATGGGGGTTCCAGTAGTCCTGCCCTCATCCTTGTATATAAAGTAAAGTGCCTGGTATATAGTAAGCACTACTGGGTATTTGTTGTTGTTATTCTATGTTTGTTGCTATACTTATATGTTTCATATATTTCACAACAACAACAAAAAATTCCTTCAGGAAGAAATTAAAGCTAGACATTCTTTCTCTTTCTAGAATTGTTTGTATAATTTTTCTCAGGCACAAAGGAATCGATGGGACTGCAAATAAGATTCTTTTATTTGAATTCGAATACATTTTTTTTCCTGTTGAGCTTTTAGTTGTAATCTGCGTTTTATATCCTACTTGTTAGCAACATTCTCCTGTTGATTTTCTCTACTGTAATTATTTTCATAAAGCTTTGCGAAGCCATCTGACAGGTATGAGTGAAAAGGCACCCAACGCTTTTTAAAATCTCTCCAAGCTGGCTTGGTTTTCCTTACCAGCCCCCGTCTCTCCATGGCAACAAATCTGCCCTCCAGGGAGTGGTAACCTGTGGGCAGTGCTGTCACTGGGCAGGGGTATGCCAGGTCAGAATAGGTTCCTAGGTTCATGAGATCTGTTACCTACAGGGCTTACAGGGATCTCCATGGAACAAAAGGGCAGGAAAGAAAAAAGGTTTTGAATTTGCCTTTCAGGGAAAATGGCAAACCAAAGCCTAAGAAAGAATCCTGTGTCAGATAGATGAATGAGTGAAAGGAAAAGTTATAAAATCGGCACAGTTTCATTGCTAAGAGATGAAATATCTGGCTGGAGATCAGAAAAATTCAGGTTGGTTTTTGACATCTTAAAACAGTGAGACCTTATGGGGGAAGGTATCTTCTTTGCCAAATAATTCCCATTCAGATTCATTCATCTGGGAAATATTAAGGACCTATTTTATGAGCCATGGCCACTGGGGAAGAATTTGTGAAGAAAACAGACCGGATCCCTGTCTTCTTGGAGTCTAAGATCTAGAGGTTACAAAAGCATAAGGAAGTTAGAATATGAATGATTAAAAAGATAGCACAAGGGATAGGCAAGAAAGCTTCCCACTAGAAGGGATGTCTAAACTTAAACGTGAGGCGTAAATGAGTGTGTGTCAGTCAATGCAAGGTGGGGCAACATCAGGGAGAGAGAACATGGTGCTTTCAAGGAACCCAACAGTCAGTATGGCTGCCTGGGCTTAGTGTGGGGTAGTGTCCACAGATAAGGTGTGAGAGGTGAATGGGGCAGGTCGTGTCAGACCTCAAGCACTGACAAAATGAATGAATGTGAAGATTAGTTGGAGGGAAGAGAGTCTGTGATGATGATATGGAATTTGTGTAATTCATTCGTTCTGATCCACAGTCAGAAAACATTCTGGACAATCTGATGGTGAAAATATGAGGTATGGATTGTTTCTCTACCCCTCTGTGCTCCTTAGTAATTTAAGCCGTATTGGGAAGTCAGATAAACTTAATTTATTTCAAACTCGGGCCTTAGGCATTATGAAAAATGATGTTGTCTTTCACGTGTGTGTCATGTTTGCATGTATCTTTGTGATTCGGAAGGAAGGTACCACACTCACACCCAGGCTTAGTGTGTTTCCTCGGGAGGCGCATGGAGAGCTCAGTCCCAGAAGCCACGGCAGTGGGTTTCCTGACGGTGCCCTCCCAACCGGGAGCTGTTCTGACCTTTTCATGCAAAGTAGAAATAGGAGTGGAAGTCGTCCTAATAACTTTTAGCCTAGGTCATAATTTCTGTGATGAAGAAAGACCCGCTATCATACCCTTCCTGTGGCTCTATGAGTTCTTACTCAGCCAGAAGGATACATTTCTCCCCAGCTGTAGCCCAGGACCACAGGTTTGCCTATTTAGTCATGTGAGTGGTGGGAATAGAGGGTTTCTGGGTCCAGACCTGAGGGGTCTGACCAGGCTGGCTGATCGTTTGATGGCAAATGAGAAAGGGAAGTTGTTCTCTACAAGGTGGGCCTCCTGAGAGATAGGAAGGGCAACAAAGCAACAAGAACAACAAAATCTTTCTTCATTTGACGTTTTGAATGGGCCTGTTTTACTTTGAGTTTTGTTTTGTTTAGAAATTCAGCAGGACAGGAGGAGGCAGGGCATGAGTCCTGTGACAGGGAGGACTTGAAGGTTTTGCCATTTGATCATTTGGCTTTGTTCATGTTGTGTGTAGGTTTTTTCTTTTTCTTCTCCTCTTCGTGGAAGCCATTCTTGACAAATGGCTGGCACCGTCTTCCTCTGATGACATCCTTCCCAATAAAAAATTTAAAATACCATCTCCCCCTCCAGGATGCACTGTGAGGGAAGAGGTGATTAAGAGAGAGAGATGTTTGCGGAGTTCTGACCCTCACACCATCCTCTCTGGCAGAGGTGGGGTAAAAATGAGCTATGTGACCTTCCTGACCCCAGCGTATCTTACTAAGTCCTTTTGCTGTTTTGAACTGTCTCGAGGAAGGAACCAGAAAATTAAAAGGAGACCTTGTGGACAGGCCAGAACATGAGTACAGTTGCCCTTTTTCTTTCTTTCCTTTTTACTGGATTATGCCCTGAAGTGTAGCAGAGCTGGCAGCTCCGTGCATCCTTTGTGGGGTCATGAAATGAACCGTTGATAGGAAATATACCAAGTTCACATTTTCAGGTGGCGTGGTTGGAATTCACGGGGGTTGGGCTACACAACCTGTCATTCTCTTTACTAATTCCAGTAAGATTCTCTTAGGAGGCCTAAACATCCTGCAAAATTTGGAAAGGGTGCTCAGAGAAAGGCGTGGAAGGGGTTTTCTGAGGCAAGAGATCTCGGACTGATGATCTCCTCTGTAAGGCTGGGGGTTTAGTGGCAGGTCTCCCAGAAAGAATATTCAAAATGGAGGCAAGTACGTAAATATGCAAAGAAGATGCTTAGTCATATGTTAGAAAGGAATAAATTGTTAATATTACTAACGGAGATAGGTGTGGGCCAAGCTGAGTGGACCTCGGGCCAAAGAACACATGAAAACATGTCATGGATTTACATCCCAAATGCCCAGGCAAGACTTAGCAAGGATTTTTTTGCCCAGTCCTTCATTTCCCAAAACCTGTCTGTGGAAACCTCATCTTGGTAACTTGGACCAAATGACCCTCAGTGCCCCTGCCATGTCACTCTGGGGGCTTATGAAGGGGTATTAAATCTGTAAGTACCAACATACTGTAAACTCCAGACAGCATCTCCCTAATAAGAGAAGCCTTCTTGATGGTCACGCTTCAAATGTTCTTCATATCCATGCTGTCCTTGGCTCTGATAACTGTGTGCCACATTGATGAGGAAGAGATTAATCAGTAGAAAGTTAACAGAAAAACATCCACCAAAACTGACAGCAGGATATTAATGCAGGTATTAAATGCTAGTTTGTATTACCTTGATAATATGAACCATTTTGGCAAAAGACAAAGGTTCTTTTTATGAGATGTTTCTGTGAGTTGGCTGAACTAACTTCTCCCACTGCCATATGTTTTGTTTTGTTTTGGTTTTGCGGTACACAGGCCTCTCACTGTTGTGGCCTCTCCCGTCGCAGAGCACAGGCTCCGGACGCGCAGGCTCAGCGGCCATGGCTCACGGGCCCAGCCGCTCCGTGGCATGTGGGATCTTCCCGGACCGGGGCACGAACCCGTGTCCCCTGCATCGGCAGGTGGACTCTCAACCCCTGCGCCACCAGGGAAGCCCTGCCATATGGTTTTGAAAAACTATGCCTCAAATGTAAAAAGGAAGGGTTCCTCCCATCGCCGGCCCCAACCTCACATCAGTTACAGGTTTTAAGAACAAATTGGTGAGCGTTTTATGTCATGTTGAAGACTAGATAAAATCTGCATTTTTGTTTCTTTTGCAATGTTGAGCATATTCAGATCCGTGGGAATGTGGACGTCAGCCCACCATCCTGCCCTTGACAGCCTCTGAACTGCCCCCTGCCAGGCCCACCTTTCCTTCCTCAGTGCTGTTGATATGGCCATTGGAGCAGAGCTGTGTGGCCACTTAGTTGGAACATAAGGACATTTTATTTATTTAATTTTATTTATTTATTTATGGCTGTGTTGGGTCTTCATTGCTGCACGCGGGCGTTTTCTAGTTGTGGCGAGAGGGGCTACTCTTCATTGCGGTGCACGGCTTCTCGTTGTGGAGCATCGGCTCTAGGCGCGCGGGCTTCAGTAGTTGTGGCACGCAGGCTCAGTAGTTGTGGTTCGCAGGCCCTAGAATGCAGGCTCAGTAGTTGTGGCGCATGGGCTTAGCTGCTCCTCGGCATGTGGGATCTTCCCGGACCAGGGATCGAACCCATGTCCCCTGCACTGGCAGGCGGATTCTTAACCACTGCGCCACCAGGGGAGCCCCCATCGGGGCATTTTAAAGGGCTTCCCAGGGACGATCCAGAAGAAAATAGTCTGATATGCCCCCTCCTATCGAAATGTTGCTGTTTGGGATTTGAACTAAAACTCACACCACCTTGAGAAACCAGGAAGCTGGTGCTGGGGCAGAGAGGTGGACGAGGCCTGGTGGGTGTTCTCGCCGTCTCCCACGGGGGTGGTGAGCTCTCCCTAGTCCGTGGCCTTGCACCTGCTGACACACACCCCCCCAGGGGACACAGGGACAGTGCTGTGGGCAGCGGCTGTCGCTGTTCCCGTGTCTCAGGGTACTCCGCCTGAGTGAGGTCCCCACACTCCAGGCGGGACAGAAGCTGGTGTGAGCACGTTCGGTGGCTTCAGAGCCAGACAAGGGACACATGTGGCTCAGCCCCCAGCAGTGAGCCTGAGGCGGGCCTCCTCCCAGGACAAGTTGCCTGGTTCTGAGCACAACAAAGAGCTCCCTCCAAGTCACCCGCCCTCACCCCACCTACCCCGTTACCATAGATCCCTGCCAATGTTCCCAAGCTTGGGAGAGCTTTTCTACCTCTTAAATCTCAGAGGCCTGCTCAGAATGCAAAGAGGATTCCTTCTCCTGTTCCCATCATACTCTATTACTGCGGGGCCTCAGCAGATGGAAGCTGCCTTTTATATGCAAATATTCGGAACCCATTAATTCCCCAGTTCCTGCCACCTACCCTCCCTCTTGTAAGACCCTGTCTGTACCATCCAAATGGCAAATAGAAGTTCCTGCCCAACTAGAACTGTTGGCTTTAAGGCCAGTTTACAGCCTGAGGCCTGAAACGGACTTATTTTTGACACTCCAATCTGCTGATTCAGATGTGGTCTTGTGGGAAGAGACTCTACAAAAGGTGGATGACTGCGGGCAAAACTCTTGGTCGGGGAGAGAGACCTTTTATGTCTAATGAGGGAAATGCTTTAGGAAGGTTCTGTTTACCCTGGCAGGACCTTTGAGGCATGCACTAGCATTATTCCAGATTCGAGAGGCTAAGGAGTTTTTCCCCGGCGCCCCCGATGTGGTCATGCAGCCAGGCTGGGACCCGTGGCAACCCAGCCCACACCTGGGGCCTCTCGTACACCCCACTGAAGAGGTGAAAGAGCTAAGAAGTGTCCAGAGGTGGCAAGGACGACAGAGACGATGGAGGATTTGTCCTCTGGCCTCCTTCCACCCTGACTTTAGCGTCAGTGGTTGTGAAAAGAGCCTCTGGCCTTCCCGTGGTCCTTCAGCCCCTCTTCTTTTCTGCTTTTCTTCTCTCCCCTACTGTCCCTCCTCTGCTCCCTCTGGCTCAGCCCGAGGAAGCCTCTGCGCCAGGCCCTGTGCGCCTGCCAAGTCAGACCCCTCCCGACCGCCGCCCCTTTCAGCAGAGCTCGGCCGATCGATATGGAAAGCTTCAGCCAGAGAAGAAAAATGCTCTCAAAGTACAAAACTGGTCTCCCTGGGAGGCTCTTCGTTAGGAGGGGTGAGTACCCCAGCTACTCCCATAATACTTCCCGGATGCGGTGTGACCAAGCCTTCCGCGTGAGGCCCTCAGGCCGGGCCCTGCTGCCGCCCCACATCCAGCTTCCAGAATCACGGGGTTCCTCAGCCCCTCGTCATCCCGGCCGGGGTGTAACGGAATCCACGACCCTTTCGCTGTCATCAGCTACACCATGTTCTTCTCTGCTCCTCCCCTGTATGTCCTGTATTTGTATTTCATGTTTTGACTCAAATCCTCTCCTGCCGCCTCCTGCGCCCTTCAGTCTCTGGCACGTGTGCCTTTGTGTTCAGCCTCAGCACCACACTCAGTAGAACCCTCCTGTCTTACTGCCACACGAAGCAGTCTTTTTTGTTACCAAACCAGACAGCCCTTGTCAGGTAGAAACTGCAGGAGAATGAAATGGGGGAGAGGAGAAGCAGTCCTTTCCCTCCAGAGGAAATGTCTCTTCTTTTCCTCAGGTACCAGTCTCGATATAAAGCAACCTTTATAGGTGGTTTATAGGTGGTTTCCTGCCTGGGGCAGATGGTGCTTGACTAAGGATGCTCATGAGTTCTAAAGTGTCCATCAGCCTGGCTGAGATTGGAGCTGGGGCAAAAGAAACCTTCTCCTAAGAACTAGGTGCCTGGGGTTGTGTTGAGGTGATCAGCTTATGAGGAAGGATCCCCACAAGTGGCCTCATTTTACCTAAACACCATTTGTGACTTCATTTCGATACTGCGTCTCCTGTAGCGTGAAGGAAACCAGTCCTAGAGTTCAGCTGCACTGTTCAGTTACTGCAGGCAGCACCTGATCAGTGCCGCTCAGTTGTCCGTGCAGACCGCTCCTTCACAGGCGGGACGTCACATTCGCATTCGCCAGGGAAGCCTCGCACAGAGAAGTCAGGTGGAGGAATCTGGCTCCTGGCCACAGTGTTGGAAGCAATGGTCCAAGGCGTCTCCCTGAGCTTCCCGCTCAGGTTGGGGCATCCTTCCCACAGCACGTGGATGATGGCAAGAACCTGATGAAACTGAGGTTCTGTGAGGAGGGGGGTGGGTAGGCCCGCCACACAGGAAAGTGTGAGGCCAAACCTCACACCACACGTAGGGTGTGGGGGTCCTAAGCCACGAATCGCACCTAAAACATGTTCTAGAGCTGGAAGAACCCAGAACGTCCCCCAGGAAAGGCACATTTAAAAATCTCTGTAGATAACCCAAGGCACACAGTAAACAGCCCTACTGAAGAGAGGCTCCTATCTTACCTTCAAGCCTACCATGAGAAAGGATAACTAGATACAACAGAGCCTTCCCTCTGTCCCCCCAAAGAAAACCTAACAGAACAGGATGAAGGAAACTTTAAACATGTACAAATAGAACCATAAGGTAAGAAGAGACGGATTTGGAAAAGAACCAAATAGAAATTTGCAATGGTGAAAAATATGTCATTGAAATAAAGTAACTCGCTGAATGGAGAGAATAGTAAACTGCTAAAGTATGAATTAGTGAACTGAAAGATATTACCAAGAGATTTTAAAAAAACAGGAAAGAGGTTGAAATCTGGAAGGTAAAATGAGAAGGATCTAACAGGAGAAAATATAAAATTATGGAGAAAACATAAAAAATAGAGGGGAGTCAGCATTCAAAAAGTTCATGGTTGAAAATTTTCCAGAATCAGAACTATCTTCTCAGTTTGAAGGAGTAAAACTAATTTCCAACTATGATAAATAAAAAGAAATCCTCATTATTATGTCTCAGTGGAACTTCATACCATCAACAACAAAATATCAACAATAACAATTTAATAAACTGCCAATGAGAAAAGACGTTTACTTATAAAAAAATGAAACAAGGGCTTCCCTGGTGGTGCAGTGGTTAAGAATCTGCCTGCCAATGCAGGGGACACGGGTTTGAGCCCTGGTCCGGGAAGATGCCATGGAGCAACTAAGCCTGGGCACTGCCAACTGCTGAGCCTGCACTCTAGAGCCTGTGAGCCACAACTACTGAAGCCTGCACGCCACAACTACGGCAGCCCACGTGCCTAGAGCTCTGTAGCAAGAGAAGCCACTGCAATGAGAAGCCCGTGCACTGCAACGAAGAGTAGACCCCACTCGCCACAACTAGAGAAGGCCCGTGCACAGCAACAGACCCAAAGCAGCCAAAAATAATAAATAAATAAAATAAATAAATTTATTTTAAAAAAATGAAATGAGACAGACTTCTCAACAAGAGAGGTCAGAAAAGATGAAATATTATGTCCAAACTGCTAGGGTAAAATAAGTCAGTCTAGAATTCTATACCCGATAAAGCTATGATCCAAGATTAAAGGCAAAAATAAAGATTTTTGTGGCCCCAAAACTTGGTGAGTTTATCTCTTTTAACAGACCACTGTTAAGAGCATTACTAAAAATGTACTTCAACTGAAGGAAATCAAGTCCAGAAGAAAGGAATGGACTTCGAAAAGCAAAGAAGTTACTATGTTGGTTTATATACATTATAATAATGACTTAATAGGAGTTTAAAAACAAGGCAAATTTAAAATACTAGGCAATAACATTACAAATGAAAGAAGGCATTCTAATATCTTTTTATTTTCTGGAGAGGGACACAAATATTGATTGACATATATTAAAAAACTTAAGCATAGCTGCTAAAACAACAGAAATAATCACTTCTCAACTAGTAGAGAGAGGAAAAAGGTATTCAAGAAAGCAAACAACCTGACAGAAATCAAGAAAGGAAAGAAAAATAGAAAATACTAAATAAATTTTATGTATGTATGTATATGTATGTGTGAATGGTGGCAAAAATAAATTCAGAATAGCGTTTTTTACAACAGGTTTAACGTGCATCTTAGTAACTATAAAGGTGAGATTTTATTTTAATTTAGCCATCTACCAATAATGAAATACACTTTAAATAATACAAAGTTTAGAAGTCCTACAGTGCCTTGTGGAATTTATCATTGGCGAATATCAGGTTGAGAAGGTAGCACTGAAAACGACTACGATTTCCTACTTAAGAGACTGGGGACAGCATTAACTAAGGATGATAGATGAGAAAGTCCCGCCTTGGCAGTGAAAGTAAGTTAACATTTATTGACTCTTCCTGAGTCCTAACTGGGGCCTACCAAGGAAAGTAAGAAGAGCTGTGCCACGTGTCATGGAAGCCCAGACATAGGAGAACTTGGAGTGTGCCGTGGTGTGGTGGGCAAGCCAACCTCAACACCTCCCACCTCTGCAAACAAAAAGGAGAACTCAGAAGAAAAGACAGGAGATGTCAAGAATAAAGAAGATGGCCAGAAGTACGGTGTCTGTGCTGGAGAGAGGTCAAGTGGAATGAGCACGGAGAAGTGTAGGAGGCCGGATTAGCAGGGTATTGGGCCTACTGGTAAGAAATGAAGGAAGAAAAAGGGAAGTAAGAAATGGAGGAAGCAAAAATGGGTCTTCTCTCTCGAGAGGGTTCACCTAAGGGAAGACAGAATGGATGACAGAGAGAAATGCAGGCTCAAGGGACGTTATCTTGGCATAGGCAATAACCGGTTTTGAGAAGAAAACCTTAATTTTCTAGAGCCCTTGGGTTTCCTGGGTAACCATCTTTTCTAGGTGACCTAATGCCGCTTTTTAAAATACCAAAGCTAATTTTGACCATTTTTTCAATACCCAAAGTCTCCAGCAATAGCAATATCAGGATGGTCTCTTGCCTTTAACTACGGATGATGCTCTTATGTGACTTAAATAAAATGAGGTACGCACTGTTTTGATTTTAACTTTTTTTAACTGAAGTATACTTGATTTATAATATTGTGTTAGTTTCAGGTGTACAGCAAAGCGATTCAGTTTTTAATGTATTTTTTTCAGAATCTTTTCCATTATGGGTTATTACAAGATACTGAATATAGTTCCCTGTGCTACACAGTAAATCCTTGTTGTTTATCTATTTTATATATAGTAGTATGTATCTGTTAATCCCATACTCCTAATTTATCCCCTCCCCCCTTTCCCTTTTGGTAATAACCATAAGTTTGTTTTCTATGTGAGTCTGTTTCTGTTTTGTAAATAGATTCATTTGTATTATTTTTTTTAGATTCCACATATAAGTGATATTTTTCTTTCTCTGACTTTATTTAGTATGATATTCCCTAGGTTCATCCATGTTGCTGCAAATGGCAATATTTCATTCTTTTTTATGGCTGAGTAATGGTCTATTGTGTGTGTGTATACACACACAGAAACACACACACACCCCACGTCTTTTTTATCCATTCATCTGTTAATGGGCACTTGGGTTGTTTCCATGTCTTGGCTATTGTAAATAGTGCTGCTGTGAACACTGGGATGCATGTATCTTTTCAAACTAGAGTTTTCATCTTTTCTGGACATATGCCCAGGAGTGGGATTGCCGGATCATGTGGTAGCTCTATTTTCAGTTTTTTTAAGGAACCTCCATCCTGTTCTCCATAGTGGCTATACCAATTTGCATTCCCAACAGTGTAGGAGGGTTCCCTTTCTCCACACACTCTTCAGCATTTATTGTTTGTAGACTTTTTTAAAAAATGAATTTATTTAATTAACTTATTTTTGGCAGCGTTGGATCTTCGCTGCTGTGTGCAGGCTTTCTCTAGTTGCAGTGAGCGGGGGCTACTCTTCGTCGTGGTGCGCATGTTTCCCTCGTTGCGGAGCACGGGCTCTAGATGCACTGGCTTCAGTAGTTGTGGTTCACGGGCTTTAGAGTGCAGGCTCAGTAGTTGTGGCTCGCGGGCTCTAGAGCACAGGCTCGGTAGTTGTGGTGCATGGGCTTCGTTGCTCCGTGGCATGTGGGATCTTCCTGGACCAGGGATTGGACCCATGTCCCCTGCATTGGCAGGCAGATTCTTAACCACTGCACCACCAGTGAAATCCTGTTCATTTAACCTTTCATTTAACCTTGTTCTGATCTCAGCCGTTGCCCCATGACTGCGGGACCTGTGATTTACCACAGATACCGGTCCTGACTTCCTTCATCTGTTTTTTTTAACATTTTTAAGTAACTTCCTTTCACTGCCAGCCATCTTTTCTCATTACTTGCCATAATCTTCTGTGTCTAGTTTGCTCATGAGCTGAGTTAAGGTGTGTTCAGCCCTGACAGATGAATCTACGAACTAGTATATTGCCTCAGCCAGCTTTCTGAACTTGAAAGGCTAAGGTCTAGACCCTGGTCAATCACTAGGGTAATAAACATCAACTGATACTGATGGTAGCCTTTCCCTGTGAGGTTTTATCTCAGACATGCAATTCAGTGTAAACCCAAGAGTAACCTGGGGTGAGCATCTGAGAGCTCTTCTGAATGTAGTATATGAGTGGCAGCATGTGGATAAGGGGCATGTATTTGCCCCTTTAGCCAAAGGCCTCTTTGGAGTCCTTTCTGTTTATTTCGTGATCCCAGTAGGAAGAGAATCCCCAGGAGGCTAACTGGTGGCCCCTTCCCTCAAGTGTAACTGGAGATACTTCTGCCTCAAAACTGATAATTCTCTCAATAAGGATAGAAAAAGAAAGTGTCTCTCCTACTCACCTACCACCCATCCTCTAGGAGGAAAGTCACTTATTTTGTATTAACTAAAATAGCCTCTCTCTGCCACCTTTAGTGTGTGCTACACCTCTCTCTGCCTGGGCTGTCTGAGTAGACTTGAGTCTCAGAGACTCCACAGCCTGGAATCTGAACAATCCTGAGGTTATTTGCTACAGACCTTGTTCTTAAGTAATGTAACAATGGGGCTAGATGCAGGTCTCTTTTAACATGAGAGTCGCTTATTCCGTAAGGGGTTTTAACAGAAGAAATGCAAGAGGCTTCTGGTGTTCTGAATTCCACAACTCACAGTTCTGAAGGCAAGGCCGAGTGACATTCCAAGCAGGGAAAGGCCACAGTAACATCAGGGTGGTCTGTTGTTTAAGGGCCACAGGCTGGCTTCCAAGAGGCCTTCCTTACAGGGTGACATTCATTATCTTGGTGATTTACCAGAGGCTGGCTTTTAGCTTCTCAGGTTCAGAAACTGGTTTAATCAACACACAAAGAACAGATTCATTATCAGAGCTGGGCTCACCTTAACCAAGCTTTCATGATTGATCTGCAAACTGAAGAAATGCCAGTTGATGTTTATATGGAGAAACAGGACTGACGTTCTTAAAGTACAAATGACTAGCTCACTCTTTCTCTGTCGGCAGGCCACACAGGGAGGCAGGTCATAATTAGAAGGTTATATGGTGAACATGAAATCAAAATCAAGGGAAACTGTATATTCTATGGCAGAAGCTAAGAGTCATCCATCCTCACTAAATATGGTCCTACCAGTGGAACTACATTTCTTTGAAATCTGTGGGATAAGACTCCCTCTGCCTCAATCTGTATTTGGACAGACACCTGCCAATGTTTTTGTCTCCTTGTTTTAGGCCTCCAGGCTAACCTAGGCTACATACACCCAAATCACCTCCCACATTAGTCTTTTTCTAGATTTTAATGCTTTCCATCCATTTATGGCATAGTCATTAATTCTTCTTTGAGTTTATGCTCTGAGTCTCAGGGAGCAATCTTATTTTCAAATTCTTGGGGATCCCTCACTGTACTTACAGTGGTGAAGAGAAGAGTGTGGCATTGATGACGGTGCAGCTTGCCCACACCGAGGTTTCCCAGTCATGTACCAATAAAACCTTTGCATTTTTACTATGCTCCTTTGCTACCTGCGCTATCATTAACATTTTTCTTTAAATCAGCTCACTTTTTAAAAACAATTTATTTAAAAAGGAGATTTACCCCTACCATAAGTGGAAAATGACGATCCTTTGTCCTAAAAGCAGTGTGGCTCTAAAAATAAACATTGGAAACAAAAGTTCTTATTTTTCCCATATACCTTTTTAGCTACACACTGTTTGCTGTAGAAAGCTCTGAGCCTGAGCAGGTATGTGTTAAAGATACACCAGCACGAAACTGGGACTCTTTTGTTGACATCAGAATTCTCAAAAGAGGACTGAAAAGCAGAACAATTTAGGAGGTTATTTATTGTATGTAGAATCTTGTCCATCTACCACCTAACTAGCAGTCTCACATTAGGCATCACACATTTGGGAAGAAGATGGCCTAGGTTTTTGTGACTTGAGGGGTGTTTGAAAACAGTTCATACAGCTGTAGTGATGCCTCCTTCTCAGCCTCGCCTGACCCCCGATTCTGCCTGATGCCACACTGACAGTCCCATTCCTGCCTCTCCCTGTACAGGTACACACTGGCGGCTCAGGACCTGGTGATGCGTGCCCGTGGCGTCCTGAAGGACAGAGGATGGCGGATATCCAATGACCGACTGGGCTCAGGAGATGACATCTCTGTATATGTCATTCCTTTAATACATGGAAACAAACTGTCATGAAAACAGCCCAGGGTTTTAGAAGGACAGAAGGGAAGAAAGCTGGGATGCCTCTGGGCGGGGCGGGGCTGGGAAGTGCCCCAGCAGAGTTCCAGACGATGCCCCTCCTCCCTGCCCAGGTGGGAAGCTTGCTGCCGAAAGGCCTCTGGCTGAGCTCCAAGAGGACCCTCGGGTTTCAGTTTCCTCTTTAGTAACAGGTCTGGATACTCAACAAGAGCAAAACATAAAGGCTGCGACTGAGTGTTGTGCTTCTGTCGGTTCCTTTCATAGGCCTCCTAGGTGGCCACTGCCCATTTGGGAGCACATCCATCATATTTATTTTATCCACAGTAGCTGGGGCAGCCCTTTGCGGGTGTCACTGGCAGAAGACTCTTCAGCCTGCCAAGCTGCCAACTTCCCTACGGGTTAAAAGTGCTGCATTGGAGAGTTGGGGATCATGCCTCAGAAGATGTAATCGCCCATCTTCTAGTAAGCCTGAGATTTATTTCAGGGAACACTATCTGTGTGTGTGTGTGTGTGTGTGTGTGTGTCTCTCTCTCTCTCTTTACTGTTTTTTGGTGCCGGTGGGGTGTGGCAGGGAATTTTTTTTTCTTTTTTGACATTCCTTGAATCTTAATTGTTTTCCTTCCATAGAACAGGTCTGGGACTTTCCAGGCCCCTGTCGAGGAATCTGTGTGTCCAAGTCCAGCCCAGACTGTCCCCATATCCCGTGGCCCACACCACCCAGGCCGCCATCTGGAGCGGTGCCCTGGCTAATGGAGTTCAGTCTTTGTTATGTAACGGTTTTTCCCTGAGTTGCATTTTCTCACCAAATCAGTGTGTTTTTGTGGAAATATGGGTGTTTCTCTGGACCCACAGTTCCTCTGTCATCTTCAAGGGCCCCCCTGGTGTGGGTGAGGTCTCTCTGGGCGAGTCTGGATTTCGTTTCTGGAACGGTTGGCCCTCCCCCACCCGCTGTACCATAGGGACAGACACAAAGCAGGGTTGAAGCGAGCAGGTTAAGAGATTCCTTGTATCAGTCAGTTCACCACACCCCATCTGAGGACCACTCCTCCATCTGGATCCAGGTTCCGTGGACCAGGACCGTCCCCAAGCCCCCTCCAAATAACATGTTAAGGAGCAGAGTTCTGTCAAGCGCTGTCTCTGCCTCCCCATCATATCTGGGCAAGGCCCGCTCGGAGTGGCCGTTTGATAAAAGTGAATTTGAATCAGGCTGACTGGTCATTCTCAGGCTGGACCCTCTGTTCCTTCTCCACGGAGTCATCTCCCAGCCCCCCAGGTACCGAGACCCCTGTTCCCACTGTCACTCCACCTCTGGGTGTTCCTCACAAGAGCAGCGGCAGCCAGCGTATCAGACCTCCCTGGTGCATCTCGGCCGGGAGGACTCGCAAAATAGATTTTTAGAAATCACTTTTAGGCAGACCGCTTCTGGGCATGGGGGACCTTATAGAGCAGTGTCCAATCACCGAGTCTTCTCCCTGCAGACCTCCTGTGGTAGCGTCACCATCTTGACTACTTTTTGTAATAAGGCGTGCTTCCCACCCATTAAAGACAGAGGTCATTGGTGTGATTCCCCCCAGAAGGCTGGAGAGCCAGTTCCACTTCTCCTGTTTGTTCAGTCCCTTCCGCAGAGGGGAGGACAGGAACCTTTCCTCTGGGTAGTGGGTCGCCTGCGCTTACATTCTTGGAATGTAGCTATTTTCTTAGGAATGTCCTGGAGCCTTCCTGCTTCGGAATGTATTCATCCCACAGTGTGGAGACAACCGCTGGTCTGGCAGGTGAAGTATGGCGGGAATTCACCCACCGAGTGTTTGCCAAAATGTTGTTTGGGAAGAACTGGACTCACTGGTCCCTTGTCGGGAGTCATCGTCATCTGACGGCTTCCCTCCTCCTTCAGGAAATCTTAGCCACCCCCAGCGTCTCTGTGGGGAGAAGTCTGTGGTAAACCATTTGCTGCCCTGGCAGAACAAGATGCTCTGGGGAAACAGGCAGGCATCCTACAACAGCGTGGTCTGTTGCTGCTCTGACTCTCAAAACCACGTACGAATTCGGAAATGAGAAAGTTGTACGTGGAGGGCTCTGAGCTGCCTTCTTTGGGAGGCTGTCCTCACAAGCAGTCACCTCTCCCCCGTGTTTCCACTGCCTTTCACTTCTTTTATTTCCTGGGCTTCTCTCTGGGCCCTACCTTGAGCTGCTCTGGTTTTACTCAAGACACCAGAGTCAGAGTTTGCATGTGCATATCATAGGGATGTCATGACAGCCTGGACTCAATTCTCCAATTCATTTCCTGCCAAGGCATGTCTCAGCAAAAACTCTGGAAGCCCCTGATTCAATGTATCCTAAAGTTTTGAGTATTTAGTCCTACTGGATTTAGTTAGAAAGGTGTCCAGGAATTCTCCTCATAAGCCCCCTTGGGTGGAAGGATCTTAGTAGCAAGCTGAAGCCATGTTGTCAGTTTGGGGGATTGGAGGGAAACCACAAATGAGATGAATAAATCAAATGTGGAAAAAAAATGATCTGTTAATGCCCGCGGCAGGTCTGCCCAGCACCGATATTGCTCTGTGAATTGAGCTTACTCAGTTTTAGCCTCATTTTTCCCCCTTGGAGCATTCCTGGAAAGGTCAAAAGGCAACACACTCAAAATTCTGCAGAACATATTTATACGTGGTTCTGTGATCTTGCGTATCTGACTTACAGTCAAGTCTGCTTGCCCCAGTAGCCTCAAAGGAAGTCTTATTTAATAAAAAGCTTTCGATTTCCTGGTCAAGTCTTTACGGTTATCTGGGGGGGGAGGGGTGTGGCCACTTCCTTAAATGAAAGCCTCTCTCAGTTCTAAATCTCTTTGCTGGACTGGCACTAGCTCTTCAGAATATTTGGTGACACTCTTTTCCTTAAAGAGAGCAAACTTGCACTCCATCCACACTGTGGCATTTTGTCAGGCCAACAGGCAAACCTGTGTTCTCTCAAAACCTGAAATCGGAGCAGTACCAGACCCAGAAAACTGGAGGGTGTGTTCTCCTGTGGTTGTGCTTGCCTAACTGCTGTTCTTACAGAGGGAACAGAGAAGTGAAAGTCGGGCTAGGCCAAGTACTCAGCTGTCTAATAGGACAGAACCCCCAAAGTGGGAATTTGTTATTTTCCACAGTTTACAGTTTGGGGGAATTTGGGGTATTTAATTTCTTAATCCCTAGCAATTTACCTCCATGAGGCTGCATGAGGTCAGCTGTGCTCATTCTTTTTGTGCTCTTCTAAGTATTCATTTACTTCTTGGAAAGAATCACAGCTGTCAGTAGATACTGGTGGGCAAGGATGAGAGTCCCAGTATCCAGAGTTGGCCTCAGATCTTGGCCATTCGGGCAGGGTTTTCGGTTCACCAAGAGCACTAGCGTGGAAACACTTGGAAAAAAAACTCTCACATCTTTACGACTCTGGTCTAACCTCCTTCCTCATCTGCCAATCAACTTTATTTACAAGGCCACGAGTAGTCAGTGGTTTTCTTTCTCCACCACAGTCTGAGGATCTTACCTTTCCTTAAGCAGCCCAGCAGCTCCACTGCTTTCAGACTGAACATGTTAAACTTTAATGAGATTCTATTTTTGGTAAGTTCGTGCTATTGGGACACATGAAGAAAGCAGTGAGAGTCACTATCTATGCAAAAACCCACCAGGCTGACCCTAAAAGGTAGCGGATCTAAGAAAATACTAAAACAGTATCTGGCCACCGGACAGAATTTTACATTAGGAACTTGGATTTTTGAAGACTTTCAGTTGCAGAGACATGTCACAGCCTGCGCACCATAAGCCCCCCAAGTGTACTTTGGTTCTGTGTTGGGTGATGTGACTTATGTGCATACACTGGGATTTTTCAAAGGACACTACGTGAGCAGCCCCACCTGCCTCTTCTGTAAGTACCGTGGTGGCTCTTTGTGGTTTGAGTGTCAGTCCAGGGAGTGCTGCTCTTTATGATCCACATGATTTGTGTAAATAGCTTTAATTTTGCCTTTGCGTCTTAGATGTTTTGTTTATGTAGCGCCCAGGTAGACAGTGACCAAATGAGGCTTTAAATGTATTGTTTTCTACTGTGATGTACTTGAAGGAGAATCTCGTGTCCTCCACTCTTCCAGTCTTCCATAGTATTTTGTGTTTGGGGTGTCCTGAGGTTACTCTATTACTCCTGTTTTGCCTCCACTTTCTTTGTTTCTTTTGGAAACCCAGGGAGGTCCACAGTGGAGATCATTTGTAAGCAATGTATCATGGTCTGGGTTTCCAAGAAAATACCCTACGTACAGTGAATGAGAGGAATCTGCCTGAAAATGGTTTCGGAACCATGTACCTTTATGCTTTGTGATTGTGAAACCTTGACTTTTGTAACCCAAAAATGAAAACTGTTTAGTAAAGGGGATCTATTTTGTGTGTTTTGAAACTTAGGTGCAATGTTCCCTGGAAAAAGCTAAAGAAATGTATATGCTCAATGCCATTTTAAAATAAAATATTATACATATGTATATAGGACACCTTTAGCAAAACCTTTTTGTGTCATTTCGTTTAATTCACTAAGAAGTTTCTTCATACCAGGTAGTGGAATGAGTTGAGAGGGTCATGGCCTCATGGGGAGTCATCAACTGTGAACAGACTCAAAATCAGACGGGAATGGATGCCAACACTATAAATCTTCACAGGAATCAGCAGTAAGAGCTGTACATTTCACCAGTGCCTTTAGAACTACCATGGATATTACTCCCAAGAACTACTCCCAACAGGTAATTCTTTTTTTTTTCTTTTTATTGAGGATAACTGACAGCATTATATTAGTTTCAGGTGTACAGCATAACGATGCAGTGTGTACATACTGTGAAACGATCATCACATTAAGTCTAGAGAACATCCATCACCATACAGCATTACTAACTTCTTTTCCTTGTGATGAGAACCTTTTTTTTTTTTTTTTTTTTTTTTTTTGCGGTACGCGGGCCTCTCACTGTTGTGGCCTCTCCCGTTGCGGAGCACAGGGTCTGGACGCGCAGGCTCAGCGGCCATGGCTCGTGGGCCCAGCCGCCCCGCGGCATGTGGGATCTTCCCGGACCGGGACACGAACACGTGTCCCCTGCCTCGGCAGGCGGACTCTCAACCACTGCGCCACCGGGGAAGCCCAGAACTTTTAAGATTTACTCTCTCAGCAACTTTCAAGTACGCACTACAGTGTCATTAGCAAATACTATGCAATTATAGTATAGTCACTCTGTTGTACATTACACCCCCAGGATTGATTTATTTTATAACTGGAATTCTGTACCCATTTCACCAACTCCCCAACCCTGTGCCTCTAGCAACCACCAATCTGTTCTCTGTATCCATGAATTAGGTTTTTTAAAAATTAATTATTCAGGTTCCACATGTAAGTGAGATCATACAAGATTTGTCTTTCATAAGACATAGCATAATGACTTGGCATGATGCCCCAAAGGTCCACCCGTGTTGTCACAAATGGCAAGATTTCATTCTTTTTTATGGCTGAATAATATTCTATTATAGCTCCATCTCTATCCCTATCATCAATCTAGCTATAAAAATACATACACACCACAGTTTCTTTATCCATTCATCCTTTGAGGGACATTTAGGTTGTTTTCCATATCTGGGCTATTGTAAATAATGCTGCAGTGAACATGAGGGTACATATAACTTTTTAAATTAGTGTTTTCATTTTCCTTGGAGAAATACCCAGAAGTGGAATTGTGGGATCATATGGTAGTTCTATTTAATTTTTTGAGGAATCTCCATACTGTTTTCCATAGTTGCTGCACCAGTTTACGTTCCCAACAACCTTTTCCCCCACATCCTGCTAACACTTATTATTTCTTGTCTTTTTGATAATAACCCTTCTGAGAGGTATGAGGTGATGTCTCATGGTTTTGATTGGCATTTCCCTGATGATTAGTGATGCTGAGCCTTTTTTCATGTACCTGTTGGCCAGCTGTATGTCTTCGTTGAAAAAATGTCTATTCAGATCCTCTGCCCATTTTTTAATTGATTTTTCTTGAGTTGTATGAGTTCTTTATATATTTTGGATATTAACCATTTATCAGATAAATGTCTACGATTTGTAAATATTTTCTCCCATTTAGTAGGTTGCTTTTTCATTTTGTTGATGGTTTCCTTTGCTGTGCAGAAGCTTTTTAGTTTGATGTAGTCCCTCTTGTTTATTTTTGCCTTGGGTGCCAAATCCAAAACATGTTTGCCAAGACCAAGGTCAAAGAGCTTATTACCACCTACGTTTTCTTCTAGGAACCTTATGGTTTCAGGTATTTATGCTCAAGTCTTTAATTGTTTATGGTGTAAGTAGTGATCCAGTTTCATTCTTTTGCATGTGGCTGTCCAGTTTTCAATGCACCATTTATTGAAAAGAGTGTCCTTTCCCCAATGTATATTCTTGGCTCCTCTGTTACAAATTAATTGACCGTATATGCATGAGTTTATTTCTGCGCTCTCTATTCTGTTCCACTGATATGTGTGTCTGTTTTCATGCCAATACCATACTGTTTTGATTACTATAGCTTTGTAATAGAGTTTGAAATCAGGGAACATGATGTTTACAGCTTTTTTCTTCTTTCTCAATGTTTCTTTGGCTATGCAGGGTTTTTGTGGTTCCATATAAATTTTAGAATTGTTTGTTCTATTTCTGTGGAAAATGCCATTGGAGTTTTGATAGGGATTGCATTGAATCTGTAGATTGCTTTAGGTAGTAAGGACATTTTAACAATATTAATTCTTCCAGTCCATCAGCACAGTATATCTTTCCATTTATTTGTGTCTTCAGTATCTTTCATCAATGTCTTATAGTTTTCAGTGTACAGTTCTTTCACCTGCTTGGTTAAATTTATTCCTAGGAATTTTATTCTTTTTGATACAGTTGTAAATGTGATTGTTCCTTTAATTTCTCTTTCTGATAATCTGTTATTAGTGTATAGAAATGGAACAGATTTCAATGTACTAATTTTGTATCTTGCAACTTTACTGAATTCATCTATTAGTTCTAACAGTTTTGTAGAAGGTCTTTAGGGGTTTTTTTTTTAACCTATACTATCATGTGATTTGCAACTAGTGAGAGTTTTACTTCTTTCTTTCCAATTTGGATGCCTTTTATTTCTTTCTCTTGCTTAATTTCTCTGGTTATGACTTCCAACACTATGTTCAATAAAAGTGGCAAGATGGGCTTCCCTGGTGGCGCAGTGGTTGAGAGTCTGCCTGCCGATGCAGGGGACATGGGTTCGTGCCCCAGTCCGGGAAGATCCCACATGCTGTGGAGCAGCTGGGCCTGTGAGCCATGGCTGCTGAGCCTGCACATCCAGAGCCTGTGCTCCGCAGTGGGAGAGACCACAGCAGTGAGAGGCCCACATACCGCAAAAAAATAATAATAATAAAATAAATAAATAAAAAGTGGTAAGAGTGAGCATCCTCATCTTGTTCCTAATCTTAGAGGAAAAGTTTTCAGCTTTTCACCACTGAGTATGATGTTAGTTATAGGCTTGTTATATATGGTCTCTATTCAGGTAAATTCCCTCTGCATCCACTTTGTTGAGGGTTTTTATCATAAATGGATGTTGGAATTTTGTCAAATGCTTTTTCTGCATCTATTGAGATGATCATATAATTTTTATCTTTCATTTTGTTACTGTGATGTATCACACTGTTTTGTGGATATTGAACCATCCTTGCAACCTTGGAATAAATTCCACCTGATCATGATGTATGATCCTTTTAATAATGTATGGTTGAATTTGGTTTACTAATAATTTGTTGAGGATTTCTGCATCTATGTTTATCAGGGATATTGGCCTATAATTTTCTTTCCTGGTGATGTCCTAATCTGGTTTTGGTATCAGGGTAATACTGGCCTCATAAAATGAGTTTGGAAGTGTTCCCTCCTCTTTTTTGGGAAGAGTTTGAGAAGGATTAGTATTAATTCTTCTTTGAAAGTTGGTTAGAATTCACCAGTGAAGCCATCTGATCCTGGACTTTCGTTTTTCTTGGGAGGTCTTACTGATTTAGTCTCCTTACTAGGAATTGGTCTGTTCAGACTTCCTATTTCCTCATGATTCAGTCTTGGAAGGTTGTATGTTTCTAGGAATGTATCCATTTCTTCTACCTTGTTCAATTTGTTGGCGTATCATTGTTCATAGTAGTCTCATGATCCTTTGTATTTCTGTGGCATCAGTTGTAATGTCTCCTCTTTAATTTCTTTCAGCCCTCTCTCTTTTTCTTTTGATGAGTCTCACTAAAGGTTTGTCGATTTTATCTTTCAGAGAACCAGCTCTTGGTTTCATTGAAATTTTCTATTCTTAGTCTATTACTTCATTTCTATTCTTAGTCTGTTATTTCATTTATTTCGGCTCTGATCTTTGTTATTTCCTTCTTTCTACTAACTTTGGGCTTTTTTTGTTCTTTTCTAATTCCCTGAGGTATTAAGTTAGATTATTTGAGATTTTCTTGTTTCATGAGGTATACATTTATCACTATGAACTTCCTTCTGAGAACTGCTTTTGCTGCATCCCATAGGTTTTCATGTGTTATACTTCCATTTTCACTTGTCTGAAGGGTTTTTTTATTTCTCTATGGACCCACTGATTTTTTTCAGTAGCTTGTTTAATTGCCACATATTTGTGAATTTTCCAATTTTATTCTTGTAATTGATTTCTACTTTCATAGCACTGTGGTCAGAAAATATGCCTGATATGATTTCGGTCTTCTTAAATTTGTTAAGCTTTTCTGTGGCTTAACACATGGTCTATCCTGGAGAATGTCCTATGCACACTTGGAAAAAATATGTATGTTCTATTGCTATTGGATGGAATGTTTTGTATATGTCTGTTACGTCCATCTTGTCTAATGTGTCATTTAAGGCATATGTTTATTGATTTTCTGTCTTAGTGATCTCTCTATTGATGTGGGTTATTAAAGTCCCCTACTATTACTGTATTGCTATCTGTTTCTCCCATTAGGTATTAGTATTTGCTTTGTACATTTAGGTGCTCCTATGTTGTGTGCATAAATATTTACAAATGTTATATCTTCTTGTTGAATTGACCCTTTTATCCAAAGAGGTATTCTTTTTTTATATATATATAGTGATCTTGAGGTCTTCTTATTTTTTATTTTATTTATTTTTGGCTGTGTTGGGTCTTCATTTCTACGTGAGGGCTTTCTCTAGTTGTGGCAAGTGGGGGCCACTCTTCCTTGCAGTGCGCGGGCCCCTCACTATCACGGCCTTTCTTGCTGCGGAGCACAGGCTCCAGATGCGCAAGCTCAGTAGTTGTGGCTCATGGGCTTAGTTGCTCCGTGGCATGTGAGATCCTCCCAGACCAGGGCTCAAACTGGTGTCCCCTGCATTAGCAGGCGGACTCTCAACCACTGCGCCACCAGGGAAGCCCCCAAAGAGGTATTCTTAAGTGAGAGGGCTAGTGACCAGTATCCTTGCTGAAGACAGTAAGACTCAAGACTCCCCTTTGTCATTTAAGCATTTTAAAAAATTACAAAGTGTTAGTAAAATGTACCATCTTATAGAGAAAAGTTACCTTACAGGTGGGACAAGACACCAAAAAATGCTAATTCTGCTTACTTCTAGAGTCCAGCAAGTTAATGTAGAAAACACTGACACAATGTTAAAAATAATCAAAGTATTGATTCACAAAATAAAGCTAAAAAGTAGACTATAGCTCATCTGAAGCTTAGTTCAGAAGAGCAGACTAGGTAAAAAAAAAAAACAAAACTCATATTAAAAATGATTTCATTGCAAAGTCTATCCAGCTCTTTTCACCTTCACGTTTACCCTAATGCTTATGGTGTCTCCTCCTCCCTACTCAATAGCAAAAACTAAACGAGTCACTCTTTGGATTAGATACATTTGTTAGGGACATTTTTTTCTCTGTGGAAGATGGAGGAGTCTTCTAGCATTGTCTCACGAGTAGTGCTTAGCATATCAGATTACCTCTTGAAAGCTGTAGTAGACTGTCACCAAAGCTGGCTGCCAACTATGCCTTCTGTGTTGGTTTGCAAATGCTCCTTTTCTTATCAAGAGGTGGTATTTGTATCCCCATCCCTTGAATTGGTCTGGCCTGTGACTTGCGTTGCTTAATAGAATGAAGAAATGACACTCTGAGAATTCCAAGCCTAGGTCTCTAGAGGTCTGATACCGTAAGTGAGGCCCAGCCACTTCTCAGCTGTTTAAGCCATTCCAGCTGAGTTCACAGACATCACAGGACAGGGAGGAAAACCATCCACACTGAGCCCTGCCCGAATTCCTGATCCACAGAAACATGAGCAAATAAATGGTTTTGGTTTCAAGCCACTAACATTTGGGTAGTTTATGATACAGCAGTAGATAACTGAAACAAAGTATAGACAACCTGGCTCTGGAGGATTTGGGGTAAAGTGATTAAAAATATCAACTAAAAGAAGAAAATGGCATTGAGAAAGTACATTTGTAACTTGGGAAATAATCCTCCTTTTGGAACCTGGTAGAGTGAATGGGGGAAACAAACTTATAGCAATAATGCAGAGACTCTAACGTGGCTGTGATGGTATCTTAGCAAGAGTTCTCCTCCACACCTGTGTTTTCTTTCTTTGTGCAGCTTAAAATGATCATGAGTAAGCCAGGAAAATTATGACTATTGGGGCTATGGCTCTAGATCGGGGAAACAAAAGGTCTTTAAACTCTCAATAATGATAAGCCCATCCCATGTTGTACCTTTATGACTGTTGGGAGAGTCAAGTGGTTCTTTGGCTCCCAAGACTGTTGCTTGAGAGTGTTAGCTTATATCTGAGTAGAAACATAATTTTAAAATTGTGAGTATGAGAATTAAAAAAAATTCTCATCCTCATCTAAAAATCCCCATCTACAAAATACTTCAAACTTGTTGCCATCCCAGTTTTTTCATTTAATTCAATGATGGGCCAAAGAGTGAATTAGATATCGTAGCAATTAGTCTGCCTTTTTAATTGCTTTTTCTATCAGTAGAGCCCCGAAAAGACTGCTGCTCTCTTAGTACATCTCCCTACATTTTTTGGCCTCATGTCTTTCACTTTTGACGAGATTTTCCAGCCACCTAACCTCCTTTGCTTTATTGATTCCACTTAGGCTGCCTTCAAGAGATTCAGATAGTGACTGAGCATGAGACGGAGGCAGGGTGCACCTTGACTGCCTTGCAAGGACCAGGTCTGATCAGTTTGGTGGTCCAGGGGGGCCATGGACAGACCTTTGGAAAATGTGAATGCAGATCTGGAGGACAACACTCTTCTAAAGGGGGCATACAAATACGAGCTTTCTCTTTTACCCTCTTTTTAAATTTTAATTTACAAATCTAGTCACAGAAAAGTAAAAGTAGATAAGCCCATTCAGAAGGCACTGTTGTGAGGTGGGAGTGGGTTTGGGGAAATTGTTGACATAAGGATAGGAGAAAAGAAGTTGCAGCAGCAAAATATCTCAGAACAAGTCATTTCACACTCTTTAAGCACTACTAGTATTTAGTAACCAGTCATCTCTGATTAAAGAACTGCGGAACCTGAAAATAGTAGTCTTAGCAGTTCTGAGTTAGACATTACCTCCTTTTTTGAGTTTGGTCAGTGAGAAAAAAAGTTGGGAGGACATGCTGGAGAACTGTGAAATTTCTACTCTCCTGTCCTAGGTGAAAAAAAAAATCAAATTTCTGATTCCTGGAAGCTCTAAACGTTAAGTCAGGGGACATTTGGCAAGTCTACCAATTGCACAATAGAATTGGAAAGAAAATTAACAGTGTGGTTGTTTTCATACTTATGAACAATATAAGTGCTATCATTATTAGTATTGTATGCCTTAAAATACAACGCAAACAGACTCAAATATACAACATCATATATAAATACCTGGGAATTGCTTCAAACATTAAGTGAGGAGGAGTTGAGGGCACACAGATAAAAACAGTTGGAGAAAGTTATGCAAACTTGGAAATAAAAGGATGATGCATGTTTTTTCAGTGTCTTTCCTGGAATATCATCTACCAGGTCCACCCAAGAATGATTCAATTCTTTGGTTAGGGTTCAGCAAACTTTTTCTATAAAGAGACAGACAGTAAATATTTAGGCTTCAGGGGTCATTTAGACTCTGTCACTAAAATCTGCTTTGTATCGGAGCTAGGATCTGTTCTAAAATGGTAAAAAGTCAAGCTTAATATCTTGATCAGAAGTATTAATTCATGAAAATACGGCCTGATCTTGCTTCTCTCTTGTGAAATGGATGAAAAAGTCAAATACATTAGTATACACTAGTGGCCTCTAATTAAGAAAAAACAGATGAGTAATCATTTACCTTGTTTTATTGGGTTACCAACAAAATAATTTATTAATTTGCCATTTTTTTTATTGCTAAGATAGTCTTATATTCAGCTTTTTGCCACAATGGTGGTGGATGCATCAGAGTTGTGATACTTTATTTCCTCAGTACTAAGACACCATCAGTTATATTCTGCCACCAACTCAAAGCAGTTAAAAATTTTTTTTTTTTGATTTTCAAGGAGGATGTTAACCCATCATTTACCACACTCCAGCAATGAGGCAAAGAAAAACATGCATGCATATGGTCTTGCTATGTGTTATTATGTATTATATATTTATTAGGCCCTTTGCTGGGCACTTGAGATCTGGGTTCTTTTATCTTCTTCTCACGTAAATATTGTCACATTTTATAAATGAGCAAATAATTTCATTCCATTGTGATCAGAGAGCCTACTTTGTATGATTTCAGTCCTTTTAAATTTATTGAGGTTTGTTTTACTGCCTATCATATACTCTATCCTGGAGAACGTTCCCTTTGAACATGAGAAGAATATGTATTCTGCTGTTGGATAGTGTGTTCTGTAAGGTGTCTATTAGATCTAATCAGTGAAGTCTTCTATTTCATTGTTGATCTTCTGTTTAGTTGTTCTACCCATCATTGAAAGTGAGGTATTTAAAGTCTCCAACTATTATTGTTGAATTGTCTGTTTCTCTCTTCAGTTCATCATATTTTTCTCTGTGTCTTTTGGGACTCTGTTGTTAGGTGCATATATGTTTATATTTGTTAACCTTTTCTGATGGATTAACCCTTTTATCATTATAAAATGTCCTTCTTTGTCTCCAGTAACAATTTTTATCTTAAAGTCTATTTTATTTATGCTTTGAATAGTTTTATTAAAGTAAAAATAGATCCGTATTTGATCCAGAAGATTCCTCACAAAATTTCATTTCCATCTGCAAGGCATTTGACCAATAAACATGCCAGACATTCCTAGAAACGCACTGACAAAGTGCATATGATTTTAAAGACATTCTCTAATCAAATAAAACAAGATCCCTTAAGTACAGGAAAAAAAGTCTATTTTGGTTGTTATTTGTATAGCCACTCTAGCTCTTAACTGGTTATTTTTTGCTTGGTATATCTTTTTCCATTCTTTCATTATGAGCCATTTTGTATTTCTAAATCTAAGGTGTCTCTTAGAATATAGTTAGATCGTATTTTTAAATTCATTCTGGCAGTTTCCACCTTTTGATAGAAATGGTTAGTCCATATACCTTTAATGTAACTATTGATAATGTAGGACTTATGTTTACCACTTTATTATTTGTCTTCTGTGTGTCTTATGTCTTTTCTGTTTCCCTATTCTTCCATTACTGACTTCTTTTAAATAATTTCTGGTACACCATTTTAATTCCCTTGTTTCTTTACTAAATTCTTAAAGTTATTTTCTTAGTGGTTTCCCTGGAGATTACAATTAGCATCTTAACTTAAAACAACCTAGTTTGTATAATGCCAAATTAATTTCAATAGTATACAAAAACTTTGCCCCAGTAAACATTTCCTTTCCTCTTCCTTTGTGCTATTATTTATCATGCAAATTACATCTCTATACAATATAAGCCTATCAAAAGTTTAATCATCATTGTTTGATGCACTGTCTCTTAAATTATATAGAAGGAAAGAGTTATAAACAAAAGTACATTTATACAGTCTTTTATAATTCCCATATATATTCTTTATTTCTTCCTATGGATTCCAGTTACTATCTAGTATCCTTTCATTTCAGCCTGGAGGATTCTTTTTAGTATTTCTTGTAAAACATGTCTGCTTGGGACAAATTCAGTTGTTGATCTGGGAATGTCTTAATTTCTCCTTCATTTTCTGAAGGATAATTTTGCTAGATATCAAATTCTTATCTGACAGGTTTGTTGTCTTGTTTGGTTTTTTTACCTTTCAGCACTTTAAATATATCATCCCACCACCTTCTAGCCTGCATGGTTTAATTTGGGACATTAATCTTATTGAAGATCCCTTGCATGTGATGAGTTACTTTTTTCTCGATGCTTTCAGGAGATTGACTGTGATGTGTCTAGGTGTGATCTCTTTGAGCTTATCTTACTTGGAGTTCACTGAGCCTCTTGGATATGTAGATTAATGTTTTTCATCAAATTTGGAGCACACCTTCAGTGCTGTGGAAAGCAATTCACAACTCTACCTTGGCCTTCACTTCCTGCTTTTGCAGAGCTTTAAGGTCAGGCAGGTCTTTCCTGGGCATGCACACTGCCCTGCACATGTGCAAGGACTTTTAGGTCTTCAGTAATACCTGTAGCTTTTCAAAGCTCTCTATGGACATCTTCACCGGTTTTTTCCTTTTTCAGGTTTTTTTGGTCAGCTTCTTGTTAACCTCAATTGGTATGACTGCCTTAGATAGCTATGATGTTAAACAATTTTTGCTGATTCTTTTCAACTAACACCTTGGGGATAGAGTTGTTCACACAGAGCTGGTCAAGTTAAGACAAGCCCTGAGAATGGGGCCTTTCCAGAGAGTGAGATTCAAAGAGTGACAGTTCTCTGGGGCTGGGGCTTTTGGGGGAGCTACAAACCCTATCTACCCCTAATCTGCAAACCCAAATCTGCTAGTCTGCTGGATCTCAGAGATAGATAGTATAGTTGCAAGGCTGTTGTTGTTCAAGGCTACCACAGAAGTGGAGAGAGCATAAGGAAACTGGTCCAGTTAAAATGCTGCCTTATTCCTATCAAGATTCAGCTGTTCTTGAATAAACACTCCTTGGATTGTTGCGATCCTTTGCTTAGTTTCTAGAGTTCTGAAAAAGGTGATTTTGGGCAACTTTTGCCAGTATTCTCTTTGCTTATATGGAGTAGTGGATTTTTAGAGGTCATTATTCTACCATTCCAGAAGCACTTCTCCAGATGAGGAAATAAAGGTTCAGGTAGGTTAAGTAGTTGCCCAAGGACCCAGAGCCAAGCAGCACCAAAGCCAGGATTTCAAATCCAAGGCTCTATGTTACACTCAACTGCCTCTCCCTACAACAGTTTTCTGGAACATCTCATAAGAGAATAAGCAGTGGTTACAAAACCTCCATCATGTACATACTTATTTAGACAACATTTTTAACAAAGCCCTGTCACATGAGTCTCCATTCCTGAACTTTGTACCAATTAAGCAGTATCATCTGACCCACCAATATCATCTTCTATAAAATGTATTTCTGCCACAGGCATTTTATTTCCCTCTCACTCTAGTTTGACTTTTACTCAGCTGAAGCTCTATGCCAGCATCTCCTTAGCACTTATGATGAAGGTTTATGTTGGCAAGACTTATTTTCAGGATGAAACTGAGTACCAGAGTCAAATATAAGGTCCTTACCCAAGCAGAATAAACAGTGTGCTACCCCGGGGCTATTAGGCACAATACCTGAACTTTCTATAAATTTTTCAGTAACAAGTGAGCAGCAGGTAAGCGTCAGCTCTCCATGCTTGCCAATTAATAGCTGAAGAAGAGGAGATACCCAGGGTCTGGAAGAACTGAACAAAATTATGTTCAAATTCCTCTTGAACTAGAAGTGTGCTTCAAACATCCTACATTCTTGAGCACTGACCTGTAATAAAAGTAATGTAGAAGGTAAATCTTTTACCAGGGTGCCCAGCTGCACTATTTATTACAAAACCTGAAGTGTCGGGATGGAGAGTCATTTGCTGCAGTGGTATCAGTATTACAGCTCTTGACATCTCTCTTTATGGGCTCAGTTGACCTGAAATAAGAAAACCATTTCACATACTAACAGGGCATTTTTCGATGATCCACTTTGACCTTTGCCTCTGGGCTTAGCAATAAGAGTGATAAGATGACATTTTTAATAGAACAAAACCCAAAGAATTTAAGCTTAAGGGAACCTAAATCCAACAATGCAGTAGCCATGAACATTTAATTAGTTAATACGTATCTCTTTCTGCAGGGATTTTAGTCCCTGCCTGCACACTAAAATCACCTGGGAGCTTAAATAAAAGTCCTCAAACCAATTAAATCTGAATCCCCCCAGGGAGGGACCGAGCCATTAGTATTTTTGAAATGTTCTCCAGTTGATTCTAATGTGAGAACCACTATGTAAAGATATTAAGGACACACACACCAGAACTAGCGTTGGCAGATTTCACAAATAAACAGTATAAGACATGTAGTTAAATCTAAATTTCAGATAAACAAAGAATTTTTTAAAATATAAGTATGTCCCATGCACTATTTTGGACATACTTGTATAATTATTTGCTGTTCCTCTGAAATTCAAATTTAAATGGATGGCCTGTATTTTATCTGTAAAACCTACACAGGACAAAACTGAAAATTAAACAGTAGGGGCACAAATAAAGCTCCACCAACAGAGAAATTTCGCTGGTTAGTTTCTTATCAAAAAAGAAGATCACCTGGAACATAACAAAAAGAAAGTCGTGCCAGGCCAACGCCATCCTGAGGGAGAGAGTTTTCAAGTCCTGGAGGAGGAGGGAGAGCCACAGGAATGTTGCAGGCAGGCTTCCTTAGTGCCTCTGTTAGTTTGCTACGGCTGCCATAACAAAACACCACAGATTGGGTGGCTTAAACAAAAGAAATTATTTTCTCACAATTCTGGAAGCCAGAGGTCCACGGTCAAGGTGTTGGCAGGTTTGGTTTCTCCTGAGGCCTCTCTCCTTGGCTTGGCCTTTTTTGCTGTCCTCACGTAGTCTTTTGCCTGTGTGCATGCATCCCTGGCGTCTCTTTGTCCATATTTCCTCCATCGGACTAGGCCCCACCCGCGTGACCTCATTTTACCTTAATTACCTCTTTAAAGGCTCTATCTCCAAATACAGTCACATTCTGAGGTAGTGTGGGCTTGGATTGACAAGTGATTTTTTGGGGAGACACAATTCAGCCCGTAACGGTGCCCCTCACTGGACTGCAGGCCTGCGGGAGGCTGTGGGGTGGCATGGTCTGATGTCCTCTTCCCAGTGCCACCCTAGCCCAGGAGAGTGACTGTGCCCCTGAGCTACCAGGCAAATGGAAAGGGGAGTTTCTGAGGAAAGCGACAGGAGGGCAGAAGAGGATCCACTCTTTTCTGGGAAGAAAGGGGTTAAGAGTGATGCCCTCAGATGGGAAGAGGATTAGAGGAAGGGAAGGGGAACATGTTAAACCAAGAGGGATCGTATGCAGAAGAAAGGAATATGAACACACTACCCACTCTTCCGGAGCTTGAGGGCACTAGGAAAGGAGTAGAAATCATGATTTCTAGAGCCAAGGGGAAAACCGTAGAAACTGACCCCTAGCAACACTGCTGCCTGTTTCCTCTGTCCCTTTTAGGGGGAAAAAATTGCCTCAAGTTTTATGACGCTTTGCACAGGACACCGAGAGGGGCTTGCCCTGTCGTCATTTTATTGAATTCTCGGGCTTGGTCAGCCTTTAAGAACACAGTTCATTGTCTCCAAGCAGCTGACCTGGGTTTTACTGCTCTCGGGCATGAATATGCATGGTAAGGAGCCCCAGATGTGCCGAGGCTGCTGGCAGGTTTTCAGGACTTGAAGGCGCACAAGCACACGCGCCGGTCTGCTCGGGTTTTAGGCGGTGCCAACGGAAAGAACAGCCAAGAAGTTTCCCTCCTGGGGGTTGTTACTGCGAGTCCATCCCCGCTGGATGCGTGGGCTACACCTGGCAGGGAGGGCTTGGGCGGGTGCAGAAGGACCTGGGGGAGGACGAAATATTGACCTAGGGTTTTGGATGGGGGTTAAAGCACAGCACTCTCCTATTTTCTCACGTTCCACGTTTGCAAAGAGCTCGGCGGGGAACCAGCTAACAGTGCAAGGGGGAAATCCAGCCACAAAACCACTGAACTTTTCCAGGGTGGTGAGCCGCTGAGGTTCTTGTGCCCCAGCTTCTGGCACCTTTGTCCCCGGGCCCACCGCGCGCTCTGGGCGGAAGGTCGCCGGCGAGGGCGGCCCAGGGGGCTCACCCGTCCCGAGACTGGCTGCCTGGCCCAAGGCCAACTCCCGCCGCAGCCACTCTCTGCCATTCAGACGTGAGTGAAGGCTCCTTAATAAGAGTGTAAATAAAAACCGGGCTGAGAAATGAGTTTTCCATGCCAGCAATCACCGGCCGAACCTCGGCTGTAAATAGTCTGGCGGAGCCGCGCAGATGGAGTCCCCGCACCTGGGGGATCGGGCCATCTCTGAGCAGCGCCAGGGCCACAGCTGGGCGCAGCCCAGACGCCAGTCCTCCGGGAGGCCGCGCGCCGGGCCCGGATTCTGCAACCACAGATAACGCGCCGCCCGGCGGGCCCCCTCCCCTCCCCCGCACTGGAATCATCCTAGCCTGCTGTGTCCTTGGGAGGGACGGACCGCCAGGCCCCCTAATTTATGGTCATTGGTGTAATAGCTCTAACGTGATTTATCTGACCGCAGAGGAGATGGCAAACGCCTGGAGATGAATGATTGGCCGGGCAGGCTTTGTGCATTTCTGATTGGCCTTATTAATTTCGAGCAGAGCTGGGCAGCAGCCTCTTGACTGAGACAAGGAAGTCAACTTGGCAGCAGCCTCTACACAGAGCCAGTTGGGGCCTGGCAAAGGTTTAGCTTTGGCACAAACTGAAGGAATAATGTATTGCTTAAAAATTCGGGGAGTTTGACAGAATGTGCTAGCATACTGATTAAAGCAGATTTAGTTTGAGAGAGGGTAAGGATCTTTTGATTTGACAAATTCCTTCTCCCCCCCCCCCCTTTGTGTCTGTATAGGCCTTGGGGGTAGAAGGGAGAGCAGGAAGAGGATTTTTTTGTTTATTTTTAATGTTTGAGTGAGGGGCAGGGGGATGCAACACTTACTGCTTAGAAGGGAAGGAATTTGGGGGAATCATGGGGCAAAAACGTATCCAGAACATCCTTCTAAAAATGTTATATTTCACAATCATTTGTGTGGGAAAAAAGATTTCTTGCCTTTTGCGTTCTCTTCAGACATCACAACTAGTGTTTATGGTATATATAAATTACTGGATAAGCACACCAGCGTACCACACTTTCAAGGTCATTACTCTGTGTCACTGTAGTAACTGTCGTTTAAATGTCACCCTTGAGTGATGCAACTTAGCCCCTTGAATAAAAGGGACTAAATAAGAATATTGGGGGAGTTACAATATTTAGTGGAAGCTATTTCCATATGAATGAATTACAAATTCAGTAGGGGTGAATATGCAATTTAAATGTACACATATTCATTTACTGTATTTATTTGTGCGTGTAGGACTCAAATGTAGACACACAGCACTAGGCAACCCCCAAAAACAATCCTGAACACCCTGTTCCTCAGGGGAACCAGAGCAAAGCCAGAGTGAGAGCAAGAGAACGTGACTGCTTGTGGAGGGGGCAGGTTGGTGTCACACGTGCAGCGGCACAATCACTTCTTTCATTTATAGCTCTAACCAGAAAAATAGACTGCAAGCAGCTGAGTACCAATTTCTTTTGCTGCCTGAACCGATGAGTGGTTGCCTTAAATGTCATTGAGCTGGAAGGCTGTGCATTTCATTCCCTGCCAGGTTACAGGAAGCTTTGAAGCAGATCGAGAAGGCGCCCAGTAATTGTCCTGCCACCTATCAAGGTGGGCAAGTGCAATCCTGCCAGGTAGAATTGGCCCAGTGGGGGATGAGAGCTGCCTGTCATCACTGAGGAATCTCATCAAGTGCTGCTTGAGTAGAAATGAAGGTGGCCCGTTTAGTCCTATGACATGAGCCAAGTAGAGCAGAAGGTAAGGGTTACCTTCCAGAACAACAGAAATGGATTTGGAGGTTAGGAGCGGGGACTTGTTTGGGCCACAGGCCATAGAATATGCACGCGACACACAGGTCCTGCGTCCAGCTCCCCAAATGTGTAACACATGAAATAAGTCCAGTTAGCAGAGGTATGAAGGAGTGCTGTGGAGAATCAGAGATTAGGAGTCTAGAAGGGGGGGCTTCCCTGGTGGCGCAGTGGTTGAGAGTCCACCTGCCGATGCAGGGGACACGGGTTCGTGCCCCAGTCCGGGAAAATCCCACATGCTGCGGAGCGGCTGGGCCCGTGAGCCATGGCCGCTGAGCCTGCGCGTCCGGAGCCTGTGCTCCGCAACAGGAGAGGCCACAACAGTGAGAGGCCCGTGTACCGCAAAAAAAGAAGAGTCTAGAAGGGTCAGGGAAGGTTTTCCGTGTTGACCACTGCACTGGGTCATAAAGGATGAGTAGCAGTTGGTCCAGGATAGAGGGTGAAGGTCATGCCGGCCACGGGTGGATCATGGAGCATAAAGGAAAGGAGGCAAAGAACAATCCTGTTTAGTGCCTGATGAGGATCCTGTGAGTACAAGTTCAAGCTGCATCTCACCTCTTTGTGAAACTAAACGTTTATAAGATGCTAGAAATTTCACCCCCTAATAAAGATTAGCAGTCAGGTGTCTCCTAACTTTCTCAAGACCATAATGGAAAACCATGTATGTTTCTTTAAGCACATCTAGCTGTAATGACTGCAAGCAAACCAAAACCACAAAAGAGACTAAACTCTGAACTCTGAGTATTAACTGTTTTTAGCTTAAAATAATCCTTCTCCACTAATTTGACATGTGACCCAGAGACAAATACTAAGTGCTGTCTCTCCAGCTTTCCAACTGAACTCTGGTCTCTAAGGACAGACAGGCTGGCAGCGAAGCAGCGGCGTTCCCTCCATCCACACAAAGGTCTGGCTCTGCCCCTCCGCCTTTCCCCACTGGGCTGCTCTCTGGACACTGCAGGAAACTCATCTGTCATCACAACAAAAATCAGCTCCGTTCGCTTGCCGTCTTTTGTTCGCCGGGAAGCTCCCTCCCAGGCCACTCGGTAGACGCTTCTCTTTCTTCCTCGGCCTCCCAGCCTCCTCCTCCCTCTGACCTGCTCGTTGTCAAAGATCGGAGTTATGACTGCGGAACTGACTGCTGCCCTCAGTTAAAGAAAAAAGGAAAGCACCTCCTTTGTCTTACTTCAGTCCACCTCACAGGCTGTGTCTTGTATCAGCTCTAGTTTTCTCTATAAAGATGTAGTGGTACTAATCTTGTCTCAGAGAATACACATTGCCTTAGTTGTGGGTCCTGGGCCATCACAAACAGCATTCCCAAGTCCTCTATTCTCATATGCAGCCCATTTCCTATCTTACCTGAAAGTAGCTCCTTCCCTTTTTGGCAGTATTGTTTCAATACTTCCCTGTGATTTGGATTTGAGCTTTTTCAGAGGCTTCCCTGTGATTTGGACTTGAGCTTTTTCAGAGGCTTCCTTGAAGGAATCACAGTGCCTGTGTATCAAGGTCAGGAGCCTGTATAGCCCAGGGGCTTGCCAATGGGTCTTGCACTTGTGAACAGCAGTCCTGGGTGACTGACAGGCCTTGGGGTTTTATTTATTCATTTTGCAAACTTTACAGAAGCCCCTTCACTTTTCTTAGGGGATGTGGAGAAGAATAAGCCTCTGGTCTCGGACCGCAGACCTTAAGTGTGTAACGCTCACGTGAGAGAGTACAATGAGAGCGGTATGAAGAGAGCTGTGGAAAATCAGAGAATGCGTTTAAGCGTCTGCAAGGAAGCGAATCTCTCCCACATGAGTTGGTCATGGCACTGGGTCCGGAAGGATAAAGAGGAATCAAGGGGAGAAGGGGTAGAAGGTCACGCCAGCCACGGGTGGAAAAACAAAGCTTAAGTGAGAGGAGGAAAAGTAGGACAGGTGGAGAGAAGAGGCAGGGAGGCATCTATGGGGTCGATTAGAAAAGAGAATAAACAAAGGGAAAGATGGACATGGACAGGAGTGAAAAGGGGAACCAGTAATTGTCTCCACTACTACTTAGCTAAACCCATGCCTTGAATAGCCAGGTGCACTCCCAGGGCAGACACCATCATGACTATACTATATCCATTTCACCAAAAGATGTTGAAGCTTCAGGAAACGAGTGACTTAGAATGGTCACAATAAGTTACTAAGAGCATAAGGCAGATATAGAAAAGGGACAAAAAGACCCAGGCATTAAAAAGTTGCGAAGAAAATACACTGAAATGGTATTAGCTCTGGGTGATAGGATTATGAATTATTTTAATTTTCTTCTTTTTAGTTATCTGGATTTTCTGTCCTATGGTGAGCGTGAATACGACTTCATAGGCTACTAATTGAGTAATCTTTAATAAAACATTTCCTGATAAAAGGGTTCCTAAAGTTTATTTAAGTTCACGATAATGGTATCTGATCCTTAAATAGAAAAGCAAAGGTAAAAATCTAGGACTGTCTCATTCAGCGTGCAGGCTTTGTACAGATAATTTGGGTTATGTCTCATTTATACGTATGTAAATAGTGCAGCCACCACCATCCTCCCTCAACACACAAGGGCAGAGACAAACCTACAGCCCTCTTAGTATCCCCCGCCCCTAAGGCAACACCTCGCATAAGCAGATGCACATTTAATAAATGTTTAACAAAGGATTCCTAGACCTTCTGACCTTAAAACCAGGACGCTTTCCACTACAAGAGTGATTCTCGTACTTCAGCATACATCACAATTATCTGGAAGGCTTGTTAAGACACAGAATGCTGGGCCCCACCCCCAGAACTTCAAATTTTATAGGTCTGGGGTAGACCTGAGAATCTGCATTTCTAACAGGTTCCCAGGAGATGCTGATGCTGTTGATCTGGGACCAGACTTGGAGAACCACTGCTCTTTCATACTGTCTGCAGGTGGAAGGATCCTAAGGGCTGCCTGCGGTCACACATACTTTCACAACCATGGCTTGAAAGAATGCTCCAAGAGATACCACGAAGAGTCACAGCTAAAATAGCTGGCAGAGAGGTGAAATGACCACGAATGCTTCTAATTCAACAGCTTATTTATTACATTTTGTCCAGAACTAGGACTCATTGTTTGGTATCTTCAGAGATCATGGAGTTTGGTCATGGAGTCCAGAATAGCACACAGGAAATGGAAAATAATGATATGTACAGTGGGATGACAAAACGTGTGGTACTGAGAAGTTCTATGAGAGAGAAGGGAGGGACCAAGGTCAACTAGACTTGAAAGGCAAACTTTACTGAAAATCTAGTTTGAGACCTTGGAGGACGCTGTTTAGGGTATTTATTGCTGTAGAGCAGATCACCTCGAAATTTAGTAGCTTAGAACTACTATTGAGGTACTTCCCTGGTGGTCCAGTGGTTAAGACTTCGCCTTCCAATGCAGGGGGTGCGGGTTCGATCCCTGGTTGGGGAGCTAAGATCCCACATGCCTCGGGGCCAAAAAACCAAAACATAAAACAGAAGCAATATTGTAACAAATTCAATAAAGACTTTAAAAATGGTCCAGATCAAAAAATCTTTAAAAAAACCCAACAATAACTACTCTCGTTATCTCATGGTTCTGTAGGCTGACTGTACTCAACTAGGTGGTCCTGCCTGGGATCTTTCGAGTAGTTACGTCAGAGAGTAGCTGGGACTGGACTTGCCTCAAGGCTCAGCTGGGCTGGTTGTCTAACGTGGCTTCTTCACTCCCATGCTGATGGCTCAGCCTCCTCCACGTGGCTTGTCTGCCTGGACTTATTAACGGCAGTTCAGGGCTCCAAGAGATAGGAAACCGCCTGTCCTCTCTTAAAGAGTAGCCCAGCACTGGCAGAGTGTCACTTCTGCTACAGTCTATTGGTGAAATTAGTCACAGTCCAGCCCAGGTTCAAGGGGGCAGAGGACTATCTCTCAGTGGGGGAGTGGCATGTGCACAAAGAAACTGATGGCAGCCATCTCTGGAGACAAGCTACCACAGATGGGCAGGCAGAGCAGACAACTTAGTGCATGAAGATGCAAGAACCAGATGGGGGCCAGGAGGAGATCTGAGAGCTTGTACACAAGAAAAATCAAAGGAGCTGAAAACCGAAATGAAGTGTCTGGGTCAGATCTGATAAACAACGGGGGAAATCACTGTAAGTTCTTAGGTAGCAAAGTGGCTTTCACTCACTCAACACACCCACGTGCATTGTTCGCCTGCTGGTATCAGGGTGGAGTGGTGTACATACAAACATACACAAGGCAGGCACGAGCCAGCCGCCACAGATCAGAGTTTAGTGGGAGATGCACGTGAGTGAACAGGCACTTACAGTTCGCTGTGATGACTGCTAACAAAGGGGAAAGTGTAGGGTATTATGAGAACATCTAACTCAGATAAGGAAGCAGGAGGGGAGAAGAGGGGTAGCTCAATTTTTTTTCTATTTTCTTTAAAGATCCCTCTAACAAAAGTTCCTGGGCAAGATTGGAGGAGGGAAAGACAGAAGCCAAGGAGACCAGTTAGAGCACTGTAGCTAGACAGGTGATTAGAATTAGACACTGTAAATCGCCATCTCTAGTGAATGAAGATGCAGCCCTGATAGGGAGTATGCCTAGAGCATGACGGGCGTTAAAGTTGTCACATCTTCCCTTTTAAAGATCTGGTCCTACCCGATATATAAAGTCATCTGATAAAACGTGTAAAATGACAACAGGTGGTTGGAAAGCACCAAGGCATTATTGGGCACACCTGGGAGATCACATCAAAGGCAGCTGTGTAGAGTGTTCCTTCTCATGCCCCGGAAGCACCTCCCAGATTCCAAAGAAAGAGCTTATTGTACTCTCAGAGGCACACGGAGTCACTGAGTAACCTTTCGGGGAGGAATTTTGATTTTTTTGTTCTTGTCTACATTAGATAAGCTCGTGTCTTTAGGACAACACCTGCAGTAAGTTGCTTATGTGCTGTTCCAAGGAAACAGGACTGCTGATCGTAATCCCAGAGAAATCGTTTTCCACCAGAAAGGGGGCTCCACTTGGTCCTCCGAGTGATGGTGCTGGGCCCAGCACCGCTTCCTACATCTAGTGTACCGCCAAATGCACAGTGGAGGATCAATGAATATTTGACTAGCTAGGGTGTATCAGATTTTTACAGATCACAGATGGCAATGGGGTGACGTACACACAAATACTTAACTCTGCATCCTAAACTCTATGTCAGGAGCTCTAAGTGTGCAGTTAACTATTTAGAGAAATGGAGGAGGTTCTACTGTACTACCGAGGGCACAGGAATAATAGTTACACTGAGCCCTGGTACAGAGTACACTGGAATAACTCTGCTATGGAAAATGGTGACAGCTAAGTCAACAAGATGAGGTGGCATCTCCTGTTTGTCACTCTTCCCATTACTGTTTCGAGCCTGTTTTCAGGCATCTCTTTTCCTTTTGTTCTTTGCTTGCTTTCATTCAAGATTCTTCCCCAGAGACTATGTGGGTATGGAAGGGAAGGGAGGGAATTGGTAGGAATGTCCATTTTCCTCTTGCTAGCTTGGGCTTCTGCTA